>NC_133508.1:7375000-8625000 GCF_049354715.1 Callithrix jacchus
TGGAGAGTGAATGAGAGAAAACTTCTAAGGTGACTTGAATTAATGAGGGAACCAGAGAATGAATGAAGAAAGTGGATGGCAACTGGGGCATCCATCACCACCTCTGCAGTTCCCAGTAGATTCCCAGCAAATGTCCAGTGACCAAATCAATGAAAAAATGCACTTACGTAAGATAAAGAGAAATCAGATCGTGGCAAATCGCTTACTGAGCATATGCTGTGCTCAAAGCTCTGTGGAGGACACAGAAATATATAATACAGCTCCCAACCTTGAGAACTTCACACTCAAATAACAGCATTTCTAACAGTATGAGGAATATTAGATCAGAAGGCAGACACAAAGTACCAGAGCTAAGAGAAAGTAGAAACAGGAGTTTGAATGGCAGAAGGGACCTTGGGCATGAATGACGTGGCTGCAGGAGAGGAAGTAGAAAGGAGTGAGGTGTCCTGATCAGCTGTCGAGGAGAATACAGGCCCACTTCCTGCCGCAGGGAGCAGGCTGAATGTCCCATGATGAAGGCTAGAAAGATTTTGTACTAGAAACTCCCTTCTGGGGACGCTAGATACCCATTGGCCTGGAAGGGTGAAGTTATGTCACCTACAGGCGAAGCAACAAATTCTGCCACCCTCTCCATGCTGTTGTCTAGATTTTCTCCACACCTTGGGGCTCCCTGTAATCTCTTCCTCTTGTGGTATTTTGGGGCTTGTAGCAAGCTGCTAAACACACTTTATCCTTTTTTTGCTACAAATAAAGATTTTTATTCTGAAGCTTTCATAGTAGTGAAAAATTGGAAACAACACAAATGCCCAATGATAGATTTATTGAACAAATTATTATATGGTCAGAGAAAATAATACCATATAACCATTTTAAATTATGGTATAAATGCTTAAATACTAATATGAAATGATGTTTATGAAATCATAAGTGGGAATATATCTTTCCTTTTAAGTAAGAACATATGCATGTGTAAGCATGAAAAATGAAAAACTAACCGTTGCTAATAGGATCGTAACTGATTTTATTTTTGTTATATTTTTCTGTGTATGTTACTAGAAGCACACTTTAGACGGGGTTTCTGGGCACTTAGATGGTTGTGTTTCTCTTGGTGCCTTTTCCCAGCTTTTTTCTTTCTTTTAGATTTGCATGTATGACAGTCTTCATGTCTTATAGGGAAGGCTGTTGAGAATCCCACTTTGTAGAAAATAGGAATGCTCCCTTCTCTTGCCTGTCCATCACAGTTTCAGGCAGAATTTCTTTCCCTCTTATGAGAGATCCCCTTAGCCCATTTATGCCTGAGGTTGCAATTTTTTGAATTTTGAAATCAGACCTTGGCAATGGCCTTGAACAGTAGGATATAAACAACTCCCACAGGCTTGCCGTTCCAATAATGGAACACAAGGCATAAATGAGTTCCATGTAGCTGGGATGCTTTGCCAAGACCTGAGCAACAAGTGCATCCACAACATTGGTGCCGGGAGAGAAAAAAAGCTTTGACAGAGAATGTGCATATGAAATGTAAATCTGGCTCAGGACTCAAATTTCAAGGAACCGAGTCCTTTTAGAAAGAGAGGAAGGAAAGAAAGGAAGAAGCTTGCATCACCATTTCCTAACACCCCGAGTTGTTGTTTTTGATATGTCTTAATTTATTATCCAAACCTCACATGTCAAAGTAACCGATTAAACACCATAAGTGAATGCGAAAGGCAACAATTGATATGTGGTGTGGACGATGATTTGTTCTGGGAACATGTTGGGGATGACCTCTCTTGAGAGGACAGTTACCTGTGTAGACTAGTGAGGGCAGCAGATCAGATAAATTATGTACCTCTCCAGGACGTTGCTATTTTTTAAAGGAAGTTATTCATCTGCTTTCTGCCTCCAAATAGTGTGCCTGTTGAATATGAGATTATTCAGGAGATTCTGAGGACAGCTATTTACTTGTTATAAATCAGGAGCATTTGGGTTAAATTGTTAAAAGTTTTTAAAGTGCATAGATGAGGGATATATCACCTATGGAAGGGTGAAAATATGGTATGGCCATTTAGGAAGCTAAGAATTGTAAAAATTCCTGTGGATTTGGATTCTGAAGCTCAAGCACAGCTCCGCCATGTATTTGCAGGGATCTGAGGCACCCACTTCACCCTTGCCCAGGACAGAGTTAAAGTTACAGGCAGAGGGGCTGGGAGATGTAAAACCAGGAGCCCTAATGGGATGGCACCGTCTGGGGACACAGATGTACAGAATAATTCATGGAATCTGAACCTGAATCTGAATGAGGCTCAAATCAAAAGAATCTTCAAAATTAATTTTCTGTGTGCTAGATCAAGAGGACTTTGCACATCATTCAGGCTCTTTGAGTTCTGAAGGCCGATCTGTATTCAAGTCTAAAACTGACATTTAAGAAGTGTTACTATTTCACACTTAAGTAGCTCTAGATTCTGCCGGGCATCTCTGTCTCCGGGTCCTTCCTCACGTTGGATTTGAGGGCGGGCAGCTGTGGTTTCACAGGTCTCTGAAGAACAGTCTCCCAGGGTGATGCCAGGAGGCAGAATGCCAGTGTTCCTGGCTTCACATCACTGCCCTTGACGCCCACACTCCCAGTCTGCACCAGATGAACGTTCTTGGTCAGTATTACTCTGAAATTTTTGCTTTATGAAAAAGGAAACTGAGTTTCACTTTCTATTCCTAGAACACACAAAGCTCTACTTCCGGTTATGGCTTCAGGGCATGAGTTTGTGAGTTACGCTGAACAGGGCACCTAACATTTCTCTGTGACACTGGTTCCCCTTTTTTGCTTCCTAAAGGATAATGTAAAATGATAATAATCATAGCAGCACTTGCAGAGAAGGTGGATCTTTTTTGCAGAAAGCACCATACTAACTACAAGATACTATTATTATTTAAAATTAAAAAGAAAACCTCCTTTCACTTGGTAGTTTTTAAAAAGTATGTCATCCTGGTATTTCCATAGTTTTAAGGCAAAATGCATCTAAGAAAGTTTTCAATTTCAAGCATTTTGTTCAGAAATGGCTTCATCTGAAGCTCTCAAAAATGCTTCAATCCATGAACCTTCAGCTGAGTTAGGAGCCCTGGAAATTATCACAACTGTAGCAAGGAAAGAAAACCCCTGAAACCACATCCTCCAAAAGACGGGTCCCTGCTCTAAGACAAGAATTAACTTTTCATAGCTGCCCCATCTGCAGTGACAGATAAGCCTGTTTTCTTTAAAGTCCTCTGGCAGCGCTCTGGTCCTGAGAATGCCTACAGCTTGTTATTTCAAGGCCGGGGGTCACTTAGACATTCTGCAGATTCCCCTGTTATGCAAGCAAACTGATAGAGCAAAGGTCAGATTTACAGCAAATTTACCAAAATGAGTCGATTTACGGTTGTCAACCTGAAATCATCAACAAGGCCAGAATCTCATTTAAAGAGCATTTATTCACACTCAGTTTCAGGATGGCCCACCTGGAAACACCCCAGAAGAACGGAGTCAGCTGCAAAGGAGGGAAGTTTAGAGGTTTCTTTCCACAGGCAGACACAGAGGCATTTTGAGCAGGATGACATTGTCCATACAAGACTGGTGCATAGTTCCAGGAACTTGGTTATAGGCAGTGTTTATTTTAGGGAAAAGGACATGTAACATCTTTTACAGAGGGTGCAGTAGTCATGAGTTTTCTGTCATCTGGTCTAAGGAAAATAGGGCAAAAAAGGGGAAGGTTCAAGATTCATTAATTAAGAAGTCGGGGCGGCCAAGCACTGTGGCTCACGCCTGTAATCCCAGCACTTTGGAAGGCTGAGGTGGGTGGATCACCTGAGGTCAGGAGTTCGAGACCAGCCTGGCCAACATGGTGAAACCCCGTCCCTACTAAAAATACAAAACAGGCTGAGCACAGTGGCTCACACCTGTAATTCCAGCACTTTGGGAGGCCGAGGTGGGCAGATCATGAGGTCTACAGTTTGAGACCAGCCTGACCAACATGGTGAAACCTCATCTCTACTAAAAGCACAAAAATGAGCTGGGTGTGGTGGTGTGTGCCTATAATCCCAGCTACTTGGGAGGCTGAGGCAGGAGAATCGCTTGAACCTGGCAGGCAGAGGTTGTGGTGAGCTGAGATTGCGCCACTGCATTCCAGCCTGGGCAACAAAGGGAGTCTCCATCTCAAAAAAAAAAAAATTAGCTGGGCACGGTGGCGGGTGCCTATAATCCCAGCTACTGAGGAGGCTGAGGCAGGAGAATCACTTGAATCCAAGGTGGGGGGAGGTTGCAGTGAGCCCCGATTGCGCCACTGCACGCTTCAGCCTAGGTGAAAGAGTGAAACTCCATCTCAGAAAAGAAAAAAAAAGTCAGAAAGTATTTGACATTGTTTAATTCTCTCTAGTCATTGTACAGAACAAGAAAAATAAGAAAGCAAGTTCATGTCTAATCTGAGAAACAGAAGTTGTAACCATATGTGACAGATCACAGTCACATCTCTCTCAAGGCGTAAAATGCATTTTAGGAATTCCAACAGCTTTTAAATGTTATTTATTTTCACACAGTAATTTATGGGAAATTAATGTTGCACTCACAACGTTTGCTTAAGGTTTTCTCATCCAAATACACAGGCGATAATAGGCAATGAGTGAACACATATTCAGGAATTGTTGGACTAAAGAACAAGACGCTCGGTGCATCTGAAATGGCGTGCCTTTCCTCCACGCCCGCTTTTCACACTCACAGATACGTTCTCATCTTTATGTGACTCTTAACATTTCTTCCAGGCTCATGGTCCATATTGTCTCTCCATTCGTTTCTCAGCTGTTCTCACAAAGCCCCCAGAGTAGTGTCAGCAGCTTCCCAGAAGTCATGAGCATTCGGTATCTCCTTCAAGAGAGTGCTGCGGGAAAACGCCTGCCTTCTGTGAACCCACTACTCCTCCTTTGCGTTTTGTTGTGGTGGTGGTTTTGTTTGGTTGGTTTTCTGTTTTTATTGAGGAGGAGTCTCACTCTGCCTCCCAGACTGGAGTGCAGTGGAATGATCTTGGCTCACTGCAACCTCTATCTCCCGGGTTCAAGTGATTCTCCTGCCTCAGCCTCCCAGGTAGCTGGGATTACAGCCATGCACCACCATCCCCAGCTAATTTTTTCCTTTCTGGTTTAGTAGAGATGGCGTTTCACCACGTTAGCCAGGCTGGTCTCAAATTCCTGACCTCAAGTGATCCACCCATCTCAGCCTCCCAAAATGCTGGAATTATAGGTGTCCCACACATGTGGCCTACTCTCCCTCCTTCAAAATCTTGCTCAAAAACTACCTGCTCTATAAATCGCTCTCAAGTACGATAAATCCTACTTGTCTTTCAGACCCACAGGCTTCTCAGCTTACTTGACCCAGAATGATGATTTTGCTCCTGTACTGCTGGGTGTCTTCTGTGACTTCTTTCATATACACTTGTTCTATTTAAATAATCCCCTCTCTACTTAAATAATACATTCCTTGATACCAATATGCGTGTTTCACTCTTCTCTTTTGTTTCATTTGCCTGTAGAATGCTAGATAATGTTCAGGGGCTGGGGCTTGGCGGGGGTGGGAGAGAAAAAGAAAGACAAAAGATCTGACCATAGATTATACTGGCTGCCTCAGGTGCCAGGAAGGCTGGTCCTGAATCGAAGTGTGGAGGAGAGGCAGTCTGTCTTCCCAGCCATCTCCGACCTTTTGTTTTATTATTTTCCCCTTTAGCCCAGAGTTCACACTGTCTTGTACCCACTGTAGCTATCTGGTCTATGCCTTGATCCTTTTTTTTTTTTTCCCAAGACAGAGTCTTGCTCTGTTGCCCAGGCAGCTCACTGCAACCTCCACCTCCTGGGTTCAAGCAACTCTCCTGCCTCAGCCTCCCAAGTAGCTGGGATTACAGGCGTGTGCCATCATACCCAGCTAATTTTTGTATTTTTAGTAGAGATGGGATTTCACCATATTGGCCAGGTTGGTCTTGAACTCCTGACCTCAGGTGATCCACCCACCTCCACCTCCCAAAGTGCTGGGATTACAGGCATGAGCCACTGTGCCCAGCCTCTGCCTTGATCCTTGATTGAAAAATTATTCTTCCCCATCTCCTTGTCTGTCCCCCTTAAAACCTCTCACTTCAGGGTCCTCTTCTCCTCTACCAGTCTTAGAGAAAATATCTGATAAATAGCATAGAACAGTTTAATATGTGTTGTTCCTAGCGATGATTTCTTCCTAAAATGGGGCAGACTTGAGGTTCCTTATTAGACCCAACATTACGTTGTATTTGAGGTGATTACAGTTCCCATCCTGAGGAGGCGACATACGTGAGACTCTTCCATGGAAACTGTGGGAATATGTGAGAGTTGGAATAAACCCAAGTGCCAACCCATAGAAAAGCCTGCTTTTATGAAGGAGGAAGTGAAGGGGGGAAGTGATAGAGGGAGGATCCCACGGGGTGGTGAGAGGAGGAACAGAGGAGTTAGTATTGGAAGATAAGAAAGAATTTCAAGGAAGAGATAGGATCATATATTTAATGTGCTGAAGAGCTGACAATCAAAAAAGCGTGTGGAGTGTGTCATTCAGGAGGAACAGACAATAAAATGGGAAGGAGTGAGTGGTCAGTGGGCAGATTCAGTGGGGATACAGAAACCTTCCAGAAAGAGTTTTCAGAAGATGGAAGCTCGTGGTGACTGCAGAGTGTAAGGGATGAGAATCATGAGAAACGCTTGACCCAGAAATGAAGAAACCAGACAAGAGGGAGGCTATCCAAGTTGTAGCCTTTTCAGATAGGCTTTGTTCACTTAGGAATATGCATTTCAGGGTTGTTCTTTTCTTTCTGTGGCTTGAGAGATCATTTTTCATTGCTGAGTAATATTCCATTGTATGGATGTACCATCATTTATCCATTCACCTGTTGAGATGCATCTTGGTTGCTCAGAACAACTAACAGCTAATGATTTGTTATGTTCTTTTGTTTTTCTTACAATGATAGACTCCATAGATCAAGAATTTTAGAGTAGGGAGGGGTGGGAGAGGTTATCAGGTCAGATCCCCTCATTTTGTAGCAAATGGAATGGAGCTCCAGAGAGGATAAGCCTAGCTGGTCACAGTAGAGTGCTCTTTTCTGTTGTCAATCCAAAATTATTAGTAAAGTTGAGACTTCATGATACCTAAACACAAATCTAACTCACAACTTACTTAACTGGAGAATTATACATTCCAAGTCTTAAACGTTAGACCCAAGCAAGAAGGGTTCTGCCCAGCCCCCCCACTTAGAATCTTTCCTTTGGCCTTTCTCAAACCACACTCCTTCCTATGAAGACAAGAAGTCATCTCCATTCCTAAACTACTCCCCAGGACCTCAATTCCATCTGTAAACAGCCTCAATTCTGCATAGAGGTCTCCCTAGTTTCTGTTCTTGGAAGGGGCAGGAGAGGACTTTCCCCTGTGGCCATGTGGCCAATTAACTGATGCAGAGTTTTGAGGGATCCTGAATTAGTCACTGGCCTTCTTGGTCATTATGAAGTTATATTTCCCAAGAGACAGAGAGAACATATAGGAAGGTACCGCATATTTGATTGAATTGTTGGTGAGCTTGATTAATGACATTTAAACCTGGGAACCCATGGTGTGGGGCCCCCTTTGCATACTCCAAATCTTGCAAAGGTTGGGGCTGTCCTTGTTCTGATTATAATGAAAATGCTTTTCTTCCCTGTGTGATAAAATAATAACAATATTTGTGATAAAGTTAATACGTAAGGAGTTCTTGCTACATGCCAGGCACAGGGCTAAATTCTCTGCAAGGATTCTTTCATCTGATTTTGAATATGAACGATGGCTCCCCTTTCTTCTTCAGAGCAGAATTCCCAACTCTTTCCATTGGCTGTCACAGGAGATGTTCCAAAGCAGAGTTACTTCTACCTCCGGTTTCCATATTGTTATACTCGAGGCTTCGCTGTTAGAGCATTTGTCAAATGTGCTTAGCGTGTGATGCTTTAAAAGTGATGGGAAACTTAGATGCGTTGTTATAAATACTTTCATCTTAATGCTACTTATTTTGCAGCGATTGCAAATATTCCCTTATGGAAAAGTTATTACGTTGGTTTACTAGCCTTTGGAGAAAAAAGATATCTTGAAAAAATGACTATAATTACTCTTTTCCTTCTTTTCCCAACTTATTTTTCTGGAGAGAGAGTCTGTATTCCTGACCTTATTTGCGTGATATTTGCCAAGTTATCAGTGCATTTACAAAATTAGCTGTTATTCTTTTGATAAAAGTCATTAGTTAATTTCTTTAATGCTATAAACCTGCCATTCATCCTATAATACATGCACATTTGGCAGTCATTTCCTTATTTACTCAGTATTTGACTGGGGGGAGTTGAATACTCATCAGGACCAAACACTTTCCATCTTTATTCTCATTCTCTCATTCGAAAAATGTAATCAGTGTAAGAAGAAAGCACTGTAGAAGCTAGGTTGTATTAAATAACTTTTGAGGCCACTTTTGTAATTCACCCTTTACTAATTCTAGAATATTCACAAAATGTCCTATGCCTCCCTCTAAAGAATTATCTTATGTTTTAAATGGTGATGTATTTGGACAACTCCAGGACCTTTAAGTCCTCCAAATGAGATTCATGTATGCAAACTCGGTCCTATGAAAATTATACAGCTGATTTTGTTAAATCTATCACTTTGATCTTGTTTTTGTTTTTTTTTTTTTTTAAAGACAGGGTCTCACTCTGTTACCCGGGCTGGCTTTGAACTCGTAGGCTCAAGTGATCCTCCTACCACAGCTTCATGAGTAGCTGAGATTACAGGCATGCACCTCTGCGCCCAACTTAAATACCATTTTTTTAAAGCGTCAATAACACAGACATAAAAGAGCCATAAAGCTCTGATTGCCCACCTATCTACAGAGTGTCAACATTGCTTACTGCCTTCTGCTGTCTGGAAATCACAGCAAAGCTGTACATAGCAGTGGCTCTCACTTTCATGGCCTGGCATCAGAGCCTCATCACAACGTGGGTATATTTGTAATCCGGAAAGTGGATAAATAAATACATACTGTTGAATGGCCCCTCAAATGCTCCCTTGTTACCCGGGGCACTTCAGAGCTGTACAATGAATCGCTTCTTCCAGTGGCCCTGACGGATGTAACTGTCCAGCCCCAGCTGAAACTGACTTCATGGACAGGATGGATATGCTGGGTGTCGTTGTCTCATTCATCAAACCTGTGGAGGACTCAGAGCACTCCTGACCCTGCGAGCTGTGCTGGGAGGAACCCTTCTGGGAATGCTCACTTTACCAGTCAGTAAGCTGACTTGACACAGACAGAAGTTCCAAGGACCTTAGCCTGTTTCCTCCTGCAGGGCCTAGTGGCGTAAGGCAACCTTCCAGTTATAAAATTCACTTTTCTTGCCAGACGCGGTGGCTCATGCCTGTAATCACAGCATTTTGGGAGGCCAAGGTGGGTGGATCACTTGAGGTCAGGAGTTCAAGAGCAGTCTGGCCAACATGGCAAAAACCGCGTCTCTACTAAAAATACAAAAATGAGCTGAGCATGGTGATGCACACCTGTAATCCCAGCTACTCGGGAGATTGAGGCACAAGAATTGCTTGAACCCAGGAGGCAGAGGTTGCAGTGAGCCGAGATCATGCCACTGCACTCCAGCCTGGGCAACAGAGCAAGACTCCACCTTAAAAAAATATATAAAAAATGTACTTTTCCAAGAAACCACTTGAAAAAATGCTAAGTTTTTGCCACCTAAACAAGCAAAGTGAAAAAATTCATGGGACGTTTGGGCTGAGGTGAGAACCCAGAGATCATCAAGTTCTTTTCCTTGTTTTGTTTTTTTCCAGAATAAGAGATAATTCCTTCTCCAGTGGACTTGCTTGCTTTCTAAGAGAATGAGATGCAGGTTTCAGAAATAAAATACAGGCTGGGTGTGGGGGCTTATGCCTGTAATCCCAGCACTTCGGGAGGCTAAGGCAGGTGGATCACTTGAGGTCAAGAGTTCCAGATCAGCCTGGCCAACATTGTGAAACTCTGTCTCTACTAAAAGTACAAAAATCAGCAGGCGTGGTGGCAGGTGCCTGTAATCCCAGCTACTCCAGAGGCTAAGGCATAAGAATCACTTGAACCCAGGAGATGGAGGCTGCAGTGAGCTGAGATCACACCACTGCATTCCAGCCTGGGTGACAGAGCGAGACTCCATCTCAAACAAACAAACAAAAAAAAAAAATACAAAGACCAATAAAAAAGCAGTTCTTCTGCCACCCTGCTGCCTACTCAAAACAATACTGCATCAATTCTGTCCTCATCCATTTTGCTTTCAGCCTTTACCTCACAGTGGAATCAGTTCAAATGTTCAAGCCTTCCAAGACCCTTGGGACCTTAAACACCTGTGGAGACACAGGGGTTTGCCTCCCACCCATAGCCTGTCTCTGCGAGCAGGACCAGTGAGGAAGCCCTGTGACCTTTGCTCTGTCACCTTCTGGGGGGTGCTCATGGTTGACTGTCATGAACCCCGGCTTATTTACTACCTCCCTAGAGGAAGGTTCAAAGAGGCTCATCTCTATTCTTCAATGATTCTTCAAATATGCATTATTTCTGGGCAGCCACCCTTAGAATTTTGCAATATAGCATCCTCTCTCTCACCAATGTTTACTTTTTGACCTGGGAAGCACCACATGGGTCTTGATGTAATGTGCTTAATAGTCACAGTTTATTAATTTTATTTCCCATGCCTCCAGAAAAAGGAGGAAAAAAAGCATGAAGAGTACGATGTAGCTCAGGGGTCTGGAGGGTAGTAACGGGGAATGCAGCCAAGGATCTCAGGTACAGGGTTCGTTTTTCAGAGGAGGAAAGCTGGGATGGTGGGATTTACCTGATCACACAGCTGATGAGTGGCAGTCTCATGTCTCACAGACTAGAATTTCCATTTGACAGATGCTGTGCCAGGAGTTGTTGACAGTCCCCAAGACTGGGATGCGTTAGGCATGTCCCATCCCCCAATCCATCACAGCTTCAATTCTCACCCAGCAGAAAGAATCGCTGCAGCGGTTAATGTAGGTTAATGTATTACCCGCCATAAAGACGTGAGGTCTAGACTAGTAAGTGCCATTTAAAATTAACCAAACACAGGCCACATTGTCTCCCTCCCTTTCTCTCCACCACCTCTCTTGTTCTCACTCTCGCTCTCTCTCTGCCCCCCTTCTCTTTCTCCAGCCTGCTTTGTATTCTCTCTCAGCAGGTGGCCAGAACCTAAAGGGCAGCCCAGGAAAGAATCTGAATCTGTTTTCTTGTTTCTTTCAAGAGCCACTGGCCCGAGAACCGTTCATGTGCTGCTTCTGGGAAGTATTTGCTGGGTTTTGGTTTGGTTTGGTCTTTCCTGGCTTTTAGATTGCTTCCTAGAAGGACAGCTGCCTTCGGTTACCGATGGCCTGCTGAGGGCCAATGCAGAGCCTCCACACGCAGTATCTTACTGAATACACACAGCAACCCTAGGAGGGAAGAGGATTATTACTCCATTTCACAACTAAAATGAGCTTCAGGAGAGGTTAAATCATGCTCCAGAGTTACGAATAGAGGAGATTCGAACCCAGGGCTGAGGAAGGACGAAGCCCACGTTCTTTGTGATTACTCTGAGTCTCATTCTTCTTGGTTTGGTTCTACCTAAGCCAGTCCGCAGTGTTTCCAGCAGGCAGACACTTCTTTTTCTTGTGGTTCTGCAGAGGTTCAAGTCAGCTGGGGGTTGCCTTCCACTCTGAGCTCTCCTCCTCCAGCTGTTTATGAAAGTTTGAGCCCACTGTATTTGTATTTACCTTTTATGATGGGATGTTGGATTCAGCTTTTAAAAGGATTATCCATCCCTCAAAACATGATCCTCAAAATTCAAACCTCAGGACTGTATGGTTTGTGTGTGTATACGTTTGTGCTCATTTTACCACAGGGCCATCTCTGTGGCCCAGAGCAGGCCCAAGATACCATCAGTGAGTTGACTCCCAGGCTCTCCAAACAGAGGAGGCTCCCCTAGAGAGTTAGCAGGTCCTCCAGGCAGGATCACCCAAGCTGGACTTCCGGCTGTGGCTGCCCCTGCTCCCATTCAAGAAGCTCACATGTGACTAGGCATTCATCCAAACCAGAGGGTTAAACTGATGCAAATGCAGTCAGTGTGATTTTCCCATGCTGCTGGCATAATATAAACAGATTTTTGATAGATTTATTGTGGAACCTGCAGCTCTCCTGGGAGGATTAAATGTGGGGCCTCCAGCATGCTATCAATCTCCATTGCTGTTTAATAATCACGAGCAGCATTGTCTGCCTGTCACCCCATGATAGTACACACTGTCTGCGCCCTGTGAGCCTTTAGACTTTAATGGTGATTCAAGCCCCCAGTGATCACCACCAGTGTGGCCTCTGATTGGGACCTGAGAACAGGTGGGAAGGTGTGTGGAATTCATGGGAGTGGGGCTGAACCTTTGCCTCCAGTCCCCTCCCACCACTTTCTCCAAGTCTAAGTCGACAGTGTTAAATTCTGAAGCGTCAGCCTGTCTAGGAATCTGTAACCAACCACTCAGAAGAAACCGTTACTCAAGCACTGTTAGAAATGGTTCTACTGGCCGGGCGCGGTGGCTCACGCCTGTAATCCCAGCACTTTGGGAGGCCGAGACGGGTGGATCACAAGGTCAAGAGATCGAGACCATCCTGGTCAACATGGTGAAACCCCATCTCTACTAAAAATACAAAACATTAGCTGAGCACGGTGGCGCGTGCCTATAATCCCAGCTACTCGGGAGGCTGAGGCAGGAGAATTGCCTGAACCCAGGAGGCGGAGGTTGCGGTGAGCCGAGATCGCACCATTGCACTCCAGCCTGGGTAACGAGCGAAACTCCGTCTCAAAAAAAAGAAAGAAAGAAAGAAATGGTTCTACTGTTCCGCTTTCATACCCTTCCCTCTCCGGAGTACTTAAGAGAAGATTCTAGTGGCTTGGATGGGTCATTATGGTTTTGAGCAAAAATGTGAGGTTAGAACAGGAGCTCTTCATATGCTGCTTGAGAGCAAGAGGGAGCGTGAGAAAGCAGGGTGTGTGCAGCTGAGGCCAATGATAACTCTCAAATTGGGTTTGAAATCTCAGTGTTAAGTTATGATTTATGTCAGTTGAGAATTTGGGCCTTGAAGAGAAAAAGGCAGGCTCCAGTTAAAGATGTATGAGATTGGTTTGGGCACAGTGGCTCACGCCCTTAACCCCAGTACTTTGGGAGGCCAAAGCAGGTGGATCATGAGGTCCAGAGATCGAGACCATCCTGACCAACATGTTGAAACCCCATCTCTACTAAAATACAAAAAAAAAAAAAATAGCCAGGTGTGGTGGTGCATGCCTTCAGCTCTAGCTACTCAGGAGGCTGAGGCAGGGGAAGTGCTTGAACCCGGGAGGTGGAGGTTGCAGTGAGCTGAGATTGCAACACTGCACTCCAGCCTGGTGACAGAGTGAGACTTTGTCTCAAAAAAAAAAAAAAAAAAGGAAAGGAAAAATATATGGAATTAGTAAATCAGATCAGAAACTAACTTTGAAAACAGGCGGACGTTTACCCTGACCTGGTTTTTTGAGATAATCGCCACAATACTTGGTTTCCCCATTCTGTCACAGCCAGGCAAAGAGTGTCACTGTCAGACCAGAACCACGCTGCTACCATTGCCTCCTGGGCCCCATGGCCTCGGTTATGTTCATATCAAAATTTAAAGGTTAATTCTATTAAACCACCCAGGTGAGAATGCCAGGTGCACATTAGCATAAAGAGCTGTTGAATTTTGTCAAAGGCCTTCTCTGCATCAATTGAGATAATCATGTAACTCTGTCATAAACTGCGGCTGGCCTCTGCCATGACTTAAGACAGGACTGGAGAAAAATAAGGTTAAACTTGATTGCAAGATCCAGGCAGGAATGACTGACATGCCCATCCCCACCATGGCATGCCCAGAGAACATGCTCAGTAGCTAATTACTGAGTGTTGAATGAATGGATGTTTTCAAGCTCCACTCTGGGAGTCAGAGACCAAGACATATTCTCCTTATCACCATGCACACTGTCAGTTTCCATAGCACGTGATCAGCACATGCTAAGCGCGTGGTATCACCATCTGGCCGGCAGGTCCACTGGACTCTCCCTTGCGCCCCAGCTCTTCTGCCGGTTATAACACACAAGCGTCTAGCCGATGTCACACGGCATCCCACCTAGACTCCCCAGGCTGCCTGTGGCTCAAAACTATAGATTGGCTCAGCGGTTTTGGTGGTCTTCCTATAAGTGATTTTGTGACAGAATGGGTTCCCCTGAAATGATCTAATCCATTTTAAAAGGAGTCCTCCTTGTATTTTCTCTAAGGAGCTAAAAGTTGGAACTGTGGCTGGGTGCAGTGGCTCAAGCCTATAATCCCAGCACTTTGGGAGGCTGAGGTGGACCATTCACCTGAGGTCAGGAGTTGGAGACCAGCCTGGTCAACACAGAGAAACCCCGTCTCTGCTAAAAATACAAAAATTAGCTGGGCATGGTGGTGAGCTCCTGTTGTCTCAGCTACCAGGGGGGCTGAGGGGACAGAATCGCTTGAAGCCAGGAGGCAGAGGTCACAGTAAGCCAAGATTGAGCCACATAACTCCAGCTGGGGAGACTGAGTGAGTGAGTGAGTGAGTGAATGAATGTTGGAATTGTTTTGTTTTCCCACAGGAAAACCTCTTTTTTGTGATGGAGTACCTCAACGGAGGGGACTTAATGTACCACATCCAAAGCTGCCACAAGTTCGATCTTTCCAGAGCCACGTAAGAGCCTTTAAGGGTTTGGGGGTTTCCCATCATTCTTGTCGGTTCCCACATGATTTTTTTTCTTCTTTGCCACTTGGCATGCCTACCTTCCAGAGCCAGGTAAACCCTGGGGAATACATCAAGCAGGACAACAGCTTTCCCCGGTCTTAAAACCGAAATTCATGTCAGTTCGGTTTCATTTCTCCGTGATTTGAAACACTACTTTGTTTTGATTTGATTTGTTTTGAGGCGGAGCATACGCCGGGCACGGTGGTTCATGTCTGTAATGCTCACACTTTGGAAGGCACAGAACTAAAGGCTTAGGGGAAGTGTGGGAAGTCAGTCTTCTTAAGCAGCCTCCTAGAATATAATTTTTTGGTCTATCTACAAAATCATAGATTATGAAGCTGTTTTATACTAGTTTTTGAATCTTCAGGAAATTGAGAAATACTAGAAACTGAAAAATACTTTGTTGTCCAGGCTGGAGTGCAGTGGCTCAATTTCGGCTCACGATCACCTCTGCCTCCTGAGTAGCCGGGATTACAGATGCCCGCCACCACACCCAGCTAATTTTTGTATTTTTAGTAGAGACAGGGTTTCACCATCTTGGCCAGTCTGGTCTTGAACTCCTGATCTCGTGATCTGCCCACCTCAGCCTCCCAAAGTGCCAGGATTACAGGTGTGAGCCACCACACCCAGCCTAGTTTCTTAGGGAACCATCCCAATTCATTAAGCTTCTAACTAAGCACAGAAGCAAATATGTGCCCTTTGAAAAGGAAGCAGTGAAATGGACCACAGACCTCAAGGGTGGTCCCCAGGGATGGAGCTTGTAGCTGAGCCCTCATGGAAAGCCTGA
Source organism: Callithrix jacchus (assembly GCF_049354715.1). Classification (NCBI taxonomy): domain Eukaryota; kingdom Metazoa; phylum Chordata; class Mammalia; order Primates; family Cebidae; genus Callithrix; species Callithrix jacchus. The sequence goes on from NC_133508.1 coordinate 7,390,643, forward strand.
TGTGGAGGCATAAAGCTTTAGGAAGCGGAAGAGGCACCTTTATCTGAGGATAAAGCTTCACCTTCCTAGTACCAGACAGCCTGAGACACATGGAGATGGGCAGGCTCTGTGTACCTGGTGTCTGTGTCTACCTGGAAGGCATTTAGGACAGGATGGGTCCAAGCTGGCTGGAGATGACAGTGGACTAGATGAATCCTTTCCAGCATGAAAAATGTAAAATTTTTCTCCTGTAAAAACCCTGGCTGGAATGGCTCTTCGTCACATCTAGTGGGTAGCACTCTGCTGAGCTCACGACTCTGGAAAACCTTAGCAAGGCACCCAGAGGGAATTTTATTGCACCTGAGGCCACAGCACTGACCGCCCTCCTGCCCATGCTGTTCCCCTTGGGTCCGACTTCCTGCTCCCTGAGACATGCAAGCAAAGGAAACCTCTGCCTCTGGGCTCCTTGGAAGATGATGAGGGTGGGCTAGCTCCCTTTGCTCAATGCTCAATAATCCCTCCCTCCCATCTGCATGAACACTTTGAGTGGTTTAGGTTGAAGTGGGCTGAGAAATGGATTTGGCCTGCCAGCTCCTGTAAAAACCCTGGCTGGAATGGTTGTTTATCACATCTAGTGGGTAGCACTCTGCTGAGCTCATTGCCTCTGGGAAACCTCAGCACTGCACCCAAAGGTAATTTTATTGGATTTTTGTAGCAGAGAAATAATCGGGCATTTTTCATGCTGAAAAGGATTCACTTAGTCCATTGTCGTCTCCAGCCAGCTCGGACCCATGCTATCCATCCTGTCGTAAATGTCTCCCAGGAAGCTCGCTCTCATGTCCGACCTAATCCCACCAGTGACCGTGTAAACTCATTCTCTTTAAGCTTGTCACAGTTGAAGATAAAGAGTAACTTATCATCTTGCATCTGCTAATATCCTTTTTTCCACCTCTGGGGCTGTAAGTGTTGCCCAGGGTAAAGGTTCTCAGTACAAAAATAAACCAGCCACTTCTATTTAAAATGGTGCATACAGGTTTATGGGTGCCAAGCAGAGTTTAAAATAAGGGGGAAATTATTTGCCTATTATCTACACTATTACTTTTTCTTTGGAGGGGGTGTCAGAGTCTCTGTCACCCTGGCTGGAGTGCAGTGGTGTGATCTCAGCTCACTGCAATCTCTGCCTCTCACGTTCAAGTAGTTATCAAGCCTCAGCCTCCCAAGTAGCTGGGACTACAGGCACCTGCCACCATGCCCTGCTAATTTTTGTATATATGGGGTTTCACCATGTTGGCCAGGCTGGTCTCGAACTCCTGACTTCAAGTGATCCACCTGCCTGTACCTCCCAAAGTGCTATTATAGCCGCTGTGCCTGGCCTGTACTATTACTTTTAACGTCTGTATGTTTTATTAGCAAAAACAAAAAGATGACAATGTGAGCATTGTTTAAAATATAAGAACAAGTACTAGATACAGGCAGGACTCAGTTCAGAAGCCAGCTGCTTTATGCAGTTAGGGCTGAGTCTGGAGGTGTCTGAGCCCCCACTTTCTTATGTGTAGAATGAAGGGACAACATCTTCTTTGTTGGGATTAAAGAGTTGTGTACACCACTTAGCCACACACAGCATGTCACAAAAGGTGAGCCCGGGTTTGGGGATTTTTGTTCTGTGACTACATTCACGCTGAGCCTTGGTTCTCTTTCCCCCAGGTTTTATGCTGCTGAAATAATTCTTGGTCTGCAGTTCCTTCATTCCAAAGGAATAGTCTACAGGTAAATTTTGCTTTGTAGAAAGAAATGCTGACATACTGACTTTCCTGGCTCGGTTAATTGCACCGAATCATTGCACAGAGTGCTGCGAGACAGCCCATGTGATTTCCTGGGAGGACGCTCCACACGTAGGCTTCCTGCCCACCCCTACCGTGATTACATGGGTGGTGACTTACAACCAAAGACGACATTCTAGTCTCAAAAGCAGGAAAGTGCTGAGCTCATTCTGTCCCTTACACTGGTTCTCACTTGAATTCCTTCTTTCCTTCCCCCATTTTCACTGCCCTGCCTTCTCTTTGTTACCTCGTCTTATGCTTTCTTTCTCTTTTGTCCCCTTTGTCCCTCTTATTTGTGCTTGTCTTTGCTTCGGGCCATAGAAATGCTTATGGAATTGTCTCCTTTTGAGGCAGGAGAGCCCTTCCCTGAACACTGACATACACGTGTGAAAACCCATGATTCCACACTTTGGAGAAGCACACAGAACACCTGTGTCCTCCTTCATGAATACAGAAGTCTGCTGTATGACATCATTTCACCTTCTTCTCTCCAAGCCCTTAGACTGAAGCTATTGTACCTCCGTCTCCTTACTTCTTTTCTCAAAATATAGTTGGCACTTATTTAACATACAAACCTTTACAAGCCTAGCTGTCAGGCTTCCAACTCACTGCAGATTAGAAGGAAAAATAGAAAAGCAAGGAGCTAGTGAGGTGGGTGGCTGAGCTGCTGGAGACCAGATGATTAGTATTGAAGCTTTGGTGCTTACAGAGCGTGGAATTCACTCAGCGGGGAAGAACCTCTCCATTTTCTGAGGGTGCAGCCAAGTGGGGGTTGCCCTGTTCAGAGTCACAGAACTAAAGGTAAGAAAGCTTTGGGAAGTCAGTCTTCTTAAGCAGCCTCTTTGAATATAATTTTTTGGTCTATCTACAGAATCATAAGAAGCTGTTTTATATTTTTTTTAAATCTTCAGGAAATTGAGAAATACCAGAATATTGTTTAAAAACCCTTATCAGAATTTTATTTTTAAAAAATTTTTATTTATATATGTAAGGCCTGCAATATATCTAAAATATTTCCGTACCTAGGCACTAAATAAATTATGTGGGTTGGATGGATGGATGATGGATGGGTGCAGATGGTTGGATGGGTGGACAAACGATGGATGAATAATGAATGGATAAACAGGTGTTTGGATGGATGGATGGACAATGGATGAACAGATGGATGGATGGTGTGGATGGATGAATGATGGGTAAATGAACAGATTGTTGGTTGGGATGGATGTATGAATGGTGATGGATGGGCAGATAAATAAATGTAAGGGGCTGGGTGTGGTAGCTCATGCCTGTGTATCCCAGCACTTTGGGAAGCCAAGGCAGGTGGATCACCTGAGGTTAGAAGTTGGAGACCAGCCTGGCCAAAATGACAAAATCCAGTCTTTACTAAAAATACAAAAATTAGCTGGGTGTGGTGGTGCATACCTGTAGTCCCAGCTACTGTGGAGGCTGAGGCAAGAGAATCGCTTGAACCTGGGAGGTGGCGATTGCAGTGATCTGAGATCATGCCACTGCACTGCAGCCTGGGCAACAGAGCAACAATCCATCTCAAAAAATTGGAAGGGAGGAATAAAAATTAGGAAGGGCTGGAGAGAGACAGACAGAGATCTGAGACCAGAAGGGACCCCGTGAACCCTAAACCCACATACCTCGGCACATTTTATTTCCCTGTGTCACAATGCTTCTTCCTATCATGTCACCATGTAAATTACTGACACTCAGAACAAAAAAAGCAATAGATGTCCATAAGTAGCTTTACTATCACAACAAATTATACCCATTTTTGAGTTTTACCCTGCCCATGCGTGGAATACATATATATATAGAGAGAGAGAGAGTAGCTGGGCATGGTAGTGGGTTCCTGTAATCCCAGCTACTTGGGAGGCTGAGGTAGAGAATTGCTTGAACCCAGGAGGCAGAGGTTGCAGTGGGCTGAGATCACTGCACCCCATCCTGGCAACAGAGTGACAATTTGTCTCCAAAAAAAAAAAAGGAAAGTTATTAGTTACATTTCCCTAAGAATGAAATGGGATCTTTTCAGAGGCTACTGTTCTCCAAGGAAAGAGAAATTTGTTGGCATGAATTTGAAGTTAACCAAATCATATTTATTCCCATGAGATTTGCTTTGCTTGTTTTTCAGGGACCTGAAACTGGATAACATCCTGTTAGACAGAGATGGACACATCAAAATCGCGGATTTTGGCATGTGCAAGGAGAACATGCGAGGAGATGCCAAGACGAACACCTTCTGCGGGACGCCCGACTACATCGCCCCGGAGGTAGGAATGCAGTGGCAGGCTGCTCCCCTTCGGCATGCCCCGGCCACACGCCACTGCTTCCTCCACCCCTGATCTTGGCTCACAGCAACCTCCACCTTCCAGGTTCAAAAGATTCTCCTGCCTCAGCCTCCTGAGTAGCTGGGAATACAGGTGTCTACCACCACATCCAGCTAATTTTTTTGTATTTTTAGTAGAAAGGGGGTTTCACCATGTCAGCCAGGTTGGTCTTGAACTCCTGACCTCAAGTGATCTGCTCACCTCAGCCTCCCAAAGTGCTGGGATTACAGTGTGAGCCACTGAGCCCAGCCTGTAAGAGTTTGTTTTCTTTAGATGGAGTCTTGCTGTTGCCAGGCTGGAGTGCTGCAGTGGTACCATCTCAGCTCACTGCAACCTCGGCCTCCTGGGTTCAAACAATTCTCTGCCTCAGCCTCCCAAGTAGCTGGGACTACAGGTGCAAGCCACCACACCCAGCTAATTTTTGTATTTTTAGCAGAGATGGGGTTTCACCATGTTGGCCAGGATGGTCTTGATCTTTTGACCTCATGATCTGTCCACAGCCTTCCAAAGTGCTGAGATCATAGCCATGAGCCACCAAGCCTGGTCTGTAAGAGTTCCTTATACATGGATGAGTTAATAGTCTTCAGCTGTTCTTACCACATTCCGATTTCCTAAATGCTTCTCTGCACCACTAGACCTGAAGCTCCTTAAGAGCAAGTTCCTGTCGTTGCCAGAGGAGTTGTAGCCACCTGAGTCCTAGAACTGTGTAGCTTTGCCCTGTGGTTGGGTAATATGTAATTTTAATTTAACCTGGGCCTCTGTTCCATGAGGAATGCTGGCTTTTAGCTTACATGGCATTGTTGAACTCAGAGTGAGGCTCATTGACTAAGTAACTCTCTGATCATAGAAATCTGTGTTTCATTCAGGTTAGCAGATACAGGCATTGATGCCATAAACCAGTTTTCATTTGAAGTAAAGCCAGAGCTCATCAAAGCACAAGTGAAGGGGACCTGAGAGGAGAGACTCAACTCAATTACTGAATTCCCCTTCATCATAATTTTGAGATATGCCCACATGCACCCTGCTCAGACCACCCCAGCAGTGGTTTCCTTTGTCACTCCCTGAGCCCCACAGCACCTTGGGGTGGCTGCCTTACTCCGATGCGCTTCTGTCTACGGATGTTGGCTGCTGGGCCTTTTCCACAGCCAGCCTTCCTTCCTGATTTCCATCTGCTGCTCACAGAATCCGGCTTCCTCTCACGTGTACTTGTCTCCGCCATTCAGTGTTTGGGCCTCTTCTCTTCTCACTCCACATCCTCCACGGGTGACCGTATTGACGCCTGTGGTTTTCGCTCTGGAGTGAATACGGCCCCCCTGCACATTTTCCTGCTTGGCACCTCCCAGGAAATGCATGAGTCCTTCGGAGACAGAAGGTCCAAAACTCTCGCCGTTGAACTTGCTTCCTACTTCCCTCTTTCCTTCTTTTTCTTCCTTGGTGAATTCCGTATCATCCATCCAGTCTTCTAGAGAGAAAACTAGGAATTAGCCAAATTTCTGACCCCTCAAATCCACCCAAACACCAAGACCTTCTAAAATTGGACCTCTCATGTCCATTTACTCCTTTAAGCTTGTGACTGAACTCAGACTCTCCCTGGATTCCTTCTTCAAGGTCAAATCCCCTTCATTCAGCGCCCCCTTCTTTCAGCGCCCCCCAGCTCTCCAGGTCCTCCCCGCCTTTGCTGCTGTTACCCTAGTAAAGAACATGAGCATCTCTTCTGGTTCTTGGGGACACCCTGCCATCTGGATTTCCCCCTTACCATCTGTCACCAGGGCATGCTCTTTACACATCTGCTTTTTGATCAGTTAGAAAAGCATCCCCAAGATCTGTCTACTTAAATATGACTCATATACATTGTCACCACCTAAGATCGTTCAGGCGCATTTGATGACAGACTAACAGTAATCTATAGGTTAAACTGACAATAATACGTACTTTAAAATGATGAAATTGTGTTCTCTTTACTAATAGTACAAAAATATCTCTGCTTCATTAAAATAATGAGATTAAATAACTTTTTTAAAATCTTGGTTTCACACTTTAGGACTCTAGGATAGAAAGGTCTGATTTACTTATTTCCATTCTGGGTTTTGATGGCTGTCATAGCTGGGAAAGATATTTCCCAAAAGTATAATATAAACAGACTTAATGACATGCACTAAGGCAAGGCACGTCACTGACAATAGTACGTTTAAGTCCATAATTAAAAGCAGTGTTTTTTTTTTTTTTTTTTTTGGAGACGGAGTTTCGCTCTTGTTACCCAGGCTGGAGTGCAATGGCGCGATCTCGGCTCACTGCAACCTCCGCCTCCTGGGTTCAAGCAATTCTCCTGCCTCAGCCTCCTGAGTAGCTGGGATTACAGGCACGCGCCACCGTGCCCAGCTAATTTTTTTGTATTTTTAGTAGAGACAGGGTTTCACCATGTTGACCAGGATGGTCTCGATCTCTCGACCTCGTGATCCACCCGTCTCGGCCTCCCAAAGTGCTGGGATTACAGGCTTGAGCCACCGCGCCCGGCCGTGATATATTTCATTTTTTAACCAATCTTCTGTTCCCTGAGAGCTTGCCCTGGGAGATAAACCCAGCAGCGCTGCCATTTTCTTATGTTCTTCTTAAGAAAGCATCATTTAGTACAGTATTATCTACATCCAGATGTTATGCTTTCATTGCTATTGCAGTGTTGCCTTCACCCCAAGCCTCTTTGCAGATTAAGACCTTGTCATTTTGTAAAACATTGCAGTACTCAGGCAAACGCAATGGCTCATACCTATAATCCCAGCACTTTGAGAGGCTGAGGTGGGTGAATCACTTGAGCCCAGAAGTTCAAGACGGCAAAACCCTGTCTCTACTAAAAATACAAAAAATAATCAGGCGTGGTGGTAGGCACCTGTAATCCCAGCACTTTGGGAAGCAGGTGGATCACTGAGGTCAGGAGTTCGAGACCAGCCTGGCCAACATGGTGAAACCAACACGGTGAAACCTTGTCTCTACTAAAAATACAAAAATTAGCTGGGCATGGTGGTGAATAGCTGTAGTCCCAGCTATATGGGAAACTGAGGCATGAAAATTGTTTGAACCCATGAGGTGGAGGTTGCAACACTGTGCTCCAGCCTGGGTGACAGAGCAAGACCCTTTCTCTCAAAAAAATTAAACAGAACCCAAAGTGATAGCACAACTTACGATGCATGGAAAGTAAGTGCATAAGCCGAGTCTCTGCTAAGCTCCTTCTGAGATGCAGCTTCCCTCCTCCCCCGAGGAGTCCTCACTTCCTGTTTAAGTTTCTCAATGAAGGTACCTGTGTCACTCTGGCTGGTAAGTGGTCATGAAGCCTCAAAAAAATCTAAAATGAGGAAGAATTGATGGCTGTATTACAAACACAAATTCGGGTTTTCTTGTCGTGTCTGGGATGATTGGGGCCACCCCTGGGTCGATGCACCCCCGGAGGCCACTGCTCAGTCAGGTCTCCAGATTCTCCCCTGCCCAGCATCAATATCCTCAAGGAGTGCCCCCATTCCCAGCTGGGTGTCAGTCACGGTCCTGAATGGAGGTCCCTAAGAATATGTGCTGCCACATTAAAGTGCTACCTGCCTGGCCAGGCCACACTGTTCATCTCTGCCACTGCACATCCTTGGTCTCTGGTCCTCCCTGGACCATAGTCACCTTCTCCCTAAAGTTGCCACTGGCTTTGGGGATAGCCAGCTGTTCCCTTTCCTGTGCAACCACAGAACCTCTGCATCCACCTGACCAATCCACTGAGCTTCTCCCCATCAGGGACCACGGCTCATCCACCCACAGGCTGGAGCAGCAGCCGTCAGCTGTTTTCCAAATAAACGACCACACTAAGTCACGCACCCTGAAAGGTCACCTCTAAACGGGTCCTGGATTCCCCACCTCTGGGTGTCTTTTGTTAAATAACCCTCCCCAGCTTTCCTCTTCTCTGCCTGGAAAAATCCTGCCCCTGTTCTGAGGTTTCCGTCATCTCACTCAGTTCCCCATTGCCCCTTTTTCCCTCAAAATCCAAACAAAACTGGAGCTGTGTTCTCCTGCCTCTGTGCCTTAGGGAAATGTCCACCTCTCTGGTGTGGTTCAAAGTTGATGCTGCCCTGCGTGGTCTTTATGCATGTTCCATTGCTGTCTCTCCTACGAACATGTCTGTAAGCACCTTCAAGGAGGGTACTCTGTGGCCAGGGGAAAGCCGACTAGGTGAGGCAAAAAATTAAAACCCAGGAACACACAACAGCTGGGATAGAGGCCATAGAGTCCATCTGGCAGGCACAGATAGTTCCTGGCAGGAGAACTCAAATCTCAGAAGTACATGCATTTCAGAGCAGTGTCAGGAGCCACACAGGAAAAACAGACCTGCGCTCCCATGACTGGGGACCGTCTCACTAGGCCACTCCTCCTGAGACCCTAAAGCGCCTCTCCAAAGCTCCACGGCCTCCCCTCCCCCGCCTTCTTCCTATAATAGGGGAAGAGAGAGGCTGGTGTCTCTTTGGAGGTCCAAACTCATTTCGACAAAGAATAAGGAGGCACTTAAACAGGGAAACATCGTACTTACTTTTTTTTTTTTTTGAGATGGAGTCTTACTCCATTGCCAGGCCAAATACAGTGGTGCAATCTCAGCTCACTGCAACCTCTGCCTCCCAGGTTCAAGCAATTCTCCTGCCTCAGCCTCCCAAGTAGCTGGGACTACAAGTGCACACCACCACACCCAGCTAATTTTTGTAATTTTAGTAGAGAGAGGGTTTCACCACCTTGGCCAGGATGGTCTTGATCTCTTGACCTTGATCCACCCCCCTCAGCTTCCCAAAGTGCTGGGATTACAGGTGTGAGGCACCACACTGAGCTGGAAACATGGTACTTTCCACAGCACACTAGACACTCAGTAAATCCAGACGGGATTGCAATGCATGGAAGCAACTCCCTGGAGAAAGTTAGAGTTCCCTGGAAACCAAACTGGTTTGGGCCCCAGAAGTTCACTGAGTTCTGGGGCAGCACTTGCCACAAGTCTGCAGTGCAGCTGTTTCAGCCAGAGCAGTGGGTCTACACACAAAATCTCACACAAATCCAGGCGCCTTTTCAACTGGCAACTGGAATGCCCGGGAGACAGAGTCACCTGTCCAACTGAAGATACAGGGGTCTGAGGCAGGGAGCCAGGTGATCGGGCATGGCCAGTCCCACCCCCACAAAGACCAGCAAGCTGAAACGCTCTGGACTGAGAGTTTCACAGCCAGCACAGCTGAACCCAGGATGGTCCAGCTCTGGGGGGGAGGGGCGTCCACCATTACAGAGGCAGTCCACCACTACAGAGGTAGTCCGGCATTGCCAAGGCGGTCTGCCATTACCCAGGCAGCCCACCATTACCGAGGTGGGCCGCCATTGCCGAGGCAGTTCTAACTGTATGCCTGTAAACATGACTGCAGGGAGGTTCACATGGTGCTGGGTGGAGCCCACAGCAGCTCAGCAAAGCCTCTGCTGGCAGACTGTGACTAGGCTGCCTCCTCACTGGGCAGGGCATCCCAATATTAGACAGATCAATGAGACAGAAAATTAACAAGGATATCCAGAACTTAAACTCAGACCTGGATCAAGCAAATCTAATAGACATTTACAGAACTCTCCACCCCAAATCCACAGAATATACATTCTTCTCAGCACCACATCACACCTACTCTAAAATTGACCACATAATTGGAAGAAATCACTCCTCAGCAAATGCAAAAGAATGGAAATCATAACAGTCTCTCAGACCACAGAGCAATCAAGTTAGAACTCAGAATTCAGAAACTAATTCAGAACCACACAGCTTCATGGAAACTGAACAACTGGCTCTTGAATGTTGACTGGATAAACAATGAAATGAAGGCAGAAATAAAGATGTTCTTTGAAACCAACGAGAACAAAGACACGACATACCAGAATCCCTGGGACACATTTAAAGCAGTGATAGAGGGAAATTTATAGCAAAAATGCCCACATGAGAAGCGAGGAAAGATCTAAAATTGACACCCTATTGTCAAAATTGAAAGAGCTAGAGGAGCAGGATGAAAAAAACTCAACCTAGCAGAAAACAAGAAGTAACTAAGATCAGAGCAGAACTGAAGGAGATAGAGACACACAAAAAAACCCTTCAAAAAAAATCAATAAATCCAGGAGCTGGTTTTTGGAAAAGATCAACAAAAAGACCACTAATCAGATAAAAAAGATAAAATAGATACAGTAAAAAAATGATCAAGGGGATATCACCACAGATTCCACAGAAATACAAACCACCATCAGAGATGACTACAAACAACTCTATGCATATAAACCAGTAAACCTGGAAGAAATGGATAAATTCCTGGACACTTGCACCCTCCCAAGCCTAAACCAGGAAGAAGTCATAACCCTGAAGTGACCAATAACAAGGGCTGAAGTTGAGGCAGCAATTAATAGCCTACCAACCAAAAAAAGTCCAGGTCCAGATGGGTTCACAGCCAAATTCTACCAGACATACAAAGAGAAGCTGGTACCATTCCTTCTGAAACTATTCCAAACAATCCAAAAAGAGGAAATCCTTCCCAAATCATTTTGAGACCAACATCATCCTGATACCAAAACCAGGCAGAGATTCAACCAAAAAAGAAAACTTCAGGCCAATATCCATGATGAACATAGATGCAAAAAATCTTCAATAAAATACAGGCAAACCAATTGCAACAGCACATCAAAAAGCTTATCCATAATGATGAAGCAGGATTCATCCCGGGGATGCAAGGCTGGTTCAACATACACAAGTCTATAAATGTAATTCACCACATAAATAGAACCAAAGACAGAAACCACATGATTATCTCAATAGATGCAGAGAAGGCCTTCGACAAAATTCAAAAGCCCTTTATGCTAAAAACTCTCAATAAACTAGGTATCGATAGAATGTATCTGAAAATAATAAAAGCTATTTATGACAAACCCACAGATAATATCATACTGAATGGGCAAAAACTGGAAGCATTCCCTTTGAAATCTGGCACTAGACAAGGATGCCCCCTCTCACCACTCCTATTCAATATAGTACTGGAAGTTCTAGCCAGAGCAATCAGGCAAAAAAAAAAAAGAAAGGGTATTCAATTAGGAAAGGAGGAAGTCAAATTGTCTCTATTTGTAGAAGACATGATTGTATATTTAGGAGACCCCATCATCTCAGCCCAAAATCTCCTGAAACTGATAAGCAACTTCAGCAAAGTCTCAGGATACAAAATCAATGTGCAGAAATCACAAGCATTCCTATACACCATTAACAGCCTTAAAGAAAGCCAAATCAAGAACAAACTGCCATTCACAATTGCCACAAAGAGAATAAAATACCAAGGAATACAACTCACAAAGGATGTAAAGGACCTCTTCAAGGAGAACTACAAACCACTTCTCAATGAAGTAAGAGAGGACACAAACAGATGGAGAAACATTCCATGCTCATGGTTAGGATGAATCAATATCATGAAAATGGCCATACTTCCCAAAGTAATTTACAGATTCAACACTATCCCATCAAGCTACCGACCTTCACAGAACTGGAAAAAAACCACCTTAAACTCCAAATGGAACCAAAAGAGAGCCCGCATAACTAAGTCATTCTAAGCAAAAAGAACAAGGCTGGAGGCATCACACTACCTGGCTTCAAACTATACTACAAAACAGCATGGTACTGGTACCAAAACAGATGTTGCCCAATGGAACAGAACAGAGGCCTTGGAGGCAATGCCACACATCTACAACCATCTGATCTTTGACAAACCTTGCAAAAACAAGCAATGGGGAAAGGATTCCCTGTTTAATAAACAGTGTTGGGAAAACTGGATAGCCATGTGCAGAAAGCAGAAACTGGACCCCTTCCTGATACCTTACATTAAAATTAATTCCAGATGGATTAAAGACTTAAACATAAGACCTAACACCATAAAAACCCTAGAAGAAAACCTAGGCAAAACCATTCAGGACATAGGCATAGGCAAGGACTTCATGACTAAAACACCAAAAGCATTGGCAACAAAAGCCAAAATAGACAAATGGGACCTAAAACAATCATTAGAATGAATCAGCAACCAAGAGAATGGGAAAAAAAATTTTGCAATCTACCCAACTGACAAGGGGCTAAAATCCAGAATCTACAAAGAACTAAAACAGATTTACAAGAAAAAAAACAAGCACATTCAAAAGCTGGCAAAGGATATGAATAGACACTTTACAAAAGAAGACATACATGAGGCCAACAAACACATGAAAAAATGCTCATCATCACTGGTCATTAGATGCAAATCAAAACCACATTGAGATACCATCTCACGCCAGTTAGAATGGCGATCATTAAAATATCTGGAGACAACAGATGCTGGAGAGGATGTGGAGAAATAGGAACACTTTTACACTGTTGGTGGGAGTGTAAATTAGTTCAACCATTGTGGAAGACAGTGTGGCGATTCCTCAAGGACCTAGAAATAGAAATTCTATTTGACCCAGCAATCCCATTACTGGGTATATATCCAAAGGACTATAAATCGTTCTACTATAAGGACACATGTACACGAATGTTCATTGTGACACTGTTTACAATAGCAAAGACCTGGAACCAACCCAAATGCCCATCGGTTATAGACTGGACAGGGAAAATGTGGCACATATACACCATGGAATACTATGCAGCCATAAAAAACGATGAGTTTATGTCCTTTACAGGGACATGGATGAAACTGGAAACCATCATTCTCAGCAAACTGACACAAGAACAGAAAAACACCACAATGTTCTCACTCATAGGCAGGTGTTGAACAATGAGAACACATGGACACAGAGAGGGGAGTGCCACACACTGGGGTCTGTGGTGGGAGGACTAGGGGAGGGACAGCAGGAGGTGGGGAGGTTGGGGAGGGATAACATGGGGAGAATGCCAGATATAGGAGATGGGGAGGAAGGCAGCAAACCACATTATCATGTATGTACCTCTGCAACAATCTTGCATGTTCTTCACATGTAACCCAAAGCCTAAAATGCAATATTTTTTTAAAAAAAAAACAAGAGGCACATTATGATATGGAAGGAAAATCACGTAGTAAAACCCTAAAAGACCAGAATTCAGAACATTGCTCTCAGCTCACTAATTAGGAGACTTTAAATAAGACCTTTCTCCTTTCTAAGCCCAATCATCACCTGCTATGGGGGAGACAGAACTGTGCGTGCCTAGCTCAGGTGGGTTCTTACCAACAAGACATAGCGTCTGTCGAACTCCTAACACGTGTCAGTGTTCCTGAAGCAGACATTCTGTTGTGAGTTTGCATTTTGCTGCTTCCTCCTAAAGTAAAACTGAAATTTTTTACTAACATCGCCAAGCTTAGAAGGCTTAATTTGCACACAGCTGTCTCCTGTCCTTCCAAATTTTCTTTTTGTTTGTCCTGCCAAAACGAAGTTGTTTACAAAGATGGGTGGCTCAGAGACCTTTCTTGTTGCTCTGGCACCGCCTTGTGGCAGGTCTCAGAAACTGCATCTATCCCTGGCCCAACAAATCGAGGGATGGTATTGGGTGAATCTTAAATTTCCTTATTCTCACTAGGTATACTTTTAGATGATTCCTCAAGGCAAAGCCTATTTTTTCTAAATGATAACATCAACGTCAGTATGTAAATATTGAGGTAAGAGTAGTGGGTAGCATTTTTACTTTGGAAATTAGTAACGGACTGCAAAATTCTGTTTGCGACTTGATCTTCATTTTCAGAAATGGGGACAAGCTCATCAGAACAGATATTTATCATAGTATTGACAGTCGTCCCACAAAACGAATCACCTTGACTTTGCTACTTTTCATTGGATCCTCACAAGAAGCTTGTAAAAAGCTGTCCAGAAACGATTCCCGTTTTTCACAAGGAGGTTCAGGAGGGTTAAAAGGTCCTCCCAAAACTGTGCAATAAGGCATTAAGCCAAAAGTAGAGCCTGTGACATTTTATATGGCCAGAAAAACTGTGGGGCTGCTGTTGATATTGTTCTTTTGTTTGTTTAGCAAGCCAACATTAGAGATGCCTCATGGCACCCCTGGGCCTCCCTCAGTGCCGATCCATCCCCGGGAGTGGCCCAGGTGGCAGACGGTCAGGGAGGGGTTGCCATGCACATCAGTCTGCTCCATCTGAAAAAGCTCACCAACATCAAAACATGTGGCTTTCCTAGAAAATACTGGAATCTCTAGAATTATTTTTTGAGACAGTCTTGCTCTGTCACCCAAGCTGGAGCACAGAGGTGCAGTCTCTGCTCACTACAGCTTCCACCTCCCAGATTTAAGAGATTCTCCTGCCTCAGTCTCTCAAGTAGCCGGGATTAGAGGCATGCGCCAACACACCCAGCTAATTTCTGCTCTTTTAGTAGAGACAGGGTTTTGCCACATTGGCCAGGCTGGTCTCAAACTCCTGACCTCAGGTGATCTGCCCGCCTCGGCCTCCCAAAGTCCTGGGAGGGTGACTGGAATTGTGTCACTTTCTTTCCCAAGGCCATCAGTGCTACAATTCTGCCACTCATTCCAAAGGCCCATTAAAGAAGGAAAATTCCGGCCGGGCGCAGTGGCTCAAGCCTGTAATCCCAGCACTTTGGGAGGCCGAGGCGGGTGCATCACGAGGTCAACAGATCGAGACCATCCCGGTCAACACGGTGAAACCCCGTCTCTACTAAAAATACAAAAAATTAGCTGGGCATGGTGGCACGTGCCTGTAATCCCAGCTACTCAGGAGGCTGAGGCAGGAGAATTGCCTGAACCCAGGAGGCGGAGGTTGCGGTGAGCCGAGATCGTGCCATTGCACTCCAGCCTGGGTAACAAGAATGAAACTCCGTCTCAAAAAAAACAAAAGAAGGAAAATTCCATCTTATATGAGTAGTGCCGATAACAGAATGCCTTTTGTGAGTGTGTATTTGTGTGTGTGTTCACAGATGCACCTAGCTAAGCCCGAACACCTCACAGGATAGAACAGATGTTCATCTCCAAGAGACCCGACTGTCTTGCTTTCAGTTGAGTGCCTCAGTCCTGTCAATCCTTCTCCATTTTGCTTTGGGTAATAAAGCAACTTGCCTGCAACTCATCCTTGGAGCAGCAGTCATGAGCTAATCAAGATTTTTTTTCCCTCTTTTCCATTGAAAATTTTGGATGTGCCACTAGTGTGTCCTAGCATTTTGTTTTTAATTATGGGAAAATACACATAATATGAAATTTACCATCTGAACTATTTTTGTGTACAGTTCAGTAATGCTAAACATAGTGCTGGGCACTTTGGGAGGCCGAGGTGGGCAGATCACTTGAGGTCAGGGGTTTGAGACCATCCTGACCAACATGGTGAAACCCCGTCTCTACTAAAAATACAAAAATTAGTTGGGCATGGTGGCGCGTGCCTGTAATCCCAGCTACTGAGGAGGCTGAGGCAAGAGAATCGCTTGAACCCAGGAAGTAGAAGCTGCAGTGAGCTGAGGTTGTGCCACTGCACTCCAGCCTAGGTGACAGAGTGAGATTCCATCTCAAAAATAAAGAAATAAAATTAAGTTTGTTGTATAGTTTTACAACCGATCTCCAGAAATTTTTCATCTCAGTAAACCAAAACACTATCCACATGCAACACTAGCTCCCTATTCCCCTCCCCCAGCCCCTACCAGCCGCCATTCCACTTTCTGTCTCCAGAATTTAACTATTAGGTTGCTGCAAAAGTAATTGCAGTTTTTGTCACTGAAAATAAAGGCAAAAACCGCAATTAATACTTAAGGTACCATATGTAAGTAGAATCATTCAATATTTGTCTTTCCCTGCCTGGCTTATTTCACTCAGCATGTTACCAAGTTTCACTCATATAGCATGTGACAGGTTTCTCTTACCTTTAAGGCTGAATAATATTCCACTGTGTGGATATACCACAATTTTTTCAGTGCCTTCCCAACCCCTCCCCCCACCCTCTGCCCAGCCCCTGGCAACCGCCACTCTGACCATCTACAAGTTCAATGTGTTTACATTTCACATATAAGTGAGATTCTGCAGTATTTGTTTCTCTGTGCCTGGCTCGCTTCGCTCAACATGTTTTCCAGGTTCATCCATGTTGTTGCAAATGGAGAATTTCTCCTTTTTCAGGGCCGATAGCCCACTGTGTCTATATAGCACAATTTCTTTATCCACTGACGGACACTTAGATTCCGTATCTTGGCTTTTGTGAATGATGCTGCAATGAGCAAGCGGGTCCAGGTCTCAACATACTGATTTTATTTCCGTTGGTTGTACACCCACCAGCACATCATTTCTTCACCCATGGATGGGTCCTACCATGTGCCACCTCAGAGGTGGTCAGGCACAGTTTTTTGGGATGTCAGACACTGAGCAGAGTGGCACGTGCCCTCTACCTTCCAACATCCAAAAAGGAATTCATTGAAAGATCAACATACAAAGCTTCTTTGCTAGAAGACTGGGTTGGTGAAAGGATAGATTCCTTCAAAATGTTAGGTCGGCTTCCAGACTGAACCCTCCTCCCTAGCAGATAGACTCAGATCCTGCGACCAGCTCTAGGAAGCTCTTAGAGATCTCTGATTTCTAGATTTGAGCACCTTGTGATGTTTTTGTTTTTGAGATGGAGTTTCTCTCTTGTTGTCCAGGTTGGAGGGCAGTGGTGCGATCTTAGCTCACTGCAGTTTTTTCGCCTCCCAGGTTCAAGTGATTGATTCTCTTGCCCCAGCCTCGCAAGTAGCTGGAATTATAAGCACCTGGCACCACACCTGGCTAATTTTTGTATTTTTAGTAGAGATGGGGTTTCACCATGCTGGCCAGGCTGGTCTCGAACTCCTGACCTCAGGTGATCCACCCACCTCAGCCTCCCAAAGTGCTGGGATTACAGGCGTGAGCCACCACACCTGGCCCCAATTTGAGTTCTTTGTTATCTTGGGCTCTCTTTCCTGGCACAGGACACAATTTGAGTCTGCATATCAGTGATTACAGAACAGCCGTAAATAGCGAGGCTTTGAGGAAGGGAACTGTCCAGATGGCCCCTTTGGATGCTTTATTGCTACAGAAAGTTTGTGCAAAGACCCAGGACAGTACAAGTCAGCAAAGCATGTGGGCTTGGTTTCAAGGCTCACACCAGAGCTTCTGGAGAACTTAGACATACGCCAGCTTTCGTAGGTCCGCTATCTGCCACCTAAGTTCTCATGCCACTGATGGGAAAATAAAAACTAATAGCAGTTTCATTGTTTAAAACCAGAGGAAACGCACAAATGGAAACTGAAAAGTGTTTACTCAGACTCAACCTCAAACATTTCAGCATTGTTTAGACATTGCTCTCCAGTCATCAGCTTCTCAAGAGACAGTTTTCGGGGTGATCTTTGTGGCAACCTCACACATCTTTCCCCTTGACCATTTACCGAGCTTCCTGGCTTGAGACGCTCAGGAAGAGTTGTCACTCCTCAGCCTCATCCTATTAATTTCGTGTCTGTCTTTTGGTTGCGCAGATCTTGCTGGGTCAGAAATACAACCACTCTGTGGACTGGTGGTCCTTCGGGGTTCTCCTCTATGAGATGTTGATCGGTCAGTCCCCTTTCCACGGGCAGGATGAGGAGGAGCTCTTCCACTCTATCCGCATGGACAATCCCTTTTACCCACGGTGGCTGGAGAAGGAGGCAAAGGACCTGCTGGTGAAGGTAAGAAGCGAAGCTAAAAGCGTCTTCATAAGAAGAGTGTTAGGTCTTCTGGTCAGTTTTCTGTTCGTCTTAGATTCCAACTTGCAAGTGGCAAACAATGATTATATTGAACTGGGTTTAAATGGGATACACGCCACCTGTGTTTTAATAGAGGCACCGATCTTATGAGCATTAAATATCAAAAGGAGTGTAAGATAAACCCTCATGTGCATTTGTTATAAAATAAATGCCTGGGAACCAGTTCCATTAACCTTGGATACCCTCACCTGGAGATGTAGTTGGTCTTCAAGCACAGTGTGTGGCTTAAAACTCAAACTAGCTACCTGGGAGGTGGAGGCAGGAGGATTGTTTGAAGTTAGGAGTTTGAGGTCAGTCTGGGCAATGTAGTGAGACCCTTGTCTCCAAAACAATAAAGAAAGAAAGGGCATTTATGTTATATAGAGGGTTTTTTTTTAACTCAATCTCTTGTTTCCCATAGTTCTTTATTAGAAATATTCAATCCAGTTCATCTGCCCCTACCTCTGGTTGAAAATGTGTGCACTATGTATGACTTTTCAGCCTGCCCTTAGATAAAAGACAACCTATTGTCACTCTGAAGTTGTGAAACACTGTCTCAGTGGAAAAATTAAAACCATCCAGTCCAAGGTATTATCACATTTTTTTGTTTTGAGACAGAATCTCACTCCCTCACCCAGGCTGCAGTGCAGTGGCACAATCTCAGCTCACTGCAACTTTTGCTTCCCAGGCTAAAGTAATTCTCCTGCCTCAGCCTCCAAAGTAGCTGGGATTACAGGTGCACCACCACACCCAACTACATTTTTGTTTTTTTAGTAGACACAGGGTTTCACCATGTTGGCCAGGCTGGTCTCAAACTCCTGACCTCAGGTGATGCACCTACCTCAGGTCACACCTATAACCCTAGCACTTTGAAAGGCCAAGGTGGGAGGATTGCTTGAGCAACCTGAAATTCGAGACCAACCTGGGCAACATGGCGAGACTCCATCTCTACAAAAAAAATATAAAATTAGCCAGCTGTGGTGGCTAACGCCTACAGTCTCAGCTGCTCAGGGGGCTGAGGTTGGAGGATTGCTTGAGCCCACAAGGTAGCGGTTGCAGTGAGCCATGATCACACCACTGCACTCCAGCATGGGTGACAGAGCAAGACCCTGTTTCCCCCAACCCCCAATAAAAAAAAGAGTCTAGCAAATCTAAAAAAAAAGTGGACCAAGAATGCAACTGTTTTGGTAGAAACATTGTTTTGATTTCTGGCATCTCATATGTCGGCTGGTTACAAAATACTCATCATTTAGGGAAATAATTTTTAGCCTAATGCTTGCTATATTGAAAATGGGAATAGAATAAGATCCTTCAACATTGGAAGCTATCTAGGGGTTTTAAATTTAAAACTAGAAAAATATTAGCAGGCTCGTCTTTTTTCACTCATCTACTTTCTTGCTCTTGACGCAGTAGTTAGAATTACATGTAAAGGGAATACACTTCCACCTCTTTAACGAAAGTGACGACTTGTCTTGGGCATTAGAAACTTGGAGGCAACTCCAGAGCACTCCTTGGAAAATCAAGACCTTGAATCTGAGAAGTGCTGACAAAGCTCTCACAGGATCCCCAGCCAATGGTAAAGGAACAAGGTGTTTAAAAATTCGAGCCAGTTCCATCCAGCTTTCACTTTCTGTGATCCAAACAAGCAGTAGCTTAGAAAATTCCCTCAACAACCAATCAGAGGTGCTTTTAATGACCAAACACAGATGAAAGGAAAGCTAATTTCAAAATTAACAAATTTAAAAAGAAAAAAAAAGGATAACAACAGTAAAAATAAGTTATTGGGATCTGGATATAAAGTTTCTTATATTATGTAAAGGCGCGCTCACGCGTTGTTGCAATCGCTCCATTTGTAGCAATAAATGTAGCAATTGTAATACTGAACTGTGAAATGTGTCAGCTTGGGCTCCCTAACGAGGTACCACAGACTGAGGGAGTTAAACAACAGACATTTCCTTCTCACAGTTTTGGAGGCTGAAAGTCCAAGATTAAGGTCCAGCAGGGCCGGTTCCTGATGAGGACTCTCTTCCTGACTAGTAGACAGCCACCTCTGGTTGTGTCTTCACAGCAGAGAGAGAAAGAAATTTTGGTCTCTCTTTCATATGCGACCTGTATGCCTGTTGGATCAGGACCTTACCCCATGACCACAATTAACCCTAAGTAGCTGCATAAAGGCCCTACCTACAGTCACATTGTGGATTGGGGCGTCAACATTTTGAGGGGATGCCATTCAGTCCATAGCATGAGGCTGCACTGTGAAGCCTAGACCAGCAAAACCCACTGGGGAAAAAAAAAAAAAATGAACACAAAGCTTGGTCTGTACAGCCTGAGGCATGAGAGTACCTCCAGACTCAGGGGCTATCCCCAAGTGAGTCCCAAGGTGGAGGCCCTGGAGGGAGAGTCGCAATCCCCCAACACCCATCATGCCTCATAAATGCCAGCCTTCTGCGCTGTGCTTCCCAAACCCAGCTCACCCTGAGGATCTGCGATGCTTCAGGCCAGGATGGAGGGTGAAGGAGGGGCAGAGGTAACCAGGAGGAACTCCATGGAGAGAAGGTGGAAGTGATGATTCCAAGGAGAGAGAGACTGGGTGGGAGAAAAGGATTGGGAGGAGAAAAGGTGAAAAGCCATGTCCTGGAGTCCTACTCAGCAATGAAAAGGAACAAACTGTTGATCCATATAAAACAATGCATGGCACTAATGTTGAATGCAAAAGGTCGATTTCAAAAGCTCACACTCTGAGCCCATTAATATCACTTCACTGAAATGACGACACCATAGAAATGGAAGTCAGATGAGTGGTTGCCTGGGGTTAGGGTGCTGGGGACAGGAGGATGGGCATGACTCTCAGGGTGCAGCACAGGCGGATCTTTGTGGTTCAAATCTTGCTTGGTGTGGAAGTTGCCCCTATCTGTATGTGTGATAAACTGGCGTCAGTAGTACATACACATGGTACCAGAACCAGCTCCTTACCTTACGCTGTCATTATGTGAGATGGAACCATTGGGAGGAATAGGGTGAAGGGCACACAGGACATCTCTGTACTATCTCATCAACATTCTGTGAATCTATAATTACTTCAAAATAGTTTTAAAACAAAACTAGGGCCAGGTGCAGTGGCTCACACCTGTAATCCCAGCACTTTGGGAGGCCAAGGTGGGCGGTCCACAAGGTCAGGAGTTTGAGACCAGCCTGGCCAACATAGTGAAACCCCATCTCTACTAAAAATACAAAAATTAGCAGGGCATAGTGGCAGGCACCCGTAACCCCAGCTAGTGGAGGCTGAGGCAGCAGAATCATTTGAACCCGGGAGGTTGGAGTTGTAGTGAATAATCTGTCAGAGCTACTGCTGTTCAATTCTGCCACTGCACTCCAGCCTTGGTGACAGGGTGAGACTCTGTCTCAAATAAAATAACTAAATCTAAGGCGAAATGCCTTGCAAACACCAAAATAACAGTTACCTGCAGAGTTTCAGGGGCAAGGGAAAGATTTGACTCAAGAGAAGAAAATGAATTTGATTGAATAGAATTAGAAACTAAGATAATAAGGGATAAAGAAGACAAGAGGACTGGGGGGTGAAAGAGGTTTTTTCTTTTCTTTTTAAAGACAGAGTCTTGCTCTGTCACCCAGCCTGGAGTGCGGTGGCACAATCTTGGCACACGGCAGCCTATGCTTCCCAGGCTCAAGTGATTCTCCAGCCCCAGCCTTCCATAAAGCTGGGACTACAGGTGTGTGCCACCAACGCCCAGTTGATTTTTGTATTTTTTGTAGAGACAGGGTTTTGCCATGTTGCCCAAGCTGGTCTCAAATTCCAGAGCTCAAAGCAATCTGCTCACCTCAGCCTCCCAAAGTGCTGGGATTATAGTGCTGGCGTGAATCACCATTCCTATTCAAGAGGTTCTAAATGAAGCTTGTTCAACCCATGCCCTGCATATAGCCCAGGATGGCCTTGAATGTAGCCCAACATGAATTCATAAACTTTCTTGAGACATTCTGGCATTTTTTTGTGATTTTTTTTTTTTTTTTTTTTTTAGCTCATCAGCTATTGTTAGTGTTAGTGCATTTTATGTGTGGCCCAAGACAATTCTTCTTCTAATGTGGCCCAGGGAAGCTAAAAGATTGGACACCCCTGTTCTAAGTTTACATAGAAGAGTTTGGACTTGTTATTTCCCATGTGAGTTAGTAAAAACTCCATGAAGTTCCTCTCACACACATTCTTGCAGTTGGACTGATAAAATTAATTTCCATTATGCAATCTGCTGCCCATAAACTGGCTTCCAGCTTTACTCCTATTCCTCATGTGCTTGGATCCAACAGCCCTCACGTTCTTGAGCCCCATTTGCTGCAAAAATAAAAGGTAATGCCATTTCTCAGAAATGTCCTCAAGGGAATTTGACAAAATAAACCCAGAAGTCATAGGTCCTTTGGAAAAGCCGAGGAGAGCAACGCTGCGTGGCATCTGTGACGGCAGCAGAACCAGACCTGTCACCGTCAGCCCCCCAGGGCATAGAGGCATGTGCAGTGAACAAGTGCACATTGGAAGAGGCTGTGCTCTGACTACAATTCCGGTGGGGACACTGCTGTCCCGTTGACGATTGCCACAAAAACACCCTTTACGTCCTCGTTTATCCATCCAGGATGTCCTGTCCATTTGTTTGAAAATGATGGGAAATTAATGATGCAGAACATAAATACCTCTTCCTTTCATAGAAGGACACATCTGAAGAGGGACTGAAGAGGGAAGGCAGGCTCCAGGTACAATGTGTCAGCGCTGCTGCTGGCTGTCCTCCACAGCCTGGAGCTGCTTTCTTGCCCAGACCGTTCAATAAACTTAAATTCCAACTACATCCTATTTTTTCCCATCAATGTAAACCTCCATCCTGACAGCTTTTACAGACAAATCAAGTCTTCAGGAATTTTATTTCATCCGTGCAGCTTTCCAGGGGTGGAGCTTCCAGCCTGGGCCCCCCTGAGGTCTCCCATCATCCTCAGGACCTCAGTGGGTTGAGTGGCTGCAGGGCAGAAAATATACTAATTTTCTGTTCTGTGCAAAACTGGAAAGAACATTGAAGCTCAGAGCTGAAAACCATATGCTCTTCTCATTACACATTTTATATTTTTCATGTATTTTTTCATTTTGCAAGTACACATCCAAGCTCAGAAGGTCCATTGGCATGATCCTCTCGGTACAAATGCCACATGTTCACTGGAAGGAATAGAATAGAAAACCTAGCATGCAGCACACACGGCCCAGGGCCTTTACTTGCGGCCTAATCTGCTGAAGCATTGCATCAGAACATGAGCTAGGTTTGGGCCTATTCCCAAGACACTTACACCATCTATTAATCTTGTTTCATCCAAATGTCCTTAAGAAGCAGAGGTCAACCATTTAGTATCATTGTTTAAAGAGAAGGGACACAGGGCAAGTCACTTACTCCTTTTGCTTATTATTATTTTTAGAAGGAATCTTGCTCTGTTGCCCAGGCTTGAGTGCAGTGGTACAATCTCAGCTCACTGCAACCTCTGCCTCCCAGGTTTAAGCAACTCTCCCACCTCAGCCTCCCATGTCTCTGGGATTACAGGTGTCCACCACCATGCCCAACTAATTTTTGTATGTTTAGTAGAGATGGGGTTTTTCCATGTTGGCCAGGCTGGTCTCAAACTCCTAACCTCAAGTGATCTGCCCACCTTAGCCTCCCAAAATGCTGGGATTACAGGCACATGCCACCATGCCCAGCCTCTCTCTGCTTCTAAAACATCAATCTGCTTTTCCGTGTGATGACTCGTACTGTTTTATCGTTTGTATAAATGCATGGGCACAAGTGTAATTTTGTTACATGCATGGATTGCACAGTGGTGACACAGGGCTTTTCGTATCCACTCCATTTTCTGAGCCTACAGAAAAATATGTCTTACTGTGAACTTGGTGCTTCTTTTCTATGCTGTAAACAGGTGACCAAGAAAAAATGAGGCTAGAAAATGCACGATCTGCAGCTAAACAAAGCAGAAAGACAGGTTATTCCCTTACTCAGCATGCATCTACTGAGCATCTGTGTTGTGCCCGGCACCATGCTAGCTTCTGAAAGGAGTAGACGTATCAGTGGCGTACAGCTTTCAGAGCTTACAGTCTAGTAGAAAAGAAGACAACCTTGGAAAAAACATACAATATACTAATTCTCCAGTAGAGGGAAGATGTTTCATGGTGCACAGATGAGAGATTATCCATCAGGACAAGTCGGAAAGAGGCCACTTGTCATCAAAGTGCATAGCTACTCTGAGGCTCAGCTTCCTCAGCGGACAACGGGGATAATGATACTTCCTCTTAGAACTTGTTTCAAAATCACGGAGGCATCTCGCACAGTGCCCGGCTCTCAAAGAACATTGGTAGGAGTGAATGCTGTATCAATCCTAAGAATCGTGAATCATGTGAATGATGTATGATGGTATGATCGGTCCTGAATATGACTTGAATGGAGGAGAGAGGGCTCCCTGCCAGTGGAGTTCATTAA
The DNA here is from genome assembly GCF_049354715.1 of Callithrix jacchus. Taxonomy (NCBI): domain Eukaryota; kingdom Metazoa; phylum Chordata; class Mammalia; order Primates; family Cebidae; genus Callithrix; species Callithrix jacchus. Next base: position 7,415,015 of record NC_133508.1, read on the forward strand.
AGAAAGTTTCACAAGGCAAAGGGGGTGAAAGCTGAGCCCTGAAAGACAAGGCAGAATTTAAAGATGGGGGGCAGGAAATGGGAGTGGACTAGGGGAGGGTATCTCACTGCAAGATGGAAATACCGTTAGAGAGGGACAGAGACAGGAAGGCAGGTGGTGTTTTCAGTGAGCAGAAACGTTTGTACAGGAGGGGTTTCTAATGGGAATGGAAGACCCTATGAGTCAGAATCAGACTCCAGAGACTCTGGAATGCCAGCCAAGGGCCTGAGGATGTCAGAACTCACCAAGCCTTAGAGATCACCTTGTCTAGCCCTTCATTTACACATGAGGAAACAGACTCAGAAAACTGACCTGAGGACACATGGGTAGTCAGTCTCTTGGATGGCTGTCATGTTATTTCCACCACGCAGTGGCTTTCTAATTGGGTACTTTGGTACCCCCAGTTTCTCTAGAGAGTCCTCAGTGGCCCCCCTATGTTAAGGGGGGAGAGGAAGTTGAGACTGTGCCAAGAATCTGCCAGTCACATACACTGGGTGGTTTGCACAAACATTTCACCCAGAACTTCAAAGGGATTCTCATACCTTTTTTAAAAAGGGGGGAAAAACTCCACTTTACAATAGTATGTTGTTTGGTTGAGATAGATAGATAGATAGATAGATAGATAGATAGATAGATAGATAGATAGATATCACTATTTCAGAACATGCAGGCCAGCTACGTTTATGAGCAGGAAAGACAAGAGACCCCTGCAATTTTGGTGCAAATGGAGGTCAAGCCCCTGTGAAAGCCTCCTGGAAAATCGCTGCATTCCACCACGTTTTCTGTGTTAAAGAACTTTAGGCTCCTTAAAACGCCTATAACTCATGGTTGCTCCATAAATAAACATCCAGCTGATGTAAGAATAACGGTAACGACTCCAGACACCCAGGGGACCTGTTACTTTTCTAAGTTAATGTTTAGACTCTCCTGTTTCTTAATGCCCTTGACAGCTTTTATTTAAGTTTGAAAAATATCCAAGTTCCTTTCCTGTCTTGCCAGTGTTCATTTTGACCTCTTAGGGGGAAAGAACAGGAGAAGGAACAGTGCAAAGCAGAATGTATGTATGTGCCAGCTCAGAAATTATTAGATGGACCTTGAATTAAATGTTACTCCTCCACCAGGTTTGCAGGAGTCAAGGGTAATTCTCTTTACTGAGATGCCTTGTAGGGTCCAAAGCTGACTGTCTGGGACTGGCTTCTATTATACCTGAGTCGCCACAATGCTGGAATCATCCTAAGAATGCAGCTTTGTAAGAAATCGGACTCCATTAATGGATAATTGAATCAAATGACAAATAAACTGATCCCTCACTCTAGACTGTTGGATTGAATAGACCAGGAGTTATAGCGCACAAATGTGTGTGTCTGTGTGCATGTGTTCATGTGTGTGTGTATACGCGTGCATGTGCCTGCCTGTCTGCATGTCACATTTGTGTGTCAGTGTGCACATGTGTATGTGTTCATGTCTGTGTGTATGCATTTATATATACCTGTGTGCATGTGTTCATGTGCGTGTGTATACGCGTGCATGTGCCTGCCTGTCTGCATGTCACATTTGTGTGTCAGTGTGCACATGTGTATGTGTTCATGTCTGTGTGTATGCATTTATATATACCTGTGTGCATGTGTTCATGTGCGTGTGTATACGCGTGCATGTGCCTGCCTGTCTGCATGTCACATGTGTGCGTCAGTGTGCACATGTGTATGTGTTCATGTCTGTGTGTATGCATTTATATATACCTGTGTGCATGTGTGTGTATCCATGTGCATGTGCTCACATTTATGTGCGTGTGCCAGTGTGTGTTCATATCTGTGTGTATGCCATGTGTTCATCTATGTGCGTGTGTGCATGTGTGCTATGTGCATGTGTGTGCACGTGTATGTGTGTGTGTGTGTTGCTGTCTCATTAATCTTCATATCCACCTTGTGAGGAGGGCACTTGGCTCAGTTTACAGGTGAGGAAACTGACTCAGGCCTGTCAGTTGCCTGAGGTTTCATCAGTAACACAGGACAAAGTTTCAAATCAGGTCTGTGTGTCTCAGAAGATAGTCAGACTCCAGCAAACTTAGAAAGGGTCCTTCAAGGGAGAGTTTCAGGACCAGGTTGATTTTAGTCAGTCCTGATGAAGGTGAGTAGGAAAGTGAGGTTAGAAAAGAAGGGGCTGGTGCATTGGGAAGCACCACACCCTCCGGATGCAAAAGGCTCATCCCTGGAGATCTCAGGACTTCTCCTCTCCTCCCTTTCAGCTCTTTGTGCGAGAACCAGAGAAGAGGCTGGGCGTGAGGGGAGACATCCGCCAGCACCCTTTGTTTCGGGAGATCAACTGGGAGGAACTTGAACGGAAGGAGATTGACCCGCCGTTCCGGCCAAAAGTGGTAAGGACTCGCCCAGGGGCCGTGGGTGTCAGCCCCTCTCCCTCCACTCAGGGTGGTCTGCCTGTCCAAGTCACCACAGCTGCTCACCCCCGCCAGAGCCCCGACTCCCCAAGAGGAATGCACTTCTCTATGACCTGTTGCTGGGATGGTGGGCCAGGGAGGGGAGGTCACTCTTGTTTGCAAAGTTTAACCTCTGTAGTCAAGATGCACCTGCGTGAAGAATGCATTGCTGTGAGCCCATGCCTTAGGCCGAATATGAATTTGTGAGAGTGACATTAAGCAAGCTGGAGGTTTCGCACATGACACATACATACTTCATGCTCCAGTCTGGGTAACTCTAAGTCAGACATCAACCCTGCATCCTACATCAGGAATTTTGGAGCTGCTTTCTCCGTGATGTTTATTGAAGTGTCTGTGAAGTGCTCATGTAACTACATTTCCTAATGGCAACTGTTAGGTGTTCTTTGGTTTAAAACTAAGTAAATCAGTTCTTTAAAAAGATAGATCTGTACATTTCTACATATGTCCTCACTGGCAAAAGTCATTAAGCTACATCAGCAAAGGCAGAATGATCTGGCTCACCTGCCAGATGGGCCCCCATAAAGTGAAGGCAAAAATAAAGCAAGGTTGGACCAGGTGTGGTGGCTCACCCCTGTAATCCCAGCACTTGGGAGGTGGAAGCGGGCGGATCACCTGAGGTCAGGAGTTTGAGACCAGCCTGACCAACATGGTGAAACCCTGTCTCTACAAAAATACAAAAAACAGCTGGTCATGGTGGCAGGTGCCTGTAATCCCAGCTACTCAGGACGCAGGAGGATCGTTTGAACCCAGGAAGTAGAAGTTGCAGTGAACCAAGATCATACCATTGTACTCCAGCCTGGGCAAGAGAACAAAACCTCTGTCTCAAATAATAAATAAAAATAAACTCAAGTCATGATGAAGAGAGCTCTGGAGATGAATGGCGGAGATGGTTGTACGACATGGATGTGCTCCTGCCACTGAACTGCACACTTAAAAGCGGTTAAGGCCAGGCACAGTAGTGCACATCTGTGGTCCCAGCTACTTAGGAGACTGAAGTGGGAGGATTGCTTTAGTCCAGGAGTTTGAGACCAGCCTGGGCAACAGAGTGAGACTCCATTTCTACAAAAAATAAATACAAAAATTAGGTGGGTTTGGTGGTGCATGCCCGTAGTCCCAGCTACTCGGAGGCTGAGGTGGGAGGATTGCCTGAACCCAAAAGTTTGAGACTAGCACAGGCAATGCAGTTAAACCCCACCTCTACAAAAACTGCAAAATTAGGTGGGCTTGGTGGTGCATGCCTGCAGCTGAGACTACTCAATAGGCCTGGACAGCGGGATCACTTGAGCCCCAGAGATGCCGTGAGGTGTGATCACACCACTGCACTCCAGCCTGGTGGCAGAGTGAGACACTGTCTCTAAAAATAAAATAAATAGTTAAGAGAGTAAATTTTGTGTTATGTACAGCACAATTTTTAAAAATAATAATTTTGAGACGGAGTCTCACTCTGTTGTCCAGGCTGAGTGCAGTGGCGTGATCTCGGCTCACTGCAACCTCCTCCTCCCAGATTCAAGTGATTCTTCTGCTTCAGTCTCCCGAGTAGCTGGGATTACAGGCATGTACCACCACACCCAGCTAATTTTTGTATTTTTAGTAGAGACAGGCTTTCACCATATTGGCCAGGCTGGTCTCAAACTCCTGACATTGTGATCCACCCACCTTGGCCTCCCAAAGTGCTAGGATTACAGGCGTGAGCCACAGCACCCAGCAAAAATAATTTTTAAAAGAGTAGAGCAAAATGGTAGGTTTGCCAGCCTTAACCATTCCCCGTGATTTCTGGGAGTACCAGAGTGATTGCCTGGGTGGACATGGACCAAGCGCGCCGGCTCACGGACTTCACAACAGAGTCCACCCCAGAGAATACACGGGCTATTAGTCGTGATAGCGAATGGCCAGAAGAAGCAGGTGCACCTGGTTCCCAGGGCAAGAATAGCTGTTCTCAACATCTGTCCCAAGCTCCAGGGACCTTCCGAGGGACCAACAGGTCGGCTTCAAGCACTCTGTTTGTGACAGTACCACATCTAATGCATGGATTAATCATTTGTGATAAAATAAAAATTGTACCTTGTTTTTAGCTATCAGAACTATTAAAGCACATCTCGCCTTCCACTGCAAATTAAAATTCACTTAATATTTTGCACATAAAAATCAAAACTTTGACCTAAGCTTGCCCTAAAGGACATTGCCAGTTCTGCCAGTAGGAAACTTTCCCTGCCCTGTGGTCTGAGCCACCACAGGCCATTGACCTCACCGCCCCAGGGCCCCTGGGAGGGTGGGAGGGGCCTGACTCTTCATTTTGCTTCTCTGTGCTCATAGGACATTCTGTTGATAGGTAATAGTCATTCTCCATGTTGGGACACTGGATTGAACACCATACTGAATAGCATGTATGAAATAGATGTTTGTTTTCCCTTTCACTGTTGTTCTGTTTGCCATGAAAACCAATGGACCAAGGGGTCTGAAAGGGGTCTGTCCCAGTCTGCGTTGTCTAAGAAAGACAGCCCGAGATATTTACTAATAAAATTAACAAGGGCAGGGGACTGACAACAGCCAAGAATGTGGACAAAAGAACAGGAATATGTAATTGTGAAATTCCTTCTCTCTTCCCATCCCTCTGTTCTCACCCCCTCGCTCCCTCTCCCCACCACCCTCCCTTATCCCCCCGCCTTCTGTTCCATGAAGACTAAACAGACAGAGGTCAAATTTGGGTGGATCACTTTTTCAAAGGTTGGCAACCCTGCTTCATGTAAACCATCAGTTAGAAACATTAGATCCCATTTGAATCTCTACAATGGTAGTCTTTATGTGAATTATGAATTTATATTATGAAGCGGGGGACACAGGATCGCAGGAATATTCCATGAAATCTGTGCATGGCAATCCATAGGCATTGCCTCCATTTAGAGCACCGCAAACACCAACTCTGCCAGACAGAGATCACAGCCTAGATAACAAAAATGAAGATAATGACTCTAACGGCCGATTTTTCTTCTCTTTCTTTCTTCCCTTAAACGCTGACCAAGAAATCCCCATTTGACTGCAGCAATTTCGACAAAGAGTTCTTGAATGAGAAGCCCCGGCTGTCGTTCGCTGACAGAGCGCTCATCAACAGCATGGACCAGAACATGTTCAGGAACTTCTCCTTCGTTAACCCTGGCATGGAGCGGCTGATATCCTGAATCCTGCCCCTCCACAGACACGAAGGAACTTGCCTTCTCCCTGGGAACTGGTTCAAGAGACACTGCCTGGGTTCCTTTTTCAACTCGGAAAAGAAAAGAAACACTCAACAATACAGGCTGAGGCCCATTCTACCCCACGTGACTTTTATCTGTAGCAGAAACCAAGTCTATTTCACTAACGACGATGCCCTGGGTCTTGACTCCTGACGTGTCTCACGGACACTCCTGAAGTTACTAACCATAGGTATTTACTTGAAAGATGGTCTCTGCCCTGAGAAAGGTTTCAAAGCTTGATGCTGCAATAATGATGGCTCTTCCCTCAATGCTGATCAGTGAAATGCTCGTTGAATCAGGGGGCAAATGGAGTACAGATATCTCAAGACCAAAATGGCCCCACTGCCTGGTCTAGTAGCGGATCTCACTCAGCCGCAGACAAGTAACTACTAACCTGTTTTATACTGTTCCTATCCGTGGACATATAAATGGCTGAGGGGACAGCCCTGCATAGGCTTTTATGGAAATTCTTTACAATAAACAACCTTGTAACTTGAGATCTACAAACTCATTCATTCTGAATCATCATGAAATCCATGGGCAAGAGGACAGGTGGAAAATGAGAGGGAAGGTTTGCTAGAACACCTGCGCTCACTATCTTGTCAAGACAGAAACGATAGTTAGAGCTCCACAAGTTAGTATCGTTTCGCCCTTGCCAATAACACCTTTCCATCCATCCACTCTCCACAGATTCCAGTATCAGTGCAGTCATTCACTGCCATCCTCACATGATAACCAGAAAAGAAATGACATGCATAATTCTCCTGAGAAAAGAACCTCAACCCCTGCTCCTGCCATCACTGCTGATTTCATGCCTCGTAAGCCCCTTCGGGGGCATCATTCAGGATCAGTGACCCATTGCATGCTGTTTGCAGCAGTCAGTTCAGTTTAATTAGAATTCCAACGATACATTTTTAAAGTATTTGTGCTGTGTGTATATTTTGATAAAATGTTGTGACTTCATGACAAAGAGGTGGATGTGTAAAAAATGGAATTTAAAAAAATCAAAAAACAGAGTCCTCTTAATCATTTACTTCCCTGCTTGTCCCCCACAAGAACTTGGTTCTGCCATGTCGATCCTCAAAATGTAGCTAGCACTGAGATGATGTTTTACAACTGGGGGCTTGGCCGGGCACAGTGGCTCATGCCTATAATCCCAGCACTTTGGGAGGCCAAGGTAGGCAGATCAGCTGAGGTCAAGTGTTCGAGACCAGCCTGGCCAATATGGTGAAACTCCATCTCTACTAAAAATATAAAAATTAGCCAGGCGTGGTGGCAGGTGCCTGTAATCCCAGAGACTCAGGAGGCTGAGTCGGGAGTACAGGAAGCCAAAGGGTGAGGAGTCAGGTGACCTTAATGCCATCGTAAGAAAAGCAAGTCTGCATAATATTCAGAGTCACTAGCCTAGCTCATCACGTGACTGGAAATACCTTTAGATATTACATTTAAAATAGAATAATAAAAGCAGATTGTAGACAGTCTGAAAGTATGCTGGGACATTTTCATGACTATATAGTGCTCTTGTGATTTCTTTTTTAATAGACACTCCCCTAAAATGAACACAAAGAACCTCATTTAAGGAGGTGGTGATGGACACCTATCTTCAGATGCATCCATTCAGGCGTCTGGGCCCTTTGTTCTGAAAACAGCACGACTATGGACCTCTAGTTCCATGGGAAGGCGGTACTTGTCCCCGCTTTGCTCCAAATGAAAACACTCACACATATTTATCAAATTCACCTGCTTGAAGGAGGGAGAGGACCCTTCAAGGCCCTGCAGGGGCCAGTGGAGGGCAAGGAGCCCCCTGCTCTGTTCTGATCTCTGCTCTGCTTTGCATTTGCTGGAGAGCCCTGAACAAGTCATTTCATCTTTGGGGCCTCCAAGTAATGGGGTGGGTGAAGATGCTATCTAAAGTCCCTTCTCACTAGAGCACTTTCTGGTTCTAATCTGAATCAAGATCCTGCTAAACTGAAAGGTCAGTGAGCAACACTTTCCACACCACAGACACTCATGGATTCCACTTGCTGCAGGCCTGGGGGCAGCCCTACCCCATTTTCCTTCCAGCCATCCTCTCCTCACTCTGGGCTCCCACATACCCCTGCCCCAGCACCCAGCATCCTCCTGACACCCAGAGACCCCAATGGGACCCCCACCAGGAAACAAGTAAGTGAAGAGTCTTAGCCCTTAGAAATAGGAACAACCCAATTTTTATCCCCTCCACTGGACCAAAATAATGTCTATTCATCATTTGGTTTTGTTTGTTCTCTTTCATTTTTTTAATTAGAGACAGGGTCTCCCTACATTTCCTAGGCTGGTCTTGAATTCCTGGACTCAACTCCTGCCTCGATCTCCCAAAGTGCTGGGATTACAGACCTCATCATTTGTTTTTAATAAATGTCACCTGTGTGAATTTGTCAGCTGACTCAGAAGGTTACTATTTGCTTCATATCTCTGAGTGTGCAAAGTACATACTACTTCCTTCTTTTCTTTCAGGACTCCTCTGAAATTGCTTATTAAGATCCCTATTTAATAGGAGAGACCTGAGGCCCAGGGAGACCAGGAAGGTCACACTAGAAGGTGACAGTGGAGACTTGAACCCAGAACTCTTAGCGCCAGATCCTGCTTCATTCCAGAGTGCAAGGTTTCAGCGACATCCGTCCACCAGTGTGTAATGATTGTTGTTCACTAGAGCTTGAAGTGGATGCCCCTAGTTCGGGGCCACACCTGGCTTACCTGTTCCACTTCTAGGGAAACTGGCGCAGGGGGCAGTCTCTTTGATGCTGGTCTCTGACCACCACTCCCAGTTCCCTTCCACATTGTACTTTAGCCTAGACTCAACGCTGCCAATAGTAATGAGAACTTCACCTTGGGGCGTAGTTAAATGTTTTGGTAAGACTGGGCACGGTGGCTCATGTCTATAATCCCAGCACTTTGGGAGACCAAGGCAGGCAGATCATGAGGTCAGGAGTTTCAGACCAGCCTGGCCAACATGGTGAAACCCCATGTCTATTAAAAACACAGAAATTAGCTGGGCGTGGTGGCGAGAGCCTGTAATCCCAGCTACTTGGGAGACTGAGATAGGAGTATCATTTGAACCTGGGAGGCAAAGGTTGCAGTAAGCTGAGATCGTACCACTGTACTCGCCTAGTTGACAGGGTGAGACTCCGTCTCAAAAAAAAAAAAAAAAAAAGGTTTTAGAAAAAAGAGAGATCAGTGTTTCTTTTTGGAAGATGCGGACTGAGAGTTTGGCTCTTTAGATAGATCCTTTACCACTTCTGCACATGCTGACAAATGAGGCCTGAGAGCTCCCTGTGCACGAGAGGCCAGCCACAGAGAGAGCATTGACCAGGCTTTTCTCAGATGCCATCCAGCAAGACCAGGCTTGGGGAGAGAGGAAGAAGTCACAAACCAGCCAGAAAAGAAGAAATGCCTTGGTTACGTCATAAAACTGCAGGCAGGGTCTGAGCTCTCGGAGCCTCTGTCTCTGATGGACCCATCAGGATGCCCAAGACAGGAAGCATCAGCCTTAAACAGCCACGACCCGGAACATCCCAGAACCCACTCACAACAGTGCAAACCAAGGAAGACGTCTCTCGAGACCTCTCTCCTCTTTCTCTGTCCTCCCACAACCTGGGAGAAAATGGAGCAGAAACCATGGTCATCAGATGTGGGAGGAGAGGACTGAGCATAGGAGGGTGGGAAATGTGAAGACGCTGACCACGTGCCTTCCCCACCGCAAACCGCCAGCACTGTTGAACTAGGCAAGAAGACAGGGTCAGCTTTAAATGGGTTTTCGATGATTCATGGCACTGCACTTTTAAGTTGCATGAGCCTTGAGGGAGCAACTGAAGGACATGTCTAATGTCACCAGAAAAGTCATAGGACCTCTGAGATTTCCGTCAAAGTTTGGAAGAATGAGCTCAACAGAGCAGGTCTGAGTGGACGCTGGGTGCAGATAATCACGACGTTGGTTGGGATTAGTTTTGCCCTGAGAATTTCACTTGTTTACAGACAAGCCCTAGAGCCACCGTGATGTTGCTGTTGGTGCCACAGCTACGTGGGAGATCCTTGCACGTAGGGTACCGTCGCTCTCCCACCATGCCTACCACCCTAGCAGGCACTTCGCCATCATGCGCATTTGTTGAGTGAGTGGGTGAATAGGATGTGGGTGAGCACCTCTCTACAATCCTCTGTCTGTGTGGGACCTGGCGCACGAGAAGGCTGGTGAAAAGTGCTTCGTTTTACAGGCTCTACGGGATTAACCGGACTTGGGTATCAGGGCCTCTCTCCTGAAGAATTTTAGACAGAGGCAGACACCAACTGGCCAAGAGAAACAGCATTTGGTAAAGGTCACAAGGCAGACAAAGGGATGGGCAGCAGAAGCCAGGAGGGAGGGGCGGTCACAGCAGCAGAGACACAGGGTCGCCCTGCCACCCCAGTGCGGGTGACTCAAGGAGGGCTAAGACCAGCAACTTCTAGTAAGTTGCTCTCACTTCCCGGAGTTACTGAGGGGTTCCCAAGGCACTGGGAGTCTTGCAGGCAGCCCTCCAATCAGTCCTGTGTTGTTCCTCTCTCTGACTCAGGGAACCAGCGTGATGGGGAGCAGCCCCCCTCCGACGGCAGGACTGGCTGCTCTTCTTCCCTCCATCCTATCTGCTCAGTCTCCTGGAGGGTCAGTGATGAAGGGTAGAGCCCCCATTTCCTTGTGTCTCCCTGTGTCCTATGTAAGTCCTGAACCCAAAGAGACTGAGTGTGTCCCTGGGGCATGTGTGTGCATATCAGAGCAAGACCCCACACCGCTGTGAGCACCAGGCTGGCTGACTCATGTTCCCTATGTGCCTGATGTCTGCTCCTGCTCTAGAACTTTCACTCATTCTCTCCTGCCAGCCTAAAAGGGCCAGCACATCTCATAAACAACCCCAAAGCTGACCCATCCCCGGGCCCAGGCACAGTGCCAGCCTCCTGAACAAGGCCTTTGCTGACCATACCAGCTGATGCTGCCCAGCAGTGCCCCTCACCTCTACCTGTCCTGTAAAATAACCATAGTCATGAGCTGGGCCAAATTCCCAGAGATGTTTGAAAATGAAGTCGGCGCCACCAACGTTGTTTCTGTGCAGCTCCCAACTCATTGTCTGAGAAGGACCCCCAGAGGTTGGCAGCAACTCCCACGGGGGTCATCTGAGAGGCACAGTGACCGCAGTGATCAATGATGTCTCACCATGAGGACAAGAAGGAAATGCCCAGCCAGGGAACCTGCTTTCTGCCCCCAGGCTTCTGCCTTCCATGTCATTTCCTCACTCTACTGTGGATGAAGCTTTGACTATAAAACACACTGTTGAAATGCACCAACTGCCCTACTCCCAGATGGCAGGACGAGAGTTCCATTTTCCTTCCGGAAAACTCTTCCAACGACCTGGTACTGGGTGAGGTGCTTTATGTATATCATCTCATTTAACCCCCAGCAACAATCTCTGAGGATGACATCATTGTCTCCATTTTATCAGTAAGGACACTGAGGTTTGGAAAGGTTACATATCTTGCCCAGAATCATAGAGAAGAGCTGGAACTAGAACCCAAGCCCGTTTGATAACAAAGCTCATGCCTTCTATCGCCATAAGTGGAGGAAGAACAAGTGGATTCTGGAGTCACACTGCTCAGGTCACACCCAGCTTCACCCCCGATGTGGTACATCACCTTGCACAAGTCACTTAAACACTCTGAGCCTCAGTCTCCTCCTTTCTAAAATGAGGACCAAAAAAAGACAAATAATAAAAAATAAAATAAAATGAGGAAAGTAACAGCACTGGCCTCGCCGGCCATATGAGAAGTGAGTAACATCATCTGTGTGAAGCACGTGGAAGTGCCTAATGTGGAAGAGGCACCTGCTAACATGTCAGTATTGCTATTTTACTGACAGATCCCAACATAAATCATTAAGAGACCTCCCTCATAGGAAAAATAACTGTATCTGATTGATCACAAAGGGAGGGGTATCAAACCTAAATATGAAGAAGTAAAAAATATAAGGTTCTATTTTATTGTTCTTATACAGCTATAAAAGCAATAAACAAAGTTAATACAAAGAAAACTACAAAAGTAATAACACTGACTCAACAAGATTGATTTTATGTGACGATGACATTCTGAGGCTGAAAATAAACCTTCCATGTCAATGTGTCTTAACTACCACGGTGCGGTTTCTTCTGACTTCAGCATGGCTGAATGAGCACACATGGTACAATGACTCGATCTATGCACCACATTTCTCTACTGGAACCATCAAGGAAGAACCAGCCGTGCAGCGTGTCCTATGTCATTCAGCCTTCGTTTGTCAAAAACGCTTAAGTGCACCTCAGTTTCTTTTTCATAACATGTGACAAATTAATACCATTGGTGGAAGTAAAGTCATGAACAAAACGCACCACAAACTGTGAATTCTGACACCATCTAACAGAACTTTCTGCCGTGATGAAAATGTACATCTGCCCTGCGCAGTATGGTAGCCACGTGGGGCTACTGCGGGCTTGAAATGTAGCTGAGATTAAAACATTGAATTTTTTCTTTTTTGAGACAGGATCTGACTCCATCACCAGAGGGGAGTGTAGTGTAGCAAACAGAGCTCAGTGCAGCTTGCATCTTCTGGGCTCACGTGATCCTCCCACCTCAGCCTCCCAAGTAGCTGGGACCACAGGTGTGCACTGCCATGCCCGATTACTCTTTTGAGTTTTTGTAGAGACAGGGTCTCACTTTGTTACCCAGGCTGGTCTCAAATTCTTGGGCTCAAGGGATCCTCCCACCTTAGCCTCCCAAAGTGCTGGGATTATAGGCATGAGCTACCATGCCCAGGCTACAGCAATTATTATCTTCAGAAACACTGAGGAAGTATTACACTCACACTACATCCATGAACCGGACCAGGTGCTATAAAAACATAGAACGCTAAAGAAACTTCCCAAAAAATAGAACCAAAAGGAGAGCTTAAAAATGTTTGGAAAATAGATAAATAAGTTTCCATTCCAAGGTCCATGTCTAACTAATCATTGTGGAGAAAAAAAAACAGATCAGAGGAGAGGAAGTCATAAAAGACATAGTTCAAGAAAACTTCCCAGAACTGAAATCATGGGTTGTTCAGTGTGAACAGGCTATTCTGGTGCCCAGTAAAACAAATGAGGAAAAGATCTACCCCAAAGCACATAATTTTAAAAAAATGTCAGAACACTAGTGATGAGAGAGAGAGGATTTGATCCAAACACCTCCCATAAAAAACAAGAGAGGCCACACACAGTGGGTCGGGAATTGGAATGGCATTGGGCTGCTCGTAGTAACACAGAAAATTACGAGACACTGGAACAACATCTTCAAAATGCCAATGGAAAATAAATTTGAACATACAATTCTATAACTACATCTATGATCAATTCAATCTGCGATTGGATCTAGGATTCAAATGTTAGAATATAATAGAGACATTTTCACACAACCAAGTTCTCAAAAGAATTCTCCTCCCTGTAGCTGTTATTGAGAGGATGTATTTCACCAAAAAAATGTGGGAGTGAAGAAATAGGTCACTCAGGGGAGGGAACCAAAGCAAGGGAGACAAAGACATGGGAACCTGGGGACAAAGGACCCATGGAAGAGTGACTGAAACAAAGGAAGTTTATGCAATGATTATGAAAAGAAGTTAATGCCAGCAGCCATGCCATAGTGGTAAAGGCTAGAGAAACACCAGTCAGACGGCAAGCCAGTCAGGTGCAGAGTTTTTATAGCATCTGGTCCAGTTCGTGGATGTAATGTAAATATAATACCTCTTTAGTGTTTCTGAAGATAATAATTGTAGCCTGGGAATGGCAGCTCATGCCTGTAATCCCAGCACTTTGGAAGGCTAAGGTGGGAGGATCCCTTGAGCCCAAGAATTTGAGACCAGCCTGGGTAACAAAGTGAGACCCTGTCTCCAGAGTCCACATAATACTCCCCCAGGGAAGAAACCCAACACACAGGTTCAAAGGTGTGGCACGTTTTGTGTAGCAAAAGGAGATTTCAGCTGACACAGTGGCTCAAACCTGTGATCCCAGCACCTTCGGAGGCCAGGAGTTCAAGACCGGCCCAGCCAACATGGTGAAACCCCATCTCTACTAAAAATACAAAAATTAACTGTGCATGGTGGTGTGTGTAATCCCAGCCACTCAGGAGGCTGATGGAGGAGAATCACTTGAACTCAGGAGGTGGAGGTTGCAATGAGCCAAGGTGGTGCTACTACACTCCAGGCTGGGTGACACAACAAGACGCCATTTAAAAAAAAAAAAGAGAGATTTTGGTTCTGTCAAAATCTCCTTTGAGAGTGGGTGATACACAGAAACCCAACATATTAATAACTATTTTATTAATTCTAGATAAAAGAATAATTTGTTCAAAAGTGCATAGATAATTATCATACATTAAATGGATCCACTGAGAGTAATGATGATATAAATGCCAAATTAATCAAACTGAGAGTTATAACCTGACTGAGAGAATGAGGGAGCAGGAAGGGTATGTGTGTGGGGAGTTGATTAAATAAACCGTCATCTTCCGCAACAGGAAGTCCAAACATCAGCTCAAAATGTAAACACGAGGAAACATGACACAAAAAGAAAAGAAATTAAACATGAGGAAAGAGCAATACACAAATTTACCTAAGATATAGTAAGGAGAAACAGATAAAGGGTTTAATTATGTGTATTTATTACTTCAAATACACAAACAATATATAGGTACACATACATATACACATATGTACACACACATATAAATAGCTTTGATGGTAAATATAAAGATAGAAATAGAGAAGATGTGAGAGATAAATATATATAGGTAGAAAAATCATACAGAGATAGATGATTGATAGAATAGATGATACATAGATATAGATAGATGGATGATAGACTGATAGGTGTTAGATAAGATGATATAGAGATGCGATAAATAGATGGACAGATGGATGGATGAATGATGGATAAACAGATAATATGGAGACAGATAACTGACAGAATAGATAGATGATATATAGGTAGATACATGGATGACTGATTGATAGGTAAATAGATAGATAGATGATTATAGACAGAGACAGACAGGCTGCCTCCCTGGAAGACTGACAGTTCCTTGAGCTGGGACTGGAAAAGCACAGGAAATACAACTTTATCAGACACCGTTAGAGGGTTTTTTAACCTGAGGTTTCAGTTATGATGGATCAGTCACCAGGCCTTCCTCTGACTCTGTGGTCCTGTAATTAGCCACAGGAGGCTGGGTGGACAGAAGAGCATTGAGGGCTCCTGAGCTGAATGTCAGAGGTCAGGTGAGAATTGGGAAAGTCTCTAAAGCCGTGGTGGGCAGGTTTTCCTTCCTCTTTCCTGTTGTACACATGAGGGGGAGAAAGGATGGAAACAAAGAAGGGACCAGACTTTGCCTTGCTTCCTGCCTCCTGGGGACGTCAGAGCCGGCCCAGGCTGACCTCTGCCATGAAGGAGCACCCATTCTCACCAGTGTCCTCAGCCTTCCCCGTCGGCTCTTTGTCATTCGCCAGCATCCTCTGGCAAGAGACGAATGCCAAGAAAGCTTAGTGACCTTTTTCCAAGCCTCAGGCTTTAGAGATGCAGCTTTTCCTTTCAATACAGCCAAAGTTTCTGTAACTTCACAGGTGGTATTTTAAAATGCAAACAGCAACATGCACTGAATTTTAAAACAAGGATGTTGTTATTTGGAAAAAGTCAGAACCCTTGCTGTCGAATATGCTTTCAGAAGAAACGAGTTTTGGAGGCAACTGGGGAGGCTCCTAAGAGAAAATGATGTGCACCCGGGAGAGGGTGGAAGGAGGAGAGAGTCTGGGAGACGGTGGAAGGAGATGTGCGTCTGGGAGATGGTGGAAGTGAAGGGACTTTCGCTAGGAGCAAGCAGTGTAGAGAAGCCGGAGATGCAGGAATGACATTAATAATCTAAAGTTACTTCAGCCACTGGAGAGCCAAGGGCCGCAGAGTGAGAGAAAGGACCCCAACTAACAGAACTCACTGCTTCCCTCCTCCCAGCACATGTCCTGTCCGCTCACCTGGCTGGATACTCTCACCTGGCTGCACACCTGGATTCTCACCTGAGCGTGCACATGCCCACTCTATCGTCCAACCGAGGCAACACTGGGAGCTCAGGATCTAAGGCAGCCGCCATCGGGGAAGATGCCACGACGAGCATGGGTAGGTCAACAGATGCTGAGCATCACGCTAGCATCGTTTCAGATGGCATGCATTCTGGACATCAGAACAGTTACTTCGATTCTAATTTGGGGTTTGACTGAAATTCCACTTGAATGTGGATTTTCAAAGTACAATCCAGAGAAGAAGAGGATTTCTCTGCAGGGGCCTGTGTACACACGGTTACTGTCTTTTTGTTTTGGGTTTGTTTTGTTTTTTCCCAGTGCTTTAAGAAACTCTGGGTGTCCAACCAAAGATACAAATCTGAAAAACAAGTGGAAAATCTAACTCCAGCAAAGCCCACTCAAATTTCAGTCTGTATTTCAAATAGCAACCAATGACATCCAACTAACAGAAACAGGAAACTGCCCACCTTTAACTGCCCCTGCCGTTACTCAGTTTTCCTCTTTAACCCTCTCCTCCTCCCACTTAAAGACAACACACCCATTTCAAGTTGCCACAGAAATCGTGCTTTTAACAGTTCCTTGAGATAACATTTGTTACATGGTAAGGGGGAGACCTCTAGTGTCCCGAACTTGTATTTCCTTTAAGAACATGGTACAGTGGTGGTGTCTGTGATGGTGAATTTATCAAGAGGACACCTGAACCTGCTGACCAGGTCGGGCTACAAAATAACCAAATCCCAGAGCGAACTAAGAAGAATCATCTTACCACCTTATTCCTGCAAGAATGATCATTTAAATTTCAAAAAATAATAGATGTTGGCGTAGATGTCATGAAAAGACAACACTTCTACACTGCTGGTGGTGAGAAGGTAAACTGGGGCAACGACTGTGGAAAACAGTGTGGAGATTCCTTGAAGAGCCAAAAGTAGAACCACCATTCAATCCAGCAATCCCACTACTGGGTATCTACCCAAAGGGAAAAAGGGCATTATATGAAAAAGACACATGCACACGCATGCTTATAGCAGCACAATTCACAACTGCAAAAATATGAAACCAACTTCCGTGCTCATCAATTCGCAAGTGGATAAAGAAAATGTGGTGTATATAGACCATGGCATACTCCTCAGCCATCGAAAGGAATGAATTAATGTCTTTCACAGCAACTTAGATGGAGCTGGAGGCCATTCTTATAAGTGAAGTAACTCAGGAACAGAAAACCAAACACCATATGTTCGCACTTATAAGTGGGAGCTACACTATGAGGATGCAAGGCGTAAGAATGATATACTGGGCCGGTGCAGTGGCCACACCTGTAATCACAGCACTTTGGGGTGCTGAGGCAGGTGGATCACAAAGTCAGGAGATCTAGACCATCTTGGTTAACAAGGTGAAACCACATTTCTACTAAAAATACAAAATAGTAGCTGGGCATGGTGGCACATGCCTGTAGTCCCAACTACTCTAGAGGCTGAGGCAGGAAAATTGCTTGAACCCAGGAGGGGGAGGTTGCAGTGAGCTGAAATCATACCACTGCACTCTAGCATGGGTGACAGAGCACAAGACTCTGTCAAAAAAAAAAAAAAAAAAAGAATGATATAATGGACTTCTGGGACTCAAGGGGTGGGAGCAGGGTGAGAAATGAAAGACCACACAGTGAGTATAATGTACACTTGTCGGTGATGGGGGCACACAATCTCAGAAATCACCACTAAGGAACTTATCCATGTAACCAAAAACCATCTGTAACCCCAAAAACCTACCGAAATAAAAAAGTAAATTTAAAAAAAAGAGGAATCTTTGTATTTTGCACTTACTGTATATCTGGTCAATCATATCAAGAATTCACATGGCTATACCCTAATAAATATTTGATTCCCTCTGGCTTATTTGCCAAGTATTCTATAAACTGGTTCAGTCCCTTTTCAAGAGAGAAAAACAGACTAGACATGGTGGCTCATGCCTGTAATCCCAACACTTTGGGAGGTCAAGGCGGGCGGATCACGTGAGGTCAGGAATTCAAGACCAGCCACACAGCAGCCTGGGTTGACAGAGCAAGAGACTGTGTCTCAAAAAAAAAAAAAAGAGAGAGAGTCAGAGAAAAACATTAGAAGCAACCATCAACAATGGGGCTGCATTTATAACTTGACCCCAACAATCCCAGAATAGAACACAGAAACACACGGTTCTGGGGTTCTCAGTGCAGAAGGAATTCTACAATGGCAGTGACCAAATTTAACCACTGGTGTGCAGTATGACCTGGTCCCTCCCTGTTACCACACACAAGCTCGTTCTCATTGCCTTCACCTCCGTAAGCTAAATTAGAAGGTTCTCAGCCTGAGGTTCATGAATGAGGTGAAATTTCCTGTAAATTTTGAGGTGTCGGGGGAGGGTGAGAAGGAAAAAAAACTTTTTTGAGGTGTGTATATATTTCTTTTCTTAAGATTTTCTCTTTATCACTAGGTTTTAGAAATTTGATTAGAACACGTGTTGGTGCAGTTTTCTTTGTGTTTCTTGTGCTTGGAGTTCACTCAGCTTATTGGGTCTGCGGATTTAAAGTCTTAGTCAAGCTGGGCACAGTGGCTCACGCCTGTAATTCCAGCACTTTGGGAGGCCAAGACAGGTGGATCACCTGAGGTCAGGAGTTTGAGACCAGCCTGGCCAACATGGCAAAACCCCATCTCTGCTAAAAATACAAAAATTAGCTGGGCATGGTGGCTCACAACTGTAGTCCCAGCTACTTGGGAAGCTGAAGCTGGAGAATCACTTGAACCCAGGAGAAAGAGGTTGCAATGAGCAGAGATTGCACCACTGCACTCCAGCCTGGGCAACAGAGTGAGACTCTGTCTCAAAAAAAATTAAATTAAAATTTAAAGAATTAAGTATTCATCACACTTGGAAAGTTGGAGGCTATTATTTCTTTTTTGGGGGGGGGGAGGAAGGCAGGAAGGAAGGGAATAAGGACGGTAGGGTGGAAGGAAGGAAGGGAGGGAGGGAGGAAGCGAGGAGGAGGGAGGGAGGGAGGGAGGGAGGGAGGGAGGGAGGGAAGGGAAGAAAGGAAATCAAGCAATGAAAGAGACATTGCCGACCTGGATCTAGAGGTTTACAAGTTGATTTCTTTTTTTTTTTTTTTTGAGAGAAGGAAAGAAAAAAAAATAATAAGTAAAGGAGAGGAAGAAAGAGGAAGAGAAAGAGGGAGAGTAAATGGAAATATTGCTTTATTTTGAAAAAAATTGGGTATTAATAATGGCCAATCAATGTTTCATTTAAACTAATGGGTAGGTGTGATGTGGTATTGACAAGAATGTATATTTTGTGTATTTGAAGTGGAGAGCTCTATAAATATTTATTAAGTTTACTTGTTCCGGATCTGAGTTCGAGTCCTTGATATCCTTATTAATTTTCTGTCTCATTGAATCTAAGTCTCCTATCTGGGTGTTAGGATCGTTAGCTCTTGTTGTTGCATTGATCCCTTTACCACTATATCTTTGTTGCTTTAAAATCTATTTTATCCGATACAAGAATTGCAACTCCTGCTTTTTATTTATTTGTTATTTATTTTTGCTCTCCATTTGGTTGGTAAATCTTTTTCTGTCTCCCCCTTCTTTGGGTCTCCAATTGCATATATATGTGGCCACTTGAAGTTATCCCATAGTTCATTGGGGGTTTTCTTTTTTCTTTTTTTTTTCTTTTTTTTTTTAGTTTTTGAGACAGAGTCTTGTTCCGTCACGCCAGGCGCCAGGCTGGAGTGCAGTGGCGCGATCTCCGCTCACTGCAACCTCCGCCTCCCAGGTTCTGGCAATTCTCCTGCCTCAGCCTCCCAAGCAGTTGGGACTACAGATGTGTGCCACCACGCCCAGCTAATTTTTTATATTTTAGTAGAGACGGGGTTTCGCTATGTTGGCCAGGATGGTCTTGATCTCTTGACCTCGTGATCCGCCCGCCTCGGCCTCCCAAAGTGCTGGGATTACAGGCGTGACCCACAGCGCCCAGCCTACTTTTTTTGTTGTTTTCTTTATCACTTTTATCTCAGGGTCTTGGAGACAAACACATTGCTGTTTTCAGATGTACAAATCTTCACTTCTGCACAAATATTTTCTTCTGTAATATCTGGTCTCCCATTCATCCTAATCAATGTACTGATTATCTCAGACATTGCCGTTTTCACCTCTAGAATGTCAGTTTTTTAAAATATGTTTTATGTCTACACTTAATGTGTTCAACACTTCTAGCTTTTGAAAGTACAGAGCTCAGTTATAATAATACATTGCATGTCGTGGTCTATCAATTTCACTATCTGTGTCATTTTAGGGTCAGGTTGATTTGTCCCCTCCCGATTTATTTTTCTGTTTCTGTGTGTCTGGTAATCTGTTATTAATGCTGAATGTTGCCACTTTTTCTTTGGAGAGAACCGGACGTTTCTGTATTCTTAAAAACAGTTTTGAGCTTTGTTCTGTGATGTGATAACGTTACTTGGAAATTGTTTGGTTCTTTCAGGTCTTGCTTTAAATTTTATTGGAAAACATCAACAAAATGTTTGACTTAAAGGTAGTTTTTCCCACGGCTTGGGGTCCCCTGCAGACATCAGTCATCTTTCTCCAGTTGCTGCCCTGTGAGTCCCAGCTGCCCAGGACCCTCTGGACTCTCTGTTCTGCCTACACAATTCAGGGGCCCTTTCCAGCAGTGGAAAGCTCAAATATTTTTCTTTTAGCTATTTAATCCAGTGCTTCCTAAAGTGTGCATGAGTATGTGGCATAATTTTTATCTTCTTAGGTCTACATCTAACTAAGGATTAAACATACTTGTATTGAAAGATAAATTGTTGCAGAAGAGCCCAAGGAATGTAGGGAGATACTGTTTTAATTGGTGACATTGATGGGAAGTTTTAATATTTATATTTCATTTGTTTTTGCTGTTTAACCCTAACCTTTTTAGAGAGGTTGAGCACATAGAAAATTGCAACATTTGTACAGAAAACTAGAGTACATGAGCAACTGTGGTCATAAATGATTGTGGAAGACAGCAACCAGCCTAGGAGTTCTGACAATGCCAGGCTGTACCTAGACACCTGTTGATGGATCAATAACTCAAGTCACTTGTAACCCACTTACACTACACCAGGGTGCACACTGGTCAGGAGGTTCTGATCTAATCAATCATGAATTTCTTTTATATGTGACATTGATCTAACCTCACTGATTTTCCAAATGGATAAGCAAGTGACCCAATGCTGTTTTCTGAATGGCTCTGTCCTTCCCCCACTGATTTAAAAATCTATCTTTGTTGTGAATTATTGTATCATACATATATTCACATAGCTTTGAATATTGTCTATTATAATCTATTGAGCTGTTTATTCTTCCATCAAGAACCAACTGTTTTGGTTATTATTGCTTTATAGCGTGTTTTGATATCTTTGCTAGGCAATTCTTTCCAATTTTTTTCTTACAGGTGCACACGTGCTATTACAAATGCACTTTACAGTTAGCTTCACTTTCACTTTTAAAACTCCCTTTTGATATTTTTCCTGGAATTGCATTGATTCTCCAAACTGATTTGGGGATAATAACTTTATTTTACATCTTAAAGCAAATTCCAAGATAACTAAACACTCCTTTGCCCAAATATAACTCTAAAGTTAAGTTTGGCTAAGTCTTCTTACCATAAATCCATCACATTTAAAAGTCACTCCTCTTTTACCAAGCATGCTGGCACATGCCTGCAGTCCTCACTCAGAGGCCGAGGTGGCAGAATCTCTTGAGTCAAGGAGTTTGAAGCTGCGGTGAGCTATGATGGAGCCACTTCACTCCAACCTGGGCAACAGAGCAAGACACCATCTCTTAAAAAAATAAGTCTCTCCTCAACTTTCAGCTATTATCTGGGTTCATAGGCTAATTTTGCCAGTGACTAAATAAACTTGAGGGAATACTGAGATGCGGGGCATTTTTGTGTTTATTAAAAAGACTTAGTATCTACAAAGTCCTTAGGACTGTGTGTAACCATAGTAAATAAATAGGTGTTACCTATCATCCTCATTGTAGAGTGTTAGTACCACTGCAAAACACTCCATCCTAAACCCTTTGTGTTTCTCTCTCCGAGCTTTGACAAGATGTGGCCCTCAGGTGACAGTAACGAGTAGCCAGCTCATAATGTAAACTACGTGCCAGGGTCAGCAAACATTTCTGTAAAGAACAATTTAGCCAATATTTTAGGCTTTGATGGCCACACAGTCTGTGTTGCAACTATTCAACTCTGCTGTGCAAAAATAGTTGTAGCCAATACAGAAAGAAATGAGTGTTACTTCCAAAACGGGGCTAACTTGGCCTATCTCTAGACAAAATCAGGAAGTCGTTTACTTTTGCTTTTGACGTCCTTCTAGTGTGTTATTATGATCCCTCTTTTCAATCACTTGCCATCATGGGAATCTGTCTCCTGCTATGGAAAATATCACCCTTTTGGAGATGCCCAAGGCTAGAGTGATGTTTCTGGAAACTGTCAAGCAATTCCAAGTCTTCCCCAGGGGCATGAGGAAAAAAAAAATCACAGCTAATATTTTCTGAGTGCCTACCATGTGCCAGGGAACTTTCTAAGTGCTTTATACATTAACTCATTTAATCTCCACCATGACTATAAAAGGTAGGGGCTATGATGTCCTCGCCTAACTGACCAAGGGCTTAAAGAATGGAAAGCCTAAGTCCTATCAGATAATTGAGTTGGTCTAGGAACTATGTAGACTCCTCTCTCGTTATAAGCAAGAAGCTGAAAAATATACCAATTTTCTAAGAACCACCGAATTTTCCATAAAACTCAAAGATCAGTGTGGTAGCTCTGACAGTCTGCCATGTTTCTCAACAGGAATGATGACATCTTGGACAGGACTATTTTTTTTTTTGAGAGGGGATCTCACTCTGTCACCCAGGCTGGAGTGCAATGGCACGATCACAGCTCACTGAAACCTTTATCGCCTGGGTTTAAGCAATTCTCCTGCCTCAGCCTCCTGAGTAGCTAGGATAACAGATGTGCACCACCACGCCCGGCTAATTTTTGTATTTTTAGTAGAGACAGGATTTCACTATGTTGGCCAGGCTGGTCTCAAACTCCTGACCTCAAGTGATCCACCCGCCTTGGCCTCCCAAAGTGCTGAGATTCCAGGCATAAGCCACCGCACCCTACCAGGAGGCAGGACTATTTGCTCCATGGAATTGCTCAACTCATCGTAAGACATTTTGCCTACCTGGCTCCCTAGCACTAAATGCCAATCATTCCCACCACCACCTCCCCTAGGCCATTTAAAATACCCCTACGAGTTTCCAAACCCCACTGCTACTTAGAGCCCTGGGTGATGTCATTGTTTTGGGTCAACCTCAACAGCTGCTGACCTAGAAATAAAGCCCCACCCTCTGCCCTCAATTTCCTCCCCAGAAGGCAGCAGCTTCACTCAGTCAGTATGATGGCATGTTCCAAACAGAAAACCAACTGTGATCTGTGGCACTTCCAACTCCAATTAAGGAGCTCTGTTCACTTAAGGATTTACGTCACTATAAAAGCACACATCTTGTCAAGTAAGTAACACTTGAAATGATCCCATAAATGTCCCTTAAGAAGAGCAAACTGCAATTCATCTCAAAATGAAGCAACAGATCGTCAGACCAAAGCAGGAAATAAGAAAGGTCTGAGAGCAGCTGGGTAACGGCATTTCAGCTTATCCAAGGAAGTCTAGTATTTCTTGTCCGTGATAAGTAATGGCTGTTGAACGCAACAGGAAGAGCACAGAGACACTGATTGAGCAGTGAGTAGCCCAAAGTGTAAAAGGCTGACTTGCATCCCTTTCCCCTCATAGCTTACGAGCTTCCGCCCGTCTTTTTCCAGTGGAGAAGTTGAGCAGGGCTCTTAAACTTTGTGCTTGTCGTGGCATCAAACAGCTTTTTAACAATTTCACCAAGACATAATGAACGGACCTTCCCACAGGACAAGACTTGTAATTTTGTCATTGGAGTAACTGCATGAACAGAGAGACTTCATCTCAGTTTGCTATCTTAATTTTCCCCGTTCCATGAAAATGATAGCTTTCCAATATATTGATATTTATGATACATTATCTCCTCCAAGCTATAAAAAAAACCTTCTGTAGAGTTACCTACATTTAATCTAAATGAAATAAAATACATTAGCAAAACTGTCATTTGAAAGTTCTTTCAGGATTAGCTGAAACGAAATTCCAACTGGAAATTCCAGAAAGTGTATGGGAAATGAAAAATAGGTCAGGCGTGGTGGCTCACACCTGTAATCCCAGCACTTTCGGAGGCCGAGGAAGGAGGATCACTTGAGGTCAGGAGTTCCAGACCAGCCTGGTCAACATAGTGAAACCCCATCTCAACTAAAAATAGAAAAAGTTAGCTGGGCGTGATGGTACATGCCTGTAGTCCCAGCTACTCTGGAGGCTGAGGCAGGAGAATTCCTTGAACCTGGGAGTCAGAGGTTGCAGTGAGACAAGATTGTGTCACTGCACTCCAGCCTAGGAGAGAGAGCAAGACTCCATCTCAAAAAAAAAAAAAAAAGGAAAAGAAATAGATACTTCAACTTCTGGCTAAGGTGAACACCCATGTTAATGCCTGTTCTATGAGGTCACAAGCAACATACATCCAGATTTCATTCTTTCTTCCACTGTCTTCTTTGGGCCATTAGTAGTGGATGGTGACAAACATCCTTGGTCACTTAAAACCTTTACAGTAATTTCCTTTCCCCTCTCTCTCATGGTGAAAATGAAAACCATTACATATTCATAAGACTGGCAAAACTTGAAAAGTGAGACCAGGAAGCGAACTTGCCCAAGATTCACTTCATGAATCCCCTGCTGGTGAACGTGTAAACTGCAAATTGTTTTCATTCGGAAAACAATTTGGCATAGACTGGTAAAACTGAACCTGAACATACTCGACGACCACTGTTCCACTTCTGAGGAAGTTCGTATTCAAGCTATTACCGGGAGGCAGCTCAAGAATATGTAGAGCAGCATTGCTCATAATAGCAAAAACCTATAAACAACCTAAATCCCATAAATGTTTGAGTGGATAAATAGTACCACCTAATGAGTTCATAAACAGCTACTAACATCTCCAAAAGAAAGACAACTGGATATCAAGAAATGTTTATCTCATGAAAAACAGAATACTTTCTCTAAGGTAGCCTTGCCAAGGTCAGGCACAATGGCTCATGCCTGTAATCCCAGCATTTTGGGAGGCTGAGGCGGGCAGATCACCTGAGGTCAGGAGTACAAGACCAACCTGGCCAACATGGTGAAACCCCATCTCTACTAAAAATACCAAAATTAGCTGGGTATGGTGGTGGGCACCTATAATCCCAACTACGTGGGAGGCTGAGGTGGGAGAATCACTTGATGCCAGGAGGCGGAGGTTGTAATGAGCTGAGATCTAGCCACTGCATTCCAGCCTGGGCAACAAGAGTGAGACACTGTCTCTAAATAAATAAATAAAGTAGTCTTGCCAAAAAACGAAATCCATCAACCTGAGTTCGGTCAAACGTCTATGTCCAAGTACTGATTTATAGGAAATACAGAACACAGAATACCAGGTCAAAGTACACCCTGGAGATGTAATCAGCAAAATCTGAACTGGGCAATCCTGCAAGTGTCAATAAATAAATTGCAAGGAAAAGTGGGGAAACACAAAACTCTAGATCTAAGACAACTTAACAGACATCAATGAATCTCAGTGTGTGGACCTTATCTGGATCCTATTATAAAAAAAAAAAAAAAAAACTGGCACAAGACCACTGGAAATTTGAACAATTGACTAAGGACTTGATGATACTAAACATTAATGTTAATTTTCTTGGTGTAATAATGGTAATGTGGTTATGTTTTTAAAAAAGAACATTTTTAGAGAAGTTTCAATATAGATATATCATTTTATACTTACTTACAAATACATATAAGGTTTTTACAGATAAAATGAGATGATATATGGGAATTGCTTGAACGTGATACTAGGGAGAATGAGTTAGTGGGAATATGGGTGAAATAAGATTGGCCATGAATTGAATCAGATAATGAGTTCACAGAGATTCATTACACTATTCTGTCTGTTATGTGAACACACACACCACATACTTGTACATGTCACATGCACATACCACATGCATTCACACTCCATATACATATACAAACACCACACGTGCATATCCCACATAGCACACACATGTAATCACACATGCACACACCCTATACACATGCCATACACACATCATACACACAATGCCACACATACACACAATACACATATGCAAGCACACTCACACCACACATGAACACACCATACACACATGAATATACCATATACATGACACAAACACCATACACACACGAACACACCATACACACACCATACACACATGAATATGCCATACACCAACACACCATACACATGACACACCATACACACACGAGAACACCATACACGACACAAACATGAAAACACCATACACACATGAACACACCATACACACACCATACACACATGAATATGCCATACACAAACACACCATACACATGACACAAACACCATACACACACGAGTACACCATACACGACAAACATGAAAACACCATACACACATGAACACACCATACACATAACACAAACAATACACACACCTGAATACACCATACATACATATGAATGCACCATACACACACATGAACACATCATACACATAACCCCATACACACAGGAACACAGCATACATGACAAACACCATATACACACATGAATACACCATACACATGACACAAACACCATACACACATAAACCACACAATCATACATACACACCATGCACACACTTATGCACACCATACATGCACAGCACACACACATGCACACATGCACACTCGTCTAGCTTTCCAAGCACACCGCATGCTTTCTTCTGGGCTCGATACAAGCCGCTGCCTAGAAGTCATTCCCCTCACCTCAGCGCCTTGCTGGAAACAGATGCCTGGTATTGCAAAGAAAAATTAGCACTGAGACAACGGATCTCTCAGAAAAGCAATTCTTACTTTTTTGCTTCCTGGACTGCAGGAAGGGTACTCTCATTAGCCATCTTGTCAGGAGAGTACAATAAACAAAGGAAAAGCAGACATAGTTATTCCTTACGCATTTGGGGTCATCCTTACTGCTGTGTCTGATCTCCATTGGTTGGAGCCAAAGGTCACAATCTAAACTGAAACCAGATTGGCTAACAACTTAAAACTTTTCTGAACAGGGGAAAGCAATGGCTAGCTGGGACATGCCTGTGAGCACACTCAGCACAGATATCTCAGTTAAAGTACAAGGACACAGAGTGTAGTACATGCCTGTAACCATGGCATGTCTAACAGCTACATAGGATAGGGCTTAACAAAGCTATTAGCACACTTATGATTTATTCTTTAACAAGAAAGGAAACTTTAAAGAGGAACTTTTCTACTTCCCACATGCCTCCTCCTGATTTCTGCTCCAATATCGCCCCCTCCAGATGCCTCTTTTTTTTTTTTAAAGACAGAGTCTCATTCTCATTGCCCAGCCTGGAGTGCAGTGGCACGATCTCAGCTCACTGCAACCTCTGCCTCCTGGGTTTGAGCAATTCTCCTGCCTCAGTCTCCCGAGTAGCTGGGATTACAGGCACGGGCCACCACACCCAGCTAATTTTTGTATTTTTAGTAGAGACAGGGTTTCGCCATGTTGGCCAGGCTGGTCTGAAACTTCTGACCTCAGGTGATCCACCCACCTTGGCCTCCCAAAGTGCTGGGATTACAAGCATCAGCCACCGCTCCCAGCCCACGATGACCCATTCTCTCAGTGCCTCGGGAGGCATGTCTTACTTCAGAATGAACACGTTATCCTAAGATCTGCAGGAAGACATATTCGTCTCATAGCATTATTCATAACTTTCGTGAGTATAAAAATGACAAAAGCCTTCTGCTTAAACAAGACACATTGGCTAGAAAGTACTCTCTTTCTCCTTTTTCCAAAAGAAACTTTATTGAAACATTAAAATAAACTGGGAAATTAATTTTAAAATGACTCAGTACCATACTACAAATTCTGCATTGGTATAACCTGCAATCACCACTTTAGCCACCGGGGGGCGACTTCAGCTAATGTTATTTTACAGCCAAATTCTGGACCCACAGGCTAGAGCTCAAAAGAACACGGGCCCCATCGTGCAAATGTTTCCTTTTAGTCATGAAAAGCAGCTTGGCTAGATGGTGTTAGAAACTGTCTGGAACGCAGTTCTGAATTTTAAAAGGACAAGTTTAGGATGATATAGTCACTCTAAGTCACCTCCAATTAACGTAATTTAATTCTAACCCAAGGATATTTCTTTTATATATATATACACACACACACACACACACACACACACACACTATATATATAGTATATGATGTGCATATATACATATATAGAATGTATATATATATAAGCTATAGATATAGTGTGTGTATATATATGCTATATACACACATACACTATATATATTGAGACAGTTTCACTCTTGTTGCTCAGGCTGGAGCGCAATGGTGAGATCTTGGCTCACTGCAATCTCTGCCTCCAGGGTTCAAGTGATTCTCCTGCCTCAGCCTCCTGAGTAGCTGGGATTACAGGCATGCGCCACCACACCCGGCTAATTTTGTATTTTTAGTAGAGACGGGGTTTCTCTATGTTGGTCAGGCTGGTCTCAAACTCCTGACCTCAGGAGATCCGCCTGCCTTGGCCTCCCAAAGTGCTAGGATTATAGGCATGGGCCACCGTGCCTAGCCAAATGTTGTACATTTTAAATCCACACAATGCATTAGATTTCGCTCCTTACAAATGATCTCAATCCCAAAGGGCGTCATTATAATGCTTTTTTTCCATGTTGGTAAAATGAGAAAAAAGTGTTAGTTGCTACAATGGCCCAAAACAAGTGGCCCAAATGTCCCCCAGGATGGGCCCTATGAATGTGCGAGTTGTTGGTAGCAACATGGCTGACTTGAGATCAAACCAAGAAGAAATCGCCATTCCCACTGAGGTCTCCCAGCTGCATGGAAACAGGACAACAATGGTGTCAACCTGTGAGATTTTGGAGCTGTCATTGTCCCCCATGGGCACAGGCCTGCACTGGTGATACAGTCCCATAAAGTAGCCAGCACTCCTGCACTTGTCCTTCAAAGACTGACATTTCCAGCAGCAGCAATTAGTCTCCTCTAGACCTAGAATCATGTGACAGCCCATTTAAACAGAGCAGGATAAGGAACTTGAGCCAACTAGTGGGCTCTGGGGCATAGTTGGGAAGACGTGAGGCTAATTCCCTCTTCAAAATATCCACCTTCCCACTCCACTGCACTTAACCCCTTGCTATTAAAAATCTTATTCTTCCAGCACTTTGGGAGGCTGAGCTGGGCAGATCATGAGGTTAAGAGATCAAGACCACTGGGAGGCTGAGCTGGGCAGATCATGAGGTCAAGAGACCATCCTGGCCAACATGGCGAAACCCCATCTCTACTAAAAATACAAAAATTAGCTGGGCATGGTGGTGTGTGCCTGTGGACCCAGCTACTCAGGACGCTGAGGCAGGAGAATCGCCAGAATCCAGGAGGCAGAGGTTGTAGTGAGCTGAGATACCGCCACCACACTCCAGCCTGGGCAACAGTGAGACTCCATCTGAAAAAATTTTAAAAAAATCTTATTCTTGAGTTCAGAAAGACTTGCGGGGCTCTGGGTTTCCCCAGTGAAAATGCCAACAGCACTGGGTAATAAACACATAAGTTACTGTCATATGTGATTTGCAAAACTGCCAGCAAGGCAGCAGGCAGTGCGCTGGATGGGGTCTGGAGCACAAAAGGAGAGAGGTCACGGAAGTCAAGGCGAGAGGACGGCAAACAGAGAGCTGTCCAATGCACAGATCTGCCTGAAGGAACACTGCTGCCCAGAAAAGCACATGTTTGTTGTGAAGCTCTCACTAGAAAATACAGAATCCAGCTGGGCACGGGTGGCTCATGCCTGTAATCCTGACACTCTGGGAGCCGAGTGGGCAGACTGCTTGAGCTCAGGAGTTTGAGACCAGCCTGGCCAACATGGTTAAACCCTGTCTCTACCAAAAGTACAAAAAATTAGCTGAGTGTGGTGGCACACACCTATGGATCCAGCTGGGAGGCTGAGGTGGGAGGATCACTTGAACCTGGGAGGTGGTGGTTGCAGTGAGCCAAGATTGCACCATGGCACTTCAGCCTAGGCAACAGAGCGAGACTGCATCCCAGAAAGAAAGGGAAAGAAGGAAGGAAGGGGGGAGGGAGGGAGGGAGGGAGGGAGGGAGGGGAAAAGAGGGGACAGGGGGAGGGAGGGGGTGAGGGGCAGGGAGGGAGGGAGGGAGGGAGGGAAAAAGAGAGAGAAAGAGAAAAAGAAAGAGAAAAAAGAAAAAATAATCCATTGTCAGAGTCTGGCATGAAGGAGGGCTTTTTATCTGAATATTGCAAGTTTTCGAGTTAGTCCTCTGGCCACAGTTTCTATGCTCTCATTCTCTCTGTTTTTTCTTTTCTCTCTCTTTCTCTTTAATGTCATTAAAGGATTTGTGCCCTTATCTAACCTTGGTAAGGAAAGGGCAGAATTCTGTGCATTTTTTAATTCTTGCTACTAAAACTATGACCATAATCCTGAAAACGGTTATTAGAATCAGCAGGCACTTCCTATCAGTTTCCTCTCCCGCTCTTTTTGGCCTTGGTATCCTGCTATCTTCCATCATTTCTTCAAATGCACCCAAATGTCTTATCTGTTGCCATAGAGATTATAAAACCATGAAGACCTGCTGGCCTAGCATCTGTCCTTCGGAGGAAATAAATGAGTGTGTGTGTGACTTTGGGAACAAGGTTTCGCTGAGGCTAATGATCACTCATTTTTTTTTTCATTCATTTATCCCTGAAACAAGCAATTATTGAGCACCAATCATGTCTCAGACACTGGGAATACAAAAATCAGTTCGCACCGTGCCGACCCTCTAGCTGTCTCCATTTCAGCAGGAGAGACAGACACTGGACTGCAATACACTGGGCTCAGGCACAGTAATACGAGGTGCATAGATGACAATGGTCTGACACAGTGTAAGAGGCATCCATCTAACACCTTTCTGGAGTTTCCTCAGGCCATGAGCACGGGAGAAGCTTTGTTTCTGTGGTTAGCAGAGGTCTCATCTGAGGTCCACCAAAGTTGTCAGGCACCTGAGAGTGAGCTGGAAACTCATGGTCCAGGGACCCTGGATATGCCCCAGGGACAGCAGAGGGGAATGAAGACATGAATGCCGAGCTGGGCTCTGCAGGTGGTGATGGCCAATCCAAGGCGCTTGGATCCTTGTAGAAAAAGAACATCAGGCCGGGCGCGGTGGCTCACACCTGTAATCCCAGCACTTTGGGAGGCCAAGGTGGGCAGACCGCGAGGTCAGGAATTTGAGACCAGCCTGGCCAACATGGCACAACCCTGTCTCTACCAGAAATACAAAAATGAGTTGGGCGTGGTGGCACGTGCCTGTAATCCCAGCTACTTGGGAGGCTGAGGTAGCAGAATCAATTGAACCCAAGAGGCGGAGGTTGTGATGAGCTGAGATCGCGCCATTGCACTCCAGCCTGGGCGACAAGAGGAAGACTCCATTTCAAAAAGTAAATAAATAAAAGAACATCAGAAGCCCTTTTCTCCATTCCAAGTAGAAGTGACCCTACTCCAGAGCCTCGCCTTGCTCTAAGACGCTGGCAGCGAACTCCTTAGTGTTTGTTGGACTACGGTGTCCTTGAGAAGTCCGACTCCTGCCCCAGCCCACCTCTGAGTGTTCACCGTCTACGCATTGCTGGAAACTAGAAGAGGTAAACAAGCTCTTCAGGCGTGAGAGCGACCAGCAGGGCCGGGCAGGGCCGGGCAGTGCCTGCTGCTGTGCCTGGCTTCGTTGTCCTGCATGTTGATTGGCAGAGGAGAACAATACACAAAAAGAGCACCAGAGAAAGATGGGAGAGTAGAGTGAGGGGGAGAGGAAGGGAGGACAGGAAGCAGGGGGGAAAAGCAGCAGCCAGGTGGTCAGGAGGCCGTGCGCAGACACGGCACTTAAAAGTGGTCCTGCTTCCCTTAATGGAACTCTTTTGCCTTGGTTTTGAGACAGAGTATCATTCTGTCACCCAGGCTGGAGTGCAGTGGCACAGTCTCAGCTCACTGCAACCTCCGCCTCCCAGGTTCAAGTGATTCTCCTGTATCAGCCTCCCAAGTAGCTGGGACTACAGGTGCCTGCCGCCACACTTGGATAATTTTGGCATTTTTAGTAAGACAAGTTTTCACCATGTTGGCCAGGCTGTTCTTGAACTCCTGACCTCAAGTGGTCCACCCATTCAGCCTCCCAAATTGCTGAGATTTGCAGGTGTCAGTCACCATGCCCGACCCTTAATGGAACTCTTAAAGTTCTGCACTTCACACAAGAAAGCTCAGGAAAGAAAAAGTAGTTTCAAAGAAGTGGCCACTCTTCTCTGAAACTGTTAAGTCATCTTTGCTTCTTTGGGTACACGGATAAGTTGCCAAGGCGACCTGAGCAGGAGATTCCGAGTCAGGCTTTTCTTTGCGCCCTTCACGTTGGGTACAGCGCTTCACCCACGGTAGGCGTGAGGGAGGAAAGGGCAGAAGGAATAGAGGAAGCTCAGCATTTGGCAGGGCCCTGTTCTTGCAACAGTTCCCAGCCGCACTGTTTCGGACTGGAGTCACTAGAGGGAGGCAGAGGAACATGAAAAAGCTGCCGTGTTTGTCCCTGCTCTGCAGGGCCGACTCAGACCTCAACTGAGGACTCGGGAACTTCACTGACCAGGCAGGACTAGAGATCGGAAGAAGTCTAGGCTTCAGCCTTCCCCTTAATTCAAGGTGTGTATCCTGCCTATAATCAGAGTGTAACCTACGCATGTGTAGGAAAGAACAAGAAAGAAGCTGCTTATTCCCGAGCAATGCAGAATTATCGGGTGGAAGTTAGAGAAAGAGACGGCGGGTCGACAGCTCCCAGCAGACAGCGTGACTCAGCAGGAAAGCCCGTGGGAATCCGGGCTTTGGGACCAGAGCGCCCTGGCTCTGCCACTCTCACCAAGTGGCTGGTGCTCAGACCCCAGTTATTGCAGTCAGTAAAAGGGTGACGGAGTCACTTCTACCTCGTTGGGGTTACTATACAAAGCATGAACATGGATCAATATTTTTAAAAATAAACCAAAAAGAAAACCTCTCCTAAAACAGTGGGGAACCACAGAAATGCCAATCCAATTATTATTATTAACCATGTGTTCAGGTCATGAGGTTGTCTACCTAATTATGTTCTTAAAGTCTGTCGACCTTAAATAAGGTGAAACAGAAAATACGATGAAGCATGGGGTTTATTTATTTGAGTACAGAGCTTGAGAACGGGCACCAGGAAAACACAGACCCCGAAGGACAGGGTCCCTGCTCTAAAGTGAAGAAGCTAAGGTTGTGCTTACCACGGGCAGACAGTGTCAGCAAGGTTGCAACATTTTCCGCACAAGGCTGGGGTACATGTTACAGCGATGTGATTAGAGCGGTTTGCTGCCTTCCATGGAAGATGGCTTTAACCCTCCGTGAGGACAAGAGTAACATTCGGAGGGGCCGCCATGCAGGGGGTTTATTTCTGGTGTCATTCAGTCATTCGTAATCATTTACAGGAAAAAAAGCAGAAGTTGTCACTGCATGCTATGTGACTTAACCCAGACAGCCACATTTCTCTCAGGGCTCAGATAATTTAAAGTTCCAACAGTTTTAAATTTAAATTATTTAATTTTGCAAGTTCTCCAGTGAGAAAGTCTGAAGACAGTAAGCTCTAAAAGGAAAGGCACTATGGCCGTTGCTCTTAGCATCATACCTAATCAGTATATTTTTTCTTCTTTTTTTCTGCTTTTTGTAGAGTTAGGGCCTTTCTACGTTGCCCAGGCTGGATTGGAACTCCCGGGCTCAAGCATCATCCCACCTCAGCCTGCCGAGCAGCCGGGATTACAGGTGCACGCCACATGGCAGATTTTTTTTTTTTTTTTAAGTTTCTTAAATGAATGAGTAAAAACACTTACATGCAGCAAAACCATATAATTTACTAGCTAAAATGAGCGATTTTTTTTTTAACTGAAAGAAAGCACTGTTAGCAATTATTTCAGTAAACAGGTTAAAAGCAGAGCTGTCCTAGGCCTGCCCAGACACGGGACGTGGGATTGCTTGACAGATAAAACCCTCGCTGTGTGCTGAAATGCGGTTCAGGGCACACTGCTCAGGGCTGGCACTGCCCCAAGCATACGACAATAGAAAGTCATTTTGTCCGCATAAAAACACAGTGAAATTGGCCCTGTGACTACTCATATTCAACAAATGTGTACGGACCACCTGCTGTCTTCCAAGTCTTCCAGAATCTTGGAATGCATCCAAACACGAAAAGCAAGACGTCTGTCCTTTCAGAGCAGGAGATGAGGAAGACAGTAAATCACAAACGTAGCAGATAAGTACATTATACAACTTGCTGAAAGGTAGTGGGGTTACAGATGAAAGAAGGGTAGAGCCGGGGGACTCGGTGCTGAATGAGGAAACTCAGGTAGAGAATACCATGTCAGCAGCGGACATCTCCAGCTGGCTAGGAACAGAGCCCCGTTCTACCTCGGGCAATGTGGCCCCGTGCCTGCTTTTCACCTGGACTCTGCCTTCTCCTTCAGGTCTGATGTGCACTGAATCGTGCTCCATATTCAAATTCATTTTCTCTGTTAGTGGCACAGAAGAACACACAAACCCTGGCAATACTTCCTTGAACTAAACTCAGTGTCCCACCACCGCACCCCACCCACGATTGATGCCAGACATCTGCCACCCTGGGGACTCGATCTGGGCGATGCTGGGTTCACAGGAGACCCTGGGGCCCTAGAATTGCATGCCTACCCAGCAGGCATGGAGGCCACGTCTCTGTTCTGCCTAGAGAACTTCTTGATCACAAGTCTGTGGAATCGGCCAGCCAAGCCCACCAGACAGGACTAAACAAATGACTCTAGGGGGAAACGCCAGGCTTCCTGAACATCTAAACTGCTTGAACTAAAGCTGGCATTTCAGCATTTTGAGCCATTCAAACCACATGATGTCAAACTTCCTTCCCATCTCCTCACACTGCTCTCTTCCTACCCTTGACCTTCCTCATCTTGTGACTCTGGCAAAACTCCAGGGTGGCTATTCAACCTCTCTCAAGACACCCTGTGCCAAAAATAAAAAAAAGAAGGGGAAAGAAGGGGAAAAAAGGGCAATTTCTGTCTCCAGAGCAAGGGCTGCTGGGCTCAGCCAGGTGGATGTTGCCAGGAGGCCAGCAATAGCCCCAGGCTAGGCAGGGAGCACAAAGGAATCTTTAAAAACTCACTGCAGCAAGGAGCTGAGCGCATTCTCAACATTGAGTCTGTGCGCTCATGGTTAAATATTCCAGCCACTGGCCTACACACCATCTAGTAAGTTAATCATGGTGAATATTTGCTGAGGACCTACTATATGCAAGGCACTATGCTCACCATTATTTACTTGTGTGGACACTATGGCTTTCACCCAAAGCTGTCCTTCTCTAGGCTTCCTTTTCATATCTACAAAGCAAGGGAGTTTACACTGACAGTCTCCAGAAATTCAGCTCTAATGGCTAGGTGCAGTGGCTCAGCCACTGTATCATTGTACTGATAGCCTGTAATTCCAGCACTTTGGGAGGCTGAGGTAGGCAGATTGCTTGAGCTCAGGAGTTCGAGACCAGCCTGGACAACATGGTGAAATCCTACTAAAAACTCTATAATTTTTTTTTTTATTAGCTGGGTGTGGTAGCATGTGCCTGTGGTCCTAGCTCCTCAGGAGGCTCAGGTGGGAGGATGGCTTGAGCCCAGGAGGCGGAGGTTGCAGTGAGCTGTAATCATGCCACTGCACTCCAGCCTAGATGACAGAGCCAGACCCCGTCTCAAAAAAGAATTCAGCTCTAACATTGTGACTCATTCTTTGCTCTATAGTGAGCATCCTGAAAGCAATTTTGTCTCCTTTCTCTCTCTCTCCCAGCAGCTAGCACAGGCCATGGAGGAAGTGATGGGCAAACACCCATTGAGCAAATCCAACTTCTGAAATAAGGCTCTTCAAGAAGGTTTCAACCACCAGCCAAAGGCTGACTCACATGCCCACTCCAAATGAATGAGAAGACTTACTATAGAATTTTTATACATATATATATATATGTTTATAGATAATTTAGACTTTCAGGAAACTTTATACATATATTTGTATATATAAATATATATCTTTATGTATAGAATATATATATACTTATAAATAGAATATATATATACCAATATATGTGTGTGTGTGTGTGTGTGTGTGTGTGTGTGTGTGTGTGTATTGTTGTTGAACAGCTGGGCACATAAAGCTTTTGCCCTCCATGAAAGAATATTGACTAACTTAAGCAAACCTCCCAAAATCTAAAACTATTTTCCAACACACAATCAAATTATATGACAAACAAGCCTTTATTTTAAAATAAGCATCATCTTTTGAAGAACTAAGTTGGAGGACTTGCGGTTCTTAATTTCAAACTTACTACACAGGGACAGCAATCAAGACATTGTGGTACTGGCATGACACAGACATGAAAATCAATGGAACAGAATGCAGAGTTCATCCATAAATAAGCCTGTACATTTATGGTCATTGACTTTCAACAAAGGTGCCAAGGGAACACAAAAAAACAGGCTTTTCAGCAAATGATGCTAAGAACAACTGAATATCTACATTCAAAATAATGAATCTGAACTCCAATCTCACACCATACACAGAAATCAACTCAAAATGGATCATAGACTTAAATGTAAGAGGTAACACTTATGAAACTCTTAAAATAAAATACAGGGATAAATCTTCTTGACTTTGGGTTAGGCAAGGATTTTTTTTTTTTTTTTTTTTAGATGGAGTCTCACTCTTGTTGCCCAGGCCGGAGTACAGTAGCATCATCTCAGCTCACTGCAACCTCCACCTCCCAGGTTCAAGCGATTCTCCTGCCTCAGCCTCCTGAGTAGATGGGATTACAGGTGCCTGCCACCATGTCTGGACAATTTTTTGTGCTTTTAGTAGAGACGGGGGTTCACCATGTTGGCCAGGCTGGTCTCGAACTCCTGACCTAAGGTCATCCACCCGCCTTGCCCTCCCAAAGTGCTGGGATTACAGGCATGAGCCAGCACCTGGCCAGCAAGGATATCTTAGATAAAATGTCACAGATGTAGAAGCTAAAAGTAAAAGTTGATAAACTTTTACTTACATTCATCAAAACAAACAATGTTTGCACTTCAAACAGCACCATCAAGAAAGTGAAGAGACAGCGAAGGGAGGAGGAGGAAATATTTGCAAATAATATACCTGATAAGGCAATAGTACAAAATATGTAAATAATACAACTTTACAATAAAATGATAAAAACTCAATAGGCAAAAGGGTCAGACACAATGGCTCAGGCCTATAATCCCACCACTTTGGGAGGCCAAAGAGGGTGGATTTCCTGAGGTCAGGAGTTCAAGACCAGCCTGACCAACATGGTGAAACCCTGTCTCTACTAAAAATACAAAATTAGCTGGACGAGCTGGCACATGCCTGTAATCCCAGCTACTCAGGAGACCGAGGCAAGAGAATCGCTTGGACCTGGGAGGCAGAAGTTGTGAGACGAGATTGCGCCACTGCACTCCAGCCTGGGCAACAAAGCAAGACTCAAAAAAAAAAAATAGGCAAAGAATTTGAATAGACATTTCTCTAAAGAACATATGCAAATGGCCATTGAACACACACAAAGTTGTTCAATATCATTCATCATTAGAGAAATGCAAATAAAACCACAACGAGTTGTCCCTTCACTCCCTAGGATGGCTACGATCAACAAGATGGGCAATTGCATGTGTTGACAGGGATGTGGGGAAATTAGCCAACATACAGTGCTGCTGGGAATGTACAATGTTGCAATGAGTTTGAAAAATGGTTTGCCAGTTAAATTTTCAACACATCGTTACCATATGACCTAGCAGTTCCTCTCCTAGTTATGTATCCAAGAGAAGTGAAAACACATGTCCTAGCCAAAGACCTGTGCACCAAGCTTCGCTGCAACATAATGCATAATAGCCAAAAAGTATGAGCAACCCAAATGTATCTCAACTGACAAATGGACAGACAAATGTGGTGCCACACTCACACAACAGAATGCTATTCAGCAGTAAAAAGGAATAAAGAGGTACAATATAAATCAGCTGCAGCCGGGGGTGGTGGCTCACGCTGGTAATCCCAGCACTTTGGGAGGCCGAGGTGGGCAAATCACAAGGTCAGGAGTTCGAGACCAGCCTGGCCAATATGGTAAAACCCCATCTCTACTAAAAATATATAACTTAGCCAGGTGTGGTAGCATGTACCTGTAGTCCCAGCTACTCGGGAGGTTGAGGCAGGAGAATTGCTTGAACCCGGGAGGCGGAGGTTGCAGTGAGCCAAGATTGCACCACTGCACTCCAGTCTGGTGACAGAGACTCCACCTCAAAAAAAAAAAAAAAAATCAGCCTCAAGAACATTAAGCTAAATGGAAGAAGCAAGTCTCAAAAAACCACGTAGTATATGATTCCACTCATGTGAAATAGCTAGTGGAGCAAATCTATTGAGACAGAAAGTAAATTAGTGGTTGCCTCGGGGTTGGCATGGGGAGACTGAGGAGTGACCATCTGAGGATACAGAGCCTGTATCCTCAGTAATGAAAATGTCCTGAAATCTGATTGTCATGGTAGTTACACAACTCTATAAATAGATGAGAAGCACTGAATTGTATATTTTAAAAGGGTAAATGTTATGCTATGTGAATTGTATCTCAATAAAACTCATTTTACAAAAAAGTCAATTCTTGAGGGCAAAAAAAGCCTTGGTTTTAGCCAAGTTTCTGATGTCTAGCTAATGACAAGGGGAGTGCTGGAGTCTAGTACTTAGAGGTGACTTTTTACATTTATTATCCATTTAACTATAATTGTAGCATCTAAGTTCTCAGGACAGAGATGAGATCCTTATCAATAGCCATTTGCTCCTGGGAAGTGTTAATCTACTCATGTTTTTTGGTCCCTGAAGCTAGGAGGTCTCACTGCTTGAGGATTCCACTAAGTCCGCCTGCAGCTGACTGATGGGGAAATTGAGGAAACACTGCAATGGTTTCTTCAGATCTGTCATGAGAGCTAAATAGAGTGGGAGCAGCGAAGGAAAAGGCTGACCTCTGAAACACGTACTCGGTACCAGGCACTGATGGTCAGGACCTCAGCGATGTTCTTCATGAAACCACCATTGCGAAATGATGCCTGAGACGGTCAGGTTAGCTCTCTCTGACTAACTCCATCTTGCTTCTGACTTCCAAGCTTTGTTCATTCTCTGGCTGAACTAACTTTGGGAGGAACTTGGTTTATAGGTTATAGTTTAAAACAAAGAGGATAATAGCCCTTTCCCAAAACAAACCTCCTTCTTGCCTGTGGACTACACTGCCTTTGTAGAACTAAGAAATTAGCCACAAGATGTGAAATTATGGCTTAGGAGTCACGCAGTTGGAGGCTACAAGATTCTGATCCTCCCTAAACTGCTCCCAAGATCCGTGCTTGAGATATTTTACAGACCCTGCACCTGATGGATCAGCTGGCACCACCCAGACGGATAAACTGGCTCATCTGATCTTATGGCCCCTCCCAGGAACTGGCTAACTGCAAGAGGACAGCTCCGACTCCCTGTGATTTCATCTCTGACCCAACCAATCCCCACAGTCATCTCACTAGCCTTCCCCGACTTACCAAATTATCCTTAAAAACTGATTCCCGAATGCTCAGGGAGACTTGTTTGAGTAATAAAATTCCAGTCTTCTGCACAGCTGGCTCTACGTAAATCAATTTTTTGCTATTGCAATTTCCCTGTCTTGATAAATTGGCTCTATCTAGGCAGCAGGCAAGGTGAACCCATCGGGTGGTTACAATCACAGCCAGGGTAGCCCTGTTCTGCCACAAGGAAGACCTTCAGCAAAGAGTCATGAAGAGAAGGCACGAACAATGTACGTCTGGGAAAAAAAAAAAATCTCAAGCTCTTCCCCTCAGCCTTTCTCATTTCACACAATCACTGTTTGTTTTTGAGGAAACGGATCATAAAATTGCCCTGCTTCTTGGGAGGAGCATGGACTTTCTCCTCCTGGGTCTCCAACTGTACCTTGCTCTTTTCCCAGTCAGCTGCTGGGGCTCAATCCAGCAGTTCAGCAGCTTGCCCAGAGCGGACTGCAGGTCTAACAATTTGGTGCAGGTACCTACAACACGCACCTGGGAAAGCCAGGGCCCCTGGCACCTAACACTCCCTGTTCCCAAATGGTGCTTAATGTCGGAAAAAGCAACGGCACTGCTCAGTGAAGCTGACAGTCAGAAAGCTGTTTTTTTGTTTGTGTTTTATTTTTTGGTCTCTCTTACAATTTTAGACGTTTCTGTTATATTTCTTCCCCCTTCTACTCCAGGAGACAAGCGGCAGATTGGAAAAATGACTGACCTAGTTCAAGAACCCAACCATCGGTGGGGTGCTGTGCGCCCTGTGAATACCCAAGCAGACTGCAGAGATGCCAGGTGTCCTGTCTCTGGAGATCAGACAATAAAGACAGATGGGGAAGGACCCAGAGGGTGTCAAAGTCAGAATCACAAGTCCAGTGCCACACCCCGCTTATCGCCAAAGATAATGAATGAAAAGACATAGATATCATAGGTAAACTAATCAGTATTTAACATCATACACAAATGGCAGCAGCAGCTTCCTTTTCCCATGTATTCTAAGAAACCATTTCTTCCTGCCTCTTCATGTATTGACTTCACATGCATTCATTACCTATCCCGTGACAGAGAGTGTGCTAAGAAAGTTACAAGCATAAGTAAAGCTCAGACCCTACCATAGACCTGAGATTTTACAATCGAAGACGGAGGCAGACATGAGCAGAAATACACACAGTAACATGCAATGTGCAACCCACTTTAAAATACACTGTGGTCAAACTGTGGGACAATAAGCCACTCCCCCCGCCCCCCACAAAAAGAAACTTTCAGACCCCAGATTCTGTGAAATGTCTCTGAGCCAATTGACTAAACACACACATTTCCTCCTGCATTTTCAGACTAATGGACTGATCTTCTATGAAGGACCTCCTAAGTCAGGAGTTTGCCAACTATAGCCCACATACACCAATCCAACCTGCTGCCCGTTTTCATAAAGTTTTATTGGAAAACAGCCACGGTCATGCACTCAGGTATGGTTGGTCTATGCCTGCTTCTACCGTGGAGGTAGAGTTGGGTCATTTAAAAGATAAAGAAAACCACAGTATTCACATCTCCCATCACCTTGTCAAAAGAAACCAGGTGAAGCACGTGCATAGCTTTCTATGTGCAGCTTACAAAGCATGATTGTAATGGTCACAGCACTATGGTACGCCAAGGTAACTGGTTCCTGCCCTGT
The DNA here is from genome assembly GCF_049354715.1 of Callithrix jacchus. Classification (NCBI taxonomy): domain Eukaryota; kingdom Metazoa; phylum Chordata; class Mammalia; order Primates; family Cebidae; genus Callithrix; species Callithrix jacchus. The sequence continues at coordinate 7,456,429 of NC_133508.1, forward strand.
TCCCAAAGCCCTGACATTCTTGTTGAGGGACGGTCACAAAGACTTTATAATCCTTTTTGCTTTGAAACACCTCAACGTGCACAGCCTGGGCAATGCTATGTAAAGTTCCATATGCTTTACTGCATAGTGTTACATGAGGATTTGGGTATTAGGGAGGCTGTGGGTACTGGGGGGGAATGTAGACCAGAAGTCACGACTGTTGGCTCCTAGTCCCTGCTCAGACACTAACCTCAAGTGACATGGGGTGTACCAGCCCCCTGCTCAGAGTTCTCAGTGCCTTCCTATAAAACGAGGGTGCTGGATCAGAACCCCACATGCTGGCTTCCTGTGATTCTATTTCAGTGCCACTAAGCGGAAGAAATCTCTTTACTTTCAAAGGTCATTACTCCGACTTTCAAAAATCCAGAGCCCTTCAAGTTCAAAACTGAGGGGTGTGGTGCTCACCCCTCCTTTTCTTTCTTTTTTTTTTTTTTTAGATGGAATCTTGCTCTGTTACCCAGGATGGAGTGCAATGGCATGATCTCTGCTCACTACAACCTCCACCTCCTGGGTTCAAATGATTCTCCTGCCTCAGCCCCTGTGTAGCTGGGATTACAGGTGTGTGCCACCATGCCCGGCTAACTTTGGTATTTTTAGTAGAGACTGGGTTTCACCATGTTGGCCAGGATGTTCTTGATCTCTTGACCTCGTCACCTGCCTCAAGCTCCCAAAGTGCTGGGATTATAGAGGTTAGCCACCAAGCCCGGCTGTTTGTTTTTGAGGCAGGGTCTTACTCTGTCACCCAGGCTGGAGTGTAGTGGTGCAAACACAGCTCACTGCAGCCTCAAACCCCTGGGGTTAAGCAATCCTCCCACCTCAGCCTCCTGAGTAGCTGGGACCACAGGCAGGCACCACCATGCCTGGCTAATTTTTTAAAATGTTTTGTAGAGACAAGGGCTTGCTGTGTTGCCCATGTGGTCTTCAACTCCTGGGCTCAAACTGCCCTCCCCCATCAGCCTCCCAAGGTGTTAGGATTGCAGACGTGAGCCACCGTGGTTGGCCTGTGATGTTAGTTTTCAAAGGTGCCCTACTCAGCTGGCCAACGCCACAGCAAGGATCCATCTAACTGTTTAATTAAGAGCAATACTTTTCGACCCAGAGCAGGGTCTGAGGCCACAGGACAGAGAAGTCAAGTTTCAACGGGAAAAGCCATCTGGGCCATTGGTGGCTGTCTTCCCGATAGCTCTGTCTGTGGTGCCATAGATACGGCAGGATGGCATCGGGCATCTGGAAGGGAGTGGGGAAGCCCTGGAAGCCGGCCTCGAGGGGCACAAGAACAAACTTTCTGAACTTTCCCAACTGTGCCCGGGCCGTCTCAGTCCCACGGTTACATTTGGACTCTCCCACAATGAATGTGAAGCCTTGAAGAATGAATGGGTTTTGTTTGGCTTTTCTGAGATGCATCTTAATTCGAGACCTTTGGCCCGAGTGAGTCGGAGGCAGGAAAGCCTGCCGACCCACAGCAGCTGGTACTTTTCCATTGCCTCCTCCTGGAGCATATAACACCGCACATGTTAGAAACTTCGTTCTAGTTGTAGACTTCTGAGCTAAAACTGCAGCTTCCCAGTCCTCACACTGTCAGTTTTTCAAGAGAGGAGATATTAGTGTTCTTGAGCAATGGAGAGAAGTCAGAGAACAATAGACTCATTCTATGGAAAAGGAACACAGAGTTCCACGCGGTCATCTCCAAGTATTTCCCTCCCGCACCTGTGTTTACACAGGGATATGGTAACAGACCCTGAAACTGACCGTTTCACCTTGCTGCACCTGGGAGAGTGCCTCTGCTGGGATACTTTGAGTGTAGAGTCACATACGGAGGTAGCGTATTAGCTAAATTCATACTAACATGTAGATGATTGATACAGCATCCAGAGAAGGGTTCTGCGGCAAGGAAGTTTCATGGGGCCATCCTGAGAAAACTGAGCTGCTGAAACAAGCAGAGACTGGAGCAAGAGGAGAGAATGTGTCGACAGAGATGGAGGGAAGGGGCTTCTGGCAAAAAGGAAACCGAGGTGCAGACCATTTCCATGACAGTCAAGTCCACGCTGCACGATGACCGATTACAAGGACCAGATTCCAGGTCTCTCACTTCTCACCCCCCTTCTTAGAATGCACAGCCTCACCTTCCACAAACCGTTTGTCCAAAACAGCCCCTTGTCCCAAGTTTGACCAAATCCTCTCCTGTTTAAGTGGAAGCAGAGAAGCACCGATGCCAGCCTGTCTTCTTCAGTGGCACTTCGGACAAAGCCATCTGCATGGTGAGCAGCATCTTCCTTAGCCCCCAAAGACCTAAGTCTTTGGGCTGTGACCACCTTAGTCACCGCCCCAAACACGGAACCAAAGCCAAACAGGAATCGAAAGGATCAAAAGACAAGGCAGGAGCATACCAGCTGCAGCTGTTCAGCCTTCTCCCCCCGCCCCAGGTCTGGTTTCCTTCCCTTTCATGCCCACAAACACTGACATTTGTGTACGTGCCATTCCCAAGGGCCTTGGGATTTAAAACACACACACACCATTTTCAGCTGCACTTCTGAGAAGTGTCTCATAAACTGTGCAGAGAGCTACAGCTTAATTCTGGCCTACTATGTTTCCAGACACCTGATTTTTGCCGCACATGGCCATTGTGTTGCCTTGAATAGCCTCTTTTTTTTTTTTTTTTTTTGAGACGGAGTCTCGCTCTTGTTACCCAGGCTGGCGTGCAATGGCGCAATCTCGGCTCACCACAACCTCCACCTCCTGGGTTCAGGCAATTCTCCTGCCTCAGCCTCCTGAGTAGCTGAGATTACAGGTACGCGCCACCATGCCCAGCTAATTTTTTGTATTTTTAGTAGAGACGGGGTTTCACCATGATGACCAGAATGGTCTCGATCTCTTGACCTTGTGATCCACCCGCCTCGGCCTCCCAAAGTGCTGGGATTACAGGCTTGAGCCACTGCCCCCGGCGTTGAATAGCCTTTCTCCACGTGAATGGGACATTTCTGTGCCACACAACAATGTCAGGTGTACCACAACAAAACCCACATGACTTTTGGGGAATTCGACGATGGACAGGATCAGGGAGTGGGAGTTGTGAAAGTTTGGTTGCAATAATAAACACCTAATGAACTGATTGGGGCTTAAGTGTGTCACTTGTCCTCCATAGAGAAAGAATGCTGGGCTGTCTGCTCTCTGTACCCACAGTAGCTGGTATGTGCTTTTCTGCTGAATAAGAGATCAATAACTATTTACGGAACTGGCGTGAAGAAGTGGGGTAGGGTTGGGGAATGGAGCACTTGAAATTAGTGAAGACCATAAGGCTCACTGTCTTGGGTTCTTTGTATTGCTTGGACTATATACCTCTTGGACAAGATGGCTTTTACTCAACAGGGTTGGTGATTACCATAGGCATGAAAATGATGATGGCAATTTAGGAGCCACAGCTGCTCAATCCTGCACCCTTCTCTTCTCCTTTACAGCCCACCTTCTCTTACAGGACCCCGGCCCCATGCCTGCACTTAGTAAGAACTCAGTGGCCAGTGTGCCACTTCTAACAAGTCACTGCTTTTCATCTTTGAGTGTCCTAACAGGTCATTCTCTGATCGTAGTTACTGATTGAGATAGTTTAGATGTTCTCCCCGCCAAAATCTCATGTCAAAATGTAACCCCCAATGCTGAAGGTGGGGCCTGGTGACAGGTGACTGGAACACAAGGGTGGATTTCTCGGGAACACTCAAGCACCACCCTCTTGGTGCTGTTCTCATGATAGTGAGCTCTCAAAAGACCTGGTTGTTACAAGTGTGTGGCACCTTCACCCTCTCTCCTGCTCCTGCTCTCTCCGTGTGACGTGCCTGCTTCTTTTTCCTTCTGCCAGGACTGTAGCTTCCCGGGGCCTCCCCAGAAGCCAGGCAGATGCCAGTGCTGGAGCAGGCTATACGGGAAACAGCCTGCAGAACCGTGAGCCAATTAAACTTCTTTTCTCATAAATTACCTGCTCTCAGATTTTTTTTTTAATAGCAATATGAGAATGCACTAACACACTCATCAAAATGAAAATCTGAAACATATTATATTTTAGAGTGAATTTAAATCAGTGTGTATCCTCTCCTAAGGCATTTGCATTTAGCCACATGTATGAAAAGGGAAGTGTTCATTTTAGACAGGTGGTAGGGGGGTGGTAAAGAATTACTTCTCTCTCTTATTTAACTCTTGTTTTTCTATGAGACGTGCCTTTTTCTTTCTTTTTTTTTTTTTTCTTCCCGAGACGGAGTTTCGCTCTTGTTACCCAGGCTGGAGTGCAATGGTGTGATCTCGGCTCACGGCAACCTCCTCCTCCCGGGTTCAAGCAATTCTCCTGCCTCAGCCTCCCGAGTAGCTGGGATTACAGGCACGCGCCACCGTGCCCAGCCAATTTTTTTTGTATTTTTAGTAGAGACGGGGTTTCACCATGTAGACCAGGATGGTCTCGATCTCTTGACCTTGTGATCCACCCGCCTCAGCCTCCCAAAGTGCTGGGATTATAGGCGTGAGCCACCGCGCCCAGCCCGAGATGTGCCTTTTTCAGTGCATCACTGCAGAGGCCAACGAGCAGCCCCTCACTCTATGCTACACACATAAGCAGCACAGGATGCATTGGCAGAGACAGCACTAGAGAGAGAAGGAACGAAGTCAGCCTTGTGCGCCTCACATTGCCCCTTAGGCAGAAGGAGAAGGGCACCAGAAATGCCGTGGGAAATTAGGCCTCCTTGTCATGATAAAAGGAAAACTTCAGACGAATTAAATGTAAAGGAGTTCAATTAATGAATGAACAATTCGTGGATTGAGCGGTCCCCAGAATCACAGCAGATTCACAGAGACTGCAGGGGTGCCTCGTGGCCAAAACAAATTTATAGGCAAAAGACGTAAAGGGATGCACAGGACTCAGAAGTGAGGCGCAGAAACAGGGAGACTGGTTACAGCTCAGCATTTGCCTTATTCGAACACAGTTTGAGCATTCAGCAAACTATGAGTGGATGAAGCATGGCCGCTGGGATTGGCCAACGCTCAGCCATTGTTACAGGTGCATGCTATTAAGTTAGGTTTTCAGTTTTGTCTGACTATTACGCTAGGGTGCAGTTCATCCACAAGGACTCAAGTGTAGAGTATGGACTCCTTCTCAGGTCATACTTAGTTCACTTTAACAAGTAGACGGATTGTTTTGAGCTAAAACAGCCATATCAATTCCAAGACAAGGTCTTGACCTCTCCCCTTACTTCCTAAAACTGGAGTATACAAAGGTCCCCTTCTGTAAAGGAAATTTACATATGTAATGGAAATTTCCACTTGTAAAGATGTCCCCACACCAGGAAGAGAGCTACTCTCCAAGACAACTCTTACCACAGGAGTCTCACCTGCATAACAAGATCAAGTTATTTACCACCGTCTCCTCCCGTCCCCTGCTCATAACTTGCCTCCCCACCCAGAAGATCCCTTTTTACTGTGTTTGTCCTAAGATGATACATAAGCCTCAATCAGCTGGCCGCCTCATTGAGCCATGTTTTTCTTGGTCAGCTCCTGTGTACGCACGCATAATTTAAAACTTTTTCCTCTTATTAATCTGCCTTTTATCGGTTTGATTCTTGGGCCCAAGTCACTGAACCTCAGAGCGTGGAATGGAAAATGTTTGCTCTCCCTGTCAGGGCTATATAATGTCTTCATGTTAGGAATGTGTCAACAGAAGAGAGCTAACAGAGATTAGAATCAGAGAACAAACACCCAAAGCTGTTCAGGATAGAACAGCATGGGCTCTAGGGGAGGAATTTCTTCCAATCGCTGAAGGAGGACATTGGCTGAGCTCACACTGCGGCCTAAAAACAGCACCCCTGGAGAGCACCCATTCGGCTTTGTTCTGGTTCCATGGGCAGCCAAGTAATGAGCAGCTGACGGAGGAGTGTGAAATAAATGACCAAAATTAAAAGCCTCTGAGATGTCAGTCATTTGGCTGTATTTGTGTAACATCAATACAGCCAAAACCTAACACAACCTTTAAAATTAGACTTTCCTCCAAGACGCCACAGTATCTTAAGGATGTCAAGCGCACGCACGTGAGACTGCAAAGCAAAGTCAAACACTGACTGCAGACATTTGTGAATCAGGCACGTGCTGAGGGCATTGGAAGCATCTCAGCAGAAACCGTCAAGTGGCCACCACTTCATGGACTCACAGGTTAGTAACAGCTCTCCATGGCCTCTGTAAAATAGACTCAGTCGTGCCCAGAGCATGCTGGCAGTTCATTGCCAAGCAGCTCATCTTCAGAGGTGCACACTGGGGTGCTATCCCTACCAGAGTCAATGACAGTGCTTCCCAAACCTATGCAAAACATTCCACGATGAATGAAATATGGGCACAAAAGAGAGTTATTTCCATGAAAACTAAGCTGAGTGCTTTGAAACAACCCAATTAGGCAAAGTGATACATAATTTTTCATTTTGGAAGCAACTGGCAGCTTTTTTTTAAATGGTGGTAAAATACATATGACACAAAATTTGTCATCTGTTATGGACTGAATGTTTGTGTTCTTCCAAAAGCCCTGTGTAGAAGCCTAACCCCCAGGTTGGCTGTATTTGAAGCTGGGACCTCTAAGGAAGTAAAGGAAGTAATTAAGGTTCAATGAGGTCCTAAGGGTGGGGCCCTGATCCAATTGGATTAGTGTCCTTATGAGAAGTGACATCTGAGAGCACTCCGGACTCCACACTGCCATGTGAGAACACAGAGAGAAGGAACTATCTGCAAGCCAAAAAGAGGCCTCGCCTGAATTTGACTTGACCTGCCCCTCGACGTGTGACTTCTAGCCTCCAGGACCGTGAGAAAATAAATGTCTGTTGTTTAGGCCACCCAGTCTGTGCTATTTTGCTATGGCAGCCAGAGCTGACCACGACACCATCTTAACGATGTTTAAGTGTGCAGTTCCAGGTAGTAAGTACATTACCACGGGTGTGCAAAATTGATTTTTTAATGCTGTTTCATTAGAGGTCATTGTCAAAGATGAAGGATGAAATCATAAAAGCCTAAAACTCAGCATTCGGATTGCTTTTCAAGCACCTTTAAATTCTCACTCCTTTATAAGGAACCTAAACTGGAAAAGGAAATAAACATTCTGGCTGCACTCTATGAAGAAAGTCAATGAAGAACTTCAATCACAAAGACCACAGTCAAAAAGTCTTCCACCCAAGAGTCAATCAATGAACTTTCTTATGTTTTAAGTGAGAACATTTTACTCTGTTGGCTTTAATTTTTTATCTCCTTCTTTAACTGACTGACTTTTGATTAATCAGCTGATTGCTGGTGCCTACCATGTCAGATAAGGGAGCCTGTGCAAGTTCCATTCCACCTGGCTGGGTCTTAAAGGATGAATGGACTTCCACCAGGCGCAGAGAATGAGAACAATAATCTGGGTGGAGGAAACAGGTTGAACAAAGTCACAGAAGCATGAATGTACGTGAAATAGGAAGGAACTGGTGCAATATCAAGTGTGACCAGGACATCAGGTCATTAGGGCCTCCCAGGAGGAGAGAAGTCAGCAAAGGACATTGGTCTCATACTGCTCAAGGCCTTGAAAGTCATAGTAAGACACTTAGGCTTGATCCTCTGGGCAACCATTGAAGGTATCCTTGGGGTTGTGATCTGACACGAGCTGTGATTAAGCACAGCACATGAATTAAAGGAAGGGATAGACTGTGGACGTTTTCTGCAAGAGTCCACGTAAGGGACGAAAAACGTTTGAAATAAACAGTGGCAGCAAAAAATGGATTCGTGGACACAGACACGACAGGCATTTTGCAAATAAAACTGACAGTCAAAAAAAAAAGATGGATGTTTTTGAGGAGTGTGTGAAGATTTCTGGTTTGTTTCAGTAACGGATAAGATGCAACTGGCAGAAAATTTGTCTGTAGCTTTCTTCCAAGCAAATATCCTTTTAACATGGATGAATTAATTTTAACTGGCTGCTACATATTCTCCTGATAGTATCACTTTGAATTTAAATTTAAATTAAGTTGAATAAATGATATCAAAAATTCAAAATATTGGGCAAGAGTGGACTAAAAGTGTACAGTTTCATTTTCTGTTTTCTACAATCAAATTATCTGTTTAAACTTTTATACCTCAAGATGTTTTTTGTAAGCTTCATGGTAACTGCAAAAAAACTATAGGAGATATGCAAAAAATAAAAAGAAATCAAAACGTACCACTAGAAAAAAATACAAAGGAGTATTGCAAAAAAAAAAAAAAAGGATTTACAAAACAACTAGAAAACAATTAACAAAATAAAAGTAGTAAGTTCTTACCTACCAATAATTACCTTGAATATAAATGGATTAAATTCTCCAATAAAAAGCCATAGAGTGGCTGAATAATCTTTTTTTAAACAAACCAATTATGTGCTATCTACAAGAGACTTACTTCACCTGTGAGGACACACACACAGAAAGTGATTTCGTGGAAAAAGATATTCCATGCAAATGAAACCCAAAGGAGAGAAGGAATAGCTATATCTATATCAGATAAAATAGAACTTAAGTCAAAAATTGTAAAAAGAAATCAAGAAGGTCATTATGTACTGATAAAGGAGTCAGTTCAGACACAGGATATAACAGCTGTACAGATATATACCCATCGCTAGAGCACTGAAATATAATATATAAAGCAAGTATTAATAAATCTGAAGGGAGATAAATTTCTTTTTCTTTCTTTTTTTTTTTTTTTTTTTTTTTTTTTGAGACGAAGTCTTGCTCTGTTGCCAGGCTGGAGTGCAGTGGCATGATCTCAGCTCACTGCAACCTCTGTCTCTGCCCCCCAAGTAACTGGGACTACAGGTGCATGCCACCAGGCCTGGATAATTTTTGTATTTTTAGTAGAGATGGTGTTTCACCATGTTGGCCAGGATGGTCTCGATCACTTGACCTCGTGATCTGCTCACCTCAGCCTCTCAAAGTGATAGGATTATAGGCATGAGGATTACACCCTGGGCCAGGCCCAGGACCTACTGGCTTCACTGCTGAATTCTACCAAACCTTTAAAGAAGACTAGAAGGAAACACTTACAAACTCATTTTGATGAATTTCAATGCAATAATAGTAGAGGACAGCACCCCACTGTCAGCGATGGAAAGAAAATTAATGAAGAGATATTGAATTTAAAGTATACTCTATATTAAATGGACCTAACGGACATATAGAAATCATTCCATTAAATGGCTACATAATACACATTCTTCTCAACTACACATGGAACATTCTCCAGGATAGATTCTATGTTAGGCCACAAAACAAGTCTTAACAAATTTAAGAAGACTGAAATTATATCCAGTACCTCTTATGACCACAATGGTAAAGAACTAGAAATCAGTAACAGGAGGAACTTTGGAAAATTCACAAACGCATGGAAATTAAACAACATGCTCCTGAAGAACAAGTGGAACAACAAAAAAAAATTTTTAAGTTTTTTTGAGACGAATGAAAATTGAAATACAATATACCAAAACTTATGTAATACAACAAAAGCAATTCTAAGAAATTTATAGCAATGAATGTCTCTGTCAAAACAGATCTCAAACAAACAACTCACCTCAAACTAAGAAAACAAAAACAGAAACAAATATCAGAGCAGGAATAAGATCAATGAACTATGAGCTGGCTTTTTCAGAAGATAAACACAAACCAACAAGCATTTACACTGAGAAAAAAAGAGAAAAAACAAAATCAGAAAAAAAAGAAAACATTACAGCAGATCTAAAAGAAACACAAAAGATCACAAGAGACTATTATGAACAATTATATACTAACAAATTGAATAACTTAGGAAAAAAGACCCAGGACCTATGCCTTCACTGCTGAATTCTGCCAAACTTTTAAAGAAGGATAGCAATTTTTCCTCAAACTCCTCCAAAAATTGAAGAGGAGGGAATACTTCAAAACTCATTTTACAAGGGCAGCATTATCCCAATACCAGAGCCAAAGACACTACCAAATATTTAAAACTACAGGCCAATATCTCTGAACACACACATAAAAATTCTCAATAAAATCAAATTCAACAGCAAATTAAAATCATTCACTATGATCAAATGAGATTCATTGAATATGTGTAAGGATGGTTCAACATAAGCTAATCAGTGAAATGAATCACTTCAATAGATGCACAAAAAATTGACAAAATTCAACATTCTGTAATAATATAAATGTTCAACAAACTAGTTATACAAGAAACGTACACAATCAAGTCCATATATGAAAACCCCACAGCTAACATCATACCCAACGGGGGAAAGTTGAAAGCTTTTCCTCTAAGATTTAGAAAAAGTCAGGAGCAAGCCCTGTTCTGTTTAACATAGCATTGAAAGTCCTGGCCAGAGCAATTAGGCAAGAGAAAAAAAATAAAAGTCATGCAATTTGGAAAAGAAGTTAAATTGTCCCTATTTTCGATCAGCATGAGCTTATATATAGAAAACCCTAGAAACGCCACCAAAAAACTATTAGAACTAATTAATAAATTCAGTAAAGTTGCAGGACACAAAACCAACATGAACCTGTGGGGAGAGATTTCTAGAAAAAAAAAAACTGAAATATTTTAAAGCAAAGTGAATAAACAAGTTTAATAGCAATTTGAACACAGCTGCTAAAAAGAGAAAATAAATTGGAGTGTTTATCTGAAGAAATGACGCAGAAGATAACCCAGAGAGTTAAAGGGGACAAAAATGTGAAATAGAGTAAGTTTGCTTATAGCCATTACTGGATGGTGGAAAAAAAAAAAAAAAAAAGTAAAAGAGAATAAGTGTCATGTCGAATAAAGAAAATAAAGCATTAATTTAATCATAGTTCGAAAAGAGAATTGAACAGATCAACAGGAGAAAGAGAGAAAATATCACAAAGGCATTTAAAAAGACTGTCTCTGAATTTTTGGTCATGATGATAGAAACCTACAGATTCAGGATGTCTGACAAATCCTAAGAATTACAAATAATAATCTGGTGCACCAGAGGACAAAGACATTGACTAACTGTTAGACTTTGATATATTCAGTGTGAGTGTTATAATTTCTAGTGTGAACAGTAAGTGAATAGAAATATGTAACTTTGTAACTACTGGAAAAGAAAAAAGTAGAATGAGGAAAAAAAACGAGTCCCTCCCCTTAAAAATAGCAAAAAAGACATAGAAATTTCAGGACAATTAAAGAGCATAAAATTAGATTGCAGAAGTAAATATTAGCACATTAAATATAAATGAATTAAATATCTCTTACCTGCTCACTCTGCCTTCATCCTGTCCTACTCCCGATACTGTAATATATCCAGGCACAGAAGAAGTCCAGCTTTTCTCTTTTACCTCCCCTTTCTTTAGGACTAAGATTTCACCTGCATCTAACTCCCTGCCTTCCCAACTCTGCTGCATGGGGTAGCCTTAATTGCAAATAAGGTTCAGGCTGAGGAATCAGCCTACCTATAAAAACACTCAAAAAATCTGTTGAAGATATTATATTCCACCACACACAGTAAATGTTCAGAAAACGTTATCTGTTGTTTCGTTATTATTTCTCCAACAGGCCCCTAGCCCTCAAGTGCACAGCTTGGAGTTCCTGTTTCTGTGGCATTTTCCAGGTTTATCATCACATTTTCCCAACGATGTTACAAGCCCTCAAAGGCAAGAACAATAGCACCGACAACAACAACAATACTGCGGAGTTCTGTAATACGCATGCATACATACCTTCACACCTGCGCTTCCCTTCCTATTGTCCACCGGACACGTAACCTTGAAGAATCAGCTCCTCTTGAACCCAGGAGGCAGAGGTTGCGGGGAGCCGAGATCGCGCCACTGCACTGCAGCCTGGGTAACAAGAGCAAAACTTGGTCTCAAAAAAATCAGCTCCTGCTTCACCTCCTCTTAAAACTCTTTTCTAGGCTGACTAGGGGAGGGCTTACCACACTTTGTGGTTGCTTATTTACATTTTCCACTGTAAAATCCTCAAAGATAGAAATCGTGTCTCATGCATCTACAGGTCTACTCTGCTCAATATCATCCCAAATAAATGAGTGAATTGACTGTATACTTACAATGCTCACAGCAACCTTGCAAAGTAATTCATTCTTTCTTAGTTCAGTTTTACTGAGTTCGAAGGTTTAGAAAGTAAATGACTTGCCCACGGTCACACTGGTTATTACCAAATGCTCACTCCGCCTTCATCCTGTCCTACTCCTGACACTGTAATATATCCAGGCACAGAAAAAGTCCAACTTTTCTCTTTTACCTCCCCTTTCTTTAGGACTAAGATTTCACCTGCATCTAACTCCCTGCCTTCCCAACTCTGCTGCACGGGGTAGCCTTAATTGCAAATAAGGTTCAGGCTGAGGAATCAGCCTACCTATAAAAACACTCAAAAAATCTGTTGAAGATATTATATTCCACCACACACAGTAAATGTTCAGACAACGTTATCTGTTGTTTCGTTATTATTTCTCCAACAGGCCCCTAGCCCTCAAGTGCACAGCTTGGAGTTCCTGTTTCTGTGGCATTTTCCAGGTTTATCATCACATTTTCCCAACGATGTTACAAGCCCTCAAAGGCAAGAACAATAGCACCGACAACAACAATACTGCGGAGGAGTTCTGTAATACGCATGCATACATACCTTCACACCTGCGCTTCCCTTCCTGTTGTCCACCGGACACGTAACCCTGAAGAATCAGCTCCTCTTGAACCCAGGAGGCAGAGGTTGCGGGGAGCCGAGATCGCGCCACTGCACTGCAGCCTGGGTAACAAGAGCAAAACTCGGTCTCAAAAAAATCAGCTCCTGCTTCACCTCCTCTTAAAACTCTTTTCTAGGCTGACTAGGGGAGGGCTTACCACGCTTTGTGGTTGCTTATTTACATTTTCCACTGTAAAATCCTCAAGGATAGAAATCGTGTCTCATGCATCTACAGGTCTACTCTGCTCAATATCATCCCAAATAAATGAGTGAATTGACTGTATACTTACAATGCTCACAGCAACCTTGCAAAGTAATTCATTCTTTCTTAGTTCAGTTTTACTGAGTTCGAAGGTTTAGAAAGTAAATGACTTGCCCACGGTCACACTGGTTATTACCAAATGCTCACTCCGCCTTCATCCTGTCCTACTCCCGATACTGTAATATATCCAGGCACAGAAAAAGTCCAGCTTTTCTCTTTTACCTCCCCTTTCTTTAGGACTACGATTTCACCTGCATCTAACTCCTGCCTTCTGAACTCTGCTGCACGGGGTAGCCTTAATTGCAAATAAGGTTCAGGCTGAGGAATCAGCCTACCTATAAAAACACTCAAAAAATCTGTTGAAGATATTATATTCCACCACACACAGTAAATGTTCAGACAACGTTATCTGTTGTTTCGTTATTATTTCTCCAACAGGCCCCTAGCCCTCAAGTGCACAGCTTGGAGTTGTCGCTGTTTCTGTGGCATTTTCCAGGTTTACCATCACATTTTCCCAACGATGTTACAAGCCCTCAAAGGCAAGAACAATAGCACCGACAACAACAACAATACTGCGGAGGAGTTCTGTAATACGCATGCATACATACCTTCACACCTGCGCTTCCCTTCCTGTTGTCCACCGGACACGTAACCCTGAAGAATCAGCTCCTCTTGAACCCAGGAGGCGGAGGTTGCGGGGAGCCGAGATCGCGCCACTGCACTGCAGCCTGGGTAACAAGAGCAAAACTCGGTCTCAAAAAAATCAGCTCCTGCTTCACCTCCTCTTAAAACTCTTTTCTAGGCTGACTAGGGGAGGGCTTACCACGCTTTGTGGTTGCTTATTTACATTTTCCACTGTAAAATCCTCGAGGATAGAAATCGTGTCTCATGCATCTACAGGTCTACTCTGCTCAGAATATCATCCCAAATAAATGAGTGAATTGACTGCATACTTACAATGCTCACAGCAACCTTGCAAAGTAATTCATTCTTTCTTAGTTCAGTTTTACTGAGTTCGAAGGTTTAGAAAGTAAATGACTTGCCCAAGGTCACACTCGTTATTACCAAATGCTCACTCCGCCCACTCTGCCACATCACCTCCCCAAGTTACCTGCGTTCTTACAAAGTCCCCTGAGAGGGTTGGCTGATTTTTCACTTATTGTGCACCAGGTGAAGTCATTTAACAGGCCCTGCATTCTGTAGGTGATGACTTGGCTACCCAGAGAGGTTGCATTCACCTGAGGTCCCAGAGCTGGCCCCTGACGAAGGGAAATTAAATCCCAGTCCCAGCTCCCAAGCATTCGCTTCACGTCACCAACTTTGTAGGAACCAGCTTATGTAGAGGTCCCGGGCTGGATACAATGATAGAGCTTAGCTCCCATAATGACTATAAGCATCTATTGTCAATTCCAGCAGTGACTCTTCCTAGCTTTCAAGTGGTTTGAGTTTAGCAGAAAAAACAAAAACACTTAAAAATGTGTGCTATGTAGCATTTTTCCCCCTTCCTTTGGCGTTTTAAAATTTCCATGTATTTAAGCATAATTCAATATGTGCATAAACACAAATCATCTCATCAAAATGAAGGCAGTAAGATCAGCTGGTTATTTCCAAGACTTTTTGCCAAAACCTCCCTTTACTCTCTCCAGAGAGCCGGAACTAGGCTGCCTATTGAATATTTAGCATTCAGGTGATGCTTTTCAAACCTAGCATTCATTTTTAATGAATTATCACACCTATAACCCCAAAATGAGAGGTTGTGGAACAGAGCTCTATTCTAAAAATCAAAGATAGGTCATAGAAACATAATAAATCTAAGTAGTAGGAATCTGTGTTGGTTTGGGGAGATAATTTATATGTTTTTAGTTTTATAACAATTTTAAAAGTTCGAGTAAGTAAAATATTTCTGTAAAATAAAGTTTATTGTTAATATGCCAACTCACCTCAATCCATTCAGTCATTCAAAATTACCAGGTTCTTCACACATCCAACAATTAAAGGTGAGAAGAACTACGTATCTCCTCACCCATTACTGTGATACTAAGAGATACATGATTTAGACAGCTAGACAGCAAACCCCAGACCAAATTCTACCACACAGAGAAATATTTATTACAAACAGGCACACAGCCATTTGTGTGAGTTTAAATACAGTACCAGGGCTCAGAAATTTCCATGAAATATTAACTCAAAACAAACCTAACAGCATTCTAGCAGTAGTCTTCAGCTGACATGCTAATGGGATCAAGTTGCTAGAACCCTCTGTTAGTATTTGGACACGAGACAGATTGGCATACCTGGTTTAGGCACACTCCAAACTAAGTTTCTAATCCAGGATTACTAGATTCCTAAACCCTACTCATGCAGGGACAGGGTGTCTTTAAATAGCTCTACCCAACTCACGTATCTTCAACACTCCTTAATATCCCAGCACAGAATAACTTCTTATATTTATTAGGTTAATTAGGGAACCCTCTAGAACTCTCAAGCCTGATAGTAGTCCTTCAAATACTACCAACCACTCCTAAAAGATGTGTGTCCAGTTAAGGTACTTTAAATTTTAGCTACAACCTTACAGAGGATTAAGAACGCACACACATGTGTGTGCACACACACCTGTCTATACTAAAATATTTAAAAGTAAGTTATAGGCAATATAACAGCTAGATAAAACAAAAGAATACGGTATGTGGGTTTTACAGACACACAGTCTAATGATGGTGTCTCTGGACTCTTCTATAAGACAAAGGCATACTTTTTTTCAATTTAGTTTGTTTCTTAATTACACAGAAAATCAGAGGTTAGTCCATAATTAAATCCAAAGAAAGTGAGGCCCAGGTAAGTGGCATGACTTGCTGTACGTTAGCCCTGATAATTAATGGCAAAGTCAAAGCTGACACAAATCTTTAGTCTTTTCCATGCTGCTGTGGAGCCCACAGGTAATACATGTCTACAAATATCAAAAGGTTTTCAACCAGGCACGGTGGCTCACATTCTGTAATCCTAGCACTTTAGGAGACGAGGCAGGTGGATCACAAGGTCAAGAGTTCGAGATCAGCCTGGCCAACATGAGGAAACCCCATCTCTACTAAAAATACAAAAGTAGCTGGGCGTGGTGGCACACACCTATAATCCTAGCTACTCAGGAGGCTGAGGCAGGAGAATTGCTTGAACAGGGGAAGTGAAGGTTGCAGTGAGCTGAGATTGCGCCACTGCACTCCAGCCTGGGGGACAGAGCAAGACTCTGTCTCAGAAAAAGAAGAAGAGAATAAAAAAGGTTTTCTAAATATAAAAATCATTCATAATTCTTTATAGAAAGTGTGAAAAAGAAAATAAAAATGTAAATAATAAAATGTTATGAATAATTCTAGCCCTCAGATGCGGCCACCTTTGGTGTATTTTTCTAGATATTGAGGTGGTCTTGTAATTGTGGTTTATAAAATTTACATGATACCTGATGCATAGTTTTGCAGAGCTTTTATTTTATTTGGTTTTATATTGGAATCAATTCACCATAACATTTAATAGCCCTCAAAACAGGATTTTTGTAATGGCTGCGACTTAGCCCATCATATTATGATTTATTTTTACATTCCTCTATTTTGGATGTAACAGTTATTTCTGAAGATTTGTTTGTTACAACCTCTCTAAGATGAACATTTTTCTCCTGGAATGTAAATACTATGAGGGCAGGGAGTTTGTCTGTCTTATTGATTACAATACCCTCAAACCCCAAAAGGTGTCTGACACATAGTTGGATCTCAACAGGGATGGATGGATGGATGGATGGAAATGTATATTTGTATTCACTGCTGATAATTTCTCAAAAGTCTTCTCAGTTTGATCACTAACATTGATTCTCTAGTTATGTTTGCCACACAGAATACAGGGCATCTATTTATCTGAAAATATTCATTATCCCATATTGTACTAAAAACATATTCATTCTTTATCTGACACATCTAAAATTAGCTGTTATTTATCTGAAATTCAAATTTAACTTGATGCACCACATTTTAATTTGGTAAGTCAGACAAACCTACTTTTTTTTTTGAGACGGAGTTTTGCTCTTGTTACCCAGGCTGGAGTGCAATGGCGCGATCTCGGCTCACCGCAACCTCCGCCTCCTGGGTTCAGGCAATTCTCCTGCCTCAGCCTCCCGAGTAGCTGGGATTACAGGCACGCACTACAATGCCCAGCTAATTTTTTGTATTTTGAGTAGAGACGGGGTTTCACCATGTTGACCAGGATGGTCTTGATCTCATGATCTCGTGATCCACCCACCTCGGCCTCCCAAAGTGCTGGGATTACTGGCTTGAGCCACCGCACCCGGCCACAAACCTACTTTTTAATGTACCACCTTCACAAGATAGGCTGGTTAGAATACTCCACTGGTCTCTGAGCAAAAGCCTAATCCCCTTAAAGAGTCTAAACCCATTAACCTACGGCAGCTCAGCCAAACTGAGTGCTGTAAACAACCTCTATCTTTTGAGCTCCTGATCTTCTCCATTAGTCAAAACAAATTAGAAAAACAATATGGGAGAGAAACAACCAATCACGGCAATGGAAGAACCAGGCCACAATCTTTCCAAGCACGAACTGCTGCATTTTAGCATCTTCCCAGCTCTGTGTCCCTGTCTGTCCCTGCTTGTCCTCCCCTGCCTCTGACATTAGTCACCATGATGCCTTCCTGCTTCTCCAAGGCCTCATGATCTGATCCCTGCTTCCCTGTCCAACCACCTCCCTGCCCGTCTCCCTCTCTGCACTCCAGCCAGCCTGTATGTCTCTCCGTTCCTCCCCTGCACCAGGCTGCTTCTTGCCACTGGATCTTTGCACATGCTCTGGCTTCTGCCCGAAAAGTCTTCCCCATCTCCTCCTCCCTCCTCCCATAACTTGGTTAACTCTGAGTCACCCATCACCACAGCTCCAAAGTCACTTCCCTAGGGAAGCTGAACCTGTTTGCAGACTGGTCAGCTTTCTCAGG
Organism: Callithrix jacchus; assembly: GCF_049354715.1. Taxonomy (NCBI): domain Eukaryota; kingdom Metazoa; phylum Chordata; class Mammalia; order Primates; family Cebidae; genus Callithrix; species Callithrix jacchus. The sequence continues at coordinate 7,474,407 of NC_133508.1, forward strand.
TCTTAGCTGTTAAAAGTTCTGTATATTTTTCCTTTCTCTATACTTATCATACTTTGCTCTGGGGATTATTTGATTAATGTCTATATCTGCTAGAATCAAAACTCCATGAGGGCCAGAACACCCTGGCTTTTTGTTTATATGACAATGGCTCATATGACAAGACATTCTTGGATCCCCTTGTCCAGCTCCTGACACCAATCTGGAGCAGCTGTTTCATGAAGATTGTCTGGTTCCTTATACATTCTTACTTGCCTGTGGTTTCAGTTCCCCAGCCTCTAAAAGAAATACTCCAAATAGAAATTCTGTTCTGATTTTTCTCCTGTACAGCAGACCCATATACCTAACAGACGACTGGGCATTGCCATTTCTATACCCACAACACACAACCTGAATTTGACTCTTGTGCACAAATCATCTTCCGCCCCAAAGACGGGCTCTCCATTATGCCCTCCCTGGGAATCAGTACTGGGAGTCAGGTCAGGGCCGGACATTGTTAGGAGCATGTGGAATTCAGCCACACCATCATGAGTAGGTCCTCTGGGTGTGTTCTGGCTAAACGAATCTGCTACCCGGGCAGCATGATTCTGGGCTTTCATAACCTGTGTTAGGACTTGAAAACAGATGCTCAGCCATATCCCCTATTTGCATGAGCCTGTAGGAAAATATTTTTAAGAAGTCTGGCTGTCGGAGCAGGCCAAAGAAGATGGAAGAGAAAGTGGTTTCCTGAAAGCATGAAGCTGTGACTGTTCCTATTTTGACCCCATCCCAGGACAAAGAGGCTGGGGTAGGGAAGTACAGTCAGCTCCGAGAGTCCCCTCTGGAGAAGCTGGCTATGAGACATGGTAAGAAGCTCCCTAGCTGAAGTAGAAGGCACAAGAAGCTTTCGGGCTTTCCAGGTGGGCATAGAAGGGGCAGCAGCACAGGCCTAACCTGGAGTGGCAGAGGTGCCAGGGAAGAGGGCAGAAGCCACGCGTGACACAGCAGGGAGATCACACTGCAGTGACTGGGCAGGAGGCCACCTTTTACTGCCCAGACGACTCAAGGAGGTAAATGGACAGTGGTTCCAGGAAAAGACTGGACAACCTGCTAGGGAATCCTATGCTGTCTCAGAGCACTGAGGTTTGGTAAATGTGGTGACTTTGTGCCCGGGTCAGAGTGGGCACAAAAGCAATGCCATTTTCTCATTGCCCAAGCCAACCCCTGCTGTGGCACAGTGGCTTACGCCTATAATCCCAGCACTTTGGGAGGCCAAGGTAGGCAGATCATGAGGTCAAGAGATCGAGACCATCCTGGCCAACATGGTGAAACCCCATCTCTACTAAAAATACAAAAATTAGCTGGGTGTGGAGGCGGGCACCTGTCATCCCAGCTACTCGGAAGCCTGAGGCAGGAGAATCACTTGAACCTGGGAGTCGGAGTTTGCATGAGCTGAGATCCTGCCACGGCACTCCAGCCTGGGCAACAGAGCAAGACTCCATCTCAACAAAACAAAACAAAAGAACAGACGCAAGTCACAACAGAGATAGTTGTGCTGGAGCCCTGGCTTCAGGTCAACATCCCACCAGGCCACAGCTCTTAATTAGCAAAGCTGCTGGTGACATCTCCGTAGTTCGTGCAAGATCAAATAGCAACTGCACTGACTTCAAATCTGGCCTAAAAATAGGCCTAGCGGGCATAGTTTCCATCAAAACCAATTAGCCTAAAAAAGAGCATTCCGAGAGACCCAGGGTTCGGAAAATTGTCCTGTGAGTGTTTTGAATTCTTTGTCACCCCTCACAACTGGTGCCATTCACGAGGGAGCTTATCGGCTTGGGGGACAACCTAAACAGCATAACAGGATGTGTCTCCTCCAGGCCCCCTGCTTTGCTGCAATCTATGAGAATTCATCAGTCTTGGGGTTTTTTTTATTGCTGGTGATGGTGGTTTTTTCCTTTCTTTCTTCCTTTTTCATGTCAGCGTCTCAGATGGGCAGACACTGAAACAGCTTCTTGTTTGCATGCAGCGTGGCCCAGCAAGGGTGAGCTGAGGACACGCGGAGCTCCCCCTGGCTTGGCGCCGGCAGGAAGCCGGCGGCAAGAAGCTACCACTTTTCAAGCCTGGGTGGCTTTTGCTTCTTTCTCTCCCTGTCATTCATTTCAGAAGAAAACATAAGTTTGATTTCAAACAGAACACAAAAACTCAGAAAAAGGGCCAAACACAGGCAGGCAGGTCATTCTTGTCCCCACTTTTACTTTTTTAAAATTTAACTGGAAAAGTTGCAGAGGTGGCAGAAAGGGACGGGGCTGGAGGGTGGTAGGTGAAGACTCTCGCTGTGGTGGCAATGTTCCAGGCACCCCCCTCCTGCACAGTGGAGGGCGAAGTCAAGGTGCACCCTCTGGCCGGGCGCAGTGGCTCATGCCTGTAATCCCAGCACTTTGGGAGGCCGAGGCAGGCGGATCACCTGAGGTCGGGAGTTCGAGACCAGCCTGACCAACATGGAGAAACCCTGTCTTTACTAAAATCAGAAAATTAGCTGGGCATGGTGGCACGCCCCTGTAATCCCAGCTACTCAGGAGGATGAGGCAGGAGAGTCACTTGAACCCTGGAGGCAGAGGTTGCAGTGGGCCAAGATCACGCCATTGCACTCCAACCTGGGCAACAAGAGCAAAACTCCATCTCAAAAAATAAAAGTGGGGAAGGCACCTTCCTCTCCAGATGCCTGAGCAAATCCAAATCTGTTTCTTTGTCATTCACCTGAGGAGAAATCCCTTGTTTCAATGACCACTCCTGTGTGAGTGGTGACAGGTTTGAGCAGAAAGAGCCAATGCTGAAGGGCCCGCTGCACTGTTTCGCAGGACTCCGGCTCTTTCTCGCTGATTTTCAGATGCAGTTAGAGGCTCCCGTTTTTTTTCTCTGGATTTGAATCTCTTCCATAGATCACTGCTGCCTTGCAGCTGACTGTGTAATTTGCAGGCCTGCTGTCTGGGGCCTGAGATTCCACACAAGATGCGCCTAGAGAAGCAAATGAGCAACTCTGCTCCAATATGGGCAGCTACAAGGCAAGCAGGCACCAACAGAAGGACACTGACTTTCTAGAGGTGGCATCTGGCCAAGGTTCCTGTCACCTCTCTCAGATAAAACACCAAATTCTTCCCCAACAGAAGCAGCAAAAATAAACAACATAGGCTGGCACAGTGGCTCATGCCAGTGCCTTGGGAGGCTGATGGGGGAGGATCACTTGAGGCTAGGAGCTGGAAACAAGCCGGGGCAACATAGCAAGATCCTGTCTCTACAAAATAATCTTAAAAATTAGCTGGGCATTGTGGTGCATGCCTGTAGTCCCAGCTACTTGGAAGGCTGAGGTGAGGATCACTTGAGCCCAGGAGGTCAAGGCTGCAGCGAGCCATGATGGCACCACTACATTCCAGCCTGGGTGACAGTGAGATCCTGTCTCAAAAAACACACACACACACAAACAAAACCAATAATATAGAATCTTTATATGTTGCCTTATTCTGAGGAACAAAAAATGGTGGGAAATTATGACAGTATAATATGGTGTGTGGTAATATTTAGCTATGCCTAAAGGGTCAGGTTGATGAGCAAGTTTCGTCACTGTTTAGTGTATGTGCTGCTGGCGCGAACACAAGTTTCACCATTTTTATGCTCATCCTAAATGATTTTTTTCCAAATCAGAGTGAATGGCCCCTTGGGAACTGGGAAATAATGTCTTCCCAGACCTGGGGGGAGCTGTAAATGACCGGATCCTAAGGATTCTCCAGGTTCCTGGCTTTCCCCGCCAGCCTCTGCCCACCGAGTCACCATTCCTATAAATATCCCCATCCCACAAGGTAATTGTCTTTGCAAATTTCATTAAGTTTTTGTCTCTTACCAAATTGCTATCTGTACTTTTAACAACGTTTCATCACCTGAGGAGCTTTACAGGTGCTAATGCCCTCGCCTCCTCATTAGCCAAATATTTCATCTCAGATGGCCCTTGAATCTGTACCTCTGCAAAATTTAAAATAACTACGTATTATGGAACATCAGGGTTGATTTGAAGGTCAACACCAAAATACCACATCCTTTCAAGGGCCAAGAGTATATACGCTAACCTCTGCCATAGGACGAGTTTATAGCCTGCTATCCAGAAAAGGACCATCCTCTAAAACACGGGCTAACCTGGCTTTCTCCGATGTGGTTATAATACCTGGAAAAGACATGATTTGAAAGGTGAATATATTTGAATTGCTATAAAAAGGCACAATCTAACAAGGGTCGATTTCTATTGGCCATTTCATTAGGATCTGCCACTCTGATGATGTCCTCCTACCCGCTGTTTGAGATGAGACATTTAGCCAGTGAGGAGGCAAGCAGATAAGATGACTTTTAACATCTGACCCAATGACTTTTAACATCACACCTTTTTTTATGGGCTTTTAAAGCAAGTTTTTGAGACCAGAGTATATCATGATAGGTTGTGCACAAAGTCTTTTACCTGAAAGTCCATCAAATAAATGTTTTCATAAGATCTGTTTTATGTCCGTGCAATCAGTGTGTGTTGGCTGCAATGAATTCTCTATTTTCCTGTCATGTGGAAATGTAACTCATGACGAGCCAGCCTAGCAAAGCGGTTCAGTGCGTCAGGTTCTTTGGAACCGTGTAGACACTTCCAAATCCTATCCTGCATTTAGCTCTTTGACCTTAGGCAAATTACTTCAATATCTGTAGCCTCATTTCTTAATTTGTGGAATGGAGATAACAAGGCTCACAGGGTTCTTGTGAAGATTATGGATTTAAATTGTGTAGCTGCAGTGCCTGAAATAACCAATAAATAGATGATTGAGAGACAGAGAAAATAGATACATGGGGCCAGGTGTGGTGGCTCAAGCCTGTAATCCCAGCACTTTGGGAGGACAAGGCAGGTGGATCACGAGGTCAAGAGATCGAGACCATCCTGGTCAACATGGTGAAACCCTGTCTCTACTAAAAATACAAAAGAAAATTAGCTGGGCATGGTGGCGTGTGCCTGTAATCCCAGCTACTCAGGAGGCTGAGGCAAGAGAATTGCCTGAACCCAGGAGGTGGAGGTTGTGGTGAGCCGAGATCGCGCCATTGCACTCCAGCCTGGGTAACGAGCGAAACTCTGTCTCAAAAAAAAAGATACATGGATGGATGGACAGATGGATGGATAGACAAATGGATCGATGGACAGATGGACGAATGGATGGATGGATGGATGGATGGATAAGTGGATGGATGGATAGATGAAGATGGATCGATGGATAGATGGATGGATGGATAAGTAGATGGAAGGATGGATAGATGAAGATGGATGGATGGATGGAGAGATGGGAAGATGGATGGATAGATGAATGGATTGATGGACAGATGGACAAATGGATGGATGGATGAACGGATGGGCAGATGGATGGATGGATGGATAAGTGGATGGAGGGATAGTTGAAGACGGATGGATCGATGGATGGGTAGATGCATGGATGGATGGATAAGTAGATAGATGGATGGAGAGATAGACGAATAGATGGATTGGCATCAGCAAAAGAAGAGTTGCTACTTCTGGGATCTGGCATTGAATGAAATGGGACAAATCTTGTGATCTGCCAATCTCACAGGGTCATATGGAGCAACTTTGCTCAGATATGGGCAGCCAAAGGCAAGCAGGCACAAACAGAAGAACTCTGATTTTCTGTGGCTGAGAAAAGGGGAAGAGAGAAAAGAGGGGAGCGGAGCTAAACAGATTAAATGATATTTAAGGTCATTCTCAATCCCGATTCTGAGGAAATAGGACTCTGAAGTGTTTGAGCAGCCTGAACAAGCGTGTTTTGTTGCCAACGCTGCTGTTTATTTTTGACTGTTCAGCTTTCACCACAATCCACTTTCATCTAGATTCCTCTTTGCTTTGAGTTTTTCTCTAATTCCCTAAATAAGAGTCCTCTGTGAAGACCTAAGCTCAGCTGAGAAAGCTTGTCTTGCAAGCAGGCTAGCCTGAACTGCCTAGTCTCCTGAATGATCTAGAAATGGCTTTTGTCTGCTGTAAGCAGAGACCCAAAGTAAGCATGGCTGAGTCACATTAGGGGATGACTTTCTTTCACACGGCACGGTCTGAGGATAGATGACCAGGGAGCATAGGAGGGCTCCACTTTGTCAGCGGGAACCAGGTTCCTCATATCATTGTGCTCCACCACCTTCAGCTGTGGGATTTTGTTCTCTAGAATTCACCTCATGGGCACAAGATGGCTGCTGGAGCTCCAGTCATCCCACTTCATTGCAGATAGGAAAAAGGAGAAGACAGAAGTTCAAACGGTCACTTTTTCCAGCTTAGTCACCCCCCTCACAAAGCCCTCCCAGAATCCCATCCAATGGCTTCCACTTACATCTCCTTGGCCACACGTCCAGCGAGGGACACTGAAATACAGGCTTTTAGCTGGGCACATGTTTGCCTTCCTGCGACAGCAACAGAAGGGAAGAACAGACATTGAGTAGGCAAGTAACAGCCTCTGATACAGTTCCTCCCCCAAAAGCCCTTGTAAAACGCCAGGTGCCCTGTGACAGCTTCTCCACCTTGCTTCTTGGGCAGCCTGCTCCCCTGCCTACCTCTTTCCCACTTTCTTTCCTCCTCCTTGGTTCTTTTGGGCAATCCTAGCTCCCAGAGGCAGCTCTCTAGCAAGGCTCCATCTCTGGAGCTTGACTTTAGATTCGGCCAAGCTCTGCTTCACCTAAACGAAGGCATCATCTCAAAACTCTCTAAACCCATCCTCACTTCACCTACATGAAGGCATCATCTCAAAACTCTCTAAACTCATCCTCCCACTCCCAATGGGAACAAGCACATGGAAAGAAAAGCAAAGGGAGGGAGGGGCAGGTCTCTATCCTTGCTCCCGGGATGGCAATTCTACCAGGGTCATCACAGGCAAACATGGGTGGCAGTTTTATTTTCTTAGACCCCCATTGAGGTGTGACGTACCCCGTAGTCCTTTCATAACTAGGAGGAAAAGTCCACATCCCGCTAGTGAGGAGGAGGCCACAGCCTCTGCCAGGGGCTCCCCTTCTTCTACCTGGGAGGTCACGATGAGATCAGGGATGGCAAAGCTGACACTGCCCTCACCCACAACCCATCAGAGTCCTCTCTTGCGGGCATTGCTTTGGCATAGGGAGGGTGCCTGCTTATTAAGCATCTGGATGAGCACACTCTGCCACTGCAGTTCTCCACCCAGCAGCCTGGAGCCTGAGAGCAACCAGATGGCACTAGGCTGGGCAGGAGCAGGGACAACTCCCTACAAGGCTGGCCCAGAAGACATGGCTGCAGAAGACTGCTGGCAAGTCCATGGCTGGCAAAGATCCCATGTCATACTTTGCCCGGAGTGCTCTCTGCAGAGTCACCGAATCACATCGTAATAAAGCAAGATGGGTATCGACAGTTCACCTGGCTCAGCTCCCTGCCTCCAGATGTGGCTGCTTGCAGCCGGAAAGCCAGCCATGGGGATATTATTGGAAGCAACGTGTGTGCACACACACAATGCACATGCACATACAGAAATACACAGATGTGTGCGTGCATGTGAACAAATGTGTACACTCATGCATCTACACATATGCACATACACATATCCTCGCCCTGCTTTGGGCCTGTCTACATTCTCACCTCAGATGCAGGGCTGGGCAGGAAGCAGAGGAGAATCCTCTGCCACAGAAGGCCTGGGGCCAGCATCAGGACTATCAGCCTCCTCTCCTGGTCTCTCCCCCAGGAGGCAAGAGGCTCTCAGAATGCAGCACCTCTGGGTCTAGCACATCCTTCCTACACCTGGCACTCCATCACAGAACTCCCGGTGCCCTGAACCTGGATTGAGAAACATGCATAGCCCCTGTCCACCTTTCCACCTCCACCTGGCTTCCTACTTCATTCTTTTGGATTTGGGTCCTAAGTCCTTCTCCTTGCCCTCCAGTCTGTGCTGATGCCAAGCTTCAAAACCTGGCCTAAATTCCTAGGTGTGGAAAGCCCATCCACAATCCACAGCATCTCAAGTCTCACTGGGACCTGCAGCTGAGCTCTTTCCCCACCTGTTGTTCTGACAGCCCTCAGCTGACACCCACTTCTCATGCCAGCATAGATTATGATAACCCCATCCTAATCTAAGTGTGTGGCTGGTAAAGTCTCCCAGCTGAAATACTAATTTTTAGTAGTGGTCACTCTTGGAAAATTACCTTTCTTTCCTTCTTTCTTTCTTCTTTCTTTCTTTCTTTCTTTCTTTCTTTCTTTCTTTCTTTCTTTCCTTCTTTTTCTTTCTTGTTTCTTTTCTTTCTTTCTCTTTCTTCTTGAGAGTCTTGTTTGGGAGATCAGGCTGGAGTGCAGTAGCACAATCTCAGCTCACTGCAACCTCTGCCTCCCAGGTTCAAGCAGTTCTCCTGCCTCAGCCTCCTGAGTAGCTGAGAGTACAGGCATCTGCCACCACACCTGGCATTCAAATTGTGCAAACATTCCCACCATCCACCTCCAGAATTTTTACTTCTTCCTGAACTGAAACTCTGTCCCCATGGAACATAACTCGCCATTCTCCTCTCTCCCCCTCCCCCTGGCAACCACCTCTCTACTCTCTGTCTCCTTGAATTGGACTACTCTAGGGACCTCATGGGAGTGGGACCATACAGTATTTGTCCTTTTATCTGGCTTATTTCACTCAGTGTGTTCTCTTCAAGGCTCATCCACGCTGTAGCATGTGCCAGGATTTCCTTCCCTTTTTAAGGCTGAATAATATTCCACGGTGTGGATAGAGCACATCTTGCCTATCCATTCATCCATCAGTGGACACCTGGATTGCTTCCACATTTTGGCTATTGTGACTAACACTGTTAAAACACTAGGGCATAAATAATTTTGAGTCCCTCCTTTTAATTCTTTTCGGTATATACCCAGAAGTAGAACTGCTGGATCACATGGTAATTCCATGTTTAATTAAAAAACTTTTAAAAACATGAGTAAAATGGTGTCTTCCCCCCCTCCTCAACTTCTATTTTTTTTGAGATGGAGCCTTGCTCTGTTGCCAACCTGGAGTGCAGTGACACAATCTCAACTTACTGCAACCTCCGCCTCCCAGGTTCAAGCAATTCCCCTGTCTCAGCCTCCCAAGTAGCTGGGACTACAGGCGCACACTACTACGCCCAGCTAAATTTTTTGTATTTTAGTAGAAACGGGGTTTCACCATGTTGGCCAAGATGGTCTTGATCTCCTAGACCTCAGGTGATTCGCCCACCTCAGCCTTCCAAAGTGCTGGGATTACCAGTGTGAGTCACCGCGCCCAACCTCTTTCCCCTTCTTAAAGCCCTCCAAAGACTTCCCATGGCACCTGGTCAGCAGGTGCACAGCCGCTGGGATCTGCCTGGCCCACCCTGGTGTTTCCAGCCTTCTCCCCCATCACTCTGCCCCTTTCTTGCCTTGTTCCAGCCTCATGGGTCTTCCTCCCACAGCTCAAGACTCAAAGCTCTTCCCCGAATCACCACTTTCACAGAGACTATTGTCTACGCCTGAAACACCGTCTTCTACTCTCCTCCTGGTCTCCGTTTGAGCATTACCTTCTCAGAAAAGTCTGGCATCCTGCCCAAGACTAACCCTGCTGCCCTGATGGAGCCTAATCTCGGGGTTGGTCAGCATAGGTTCGCACAGGTGGGGCTCACACTCCCGTCTCACCACTCGCCTCAGCATCTGGCACATGTCGGGACGTACCGAGAGCCCTGCCATGTTACAGGTGGCTGTTACTGCTACTGCTGTAGTTTTGGAGCAAGACTAAAGCTTACCAAATGCCAGCAAGGAAGGGCCCGTCTTTATGAAGTGACAGTGGAGCTGCTCTCATTGGTGCTAGCGCCCTTGTGCTGGGCCACCCTGACCACCCTGGCCACCAGCACGTTACACTCGGCTGGTGTAGCCTGAGCATGTTGTTTAGGCCACTGTTTGTCACCTAATATAATTAATTGTTCACACACCTGTATCTATCACCAGACTTAAATCGCTAGTTGTGGGTAGAAAGAACGTGATTTTTTTTTTAATCTCATTTGTCATTGACACATCTGGAACCATGCCATTAGTAGGTGCGTCTTTGAAAGGTGACTGAAATGATTTGGTGGCTTGGTTTGAATATGTCTCTCGAAATTCTACCATTTATGAGCATATTCTGTTTCTAAAAACAGTCTCAAATCAACTTGGCTTCTCAAATGTTAAATTGTTGAATCTCTTAAACTGCTATCTAGCCATATTGCAATTAGAGCAAACATATGATGCAGAGGTTCTTCCAGCTCGTGAGTGCTTCCAATGATCGCATTTCTCCTTATTGCGAATGTTGTGTCAGCATTCAGACTGTGTACATAAGCCATTTAAATGTCTCTATGTGCGTATATGTGAATGTTCACAAGACTTACCATTTACTGAGCTCCTACAGCTCTTAAAGCCGAAATGTTAAGCTCTTACACTCTGCTAAGGAATTCGTATATATATGTACATATTCCTCCATGTATATTCCTATATATAAACTATATGTGGATACATATGAATATATACATATAGAGGACCTCATATATACCTGAATATATGTGAATACATATGTGTGTGCGTATATATGAAGTTATATATATAGCCCTCAGCAGACTGTAACAGACCAACGCTATGGGTTTATATATGGCATACATATTCATACGCATATATACATCTCATAAACCCATAGCGTTGGTCTGTCATACTCTGCTAAGGGCTATACATATATGTATATATCTTCATACATATAATTATATGCATATAATTTAATCACTGTGCAATTAAACACTGGAATATGCGTTTTGATTCCAAGTTTATAGAAAGAAAACTTGATTTTTAGAAAGACTGAATAATTCCCTTAAAGCTACCCAGCACATAAGCAGTAGCTCTGATTTAAACTCAGGACTATCTGACTTCCCATCCTGTGCTCTGTATGTTTTTCGTGGATAAGGAGTGGGCTTTATCTTCACCAAAGTTCTTGCAAAGCCCACTTCCTTCTTGAATGCACCCTCAGTGAGAAAGAAAACAACCACATCCTGTGAATGAATCTTACTTCTCAGGGCGGACACATCCCAGAGGACGGACTGCAGTGTAGGGAAAACATCCGTTGTTGTAAGAGGCGGGACAGGCTGGGCCACACCACGGTAAGAAATCACAACGACCCACACAATAAACAGCTCATTTCTAGTTCACGTCGGTGTCCATGTCAAGCCAGCGCAGCCTCCTCTCCACACCTGGAACTGAGCGGCAACCCCTATCAGAAGCATTGCTGATCCTGAGACAGAAAGGAAGGAGGCGATGGTGAAAACCCATCAAAAAATGACTTCGTTGGCCGAAGTCCCATCTCACTAGAGTCCACCCCAGAATTCTCTTTCGCTGTGGAAGAAGCAGATGATTCTAACCCAGCAGCAGCACTTCTGCTCCGTCTCTCACAAACCCACAGCACTGTGCTATTCCCAACAGAACACCAGGAAAATTACTTTTTTAAAATTTAAAAAGACATTTAATCTAAGAATTTAGAACTCAGAACTCATACACCTTTCTTTGTTAAGGTATATGAAATAGAGGCCATTTTAATAAATACAACCATATAAATATAATAATAATTTTCAAAATTTTCCAAAATTCAAATACAGACTTCTCTATGTATACATTATATTTCCTGAGTAACAGGGAGTAACTCAAATATTAGAAATATTTTCAGGCCGGGTGTGGTGGCTCTTGACTATAATTCCAGCACTTTGGGAGGCCAAGGCAGAGGATCGCTTGAGCCAGAGTATGAGATCAGCCTGGCCAACATAGGGAGACCTTGTCTCTACAAAAGAGTTAGCCAGGGATGGTCGTGTGCATCTGTAGTCCTGGCTGCTCGATAGGCTTACGAGGCAGGATCACCTGAGTCCAGGAGGTTGAGGCTGCCCTCCAACCTGGACAACAGACATTTCATCTTGTCTCAACCAAAAAAGAAAAAAAGGCCAGGTGTGGTGGCTCACACCTATAATCACAACACTTTGAGAGTCCAAGGTGGTGGATCTCTTGAGCCCAGAGTTCAAGATCAGCCTAGGCAACATAACAAAACCTCGTCTTTACAAGAAAATGCAAAAAAAAAAAAAAAAAAAAATTAGTCTGGTGTGATGGCATGTACCTTTGGTCCCAGCTACTTGGGAGGCTGAGGTGAGAGAATTTCTTGAGCCTGGGAGGTAGAGGCTGCAGTGAGATGTGATTGCACCACTGTACTCCAGCCTGTGTGACAGAGTAAAACCATGAAAGAGAGAGAGAGAAGGAAGGAAGGAAGGAAGGAAGGAAGGAAGGAAGGAAGGAAGGAAGGAAGGAAGGAAGGGAGGGAGGGAGGGAGGGAGGGAGGGAGGGAGGGAGGGAGGGAGGGAGGGAGGGAGGGAGGGAGGGAGAGAGAGAGAAGAAAGAAAGAAAGAAAAAAGAAAGAAAGAGAAAGAAAGCAAGCAAAAGAAAGAAAGCGAAGGAAGAGAAAGGAAGGGAGGGAGTGAGGGAGAGAGAGCGGAAGGGAGGAGAATTTCCTCCCCCGGTCTTAACCCTGACTCCTCACTAGGGCTCTCTGTTGGCATGTGGAGTGCTTGTTCTGGCATCACAGGTTGGTGTTCAGTCTCATTCTTTGGAGTCACAAGGGTTTTCATAGTTGTTGGGCTGGGCATGGTGGCTCAAGCCTGTAATCCCAACACTTTGGGAAGCTGCGGAGGGTGGATCACTTGAGCCCAGAAGTTTGATACCAACCTGGCCAACATGGCAAAATCGCATCTCTAAAAGAAATGTTTTTAAAAAATCGTTGCTAACAATGCGCTATGCAACTCAAGAACACAGCTTCAGGGAAATGTGAGTGATATCACTGAAAGAGAGTGTTAGGCTTCAAGAGCGTCTCGCATCCTGGAAGCACACCAGGGGTCAGCTTTCTCCTCCACCAGGTGGTAGAGCTGTCTCTGACTCTCTCGAGGTTGGGGAGGGAGGAATCCCTTACATTGAGCAGGTGAGCAAGGCTGTGCCTGAGCTGAAGGCTCTGGAGTCTTCAGACCTCACCGAGGTTGCGGTTTACGGTTCTCATTTGTACGAGCTCCAAACCAAGTGAGTTCCCATCCATGGCTGAGTGGCACTGCCAGCGCCAGGAGCGAGTGATGCTCAAACTTGCAGGAGCCATGAATGCCCTCAAAGAAGGCCCTTGGAAGAAGCAAACCAGCTTCCAGCCAATGCGATGAAGCCCAGGATGTACAGATGAGGTTGTGGCCGGAGGCGGAGTGACTCCTCCAGCTTGGTTTAAATTCTGCTCCAGCTTGATGAATTAAGGGAAAACCATCTGTTTGGGGTCTCTGACCTTGCTGTGAGTCTTGTGAATATCTCTTTCATGGTTGCCAATAAAAAAAGTTTTAAAAAAATAAACAGAAAATTGCAGAAGAAAAAGCAGAAGAAACCAGAGAGTTTAGCTCTGGAGTTTTGATTCTGTTGTGAGTCAATGTGCAGAAACCTGAGGAGCTGGGGCGCTGCTAACCTTAGACCTGGCTCAGTCCTGCTGCGTGGGTAGCTGCCGTTGCCGGAGCATGGGCACAGGCTGGCACCGGGGTATTTGGGTGCTGATTTTGTGCATATTTCTTTTCTCGTTGATTGAACGTGGCATTAGGGAGCCCAGACAAGAACGACTACCAACTTTAAGGCCCTTAAGGAACAAGTCGGAAGTGAAACAGCTCTTCCTAGTTTCTTACTTGCTACTCTGCAGAAAAGAGGTGATTAATATTTATGCTATTAGGTCTGTGGATGCTCTCAGCACATATGGGTTATTAACAGACTCTCAAACTTCAGATTATTTAAAAATCAGTGGCAATAACCTGAGCAGATGCATTCACTTATAATTTTTACCTATGTACCTGCAGGCTGGCAACCCTGAGTGGCCTCCAACAATGAAACGGCTGCAAAATAGAAATAATTTTATCAGATGATGCTACAGTTGTCTTGCAATTGCTTTGGGGAAGGATTTTTCATGGGAATTTTTCCATCTCTTTATACTTTTCACACGTAGGTTGTTGGCTTTTGCCAAGTGGGACGGAGAAGGACAGGCATGTGTGAAGAGGCCTGCCCAAATGTTACCCAGCTTGGAGGTCTTTGTTTAACCCATTGGCAAGAGAAACACCAGCACCACATTCTTGGTGAAAAGCCTCTTTCACTTAGAGAGTGCATTCAAGGAGAAAATAAGGCTTGAATTGCCATTGCTAAGGCAGAGCTTGAAAGACAGATGGAAGGAGTAGGTTCCATGGGAAAGGAAAGGAGGAAAGAAAGGGGATGGCCTCACTTGCCAAAGTAAAGCTGGCTGTAGCTGAGAGCTCTTTCAAAACTGCCAGGAACCTTGGGAGCTGTACCCTTCTCTCTCCCAGGAGGAGACCCAGGGCCAAGTGACACTTCAGTAATGGAAATCCTTTCTCCAAGGCCAGAGCCCTGTGCAGAAAGCCTGAGAAGACTTCAACAAAGTCCTCTCTTCTTCAGTGAAGTAACTGTGGAATCAGGAAAAGACAGAAAATTCCTAAGTAGAGAGGTTCTTAACTTAGACTCTGGAGAGTTCTGGAGAGTTCATGAATAAGCTCTAGGAAGTCCATGCACACCCTGAATTTATGCGGAAGCTGAGCTTGGATTGAGTTCAGAAGAAGGGTTCTATGCCCAGTCAGTCATGTTGAGAGGACTTTTTCATTTCCCAACCACGTCCTGCCTCCACTTTCTATTCTTCACCAACGTGGATGTAGTTGGCCTTGCCGTGTTCCTTTTTCTGATATGTAATTTTTCTTGATGTCCTGAAGTACCGGTTGGTATATATTAAAAGTAGATGTAGCAATGGGACATATTTTCCAAATATCTTTTTATTAAAATCCACATGAAACGTTGTCTTTGGGCAATGGAATGGCCAAACCACCTCTTTGGACAGGCACGTGTCTTTCCGTTCTGGTCTAGGGAAGAGCAGAAAGGAGCAGGTGCCAGTGGGCTTCCCGCCAGCGTGCCTATGGAGAGGCCGGATTCACCGGTGTCTCGCAGGCCTGCGTTTTGTCTCACTTTGCTGCGCGTGTAGCATACGTGGTCAACAAAGCTACTCTTTCTAGACGTTAAAGAGGTTCCCACTGTTTGAGCAAAGTCCCGTCCGTAAGCAATTGTGTACGTTCCGTGTTAAAATTCACAGGAAAGACTGTCTTCTGAAGACAACTTGTGGACATCGTGAACATCCCCTCCAAGCATTGCACATGCGTAGATTTGCCCACGGGGTTGGTAGGCGTGAGAAGGGGAAGGGTTCTAGGCCAGAAGGTTCCTACGTCGAAGATGCTTTCAGGACACAGCTTTGCTGCATGCGTGCAGTTAATGTGGATGAACTTCCATGGTCTCTGAGTTACCTAGTCTAAGTAGTAAGAAGTGCACATATATGTTAAAAGTAGAGAATGTAAAATAACACACTTTAGATTTTTCTGCTAACTTACAGGTATGATTATCTTTCATGAATGGTGTTAAATTTGATCTCTTGGAGGAGAGGGCTGCAGAGGGAAGGTTAGACAATTTCAGGCTATCTGACCATGGTTCTATCTGTGTATTTCCATTAATATTGGTGTCTAGTCAGGAATAAACAAGTCCTGAGTGCCCAAAGTATGTTAAAAAGCAGAGGTAGCGGGGCCGGGCACGGTGGTTCAAGCCTGTAATCCCAGCACTTTGGGAGGCCGAGGTGGGTGGATCACGAGGTCAAGAGATCGAGACCATCCTGGTCAACATGGTGAAACCCCGTCTCTACTAAAGATACAAAAAATTAGCTGGGCATGGTGGCGCGTGCCTGTAATCCCAGCTACTCAGGAGGCTGAGGCAGGAGAATTGCCTGAACCCAGGAGGCGGAGGTTGCGGTGAGCCGAGATGGCACCATTGCACTCCACCCTGCGTAACGAGTGAAACTCCGTCTCAAATTAAAAAAAAAACAAAAACAAAAGCAGACGTAGCAAAACAACCCCTTTATAAATACGGGTTGTTTTATAAAAATCTCTGCTTTTAACACACTTTGGGCATTTTTGTTTTGTCAGGTTGTGGGAAGGGCTGTCTTCTGGGAGCGACCTTTGTTAACCCACCTCTCGGATGGAGCCAGACACATTTCCACACTTCCTCGTCCGGGCAGTGGAGCGGGGAGGAGAGTGACAGTGAAACTCTTCGCTGGTAACTCCATATCTAGAAGACAATTCTGGGTTATCACCGCAGTTCCAAATGTGCAGTTTTTTAGTAGGTGCTTGTGTTTATTATAGACCATGTTCATTATTTTTTATTTTTATTTTTGAAGTTCTGGGGCACACGTGCAGGATGTGCAGGTTTGTTTCATAGGTAAACGTAGGCCATGGTGGTTTGCTGCACCTATCAACCCGTCATGTAGGCATCAAACCCAGCATACATCAGCTCTTTTCCCTAATGCTTTACCACCACGACTCCACCACACACTCCCCCGGCAGGCCCAGTGTGTGTCGCACCCCTCCCTGTGTCCACGTGTTCCCATCGTCAGGCTCCCACTTGTGAGTGAGAACATGCAGTGCTTGGTTTCCTGCAGGCATTATGCTGAACATAATGGCTTCCAGCTCCTTCCCTGTCTCTGCACAGGTAGACCACGTTCACTCTGTATTTCACAACATAGATGCTTTTTTACATGTCTTGAGATGACAATGTAGGATAAAAAGTAGAGCCAGTGAATGAGCCCCTTTGTAATGTCTTTTTTTAATATAATTAAGAGAAAATAAGACTTTGGAACATAGTATTCTGAAGCCCCCTCTTAGCATTGTGCCCCAGGACTCATTAATTGAGTCAGCAACAGAGCAGCAGCAGGAGCATGAGGAAGGAAATATACAGACGAATTGCTATTTCCATCTTGACGATAACCATCTTGATAATGCATCTTGATGTATGTGTGCATTTCTTTGGGAATTACTGTAAGAACACACTGCTGAGTAACTCAGTGGACACACACCTGCTTGCCAACGTCTTACTAGGACCATTCTCTTAGAAGTATTATACCCTGTTTTAAATTAAGCATTAAGGGAATGCAGTATTTTAATTGTAACTCTGCCAACATCTTTATTCAGAGGAATGTTGCCATTTTTTCTTTTAGGAAATTTTTGTCTCCATGAAAGGCAAAATTACTTATTTTTCCTGATTGAAATGGTGTAGTGTATACTTGGTCATCAAAATACTCTTGGCTTTGGGACTTTAAGTTGATAAATATTTATGATGTGTGAAAACATGATACATATTCTGTGATCTCAACCACATAACAATATGCGTTTCATCATGTGTGTATACACACACACGGGCTTAGAAGAGCAGGGGCAAATGCAACCTGCTTGTGATTATAGGCGAATTCTGAGTTCTGTCCTCCACATGCTCTTCATTTTCAATAGTGCACATGTTATCAACTTTTAAAGTGAGTGTACATTTTATTTTTAAAAAATGTATGCTAGGCTGGGCATAGTGGCTCATGCCTGTAATCTCAGCACTTTGGGAGACCGAGGCAGATAGATTGCTTGAGTCAAGGAGTTTGAGACCAGCCCGGGCAACATAGCAAAATCCCATCTCTACTAAAAATACAAAATATTAGCCAGGCACCTGTAATCCCAGCTACTCTGGAGGCTGAGGTGGGAGAATCACCTGGGCCTGGGAGGTGGAGGCTGCAGTGAGCCAAGATTGCACCACTGCACTCCAGCCTGGGTGTCAGAGGGAGATCCTGTCTCAAAAAAAAAAAAATTATATGCCAACACTTGCATACATCTGTATATACCTATGTGTGTATTTATGGGAAGAGGTCATAGTTGTTTGTTTGTTTTTGGGACCTAACTCACTCTGTCACCAGGCTGGAGTGCAGTGGCATGATCTAGGCTCACCACAACCTCCAACTCCCTGGTTCAAGTGATTCTCTTGTCTCAGCCTCCCGAGTAGCTGGGATTACAGGCATGCATGACCATGCCCAGCTAATTTTTGTATTTTTAGTATAGACAGGGTTTCACCATATTGGCCAGGATGGTCTCAATCTCCTAACTTCGTGATCTGCCCACCTCAGCCTCCAAAAGCGCTAGGATTACAGGCACGAGCCACTGTGCCCAGTGAGGTCATAGTTTTAGAAACAAAACTCAAAGAAGTTGTGAACCCCAAGAGTTAAGATCCACTGCTGTATTCCAATGCTGTCTTTCTTCCTCTTTAAAAAATTGTGGTAAAATATCTATAACATAAAATATGTCACTTAACCATTTTTAAGTATATAGTTCAGAGGCATTAAATACACATTAACGGCTGGGTGCAGTGGCTCACACCTGTAATCCTAACACTTCTGGAGGCTGAGGTGGGTGGATCATTTGAAGTCAGGAGTTCAAGATCAGCCTGGCTAACATGGCAAAATCCCATCTTTAAAAAAAAAAAAAAAAAAATAGCCAGGCATGGTGGCAGGCACCAGTAATCCCAGCCACTTGGGAGGCTGAGGCAGGAGAATCACCTGAACCCAGGAAGCAGAGGCTGCAGTGAGCTGAGATCACACCACTGCACTCCAGCCTAAGCAACAGAGCAAGACTCCAGCTCAAAAAAAAACAAAAACAAACAAACAAAACATTGACTTTGTTTTGCAACCATCAACACTATCCATCTCCAAAACCGTTCCTCTTGTAAAACCGAAATTCTATACTCACTATAGAACTTCACTATAAGCAATAAAGCCCCCAGTACTCCCCAGCTCAGCCCCCGGTAACCACCATTCTACTTTCTGTCTCTATGAATTTGACTACCCTGAGTATCTAATGTGAATAGAGTCATACGGTGCCTGTCGTTTTGTGTCTGGCTTGTTCCGCCGAGCATGATGTCCTCAAGCTTCATCCATGCTGTAGCATGTGTCACGATTTCATTCTTAGTTAAAGCTGAATCATATTCCATTGTAAGGGCAGACCCCCTTTTGTTTATCTCTTTGTCTATCCATGGATTGTCTCCACCTTTTGGCTACTATGAATAACACATCTATGAACATGGCTATACAAGTGTTTTGGGGTTTTTCTACCTTTTAGCTCTTGTGTCACACCTGTAATCCTAACACTTTTGGAGGCTGAGGTTCAAGTCCCTGCTTGCAATACTTTGGGGTACACGCCCAGAAGCCGAATTGCTGAATCATGCCGTGTCCTGTGTTTAACTTTTAAGGAACCACCATACCGTTTTCCACAGCAGCTGCGGTACCTCACCTTCCTACCAGCAATGTCCATGGGTTTTGATTTCTCCACATCTCGGCCAATACACGATCTATTCTGGTTTTTTTGATAATACGCGTTGGCATTGGTGTGAAGTGATACGGATGCTCTTTTCATTGTATTGGTGAGGCATGGAGTGAACAATTCTGACTCAAGTCCTCATCTCTCCAAGTGTGCAAATTGAAGTGAATTTCTTAATCTCTATGTGAAATTGTTTTCCTCTTCCCTAAAGCAGAAAAGTTAAATTATTTATATAGTGAATGCAAAACATGCAGCTAAGCACTGCAGGCTAGGACGTGAGAAAGGGCATAAGGCTGGACAGGAGATGAGACTCCTACTTTCAAAGGCGTTCAGAGTCTGCAGAGGACGCCGGCCTGTGAGCCGAGTCAGATGAGGAGGAGATGCATGGTGAGGATACAGGACATGCTGAAATGGTGACATTGATGCCACAATGTCAGTCATTCTAAACCCCTTCTCTGCAGCACAATGTGCCTTAACAAGCCTTCTCCATATCCAGGACTAGGGAGCAAATACCTTGCCCTTCACTGCGGTCTGCAAAGCGTCCTCTCTGAGCATGGGTGAGCTTAGCCTTCCTCGAGGACCCGAAGGTTCACGGATCATGTCATGAGACAGAGCAGTGAATACAGAGTGAGGTTTAGTCGTGTAGATCTCCAGAAGAATCAAAGGATCAAAAACCAATTGGAATCACAGATCTTCTTGCTTGTATTCATCAAAGGGTCTCCGAGCCCCCTTTGTGGCAACTCGAGCTCCAGTTCTATCCTGGATCCCCAGTGGCTACTGGAAATCAGTGCTACACTGAGTGACTAACGTCCTTACTACAG
Organism: Callithrix jacchus; assembly: GCF_049354715.1. NCBI lineage: Eukaryota > Metazoa > Chordata > Mammalia > Primates > Cebidae > Callithrix > Callithrix jacchus. Next base: position 7,494,503 of record NC_133508.1, read on the forward strand.
GGCAACCTCAAATGTTGCTTATCCGGTCTAAACATAGGTATGAGGACAACGCTACCTTTACTTTGGAAGTGTCTCAGGAACAATTTAGAATTAATCTCGTTAGGCTTAGAAATCACTGAATCTGGGAATTTTCTCCTTAAGTCTCTAAGATGAGGAGTCCTGTCAACACAGAAACCCGCCTTTTAAAAAAACTGTTTTCCTTTTTTCTTTTCTTTCCCCCTTTTGTTTTTTTGAGAGAGAGAGTCTCACTCTGTAATCCAGGCTGGAATAGGGTGGAGCAATCTCATATCACTGAAACCTCTGCCTCCCGAGTTCAAGCCGTTTTCATGTGTCAGCCTCCCAGAGTGATGGAATCACAGGCATGAGCCACCATGCCTCACTGGAAACCAATATCATTCCATGAAGTAACTCAGGAAACTTTCTCAACTCACCACCATGCCTGGCCGGAAACCAATGTCATTCCATGAAGTAACTCAGGAAACTTTATCAACTCTTCCACCTTATTACAATTAAAGACTGACTTTGACCACTAAAGATCCTAATTTAGCAAACATATTATTGAAATCAATGACCATGACTGACTTACTTGAATCATCCTTTCAGTTTCAGACTGCTCGTTTGAATTGCTTCGTGCGGATATAAAATGCAGGGCACTGCCCCAAAGCAGTTGACAAAGTGGGAGAGACTGCCAAAGCCACAGTCACCGTGGAATAGGGGAAGTGCTGTGGTCAAGGTGAGCTCCAGAGCTACAGAAGTTCCAGAGTTGGTCTGCAATGGGGATAGGAGAACTGATGTTGGAGCCAAGTCTTAATGATATGGGTTGTGATGGTTCACTTCATGTGTCATTAGACTGGGCTAAGGGGTGTCCAGATAGCTGACAAAACATTATCTCTAGCTGTGTCTATGAGGCTATTTCTCGAAGAAATCAGTAGACTGTACTGATGAAGATCATGCTCGCCGGTGAAGACAGCGTCACCCGATCCGTTGAGGGCCTGGGTAGAACAAAAAGGCGGAGGAAGGGAGAATTTGTTCTCTCTGTCTGCCTGTGGACACTGAAACTCTTCCTTCTCGAGCCTTCAGCCTCAGATGGGAGTTACGACATCGGCTTTCCTGGTTCCCGGGACTTGGTACTTTGAACTGAAGTCACCACTGGCTTTTGCGGTTCTCCAGTTTGCAGACAAAAGATCTTTAGAGTTCCCGGCCTCCGTAACTGCATAAGCCAATTCCCAAAATAAATCTCTGATCTATCTATCGATATAGAATCAGGTATATCCAGTGGGTTCTGCTTCTCTGGAGAACCCTAATACATGAGCTAAGTGATGAAGAGACAGGAAGGCCAAGGGAATATGCTGTGCAAGGTTTTAAAGGCCTCCAAGATGATGTGTGATCCACAGAGGGGCTCACATTCACTCATCCGTTTCACTCAACAGGCGCCTGCTAAGTACCGACTATGTACCAGATGGTCTGAGGTCCTGGGGACGTGAACCTGACTGACCAGGGTCTGTCCCCAGGGTACTTACATTGTAATGGCAAATACTGACAATAAACAAGTAAATAAAATAACCAGGATTATCAGAATTTTTACTCATAGGGAAAAAAAGAGTCACGACAGAGACTAATGGGTCAGACACATCTTAGAGGAGGTGGACAGCAAGGCGTCTCTCAGACGACACTCAAGCTGAGTTTCAAGGGATGAGAAATTCATGCTATGAGAGGAGACCAAGGAAGACTAATCCAGGTGAAAGGAAAGTCCATTAAAGACCCTGAGGTTCAACGAGTTCGACATGTTCTAAGATCTGAAAAGCATATCAGCATTACTGGAGCATCAGGAGCAAGGGAGGATGGGAGCCATTGTGACTTGAGAGGGAGGTAAGGGAAGGCTACACTGGAATTTGAGGCATGGTAGGAAGTCATTGGCAAGTTTTAAGCAAGAAAGTGAGATAATGTGATTGACACTGTTCAAAGATCATTCAGGCTGCTGGGTGAAGAGTGGACTACAATGGTCAAGAGTGGCTGCAGGGAAGCCATTTAGGACTTCATTATCATGAGACAGGAGAGATAATGGTGGACTGTCGGGGGATGGCGACAGAGGTGACGAGTGGTAGATGGATTTGAGATATGGCTCTTTTGAAGGTGGAATCCACGGGGCTCGCCAAATCCCGAATGTGTGATGGAAGGAGACTGGTGGGGGAAATGGAGACATTGAGGGTACACTCCCAGGTCTGGGACTCTAGTAATGAGATAAACAGTGACAGGGTCAATCCTCAGAAATGGAGAACACTGGGAGAGAAATTTTAGATGGAACAGAAAGGCAGATTTGAAATTCACATGGGATACGTCCCGCTTGGGTCACCTGTGAGTCCGCAGCTGAATATGTCAACAGATGATTTAACAGACTAGCACCCAGGGGAAAGCACTGGATTAAAGACAGGCATTTGGAAGTCCCAGTTACACGGAGAGTGTTTCTAGGGCATGGAAATAAATAGAGGCAGAAAGAGCAGAATGAAGAGAAAGAGAAGAGGGCTTGAGTGGAAGCCCTGGGAATGTCTGATTCAAAGCCAGGAAGTGGAGCAGAATCAGCAAAGGAGAAGGATCAGCCAGGAACGTGGCCGTCTTGGATGCTGGGATGCCTCCAGGCAGGCACTGCAGAATTTCTACATAGAGTTGAGCCCAGTCAGGTTTGTAATTTATTGTGAAGCCAGTTAGTGCAAGGTGTGAGTTTCTCAAATAATAGTTAGTAGTCCAGTCCAAGCACAAAGAAAGTAGATCGTTGGGTTCAACCAGGTTTGGGTGGGTGAGCGATTTTTGCCTGGTGAGTGCAAATGAGCTTAAGAAGAGGGCATTTGCCTGGGCATAATTATGATGGGTCATTTACTCTAAGGAAATCAGAGCAGAAGGGGCCAGTGTTTAATAAGAAAGATGTGATGTCAATGGATCTACAATCGTTTTATATTCAAAATACTGTTGTATTTGAAGTTTCAGAGCAGGGTTTCTCAACCTTGGCCCTGTTGACATTTGAAGACAGATGATTTTTGTGGGGCCTGCCTTGGGCATTGTAAGCTGGTTAGCAGTGTCCCTGGCCTCAATCTGCCGGATGCTAGTAGCACCTGCCCTGAGATATGACAACCAAAAATGTCTGCTGACGGAGAGGACTTGCACCTGGGTGAGAACCACTGTTTAGAGTAAATGAGCTAGAAGCGGAGAAGGTGGTAGCCACGACCCAGGGCATTTAAAATCAACGTTCCAAAAGAGATGCAGTTTCTTCTGCTGAGAAGACCCAGAATAAGACAGTGAGAGTACATGGCTGAGCTCTAGGGAAGGACAGGATCACTCTGGAGAAGGGAAGTTTAAAAAATAAGCAAAGGCAAAAACTGGGAAGCAGAATGTTGGGTCACATTTTTTTGTTTGTTTATTGAATTAAAAGGGAATGAGATTAGAAGAAAGAATACAAAGAAAAACTGAGAACTTAAACAACAGAGAACGGGCATGACAAGGAGTTTGCTAGGTGACGAGGGCACCGCGGAGGGAGGAATAAAGGCATCAGTTTCAAAGGAGCATGTGGTTTTGGAAAACAAAAAGTTCCGGAATCAGCAGTTGGGAGGAGAGAGGACACACAGCCCACTCCTGGGAAATGAGAAAGAGGAAAACATTTGTCTCACAGAGACCACCAGGCCCAGAGGGAAGGCTTTGAGAAGACAGATAAAGGTCAGCTTTAGATCTAGACTGTTACAGAATGACTTGCGTTCCATCCCTCCCTTATGAGTTGGGGCACTGGCATCCACCGCAGGGTAAAAAGGCATCCTAATTCCATGGACAGTGGTTGGTTCAGAAATGGACAAGGAACCCAGTGCTCGCCAGTTGGACCTGGGCAGAGATTTACTGCAGGCCTCCAGCAAGGTATTTCTCACTCTGAAGGCCGTGGAAAGCCAGCCTCCCTCCCATCAGGCACAATGAGGGAACACGTGGCTCCACTGGCAGCTGTTCCAGAACCGTGATGAGAGCCAGTTTTAGGTTAAAATCAACACTGCAACAGGCAGGGTGAAGAACACAGACAAGCTGCTGCTTCTGGCGGGGCGTAGTTGCTCACACCTGTAATTGCAGCACTTTGGGTGGCTGAGGCAGGAAGATCCCATAAGCCCAAGAGTTCAAGACCAGCCTGGGCAACATAGGAAGACTTTGTCTCTACTGAAAAAATGTAAGAATTAGCCAGGCATGATGGTGTGCACCTGGGTCTCAGCTCACTTGATCCTCATGAGGCTGAGCACTGAGTCATGACCGTGTCACCGCCCTTTCACCTGAGTAACAGAACAAGATCCTGTCTCAAAAAAAAAAAAAGCAGCGGCTGTTTCCTTATGACCTCCGAGAGCCACTGCTGCTACCCTGAAGGTCAGCCCAACCTCTGGATTTTCTCTTCTAGAAGCTCATACATTTTTTCATTTTTTAAAACCAGGTTGAGCCAAAAGCATCCAAGGACTGACTTCGAGCTTCCTGAGAACTGCAGCTTCATCTCCCTCATTTATCCATCACAGCCTGTGTCTCTTAGAAGATGCAGTCCTTTATTTTGTTTTGTTTTATTTTATTTTGAGACATGGTCTCACTCTGTCACCCAGGCTGGAGTGCAGTGACATGATCACAGCTCACTGCAGCCTCAATCTCTTGGGCTCAAGCAATCCTCCCACCCCAGTCTCCTACATAGGTGAGACCACAGGTGCACGCCACTATGCCCAGCTAATTTTTTGTATTTTTTTTGGTAGAGACAGGGTTTTACCATGTTGCCCAGGGTGGTCTTCAACTCTTGGGCTCAAGCAATCCTCCTGCCTCGGCCTCTTAAAATGCTGGGATTACAGGCATGCACCACCACACCTGGCCATGTTCATTTACGTTTATTGACCTGACCAAGAATAGTCGCTTTAAAAAGATGTTTTGTTGTTTATTTCTTGAAGGGAAGAAAAAACAAATTAATTGGTAGAAATACAGAAATGTAATAGAATGTATGAGGGAGAAAGAGAATGTGTCAAGGGAGGTAATTTTTTAGGAATCATCAGAACAAGAATTTTTGTCCATTTTTAAATTTTTATAGATTTAGGGAACTTTTTTAAATTTTCCGATTTTTACAAACTTTTTTTTACAGTTTTGTTACATGTTACATGGATGTCTGGCATCGTGGTAAAGTCTGGGCTTTTAGGGTACCTGCCACCCAAATGGTGACCATTGTACCCAATAGATCATTTCTCATCTGTCGCCCTCCTCGCACCCTCCCACCTTTCCGAGTCTCTAACGTCTATTATTTTATTCTCTATGTCCATGTGTGCACATGATTTAGTGATGTCCTCCAGCTCTGTCCATGTTGCTGCAAAAGACATGATTCTTTTTCATGGCTGAGTAGTATTCCATTGGGTATATGTACCACATTTTCTTTAACCAGCCATCCTCTGATGGACACTTAGGTTGATTTCTTATCTTTGCTATTGTGAATGGAGCCACAATGAACATAGAGTGCAGGTATATCTTTTATACACTGGTTTTCTTTCTTTTGGGTGGATACCGTATAGCAGGATTGGTGATCCAATGGTAGTTCTATTTTTAGTTCATTTTGTTCACTGCTGAATCCCTAGCATCTGGAACAGATAAGGTGCCTTTAGAACATTTGTCAAAGTCTTCCTTCCAGAATATTGATCAAGCGTTTACGAAGTATCAGGCACTATGCTAGCCTCCATGTTAGGGTATGGGAAAATGTGAGTCTCAAATAGCAAAAAGCCAGGCTGCAGACCAGACTCCAAGGTGACTGTGGGACACATAGGGGGGGCAGCCTGGAAATTCTGACTTGGCCTCCAGACCTTCGCCAGTCCCACTCATGTTTCTGCATGACACATCCCCATTTCACTGCAGAAATGGAGCTGGTGCCATGGCCAGAGTTCACGGCCCTGAGGATTGATTGCCTCCTGGGAATAATATTTTTCCCCTTTACACAAATTGTCAGAAGCCTCCCACACAATTCCCTTCAGGCCCTTGATCTGTGAGGCTCCTGGGATTTTTCCACAGTGAAGCAAAAAGCATCAGTCACAAGAAAGCTGCAGCAGACAAATCTTTGTGGTCAGGCAAAAGGACGAAATGAGCGTCTCTGCTGCAAGTCAAAACAGGGCAGTGGATATTGGCAGAGATGGGGCCAGCCTCAGGCCTGCAGGCAGAAGCTGGAGCATAGCTCCGGGAATGGGCAGGACCCCCTCTACCCACTGAGGAAAAAGGAGAGCTCACCTCCCAACTTTCCATCCATGTCTGAGCTTCAGAGTGATAAAACTATCAGCCAATCCAGTTGTCCTTAGAACTCAAGGATGTCATGGAACTCTTACCAACAGAAGGAAGCTGGTGGTTGTACTCCAAGCTCCCCACTCTGATGGGGAGGAGCCAGCATCTGCTCCCAGAGGCAGCTTGAGAGGGAGCAGGTGGCCCTGTGGGTGCAGGGATGGGTGAGTGGTCCTCCCCGCAGAAGCACCCTGCACCCATCCCTTCCCAGAATGAGGAATGCACTGAAAATCCAGAAGACACATCCCTGCTAACAGTACCTATTTCCCGGGAACTGAATTTAGGGCAAAGCCTTGGTGTTGTGAAAGGGACTTCCGCTTTTCAGCTTATGCATATTTTTCTGAACTGGTGTCACAACCACGTGCTGCTTCTGAAACACTGATTTGGTTTGAAAGCCCTATTCATCCTGAGAATCACTGAGTTGCTTCCCAAAGATGCTATATCCAACACACCAAAGGTGAATCACTGGTGCTGAGAACACGCAGTCTTTGCACAATGACCTCTTCCGTCTGCCCCTCCCTCAGGTCCCAAACACAACTTCTTCGTGGCCTCCTCAGCCTTTCCACCCTCGGCCTCTGCCTCCAAATTGTAACACATTTTACGTGGCAGGGACACATTTTTTCTTGTGTCGGCTATCATCATTCTTTATGGTAGAAGGTGAGATAGAAACAGATAGTGAGGAGTTCATTGATTCAATTTCCTAAATCCTCGACCTTAGGATCTTGAAGTGCCCTTTTCCCTGCTACAGTAGCCCAGCCAATGCCTTCACTCCACCGGCTCCTCTGAGAGCTCAAACTCGTGAACGACTCTCTACAAATGCACACTCTTTCTTCATGAACATAACTTTCTGGACTTTCTGCTCCCTCCCTTGCCCTGATTGAGTTGGACAATCTAGGAAGAAACCTGAAAACTGCCGAAACTCTTTCCACTCATCATTTAGCCTAAGATGCCAGCTGTTCTCTGTTCCATTGTCAGCGCACCTACTTCTCAGGACCATAGGCATCTCCCACGGTACCCAAAGGTCCCGGGGGAATTTGTTATCTTCTCCTTATGAAGGTTCACTGCCAAGTTCAATGAGGAGGGACGAGACAGAACGCCTGCCCGCCACCCGGGGAGTGCATCACTGCACCGCCTCTCATGGTTGTCCTGCCCAGATTGCAACCATTGCCCCTTGCTAGAGCTATAACGCCTGTCAGTATCAACAGCACATCCCCCACGGGAGTATGAAGTGCAGGTGGAGAGTCGAATCCCGGGGCTCTTCAGGTGGGGTCCCTGGGCTTCAGGGCATCCATGAATACCTTAAACTTGTACTCAGGATTTTGGGACGTCCAGGCAAGGTTGGTTTTTTCCGGGCAAATGAGCCATAATTTTAACTAGGTTTTCCACACAGTGTGTGTCAGTTGAGTTCCTCCTGGAGAAGACAGTAGCAATGTTTGGACTGGGGGGTCATACTTGCAAAAGGCAATTGGGCAAGGGGAGGGTCACACCATGATGCAGACCTGGCCAAGTGTCTTCCAGCCTAGCAGGGAGCTCCAGAGCAAAGTGGCCTGTACCTCACATGCAGAAGGCTGGAGAGGATGCTACTCCCACTCTGCAGTAAGAAAAAGCTTGGCCAGGTTCAGTGGCTCACACCTGTAATCCCAGCACTTTGGGAGGCTGAGGCGGGTGGATCACTTGAGGTCAGGAGTTCAAGACCAGCCTGGCCAACATGGTGATATCCCGACTCTACTGAAAATACAAAAATTATCCAGGTATGGTGGTGCATGCCTGTAATCCCAGCTACTCAGGGGGCTGAGGCACAAGGATTCCTTGAACCTGGGAGGCAGAGGTTGCAGTGAGCCAAGATCATGCCAGTGCACTCCAGCCTGGGTGACAAAGCAAGACTCCGTCTCAAAAAAAAAAAAGGGTTGTGGGAGGAAAGAAAAAGCTTGGAAGCATATTTAAATCATAACTTTTGCTGAACCAGGGTGTCCGGCGTTGGGCAGAAACAGAAAGGCTCTGTGCCACCGCCTTTTGACGTCATTGATCACTGGTGGCCTTCCTGGTGAAAGCATGACCTCAGCTCCCTCCGCATGGCTCTGCCATTGACCGAGGTGCCCTGAAAAGAGTGTGACCGTAGCTCAGCAGCGCAGATCCGAAAGGAGCTCATGGAGCTTTTTAGCCAGCCACACTCTTCACAGCTGGGCAATGAGTTTTGAAGGAGGATCCAAGGTGGGTGTCAGTGTCTATCACAGTCCACCTCGTGAACGTCACAGGCCCATGTCTGCGTACACACACACCGCCTTACAGACGGAATTCTCAGTTTCCATCTCCTCGTGAACCTCACAGACCCATGTCTGCATTCACACACACCGCCTTACAGAGGGAATTCTCAGTTTCCATCTCCTTGTGAACCTCACAGGCCCATGTCTGCATTCACACACACCGCCTTACAGACGGAATTCTCAGTTTCCATCTCCTCGTGAACCTCACAGACCCATGTCTGCATTCACACACACCGCCTTACAGAGGGAATTCTCAGTTTCCATCTCCTTGTGAACCTCACAGGCCCATGTCTGCATTCACACACACCGCCTTACAGAGGGAATTCTCAGTTTCCATCTCCTTGTGAACCTCACAGGCCCATGTCTGCGTACACACACACCGCCTTACAGAGGGAATTCTCAGTTTCCATCTCCTCGTGAACCTCACAGGCCCATGTCTGCATTCACACACACCGCCTTACAGAGGGAATTCTCAGTTTCCATCTCCTCGTGAACCTCACAGGCCCATGTCTGCATTCACACACACCGCCTTACAGAGGGAATTCTCAGTTTCCATCTCCTCGTGAACCTCACAGACCCATGTCTGCATTCACACACACCGCCTTACAGAGGGAATTCTCAGTTTCCATCTCCTTGTGAACCTCACAGGCCCATGTCTGCGTACACACACCGCCTTACAGACGGAATTCTCAGTTTCCATCTCCTCGTGAACCTCACAGGCCCATGTCTGCGTACACACACGGCCTTACAGAGGGAATTCTCAGTTTCCATCTCCTCGTGAACCTCACAGACCCATGTCTGCATTCACACACACCGCCTTACAGAGGGAATTCTCAGTTTCCATCTCCTCGTGAACCTCACAGGCCCATGTCTGCGTACACGCACCGCCTTACAGAGGGAATTCTCAGTTTCCATCTCCTCGTGAACCTCACAGGCCCATGTCTGCGTACACACACACCACCTTACAGAGGGAATTCTCAGTTTCCATCTCCTTGTGAACCTCACAGGCCCATGTCTGCGTACACGCACCGCCTTACAGAGGGAATTCTCAGTTTCCATCTCCTCGTGAACCTCACAGACCCATGTCTGCATTCACACACACCGCCTTACAGAGGGAATTCTCAGTTTCCATCTCCTCGTGAACCTCACAGACCCATGTCTGCATTCACACACACCGCCTTACAGAGGGAATTCTCAGTTTCCATCTCCTCGTGAACCTCACAGGCCCATGTCTGCGTACACACACACCACCTTACAGAGGGAATTCTCAGTTTCCATCTCCTTGTGAACCTCACAGGCCCATGTCTGCGTACACGCACCGCCTTACAGAGGGAATTCTCAGTTTCCATCTCCTCGTGAACCTCACAGGCCCATGTCTGCGTACACACACACCACCTTACAGAGGGAATTCTCAGTTTCCATCTCCTTGTGAACCTCACAGGCCCATGTCTGCGTACACGCACCGCCTTACAGAGGGAATTCTCAGTTTCCATCTCCTCATGAACCTCACAGGCCCATGTCTGCATTCACACACACGGCCTTACAGAGGGAATTCTCAGTTTCCATCTCCTCGTGAACCTCACAGGCCCATGTCTGCGTACACACACACGGCCTTACAGAGGGAATTCTCAGTTTCCATCTCCTCGTGAACCTCACAGGCCCATGTCTGCGTACACACACCGCCTTACAGAGGGAATTCTCAGTTTCCATCTCCTCGTGAACCTCACAGGCCCATGTCTGCGTACACACACACGGCCTTACAGAGGGAATTCTCAGTTTCCATCTCCTCGTGAACCTCACAGGCCCATGTCTGCCTTCACACACACCGCCTTACAGAGGGAATTCTCAGTTTCCATCTCCTCGTGAACCTCACAGGCCCATGTCTGCGTACACACACACCGCCTTACAGAGGGAATTCTCAGTTTCCATCTCCTTGTGAACCTCACAGGCCCATGTCTGCGTACACACACCGCCTTACAGAGGGAATTCTCAGTTTCCATCTCCTCGTGAACCTCACAGGCCCATGTCTGCGTACACACACCGCCTTACAGAGGGAATTCTCAGTTTCCATCTCCTCGTGAACCTCACAGGCCCATGTGTGCGTACACACACACCGCTTACAGAGGGAATTCTCAGTTTTCATCTTTTTCAGTATTCCACTATAAGCCATGCTATTATGTCCACATTTTCAGGAAAGGTCCCTTATATATAAACGGATTTGTAGTGAGGCTTCTTTTGGAATGAAAGCAAAGGAAACCGTTGTGGATGCCATTCTTAGAGGATCAAGTGTTTCAAATATACCATCAGCAGCAGTAGGGCAGCTTGACATTATGCACCACCTGGTATATTACAATATGAAGACACAGTATCGCCTATTCTCCCAAAGCCTTTCATCTGAATCTAATCAGAAAATACTGGAGACAGGGCTGGGCACAGTGGCTCACACCTATAATCCCATTACTTTGGGGGGCCAAGATGGGAGGATCACCTGAGGTCAGGAGTTCGAGACCAGCCTGGCCAACACAGTGAAACCCCATCTCTACTTAAAATACAAAAAAAAAAAAAGCCAGGCATGGTGGTACACATCTATAATCTCAGCTACTCGGGAGGCTGAGGCAGAAGAATTGCTTGAACCTGGGAGGCGGAGGTTGCAGTGGGACTAGATTGTGCCACTGCACTCCAGTCTGGACAACAGAGTGGGACTCCATCTCAAAAAACGGAAAAGAAGAAGAGAAAGAAAATACTGGGGGAGAGAGGAACAAATTAAGTGACACCTCCAAGAATAATCATGAAGAGCTAGAATGTGGGGCATTCTATAAGGCAACTGGCCTTTACTTTCTTTTTTTTTTTTCTTTTTTTTTTTTTTTTGAGACAGAGTTGTGCTCTGTCACCAAGGCTGGAGTGCAATGGTGAGATCTTGGCTCAATGCAACCTGTGCCTCCTGGGTTCAAGCAATTCTTCTGCCTCAGCCTTCCAAGTAGCTGGGACTACAGGTGCAGGCTAGCATGCCTGGCTAATTTTTGTATTTTTAGTAGAGTCAGAGTTTCACCGTGTTTCCCAGGATGGTCTCGATCTCCTGACCTGGTGATCCACCCACCTCGGCCTCCCAAACTGCTGGGATTATAGGCCTGAGACACTCCACCTGGCCTACATTCTTAATAAACTTGCTTTCGCTTTCTGGACTCGCCCTGAATTCTTTCTTGTGCAAGATCTGAGAACCCTCTTTTGGGGTCGGGATCGGGACCTTTTCCTGTAACAGCGTCATGAGCATTCTGGGATGATATTCACTGCTGAGCAGCCCCTCGTCCTCCCCTGTTTGTTTCAGGAGGCTGACCGGGTTCAGGCAGCCAGTGCCAAGTCCCTAGAGATGAGCAGGGTTAAAGTCAGCCAGTCAGGGCGGTTTCATTCCTGTTCACCACTGTTTGGTCTGGGGCGGATGAGTGAGCTGGGTCTGGTGAATGCCACTGAGAGAGTCCACTGGGAGCCTCTAGGGAGGCTTTTCCTCCTTAACCAGAGTTCAGGCAATGTGAGGGAGAGTTCCTGCCGGGCTTCTGCCCCGGGCTTCCTGCCTGGGCTCTGCTATTCAAGCTGTGGCATCAGTCATTGCCTGTAATGGATAAAAATCCAGAGTGGAGAGAAGAGACTTCCTGGGGCGGGACCCAGCCCAGGAGATCCCTAGTTCCAGGCCAGCTTCTCATTATGGGATCGTCACAAACCCTGCTGAGCCCTTCCTGTCAGGTTGTCTAGAAGGGGTGGCTCGATAGTTCCCACCTTCCACCCAGCCATTCCACTTCCAGACAGTTATCTTAAGAAAACGGTTCAGCAATTGCTCAATGAATGATTCGTGACTGTAAACGGCATAGCTTTGGTTCTTAACAGTAAAAGCCAACCTAAAACCAACTTAAATATTCAACGATAGAATGCGTGAGTTGAAGAAGTCCTAATATAATGGCACAGGGCAGTGTGACTTGGCTACTAAGTATAATACTGTAAAGATGTGCTAAAGAGGAAAGAATTACATCGCAAAACAGAATGTGGGCTGTGGTTCCTTTTGATAGATCACACACATATGCACAGACACACACAGAGACAAAGGGAAGATCTATACCCAAATCCTAACGGCAGTTATCTGTGGGTAATGGGATTATGGGCATTTTGAAAAAAATTATTTCTGCCTCTTCACATTTTCTGATTTTTCTGCAATGAACATGTGCTTCTTTCCTGGTGTTTTCCATGCTCTAGAATGGTGCCGGCCACAGCAGAGATTCAGTTATGCCGGAGTTAATGGAATGGGTATAGAGAGGAAATCATTTTGGCCTTTTTGCCTCCAGATTATTCCAACATATGGGATGGTTTGGGGAGTGGAGATACTCTATTTATAGGCAACATAAATTCATCCTAAGCTTTAGTTGTCAGGAAACAGTGACTGTCCTTGCTTGGAATGTCAAGGGACATTGCACAATTTCTAGAAGTCTGGATTTCGCATCCCATTCCTCTATCCTCACCCATACCTGTCCCCTGTCTGCCTCCTCCGCCCACTGCCTTGGCACTAGGGTGAGTGTTGAGGTGTGAGGTGTGCAAGGTAGTGTGGGGGAACCACCTGCAGAGAGGGTGTTAGCTGCTGAGCCAACAAAACAGAAAAATTGGTTTTCTGTTTAATTACATTGGTCTCCAAGGCAAGCCCAATTCGGTAGCCATTGAGAGCCACAGCATTCTTCCTTCATCCCAAGAGTGATAATTTTAGCACCATTATGTGCCAGGGGTTAGGCTGGGAACTGGGGACATCGAGATGAACGAGCTGTGATCTCTGCTCTCCATTAGCTCATCATCTAGAAGCAGAAAGAGACTCACAAATAAATCAGGAAAACTCAGCACAGCCGGTGCAAGGCTAAACGAAAGCACAAAGGCAAGGAGGGAAATTATAGATGATCATTTAGGCGAGACTGAATCAGAAGAGTCTCACAGAGGAGGAGCCATGTAAACCGAGTCTCAAAGTGTGAGCAGGACCTTACAAGGGGAAAAGTATCATGCTCGAAGGAACCGCAGCTCAGCAGGAGATGGCCGGTCACCCTGAGCAACCAGTTTGGCTGCACCAAACAAGTCCAGCAGCTGGGGCAGGTCGTTTTCACACCATCTCCCTCCATAAACTGCCTACAGTGATAATTATGAAGTTAAATAAATGATAATAATGGCCAGAGTGAAATGGCCAATGGTGGCATTTTCCTTTTATCACACGTTGTGTGTCTAATCAGACAGTTACAACAATTACCAGTAAATAGCAATAAAATCAAAGCATTTGCAAAACGTAAAAGGTAGGCAGCTATGAAAGCACCTCACAGACATTTAATTTTTTGGTTTGTCCTTTTGTTTTCAAACAAGCAATCATTCAAAAAGACTGATCCTCCTGGCTCAGTCTCCCAAACAGTTCAGTCTCATGTTAAAGTTATCATCACATTTAGTAAGAGATTTCACACGTGAGCTAAAACTTGCTCTCGCCAAACAAAAGTATTCTACCTCCCAGTTTGCACAGTTCCACTGGTTTAAATTTTAAACACTGAGTTAGCAATTCCAAGTAGTCACATGGGATGACAAAGTGAAATCACTCAGGTTCTGTTTCTTGGTCTTTTCCAGTCACTGGTAGTCACTGGTTATTTGAATCCTCTGTTTAAACAGAAGAACACACAGTTCTCACGCAGTGCAAAGTCGGCGAGAAGGATTCCGAACTTTCAACAACTTGTTCCTGAAACCAGGGCTTGTGGCTAAGTTGATGTGTGTTGGAAGCTGACTGTGAGCAGTTGGCAGGTCTCCAAATTGACTTCCATGTATAAAGTAATATTTACAAACAAATCACTCATAAAAATCTGCTAATGTGAGACCTTAACATATCATCAAAACTCAGTCAGCACCCCAGCAGTTGTTTAGAACTCTACCAACCAGAGATTTTTTTTTTTCTGGAACGTGTATTTAATAACTGATAATGTTTAGAATTGCCAGCACATGGCAAAAGCAGATTTTAGCCTATTTTATGATTGTTTTTAAGTTTCTCTATGAGCAATGTCCCCATTATTGCCTGCACCCCAGGCAGATGGCTCCCATGCCCCATTCTTGGCACGCCGCTGACAGTAAGTATTTCATTAGAGCTGAAACTTCAGATAAGATAGGAGCCGAGATGGAGAGGCAGTGGTGAGAGATGAGGACTGGTAGGCAGAGCCCAGGCAAAAACAACTTGGAAAAAAAATGTGTACTTTATTCTTCCAAGATACAAATCATCCTGGCAGATAGACAAGAAGGAGCTTTCAATCCCACCTCTGTGTTCTTTACCGAAAAGTTCAGCCAAGCTTTCCAGCCCTCCACACAGAAGCCTGTCCAGGTGGACCCCTCTGGGAGATGAAGAGACAGCCAAGACAGTCCCGGAGGCCAGAGCAAGCGCGGCCCCACCTGCCGCCCCGAGATCAACCCCCAGAGCGTTCCTGTAACCTGCTTCTTGGCTACTTTGTCACTTTTCCCGCGTCGTTTGGCAGTTTTTCCTGCCCCCGTTTCTTACAAACGAGGCCCTCCTTAGATGTCGTCTGTGCTTCTACTTGCAGAAACGTGTGATTCTTGAGCTATTTCAGAGACCTGGTTTGACATTGCAGACTTTATATCTCATAAGGACAGATAAAGAGGAGTGCAGTGTTCCAGCTCAGGGAATACCTGACTTGGACACTTTCAGGCAGCTCCTGTGGTATTACTACTGCACACCACTGTAAGTTTGCCTTTACAAAGTTTTTTTTTTGAGACAGAGTCTTGCTCTGTCACCCACGCTGATGTGCAGTGGTGTGATCTTGGCTCACTGCAACTTCCGTCTCCCAGGTTCAAGTGATCCTCCTAGCTCAGTCTCCCAAACAGCTGAGATTACAGGCACCAGCCACCACGCTTGGCTCAGATTTTTGTATTTTTAGTAGAGACAGGGTTTTGCCATGTAGACCAGGCTGGTCTTGAACTCCTGATCTCACGTGATTCACCTGCCTCAGCCTCCCAAAGTGCAGGGATTACAGGTGTGAGTCACTATGCCCAGCCAACAAAGCATGTTCTTGACTATAATCTAGTGGCTTGTGGGTGGGTCTTCCAAAGGGAACCTGAGAGCTTCTACCAGACAAGGAGGAATCAGGGAAAACAAAAGGCCACAGGTGGCAGGAACACAGCTACCTGGGATCAGAGGGATGCTTATGGTGGCAGCCTATGCAGGGAGATAGGGGAGCATGGGACATTGGGGGGGAAATCAACTCACATTCCTGTATTGATAGGTCATTTTCCTATCTGAGAAAGGGCTGCGAATTTCCCTTTTCTGTCATGGGCAGATAAAAAGCAGTCGTGATATGACGAGGTATTATCTCCTTCATCCATTACCTCAAATCTTAATTCATCTTTCTGGGTTTTCTTATGTTTCTTCTTTTAGTATTTAATATGTAGGGAAATCTCTTACATTTGAGAAAAGAAAGCCTAACTTCAGTTATTTGTTGATCTGAGCCCATGGCCATCCACCACATTGTGACAATGGCCTCTGGCCTGTCCCATAAACACAGAGGGAGGCTGAAGAAACAGCCTGTTTCCAGCCATCTGAGGACTAAGTGCCCCCAAAATGCCACTTAACCATTCCACAGATACTTTCTAATGCATCTCTGAGAGGTGATGCAATATCCGAGCCAGCTTGCACCCTGAGTTTCTGCTCTGATAGATGCACAGAGCCCAGAGACAGGAGACAAAGCTTGGAATCATCATAAAAAACTGGAAGCCCCCTTCGCCCAAAGGCCAAATTCTCAGAAAAAGAGGAATGAGAAGACCGAGTGCGGGGGTGCGCACCTGTAGTGCCAGCCATTCATGAAACCAAGGTGGGAGGATCACTTAAGACCAGGAGTTTGAGGCTGCCATGAGCACTGATCATACCTGTGAATACCCCTGCTCTCCACCCTGGGCAACATAGCAACACCCTGTCTCTAAAAATAAAAGGAAGGAGAAATTAACCCAATGTAAACAACAACAACAAAAAACCCAGTGTAAACAAGACAAAACCTGTTTGTCTTGACCTTAGCACCGTGGGGAGAAGGGGAAAAAAGCTGCCCTTAGAAGTCGTTACCTCCACCCAGATTCCAGGCAGATTTCCAGTCTGAATTCACATTGCCTGTGTGATCTGAAAAGACCCATTTGGATATTGAAGTGTGAAGTGGTTGGGGATGGTAGTCCTCCTAGGCAACTGACAGAAGCAGATATCCTCTGGAGAGATGACGGCGCTTCAGCCGGGCCTTAAAGAAGTCCCACAGGTGAAGTAGCCAGGGAAGTCAGCAGCTGACAGTAAAAGACCTTTCAACACGAAAGGAAGAAAAGCCCTCTATGGGAAAGCACACAGAAACAGCAGGCCGCCGAACCCGAGCTGCCGCTACTTCCGCACTTGAAAAAGTAAATGAGAAGCTTCAAACCAAGAGCAAGGAATGAGAGAGATCACAAGGAACACCTCAGCATGCTTGAAAAGAAAACAAATTTCATAAATGTAGGAATACCTAATAATTGGCTGGGCATACGCCTGTAATCCCAACACTTAGGGAGGCTGAGGCAGGAGGATAGCTTGAGCTCAGGAGTTCAAGGCCAGGCCAGCCTGAGCAACATAGTAAGATGTCATCTCTACTAAAAAAAAAAAGGGGGGGATTCCTAATATTTTAAATTTAAAATGGTAAGAGATGGTGGCTCATGCCTGCAATCCCAGCACTTCTGGAGGACCAGGAGGACAGATCACTTGAGATCAGGAGTTTGAGACCAGCCTGGACAACATGGTGAAACCTCATCACTTCTAAAACTATAAAAATTAGTTAGGCATGGTGGCTAGGAGATAAAAAGAACCTAATAGATATGATTAATATTTAACGGTAGTAGTAGCCCGCGAGGATATAGGCCTGCGGAGGGATATGTAATGCTGTATAGAAAGACAGGATTCTTAGGGAGTGCTGAGCTGTGGGGACCCATGACCCCAAATCTACCACATCTCAAGTAACACAGGTTTAGGTCTGCTCCCTATAGAGTAGACTAACTGCCCTGCTGGGTCAAGTTGCCATCAGTTACATCCAGCGAAAATAGAAAGGAGCTTTCCTAAGTCTATCTGTTATTGCAGTAAGTAAACAATCTGAAAATCCAGATTTGCACAGTTCGTCTTTAGGAAGGATTCTTCACTTTAAGAAACAAAGTGTGTCTCTGGGGCACTAAAACTCTTTGCTTAGAAAACAGATCACAGTAACACTCTATGTTGATGGCTTCTCCACGTGGTAACTCAGGGACCCAGGATCCTTTCATCTTGAGTCTCTGCCTTCCCCTGCACTCTCCTTTTCATCTGGATCCCGCCAGCCGCAGGTGAGACTGTGGGGAGCACTGGTGTCTTAGAAGCCTCAGCTAAGAGCTGGAACACTTCACTCCTACTCTGTTCTATTGGCTGGAACTCACCATCAACACTTATTTGTCATTTTCTTGATTTTTGTATTTTCATCAAGAGTAAATAAATGTTATTTCAGCATGCATTGACGTCGTTTTTCTTTTTTACTGGACCCACTTATGCAATATTTAAGCTAATAAAAACTGTAATATGAAACCATGATTGCACTCTGACTAACCCTCACTTTGTCATGGTGGGATGTTGCCATATTGCACCACCTGCTCCTATTTTTATTAGAATCTTCATTCTCTATTTATGAACAAAACTAGTCTAGAATTTTATTTCTTTTTCTTCTTTTTCTTGTTTGTTTTTGCATTAGGTTTCTGCTACCTTTGTAAATAAATCAGTGTGTTCCTCATGCAGCATATATGTATTTATCAGTCTTGTAAGGTTAGAACAGTCCATAAATCCTAAAAGAGTTTAGGTTGAATTTTAGAAGATAGAAACAAAAATGAAGTAATAAACAAACAGTTGCTGGCAAACAACTGTTTGTGCTTTGTAAGGTGAGACCTATGCTTGATTGTACCCACATGCGCTGGGCCAGGTCCGAGGAAGCCTGAGTTCTCATCTCTGCTCTGTACCTCTGCTGTCTCACAAGAGTCATGATGCCCCATTGCCTCAAGCACCCTTCCTATGCAGAAAGAAGGCACTGGGAAGATGTGACGTTCAAGGTGACTTCCAACAGTCTGAGAGTTTTTCTAAATTTCAAAGATGACTTTCCCAATGCAGAAGCCAAGAAAGATCACATTTAAAAAACACACACATGAAAAAAATAAAATACATATTTTTGTTTCGGGCTCCTATCTGAAAGGAAGACAGGTGCAGAAAAATCACATCAGGTCCTTCCCTGATGCAACTGAGCTTGAGCTAAGCTCACTATGTCTCTAGAATCTACCACCTATTCAATACATACAAGGATTTATTAAACATCTGCTATGTGCCAAGCGCAGTGAAAATGCATAAGACACAGTCTCACTCTGAAGAGTTCTCAGTCTTGTGGGCAAAGGCAGGACGTTCATTGTGTGGCTTGAGTGCACACAGGAAGGCTTGAGAGGATGTGAGATGAATATGAGGAACAGATGCTGCCCTGGAGTGGCTCCCGTCCCGCCCGAAGAGATAAACAAGGCACCAAACAACCACAGAACCTGCAAGTGCCAAGCCATGGGCACTGGCCCTAACTACAATGGGAATTCTGAAAAGGCAGAAAACATTTAAGTGATCTTAATATCATCAGACCTGGCAAGGCTTGATAGTCCTCCCTCTTCACTAAAAAAAGAAGTTTCAGTGGAATATTCTGAGCAGGCAGTGTGCTAGACTCTGGGAACGCAAGCCCGGGAAAGTCCACATGATGCCTTAAAATGCTCAGCAGACAGCGAAGCCGACGTGGCGCTCCGAACCAGGGGCTAAGCGCCACCCTCCACACAGCCTCGGCCTTCGCTCTGCCTGGAAACCGGGGACTGTTTCAGAAAGGGGCTGCCATCTCTGCTGCGCTTCGAAGGAAGGGGAGAACTTAGCCAGGGAGCAAGGTTGGAGGTAAGGGGTTCTAAGCCCAGGAGACACCAACAGTATAAAATTGGGTAAATTCCTGAAGAGTCAAGGTTGAGCGATTCCTGTAAGGAGCAGAGGCAGTGAAATCAAAGAGAAGAGAAACTTGAGGCCAGTAAATTATGCATCAGTCTTAACAGATGGGAACTAACAATATGTCCCTGCGAAAGATCAATGTCAGGGTGAGGCTCAAGTTCACCTCCCGCAGCCTGTGACTTACAGTAGCACATCCACTCAGCTTTGCCATCTGCACAGAGGAACGTTGGGACAACGAGGGCATCCGGCACATGCCATTGAGTCTCTCTCTGTTCTGACTGTGGGATGCCACCCTACTGGGTCAGCTGACTCTTCCCCCGCCTGTAAATCCTAGTCAGGGCTGTTGGTGCCCGAGGAAGAGTCCTATCTACCTCTGAGTAAAGACAGGAATAGGAGCTGGTTTATCTAGAACAGCAACACAACCATCGTTGTCAAAAGCAAATACCACTTCTGATATTTGCATGCAGAGTGCATGGTATCAACTCACGTGTCTCCCCAGGAGTGTGAGCCATTAACGCTTCACTAACCACAGCGCTCGCCATCAAGGCCATCATTTCCAATCCTACAAAGGAAACACTAGGAAAAACAGAATCTAAAAGTTTTCTTTGTCAACCTCAAGAGGAGGCAATCGATATAATTTGGGTGTTTTCACTACATCTGAGAAGGAAATGAAATCAGGATGCATGAGCACGGGTTGTAAGCTATGCGGCCAACAGAGATGGCCCAGACATGTCCTCAAGGAGCTCAGAATCAGGTGGAGAAAATAAGATGTCATATAAATCACCTAAGCAGTGGTTGCCACAGCACTATAAGCTTTTCAAAATGATTGGCATCACTCGCAGCCACCAAATGCTGCATTCCTTTTCGGCACCAATAGGTCCAGTATGTTTTCAGGTAGCATCTGTGTTGGGGTGTGGTAGGGATCCATCTGGAAGACCACAAAGACACTCAGGACCATTCAAAGCTGGAATGCTCTGAAGCAGCTTCCCAAGATCTAGGCCTGACCTTTCAGGATGCCTGAAAACGCACTGAACAAGGCCAAGTGTGGTGGCTCAAGTTCAACACTAGCCAAGGCAACATAGCAAGACCCCAGTTCTGCAAAAATATTGTAAAAATTAGCCAGACATGGTTGTGTGCCTATAGTACCAGCTACTCGGGAGGATGAGACAAGAGGGTCTCATGACTCCAGGGGTAGAAGGCTGTAGTGAGCTGTGATCACACCACTGAATTCCTGGGCAAAGAGCAACACCCTGTTTCAAAAAAAAAAAAAGAGTACCCTGAACCGTGGAAGTGGACTTCTGCACTCTGCCATTCTCCCACTTCCCTTTCTTGAGCCAGTTTCCATGGGCATTGCCCAGGGTAATCTAGGGTAACCTGCAGTAGAAGCAGAACTGAGTTCAAAGAGTTGAGACAGAGGAGAAATATGTTTGGCTTGGTTTAAACCTAGATTTCCTAGGCCAGGTCACAGTATCACCTCCACCTTTTCCCTTCAACTTTTGTTCAAGAGATCAGACTGATTTATAAGATAAACAGACTGCTAGCCAAGAAGTCTCCTTCCTCTCCCCTTCTTTCTGTTCTGGTAAGTTCCATAACTAAATAGAACTAAATAGTGACTTTTGGTGCCAGCCCAAGGACTAAGAACCTCTTCAGTCTGGAAGTGAAATGTACATGTTTGTTCATTCACATTCTTGACAGATGAACAGACTGATACCCCCAGGAAGTCATTAGCAGAAGAGAGACAGGTCTTCTGGAACATCTGTGACTCACGGTGTTAAACAAAACATTGTAGAGAGCTATCTAAATGAGTTCCTTTTACCCGATACATTATATCTGACTTTCAATAGAAAATTACACAGTGTAATAAAAAACAAAAAAATCCCACATGTTCTGAAGAAACAAAGCAAGCATCATACACAAACCCAGGGAGGGCAGAGATTTGAGGATTATCAGAGCAGAAATGAAAAATAACTGATTAATATGCTAAAGGCTCTAATGGAAAAGTTGGACAACATGTAAGAGCAGAGGGGGAATGTAGGCAGAGCTGGAAACTCTAAGAAAGAATCAAAAGGAGAGGCCTGACATCTAAAACTTACTTATGCACAGTGACTGGAGGTGGCAGTGGCAAACAGGTCCTTGTGGTCTAGATGGATCCTGCAAAAATGTCTCTCTCTCTGTCTCTTGAAGACTTGAAGGTAGACAGAATACTGCAGGCTCAAACTGCTCATATGGTTTGGCTGTGTCCCCACCCAAATCTCAAATTGTAGCCCCCATAATTCCCTTGTATCATGGGAGGTACCCAGTGGGAGGTAATTGAATCATAAGGGCAGCTCTTTCCCATGCTGTTCTTGTGATAGTGAGTAAGTCTCATGAGATCCGATGGCTTTATAAACAGTGGTTCCCCTGCACACACTCTCCTGCCTGCTGCCGTGTAAGACACTGTCCTTTGCCTTCCGCCATGGTGGTGAGGCCTCCCCAGCCGGTTGAACTGGGAGTCAATGAAACCTCTTTCCTTTATAAATTACCCAGTCTCAGGTATCCCTTTATTAACAGATGAATACACTGCTTTTTCTGTAAATCTTGCCAACCGGCAATTTTGTCAGAAGCCTCTGTTCACGTCTCTCAAAATGGAAACCTCTAGCCCAAACTATACCCAGAGTTCTCTCAATACATGGGCCTGAGTTTAAATGAAGAAGAAATATGTGCAAATATGGCTATGATTTCTGGAGCACAAATTCAGGGGCAGGGCAGTTGGTAGCAAGGCCTTCAAGTGTGAACGATGCAATAATGACTCCTGTGACTGATAATGATGTTGGAATTTGTAGAGCAGAAATTAAGCAAGGGATTCATGAAGCCATTCTGGGTAAGGATCAAGATGGAGAAATTGGACTCAGGCTTAAATCAATAGATAATGGTATACGTGTTCAGCTAGTCAAGGCTAATTCTTCAGCCTCATCGGTTGGTCTGAGACTTGGGGACCAAGTACCCCAGATCAGTGGTGAAAATGGTGCAGGCTGGAGCTCTGAAAGCACAGAAGGTACTCAGTCAGGCTTTTGGAGAGAAGATTACTATGACCATTCATGACAGGCCCTTTGAATGGACAATTACCATCCACAAGGATAGCACTGGACATGTTGGTTTCGTCTTTTAAAATGAAAAAATAGGTCAGACGTGGTGGCTCATGCCTGTAATCTCAACACTTTGGGAGGCCAAGGCAGGCAGATCACCTGATGTCAGGAGTTTGAGACCAACCTGGCCAATATGGCGAAACCCCATCTCCACTAAAAATTAGCCAGGCATGCTGGTGCACACCTGTAATCCCAGCTACTCAGGAGGCTGAGCCTCAGCAGGAGAATTGTTTGAATCCAGGAGGCAGAGGATGTGGTGAGCCGAGATTGCACCACTGCACTCCAGCCTGGGCAAGAGAGTAAGACTCCATCTCCAAAAGAAAGAGAAAGAAAAAAAACAACATCCATAGTGAAAGACCATTCTAGGCCAAGTACAGTGGCTCACACCTGTAATCCCAACACTTTGGGAGGCCGAGGCAGGCAAATCACCTGAGGTCGGGAGTTCGAGACGATCTGATCAACATGGAGAAACCCCTTCTCTACTAAAACAAAACAAAAAACAATTAGCCAGGCATGGTGGCATATGCCTGTAATCCCAGTTGCTCGGGAGGCTGAGGCAGAATTGCATGAACCTGGGGGGCAGAGGTTGTGGTGAGCCAAAATCGCACCATTGCACTCCAGCCTGGACAACAAGAGCAAAACTGCATCTCAAAAAAAAAAAAAGAGAAAGTTCTGTAGCCAGAAATGTTCTTCTCACAGAACATAATACCTGTGAAATCAACAGAAAGAATGTCATTGGATTGAAGGACTCTCAAATGGCAGACATACTGTCAACACCTGGGACTGCACTAACCATTACAATCACGTCGGCTTTCATCTTTAAACATATCATTCGGCGATGACACCAAGCATGCTGAAAAGCCTAATCGATCACACCATTGCTGAGGTTAAAATGCACCACACGACGAAATGTGGCTGAACGTCTCCAGTTTCTTTCTTTGGCACTTCTGTATTCTGCACATGAAGCTTTCCCGGGATGGGCAAGTCTATGCCGCCTGAGGCGCTTTCTCACATTATGGCTGGGAATCAAGGTTTCATCTGATACTTTGTTCAGATTTCAACCTTATCCTGGTTTTACAGAGGTGAAACTTTCGAGAGATTTACTGACTTTCCTGGAATAGTTTCTCTTCTGGAAACATGATGCTTTTATAAGCCGCTGTGGTTAGGATGACGGACACAGGCTTAGCATTCACCTTTCTCCTAGGTAATGAGTAGCGCTGTTCATGCTACTTTAGTTCTATGGCATATTTGCATTTTTAACACATGCTACCATAGAACACTTAGAATGACTGCGCTTGATTTTTTTTTTTTAATTCTGTGTATGTGTGTATAAAATGCCAGTTAAGAACACCAGCTTCAGCTGGGCGCCTTGGCTCACACCTGTAATCCCAGCACTTTGAGAGGTCAAGGTGGGAGGATCATTTGAGGTCAGGAGTTTGAGACCAGTCTGGCCAACATGGCGAAACCTTGTCTCTACTAAAAATACAAAAACTAGCCGGGCATGGTGGCACACGCCTGTAATCCCAGCAGAATCGCTTGAACCCAGGAGGTGGAGGTTGCAGTGAGCCAAGATCATGTCACTGCACGCCAGCCTAAGTAATAGAGTGAGACTCCGTCTCAAGAAAAAAAGCAAAAAACCAAAAACAAAACCACTGGTTTCATTCCATGTAAGCATTAAACAGTGTATGTAGGTCGCAAGAGATTGTGATGGCTGGTCTTAAATCTTAACTACCTTCACTTAATGTGCTTAACTCTGTTCAGCATGTAGACTCACAGCCGAAATATAATTAGTACTGCCTTTCCAAACCCAAAATGTAGTTCTCGATTAACCCGAAATGGACACCAGCCCAGGACAGTTTCATGGTATTTAATGAGCTGCAGCATAGTAGCTGCTTAGTTGTATTTGAGATTTTCTAGTCAATACATAATGGAAACTTTTTTCTTCTAAAAGTTGCCAGTAGCTCTACAGATTTCCTGTAAAAATGATTATATTAAGCAGGACAAACTTTTTAGTGTGTGAGACGTAGTCTCACCTACTCTGCTGCCCAGGCTGGAGGGCAGTGGCACAATCACTGCTCAATACAACCTCTGCTCACCGCAACCTCTGCCTCCTGGGCTCAAGCGATTCTCCTGCCTCAGCCTCTCCAGTAGCTGGGATTATAGGCGTGCACCACCATGCCCGGCTAGTGTCTTAATTTTTTCTGGAGACGGGGTTTCACTATGTTGGCCAGGCTGCTCTTGAATTCCTGACCTCAAGTGATCCGCCCACCGTGGCCTCCCAAAGTGCTGGGATTATAGGCATGAGCCACCACGCCCAGCCTAAACAGGATAAACTTTTGACTCCTCTTTTTTTTTTCATTTGTGGATTAAGTGGTATAATACTTAAGTTTGGCATTTGACTCTTAAGATTATGTAACCTAGCCACTTCAGACAGTCTTAGAATATTTTTCTGGTAATTCGTTTCGTTTCCTGATTCCTCCTTGCAAACAAAAAGTGACACTTTATCCTGATTTCTTCTTCTTTTTGATTTATGCCTCTTCTGTTTTGATTAAATATGTACACATAACGTTAAAAAATAAAACTCATGTATGCAACAAACATGTAATGGGAATGCCCGACAGAAAAAAGAGAAAGAGACAAAAAAGATATATATTTGAACTAATAATGGATGAAAATTTTCCAAAATTAATGACAGATACCAAACCACAAAACCAGGAAGCTCAGAGGAGGATAAATACACCAAGCAGGATAAATGTCAAAGAAATGTACATCTAGAAAATCAAAGACAAGGCCGGGTGTGGTGGCTCATGCCTGTAATCCCAGCACTTTGGGAGGCTGAGGCAGGCAGATCACCTGAGGTCAGGAGTTTGAAACCAGCCTGGCCAACATGGCAAAACTCCGTCTCTACTAAAAATACAAAAAAAGTTAGCTGGGAGTGGTGGTGGGTGCCTATAAACCCAGCTATTCAGGAGGCTGAGGCAGAAGAATCACTTGAACCCAGGAGGCGGAGGTTGTAGTGAGCCAAAATTGAGCCACTGCATTCCAGCCTGGGCAACAGAGCAAGACTCGGTCTCAAAAAAATGAAAGACAAAAAGAAAATCTTGAAAGAAGCCAGACGAAAGAAAAACACACCTTACCTGCAGAGGAACTGGGATTAAAAAGCATATTGGACTTCTTTTTGAAATGCATGCGAGCGAGAAGAAAGTGGAGTGAAATACTTAAAGTGTTGGAAGAAAAAAATCCATCTAGCATAACGTACCTAGTGAAATTAGCTTTCAGAAGTCAAGGAGAAATAAAGACTCTCCCAGAAAAATATTGAGGAAATCTGACTCTAATAGAACTGCCTTGCAAGATATTAGAAGAAGTTTCTCAGAGAGAAGGAAAACAATAAGGGTCAGAAACTCAAACTACATAACGGAAAGGATGGAAGATGAATGAATGAAAGTAAATACAATCTGTCTTTTTCTTAGTCTTAATTGATCTAACAGATAGCAATTTGTCCAAAATAATAACAGTAATAATGTATTTGGTGAGATTATAGCTTATAGATAAGTGAAATTGATGACAGCAGTCATAGAAGGGACAGGGGGAAGAATTGGGAGCACTCTGCTATAAAGTACAGCCAGGTGTCACTTAATGGCAGAGACATATTCTGAGATAGGTGTCATTAGGTAATTTTGTCCTTCTACAAACATCACAGAGTCTGCTCATACAAACCTAGGTAGTATAGCCTACTGCACACCTAGGCTATATCGTACAGCCTATTGTTCCTAAGACAAAATCCTGTACGGCATGTTTCTATACTAAATACTTTAGGCAATTGTTACACTGCAGTAAGTATTTGTTTATCTAAATAGACAGCCAACATCAGAAAGGTACAATACTATAATCTCAGCCAGGCTTGGTGGCTCACGCCTGTAATTCCAACACTTTGAGAGGCCCAGGCGGGTGGACACGTGAGGTCAGGAGTTCAAGACCAGCCTGGTCAACATGGTGAAATCCTATCTCTACTAAAAATACAAAAGTTAACCCAGGAGGTGGAGGTTGCAGTGAGTTGAGATTGTGCCACTGCACTCTGGGCTGAGTAACAGAGTGAGACTCAATCTTTTTTTTTTGTGGGGGGGTGGACAGAGTTTCGCTCTTGTTTCCCAGGCTGGAGTGCAATGGCGTGATCTCGGCTCACCACAACCTCCGTCTCCTGGGTTCAGGTAATTCTCCTGCCTCAGCTTCCTGAGTAGCTGGGATTACAGGCATGCACCACCGTGCCCAGCTAATTTTCTGTATTTTTAGTAGAGATGGGGTTTCACCATGTTGACCAGGATGGTCTCGATCTCCTGACCTTGTGATCCACCCGCCTTGGCCTCCCAAAGTGCTGGGATTATAGGCGTGAGCCACTGCACCCAGCCTGAGACTCAATCTTAAAAAACAAACAAACAAAAATAGTATTAATAATCTCTTATGGAAGCACCATTGCATATGCAGTCTATCATTGACCGAAAGATCACTGTACAGCACACAATCACACTCGCACTACCTGTGAAGTAGCTCAGTGTTATTTGCAAGTAAAACTGGATTAGTTTAAATGTATATTGAAAATTCTAGGGCAACCACTTAAAACCGTCAAAGAAGAAGTCTAATTGGTAATCTAAGAGAGGGAAGATAATGAAATCATCTAAGATGCTCAGTTAACACCAGATAATGCAGAATTAGAGTGGGAAAAAAACAAGAGCAGGGACAATGAGATAATAAATAGAAAATAGTTATGAATACAATAGATATTAAGCCAATTATAAAAATAATCTCTTTAAATGCGAATGGTCTAAATACACCAATTAAAAGCAAAGACTGGCTGGGTACAGTGGCTCATGTATATAACCTCGTCACTTTGGGAGGCCGAGGCAGATGGATCACGTGGGGCCAGAAGTCTGAGAGCAGCCTGGTCAGCATGGTAAGACCCCCATCCCTACTAAAAATACAAAAATTAGCCGGGCACAGTGGCCTACACCTGTAATCCCAGTTATTTAGGAGGCTGAGGCAGGAGTATCACTTGAACCCGGGAGGCAGAGGTTGCAAACAGCCGAGATCATGTCACTCCACTGCAGTTTGGGTGACAGAGTGAGACTCCATCTCGAAATAAATAAATAATAAATAAAATAAAAGACTGTCAGAGTGGATTAAAAAACAAGACCCAACTATCTGTTTTCTACAAGAGGCCCAAATTAAGCATAAAGACGTAAATAGATTAAAAGAAAGAGGATGGTCAACAGATGAACGGATTTTAAAACGTAGTACATACACACAATGAAATACTATTCAGTTTAAGAAAGAAGAAAATTTTGTAGGACAACATGGATAAAAGTTGAGAACATTATGCTAAGTGAAATAAACCCATCACAGAAAGACAAATACTGCACGATTCCACTCGAGGAGTAGAATAGTTAAATGCATAGACTCAAACAGTGGAATCGTGGTTGCCCGGAGTTGGGAGGAAGGGGAAATAGGGACTCATTAATCAATAGGCATGAAGACTTAGTCAAGCAAGATGAGCACCCTCTAGAGATCGGCTGTAGAACATTGTACCTGGAGTCAACAATAATGCATTGTACAACCAAAAATTGGATAAGAGGGTAGACCTCACATAAAGTGTTATTGCCACAAGTTTTTCAAGTAAAGAGACTGAGCCGGGCACGGTGTCTCATGCCTGTAATCCCAACACTTTGGGAGGCTGAGGTGGGTGGATCACTTGAGGTCAGAAGTTTGAAATCGGCCTGACCAATGTGGTAAAACCCCATTTCTACTAAAAATACAAAATTAGCTGAATGTGGTGGTGCATGCCTGTAATCCCAGCTATTCACAAGGCTGAGGCAGGAGGATCACTTGAATCTGGGAGGCAGAGGTTGCAGTGAGGCAATATCAAACCATTGCACTCCAGCCTGGGAAACAAGAACAAAACTCCGTCTCAAAACAAAACAAAGGCCGGGCGCGGTGGCTCACGCCTGTAATCCCAGCACTTTGGGAGGCCGAGGCGGGAGGATCACGAGGTCAAGAGATCGAGACCATCCTGGTCAACAAGGTGAAACCCCATCTCTACTAAAAATACAAAAAATTAGCTGGGCATGGTGGTGTGAGCCTGTAATCCCAGCTACTCAGGAGGCTGAGGCAGGAGAATTGCCTGAACCCAGGAGGCGGAGGTTGCGGTGAGCCGAGATCGCGCCATTGCACTCCAGCCTGGGTAACAAGAGCGAAACTGCGTCTCGGAAAAAAAAAAAAGAAAGAAAAAAGAAAAAGAGATTGAAACACTTGTGCATTGCTGATAGAAATAAAAATGGTGCTGCTGCTATGAAATAGTTTGGCAATTCCTCAAAAACGTGGACATAAAATGACCATAGGATCCATCCTTCCACTTCTAGATTTGTACCCCAAAGAGCTGAAAGCAGGAGGTTAAACAGATACTTGTATACCAATGTTCACAGCAGCATTATTCGCAACAGCCGAAAGGTAGGAACAACCCAAAGTCCATCGATAGATGAATGGACAAACGTGGTATACACACAGTGGAATATTATTCAACCTTAAAAATGGAATGAAATCCTGACTTATGCTATAACATGGATGAACCTTGAAAACATTGTGATAAGTGAAATCAACCGAAGACACAAGGACAAACACTGTATGATTCCACTTACATGAGGCAGCTAGAATAGGAAATTTATAGAGAAAGAATGTAAAATAGAGGCCACCCGGGGCTGGAGGTGGAGGAGAGGGATTTGGGAGTTGTAGTTAAATGAGTTCAGAGTTCTTGTTTCCAGGTTCTGGGAATGGACAGCGCTGACAGGTGTCCAACACTCTGAATATGCCTAATGCCACTAAACTGTACACATCACATAGTTCAAATGGTAGATTTCATTGCATATATTATGCCATAATGAAAAATTTTGAAGTAAGAGGATGAAGAAAGTTACTAACCAATAGTCTATGCTAACACTAATCCAAAAGAAGCGGGAGTAGCTACATTAATTACAGACAAAGCAGACTTGAGAGCAAAGACAATTGTCAGGAATAAAGAGGGGCATTACAAATGATAAAGGGGTCAATTCTCTAAGAAGACATAACCGTTTTAAATGTATATGTGCCTAAGAACAGAATCAAAATATGTGAGGTAGCAAACGATAGGACTGCAAGGAAAATAGATGAATTCACAATTATAGTTGAAGACTTCAACACCCTTGTATAAAAAACAGGTCTAGCAGGCAGAAAAGCAGTAAGAACAAAACAGAACTGAATAGTACCATCAGTCAACAGAATCTAATTGGCAGTTATTAATAATTCTTTCAACAATAGAAAAATACACATTCTTCTCAAGCTCACATGGAACATTCATCAAGACAGATCATATTCTGGGTCATAACATACACCTTGACAAATGTAATGCTGACAAGGAGAGAGGAGGAAGCTCTCAGATCTGTCGCCATGAGCTGCGGGTTGCAATGGGTTTTATAAGCATAAGGTAATGAGGCGTGATCTCATTGGATCCTGCAAAGAGATGATGCTGGGAGGCATGATCTGACTGGACCCTGCCATGGGGTGTTACCAGGGTCCAGTCTGATTGGATCACGGATCCTGCCTGCAGTGTTTGCTCCTTAAATCTGTCCCCACTGCTTGGTCTGAGCATTTAGGTTCCACCCATGGTTGCACACTTGTCTCACCTGGGCATGCTCGGGTTACTTAAACTTCAACCTGGGGGTCCAAGGTAACTGGAAAACAACTCACAACTTTGTTGCATGAAAACTGAACCAGGTCGGTCTGATATGGCTACAGCTCCTCTCTCCAGTGCCTTTGCCTTGTTTTATTTCTCGCTTGTCCACCGTCCTCTGCTCTTTCGTCTGACCCAGGGCTTATACTGTAGTCAGTAGCCTGAGTCTTCCAGCCTCCATCTTTCTTCCATGCTGGCTGCTTCCTGCCCTCAAACACTAGACTCCAAGTTCTTCAGCTTCTGCACTCAGTAGCCACAGCAGGGATGGAGGTGGGGCAGCTTGTTGTCTCGAGATGGCCAGGCCTCCTCGCCATTCCCATAAGGACATAGGCTTTGGGAAGAATAAAGCCAAGGAAACCTACTTCTGCTTTGAGTCATATTCTATCCCCCATACACATACCTCCCAAGGCAACAGACACCAAATTGCCCTGATTAAATAGAACAACTTGGCTGGGCACAGTGGCTCACACCTGTAATCCCAGCACTTTGGGAGGTCAAGGAGGGTGGATCACCTGATATCTGGAGTTTGAAACCAGCCCAGCCAACATGGTAAAATCCTGTTTCTACTAAAAATACAAAAAAATTAGCCAGGTGTCGTGGTGTGCACCTGTAATCCCAGCTACTCAGGAGGTTACGCAGAAGAATCACTTGAACCCAGGAGGTGGTGGTTGCAGTGAGCCGAGATCGCGCCACTGCACTCCAACCTGGGCGAGAAGAGCCAAACTCCATCTCAAATAAATAAATGGAAAAACTAGCACAGCAGGAAAATATGGGGTGAGTGAGAAAAATAAATCACTCCATAGAAGTTCCAGATGAAACCCCACACACGGAAAGCCTAAATTTCATAACCAAACATTCAGACATGCACAGACCAAGGAACTTTCTGTACTGTTTTATCGCTGAACTGAACATAGCTCCTGTGTTTGTTGATGGCAGAATACAGCATGATTTTGCCAAATCAGGGTGAACTCCCTCACCTCTGAATTGTCTTCTCCTCTTTTGAGTAAACACTTGGTTACTTTAAAGCCCCCTCTAATTGCACCTTCTTAATGATGACTTGATTTCAAGGAGCTTTTATCTTGTCCTCAGAGAAAGAGAGACAGCTGGCCTAGCGCAGCCTTAGGTCTATGCTAGTCTTTCCTGAAGGATAGCCTGGCCCATTGGACGGAGGTGAAGCCCAGCCTCACTACCTCTGCCGTTATGGCCACAGCTGCTCCAGAATCCCTTTAATTTACTAAGGCCATGGTGCTTGCACAATCAGAATAGTACTTTTAAGGTGCCATGTTCCCAACAGACGTACTGAGTCAGACCATGCAGGGGGAACCTGGAAACAGACACTAAGCCCCCGTAAGGGCATCTTATGCATGGAGACTTTGAGAGCCAGCGGAGGTGCTCTTATGATGTTATCTCTGACCCAAAGAGGAGAAGCCAGGGATCTGAGCCTGAATCCGGTCACCACCAATTCTTTTCCACGCCCTCAGCTAGTCCATGCTTTCTCTCTAGCAGGAAAACAGATTTTACATCATCAAACAATCATTTTCACTGTGATCATTTCCATGATAAAATTCAGCTAGGCATGGTGGTATGTGCCTGTAGTCCCAACTATTTGGGAGGCTGAGGCAGGAGGATCACCTGAGCCCAAGAATGCAAACCTATAATGTGCTATGATGGTGCCTGTGAATAGTCACTGCTTTCCAGTCTGAGCAACATAGCGAGACCTCATCTCTTAAGAAAAAGAAGGAAAAAAAAAGGCCAGGCGTGATGGCTCACACCCGTAATCCCAGCGCTTTGGGAGGCTGAGGCAGGTGAATCACAAGGTCAGGAGATCAAGCCATCCTGGCCGATGGGGTGAAACCCTGTGTCTACTAAAAATACAAAAATTAGCCAGGTGTGGCGATGTGTGCCTGTAGTCCCAGCTACTCAGAGGCTGAGGCAGGAGAACTTCTTGAACCCGGGAGATGGAGGTTTCAGTGAGCTGAGATCCTGCCACTGCACTCCAGCCTGGGCAACAGAGGGAGACTCCATCAAAAAAAAATTCATGCTCTGAATCCTTCAGGATTTATTCTTTGGGCTCAAAAAATCTTTCCATTTTATCCTTAGATTTCAAGTTCATGAATTTGTTTTAAAATCTATTTAAGAATTCAATTGATCTTTGCTGTACCTGCCTTCTTACTAAAGTGAAGCATCCTTCAGCCTCGTGGGTCTAGCTCCCTAGGAGGATCCTGGAGTGCAGTGCCAAGTAATGGAGATAGAGGGGGATTAGGGAAACTTTAATATCTCAAAGTTTGCCTCAGTACAATTTAAAAAAAAAAAGAAAAGAAAAGAATAGAGGCCAGGTGTGGTGGCTCATGAATGTAATCCCAGCACTTTGGGAGGTTGAGGTGGGCAGATCACAAAGTCAGGAGTTTGAGACCAGCCCAGCCAACATGGTGGCCAGGCTCTACTAAAAATATAAAAATTAGCCAGGGATGGTGGCGGGCACCTGAAATCCCAGCTACTCAGGAGGCTGAAGCAGGGGAATCACTTGAACCCAGGAGGTGGAGGTTGCAGTGAGCTGAGACTGTGCCATTGCACTCCAGCCTGGGTGACAGAGCAAGACTCATCTCAAAAAAAAAAAAAAGTATAGAAAAGTAAGAAAATCTGGATTCAACAGCTTTTCAGTGAGATGGGCCCTGCTTGGTTTAATTGGAGGGTGGGGGGAAAAACAGCAGAATGTATCAGTTAGGAGAACTTTTTTAAAACCTCAACAAGCTGTCTGAGCCTCTATGGAAGATGCTGTTATGCTGTTATGGGAGCCCCACTATCTGTTATTCTCTTCTTCTACCACATGCCAAGTTTTTAGCTGAGCATGTGGTTGTCCAGAATCAAAACTGCACAGTCTGAGCTTCACTTACAGCTAGACGGCGCTGTTCCCGTATGCCCTAGGATGTAGTCTACAGCTCTGTGTCAGTAAGTAACGTTAAACTAGGGCAGGCTGCTGTAACGAAGCAATCCCAAACTTTCAGGAACTTCTCCCATTAAACGCTTCTGCCTCACCAGTTCACAACTGCAAACAAAGGCCCATCAGTGAGTGGATAAAGAAGCTGTGAGATGGCCAGGCGCGGTGGCTCAAGCCTGTAATCCCAGCACTTTGGGAGGCCGAGGTGGGTGGATCACAAGGGTCAAGAGATCGAGACCATCCTGGCCAACACGATGAAACCCCGTCTCTACTAAAAATACAAAAACAATTAGCTGGGCGTGGTGGCGTGCGCCTGTAATCCCAGCTACCTGGGAGGCTGAGGCAAGAGTATTGCTTGAACCCGGGAGGCGGAGGTTGCAGTGAGCCGAGATCACGCCACTGCACTCCAGCCTGGCTCCTGGCAACAGAGCGAGATTCTGTCTCAAAAAAAAAAAAAAAAAAAAAAAAAAAAGAAGCTGTGAGATATATATATATTTGAATACTACTCAGCCATGAAAAGGAAGGAATTAATGGCATTCACAGCAATCTGGATGGGATTGGAAAGTATTATTCTAAGTAACTCAGGAATGGAAAACCAAACATCATATGTTCTCACCCGTAAGTGAGAGCTCATCTATGAGGATGCAAAGGCATAAGAATGGCACATGGACTTTGGGGACTCGGGGGAAGGGATGGAAAGGGGGTGAGTGATAAAAGACTACAATTGGGTTCAGTGTCTACTGCTCGAGTGATGGGTGGACCAAAATCTCACAAATCACCGCTAAAGAACCTATGCATATAACCAAACACCACCTGTTCCCAAAAAAAACTATAGAAATAAAATTTGTTTTAAAAAAACGCCTCGCTCTTATAAAGCCCAATTGTTTCCAATCAGGGAACAGCCTTGTTTTCTAATCAGGGACGTGGATTTTGCTATCTGTGCTCCGTCCTCCTACAGAGCTTCATGCCCCTCTCTAATCAGCAAACAGATGGAGAAGAGAGCAGGGCTCCTGCAGAGACGGTTTCTTCAGACTGGGCTAAAAGTGACACGTTCCATGGCCAGGATTGATGCTATGCTCACATCTAGCACAAAGGCAGTGACAAAAGACAGTAACACGATCTCACCAGAAGGGTGCGTGTCCAGAAGGATGAGGAATGCAGGATACTGGTGAGCACTGATAGCTGCTGCCCCGTCCCGGTTCCTCCCACCATCAGGCCATCCAGATTCACAAACACTTGCTGATGCCTTCCACAGGCTGGGGCCACACAGGTTTTCCAGGGCCATGACATGAGCCATGCCCAATCGTGCCATCAAGGTGCTATCCACCCAAAGGAGGAAGACGGATGGTCTAGATAGCAAAATATAATAAGGTGGCAAGTACTATATACAGCTTGATAAAGGGCTAGGTCACCACAGAGGGAAAAGTCCAATTTATTCTGCCTCGGGAAGGTGAGGCAGTTGTGACACCAGCATTGGGTCTTGATTGATGAAAAGAATGTCCCCGGAAAAGGAGTTTTAGGTAAAGGGGTCGGCTGAGCAAAGATGCCACAGTACAAAGGTAACAAGCCAGGGGTGGCTGCTGTGTGACACAGACAGCGTGGAAAGCCCTGGAACCCTGTCTCCCAAAGCTATTGAGTCCTATCTGCCTATTGACGTTCCGCCCGCCCGCAAAGCCCAGAGTCCTCCAAGAGGCCTTTCTTCACAGCCTTTCCTACACACACAGCAACCGGCCAGGGTCAGGCCAATGTCTAATTAATCCCAAGAACCCAGCGGAGAATAGCCCAGCACCTTCGGCACAGGAGCGCCTTGGGAAGTCAAGGTCAAGGACTCCAGCCTCATTTATGTGATGGTAAATAGCACTGGTCTTTGTCAAATGGCTGGAAATTTTGTTCACCCCCTGCTGCCCCCGGAGCTAGTTAATGGTTAGTTTCTGATTGCTGCCTCATGCTGTCCGGCGGGAGGTTCTGAATGACTCAGGGTTCTGCTGACATTCCAGGAGGTCACCGGAGAGATGAGACGCTCCCCCAGACGTGACCCCAGGCACACAGGCAGCGGACACAGCAGGAAGCAGGAAAAGGGCCTCTCTCCCTTCTGAGTGCTCGGACATCAGCTAAAGAACCAAGACCCTTGCTGTTCCTCCAGATGACTCTGTAATACCATGAACACAAAATAAAATCTGCTCAGCCTACTTTTCTAAGAGCAGATGCCCTTTTCCAAGGTGGATAGAAACCCGATTGGCTGCACAGAAAAGAACGTTTCAGCTCTTCCGAATTTCTAAAACTGTGCATATGCACGTTAGATAGTTGACCACTAACGTTCCTAAGACGATAACACGAAGAAAGAGTTGTTATTTCAAAAAGAAGTCCGTTGAGACATGTTTAAAATTCACACGTATATGACTTAAAAATATTACCATGCATGAATATAGACTATCTAAACGGATCCTCACTGGAGGGACAAAAGCATTCAGAGTAAAAGGCCTGACAAGTTAGTAGCCATTGCATCCTTGCGATCTCACGCACACAGTGATCCATTAGCCGTCGTCATAACAACTGAAGGGGACTGAGCACTTGCTGTGTGGCAGGCACTACGCTAAGGGCTTTATGCATTTCCTCGGTTAATTATCAGTCCCACAACAGCAGTCCTGTTACCATCTCATTTTACGGATGAGGAGCAGAGGCCTGCATTGGACCTCCCAGGGAGAAGGTAATAAAGTCAGGCCTAGCATTCAAGTGTGTCTAAGTCTAAAACCTATGGCTTTAACCAACCACCACACCGTCTCCTTAAACGGTTCCTATGTGTCTATTCATTCCTTAAACAAACATTTATTGGGCACCTGTGTGCAAGCACTCAGCTAAGTCCTAGAGGATAAAAATGTATATAAAAGTCTGCCCTCTGCAAACCTGGGCTCTAGCAGTCAGTATCCACTTTATCTTTAAAATGCCTACACCGATGGCTATTTTATTCAAAATAACCTCAAACTGGAAACAACCCAAATGGTCTTCAGAGGGTAAGTGGTTAAAAATCAACAGTGGCTGATCCAAACCACAGAATACCACTCACCAATAAAAAAGAGCAAACTATTAGCACCGAAATGACCTGGATGGGCCTCAAAGAGACCCTTCTGAATGAAGAAGTCCGCTAGCCGGTGATCTATTATATTAGTCCATTCTCACACTGCTGTAAAGAAGTACCAGAGCCTGGGTCATTTATAAAGAAGAGCTTTCACTGGTCACAGTTCTTCACGCTGTACAGAAAGTATGATGCTGGTATCTGCTTAGCTTCTGGGAAGACCTCAGGAAACTTACAGTCATGGCAGAAGGCAAAGGGGAAGCGGGCATATCTTACATGCCCGGAGCAGGAGGGAGTGGGGAGGTGGGGTTGTGCCACACACTTTTCAACAGACAGATCTTGTGAGAACTCTATTGTGAGAATAACACAAGGGAAATTATGTAAGCCATTAGAAACCACCTCCACGGCCGGGCGTGGTGGCTCACATCTGTAATCCCAGCACTGTGGGAGATGGAGGCAGGTGGATCATTTGAGGTCAGGAGTTCAAGACCGGCCTGGCCAACAAAGTTAAAACCTATCTCTACTAAAAATACAAAAATGTGCTGGGTGTGGTGGCAGGTGCCTGTAATTCCAGCTACTCAGGAGGCTGAGGCAGGAGAATCACTGGAACCCAGGAGGCTGAAGTTGCAGTGAGTCCAGACGGCGCCACTGCACTTCAGCCTAAGTGACAGAGAGAAAAAACAAAGAAAGAAAGAAAGAAAAAGAAACCATCCCTATGATCCCATCACCTTCTACCAGGCCCCACCTGCAGCAGTGGGGATTACATTTCAACGTGAGATTTCGGCGGGAACACAGATCCAAACCGTATTACATATGATATGATACCATTTATGCAACATTCTGAAATGACAAAATTACAGTGATGGAGAACAGGTGAGTGGTCGCCAGCAGGTAGGGAGAGGGGAAAGGAGGAAAGGGGACTTGAGGCTCTAAAGGGGTAGCATGAGGGAGCCTCCTGGTGATGGAACAGTCCTGTATCTTGATTTTGGCTATGGTTATAAGAATCCACACGTGATAAACCTGCATAGAACTCTACACACTCACACACACACATACATATGAAACGGGAAATCTAGGTAGGTTCTGTGACCTAGTCTCAACATCATGGTAGCGATTCAGTATGGCAGCTATGTAAGATATTACACTGGGGGAAACTGAGGAAAGGGTACAAGGACCTTCCTGCCTAGTTTTTGCTCGCACCATCCTTGAGTCTGTGTCAAATTTGTGTAAAGAATTGAATGACTCTGCAAGTTTTTTCCTTTATTGGAGGCTATTTAACCTCACTGTTGCCCAGAGAAAGCGAAGTTTCAGTGGTACTCGGCAGACCCCAAATTGAAGTTCTTGTAGCTGGTAGTTAGATAAAGCCAGCAATTAACCTGTAACTATCCTGTCTGCAGCCAAATGATAGTTTCCATACAGTGATTTCTCTTTTTGGCATTTTTTGATTTGTTTCTTGGGATCTTTTTTTCTTCTGAAGCACAGCTCTTTTATTAAATAGACCCAAAAGCACACATTTGATACTTTCATACATTTTCTAAACTACGATCTAAAATGTTTTTATGAACATGCATATGAATAAATAACAACCCCTCCCAATCTATGCCATGCTTCTTTTTGAAGAATTATCCCATGTTATCCTATTTTTATAACATGCCACCCATGAACCTGATTCAAAGGCCAAAATCCCACAAAATAAAGGTAGCATTTGGTCTGACAATCCACTCCAAGCAACCAAAGCCTTCTCTTGGGTCAGTAGAAGTTTTGGTCCTGCGTCTATCAAAATCCTCTCATTCTCTAACAGACTATGTCTTTATGCGGCCTATTTTGTCAAATACAAGGTGCCATGAATTGAGAGACATCTTGATTTCCAGAATGAGATTCTCCAGCATGAAGAAAACCTGTCTTCCAATCGCTGGGCTGTGGTGGGAGCACCACCCTCCAGGTGGAGAAAGTGTAGCCTCTGCGTGTATTTGAAGAGCCAAACATCCCTTAAGCCATAAATAAAATGTTTCATTCTTGGGGATGTAAGGAAAACAAAAATACAGGACAGGCACAGTGGCTCACGCCTGTAATCCCAGCACTTTGGAAGACCAAGGTCAGGAGTTTGAGACTAGCCTGGCCAACACGGAGAAACCCCATCTCTACTAAAAATACAAAATTAGCCAGGCGTGGTGGTGCATGCCTGCAATCCCAGCTACTCGGGAGGCTGAGGCAGGAGAATTGGTTGAACCAGGGAGGTGAAGGTTGCAGTGAGCTGAGATCGTGCCGCTGCACTCCAGCCTGGGCAACATAGCAAGACTCCATCTCAAAAATAATAAAAAAACAAAAACAAACAAACGAACAAAAAAGACCACCAAAACCAAACCAAGGTTTCCCTTTTGCACACTAAGAACTCGGTGGGGAACAATCGCTTGGTTCTTGGCACTGGCCAGATGAGCTCATGAGAAAATTCCCAGCAAGAGCAGTGCCTGGGTGACTGCAGTGAGTCACCGTCAGAGGCCTGACTCCATCACAAGGCTGCGAACAGGGTTCCCGGCACGAGCGTCAGCTACTTCCTGCCTGAGTCAGACGCAGGCCCCGGAGGCGGCTCCGCGGAGGGAAGGGGCACCTTCTCCACACACCTCCTTCACTGAGTCACAGACAAGCTATGCAGAGAAATCTCTGGGATCCGCGGCAAGGCTCTAGGCAGAGGACCGAGAAGGGAGCAGCTTCCAGAGGCCACACAGGTTTGTCTCCATGACAACAGAGGCGGGGCCCGTGGCACAAGGTCTCTAAGCGCTGAAGCGTCGCTGAACCTTAGCAAAGAACAGGAAGCATCGGCCTAATGGGACAATCAACCCAGAGCCACCTAACCACAGACCCCAAAAGGCCCCTAGACGCCACCAGTCCAGGAACAGATCAAACTCAGGAATATATGAAGTTGGGTGGAAAATCTTTGCTTCCACTAACCGGTAACTGATATTTAGCACTTTAGTTACGAAGGTAGGCAGCACACCACACGGGCAGCCTCTGTGACGTCCCCAGTAAAAAATCATAATATGCTCATGTCACATGATGGGTGTTGCAGATTTTTGTTTGAGACAGAGTCTGGCTCTGTCACCAAACATGGAATGCAGTAGTATCATCACAGCTCACTGCAACCTCGACTTCCCGAGCTGGAGGGACCCTCCCGCCTCAGCCTCCAAGTAGCTGGGACTATAGGCACATGCCACCACACCCAGCTAATTTTTTAAAGATGGGATCTCACTATGTTGCCCTGGCTAGTCTCAAACTCCTGGGCTCAAGTGATCCTCCTACATCACCTCCCAAATGCTGGGATTACAGGGAGAGCCACCACACCTAGCCTGTTGCAGAAGTCTTGAAGGAATATTTACCCTTCATCTCTACTCTGAAATTGTGGTTATTATCAGACTTGCCTCTATTAAATGCATTATTAAAGTAGCACATACATTTCTTATATTTGGCATTCTGATATCAGTATTTCAATAATTCTTTCCTTCGTAATCCAAAGTATTTTATTTTTAAAATTTACACATTATTCTAAGAAGGGGCTCAAAATCAACCCTAGAGGATCAGAGGGGCTGCCGCATAACAAAAAGCTTCAGGACACAGAACAAAGTACTTCAGAGGGACTTACACTACAGTTTTCAAATTTTCATTTTCAGAGATAGGATCTCGCTCTGTCACCGAGGCTGTAGTACAGTGGTCCAACATAGCTCACGGCAGCCTTGATCTCCTGGGCTGAAGCGATCTTCCCCTTCAGCCTTCCGAGTACCTGGGACCACAGGTAAGTGCCACCACACCCAGCTATTTTATTTTTTGTAGAGACAGGTCTCCCTATGCTGCCCAGGCTGGTCTCAAACTCCTGGGCTCAAGCGATCCTCCAGCCTCAGCTTCCCAAAGTGCTGAGATTATGGGCATGAGCCGTCGCACTGGCCCATAACAGAAATGTATTTTCTCATGCTTCTGAAGCTGGGAGTCAAAGATCAAAGTGTCGGCAGGGCTGGGTCCTTCTGAGGCTGTGGGAAGGATCTGTCCAGGCCTCTGCCCATGACCAGTAGTCAGCTGTCTTCACTGTCTCTTCTCATCCCTTCCCTCTGCACGTGCCTGTCTCCAAATTTCCCTTTGTATAAGGACATCAGCCATACTGGATTAGGGCCCATCCTAAGGACCTCTTTTTAACTTGATCGCCTTTGGAAAGAACTTTCTCCAAATAAGGTCACACCCTGAGGTGCTGGCGAGTAGGAGTCCAAGGTAACACTTTTGGCAGGGACGCAATTCAGCCCTTAATGTATTCCGGTCCAATCTTCATGTTTTCCTTAGAAGGCCCTTAAGCCCAGAGTGACTGACAGAACTGTCCATAGAACAGAGGTTTCCTGACATCTCACTCAGGGTCTGAAGTGCTTTATATGCTGTAAAGGGCCATGCAATTTGTAGGTTACATGGCAGCTGGGATCCCTTAAACAGCCGGGAGCCATCCCTCCGCCTTGCAGATGTTCTCTGGAAGGCAAAGCTTTTCACCCTCCAGTGGTAAGCTCTTTGGGCCCCAGAAGACCAACAGGGAAAACTCCAGGCTTCATTTTTGTTTGCTATGCTTTTGGTTGGCAGCTGCTTCTAGTCACATCTCTCATTTCACAGCCATCATGAGAATATGGATCACAGCAAACTCCACCTCTACCAAAAATACAAAAAAAAAAACTTAGCCGGGTGTGGTGGCAGACATCTGTAATCCCAGCTACTTGGGAGGCTGAGACAAGAGAATCACTTGAACCCGGGAGGTGAAGGTTGCAGTGAGCTGAGATTGTGCCACTGCACTCCAGCCTGGGCAACAGAGCAAGACTCCGTCTCAAAAAAAGAAAAGAAAAGCCTGCAATCTCAGCTCCACAGAAGACATGTGAACACTTTAGGAAAATGGAAAGTATTCTCCTTTCCTTTATTTTCCTCTGAGAATCTGTCTATAAATCAAGCCCTCAGCCCTATTGTCCAAATCTGAAATAAAGCCTGCCTTCTCCATCTGACCCTATTCTCAAGAGACCTGAAATGAAATCTTTCCACATAGCCCTTGGCAGGCACAGATCCAGGATATGGAACAGGTCTGATGGAAATGTGTGAAAGCACAGTGTCGGGCCCAGATCCACCTATTTCTTTTTCCTTTTTCTTTTTCTTTTTCTTTTTTTTCTTTTCTTTTTTTTTTTTTGAGACACAGTCTTGTTCTATTGCCCAGACTGGAGTGCAATGGCACCATCTTGGCTCACTGCAACCTCCACCTCCCGGCTTCAAGTGGTTCTCCTGGCTCAGCCTCCCGAGTAGGTGAGACTACAGGTGCCCACCACCACGCCTAGCTAATTTTTGTATTTTTAGTAGAGATGGGATTCACCACGTTGGTCAGGCTGGTCTCGAACTCTTGACCTCAGGAGATCCACCCGCCCCGGCCTCCCAAAGTTCTGGGATTACAGGTATGAGCCACTGCACCCAGGCAGATCAACCTATTTCAACACATTGGCCAGAATCTATAAATCCAAGGCATCATTCAGGATTTAGTTAAGAAACCCCAATGTCCTAATGGGGAAGTCAGAATGATCACCTTCACTAGACAGCCTGGAGTCAAGGGAGGACAAGGGAGACCATTACTTGCAAGTCCTAAGGGACAGGAGGGACATTTATCATCTCCAAGCACTGACTTCATCAGCCATTCACCAAACCAGACTAGTGACAGCCCCTGTCTGTGAACTCAGGGTGCTTTGCACTTGTTTGTAACATACAACATGCACACACAATGGCAAGCAAGCACGCATGTACTGCCTCACATCCGCCTCCCTGCTGGACCGCAGCCACCATCAGGGAAGGGGCGACTGCCTCTCCCACCCTCTGCTCCACCCTCAGTGCTCAGCACAGATTCCCACACATGGTAGAGTCTGGTAAACATTCACTAAGTAAATACACGCCTCTCCCTCTTCCACACCCCTCTCTGATAGCCTATGACCCTTTTGCAGTACTTCTTCCCATTTAAGGTTGAACTAGGGTTCATTTAAATTTAGCTTTTAAAATATAAATACATGCCCACAGTGCGGGGGCAGAAAGCACATACAGATACACACAGGCTCCACCCTCCAGCCACGGGAGAAGGCACTGTGGCTATTTGGGGCCACAGTATTCTGTTACCTTTATTGAACATTCAGTTTTTATCAAAGATTTTCTGTATACTGCCTCATTTATTCTACACGATAACCTTAGCTAGAGACTCATAGGCTTGGGGCTTGAACACCTTGTCCAAGGTCACACACCTAGAGGGTATGAACCAGGACTGGCTCTAAAAGAGGTCTGAGTCCAACACTGGGCTTAATCAGCTTCCTGTGCTACCTGCCCGGAAGTGGCTTCATTACTCTTAAAGAATTTGGCTTCCCACCCCTTCTGCAAGCACGGCTACCAAGCTGTTCCTCCTGCAATATATAATAAGACACATCTGAAGTTTGACTTCCTGCCTCTTGGTTCCCACACCCCCAGGAGGCAGCTGTCAGAGTCCTTCAGTGGCTGAAGGAGCAGAGCCTGGGCCTCCCAGGTGTCACACAGGCACCAGGAAATATTAAATTAAAAGGGGAAGTTCTTCTTTGGTTCTAGTCCTTACCTTATCAGAGGTGTTGGAACAAGGCTGACATTTACAATGCACAGGAGCTTGGCTACTTCAGCAATCGCACGGCCACTGGTATTTCCGGAAGGATCCTTTTCAATGCTAAACACATTTTCTCTTGGCACTTGAAACTAGGTTCCAGACGGGGAAGTGGCTGAATACTAATTACTTGTAGCAAGGACACTGGAAGACCATCTTTCACTTTTTTCCCAATTTCAATAATCTGTTCCAGAATGCTTCTTACCCAAGCCCACCTTCCAGAAAATAAGTTTAAAAACTGGGAAAATCCACAGTTAGGATGAAATGAATAAAAATGTCTTTCCTTCCTTCCTTTATTTGGCAAATATTTAGTGAGCGCTTACTATCCCAGGCAGGGGGCTAGATCTTGGGGAGAGAGTGATGAGTCAAAACTGGCCCAGTTCCTACCCTCAAGATGCTTAAGTCTAATGAGATAACGGGCATGAAGCAAATAATCACACCAGTAAAGGCGCAGCTGCAACTCTGGGGGTCCCACAAAAGAGGCACGTGGTCTAATGAGTGCATGTTGTAGGGCCTGACCTAGCCCAGAGGCCGAGAAGACTCCTTAGTGCCACGACACCTAATGCACTAGAAATCACCTGGTAAGCCACACACGGTGGCTCACACCTGTAATCGCAGCACATTGGGAGGCTGAGGCGGGTGGATCATGAGGTCAGGAGTTCAAGACCAGCCTGGCTAAGATGGTGAAATCCTGTCTCTACTAAAAATACAAAAAAATCAGCTGGGCATGGTGGCTCATGCCTGCAATCCCAGCACTTTGGGAGGCCAAGGGAGGCGGGTCACAAGCTCAGGAGACCAAGACCATCCTGGGCAACATGGTGAAACCTCATCTCTACTAAAAATACAAAAATTAGCTTGATGTGGTGGCACATTCCTATAATCCCAGCTACTCAGGAGGCTGAGGCAGGGGAATAGCTTGAACCAGGCAATCTGAGCTGAGATCACACGACTGCACCCCAGCCTAGCAAGAGAGTGAGACTGTGTCTCGAAATAAATAAATAAAAATGCAAAAAATTAGCCAGGTGTGGTGGCAGGTGCCTGTAATCCCAGCTACTTGGAAGGCTGAAGCAGGAGAATTGCTTGAACCAGGGAGTTGGAGGTTGCAGTGAACTGAGATTGCACCACTGCACTCTAGCCTGGTGACAGAGTGAGAATCTGTCTCAAGAAAAAATAAATAAAAATACAAAAAATTAGTTGGGTGTGGTGGCGAGCACCTATAATCCCAGCTACTCAGGAGGCTGAGGCAGAGAACTGCTTGAACCCAGAAAGTGGAAGTTGCAGTGAGTCAAGATCACACCACTGCAC
Organism: Callithrix jacchus; assembly: GCF_049354715.1. Lineage (NCBI taxonomy): Eukaryota > Metazoa > Chordata > Mammalia > Primates > Cebidae > Callithrix > Callithrix jacchus. Next base: position 7,538,969 of record NC_133508.1, read on the forward strand.
TCCAGCCTGGCCTAAGCGACAGAGCGAGCAAGAACCAGAGGCCCCAGGAGACGGCGAGCTGTGCTTACGATGTGTGTCATTAAACCCATGAGCCGCAGGGAACCATTGGAGGGCTTTTAAACCTTGCAAGACACAATCAGTTGCCTCAAAAATATTCCTCTAGTTTCATGGTAGAATAATGAGTAATATTAGCAGTGGCTCACGCCTGTAGTTCTAGCACTTTGGGAGGCCAAGGCAGGAGGATCACTTGAGCCCAAGAGTTTAAGACAAGCCTGGGCAACATACAAGGCCTTGTCTCTACAAGAAATTAAAAATCAGCTAGGCATATAGTCCTAGCTACTCAGGAGTCTGAGGCAAGAGGATTGCTTGAGCCCAGGAGGTCAAGGCTGCAGTCCCACCCATGTAGCAGAACTAGACCCAGTCTCTAAAAAATGATCATAGTAAATCAAAAAACAAACACACGGAAAGTGAAGGACAAGAGACGGCTCCCCCGACAGTAGAATACTGAATGGTAAACACACAGGAGGGGTGGAACTGGAAAACCATGTTTCTGCAATCATCACGGCAAAAACTGGTTGAGACGAGAATCATCAATGAGGGCTAAAATTAAAAGGAAGGTTGGATGAGGAGCAGGATGTGTTCATGGTCTCAGTGCTTCCCCATAGATTGCTTATTAGCTCAAGGTAGAAAATAGTAAGTATACAGTGGAAAAACTGAAGAATACATTGGGCAGGTGATCAGATTATTACCTACAAGAGGCAGGTGGGGTCCCAGGCCTTCACAGGTGATACCCCAAGAGACACAAGGTGACTTCCATAATTGATGAAATTGGAAGACGGACTACATTATATACAAGTATTCTATCAAGGCCAGATTTTCTGAATTGGATAACTGTACCATGGTCATATGAGACCCTCCTTGTTCTTACAAAACATACACTGAAATATAAAGGGGTAAAGGAGCCTGATTTATGCAATCTACTCCCCGATTATTAAGGGAAAAATAGAAAATAAAAACAACATGCACATACAGAAAGAATGAGAAAGAGAGTTACCAAGTGAATGTGGCAAAATGTTTATTTTGAATAAAGGGACTAAGGGATTTCTCTGTAATATTTTTACAGCTTTTCTTTAATTTGGAAATTATTTCATAATAAAAAGTTAAAAAATCAAATACCTAAGAATAAATGTGATAAAATATGTGTAAGACCTCTATGTAGAAGACATGGATATTAAGACAAAAAACCCTAAATATATGAAGGAATAAGCCATTTCTTAGATTGAAAAAGTCAACATTGTAAGGATAGCAATTCTTCCCAAAGTTACCTATAGAGTTAATGTGATTTAAATTAAAATCTTAGCAAAATTTGTATGGAAATTCAAAAGCTTATTCTACAATCAAATGGAAATCCAATGGGCCAAGAATAGCCAGGCAATCTTGCATAAGAACAGAGCAAGATGATTTACTTTACCAGATGTCAAACTTTATTTTTAAGCTACATTAAGGGAGTGTGATACTGGTGCAAGTTTAGACAAATGCACATGGAATGTCTAGAAGCAGACCCTCTAGATTAATGACAAAGACAGCACTCGAACGCAATGGGAAAGGCAGCCTTCCAATGAGTGGTGCCAAGTCAGTTAGATATGGAGAAAAAGTGACACCAGACCCCTGTCATCATTCACAAAGACCAATTCCAGGCGGGTTGTAGGTACAAAGGCAAAACCACAAGACTTCTTGAGAAGATAACGGTGGCCAGACACCGCTCACACCTGTCATCCCAAAACTTTGGGAGGCCGAGGCCAAAGGATCACTTGAGGCCAGAATTTTAAGACCAGCCTGGCCAACATGACAAAACTTTGTCTCTATTAAAAATACAAAAATTAACCAGGCAAGGTGACACATGCCTGTAATACTCAGCTACTCAGGAGGGCAAGGCGCAAGAATGGTTTAAGCCCAGGAGGCAGAGGTTGCAGTGAGCAGAGATCACACCATTGCACTCCAGCCTGGACGAAAGAGCAAGACTCTGTCTCAAAAAAAAGAAAAGAAAAGAAAAGAATAATTATTATTGAGCTCGTTTCTCAGCTCCACACCCACACTTCTTTGTCCTGCTTTGTAATTCTGGGGCCAGTACTCTTCACTTCCCCCTTGCTGGTCAGCTCCCTGCTAGAACCTGCAATAGGAGCTACTAGAAAGAGGTAGAAATTCAGGAAGAGTGAAATGGAGATGTCCTCCGCGCTGATGCCGTCACTGGGCAGCGTTTTGGTTCCAGCCCTCAGCTTCTTTCAGCTCTCCCGGAACCAATCTCATCACAGCCCCTCAGGGCTATCAGCAGCTCCTCCTTAGAAGTCTGAGGCTCCTCCGCTGTGAAGGATCCCTTCTCTGAGCTACAAGGTTTTGATAACATCACCCTCTTCCCTTTGCTCCTCTAGTCTTTGAGGCAGTAACCATTTCTGAAGCTATTGTCTCTGTTATCTTAGGACTCCTGTTTTGGTTTTCAGACGCTGAAACCTGTGTGACCATTTCTCTTTATTAGATTCTCTCTCCTGAAATTTACAGTGTTTTCCCAACTTGACCATGACTGATACAATAACACACATGAATATCCTTGTGGCCTTGGGGCAGGGAAAGATTTCTTAAGCATAAAGAGGATGCTTGATAAGTTAGATTACATTGAAAATATCCCAAGACAGCTTGGTGTTTACCTTTATTTTAGGTTTGTGGGTATATGTGAAGGTTTGTTATACAAGTAAACTAATGTCATGGGGTTTGTTATACAGATTATTTCTTCTCCCAGGTAGTTATCCTTTTTTTTTTTTTTTTTTTTTTTTTTGAGACAAAGTCTCGCTCTGTCCCCCAGGCTGGAGTACAGTGGTGTGATCTCACCTCACTTCGACCTTTGTGTCCCAAATTCATGTGATTCTTTTGCCCCAGCCTCCTGAGTATAGCTGGGGCACAAGTATGTGCCATGATGCCTGGCTAATTTTTGTATTTTTAGTAGAGACAGGGTTTTACCTTGTTGTCCAGGCTGGTCTTGAACTCCTGACCTCAAGTGATCCACCTGCCTTGGCCTACCAAAGTGCTGGTATTAGAGAGGTGAGCCACCACACCTGGACTAATTTTTGTATTTTTAGTAGAGATGGGGTTTTACCATGTTGGCCAGACTGCTCTCAAACTCCCAACCTCAGTAATTTGCCCACCTTGGCTTACCGAAGTGCTGGGATTATAGGTGGCTCACACCTATAATCCCAGCCCCCAATAGTTATATTTTCTGCTCCTTTCCCTCCTCCCATTCTTCTCTGTCAAGTAGGCCCCACTGTGTGTTGTTCCCCTATGTGTGTCCATGCGTTCTCATCATCTAGCTCCCACTTATAAGTGAGAACATGCGGTATTTGGTTCCTGTTCCTGAGTTAGCTTGCTAAGGACAATAGTCTCTAGCTCCATCTACGTTCCTGCAAAAGACATGATCTCATTCCAGAGACAGCTTTTCATGGGTTAAAAGGCAAGTGACAGAGCAGGAAAAGCCATCTGCTACTCATTTAACAACAAAAGACCTTGCATTCAGAAACATCCTACATATAAGAGCAGAAAATTGAGTTTCAAAAAATGAGCAAGACTTCAAAATACGCTTCGCAAAAGACTATTCAAATATCCAGTAAACACATGAAAAGACACTCAACCTCATTTGTCAAAAGTGGAATGCAAATTAAAATTGTAAAGTGATACCACCAGTACATACCATCAGAGAAGCTGAAATTAGAAAGACTGGCAATACCAGGTGAGGGTGAAGATGCAGGGAACCGACCCCCGGTCCACTACAGGTGGGAAGGTAAATGAGTGCCACAGTTGAGGAAAACTGTTCAGCACTAGCTACCAAAATTGAACACATGCCTACCATCCGACGGTCTCATTCCCATTTACAAATCCAATGAAATGCCTGCCCTTTTTCAGTGAAATATGGGTTCAAGAATGCTCTCAGCATCGTTATTAATAATAATAATAAACTGAAAAAATACACGTGACCACAGACAGTAGAATGGAAAATAAGCTGTTAGTATATCCATACAATAAAACACTATACAAAAATGAGAATCAATCACTACCTAATGCAACAGTAAGTATGAATCTCAGAATTTAATGTTGAGGAAAACAAAGTCACGGAAAGATAATACACTGTGATTTATGTAAAGTTTAAAGTAAAACAGACAGGTGAAATGAAACTATAGCACCTGGGGATACATGCTTAGATGGTAAAACTGTCAAAAGCAGCAGAGAAGTCACTACCACCTATATCAGGATGGTGGTTACTTCCGGGGACAGAAAGCGGGTGGCAATTAAAATGAGGCATGAAGGAGCCTTCTAGATGCCTGCAATGTCTGAATTTTTTAACCTCATGGTATATATCTTTGTTTGGCAATAAATTATAGAACCATACTTTATATTTTCCATGCTTTTTTTCATGTACGTTGTACTTCACCATAAAAAGATTACAATGTAGATAATAATGCACATTTCTTAGGATGACCATTAGAATTAAATGAGGCAGGCATACAGAAGGCTTTGCTAAGTGCCTGCCATTCAGCCAGCACTCATCACATAATGGTTATTACTATCTGATGTCCCACCACTGAGCAATGAAAATAACTACTAATGCTGGGCTAGGAGAAAGCAAACTCTAATGAGAGGACTTCAAATAGTTTCTAGTATATTCTCAAAAACTGCAGGTAGAGGCCAGAGGTAAGATGTACGTGTGTTTGCTACAGATAAATGCCAGGAGACAAAGGGGACTACCACAACGCTTGGCACACAAGAGTCACTCAATAATTACTAGAAACATGGATGGAAGGATGGATGGATGGGTAGATGGATGAATGGATGAGTAGATGGATGAATGGATGGATGAGCAAGCAGACTGATGGGTAGGTGGATGGATGAATGGAATTATGGGCTAATGAACAAATGGATGGATGGATGAATGAATGGATGAGTGGATGGATGGGTGGATGGGTGAGCAGATGAATGGATGGGTGGGTGAATGGATGGATGGGTGGATGGATGGATGGATAGATGGATGGATGGGATGAATGAATAAATGGACGGGTGGATGGGTGGATGGATGGATGTAAATGGATGGATGGATGGGATAAATGAATAAGATGGGTGGGTGGGTGGATGGATGGATAGATGGATAGATGAGATGAATGAATAAATGGATATGTGGGTGGGTAGGTAGATGGATGTGGATGGATGGATGGATGGATGGATGGATTGGTAGATGGATGAGTGGATGGATGGATGTGGATGGATGGATGGATAGATGGGATGAATGAATAAATGGACAGGTGGATGGATGGATAGATGGATAGATGGGATGAATGAATAAATGGACAGGTGGATGGAGGGATAGATGGATAGATGGGATGAATGAATAAATGGACAGGTGGATGGATGGATGGATGGATGGTTGGATTGGTAGATGTATGAGTGGATGGATGGATAAGTGTGTGGAAAGATGAACTGAAACAAGACTGGTTTGATTAAAATCTTGCAACCCCAAGGGTGTACACACTTCCTCCATGCAGTTCTCTCTGTCCAGAGCTAAACACAAGACCGCATATGATACAGTGTAATTTTAGGCTTTGTGGTAACAGGAAGGTTGGTGGCCATTTTTGCAGGCCTTTCCATGGTCATTCCTGGCTATTTACTGGCCATGGGAAAGAATTATGTCAGCCTGGATCTCTAACCTACCACCAAGTGGGAAGAGAGTTTATTTCACCTACAAATTTAATGTTCTGCCAAGGCCATCAGTCCAGGCTGTGGGCAAAGTATGAGAGTAGTTTTTCCACCCAGACAGTCCCCTACAGGGAGCAGGGGTTAAGCTAATGAACATCTAGTGGATATTCAAACAGGAAGAGAAGACACTAGGTTAAGAGCATGTTTTCCTAAGCCAGCCTAAAATGACAATCAGTCATCTGAAATGAGGACCACTGAGGCCACAATTTCTAGTCCAGTATTATATCTAATTGCAGACTTCAGAGTATTGTTCATTCAAGGGAACCATCACTCAATTCACCAAGTGGTCCCTATGGTCCATTTAGTGTGGCCTGTCTGGCCCTTAGTAATGGAAACAGAGAAGCCCATTAACTGCACAGGCACACATTTATCACGTGGCAGAGGCCTCGTGCCTTTCTGTCTTTTTTATTCCTGTTATAAAGCAAGACATGCTGGCTCATGAAATCTGAATGCCTCCATGATCCCTTCACCTCTCTTCCCCAATCTGAATCTCTCTTGGAGTAACACAATTAAGAGTTGGGTCTGTTTCCTTCCAGACTTTTTTCTTTATGTGCACACAAACATAGACACACATTTCTTACATTTCTTTTCCATAAAAAAATAAGGTCAAAATATATATGCTGCTCAGTACCCTGCTCAGTGCTTATCATCAAGAACTTTCTGTCGATGACTCTGAAGCTACTTCCTTCTTAGTGGTGTCTGCATAGAAAAGCAGGCCCTCTGCTCCTACCCGCCAGTCCCTTCATCATTTTGGAGTGTCCATGCCTGGGCGTAGGTGAGCTTTTGCTTTAGGTATCTATACCTATAACTCTCTTCTGAGACTTAACCTAGGGCTCCCAGAGCCATTTTGCCTGAGAGGGGCTGAAGGATTATGAACACCTGGCTCCTTGTCTCCAGTGGGTGCAATCTACATCCCAGAGTCCGGCATTGGGATCAGGCAGGTGCCAGATCAGATCTGAAATCACATCCTGACTTGTTCCTTCCACCTCCCTCCCCTGCTTCCCTGCTCCCTCACAAGGTTGTCCTGGGAACTTTTCCATAATCAATTCCATGCACAGGAACTTTCATCGCCAGGCATGTCTGGGGAAGGTGATCACAGCATGCAGTACTCCATGAGACGGGACATGCATCATTTACCTAACCAGTCTCCTGTGAGTGGACTGTGATGCTGTCCTCGATTTTTCCCATCACAGACCATTCTGGACATGGGCTGGCACACTAGTCCAACAAAAGGGTCCTCAACTGCCCTCCACCCTGGCCACTCTTACAAGTCACTTCCATGGCACACTAGTCCAACAAAAGGGTCCTCAACTGCCCTCCACCCTGGCCACTCTTACAAGTCACTTCCATGGCACACTAGTCCAACAAAAGGGTCCTCAACTGCCCTCCACCCTGGCCACTCTTACAAGTCACTTCCATGGCACACTAGTCCAACAAAAGGGTCCTCAACTGCCCTCCACCCTGGCCACTCTTACAAGTCACTTCCATGGCACACTAGTCCAACAAAAGGGTCCTCAACTGCCCTCCACCCTGGCCACTCTTACAAGTCACTTCCATGGCACACTAGTCCAACAAAAGGGTCCTCAACTGCCCTCCACCCTGGCCACTCTTACAAGTCACTTCCATGGCACACTAGTCCAACAAAAGGGTCCTCAACTGCCCTCCACCCTGGCCACTCTTACAAGTCACTTCTATGGCACACTAGTCCAACAAAAGGGTCCTCAACTGCCCTCCACCCTGGCCACTCTTACAAGTCACTTCCATGGCACACTAGTCCAACAAAAGGGTCCTCAACTGCCCTCCACCCTGGCCACTCTTACAAGTCACTTCCATGGCACACTAGTCCAACAAAAGGGTCCTCAACTGCCCTCCACCCTGGCCACTCTTACAAGTCACTTCCATGGCACACTAGTCCAACAAAAGGGTCCTCAACTGCCCTCCACCCTGGCCACTCTTACAAGTCACTTCCATGGCACACTAGTCCAACAAAAGGGTCCTCAACTGCCCTCCACCCTGGTCACTCTTACAAGTCACTTCCATGGCACACTAGTCCAACAAAAGGGTCCTCAACTGCCCTCCACCCTGGCCACTCTTACAAGTCACTTCCATGGCACACTAGTCCAACAAAAGGGTCCTCAACTGCCCTCCACCCTGGCCACTCTTACAAGTCACTTCCATGGCACACTAGTCCAACAAAAGGGTCCTCAACTGCCCTCCACCCTGGCCACTCTTACAAGTCACTTCCATGGCACACTAGTCCAACAAAAGGGTCCTCAACTGCCCTCCACCCTGGCCACTCTTACAAGTCACTTCCATGGCACACTAGTCCAACAAAAGGGTCCTCAACTGCCCTCCACCCTGGCCACTCTTACAAGTCACTTCCATGGCACACTAGTCCAACAAAAGGGTCCTCAACTGCCCTCCACCCTGGCCACTCTTACAAGTCACTTCTATGGCACACTAGTCCAACAAAAGGGTCCTCAACTGCCCTCCACCCTGGCCACTCTTACAAGTCACTTCCATGGCACACTAGTCCAACAAAAGGGTCCTCAACTGCCCTCCACCCTGGCCACTCTTACAAGTCACTTCCATGGCACACTAGTCCAACAAAAGGGTCCTCAACTGCCCTCCACCCTGGCCACTCTTACAAGTCACTTCCATGGCACACTAGTCCAACAAAAGGGTCCTCAACTGCCCTCCACCCTGGCCACTCTTACAAGTCACTTCCATGGCACACTAGTCCAACAAAAGGGTCCTCAACTGCCCTCCACCCTGGCCACTCTTACAAGTCACTTCCATGGCACAGTAGTCCAACAAAAGGGTCCTCAACTGCCCTCCACCCTGGCCACTCTTACAAGTCACTTCCATGGCACACTAGTCCAACAAAAGGGTCCTCAACTGCCCTCCACCCTGGCCACTCTTACAAGTCACTTCCATGGCACACTAGTCCAACAAAAGGGTCCTCAACTGCCCTCCACCCTGGCCACTCTTACAAGTCACTTCCATGGCACACTAGTCCAACAAAAGGGTCCTCAACTGCCCTCCACCCTGGCCACTCTTACAAGTCACTTCCATGGCACACTAGTCCAACAAAAGGGTCCTCAACTGCCCTCCACCCTGGCCACTCTTACAAGTCACTTCCATGGCACACTAGTCCAACAAAAGGGTCTTCAACTGCCCTCCACCCTGGCCACTCTTACAAGTCACTTCCATGGCACACTAGTCCAACAAAAGGGTCCTCAACTGCCCTCCACCCTGGCCACTCTTACAAGTCACTTCCATGGCACACTAGTCCAACAAAAGGGTCCTCAACTGCCCTCCACCCTGGCCACTCTTACAAGTCACTTCCATGGCACACTAGTCCAACAAAAGGGTCCTCAACTGCCCTCCACCCTGGCCACTCTTACAAGTCACTTCCATGGCACACTAGTCCAACAAAAGGGTCCTCAACTGCCCTCCACCCTGGCCACTCTTACAAGTCACTTCCATGGCACACTAGTCCAACAAAAGGGTCCTCAACTGCCCTCCACCCTGGCCACTCTTACAAGTCACTTCCATGGCACACTAGTCCAACAAAAGGGTCCTCAACTGCCCTCCACCCTGGCCACTCTTACAAGTCACTTCCATGGCACACTAGTCCAACAAAAGGGTCCTCAACTGCCCTCCACCCTGGCCACTCTTACAAGTCACTTCCATGGCACACTAGTCCAACAAAAGGGTCCTCAACTGCCCTCCACCCTGGCCACTCTTACAAGTCACTTCCATGGCACACTAGTCCAACAAAAGGGTCCTCAACTGCCCTCCACCCTGGCCACTCTTACAAGTCACTTCCATGGCACACTAGTCCAACAAAAGGGTCTTCAACTGCCCTCCACCCTGGCCACTCTTACAAGTCACTTCCATGGCACACTAGTCCAACAAAAGGGTCCTCAACTGCCCTCCACCCTGGCCACTCTTACAAGTCACTTCCATGGCACACTAGTCCAACAAAAGGGTCCTCAACTGCCCTCCACCCTGGCCACTCTTACAAGTCACTTCCATGGCACACTAGTCCAACAAAAGGGTCCTCAACTGCCCTCCACCCTGGCCACTCTTACAAGTCACTTCTATGGCACACTAGTCCAACAAAAGGGTCCTCAACTGCCCTCCACCCTGGCCACTCTTACAAGTCACTTCCATGGCCAGGTCACTTGTCTGACCTCCCATCATCATGGTTTAAAAATAAGAACATAAACGTGGCTGCGAGGAACCCACCACCTTTATTAACGACCGTGAAGATGAATGATTCAGTGTGCTTGTTTATTTTTCCCGGAGTTAAATCAGGATCAAAAAGTTCAGCCCACACAACTTCCTGAACCGCCTTGGGCTCAGATTCCTAAGTAATCAATGGTTGCTGTCACACAGCCTAGATGCAATAGGCTGGATCCTGCTGGTGTATTTTCAGATCAATGACTCAGAAAGGGTCCTTTGTATGAGATGCTGCGATCTCACAGCGGTGACTGTCTTCACACAGCAGTGCCTGTCTCTTCCCAGCTCCTCAGATGGCCCCAACGAAAGATGAAACTGTGATGATGGAAAGATTTCATTTATGATGCTGCTGTTGGGAACGAATTGTGAGGACAGTGAAAGGGAAAAAAAAGAAAAAAATGTAAAATATGATGCTGCTGTGATGTTTCCTGGGAATTTTAGAAAAGAAAGAGCTCTAAGTAGGTTGACTATTTCTTTTTGAAACACGAAGCTAAGACATATAGAAATTTATTTGGAACCCCTTTGTCTAGGAAACCCTGAAAATAAGCTGAACTCTAGCTCTCTGGGGAAGCACCAGGGCGGCGTCTTCCTTCACACCATCCCCTTTGCACAGAACGCACCGCAACAATCCTCTGGATCCTTTCTTCCCCCCATGGGTGGATTTGAACGACCTATCCAGGTCTGAAAGGCCCTCTCATCACTGTCTACAGGTTTCCACTCACTGAATAGTTTCTATGTGAGGTTTCAGGATTGCAAAATGCAAAAGCTTCGTCATGTTAAATATGCCTGGGAGGAGCCATGCCTCATTTTTAAAGCTTTCCAGGGCAACAAATGAAGTCAGGCCACTGACAACAGCCACCCGGTGAAAAGGGAGGCGTGGCGGCCGGCATGTCCCGCCTCCCATGCACATGGCAGCCTGGCTGGAGATGAAGTATGCAAAGAAGGCACCGCAGACCTGAAGGCATTGGCACAACCTGGGGACCAGCTGGGAACACAGAGAGCCTCATGCCCTCCGGGAACTGTCATGCACATATTTGGAAGGACAGACTCCATCCTTTGTTCTTTTTTCACCAGGGATGAGGAAACCGAAAGCAGGTTCAGTTAACTACACACCCCAAGTCCTCAAGTGACCTGCCACTTCCCATCCCAAAACCAAATCCTGCTTAGTCCCTGGGAATTCATGTCCTCTGCTTTAGGAATACTGCATCAAGCCACCCAGGAAGAGGAGATTTAAACCTTCTCCAGGGATAGCTTGGGCCCAGGAGTTCGAGACCTGCCTGGGCAATATACTGAGACCCTGTTCTCCACAAAAAGGAAAAAGATAATTTTTAAAAAAGCATAAACCTTCTCCAGAAAAGTAGCAGTCCAGAAGCTGAGAACGGAAGATAAAGTGAGTTCAAAGGGCACAGGCCCTAAATTCTCAGGGTTAGAAAGAAACCTAGAGATCAGACTCTGGTGGGGCTGGGAGCAGAATGACTATTTTTCTGAGTTTACATGGCTTACCTCAAACCAGCTCATTAGTGGCAAGTCAGAGGCTGCAGCCAACGCCCCTGGTTCCTGACCTGAGGCTCTTTCCACTGAAGCAAATGGCCAGTGCTAATAGAACCGCAGCGAGCCCAAGAGGAACCGAGTGCATGTCAGGGCCACCCTCCCACCCCGCCAACACTCCCCTCCAGGATAATGATGATAGAATGCTGCTGTGACACGTCTCGCGCACATGCCGAGGCTGAAGACCTGAGGAGGAGGCAGCTGGGTACTTTTCCATCAGCTTCGCTCCCTGCCTACCCAGTCGCCTCTCTAGGTCTGGACATTGGTGCTTCCCCAGCCCAGCTGCTGCTGATCAGAACACGGAGTTCCCACTCACACCTTCACACAGCAGACAGGCCCACAAATCCTGTCCCATCAAGCACATCGTTTGTTTGGCCTGGCAGAGCTCCGGACACTAAACAAAACAAAACTGAAAAGTACACGCTACTCTTCTCAAGTTTACACGGTCAGATAAGGCAGACACACCCACGGAAGTAATCTTCACCCCAAAAAATATGTCTCGCATTTTTGATTATGGATTCATTAAAAAAATTTATTAAATTTTGCTTCACTTACATGGGGACTAAATAGAAACAGAGATTGGCCAGTGGCTCACACCTGTAATTCTAGCACTTTGGGAGGCCACGAGTTCGAGACCAGCTTCAGGAACATAGCAAGGCCAGTCTCTACAAAAAATTCTTTCACATTAGCCAGGCGTGGTTGATTAGCCAGCTGCGGTGCCAGCTGCTCAGGAAGCTGAGGCAAGAGGATTGCTTGAGCCCAGGAGATCAGGGCCACAGTGAGCTGTGATCCTGCCACTGCATTTCAGCCTGGGTGACAGAGTGAGACCCTGTCTCATTAAAAAGGGAAAAATAATAGAAAAAGAAATAAAGACAGATGTAAACTCCATCCTAATACTACAAATGGGGCCCAAGAGCGCTAACTGCGCAAAAATCCTGCGTCAAGTTCCTGTAAGGTTAGTAAAGTGATCATTTCAACTTGTCTATACTGACACGATAAGGCACAGAAGTAAAGACACTGAAACTAGCACTGACGTGCATCAATTTACCGGAGGGTTCCATCTCGATAAGCACTTCCAAAGCTGAAAATATCGTAAGTCTGTCAGGGTACAGTGGCTCATGCCTGTAATCCCAGCACGTTGGGAGGCCAAAGCTGGTGGATCGCCTGAGGTCAAGAGTTTGAGACCAGCCTGGCCATCATGGTGAAATCCTGTCTCTACTAAAAATATAAAAATTAGCCAGGTGTGGTGGCACATGCCTGTAATCCCAGCTACTCGGAAGGCTGAGGCAGGAGAATCACTGGAACCCAGGAGGCAGAGGCTGCAGTGAGCCAAGATCGTGCCACTGTACCCTAGCCTGGGTGACAGAGTGAGACTCTTTCTAAAAAAAAAAAAAAAAGAGAGAGAGAGAGAAGAAAGGAAAAGAAAATATTATAAGACGCAGTTCAGAACACCTAACCTACCACACATGATAGCTTACCCTGGCCTCTCTTAACCATGCTGAGGAAACTTACGTTAGCCTACATTTGGGTAAAAATCATCAAAGTCTATCTTATAATAAAGCGTTGAATATCTCATGTCATTTATTGAACACTCTACTGAAAATGAAAAACAGAATGTTTGTATGGGAACTCAAAGCACCATTTCTACTTCTATGAACTATGTCTTTCTCATCATTGTAAAGTGGAAGTGTCATACATTGACCCATCATCCACTGGAGACCTCTATATCTTACACAGCTGACACTGACCTGGGAAATCCCACATAATCACAGCGTAAGGGAAGCTTCTTGGAGTTCTCATCAGCTCAGCTTAATGTGGTCTCTTTCAGCCAGGAGCAGCAAAGTTGTACCAGTCCGCTCCTGGGTGCCTGGGGTCACCTCTGTGGGTACCCAGAGAGTGCTCTGCCTTTCGGGGGCTGGACTGGTAGCCCGGGCTCCCTTCCCGGTTTCTTCTAGGAATTCCACTCTTTAAATCCTTAACAGGAAGGAGCACATTGTGGATTAGATTGAGTGGATATCTCAGAAAGGGCTAAAGAGAAAACAAAATCGAACTGAAAGTACATGGATGAAAAAGACCCGCAGTTCCTCATCACCCTTTTTTTTTTTCTCTTTTTTGAGAGAGTGTCGCTCTTTCACCCAGGCTGGAGTGCAGTGGCACAATTTCGGCTCACTGCAACCTCTTCCTCCTGGGTTCAAGTGATCCTCTGCCTCAGCCTCTCAAGTAGGTGGGACTACAGGCATGTGCCACCAAGCCTGGCTAATTTTTGTATTTTGTTTTAGTAGAGATGGGGTTTCCCATGTTGGCCAGGCTGGTCTCAAACTCCTGACCCCAAGTGACCTGCCCACCTCAGCCTCCCAAAGTACTGGGGTTATAGACATGAGCCACCGTGCCTGGCCAGCATATCACCTTTCGGTGAAGGCGTCCTGAAGACTCTGCTTTCTCTTGTCTAAGTGGAGTCCAAACTGCCCTCCCTACCCCTCATCCTCACCACCAGGCTGTAACAACATTTTTTTTTTCTCCTCTCTGCACCAGGCGCAGAGGCAGGAGAATGTTGAAATCAAAGATGGTGGAAAGACATTTCTGAGCTCCTGGCACAGAACACATCTCTCCCACTGGCTGTGGGCTGACACACTGTCACCCTGACCTGAGACAAATCCAGCCCCGTTAGGGTCCCACATCCCTCATGCACGGCCACTGACCTTAGCCAAGCTTATTTGCCACGTGGCCTGGTAGCTAGTTCACCTCAAAGCAATTGCCCAATTTATTAAATTTTCAGAGAGCGTTTTAGTGGAGAGGGTAATTTTTTTTTCATGCTTCAAATGGCAGCCAAGCTTATGAGAAGCCACCTAGAAAAAAAACTAACAGTCAAGCCTTTTCAAAAGAAGCAGTTAAGATTTTACGACTTTTAATTGCAAGGGTAATAGATGTAAATGTTCTCATTGTAAAAGACCCAAATAGAAAAGTTTATGGAGCAAAACATAACGGTCCTACTTTATCATCTCTCTCCCCCACTTCTCCAAAACTATTTACCTCTGTTAACAGTGTGATATGTATCCTTCTAGTGTTTTTCGATGCACTGGCATATATGCACACATAGAGAGAGATGAATGGATTTATGTGCTACAAAAATATGTCCTAAAGATATTTTCAAATCTCTGCATATATGTGACCTCATTATTTTTAATTATCACATCGTTTTCCATAGTGTTATCATGCTGTATTTTTTTAACTAATTCCATATTGATGGCCATTTGAGTTATATAAGATATTTTTATAATTACATGTGGTTATAAATGTGTGAGATATGTATATACATATCTCATTCCTTTATGTAAATAAGACATTTCGATCACTTTGAAGTTTGTCCTTATTATAAGTAACTTTCTGTATAAGCCTCTGTCAGCATGTACGCCTTGGGACAGATTTCTAGAAGCTGAATCAATGAATCAAGAGAGATGAACTTGTTAAAATGAAACACTTACACTCTTAATTATCCAATTACCAATCCAAAAGTATACACTGTTGCTAATCCCAAACTACCTCAAAAGAAAAACATTGCAAAGGAAACTTACAGATAAAGTTCTGGGGATCTGTTACCAATTATACCATGAGTTTGGCAGGAGCCATCTCAGCCGTTCTCAGATAAAATACAGTTGGATGTAGGACTCACAAAAGCCAAAAGCCTGTCCCACAAATACACAAGTGTAACAACTTAAGCCAAAGAGTTTACTTCAGTATTAGCCACTGCCGGGGTAGTGGGTTCTTGCAGCCAGTTACACAGATGCTGCAGACTTGGCGTCCAGGCTTTAAAGAGGGACAGGCATGGATTTCGATCTATCCCTACACATGGAAGCTTACTCTCTCATAAGACCTCTCTTACTCGTCTCTTTCCATCCCAATCTGACACTGACCTCCTCTCTCTGCACATATTCCTGTTCTCCTAAACTCAACTTTTCCTGCCTTGGCCACCAGATTCATCTTCCCCACACGCCAATTCATCTCCCTCTCTTCTTGTAGGGCTTCCAATGCCTAAAAGGAATAGTTTTGTTTCCAACTGATATGTAGAAGCTTGTAGCAAACCATCACACCCACAACAACTGAAAAAAGAAAAAGGAAACTGGATACGCTAACACAAACATTTCTCAAAAAGCTATTGGGCAGCTGTTAATTCAAAGAACTCCTGAGAGAGCAAGGACTCTTCCTGGGTGAATGAAGACGGGCACCATTCCCTGGAAACGATGATGAATCTGGAGGGGCAGGTGGGTGGCTGGCTCTGCCACAGGCTAGGGGAGATGCAAGGACTTTTTGAAGATTCAGTGAGATAAAAATGTTTCAGTCTATTCCTCTCTTCCACCCCATCCTTGACCTCTGACTATCCAAAGTCTATTTACATTGATTTCAACTTGTGAAATATTTGAGTTGGAAAATGTATTTTGGGTTTTCACAGTTCAATGGTTTCGACCTAGGCTGCAGATTAGAATAGCCTACGAACTTGTAAAAATATCCACAGGGACAGGGGATAAAGCAGTATCCCGACCAATTAAAACAGAGTAGCTGCGGGGTGAGGCTCAGACCTCAGCACTTGTGAAATGTCACAAGATGATCTGGCGCGCAGCTAAATTAAGAAGCTCTGACTTCGTTGGACCTACTCATACCATCCTGTATTAGTCCATTTGCCATTTGGGCTGCTTATAACAAGATTCCCAAGACTGGGTAATTTATTAAAATAGAAATGTATTTTCTCACAGTTCTGGAGGCTGGGAAGTCCAATATCAAGGTGCCGGCATCCAGTGAGGACCTTCCTGCTGAGTCCTCAGATCATAGAAGGTGGGAAAGAGGAAGAGAGAGTCAATCTCTCCATCAAGACCTTTTATAGCCTGTCTAATTCCATTTATAAGGGAGGAGCCCTGAGTGTCTAATCACCTCTCAAGGACCCCACCTTTTAATACTGTCGCATTGGCAACACCTGAAATTTGGAAGAATCACATTCAAACCATAGCACATCTCTTATATTTCATGTGTTAAACTATTTCATATCATAGCCTTTGAACTCCCAAGGGCTCATGCTATTTTCGGGTAAACGTTGTCTCTCCCACAGCACCCAGTATAACCCTTTGCCTGTAGTAGAAGATCCAATAATTGTTTGTGAAGTGGTTGAGGCAACATGCTCCCAGGAGAGTTAGGCTTTAGTAATGCAGCATCTGGAACAAAATGCTTTTTTAAATGTTTATATTTTTAAATTGTAAATTGGCAAACAATATTTCCAAATGGATAAGGTACAAAATGTTGTTATAATTTATGACTACAACGCAGAATAGCTATTACCAAGCTAATTAACGTAACAACAACACTTGTTATCATTTGTCTTCTGAAATGAGCCATTTGTCAAATGATACCTCAAATACGTATCATTTTCGTGGTGAGAATATTTAAAATTTACTCCCTTAGAATTTTGAAATGTACATTATTTTCTACAGTCCCCATGCTGTGCAATGTCTGTCTCTCCCTCTCTCTCTCTCTCTCACACACACGCAAACACACACACACATATATACACACACACACACAAATATTCCACTTGCCTGAGATTTTGTACCCTTTGGCCATCACCTCCCCATTTCTCCCATACTCCAGCCTCTGTAAACACCAGTCTTCTGTCTGCTTCTCTGAGTCTGACAGTTTTTTATTCCACATATAAGTGAGGACATGCAGTATTGGTCTTTCTGTGCCTTGATTATTTATTTAAATGTTTTCCAATTCCATCCGTGTTGTTGTGAATGACAAATTTCTTTATTTTTACGGTTGAATAGTACTCTGTGTTGTGGATATGCCGTATCCTCTCCATCCATTTATACATTGATGAACACTTGCATTGGTTCCGTAACGTGGCTATCGTGAATGGTGCTGTGATGAACGCGGAGGAGCAGGCATCTCTTCGACACACTGATTTCAAACATTCTGAGTAAATAGCCAGAAGTGACGTTGCTGGATCATATATTAATACTAATTCTATTTTCTATATTTTGAAGAACTTCTGTACAATTTTTCATAGTGGTTGTACTGATTTACATTTTCACCAACAGTGTCCAAGGGTTTCCTTTTCTCCACATCCTCACCAATACCTGTTGTCATTTGTCTTTTGACAAGAGCCATTTTGACAGGTGTGAACTAAAAATCTCATTGTGGTTTTAATTTCCATTTTCCTAATCCACATGAATTCATTAATGATGCATTAATCAACATTATTAACATTGAATATGTTTTTATATATCTGTTGGCCATTTGCATGTCTTCTTTTGAGAAACATCTATTCAGATCCTTTGCCCCTTTTTTTTTAGATGGAGTCTCGCTCTGTAGCCCAGGCTGGAGTGCAGTGGCATGATCTTGGCACACTGAAGCCTCTGCCTCCCAGGTTCAAGTGATTCTCAAGCCTCAGCCTCCTGGATAGCTGGGATTACAGACATGTGCCACTATGCTCAGCTAATTTATGTATTTTTAGTAGAAACGGGGTTTCACTATGTTGGCCAGGCCAGTTCTGAACTCCTGACCTCAAGCGATCTGCCCACCTTGGCCTCCCAAAGTGCTGGGATTACAGGCATCCTTGCCCATTTTTTAATCAGATTATTTGCTTTCCTTCTGTAGAGTGGTTTGAGAAATGCATTTTTTAAAACCACATATTTAACATTTCAAAACAAGGAGAGAGAATAATAACATTTCCAAGCCAACAAAATGAATAACTTCATATTGGCCCAGGAAATCTGGAGGTGAACATATTTCCCGGGAAACCACATCAATAAAAATGAAAGAAAAGGCCAGTTTTCATTCTCAAAAGACCCTGCTCCACTGGGTTTCTTACCTTTCTGGAAACTGATTGACTTTTCTCTAATCAAGGTAAGTCCAGGAAAATAACAAAGGCATTGGCTCCACAGCCACTTGGTAACAACTGTTACCTGACTTATTGCCTGCTCTACCCATGACAACCTGTATGATCTGGGGCAAATATTTTAACCTCCTAAACGTTTAAACCTCTCTCCCTGAGATTTTTCATATATTAAATGGGAAAAAAATCTATAACCAGCTCTTATAAAGTGGCGGGGAAGATTTCACATGATGCTTTAAAACTAAAACCCACAGCAGGTATTCTAATATGACCCACGTTTATTCTTTGAGACCATTTATTTATTCATTCTCTAGCAAGAAAATCAAGTTCCTATGAGAGACCCATATCAAGATGAGGAAAGGTTCATTAGGAGGGGTCTAGAGAATAAACCATCACAGAAGTGGAATGGCTGGGAGAGGAGAGCTGAGCTTTTTGCTTAATGAAGGGGGAGTTGAACTCTTGAACCGACTGGACATGTTTTTCCTCTGTTTGGCCTTGGCCTGAACTGGCCAAGAAGCAGTGGGCGGATGGATGTCACTGCCTATTTCCTCCCAATTGTTTTTACAGACCTACATTTTAGAAGGCTAATTGTTGGAGTCTTCATCTTTCTTCCCCACAAGAAGAGGGCTTTGTTCAACAATGAAATCAGGCTGTCTCAGAGGCAAAGCCTTTCCATTTTAGATCAAGGTTTGGCTCTAAACATAAAAGAAATACTGGCTGTATTTCATGGAGTTGACACAGTTTCCTTCTTCGGAGCCTGAGCCAAAGTTTTGCACCCAAAAGAAACACTGGCCCCACCGTGATGTATCCTAACATCCAAATACCAGGAGGGGAGATCCCTGGTAGCCAAGGTGAGAATGAAGACAGTCATCTAGACATCTTGTTTCTGCTTCCAGTGAATGAACGAAGCCAGTGTCGTCCTTGGGTTATCTACATAATGGCCCTGGCGCTTTACCTGACTTCGTCTGGGACTTGTTGCACTTCCGGGTCACAGGGAAAGGGTGCTGCACCAGCCTGGGGTCAGGGTGCAAGCTGTTGCATCTCAGCTGGCTTCTTTGGCACCCAACTTGTAAAATGAACACTTTTCTCCAACGTTCTAGAGCTGCTGTCTAAAGCATTTGTTTAAAATGGGAACAGCAGACGCTGGGGATTCCAAAAGCAGAAGGGCCAGTGAGGGGATCAAGGGTACTTTGTTCCCTGCTTGGGAGATGGGGTTATTAGAAGCCCAAACTTCAGCATCATGCAACATACCCACATAGCAAACCTGCGCATCTCCTTCTGAACTACAATGTGTTAAACATCAATACATCAATAATAAAATAGGCCGCTTGCAATGGCTCATGCCTGTCATCTCAGAACTTTGGGAGGCCAAGGCAGGCAGATCAGATCACCTGAGGTCAGGAGTTCAAGACCAGCCTGGCCAACCTGGTGAAACTCCATCTTTACTAAAAAAACTCTAAAAAATTAGCCAGGCATGGTGGCAGTCACCTGTAGTCGCAGCTACTCAGGAGCCTGGGGCAGGGAGAATTGCTGGAACCCAGGAGGTGGAGGTTATAGTGAGCTGAGAATGTACCACTGCACTCAAGCCTGGGCAACAGAGCGAGACTCCATCTCAAAAATATTAGTAATAATAATAATAAATAAAAATAAAAATGTATATCAAGGAAAAAAAACAAATAAAGTGATTGTTTCCGGATTAAAGGATTGTGTTCCGGGCTTTTATCTGAGAGTAAACTGCTCCAGTCCTTTCTCTGGGAAATACTGCCCAAGTTTCCTTGTGCAAGTCACATGGCAAATTCGCTCTGTAAACAGGAGCTCCTCAGGAGGCCTGGGCCCAGCTGGGTGAATGGCCATCACCAGAGAGCAATGCAGGGCACTGGGGCCGTGGGGAGGAAGTAGGAGGCTGGAGGGGCTGCACGGAGGGTCTTCGAGAAGGAAGAGAAGGGGGCTTTCAGGAGAGAGAAGGAAATTGTCTTCTTAACAGTAAGTAGTAGCTGCTGTATCTGGCATTCTAGAGCATTCTAGAGCATTCTCCCTAATGCTACTTAGAGCTTTTGTCACCTCCCAGGACACTGCCCTCTCACTCCTTCCAGGTAAGTAGTTTTAACTGAAAAGAGAGCTACATCAGGCTGGTCCGAGTGCAGTGGTGTTTACAACTAATCGATCCCAACCCGTTACAGATTTCTTTGTTCCTCTTCACTGCCATTGCTGCACTTGACTAGCCTTTAAAAATAAAACAATAAGGCCGGGTATGGTGGCTCACACTTGCACTCCCAGCACTCTGGGAAGCCAAGGCGATTGGATCGCTTGACCCCAGGAGTTTGAGACCAGCCTGGACAGCAGGGAGCAGAAATTTAGTATCTGCCAAAAACACAAAAATTAGCTGGGTGTGGTGGTACATGCCTGTAGTCCCAGCTACTGGGGAGGCTGAGGTGGGAGGTTCCCTTGAATCTAGGAGGTTGAGACTGCAGTGAGCCCTGACCACACCACTGCACTAGAGTCTGAGCAACAGAGCCAGACCCTGTCTCAAAAATAATAATAAATAAAATAGCCCAGGTGCAGTAGCTTATGCCAGTAATCCCAGCACTTTGGGAGGCTGAAGTGGGCAGATCATGAGATCAGGAGTTCAAGACTAGCCTGGCCAACATGGTGAAACCCCGCCTCTACTAAAAATACAAAAAGCAGCCAGGCGTGGTGGTATGTGCCTATAATTCCAGCTACTTGGGAGGCTGAGGCAGGAGAATTGCTTGAACCCAGGAGGTGGAGGTTGCAGTGAGCTGAGATCGTGCCACTGCACCCAGCCTGGGTGAAAGAGCAAGACTCCGTCTAAATAAATGAGTAAGTAAGAGCTAGACCAGAAGTTGAGTTGTTTTGTCCCAGCAGCTGTGACATCTGACTTTGCTTTCCCTCTGTGAGCCTCAGTTTCCCCATCTGTAAAGTGGTGGAGTTTAAATTTGCAGATCTTGAAGGTCCCAGCTTCAACAATCTGGGCTTGTAAGTCTAAAAGTCTCATTTTATGGTGAGTGTATGCTTCTCTTTGCTAGGAACTGTTTTTCTCATTCATCTCTTGTAAAATGAACTCCAGCTTTCAGCACAATCTTGGGCCAGGAATAGGAACTCCCTCTAAATTATGAATGAACAAATGAAGCTGATTTACCTCAGCCCTTCTCACTTTTACATAACACCCTCTGGGTGAAGAGGGCATCTCCAGTCATCCAACGTGCCTATATCCTTAGCTGC
The DNA here is from genome assembly GCF_049354715.1 of Callithrix jacchus. Classification (NCBI taxonomy): domain Eukaryota; kingdom Metazoa; phylum Chordata; class Mammalia; order Primates; family Cebidae; genus Callithrix; species Callithrix jacchus. The sequence continues at coordinate 7,560,675 of NC_133508.1, forward strand.
CCTTTCCAGCTTCTCATCCTCCCTAATCCTTTGTGAGCTGTGGATTTAGAAGACCAAGAATTACTTGTCCAGATCTAATCTGCTTGCAATAGAACTAATTTGTGACCATGTAAGAGAATAGCAACAGAATCTTAGCCCAGATTCTTGACTGGATTCTTAGCCCAGATTTTCTGGATGATGCACCTGAATTCTCAGGCCTGCCCAGAATTGGAACATGGTTAATGTTTTCCTCAGAAAGAATGAGCAGCCAAGTTGGTCCAGAAAGACCACGGTCTCTCCAGAAATTCCCTTCCCTTCCCCACGGGCTTCACTAATATTCCTGAGACCTGTGGTGGTCAGGCTGCCTGGGAAACAGAAGTTGGGTCTTCATTAAATGGCCTTCACTTCAGGTTCCCTGTGTGTGTGGTGCATGCTTCGCCCTGGCAAGCAAGTTGATGTCCGCTCTTCATGTGACACCGAAACAGCAGAGTCAAGGCCACACTCTCCCCTCAATGGGATGAGGAAGAAATCGCTGACACCAGCGTTGAGTGCAGTGGCTCACACCTGTAATCCCAACACTGGGGGTGCTGAGGCGGGAGGACTTAAGCCCAGGACTTCAAGACCAGCCTGGATAACATAGTGAGACCCCATCTCTACAAGAAATAAAAATATTGGCTGGGCGTGGTGGCTCACGCCTGTAATCGCAGCACTTTGGGAGGCCAATGTGGGCAGATCACCTGAGGTTGGGAGTTTGAGACCAGCCTGACCAACATGGAGAAACCCTGTCTCTACTAAAAATACAAAATCAGCCAGCCATGGTGGCGCATGCCTGTAGTCCCAGCTACTCGGGAAGCTGAGGCAGGAGAATCACTTGAACCCAGGAGGCAGAGGTTGTGGTGAGCCGAGATCGCACCATAGCACTCCAGCCTGGACAACAAGAGTGAAACTCTACCTCAAAAATAAAATAAAATAAATATTATACATTGATAGTATGTATTATACAGATACATACTATCAATGCCCAGCTTATATATATATATATAAGCTGGGCATTGATAGTATGTATCTGTAGTCCCAGCTACTCAGGAGGCTGAGATGGGAGGATCCCTTGAGCCCAGGAGTTCGAGACCAGCCTGGGCAATATAGTAAGGCCCCATCTCTACAAAAAATATTTAATATTTGGGCATGATGGCCCACACCCATAATCCCAGTTACGTGGGAGGCTAAAGTGGGAGGATAGCTTGAACCCAGGAGTTCACGATTGCAATGAGCTATGCTTGTGCCAGTGCACTTCAGCCTTGGGTGACTGTCTCGGAAAAAAAGAAAAGGAAAGAAACAGATGACACATTTCACTCCTAAGCCCTGGAAGCTATAAAATGACAGAATAATAACTCCTCTCACACCTTCCCCCCTCCATTAGAGATCTGCAGAGTTGAACTAGCGAAAGAGAACAGGACCCAGAAGGAAAACATCTCAGCCTCTACGGGGAGCGTTGCAGGAAGCAGCTGCCTCCATTGACGGGACTAGAGCGACAGCACCCAGAGCCTACTGGGGCCTGTGTCCCGGTTCCCTTCCCAGGGCATGAAAGGCTGTCTCCAACTCAAACACAGCAGGTTTCCGTTTCCTTTCTTACTCCTCTCCCTACACCTGCCACTCCCGACTGGCTGTATCCATGTGGCTTCTGGAAACTAACAACTAAGTAAAGAAAGTCTTGGGCTGAGTTTCCCTCAAATCTCAGAGCTGACAAAATATTCTCAATGTGGTGTCCCAGGACCAGCTGCTTGGGATGTGTGGCAGTTCCATTTCCGAGGATACAACGAGGCTGTTAAAGGGAGCGCTCTCTTTCTCTGCGAGATGCTCTCTGAAGTACTGGCCTTCTTAGCACAGCTCCCTCGTTGTCTTCGAACCCAAAGGACCCAAGCATTCCTCGCCCATCAGTTAGACGTGTCCCAGTGTTTTCTCATCCCTAATACTTAGAACTGATTTGCATATAACAGCCATTCAACAGTTACTTGCTGGTATAGATAGCCTCTTCCCAGTCCTGTTACAAAAGCCTCACTGAATTAAGTAAAATAAGCCCCTGCGGACTGGTCAGGAACTGAATCTGCTGTGAAGGAAACACAGAAATAAAATGTCCACAGAACACTGCTTCCGTGCACTAGAGCGGGAACGCTTTCATCCGGAGGGTTCGCCTGAACGCGTTAGAGACCATGCGTAACAGGTAAGGCACATGGGGAAAATGAAGTGAGGATGTGGCTGTGCTGCCATCAGGGTGGAAAACGGGGTACCTGCTTCTGTACATAGGGGTGACAGCGTGCCCTGGCCAGGCCCATGCTGGGCAGGAATATTAAGTGCTAAATATTCTGGAGAGTTGATGGAAATCAGAGATTGCAGAGCTAGTTCAGAGACTTAAGAAGTCATCTACAAAGAAATAATCGCGAGTCCACAGTGGTATAAATGAAAGATTGAGGCCGGGCACAGTGGCTCACACACCCATAATCCCAGCACTTTGGGAGGCAAAGGTGGGCAGATCATCTGAGGCTGGGAGCTCGAGACCAGCCTGACCAACATGGTGAAACCCCATCTCTACTAAAAATACATAATTAGCCAGGCGTGGTGGTGCATGCCTGTAGTCCCAGCTACTCAGGAGTCTGAGGTAGGAGAATTGCTTGAACCCAGAAGATGGAGATTACAATGAGCTGAGATCACACCATTGCACTCCAGCCTAGTCAACAAGAGCAAAACTCCGTCTCAAAACAAATTAATTAATTAAAAATAAATAAATGATTGAATCAGTAAACAAATGGGGAGAAGGGACAAATTTTCCTTATGGAAGAATTACAAATAATAAGTGTAAAAGGAATAAGGAAAATTGAAACTCACTATTAAGGGCCTGGCAGGGTAGCATACACCTATAATGTCTGCACTTTGAGAGGCTAAGGTGGGAAGAATCACTTGAGGCCAGTTCAAGACCAGCCTGAGCAAAACAGTGAGACCCAACTCTACAAAAACTTTAAAACTTAGCTGGACATGGTGGTTCACACCTGTAATCCCAGCTACTCAGGAGGCTGAGGTGGGAGTACTGCTGGAGCCCAGAGGTTAGAGGCTGCAGTGAGCTATGACTGTGCCGTTGAACTCCAGCCTGGGTGACAGACTTAAAAATAAAAAAAAATAAAAAAAGAAAGAGCCGGGTGCAGTGGCTCACATCTGTAATCCCAGCATTTTGGGAGGCCAAGGCAAATAGATCACAAGGTCAGGAGTTCAAGACCAGCCTGGCCAACATGGTGAAACCCAGTCTCTACTAAAAATACAAAAATCAGCCAGGCATGGTGGTGCACACCTGTAATCCTAGCTACTCAGGAGGCTGAGGAAGAAGAATTGCTTGTGAGCCAATACCACACCATTGCACTCCATCTCATAAATAAATAAATAAAATTATGTCAAAATAAAGAGTTTTCCAAAAACCATCTAGTCGAAGCCCTCTCTTGTACATATAAGAAATCTAGGAATGCTGACTTGCAAATGTCCTGCATCCCAGTACCAAGCGTGTAATAAGCAGGAGCTTATTACATTGGCCTGTGGATGCCAAGCAGAGAAAGATTATTGTTAATGTAAGCAAGCTCCTCGGGCTGTTTTAGGAAAGGGTGAATGTGGAAGTTGGGGATCCAAAAACATTCCCTTATCTATGCAAATGTACCCTTTAGAAAGTCTTCGTCGTCAGGCACGGTGGCTCCTGCCTGTAATCCTGCCACTTTGGGAGGCCCAGGCGGGCAGACAGCTTGAGTCCAGGAGTTCGAGAGCAGCCTGGCCAACATAGTGAAACCTCATATCTACTAAAAATACAAACACTAGCCAGGTGTGGTGGCATGCACCTGAAGTCCCAGCTACTTGGGAGGCCGAGGTGGGAGAGTGTCTTGAGCCCGGGAGTTCAAGGCTGCAGTGAGCTGACGTCATGCCACTGCACTCCAGCCTGGGCAACAGAGCAAGACCCTGCTCTATACAAAAAATATATATTAGAAAGTCTTCATGTCACCAGGAATAGGGAATCCCCAAGGATGCTGTGTGGAAGAGTAGGGAGGGAAAAACACATAACCTTACAGAATGGGCATCTGGTCTCCAAAGTTATGTGAGCACCCTGAGTCATGACCCACTCCAAAAAATCTGTTATTCATGTGGACGCTGACAGAGCTCTCCACAGCCCCAGGGACAGGAAAGCACGGTTGCTCATTAATATGCGACTCAACTCCCTGTCCTGTGATCTGCTGACTCACGCAGGAGCACTGTCGGCAGCCTGTGGAGACTTTAGGCTGTGAAGTGGCTAGCAGCACCGTCAGAGAGTCTAACAGACCTGGGGTTTATCCCACTTACGGCTGCGCAGAATCAAGCAGGGTCCTTAAGTTCTCCCTGCTGCAGTTCCATATCTGAAAAGTGGGGATAACCGTGTCTATCTCCCATTTAAAATGCCGGGCATGCATGTTCAAATGAATAATTCCCACAGCAGTGCCCTCTTTGTGACAGGAACTGTCAGGAGTGTTTCATTCATATTTAGTCCCCCTCAGTGGGGCAATTCTCAACGCCTAAGGTCAGAAATACCATCCAACCCAGCAATCCCATTACGGGCTATATATCCAAAGGTAGACAAGTTGTCTTATCATAAAGACGTGCACGTGTATGTTCACGACTGCACTATTCACAACAGCAAAGACATGGAATCAACCCAAACAGCCAGCAATGATAGACTGGATAAAGAAAATGTGGTACATATATACCATGGAATCCTATGTGGCCATAAAAATGAATGAGATCACATCCTCTGCAGGGACACGGAAGGAGCTGCAGGCCATTAGCCTCAGCAAACTAATGCAGGAACAGAAAACCAGATACCACATGTTCTCATGTGTAAGTGGGAGCTAAATAATGAGAACTCATAAACACATAGGCGTGAACAACACACAATGGGGCCTATCAAAGGGTGGAGGGTGAGAGGAGGGAGAGGATTGGGAAAAATAACTAATGGACACTGGGCTTAATACCTGGGTGATGAATAATCTGTACAACAAACCCCCATGCACACATTGACCTAGTTAACAAGCCTGCACATCCTGCATGTGTACCTGAACTTAAAGTTAAAAAAAAAAAAAGATCAGGTCCTCCCAGTGAGTCTGAGAACTATGGCATTTTTTTTTTTTTTCCAGATAGAGTCTTGGACAGGGGCAGTGGCTCACACCTATAATCCCAGCACTTTGGAAAGCCAAGGCAGGTGGATCACCTGAGGTCAGGAGTTCAAGACCAGCCTGGCCAACATGGCAAAACCCCATCTCTACTAAAAATATAAAAATTAGCCAGCGGTGTTGGCATGCACCTGTGATCCCAGCTACTTAGGAGGCTGAGGCAGGAGAATCGCTTGAACCCGGGAGGTGGAGGTTGCAGTGAGCCAAGATCGTGCCACTGCACTCCTGCCTGGGGAAAAGAGAAAGACTCGGTCTCAAAATAAATAAATAAATTTATCCAAAGACATTTCTCAGGGACTGCAGCAGTGGTCCTCTTTAGTCTCAAGGGCTGAAGTGCCGCCATGTTTTGAGGTCATTCTGATGTCTTTATGGGGGTTCTCTTTTCACCTGATCTTAGGAGTATGTCAGAACCTCTAGGCTGAAACCAGCACCTTCGCAGATTATCTAGACCTTCAGTGAATTGCCTGGGAAGACCTCACATGCCAAGAACAACTGAATCCAAACCCACTCACGCTGTCTTGGGAAATGTGAGCTTAAAATGAAGTTTATAAAGCAGTCTTTGGCTGGGCATGGTGGCTCATGTCTGTAATCCCAGCATTTTGGGAGGCTGAGGCAGGTGGTTCACTTGAGCTCAGTAGTTCAAGACCAGCCTGAGCAGCGTGGTGAAACCTCATCTCTACAAAAAAATACAGTTAGTGGGGCATGGTGGCACGTGCCTATACTGTAGTCCCGGCTACTCAGGAGGCAGAGGTGGGAGGATGGCTACTCAGGAGGCAGAGGTGGGAGGATGACTTGAGCTCTGGAGGCAGAGGTTACAGCGAGCTGAAATCGCACCTCTGCACTCCCACCTGGGAGACAGAGCAAAAGTCTGTCTCAGAAAGCAAACAAACTTTAGAACTCAAAAGTATTGTGAAATTCAAATTTTGAAAACTCACAGAAGGCTCTGAACTTATTTTTGTTAACGTCATATTTTTACTAAAAAGAAGTTACTTTCCACTCACATTTCCCTTCTTCTATAAAGAGTCTCCTAAGCCTCCTCTCCAAGCTGAATGGATGCCTCACTCCTCAGCAGTGTGTCATCTGGGTCTCCTCGGTAGCACTGGTTATCCATTTAGTGACAGAGCCCACTATGGGCCAGGTCCGTATGGAGGATGAGGCACAGGGAGCTGCTCTGCTCTCAGGGATTTGAGGCTCAGGTGGCAGGAGACAGAGGGCACGGCAGTCAACACGCACTCCAAAAGGTGTGCAGGGACCTGGGAGGCAGGGACCCTTTTTTGGGATAGGCTTTGATAGCTGGATGGAGATGGGGAGAAAGTGTCAGAGAGAACCCTGGATAGCTGGGGAGACATCAGAGGGGAGGGAACCGCACTCTCAAAGGCCCCACAGTGGGCACATGTTGGCAAGTTCGAGGACCTGCATGAGGCCAGTGTGGCTGGAGTTGAGGGAGTAAAAAGTGGAAGGAACCGAGGCCAGGCAGTGAATGAAAACGACTGGTGTGCACAGCGTCCACCCTCCCCGGCCCCAGCCCTCCTCTCCCTGACAGCATCCACCCAGTTACTGATCCTTCTGTATTTAGTGTCTACAGACCTAGCCCATCTCTCCGATGAATCTCAGAGCTGGCCTGAAAGGTCGCAGAGTCCCTATAGATCCCCACAGCCCAGCTGGCCCAGGATCTTACAACATGTCAACAACCTCTTTGGGAGCCGTCTTTTAATTTTCTGGGTGGTCAGCCTGAAAGACGATGCCAGATTTCCATCAAGGCCACTGCTCTGCCCCTACACCCAACACATCTCCTGTCATCACACGTGGCTCAGAACCTGAGGAGGTGGCTTCAGTTTCACCAAAATGCTCTGCCCCATCACGCAGATCACAACCCTGGGAGTCATCTTGCAATGGAGGCCAAGACCACCTGTTCTCTTCACAGTGTGGGCTGAAAACACATAAGGGATGAAGGAAGACTCACTGGGGAGTCAGGGCGATTTCTGGAGTGTAGCAGTGGGGGCTCTGGAGGAGAATCAGACCATACAGGTCACACACACCTGCTGCAGAAGGAACCACTGCCCCAGGCTTCCTCCATTCTGCATGTACACCACGCTCCACCCTAAACCCTACCCCATCTGCAGAGACGCAAATGCTGAGGCTGTAAGTGACATAACCAGCTCAACCTCTGGCAGCCAATGTGTGGCAAAGAAGTCACAGAAGCTCGAGTTTTATTCCCTGTAGAAACCTGGAAGGGGCTAGAAGATGATGGGGAAGGGCGGGTGAAAGGAACCTTAGATGAAAGATGCCTTCGGTGGCGGCGCTGGGGCCTGCAATGAGCGCAGCGCTGGCGGAAGCACTGCTGCTGTTTGGCACGGCGAGGGGAAGGGGCATGAAAGGAAGAGTAAACGCCGACGCAGGGCCGGGCGCGGTGGCTCACGCCTGTAATCCCAGCGCTTTGGGAGGCCGAGGAGGGTGGATCACGAGGTCAGGAGATCAAGACCATCCTGGCCAAAATGGTGAAACCCCATCTCTACTAAAAGTACAAAAAATTTGCCAGGCATGGTGGTAGGCGCCTGTAGTCCCAGCTTCTTGGGAGGCTAAGACGGAAGAATCACTTGAACCCAGGAGGCCGAGGTTGCGGTGAGCCAAGATCACGCCACTGCACTCCAGCCTGGGTGACAGCAAGACTCCATCTAAATAAATAACATGAAGTCTACCAACTAAGAAACACACGGAGACAGCTTATTCTCCCCAAAGGCAGGCGTTAGACACTCTGTGCTTGAACGTCCTGTTTAAAGGAAGATGATGAAGCGGTGAGCTGGCGGCTCCGTGGTGCCTCTGCCATAAACATCAATTAACGCCTCTTCTCTTCCCCATGAAAAGATCAGTGGTGCACTTCGTCCATGTATTTCAACCAGGTATTTTATTGGTCTGGCAACTGCAAAATATACAAATTTCTGAAAGGCATTTCCTGTTTGAAAGCTAGCACAACTTACATCCCAGATCATTAATTCAGACAAACACAGAACACAGAGAAGTCGTGGGTCACACATAGGAGGCTCCCAAACCGATGAACTAAACCCAATCTATACAGCTTTCTATTTTTTAGGCTCCCTTATACATATTAAATAAATAAATAGCACATCTGCTATCAAAATAATAAAAAAATAAATTTCAAGTATTACAAACGAAAATATCATTGGTGTGGTTCCAAACAGTTCTTCGCCCCCAAAATGAAGAGCTTTGCCCGTGGTCTCAGGACAGAATAAGGAGAGGGGGAAACTCACCCAAAAACAAATATGCCAAGTTAAAAATATTGGTCCCAGTTATTTTCTTTGTGGGGTGGGAGTTGGTAAGAATCAGTAGATGCCAAAAGTCCATGACTGTAGCTCAAAGCCACCCCCACCCAATGTCCCCTCCAAAGGCAGGTGACTGGCTTGTTCTGCTTTCTTATCTCTCCTCCCTGCACAGATTCACGTTCCCCCTCTCCCCATCTACGCCTTTCCCAAACTAAAGTCCTGCGTTAGGCCAAGGCGGATTTAGGTATTGATTTTAGGTAGTCAGAGGGGGGATGGGAACACAGCTTTATCAAGCCCCTGTCTGTATCAAACTTTAGAGTCGATGTTCAAAGAATGAGCCAGCGAGGAGAACACGAGAAACCACTCTCAAGAGCAAAGCAACGGGCCCTTCATGTCAAATCGAAAAATACAACCAAGTTACGCACGCTCGTGCACCCATGCGTGCCCACCCCCGCCTACAGTCTCATGAGACTCAACATCCAGGGACAGAGGAAGCTGTGAGCGTCTGGAGTTGCATGGGAATGCAGACAGAGACAACCTTTCCAGCAGAAGCCGGCCAAAGGGAGTGTGATGGGCGAGGGGGACTTGAATGGTTCTGCGTGAAAATCCCGCACTCGATTATATATCTGAAGCACAGCCTCAGCTCCTACTCAATTCCAGCCAGAAAAAAACATGCATCCTTTAAAAGCTCTTCTTGAAAAACAGCATCGGCTCTTCTCTCCACACCCAGTCTTGGGGTTCTAAATCCCCCACCCTCACCCAGAACCTGGCCCTGGAGCTGGGAGGAGGATCTCAGGGCCCACGGCAGAAGGCAGCGAAGAAAAGTGACCTTTGGCACCAGCTTTGAGACGTCCTGAAAAGGGTCATTTGGACAAACTCTGCTGCCGAGTTTCCAAACGGTTTCATCTGGGCACAAGACAGCCCCCGCCTCCTACCCGAGGGTTTGAGGCAATGTGGAGAAACCAACAGGCTGAGACGACAGGTCCAACGCTTTCCACCACCATGCACATGTCACAGATGCCATGAAGGCACGACAGGACAAAGTCCACTCCTCCGACTTCTCTAAGGCCCCGGCACAGCGCCAGGCACACAGCAGACACTCCGAGACAGCGTGCAGGCAGCTCTTGAAGCAAGTGACCAGGACTGAGGCCTTGCTTGGGCCACTGTCCCCACCTGGGAAGCAGGGACAGTCATGCAAGCCCTGGGGAAGGATGCCAGGTGTTCCACTCTGTGTCATCCGGCTCCCCACTTTCAGAGGCTCCAAGCTCCCCACAGGGCTAAACACCCCAACATCTATGTTCCTGAAAAGAAGGTGTGACTCTCAGGTCACACTTCTGCCATCAAAAAAGTGCAAAAGCCAGCAGCTCCAGGAGAGTGCTTCTCTGTTCACTCCAAGTCCAGGTAAGAGGAGAGAGGGTCCCTGCAGCTTCCTGGGAGCGGGAGGCCCAGTTCTCATATTTCAGCAAAATACTTCCTTCTCCCCGTGCAGCCAGCCTGCCCTTGGACATCTTTGGAGGGAGAACGCAGGCCTGGAAGTGTGTGGATCTGTGGGAGACCAGGGTGTGGACCACCCAGCCAACTTGCATCTCAGCTCAGGGACTTCCTGGAGATGAGGCCCCAACCCAACACCTGTCCAAGTCCATTCCCATGAGGTGTCTTCCAGGACAAGATGCACCAAACAGCCACGTGGAAGTTTTTAAACATCTCCTGACCTTCAGCAACTAGGAGCTTGCCTTCTTTAATTTTAGGATTCTGCCACCAATGTGGTCTTCCCAGCTCTGAACGCGCCAGGAGATCATAGAAACAAAATGAAACAAGATGACACAGGGTCCCCGGCGGCCTCATCAGGACCCCAACGTTCATCACCTGCCCCAGGCCTCTGAAGGTCTGCGAAGCTGGACACTCCTAGGAATTCCAGAGAGCGGAGGGGGGGCCCCATGGCTCAAGGCAAAGCGCCAGGGACCTGCGTGGCTTCCTGGTGTCCAGCAGCAGAGGTGACACAGAGGGTGCCATGCACGATTCTCTTTGGCCAAGGCTCCCCCTCTGTTCCACCCCACCCTCTCCTGAAGAAGTCCTTGGGATGCATTTCGCCTCGGGCGGAGGACAGGGCACAAGCTAAGCTGCAGAAATGGAAATGGAATGGAACCAACACGTCTGCTTCAGAGTTTCCTGGAGGAGTCTGCGCTGCTCCGGGAGCCTTTCATGTTCTATTTTCAGGAGAAAAGAGAGGTGGGAGGGAGTTAGGATTTGTGGCTGGCTGGCTTCTAAAGCAGAAGACGCTGAGCCATGCAACAGAGAATTCTCCCTCCCTCTACCCCAGACAAAGAACACGATCCAAGAAAGGGATGCCAACCCCACATGTGGAAGAGAGCCCAGGAGGGCCCCAGAACATGCCGGAAGATAACCCCAGAGTCTCAAGAGAAGGGGCTGGGCGCCAGGCCAGCAGCCTGCCTGGAGGTGGCCGTGTGTGGCTCCAGGAGGACCAGAGCTTCGCGGTGCTGGGCACCAGTGGCCACAGGAACCTCGTGCTCACGACCCCATAGAAACCCCACCTGGGGAGCCTCACTGGCCACAGCCAGGTAGAGGATGAGCCCAGGGCCTCCAAGGACACACAGGCCCCCTCCACCCTACTCAGCTCAAAACAGAGCCACACTCCCAGCTCCTGCCTCCAGATTCTGGGAACATGGCTTGACAGGCAAACACAGGTGACACATGGAGTGGCCGGATGCAGTGGGGAGGCCCAGGCAGGGAGCCAGGCAGAGAGGGCTGTCGCTAAAGCCCTGCCCCTCTTCTGATCACAGTGGCCCTGGCAGGAAGTCCCACCCCTAAGGCCCTGGCCAGTACCAACCTCCCTGAAAACATGCTCTGAAATCGAGGAGCACGACTGACCGCCACTGCACAGCAGGGCCCCCTTCCCTGACCACCTTCAGCTACACCCCAGAAATCAAGAAAACACAACGTCTACAAGCATTCTGTCCAATCCCAAGTGTCTCCACTAAGACTGTTCTAAAGAGGGTGGGAGAGAGCTCAGGCACACAGGGCCACCATGGCCCATGCCCACCCAACACAGAACTGGGAGGAAAGTCACATGGCTGGGCAGCATCACAGCCATCGCCCAGGCCTGGGCCAGACTCAGAACCAGACCCAGGTGATGGGTGCCCACCAGGAGGTGATAGGTGCCTGCCAGGGGTGACGGGTGTCCATCGGAGGATAATGAGTGCCTGCCGTGAATGGGTGATGGGTGCCCATCGGGGGATAATGGTGCCTGCCGGGAAGGGGTGACAGATGCCCATCGGCTGGGGGGTGACGGGTGCCCACCGAGAGGGGAAAGTTCTCTCCAGAGCACCCTGGGTCCTCATATGTAGGGAGAGCCCCAGCCAGGCTGTGGGATCAGAGAGCAGGGCTGACATTTCCCTCCACATCTGCTGGCTCCAACCTGCTCTCAACGTTACCAGCCCATGGCTTCCGGCACCCACAGATGACAGCAATACAACAATGACAGTGGAGAGCCTGCAGGACTGGGTGATGTCCACGTCCTTCACCCAGGGGCCCCGGCCCAGGACACGTGGGGGGTGAGAGACAGACTAGAAAGGACCTCACGACAATGGTGCTGCACTGAACACCCTCGGCATGGAGACAGATGAGCCCCGCACTGCACGATGGCCAGTCTGCACACAGACCCAGATGCCGTGACGCAGAGCAGGGCGGGATGGAGGGACATGCACCAGGCATTTACCTTCCATGCTTAGTAAGGAGAGAACTTTGAGAAAATGTGACAGACAGTTCGTCTTTCAAGTAGAGTGGGGAAGAGGAAGAAACAGGTTGGAAAAGGAAGAAAAAACATCTTTAGTAGGGTTTTCTAGTGTGCACTGGAAGCTTAAAAACTGAAGGCTGCATTACAAATGCCAGGTGATCTCTCCATCCCGAGCAGCCGGCACAGCCCCCAGGAAGGCACTGCAGAATGCAGGGTCGGGGCTGCCGTTCGTGCCCATTTACTGGGAAACCAAAATTACAGGGACTCCAGGCCAATGGCCTTGAGACCCCGGGGGTTTCCCCTTCCCAAGTCTGAGTGTTCTTGCTGCCCCAGAGGAGAATCCCCTCAGGCTACAGGAGGCACCCAAATGCTGACCCAATGCCAGCAAGCGCAGAAGTCTCCACAGGCCCAGGGCACCAAGTTCGTCCCTGACAAGCACAGCAGCCATCACCCACCACGTACTTCCTAGGGGCCAGCTATTTTGCTGAGGGCTGCATCTATATTCTCGTTATAAACACCTTACAAAGTTGTTATCTCCATACTACAGATGAGGAAGCTGAGGTCCTAGAATTGCTTTAACTTGCCCAGAGTGCCAAAGACAAAGGCTGGCAGGAGTAGAACCAAGATGCAGACCTGGCTCGGTCTGACCTTCATCACAGATTCTGGCCACAGAACCCAGGGGACTCCTAGAATCAGATGTGGCTACAATGCTAGATGTAGGGTAACGAGCCCGGGATGGACAGGACAACAGGACTCCAGAGTGAAATTCCCACCCGAGTCAGGTGCAGTGGGTCCTCAGACGTATTTTTGCTGAACGGGAGGGATTCTAGCAAAGGCACTATTATGTTAGTCTTGGCGATGGGTCAGATCAACTTTAGAGGGGTGGGGGCTATCCTGAATGGCTCTTCCCAGTAGAAAGATTTCTTTCCTGACATCAGGCCATGGGTCTAACGCAGGGGTCCCCAAGCCCTGGGCTGTGGACCAGCACCCAGTTCGTGGCCCATCCGGAGGCGGGCCACACAGCTGGAGTGGGCGGCGGGCACACCAGCATTGCTGCCTGACTTGCAGGAGCACACACGAACCCTGCTGTAAATGGGCACGCGAGGGGTCCAGGCTGTGTGCTCCTTCTGAGAAGCTAATGCCAGATGATCTGAGGCAGAGAAGTTTCATCCCCAGACCATCCCCCCTACCCTGCCATGGTGGGGAAAATTCTCTTCCATGAAACAGGAAGATAATTTGTTCCCTGGTGCCAAAAAGGTCAGGGACTGCTGATCTAAAGGAGCAGGACACGCACAGATGTAAAATCTTCAGGCTCCAAATCCAAAGACAAGTTTCACACAGGAGAAGCCCTGATCCTGAAGTGCTGCACGCCAGCTCCGGGTTTTCCAAGAAGCTGGAAGTTAGGGCAGGCCCACCTTAGGTAAGCAAAGCCTGGCCATGGGAAGCAGCTGCAAGGGGCGGCTGTGGAGGGACATGAGGGTCCAACAGCTTTCCGTCAGACCTTGTGGGCTTCAGGGCAGGGGCGTTGGGACAGTGGCAGGGAACAGGCACCCAGCCTGCTCCCAAAAGCTGCAGAGAGGAGGCGGCCAGCTTTCCAAAGCAAGGGCCCTTTGTGCCCTGGCTCTGTGGCTCATCTGGACAACACAGGGCAGTTGCCCAGTGCCTCACCCATTAAATGGGGGACTTACTGCCCTGCCAACCGCCCAGGGTGGCCTTAAGGAACATGGACATGGGGACACTGGCACATCCTCTGGCCCTTCATCCCTTTGCCACCAAAATCTGAGTGCCATACTGAACCCCTCCCATTTCCAAAACCCAGCCATGCTTGTCAGCATCCCAGGCTGCACACCTCACGCCTTTCCAGTTTCTGCAGCAATCAGTTAAGGAGCAAAGACGTATGTTTTTGAGGGGAAGGGGTGATCTTCATGGTGGCTGTCATTAATTTCTGCAGCAGGAAGGAAGGCCTCTGCTTCCAGGGGAGGATCCCAGAGAGATGGGCATGCAGCCCCAGCTATCCAGGGGCGACAGGAGCTGGGGCTGAACCTGAAACTCTGCAGAGAGCTCTGGGAGGGGCAGGGGCAATCACAAGGGTTAGAGACAAAAGCCGCACCCAGCCCTGGGTGTGCCTATGACTCTCAGCAGGCTCCAACCCCAGACAAACCCAGGATCCCCAAAAGGGGTTCTCCACTCAGAGCTCTGTCGGGGCGAGGAGGATCCTCATGGGGAGGGAGAGGCTGCAGAGCTCAGGCCCCACCACTCCCCATTGGTTTGTTTTACAGATTAGGCTCGGAGTTAAGTTTTCCTTTCAAAACGAAGGACACGCCTAGGGAAGGAGGGAGCCTTAAGGCAATGGCAGCGGGCACAGCCCCAGCTCACCACCAAGATCTGACTCTGAGAGGGAATGTGGATTTATGCCGAGCCCTAAACCACGGCCGTCACGAACCACTACCTGGAGCCCTGAGGGGGTCACGCGGCCGTGTCAGAACACACTGAACAGTAGTGGGGCCACCATGACCTCCTGCACCCTTTTCTAAACAAATTCCTGAATCTCTCCTCCCTGCTCCCATGCCCATCTCCTCCTTCCCCCATGAAAGACCTCAGACCACAAAACTGCTCTCATCCTCAATATTTTAACAGGAAGGAGGCCAAATGAGCAAGCAGGAAGAAAGCGTGCAAGCAGCGGCAATGATCAGAGAGATACTTACAGACAGGCTTGCCCTAGCAAAGGCTGCGGAGGAGAAGCAGAGAGACGAGTCAGTCGGCAGGCAGGGTGCAATCTGCTGGGGCCAAGCCCTGCAAAACCCCATGCTGGCGCAGCCAGCTGCTTCAGACATCCCAAAGAACCTGGACACCCTGAAGGACTGTCCTCCCAATGTCAGAGCAGCTCCGAAGCGGATGGGCAGGTGCAGCCCCTGTCACTGCATCCTCTCAGGATGTCACCTTCCTACCCCACCCAGCCTGGTCCCCCCAAGCATCAAAGCAGTGGCCTCTGACCTTCCAAATATAAGCCCACATTTCCACCATGTGACAGATGCCACAGGGACACCATTTCAGTTCTGTTTGATCATTTGCAAAGCTAAGGAGACTGAGGGCTGGGAGGTGAAGGAATCTGGGTGATTAAATTGCTGCCCTCACTCCTGTTTGTTTGGAGCTACCATCAACGCCAGGCCTCTAGGATTCCGCAAGTCACGGCCACCTCACCGTGTCCACGGGTCCCCTCCATGTGCCAGACACTGGGCTGGGCACAGGGCATGAATCCCCTCATCTGATCTGCCTTTTGCACTGCCATTATTTCCCCATTGCCTGGATGAAAACACTGAGGCCTGAAGAGGTTAAGTGACCTGTGGAGGCTGCAGCACCCCCCAGGTCACATTCCAGACACCACCAGGTCTAAGGAAGTCTCAGAGAAGGCGGGAAGATGGGGCAGGCTGAAAGGATGCTCAGAGCTGGTATAGGCATCCAGCTGGAGGCTGCACTGGGCTAATTGGCAGGGCCAGGCCTGGAGGGCAGGGTCGGGCAGACCCGTGGGTACCTGGATTTGAGCCCCGAAATTTCTACATCTCACATATTTGCAAGGGTTCCCGGCTGTAAAGGAAAAGGCCAGTTTTCTGAAAACAAATCTTAGTGTCTAATAACCAAAATCTTCCAGGCTGTCACCATCAAAACCCACGAAATAAGTGAAATCAGGTTGGGTTTTGTTTTGGATTTTACTACCTGCTGGGATAACTATGTTATTTACGTGAGAAAGTGGGCACTTTCTTTGTTTTAGAAATAAACATTCATGCACATGAATGGGTCTCGGACATCTCTCTCCCTTCCGCACTGCCTGCTTCTGCCCTCAAAGACCCCATCTTCAGAAGGGAGGGGAATGCAGTCACGGTTGTCACCAGCAAGGAGAGACCCCAGGCTCTCAGTTTCTGAGGGCACTTCCCATGTTCTCCCTCAACACACGAACGTGCACACAGCCCCACAACACACATGCATACACACACACCTACAACATACACATGCACCCACGCACGCATTCCTGCAGACACACACACACAATCACGACCTGCGGCATGACGCCTGGCACGCGTCCCCCCCCACCCCAGGCAGGAAGGAAAGGGGGGTGCACTGACTTGTCCAGGCAGCTGCGTGGGCACCTCCGGGGGCAGGCAGCTGGGCAGGGCAGCCGAGGTGGAGGCCACATGCTCCTCAAAGCTGTTGATGCGAGGCTTTTTGGTGGGCTCGGGGCTGGCTAGCGGGGTGACACTATTGCGTCTCATGAGCGGGTTAGGTCCCTTCTTTGCATCCTAAGCAAGACAAAGACAAAAGAGAGAAAGGCGACAGTTACAAAGAAGGGGAGGAAAATTAGCCCCAAAAAAGTTTCTCTGCTCCTGGATTTTAGGGAGGCAAAAAGACTGAGGGGAGTGGCCAGGACCACAGGCTGCGGCAACTCCCTCCCACGCCCCTTCCCCTGGATGGTTCCAAAGGATTCCCCACACAGACAAACGGGGCTTGCAAAGCAAGGAGGGAAAGAAGGACAATCGCAGCGGAGCATGAGCTCAGGGAAAAGAGCTTTGCTGCCAGCCTCTCTGAGAGCTAAGGAGGGGCATCTGGAAGGAAGAGGCTGGGCCTAAGGCTCACAGGATGGGAGGGGAAGCCACCTGGGCTTACTCCCTCTGCTGACACCTGAGGCAGGATCTGCAGAGCTGTCTGTACTACACACAGGGCACCCTGGCTTAGGACGGGACATGGAAGCTGCAAAACCAGCCTGGAGACCAAAGGGGCAGAAAATGTGCACCAGGGGGCAGGTTCTGCCAGCCGGGACCAGACCAGCCCTCCCACGACAGTGACAGCATGATGGGGTGCGGGCCTCCAGCCTCAGAACCAGGCTCTGTCTCTGTCATGGTCCTGCCCCTATTCCCTGCAGGGAAGAGCTCCAGGACCGGCTCAGGCCCAATCTCAGCCGGGGCAGCAGCTCCCTGACCGGGGCTGTCGTCGTATGGCTAAGGCAGGGCAGTATCCAGTGACCCGCATTCCGAAGGGGCAGGGGTGACAGGGACCAAGGCGGCCAACGGACCCCGTCCTCTCTCTTCTGCCCACCAGCCAGGCAGCTGCCAGCAACTGGGGCAGACAACTCATCCCTTCATGCCAAAATCTGACGGCCAAGCTTCCTGGGACTAGGAGTCACCTGTTTCAGGATCGCCATGACAGAAAGTCACGCTCGGTATAAGAGAAAGTTCTGACTAGTACTAGCAAAGTGTACCTTCGGTGGCCTGCACACGTGAATTCAAACTCACTTTCCCAACGCACGTCCACCTGGGCAGAGGCCAGCTCTACTCAGTCAGAGGCAGCCTGACCCACCTCCAAATGTCAGGCCTCCCCAACAGAGAGCAGCTGCACAGCCAGGACTCAGGGCCTCCTGAAACACCTTCCCACCCGCCAGCCCCCAGGCCTCTGCTCTCCACGCCGCCCTCTTCAACACCACTGCGTCTCTGGTGGTTCTGTACCTAATCGCATGCATGTGACGGGCTGGCCTGCTGATCCTGTTTGAAACAGTAACTCTGGAAACTGACAGCAGCGTTGCAGCTGCCAGAAAGGAAAGGCAACAAGAACGGTGCCCTGGTGACGTTAAAGAGAAGAGGCTGGGCCCAACCGCTCACACCTTTATCCCAGCACTTTGAGAAACTGAGGCAGGAGGACCACTTGAGCCCAGGGGTTCAAGACCAGCCTGGCAACATAGTGAGACCCCATCTCTAAAAAAATGAAAATTAGCTGGGCGTGGCGGCGCGCACCTGTAGTCTCAGCTACGCAGGAGGCTGAGGTGGAAGGATCGCTTGAGCCCAGGAGGTTGAGGCTACAGTGAGCCGTGACTGCACCACCGCACTCCAGCCTGGGGGGCAGAGTGAGACCCTGTCTCAAAAAAAGAGAGAGAGAACATATTTTCCTAATATTCACATCTGGAGCTCAGCAGAAAGGGGAGGAAGAGGACACAGGAAGGAAGAAAAGAGAGAAGGCCCCAGAAGCTGCACAGCAGAAAAGTAAGAACAGAGGTGAGGAGAAAGGCAGCCAGCAGGCCCACGGTGACATGTGGGTCAGCACCTGCAGGCAAGCGGCCCTGGGGCCTCCTGAGCACCCATTGTGTGATGATGGCCAGGACAAGGCTTGGGGCCTCCACTCACCTCTGACCTCTCCCGGTGGGTGCTGACGGACTCCACATTCAGGTAGATGGATTCCACACGGCAGCCTGGAGGGCGCGGGATGGGGGCAGAGGAAGCTGCTGTTAAAGGGACAGCCCCGCTCACAGCCCACAGCCACGAGCCGCTGGGGCCACCTTCAGGGGGACAGGGCTTGGCAGGGGCTGCCACTCACCATAAGCGACAGGAGTCAGTTTCAGGACGGTGTGGAGGGGGCATTTCAGGTAGGGCATCTCCTCTGAAATAATTGAAGTTGTACACCCACAATTAGAAACAGATGGCCAGGCGTGGAGGCTCACGTCTGTAATCCCAGCATTTTAGGAGGCTGAGGCGGGTGGATCACCTGAGGTCAGGAGTTCAAGACCAGCCTGACCAACATGGCAAAACCCCATCTCTACTAAAAATACAAAATTAGCCAGGGTGTAGTGGTGAATGCCTGTAATCCCAGCTAACCAGGAGGCAGAGGCAGGAAAATCACTTGAACCTGGGAGATGGAAGTTGCAGTGAGCTCACGCATTGCACTCCAGCCTGGGCAACAAGAGTAAAACTGTCTCAACAACAACAACAACAACAAAAATGAGACATGGTGGAGGGGAGGTGTAGAAGGACCTCCACGGGCTCTCCACAAGGATCCTCGGAAGCCCTGCCAGGCAGGGGCATCTGTCCCCAGCCACAAGCTGTCCCAGGTGGCAGGGGGCGACCGCCACCAAACCAAACCAAACCAAAACACTCACCCTCACAGTGAGTTAGAGTTGGAAAAAAGTCACTCCCAAATACCTGAGGTCTGTCTAGCGTTGCAGCTGCGCTTCATTGGACAGACTGCAATTTAATATGTCAATCTGATCATCAGAATTTTCTGGGCTATTTGTTCCTTGGAGGGCACTGAGAAGGGCAGCCCCTACCCCAACCCGAGACCCCGGGATGTGTGGGGCCAGGGGCGGGTCCCAGAGACTATTAATGAAGCGATGAAGCCCCCTGGCGTCACCCTGGGTGCCACAGTATTTCCCAAGGGCTTCAAGGAAGTGCTGGACAGAGAGGACCTGAAGCAGCGGGGAGCCAACACTTGCGTCCTTCTCCTAAGACCCCACGGCACAGCAGCCACCACAGGGCAGGCCACAGCCGACCTGCAGCTAGCCACTCAAGTGCCACTCCTCCCTCCATCCGAGGCCGCAGCCTGCCCAAGGTACCTGCGCTCTTATCCAGGAAGTAGGCCAGCAGGCAGCGCAGGACAGCCTGGTGGCAGATGACCAGCACGTTCTCCTGTCGCTCCAGCTCCATGATCACCGGCTCCAGGCGCTGGACCAGGTCCTGGTAGGACTGAGCAGAGGGACAGGCCCATGTGAGCTCAGGGCACTCGGGAGGGGCTCTGCCTCTGGCCACAGCCTGCATCAGACCAGCCAGAGAGCCATGCAAAATCAGTCTTCAGTCGTCAGCAGTGGTTGAGAAGGGGCAGGATTTAACATGGACTATTGCTCAACCACAAAAACAGTGAAGCCCTGACCCTCCTCCAACATGGGGGAACCTGGAAAACCCAATGCTGTGTGAAAGAACCCCTGCACAAAAGGCACACGTGACACCTCACTCCATTTACATGGAATGCCCAGAATAGGCAGATCCAGAGGCAGGAAGCAGACAGGCCGGTGCCGTGCCGGGGCGGGGCAGGGAGGAACGATGCTAACAGGTCTGGGTTTCCCTGTGCAGTGACGGAAAGGCCTAGAATCTGTGGTGATGGCTGCACAGCACTGTGAGTGCACTATAATGTACAAAATCAGAACTTTAACGTGGCGAGAGTGATACAGTTTATGTTATGTGTATTTTCTGTCCATTTAAAAATGTAAAAAGCAGCAGTAGGGCTGTGCGTTTAGAAAAAGCACAAAGCAGCTCCTGCTCCTGCGGCCTCTCTGCTGTAAGGTGGGGCAAGGATTGCCGAGTTCCTTTTACTTTTTGTAATCTTTCCTTAGAGCATGCCTGCACTGGATTAACGATATCTCTAACAGATCATTTATTATACTATATTAATATTAGGGTGTTAACTGTCCATGGGAATTCGGATCTGATGTAAGCTTATGCTGGGGAGAATAATTTCGTGTTACTGATACAAATATGACTGCTTCTGTCAAGTAATAATAGATTCGTCCAGTGTGATGTTAGGCATTCAGTAGGGGTGGAGAGGATTAAGGACAGGTGGATGTTGGGCTTGATGTTGAACTGTGCTGACCAGGGCCCCGGTGTGTAATGCCCAGTCTGAGGCCAGAGGACAATGGCCTGAGGCAGAGGACAATGGCCTGGGGACCTGAGGCACGACACTGCTCAGCAGGGCACAGGCAGGGAGGACCTGGCTGGGGGAGGACACACCTGGCCCAGCAGGATCCCCTCTGAAGAGGAGACAGCAGTGTCCTCAGCCACAGCCATCTGGGCACCGCACGTGGGGAAGCACAGACGCTGCTCAGGGGATGCGGGGCCACCCCTCCCAGCGGCCCGCCCGCCACCCCACCCAGTGGACCATCTCGCCACCTTCCTCCTCTGCCATACAGTTCTGTGTCCTAGAGAAACACACCTCACTTCTGCTTAGGGGAAAATACACTTCTCCCCAGGCTATTAGAAGGTTCAGTTTAGGGGCCGTGATTCCGAGGTAGAGGGTATAGGAGCCCCCCAGAACCCACACGGAGGCGAGCTCCCTGAAGGGGTGGCCCAGCCCCGCACAGTGGTGGCCATGGGCACTGGGGTCCCTCAGCCCGCCCCACCCCGGCGCTCACCTCCCCGGTGGGGTAGCGGTAGTAGTACTTGTCCTGCTCCCGCAGCGCGTACTCCTCAGGGTAGGTGTCCCTGATCTCTTCGTAGGTCAGCTCCTCACAGACACCCTGCGGGGACCCAGTGGTCACTCAGGGGAAAAAAACCACAGGGGCCACTGCAGGCATGGGCCTCGTGGAGAACTGCCCCATGCCCCAGGGTGAGGCTGCCCACCCACCTCCCAGGACTCACTGCATCAATCTCATTGAGCGCCTTCCACTGCTCGTAGGGCAGCCGCAGTGCCTCCGCCGTCTGGATGGTGCTCTTGAGCTGGCTGGTCCATACACGCAGGTCCTTCAGGTTCTGCTCCTCCACGAATTTGCTCAGGGCGCTGGCAAACTGGGAGTGGAGGAGAGGGGCCGTTGATGCCAGGCGCCTGTGGTTCCTCCGAGGGCCAGGGGCTGGAGGCAGCCCCTAGCAGGGCTGTGCGATACCTGGTTACACTTGGGGGCCCAAGCCATTGGGACAGCCACAGCAGCACACAGCCTTCCCAGAGCCCAGGCTCAGCTCTTCCCGCCCCTCCTCTTCCTAGTACACAATTGCTCACACACCACAGACAGACGCACACACAAACACATAGGTACAAAGTAACACAAACACAGACACACACACAAAGCCACATGGATATGCATAGACACACACACAGAGCCATACAGAGATGTGCACACAGATATGCAGAGACACGCAGGCGCACACACGCATAACACACACAGCAAGCACAGCAAGCACACAAAGCAGCAGCACACACACGCCCCCACCCACCCGCAGACCCCACGACCGCCCTGCAGCCAGCACGGCCCGCGCCGCAGCGCAGCCCGTACCTTCTTGCCACGGCTGGACAGGCCCGAGTCGCCCCCGATGCGGCCCTGGAGGTTGTGCTCGTTCTCGCCGTGCCGGCACAGGTAGATGGTGCGCGGCTGCACGTGGATATTCATCAGGTAGTACACGATGCGGCTCTGGATGTGGTCCTGCACCCGGTTCACCAGGAACCTTCGGCCCACGTCGATCACCTTGATCAGCGACAAGTCCCTGCAGAGACACCACCAGGACCACAGCTCAAGCCCCATCCCATGGCAGGATGCACGGGCCTGGCCCTGCCCATCTCCAGATGTGTTCCCCAGAGAACAGCAAGGCTGGACCGCAGGCCCCTCCCGGGCACAGACCGAACCCTGCTAAGAGGCAGAGAATACGTGTGTGACAACTCCCATGGCTGGTGCTGGCTGGGAGGCTAGTTGGCCTCCCAGAAGAGGGAGAGAAAAAAGAAAGAAAATGGAGAAAAAAAGAAAGGGGACTATGCAGTGGCTCGGGCCTGCAATCCCAGCACTGTGGGAGGCTGAGGCAACAGGATCACTTGGGTCTAGGAGTTCAAGACCAGCCTAGGCAACACAGCAAAACCTCATCCCTACTAAGGAAAAAAATTAGCCGGGCATGTTTACCCACACCTGTAGTCCCAGCTACTCAGGAGGCAGAGGCGGTAGGATTATTTGAGCCCAGAGGTTTGAGCCTGCAGCCAGCTATGATCACACCACTGCACTCTAGCCTGGGAGACAAAGGGAGACCCTGTCAGGAAAGAAAAGCAAAGAAGGAAAAGGACAAGGAGGAGAGAAAAAAGAAAAAGAAGAAAGGAAAAAGAAAGGAACTCTGGGAGGGACAATAGCAAGATCAGGTTCAACTCTACATGGACTCCCTGTACTTCTACACAGTGTTCAAAATATTCCCACTGAATATGGTTTGTCACCAAGGATTGTTTTTAAAAGATATTCTCCTCAGCTGGGTGTGATGGCTCACACCTGTAATCCCAGCACTTTGGGAGGCCGAGGTGGGTGGATCACTTGAGTCCTGACCTCAAGTTCAAGACCAGTCTGTCCAACATGGTGAAACCCTATCTCTACTAAAAATAAAACAATTAGCCAGTATCATGGCAAACTCCTGTAGTCCCAGCTACTTGGGAGACTGATGCAGGGGAATCGCTTGAACCCAGGAGGTGAAGGTTGCAGTGAGCCGAGATTGTGCCATTGCACTCCAGCCTGGGTGACAAAGTGAAACTCTGCCTAAAAAAAAAAAAAAAAAATAGATATTTTCAAACACAGTTGATACAGGTATCCAGCGGCTGTGTGTGATCACCTGAGGCCAGGAGCCTGAGATCAGCCTGGGCAACATAGCAAGACCTCATTTCTACAAAGAAACTGTCTTAAAAAAATTTTTTAAGGTATTCAGGAGCAAATGCTTTGTGGGAACATCAAGAATGCAATAAAAACCCGCCCATGGGTCTTGCAGAGACGGCCAGCTATGGGAATCACCTGTCGCATTTGTCGGGGTCGAGGGGCTGGTAGCTGGCTTCGTAGCAACTGATCCGCTTCATGAAGTCATCCATGGCTTCTGCCGAGTTGCAGTCTTTGTAATCTGGGCTGGAGATTTTCACTTCCTGCAACACCACAAAGGGGCAGCTGATGAACCACGCTGGAAGGCTTTCTGCTGAGATTAAGCAGGATTTGGGGCTTTCAAAAGCGGCGCGCACAGAAGGCTCAGTACAAAGATTATCCGGCCCCGTGTGCAGCAGAAAGGGAGAAAGATCCTGGGGGCTGAGTCACAGCCTGACGTTACATGAGGAGGATTCCCCGGGGAGATGGAGAACCGCAGCGGGAAGGACAGAGACAGAAAACCCACGGAGAATCCATAATGAACACCTCTGAACAGTCCAGCAAGTCAGGATCTGTCCCGTGCCCAAGTCACTGCCAGACAGCCTGGCGCTGAACTCAGCGGAGTTCCATGTGGGCACCTGCAACATTCCCCGTGCCGGGAGGAGGCTGTTGGTTCTAAGTTGCGCTCAGGAGTTGGCAGAGATGCCCGGTCTTGTGTGGATTCCCCTCCACCCGCCACCGCCCAAGGCAGCCGCAGCATGACCAGTCTGTGGTTAGCTGCTTCTCCAACTAGGGCTCCTTTGCAGGGCTTGCTCTCCTAGGCGGAGCCAGAGCAGAAGCAGTGCAGGTCTACCAACACCCATCGTGGCACAGGCCCCAGAAACCACGTGGACTTTAGGGAAACTCAGCATTTTTGAATGCCTGGGCTCTTTTTCCCATCAACCATTGTCATCACCGGGAGGCAGCCACTCTCTAAGACCCAAGTCAATGGGGAGTTGTGTCTGTGTACCAGCACAGTTTCAGCTGGGGAAGATGAGAAAGTCCCAGTAGAGAGTGTGGCAGTTGCCCAACTACGGGAATAGAATTTGCTGCTGAACTGCACACTTTAAAAATGGCTAAGATGGTCTGGTGCAGTGCCTCACGCCTGTAATCCCAGCAGTTTGAGAGGCTGAGGCGGGTGGATCACTTGAGGTCAGGAGTTTGAGACCAGCCCGGCCAACATGGTGAAACCCTGTCTCCACTAAAAATACCCCAGAAAAGTAGCCAGGCATGGTGGCACACGCCTTGTAATCCCAACTACTCGGGAGGCTGAGGCAGGAGAATTGCTTGAACCCAGGAGGCAGAGGCTGCAGTGGGTCGAAACTGCACCACTGCACTCCAGCCTGGGCAACAGGAGGCGACTCCATCTCAAATTATTAATTAATTAATAATAAAAACTATTAAGACGGTAAGTAAGTTCACAAATGCCTGGATCTGCAAAGCTGCTTTGCGGTTTCATCAGAAAGAGATTTCTGAACATGGCAGGTTGGGGCAGATGAATGTTAGTGGACAGCCAGACAAATGCGATACTCCTTGCTAAGCACATGGGAAACTGCTCGCTGGGAAAAATGACTTCGCAGCTGCTCTCTGCTGCCCTCCACGGAGGACGAGGACCACCAAGCCAGAGGAAGGTGGCGAATCCTGTTTAGCTCATTTCCTTGAACTCCAAGCCTCCTCCTTTGTACCCACTGGACACACCTGGACTGACTTTTCACACAATTCAAATAGCCCTTCCTGAAGCAGGAATTCATTTCTTAGAGATATCCAGAAGTATTTCCATCACTTTGGGGAACACCCCCGAGCTAACGCATGCTTAGCATCCCCTCCAAAGGTGCAAAGAGGCCAACACCACAGCATCCCAGTGTGAGTCTTCAGAACTGCTTTTCTTTATCGAATTGTTTTATTCTGATGTGTTTAAGCTGAAGAGAAAAGTATCTCCAACACGGGGAGCGGCCTGTGGTAAGTCTCCATAGTAACCAGTCCTGATACACTGCTATCAAGTGGTAACACTGGAAAAATTCATCCAGTTATGAGACCAAGTGCCCTCAGTTTTACGGGGCAAGCTCCCCTGCACAGCAGACAGGCAGGTTCACGAGGTGCATCAGCAGGGAGAGTCTTACTGCCCAAACTCAAGAGGCTGCTGAGCCCTCTGGACTCTTGCCAATGCAAAAGCATTCTCACCTCCCTGAGCCGTCACAGCAAGTGACCTGCTTGCCGCCTCCTGTCTCATCAGGGGCCAATAAGCTGCCCTCTGCCCCCAGCAGCCCCATCACCACGAGCTGCCAGCCTCCTACCACCAACAGAAACTGCTTCTGTCTCCCTGAATTCTTTCCTACGTCCCTCACAAGCCTGCCCACTGCCCTGGAAGGAGCAGCCAGCCCCTCACAGGACAGGCCTTTGGGTTCAAAACCACTCTGCAGGTCTGAGATTCCAATTGACAGCAAGCTGGGGGCCGCTCATCTAAGGGCTCAGCTGCCCCTCCGAACCCGACCTAGTCCCCACTCCCTCACACTGCAAATGCCCTTGTGGTCTGCGCGGCCAGGGTTCCTGGCTGTCTTACCATGATATTGGACGCCACAACAGTAGGGTCGTCGCACACAGACTCGATGAAAAACGCCTGGTGAAGCAAGGTAGGATGTTAGAAAACCAAGACACGCGAAGGACCGACGTTGCCATCACTGCCATGTCATTGTCCAGAAAAGGCAGAAGCATGCCCCCCACCTGCTCCCAAAGACAGGAAAGCCCACCTCCTCACTGCCACCGCCCCCACCGCCCCTCTACAACGCCCCATGCCCCCAAGAGCTCTACCGCACGGACGCTCTAATTTAAGGCAGCAAAACGTGGACAGCAGGAGGGGAGGGACTGAGCAGGACTCAGGCTGCTCCCTGAGGTCTCTTCCTCCCTCCCGAGCTCTCTGGCTCCAGACGAGACACTCAGCTCACCTTAAAGTCATTTTCTTTGGCAAAGTGAAGGATCATGTGTCTCCTCTCTCTGGTAGTATTGGTGGCGTCGAAAACCTGATGTGGAGAGCGAAGGGCCAGGAGGAAGGCTCTAAGTTTCGGTTTAACAACATTTACCAGAACAGCAAGGATGCCACACCCGACATCTCCAGGAATAGGGCCCCAGAGTGTTTCCAGGGGAGACAGTGCTTGCCCACCGTCCGTCCGCTCCAGGGCGTGCTCACGGGCACGCCTCCCCCACTGCCAACAGTACTCAGGGGTGGCAGTGTGGGGGGAATACCCCAAAAGCAAACAAACAAAACAGGAACGTGCAGTGGGACAGTGTACAAGGAAGAGCCAGTGGTCCTGTGGGCAGCCCAGGTCCTGCCCGCCCTGGACGTGGGGGACTGGCTACAGAGGGGGCGAGTCCCTGAGGCCATCCCACATCCGCCTTCCTGAGCCCCTGCTTCCCTCTACCCTCAGGGCCAGAGGCATGAGTCTTGGTATAGCCCAGGCCAGTGAGGACCCCCTCATGGGTGGGACGGGACACTGAGCAGGCTATATTCCCTGGACTTACCGCAATTTGTCCCCCTTCTTTTGCCAGGTAGCTTTTGACATCTCTCAAGGCAGCTAAGGCACATTGCCTGCAATACACAGAAAAGAGACACAGAATGTCAGCACGGGTGCATCCACTGGAGCAGCCCAAACAACCCCCCAGGTGCCCCGACAGGCAGAAGAACTGGTGGCTCCATCTCCACTGCTCAGTGCTGGGCAGGCTGGCCAGCACCCCTTAGGCCCAGAGGCTTCCAACCTGGGCCCCTCACAGGCAGCTTCGGGCACCCTCGGGAGGGTGCTCATGCCAGGGGCTGCTCGGGGAACCACTCCTCAGGGAGCTGCTGAGAAATTGCTGCCCAGAGCCACCCAGCGTTGTACTGACTGGTCTGGGGCAGGGCCTGGCATCAAGGGCTTTAGATCCCCCAGGAGGCTCCAACGCACAGTCAGGGCCGAGCACCCTTGCACTAGGGTTTCACATCAACTCCCACTTAACAAGAAATCCTTTCCAAACATGAACGGACACTCCCGATGAGCAGGACTCGCTGATTCTCAGTGAGAGCGCTGCTGCGCCCCTGTCCCAGTGCGGGTCAGTGCAGTGAGACCACCAGGGAACAGAGGACAGCAGCAACCTCAGAGGGGCAGGGGCACTTGCTCCCACACCGCACAGGCCTGACAGCTGCCAGCAAGCCACCCTCGGGCCGGCATTCTCTGCCCCTCCAGAGCCTGGCTCGCAGCACAGCAGACCCACAGCCGCGGCGCAGCCTTACTTCCGGACTCTCATGGCCTCCTCGTTGTCGGGGCGGAAGAAGCTGTACGAGCTGTAGTGCTTCACAGCCTCCCGGCGGTACTCCCCGACGTTGAACACTGCGGGCGGGAAAGAGAACGGCCTGGTGACTGAGTGGGAGCAGGATCACGGTACCCCAAGGATGAGCCACCCGGCCAACCACACCCGCTTGAATGAGACGGGACGGCGTGGAACCAGCGTGGGCGCCAAGCCCTGCACTACCCTCAACTCCTGAGGACAGCAGCCGCAGGTCGCCTGGCTTCCCCAGTCCCACTGCCATGCCCACACCACAGGCTCTGTGACACTGTCCCCGTCAGCCAAGTCTACAATCCCAGAGACTGAGACTGTGAGAAGGGGTGGGGAGGCCCCAGGTCTAGCAAAAACAGGGTCAACAAATTGACCCACGGCATCAGAAAGCGAGTGGGGTCTCACACCCACTGCCAGGCCTAGCTCAGCCCTTCTGCAGGCACAGCGGCCAGGGCCAGGGGAATGTGTGCCATGGTTCCTGGGTACTGAGCTGGGAACAGTGGGGATGGTAAGCATAAAAACCATCCCCCCAAAAGAGAGGAGGGGGAGAGGAACAAGGGTTAAAACATAACCAGTTGAGTACAAATGCTCACTATGTGGGTAGCAGGGTCACTAGAAGCCCAGTCCCCCTCAATATGCAATATACTCATGTAACAAACATACACACCTACCCCCGAATCCAAAATAAAATTAATTTTAAGAAAAACAGTCCCCATCCACAAGATGTTCTCCATCTAGCTGGGAAGACCAAGTAGAGATTCATAAATGCATCATCTACAACGGCGGCCCCCATCCTTTTTGGCGCCAGGGACCAGTTTCGTGGTAGACACTTTTTCCATGGACAGGGATGGGTTGTGGGTGTGCAGCTTTGGGATGAAACTGTTCCACCTCAGATCATCAGGCATTAGATTCTCATAAGGAGTACACAACCTAGATCCCTCACATGTGCAGTTCACGCGAGGGTTCACTCCTGTGAGAATCTAACGCCGCCACTGATCAGACCTGAGGCGGGGCTCAGGCGGGAATGCTCGCTCACCGCCGCTCACCCACGCCAGTCACCTCGGCTGGGTTCCTAACAGGCCACCCACAGAGCGGTCTGAGGCCCAGGGGCTGAAGACCCTTGATCTACGGTATACAGTCTTAGAGCCATCAGCAGAGCAATGTGAGTTACGACTGAGTGGTAAGGAATGTTAAGGACCTAGGTGGCCGGAAATGGCTTGGAAGGAGGTGAAAGCTGAGTCAGGCAGGATTTAGGGGAGTGGGAAACAGAACGGCCAGTAAGGAACAAAACCCAACAGAAGAAGGGTGTAGACAGAGTGTGGAGGTGAACGTGGCTACACAAGAGGCAGGATCGAACTCCCCAACCTGGGGACAGATGCGCCCGGGGTGGCCCTGCCTGACTGAGATGAAGGTCAAGTTTTAGCACGTGCAGGGGATTGGCCTCGAGACCCAGCCTCACCTTTTGTGGGGACGCCAATCCAGTTGAGGTAGCGAGTCAGCTTCTTGGAGATGTAGGTCTTGCCCCGGGCAGGAAGGCCCACCATGACGATGACCGTGGGAGAGTTGGTCAGCTTTGGCCCACAGGCTGCAAAAACAAGCAAGAGGGCATGTCACTGACCAAGTGACTGCAGAAGAGGAGCAGAGTCCACGACCGACAGTAATGCCGAAGAATTTCACCAACATTTTTCTCAGATAGGGTCTCACTCTGTTACCCAGGCTGGAGTGCAGCGCTCATCACGGCCCACTGCAGCCTTGAACCTCTGAACTTAAGTGATCCTCCCGCCTTAGCCTTCCCAATAGCTGTGACTAAAAGTGTGCACACCAGCATCCCTGGCTACTTTTTTTTAATTCTGTAGAGATGGGGTCTCGCTGTGTTGCCGAAGCTGGCCTCGAACGGATCTCAAACAGTCCTCCCAGAGTGTTGGCATTACAGGCATGAGCCACCACACCCAGCAGTCACTGAAATTTTTTCATCTCCCCATCCTGAAGCCCCTGGCATTTTACCATCGAGGGGCACCAGGCAACCAGAGTGGCCGCAGCCCCCCGCCACACACTGTCCCTCAATCTTGCCTTTAGCTTCTACTTAGCAAAGACCGTCCCAACCCCAAATTCCCAAGCTGATACCCAGGGTGCTAACCCTAGTGGGGAACCGTGACTAGTACCACAGGGGAAGTGGAAATGCTCCTGGAGGTGGGAGGAAAGGATTCCTCTCCCCAGGGATGGTGAGGCTAATAAGAGAGTGTATTCCTCTCTTGGACAGAGGGGCAAGGGACTCAGGCCCAGGGGGCCAAGAGACAGAGTCCCACTATCAATGTCCAAACCTCCACACAGGAGGTATGGGTAGCCTTTCTCAAAAAGCATCTTAAAGAAGGCCATTGGAGTTTACAGCCAGGCATGGTGCTCATGCCTGTAATCCCAGTGCTTTAGGAGGCCGAGGCAAGAGGATCACTTGAGGCCAAGAGTTTGAGACTAGCCTGGACAACATAACAAGACCCTGTCTCTACAAAAAAACAAATTCAAAAAAAAAATACATTCAAAGAAAATGAAAAGAGTTTATCAAATGAAAGTAGTCAGAGAGCCAGAAGGCTAAAATCACCCCCAGCAGGCCAGTAAATCCTCCACCACTGAGCCTCCCACACCCTGTCTGACCCCTCTTCTGGTGCCAGGCTCTGGCGAATGCTGGGGCCCTGCCAAGGGAAAGGCCCATCACAAAGCCCCAGGCAGGGGCCGGCTCTACCACCATCTTCAGGTAGCCTGGAGACACCCTGGCCTGCCAGTTCCCTCCTGGCTTCCACTGCTACACAAGGGTCTAGCGTGCCTCGGCATCTCAGTAAGACAAAACAGCAGGGAGGGGGGTTTTGCTGGGTTTTGCAGAAAGCAGTCAGAAAAAGCCTGTTCTGGAAGCTGAAGGCCCCGTATTTCCCCTGCTGTCGCCTGGCTCTGAGACTCTTCAGTGACTCCTGCACCCTACCGACATACAAACTCCAGGGCCAGTTGCAGCCTGCCAGCTCCCACCTGGGTGGCGCTGCCCAGAGCTCACTGCTACGGAGTCAGCCTGGCTGTCCCCATGGTTCCCAGATGTAGCTGCACGGCCTGCAAGAAAACCTCTGAAAGCGGCACACAGGGCCAGGCAGATGTTGGCCTGGACAGAAGCCCGGATGTCCAAGAAGAGCAGGCTTAGGCTAGGGGGAGCCGCCACCCTGCAGAAGGGCACTGGCTCGGGGAGAAGCCCCTCTGCAAGCTGGGACCCACAATAGGGCTCCAAACTGGAGTCAGCGTCCAGGATCTGCTCCCAGGCCTGGAGGTGGCGCAGGGAGGCAGGCATGGCCTGCAGGGCCTTTGTTCCCTCCATGCTGCTTGGAGACCAGCAGTGACCTTCTCAGCAGGCAGAGTGATGAGACACACAGGCTATCAGGGGATCAGGAGACGCTAAAAGCCCTGGGCTGGCATGCCCTCGGCATCCAGTGACCTAGAACAAACAGGTTCCTCGAAAACAGATGCTTTCCACTGACCGGGGGCCAGGCATCCTGAGCACGAGTAGAACAAACAAGCACATAGCACCAAGGGCTTTCTTGTGTCCCCAGGGGCACAGAGAGAGGTGGTGAAAACCAGCAAGACACACCCCACCGTGCCCAGGGTCATTCTGGCGGCAGCTGTAGCTGCCACATCAGAGAAGTGGCAGTGACTGCTTGGAAACAATGCCCATCCACTGACCCTTCCCCCAGGCCAAGGGTCCCTCCTGGTCTTACCAGGTGTCCCCACCATGCCGCTGCTCCTAAGAGCACCCAGAGATGCATAGAGACAGACACACACACACACATCCTCTCAGCTGTGCACATGCGCAGAATACTTCTGTCGGAACCACCCCAAGGAAGCAGAGGCCGATTGATTTATCCATCGGGGGATTATGTCTACCCACTAATCATAGGAACAAATCTCCTCTGGCAGTAGACATTTGAGGAGGGAAAAAAACAACAACATAAGGCAAATGTGCTGACTGGATTTCAAACCCAAATAAACCCCTAGGCGCTTCTTGGCAAAGCAGAGCCATCCTCCCCATGCGCTGGTTTCTCCCAGAGGAAGATCCAAAGCGGGGTGCCAGAGGTGTCTGCAGCTGTCCCTGCCCTCAGATACCCGCAGGGTCACCACAAACCCCTACTAAACCTTTGAGTCTTATTCTCCAACCCCTGCCCCTTTTAAAAACTCACAGTGCCAGGCACGGTGGTGAGTTTTGGTACTGCAGGCTTGTAGACAGCCAGGGCTCACGCCTGTAATCTTAGCACTTTGGGAGGCCAAGGCAGGCAGATCCCAAGGGCAGGAGTTCGCGACCAGCCTAGCTGACATGGTGAAACCCCATGTATCTCTACCAAAAATACAAAAATTAGCAGGGCATGGTGGTGTGCACCTATAATCCCAGCTACCTGGGAGGCTGAGGCAGAAGAATCACTTAAACCCGGGAGTCAAGGTTGCAGTGAGCCAAGATCACACCACTACACTCCAGCCTAGGTGACAGAGCGAGACTCCATCTCAAAACACACACAAACACACACACACAGACACACACACACAGAGTACACCACCTCAGGCTTCTAATTCCACGACCCTCAATGGGCCTTTATAACCACCAAAAAAGAGACACTCCCCCGCCTGCCTCATCACCCTCCCTGGATCTCTGCCCAAGGTTAGAAAACAATGATTAGAAAACCTAAGTGCTGGACAGGCATGGTGGCTCACGCCTGTAATCCCAACACTTTGGGCGGCAGAGGCAGGCAGATCATTTGAGGTTCAAAACCAGCCTGACTAACATGGCAAAAACCCCATCTCTACTAAAAATACAAAAATTAGCCAGGCGTGTTGGCTGGCACCTATAATCCCATCTGCTGAGGAAGGAGAATCGCTTGAACCCAGGAGGCAAAAGTTGCAGTGAGCCGAGGTTGCACCACTGCACTCCGGCCTGGGCGAGAGAGCAAGACTCTGCCTCAATAACAGAAGTAATGAGTTTACCACAAGATTTCCCAAAGAGTAACTGTGTGTCCCATTTCATTTTATGTAAATGTTTAACTTCTTTTTCACACACACACACAAAGTTTAAAGTTGTAAAACTTAGATGTATTTAGATGTGGACTTTTGATGTCAACTGAAACATGCATGGGGGAACACAGATGTCACATGTCACAGGGGAAGGAAGCAACGGTGTAAAGACCCTGGGTCACGGACTCAACACCCGAATTGAGTCTGGGGGACTCATACTCAAAGCGCTGTCATGGTTAAGACCATGGTCACCTCCCAGAAAGTCACCGAGTACCAGTAGCAGAGCTTCAATTCTACAAAGTCGCTGCGTTCACGACACTCGCTCAATGGGCACAGGCACCAGGTTCATGCCCTGGGTCCCCATGAGGCCGAGGCTACTTGGATAAGACAGGGTCAGTGTTGCTGAGTAGTGCCTCTGGGCTAAGCCCTGGCTGTCTACAAGCCCACAGTACCATTAGTGGACAACGCAGGCTGCCTACTGGGGCCCATTCCTGCAGGTGAACGCACATAGGAAGCCAAAGGAAAACTGAAGGCTGGCTGGTGAACTGAAGGCTGGTATCCACAGGATACAGTGACACAAGGAGCCGTTATGGAAAGCAGCAGCCAGATGGATGAAGAATCCCCCACCTGGACAGTGAGAGGCTGGCACCCCTGGGTTCCTATTTCTGCTCTCCCGGCTAGATGAAGTTACTAACCTCTCTGAGAGTGTGCGCTGCCTGGACAGACAGCAGCAGTCCGCACAGCATGCATCCCCCACTGACCCAAACCTTAACACAGAATGCGTCCTAGAAAATAAACTGTAGGGGCTACCCAGGGATAAGGTAGCGATTTCTCTAGGACACCACCGGCCCAGCTTCCTCAAGGTAGAACACCATCAGCCGGCATAACTCCCTACAGAGAGGAAGATCTTTCACCGTGTTTGGGTACAACATTAACCTTTCTTCCGACTTAATTTCCTGCTGTGTCCATCTAAATCCTGAGCAAAGACAAGCTGGCAGTTTTCTCATTCCACTGTATTTAAGAGGGGAAAAAAAAGACCAGGTACAGTGGCTCACACCTGTAATCCCAGCACTTTGGGAGGCCGAGGGGGCATCGCTTGAGACCAGGAACTTGAGACCAGCTTGGGCAACACAGCAAGATGCCGTTTGTACAAAAATACCTTTAAAAATTAACTGGGCACAGCAGCACACACCCACAGTCCCAGCTACTCAGGAGGCTGAGGCAGAAGGATTGCTTGAGCCCAGGAGTTCAAGGCTGCAATGAGATGTGATTGCACCATTGCACTCCAGCCTGGATGACAGAGTGAGACCCTGTCTCACAAAAGAAAGTTTGGTGCTTAAGAGGCTGTCTTTCTACCTGCTGTTTACAGCCCTGCACTGACCAGTACTAATCTCCCCTCTGCTCCACTGATGATGGCAATTCCTGAGTTAATGCCAAGTCCCAAGCACTGTCTTAGGACTCAGCCCGGTACCCGGGACCCCTCACTGCCCTATTAAGTAAACAGTAAGACAAGGAAACGGAGGTTCTGAGTGGATAAACAGGTGGCGACTTGAACACAGAGGCTCTTGAATTTTAGGGATGATGAACAGAAAGGAAAGCTAGACCTTGCCAGTCAAAAGGGTGCTTCCTGCCCATTATGCTGACTCACAAATTCAGCAAGTCGGCAGGAGCTACAGGCTACATGCAAAGAAAGCTGCAGGTTTTGTAAGAAACATCCACCACCATGTTGAGGTAGCAAGAAGGCATCGCATTACTGTGCCTCCGAGGCAGGAAGACCAGGCAGCTCGAGATGTGGTAATGTCTGCTTGTTCTACTGTTCTTTGTCCATAAACAGCAACATCCTAGACACCCTCCTTCAGCCACAAACCTCAGGGAGGCTAGGAATGGTGGCACACGCCTGTAACTTCAGCACTTTGGGAGGCCAAGGTGGGAGGATCACTTGAGGCCAGGAGCTCAAGACCAGCCTGAGCAACATGGCAAGACCCCATCTCTATGAATTTTTTTTTAATTAGCCGGGTGTGGTGTTGCATACTTGGTAGTCCTGGCTACAGGAGAGGCTGAGGTGTGAGGATCACTTGAGCCCAGGAGTTGGTGGTTACAATGAGCTATGATCGCACCACTGCCCTTGAGCCTGGGTAACAGTAGGAGATCCTGCCTCAAAAATGAATAAATAGATAATAAACCTCAGGGGACTCTACTGCAGACCCCCAATGAGAAGAGTACTTATAAATATGGCAACAGGTTTAGAAGAAAGAAAACCCACCCACCTGGGCATGGTGGCTCATGCCTATAGTCCCAGACTTTGGGAGGCTGAGGTAGGTGGATCACTTGAAGTCAGGAGCTTGAGACCAGCCTGGCCAACATGGCAAAACCCTGTCTTCCCTAAAAATACGAAAATTAGCTGGGCATGGTGGTGCACACCTGTAATCCCAGCTTCTTGGGAGGCTGAGGCATAAGAATCGCTTGAACCCAGGAGGTGGAGGTTGCAGTGAGCCAAGATCGCACCACTGCACTCTAGCCTGGGCAACAGAGCAAGACTCCATCTTGAAAGGAAAGAAAGAAAGAAATGAAAGCAAGAAAGCAGAACAGACCCACCCAATGTCCAAGATGCCATTAGAGAATTGAGGAAGGGTATCAGGAAAGATGCCAAATAGAAATACCTTCTTCCCTCCATTCCAGTAAGCGCTAAGTGTGACTATATAAACAGAAAGACACCACCACTTGAAATAAGGGTATGTGATGCCCAGGCTGCCGATCTTTTTACAAGAAGGAATGTGTCTGAGACTACACCCCAAAGGCCACACAGGAGGATGCCAGCAGTGGGCGGGACAAGAGAATTAATCCATCGGCTTTAGCCAAACTCCCACCCTCCAGCTCTGAATGATTCTGACAGGGATTCTTAGGCAAATCTCTCACTGCGTGTGAGACGTGCAGGTTGATGGAACCTAATGGGTCAGTATCCAAGCCTGGAGGGAGAATGCCTTGCTGCACGCTGGTGTTTCTCAAAATCGCTACTGAGCTAATGCCAACTGATCTCAGAGCCCTGGAGACACAGAATGCTCCTCCCAGACCCGGGTGCGTATGCATGCGATCACATGTATGTACACATATGGACTAGCCTACATGGTAGTTTACCAAGTGCTATGGAGATAATACTCATTTCATGCAAAAGTTGTTTCTGCATTTGGCCTTGGCCAAACCTCCCTGGGGATTTAAAGAGATGCATTCCACACCACTTACAGGTTTTACACAAAGAGAGCCATCGGCCGCCCCAGTTAAAGCGCGTCTGACCGAGCTGGGCAACACACCTGCAGCCCCAGCCCTGGGCACCCCAGCCCTGGGCCACCTCACCAAGAGGAGGAACAAGACCTGTCTTGAGGGCTACCCCAGAACTCTCAAGTCCAGCAGGATGGATCTGCTGACGTCCCCACCCAAGGCACACCACGGGGGTGGGGGTGGGGAGAGGGGCAGGTCTGGACAAGGCCGGTGATTCAGACCGATTCAGACCGGGCAGGCCTCCAGAAGAGCTGTCAAGTCCCGCGGGGGCCGTCCTAAGAAACGTGGCAGCCGGGCAACCCTGTCAGCCGCCTGCACTCAGGCACCCTCAGAGGACCCAAAGCCACCTTGACAGTTTGCACCTGGATCCCTCGGTCACTGCTCAGGCTACGACCTGACCTGGGCGAAACCGCACCAGGCACCTCCCTGTCCAGCCCATGGACGCCGGAGCGCATTACCTGGAGAGGGGGCATCGCCTCTCTGCGCTGCCCACCCGCCCTTTTCCGCGGCGGCGCTCCGCAGCTGGGTTGGAGCTCGAGGTAACCCTCTCCCAAGCAATCGCAGGGTCGACCGGCGGGGCGGGGCAGGGCAGGGCACTGCCAGCCAATTCCAAGCACCGGGGAGTGCATGCGCCCAGGGCGCGTGGAGCGGCGCCAACGGGCACTCACCAAACCACCCACCCTCCCCAAAGCCGGGGGCACAGGTGGCTCTCCTGGCGCCCCCAAGACACTGGGGATGCGCTGAAGAGAAAGAGATAAAAGCAGAAAGAAACACGGTGTGGGAGGAGGAGGTGGAAACAGAGAAATAGAGACCTATATATCGAAAGAGGAACTAGGACAGAGAAATAGGTTACTATGTGGAGACAGGCGACAGGAATGCATAGCAAGGGAGGAAAGGAGAAGGAAACAGGCAGAGAGGGGAGACCTGGACGGTGGAGAGAGGCGTTGGCGTGAGCGGCCGGGTCGCTGGGCTGCAGTCCGGCCGCGGGCGCCCGGGGCGGGGGTCGGGGACAGGGATGGAGGAGGATGTGGGCCCCGTCCCCGCCTGGCCAAGCTCGCGCGTCCCCTCAGTCTCGGCGTCCGCAGCCCGGCCGGGCGCATTAGCCGTTTCCAGGCCGGCGGGGCAGCCACCGGGACCGAGCCACAGCGCCCCCGCCGCCCAGCCAAGAACGCGCAGCCCGCGGCCTCCGCCCCGCCCAGCAAGCCCGACCCGCACCGGCGCGCCCCCCGAAGAGGGGCGTCAGCACAAAGCTGCCCCACACAATGGCTCGGCCCCGCGCGGCGCGCCCTGCAGCCCGGACCCGCGCAACTGCACTCACATCTGGGCAACGAGGGCCGGTGGTCCACGGGCACCCAGATCTTCTGCACCCGGCTCTGGGTCAGTTCCAACGGCATCTTCGCCGCTGAGCCCGACTGCCCGCCTCCCGGGGCCGAGATTCCGACTCGGCGGAGAGCGACCGCCGACCCTCGGAACAAAGGAGGAGAAGGGGGCGTGCGCCGGCGCGCGGCTGGGCGTTCCCTGAGCTGCCGGGGGAAACGTGCTTTGGGCTAAGTCCCGGACGCTCGCCCGTGCGGGGCTCGACGTGCGCTGCGAGGGACGCGGGGCTGGGGATGCCCGGCACGACCGGCTCTTCCGCTTGGGAAGCTCGAGGATGCTCGGGCGCAGTGACAGCCGCGCTCCGGCCACCAGGCCCTGACGCTCGCCTCCCCTCCGGCACTGCTGGGATACCCCGCGCACCGCCGGCTTTTAAAGAGTACGGGCGGGCCGCAGACGCGCACGTCAGCCTCGGGGCGGGCCGCATTCCTTGGGTCCCAGCCCCCTTCCACGTGGGGAGGAGAATCCGCGAACCCGGAGGCGGCCGGCGGGCTCCCCCTGCGGGCCGGCGACGGCGGTGCGCCAGCTCCTGCCGCCCAGCCCCGGGCCTGGAGCGCGCCCAGCCCTGCTGAAGGTCCTGGCTCCTGTTATCTCTGCGTCCCGTGGTCCCCTCTGGACGTCGGGCACAGCTTCTCCGAATAATTCCGGTCCCTCGCCGCAACGGTGCTGGCCGGGAGGAGAGCAGCGACGCAGTTCTGCCCAGTGTGGACCCCGCAGCCGATTCCCTGGGGAAGCTGCTTAAAGTGCATCCTACCAATTCAGCTCCTTGAGGGCTGTGGGGCCCCAGTACTCTGCATTCCTAACACGGGCTCCGGGGCACGTGCAGTCCAGGTAAGGACTCGGGCCGGGCTGCTCCCTGATAATACCCGCGAGCCCATCACCCGCCACGGCCCGGGCCACCCGCGGGGAGGAGGCTTCCCTGGTCCTCCTTCCTACCTCACCCTGTCCACTTTCCTGAATCCCTTAGAAACCTGGACTTGAACAGAGTCTTGCTCCCCCTCCCCTAGCCCTAAGACCGGGAACCTGGAGAGTTCTGTGGTGTTGGGCACGAGGAGGGGCGGGAAAGCCCCGGGGAGCTGGACTGGAGTGGCCTGGGGCGGCGGGGAGGCTGGCATCTTGGTTTTCACACTCACCATGTACACCATTCAATAAACCTTTATCGCCCCGAGTAGAAGAATGAATACAACTAGACCCATTTCCACCTGCATTTTGTTCACTACCTAAGTCGAGGGAACACTATTGGGGGCGGCCCCCATGCAGACCCCTAAAATTCACACCCTTGGCCCGCACAGCCTGCAGCTCGGCCTCCCCGCTTTTTGGTGTTTTCGTGACGCGTACCCTCGGCCCTCGCAGTTTGCACCAGCTCACGACCTGTGACAGTCGTGGAGTCAGGCCAGAGGCGGGCGGGGAAGACCTGGGGTGCTCTTGGTGGGGAACCGCCGCCCGCGCTGGGGCACCACCTGGATGTGGTTTGTGCAAACGGAGCCTCAGCACAGGAGCACCGCGCCGCCTGGCCGAGAGGTACACACTTGGCCTTGAGGCTGGGCCGTGATTGGAGGGAAGGCGGCGCTCGCTGAAACCGACACCGCCGCGGAAAAGTCTGCGCAGAGGCTGCCACACGTCGCTCACGTCCCGCATGCTCCGCCGGGAGGGCGCCCGCGCCCAGGCGGCGACTCCCGCCCCGCGCGCCCGCCCCGCCCGGGCCTCCATTCCTCCCGCCCCGCCGCCTGCCGAGGGGCCCTGGAACGCGCAGCGTCGGCCAACTGGCCTGTGCCCAGCCCCAGCCCCACCCCCGCCTCGACCCCCACTCCAGCACCGCGACCCCCTCTCCGCCCTCGCAGAGCCCCTGCTCCGGCGACAGCTTTGCTGACCGCCTGGTTTCCGCGCTCGGGCGGCTGTTCGGAAACCCGATGCTACAACTTTGGACTTGTTTTTCTGCAGTGGGAGCACATGCCAGAGGCGACACCCTAAACGCCCAGAGGAGAGTCCCACTCCGCTCCTGAAATAAGAGTGGGCTGACCCGAAGAAGAAGGCTGCAGGCCGCGAGCGCCCGCGCCAGCTGGACGAGTTCCCGCCCTGGGGTTCGCCGGGGTCGGCGAGGGCGGCTGCACCCCTGCAAAGAGCGCCCGCGGTTCCCGGGGAACGACGATGCACCTGCGCGCCCGCTGCGTGCCCACCGATTTTGCACACCTGCAGGCCAAACAAGCAGACCAGGGGGGCTTCTGCCACACTCCCTCCAAGCTTGCAAACACATTGCTGGTTTCGGCTCTTGGAAAGAGAAGAGAGACGGCGTCTGCCCCAGCAGGGGGACATCACTA
The DNA here is from genome assembly GCF_049354715.1 of Callithrix jacchus. Lineage (NCBI taxonomy): Eukaryota > Metazoa > Chordata > Mammalia > Primates > Cebidae > Callithrix > Callithrix jacchus. Next base: position 7,600,376 of record NC_133508.1, read on the forward strand.
ATCTCCTGACCTAGATAACGCATCTGACAGCGGCCAGCTCTGAGAGCAGAGGGAGCTGATGTCCCGGAGGTCCAGCTGAGCTTTCGCAAACCGGGCACTTTTCCTGCCTGTCAACGCTTTGCGAGTCCGGAGGGAAGACTATGTTCTTCCCCATTCTCCTCCTGCACTTGCTATGCAGCAGCCAAAAGGAAGTTAATTCAACCCCCCCGCTCCCCACCCCCCCGCTCCTTACATCTAAGTGCAAACTGGGAGTGCGTGCGGGTCAAGCACAAATGCACACTTGCTTTCGTTGTTTTGTTTTAATGGCTAGAACTCGTGGTAGGCTTTACAGCTGCAGGTGAGATGGGGTAGAGCCCTCATGAGAGACGGATCTGCTTTACTCCCTATAAAATCACAAACAGCCCAGCTGCAACTGTATTTTGGTAATTTACTGGGTCAGAGTTGACTCGTTTGGACACCCTCCTAACTCCTTCCCAGCTCTGCTAATGCCCCATCTTACCCCAAATGTCCAACTAGGGCTTCGCCATCTTCCCTGCTCCTAACCTGAGTAGCACAAAGGCAGTCCTTCAGAAAACGCCCCCAATCGTGTAAATGCTCCTCTAATACAATGATTCTTTTACAGCTACAACAACGCCAAAGATAGCGCCAAGGATAGCGCAGATTAATGATTTCTCTTAGGTCCTGAGTCACGGACCTAAGACAGAAGGAAGCTTCAGGACTGCCTAGTCAGCCCCGCTTGCTTTATGGGAAGAAGGAAAGGGAGTTGAGATTAGAGAAGTCAAGGAACCAGGTCAGAGATCAAGGAAGAAAGCCAATTAGAAGCAGGATTTGTTGGGTTTGGTTCCCCTCCCCCGCTACTTGACATAGCAGATCCACAGCTCCCTAGGAGACCCATTATAGGGCCACCCTAACCCCAGGTGCTGAGTGGAATCTAATTTAGGAGCTGATCAGGCTGTGATTCAGACTCACCCACAACAATGAAGCTGTTTGGAAAGATCAGAGAAGAGCCTTCCCTGGGTAGAATGAGACATTCGCAGGGCAATTACTGAAAATGATCCTGGCCAGTGCAGTGGCTCACACCTGTAATCCCAACACTTTGGGTGGCTGAGGCAGACGAATTGCTTGAGCTCAGAAGTTAAGAGACTAGCCTGGGCAACATGGCGAAACCCCATCTCTGCAAAAAAAAAAAAAAAAAATTTTTGAAAAAATAGCTGGGTGTGGTGGCTCACACCTGTGGTCCCAGTTATTTTGGAGACTGAGGTGGGAGGATCACCTGAGCCCAGGAGAGACAAGATGCAGTGAGCCAAGATCGCACCATTGCACTCCAGCCTGGGTGACAGAGTGAGACCCTGTTGCGAAAAAAAAAAAAATTCCAAGCAAGTGCCTGGTGAGGTGCTTGCTCACATAGCTGAATTCACTGAGCTCCGTCCAGCCTTGAGAGGACAGTGGAGTGGTTTTTCTCCAGGATCACCTTTGTTCCCACACTTCTAAGCCAGCCAATGTCATCTAACTCCTACCAGAGCTCCCAAATGCGGCTGGAACAGCCACAAGCAACCACATTTCCATGATCCTGCGCTGGCCATAGCCAGGTTTAAATGTTCCAACCATGCTAGGACCTACCCCCTGCCCAGAGGGAGACAGAGAGAGAGGTGACAAGCACGGCAGGCTGGCAGCAATCAGAAGTTGCTCATTAGACACCAAGTGCCACTATTTGCTCCTGTGAAAAATCCCATGTATGAGAGGAAAAACTGAGCCACCAAACAAAACACTGAAACCACCAAACCCTTCCATTATCAACAGCCAAAGACTGGGGGAGGGTTTTTTATTTTAATCAATTATTTGTAACCCATACATGATTGGGAACAGAGACCAAGACTATCCACACATCGTCACGTCAGGGGTTCAAAAAACCAATTCATAACATGCGCACGGATGTTTACACTGACTTATTCAGAATTATTGAAATATGGAATCAACCAAGATGTCCATCAGCAGGTAAACAGATAAACTGGAACATCCAGACGATGGAGTATGATTCCGTTCTAAAGAGAAATGAGATCGCAAGCCATGAAAAGACATGGAGAGGCCAGCCGTGGTGGCTCCTGCCTGTAATCCCAGCACTTTGTGGGGCTGAGGTGGGCGGATCACCTGAGGTCAGGAGTTCGAGACCAGCTTGGCCAAGCTGGTGAAACCCCATCTCTACTGAAAATATAAAAAATTAGCTGGCATAGTGGTGCCCAGCTGAGGCAGGAGAATCTCTTGAATACAGGATGGGGAACTTCCAGTGAGCCAAGACTGTGCCACTGCACTCCAGCCTGGGTCAGAAAGTGATATTCTGTCTCAAAAAAGAAAGAGACAGACAGAGTGGGAGGAAGGGAGAGGGAGAGGGGAAGGGAAGGAGAGAGAGAGAGTGAAAAGGGAAAAAAAGAAAAGAAAAAAGACATGGAGAAACTTTAAACACATTACTATGTGAAAGAAGCCAGTTTCTGAAAAGGCTACATCCAGTAGGATTCCAACTATAGGACATTCTGGAAAAAGCAAAACTATGGGAACAATAAAAAGATCAGTAGTTACCAAGAGTTGGGAGCAAAAGGGATGAATAGGTGGAGCGCAGGAATTTTTTAAAATGAAACAGAGACAGGAGTCTCCCTATGTTGCTCAGGCTGATCTCAAACACGTGAGCGCAAATGATCTTCCTGCCTTGGCCTCCCAAAGTGCTGAGATTGCAGGCAAGAGCCAGTGTGCCAAGCACAGGATTTTTCGGGCAGCGAAACTACCCTGTACCGTAATAGTGCATACCTATGGTTATGCATTTGAGCCACAGAATGTACGACAAGCGTGAGCCCTAATGTGAACTGTGGACTCTGGGTGATAAGGACATGCCAGTATAGGTTCACTGATTGTAACAAACGCACCACTCCGGTGGGGATGCTGATAGTGGCGGGCTGTGCGTGTGTGGGGGAGGGGATACAGGGAAAAGCTCAATACTTTCCACTCAGTTTTACTGTGAACCTAAAACTGCTTCTACTTTTTAGTAAGCCTTTTAAATATATATATATATATATATATCATTTTTCTGGCCAGGCACCGTGGCTCATGCCTGTAATCCCAGCACTTTGGGAGGCTGAGGCGGGCAGATCACAAAGTCAAGAATTTCAGATCAGCCTGGCCAACATGGTGAAACACCCACTCTACTAAAAATACAAAAATTAGCCAGCCATGGTAATGCATGCCTGCAATCCCAGCTACTCAGGAGGCTAAGGCAGGAGAATCACTTGAACCCGGGAGGTAGATGTCGCAGTGAGCCTAGATTGTGCCACTGCACTCTAGCCTGGGTACCTGAGGGAGACTGTCTCAAAAAAAATTAGTATTTTTCTACAAATAGCATAGACTTTTTTCTCCAATCCAGTAGACTTAGTGTCTCATTAAGTGGGTGTGAGGAGGATATGCAGCAGCCACAGCCGGGCTCTGGGTGAAGTGACTCAAATTGCTCAACTAGTCCCAGCAAACCCTCTGGTAAATTTCCATTTCCCTCTGCCCCGACCCTGTCACTCCATCTCCTGTGGGCCTTTCCTTTTCTCAAGGACACCCCTGAGACCAGGTTCGTAAAGCTGCCTACTGGCACTTCATGTCCAGAATCACAGCTGCCTACGGCTTTCAGAGGATTCCACACTCCGTCAGCCTCCTCCCCCAGTAACAAGACATAGAGTATTTGTGTTTTTTAAAAAAAGTATTATTGGCTGGGCACGTTGGCTCACGCCTATAATCCCTCCCAGCACTTTGAGAGGCTGAGGCAGGCGGATCACTTGAGGTCAAGAGTTCAAGACCAACCTGGCCAACATGGTAAAACTGTCTCTACTAAAAATACAAAAATTAGCCGGGCGTGGTGGCAGGCGCCTGTAATCCCAGCTACTCCAGAGGCAGAAGAATCACTTGAACCTGGGTGGTGGAGGTTGCTGTGAGCCAAGATCACACCACCGTACTCCAACCTGGACAACAGAACAAAACTGTCTTAAAACAAAAAATAAAACTATTATGACTTCACAGTATTTGTGCTTGTTAAAACTCAGACGCTGTCGTCGAGTTTACAGTATTGTACCAAACTCAGTGTCCCGGTTTTGATGTTTTACTGCAGCCACAGAAGATGTCACCATTGGAAGCAGCTGGGTGAAAAGTTCATGAGAAGATGTCACCATTGGAAGCAGCTGGGTGAAAGGTTTATGGAACTGCTTGTACTATTTTGCAACTTCTTAAGAGTCTAACATTATTTCCAAATAAAAAGTTTAGGGTCAAGCACAGTGGCTCAAGCTTGTAATCCCAGCACTTTAGGAGGCCGAGGAGGGCAGATCACCTGAGGTCAGGAGTTTGAGACCAGCCTGGCCAACATAGTGAAACCTGTCTCTATTAAAAGAACAAAAATTAGCCGAGCGTGCAGGCACCTGTAATCCCAGGTACTCAGGTGGCTGAGGCAGAACAATCGATTGAACCCAGGAGGCGGAGGTTGCAGTGAGCTGAGATCGTGCCACTATACTCCAGCCTAGGGACAAAAGTGAGACTCTGTCTCAAAAATATAATAAAATTTAAAATGTAAAAGCCAGTTATAGCTCAGTTTGCTGAAATTCTGGAGAAACAGTGCATAGTTGTATAGATTCAGGCATGGAGGGAGGAAGGGCTTGGTAGAAAGGTGGTCAAGAACTCTGCAAGGATTCACCTGTGTTGGCAACAGCCCCACTTCTTGCAAATGACATTCACATATACAAAGGGAATGTGCCCAAATCTTGCACCTGTGGAAAAACCAAATCAAGCTCAAGCTGTCTTTTAACTTGGGGTGGGGGTGATTGTATTTCTCGGCTTCGCAGAGATTTTTGGAGGAGTATCAATGGTTTTATGTCGTCGTCACCAACTTGCATGCTTACCGCAAAACAGAGTCACACAGAGTGCAGTCAGTGCTCTCAGAGGTGCATGCTGAGCCTGAGATGAAAGGGACTCAAAGACAGGTACCTACTCAAGAAATGCATGGTCCTGGCACATGAGCCAGCCTGTCCATCTCATAGTGCCCAGAGGTTATTGATTAGGTACTCACAAGCAGTCGCCGTTCTCAGATACTGCACAGAGGCTGCAGAAGGAATCTCAATTATCTTGGATTCTGACAGAGAAAGGAGGAGGTGGTGGTCCAATAGTTGTCATCACAGTGTTATGCTAAGCCTCGTGCTGGCTATTACAAAGAAATGGCTGCCATTCCCAAGAGCTTGCCACTGAAGACCAAAGGGAATAACATCCATGTATTAGAATGCAAGTAGGGACCTGAGAGAGCAGTGTGGAGCTGGGTAAGAGCACACTGCACACAGTCTAAGGGTGAGTCCATGTAGGGACGTTAAGTTTGCATGTAACTGGCAGCAGATCAACTGGGAATTTCATGTTGAAATTTCATTGTTCTTCAGTTTTGTTCTACTGAGTCCAAGGACACATGGAACCAAAAGCAAAGATCTCTCATTTCTTTTTACGTGCAATAAATATTCACTGACAGCTGCTGTACCAAGGGCTAAAAGTCAAGCAAGGGATGGTCCTTGTCAGAATTAAGAATTCATTTTGAATTTCATAACGTGTCCCCAAAACATACATATATACCCTTGCCCTTTTTTCTCAGCACTGATGAAACTGAGGCCCAGAGATCTACAGCTAGTCTGGTATTCTGAGTTTTTCTCAATTACGTCAAGTTCTAAACCATGCACGGTGGCTCACGCCTGTAATCCCAGCACTTGGGAGGCCAAGGCAGGCGGATCACCAGAGGTCAGAAGTTCAAGACCAGCCTGGCCATCATGATGAAACCCCATCTCTACTAAAAATACAAAAGTTAGCCGGGTATGGTGGCACACACCTGTAATCCCAGCTACTCAGGAGGCTGGGGCAGGAGAATTGCTTGAACCCGAGAGGCGAAGGTGGCAGTGAGCCGAGATCACGCCATTGTGCGCTGGCCTGAGTGAAAGAGCACGACTCCTTCTCAAAAAATAATAATAAAATAAATAAATAAATAAATCATGTTCCAACCACAATGTTCAATCTCCTTTTCAATGACAATGTTAACAAGATTCGGGGTCAAGTGTTTTAGGTGATGGTCACAGAGTTATCTAGTATTCATTTATAATATGCAAATAAGAATCATCTTAAGAAACTATCATGGAGATTAATAACTAAAAATCTTTAAAAGTCTGACATCAAAGTGAATAAAAATGACTAAAAACTTACAAATGGTCCTACATTGAAAAGTGCTTCTTAGCACATGGTAACAATGAGCGGCCTCTCAAGGATACTCAAGCCCTTGTAAGCTGCCAGGGTCACACCTGAGAGCCTCAGTGAGCTCTGCGGAAAAGGCGCGCACCTTCTACTACACAGAGGTCAATTTAACAACAACAAAAAACCTAGTTTTATGAAATGAAACTGAAACTGTATTTTTAAAAAAACAGAAAGAGGAAAGCAAATTAAAAATTCAGTGAAAGGGGAAACAATTATAAGTAAAAGAAATTTTAAAACGGTAAATAGGCAATCGTTCCTCTCAGATTTAAACACAGAAACTCCAAATGGACCAATAGCTACTACAGGAATTGAAATAGCAGTTATCTTAAGTTCACAGAAGAAGTTTCAATCTAGATGGTTTCAATGGATGGGTTCTAATAGAATTTCAAATAGGAAATAATTTTTATCTCAATAAATTTCTTTTTCTTTTTCTTTTTGGGATGGAGTCATGCTCTGTCACCCAGGCTGGAGTGCAGTGGCATGATCTCAGCTCACTGCAACCTCCACCTCCCGGGTTGCAGTGAGTCTCCTGCCTCAGCCTCCCAAGTAGCTAGGACTACAGGTGCATACCACTACGCCCGGCTACTTTTTGTATTTTCATCATGTTGGCCAGTCTGGTCTTGAACTCCTGACCTCAGATGATTTATCTAAGTAAATTATTCCAGAAAATAGAAAATAATGAAAGCAATTCTAGTCATTTCTGAGGACAGCAAAACCTTGATAAAAGTCAGTAAAAGTAAAGGAAACTTTAAGTTCATTTTATTTATGACAGACAGAGATATAAGCTTCCTATGTAAAATATTAGATGGTGAGAGCCAGACACATACACTTGACCCTTGAAAAACACACTTGAATCACAAAGGTTCCCCTACTTTCCTCTGTCTCTGCCACCCCTGAGACAGGAAGACCAACCCCACTTCCTCCTTCCCAGTCTACTCAGCATGAAGGCAACAGAGATGAAGACCTTTATGATGATTCACTTCCACTTAAGGAATAATAAATATGTTTTCTCTTCCTTCAAAAACTGTAAGATGTGGAGGATGCCTTGGGCCTTTTGTGTACTTCTCAAAAGTTTTAAGATGTCCTAATTTATTGTTCAAGCAAAAGAAGAAGAAAGGAAATACAGTCACATGTTGCCTAATGATGGGGATGTGTTTTGAGAAATGCATCACTAGGCAATTTTGTCATTGTGCAAACATCACAGGGAGAACTTACACAAACCTAGATGGCGTAGCCTGCTACATATCTAGGCTACATGGGATAGCCTGTTGCTCCTAGGCTACAAACCTGCCCAGTGTGTGACTGTAGGCAACTGTAACACAGTGGTAGGAATTCGTATATCTAAACATACAAAAGGTGCAGTAAGACCGGGTGCCATGGCTCACGCCTGTAATCCCAGCACTTTGGGAAGCCGAGGAGGGTGGATCATCTGAGTTCAGGAGTTCAAGACCAGCCTGACCAACATGGCAAAACCCCATCTCTACTAAAAATAGAAAAATTAGCTGTGAGTGGTGGCGGGCACCTGTAATTCTAGCTACTCAGGAGGCTGAGGCAGGAGAATCACTTGAACCAGGGAGGCAGAGCTTGCAGTGAGCCAAGATTGTGCCACAGCATTCCAGCCCAGGAGACAGTGCAAGACTCTATCTCGAAAAGAAAAAAAAAAAGAAAAGGTGCAGTAAAAATGATTAAAACAAGCCAAGTACAGTGGCTCAGGCCTGTAATCCCAGCACTTTGGGAGGCTGAGGTGGGGAGGATTGCTTAAGGACAGGGGTTTGAGACCAGCCTGGGTAACACAGCAAGACCCTATCTGAGATGGTGAGTATTGAGTGTCGAGTTGATCGGATTGAAGGTCTTGTTCCTGGGTGTGTCCATGAGGGAGCTGCCACAGGAGATCAACATGTGAGTCAGTGGACTGGGAGAGGCAGAACCACCCTCAGTCTGGTGGGCACCATCTAATCAGCTCAGCCAGAATAAAAGCAGGCAGAAGAACATGGGAAGACTAGACTGGCTTAGTCTCTGAGCTTCCATCTTTCTCCTCTGGATGCTTCCTGCCCTCAAACATAGGACTCCAAGTTATCCAGCTTTGGGACTCCTGGACATTTGGCCCTGTTGGCTTCTCACTGTTGAGGTTTTGGAATTTGGACTGGCTTCCTTGCTCCTCAGCTCGCAGATGGCCTATTGCGGACCTCACCTTGGGATTGTGTGAGTTAATGCTCCTTAATAAACTCCCTTTATATCTTTATATAACCCTTTATAGTCAAGTTCTCTAGAGAGACAGAACTAATAGGATACATACATCTATAGGATAGTTTTACAGGATAGGATAGATGTATATATCCTATTAGTTTTGTCCCTCTAGAGAACCCTGACTAATACACCATCTGTACAAAAAATAATACAAAAAAAAATTAGCCGGTGTGGTGGCAGGCAGGCGCCTGAGGTCCCAGCTACTTGGGAGGCTGAGGTGGAAGAATCGCTTGAACCTGGGAGGTAGAGGCTGCAGTGAGTTGTGATGGGACCAGAGCCCTCCAGCCTGGACAACAGATCGAGACCCTGTCTCAAAAAAAAAAAAAAAAAAGGCGAGCTCACGAGGCAGCACCCTGCCCACACTGTGTCTCACAACCTTGGCTCTCAATCTCTCCCGCCCTCTCCCCCAAATAGTGTTTATCCTTATGAAAGCAAAAGAGGAAGGCGAGCCAGAAAGCTTGATTTTGGAAAATTCCTCTCAGAGGCTTGAAAACAAGGGGCGGGACAGAGTAGAAAAAGAGCAGGCTGTCGGCACCTGCAACTGCACCACAGTAAGCAGTGAGGGTTCTCACCTCCCCTGAGATCACCGTCTGCCGTGAGAATGCGTGGATGTAAAATGGACTGAGAAACTCACGTGTCAGGCTACCTTGGGTCTGCCAGAGTAGCCAGGACAGTAGCCCGAATTCTCCCTTCTCGGCCTCACCATACACAACAGCCTCTAACTCCCACCTACCTTCTCCTCCAAGAGAATTCTGCAGGGAGGCCCCCTAAATACTCTCTGCTGGCAGTTGTAATCCACCGGAAGCAAACCACATTTATCTGCGTTCTCTTACCAGTTTGGTTGGTGACTCAGTCTCCCTGGGTGCACCGCCAAAACCAAATTCTAAAGGAAAGTCTGAGTCCTGGGTGGCAGTGACCCATGCAGACGTGGCCAGCCACCCAGGAGGTGTGTTGGGGTCTCAGGGGCCCTTGGACACCTGGACCTTACTTGTTTTCATGCTAAGCCCTGGAAATTTGACCTAGAACATGAGTAGCTTTGTTTCTTGCCAGATAATTTCTCAGTGACTATACTGGGCAGACCCAGATACAACAAGATGAAGAAAACTCTAGACGTGTATGAGGCCCAGTTAAAACGATGGAAGAGCCCTGGGCAAAGCTCCATGGGGTTAGGGAAACATGGCCACTACTAATTCCTAAACCACCCACCCCATGTCTCCTAAGGGTCTTCTATGACCCTGACAACACCTCCTTCCAAATCGTAGATGGAAAAGAACAGGAGGCGAGGCACAGTGGCTCATGCCTGTGATACTAGCACTTTGGGAGGCCAATCACTTGAGCTCAGGAGTTCAAGACCAGCTTGGCCAACACGGTGAAACCCCATCTCTACTAAAAATACAAAAATTAACCAGGCGTGGTGGCAGGTGCCTGTAATCCCAGCTACTCTGGAGGCTTAGGCAGGAGAATCACTTGAATTCAGGACATGGAGGTTACAGTGAGCCAAGACTATGCCACTGCATTCCAGCCTGGGTGAAAGAGCAAGACACAGTCTCAAAAGAAAAAAAAAGGGAAGGAAGGAAGGAAGGAAGGAAGGAAGGAAGGGAGGGAGGGAGGGAGGGAGGGAGGGGAGCAGAATCCTACCTTTGCCATAAGAAGAGTGTTGATGTTCTATGCCCTTCATCTCTCTAAAGAAAGTAAAATTCTCTACGTGCAGCACCAGACAAACTGTGCAAAGGGACAAATCAGGTGGTCACTCCAGGCCAGCTTCCCACTGACTCCACAAAGCCCTTGAAGAGTCCTTCTGGCATCCTCAGCTTGGACCTTTGGCTCTTTGGCTTCAAGATGTTTGCTCCATTATTAGACGGCGCTACTGGCTGGAAAGACATTTGCTCATACGGAGCCAAGCAGACTTTCCTGGAACATCCCCCCCTTGTATCTCTGTTGCTGAACACGGGACAAGCCCTGCACCCCCTCCAACAACAGTGGCTTGCCCTCAAATGTTTGAAAGCAGCTGTCACATCCCATTAAAACGTGCATCCTTCAGGCTAAGGAGCCCACTCCTGGACTTTACAGCAGCAGAAGCATAGTTTTCAAAAATCTGTGCAGTTCACTAAAGAGGGAATTCATCTTGTGATGTCAAGAGCTGAAATAAGCAGGGACTCAAGAAGCAATTCCAGGTTACCTCTGCATAACGAGGTTCACAGACTCAGCCGCCATCAGCCAGGCTCGTCTTATCTCCAAAGCTTATCCAATAGGAATGGGAAGGCAAGACACTGACTGCGGTGTGTGGCTGGGGACATGGCTTGGGAGTTAGAACCTCGACGTGGGTTCTGACCCTCTCTACACCTTATCTGTCTAATCATCTCTTCCCAAGTGGCAGAGACCAGTGGTTCCTATTGTTCTCAATGAAATACAAATATTAATAGAAACCCGGGAGAAATCACCAGACTATAAGCACCTTAGAAACAGGGGCAGCTGCTCATCTTTCAATCACCAGACCCTGACAGTGCCCAGCACGGGGACGGTGTTCAGTATATGCTTGCTTGATGAATGAATGTTTACATTTGCGATGATTCAACTCGTCGATATATTTTTGTTTTTTTGGTTTGGTTTTGTTTTGCTGAGATGGGGTCTGGTTGATGTGCCCAGTGGTGCAATCATACAATTCCAGTGAGCCTGGGGTCTGTGGGCTCCAGCTGTCCTCCCACTTCAGCCTTCTGAGTATCTGGGATTATGGGCACCTGCCACTACACTCAGCTAAGTTTTATATTTTGTTTTTATAGAGACGAAGGTCTCATTATGTCGCCCAGGCTGGTCTCAAACTCCGGGCCTGAAGCAATTCTCCTGCTTTTCAAAGTGCTAGCATTACAGGTGTCAGCTACCATGTCCAACCTCAATACATAATCCTAAGTAGGAGCAAGTCCTGGCTCACATCATGAGCTGCAGGCAGCTTCCATACGTCCTGCAGGAACCACGGGGCTCTGAGGTGGATGGACGGTCATTCACGGCAAAATCATCTGTAGAATGAGAATAGCAACCCCATCTTGCTCAAGAGGTCATTATGAAGACCAAATTGGGTATGAACAAAAGCACTTTTGGAAAAACTGTGAAGTGTTAGGTTAACCAGCCCCTCGATGAGCATTTGTTGTAAGTTGCGGGTCCATCCCAGATGTCTGAATAGATTCCCTCTGATTTTGGCTGCTCTATGATTTGATTTTCACCCATTGGTTTCCCCAGATCATGGCCATCCCCCAACACACACACACACACACACACACACACACACACGAGTGAGGGGAAGAGTCAATGTCCAAACCACTGAGTTTCCTAACTCAGGACTGGGGAGAAAAGAAACTGGAACCCAGACCACGGTCGGGTGACGCCGGGTGACCCGCCGGGCCAGGCTGTGCGTGGCACGGCCAGCCCATGACTACAGTGTAGACGCATGCCGTGGAGCAACCCTAGGCTGGCGATAGCTGGCACCTCTCCCTGCTGTTCCCTCATAGTTCTTCCTTCTCCCAGTGGAAACATTCTAAAAACAGAGCCGAATCAAACCAAAAACAAACAAACAAAAAACCAGGCAGCTTTTGGCTATAGATGCGGGCTGCTGACGAGATGTTAAGAAAGCTCCCGGCTGGGCTGGATCAATGTGTGGGGTTCAGATGAGAGAATGCGACGGTCTCTAACCGCCAGTGTTGAGACTGGATCGTGTTCCCTACTGTGTACTCCTCCTCAAGAAGCAGCATGTGTGCGTGTGGGTGTGTGTGTGTGTGCTGGGGAATGTCACTGATCAGAGGAAATCTATTCAGACATCTGAGGTGGGCCTAGCCAGTTAAAAAAATGCTCATCTAGGGATTGGTTGAATATAGTTTTTTCAAGGGTGCTTTTGCTCATATCCAGTTTGGTCTTCATAAACTCACCTACCCCCAGGGAACAGTGACCAGGGTGTCCGAGCCAACTGGAAACCATCCCTGTGAGAAACGGCTAAACAGCATGACAGGGAGGGCCGGGCGCAGTGTAATCCCAGCACTTTGGGAGGCTGAGGTGGGAGGATTACAAGGTCTAGAGATCAAGACCAGCCTGGCCAACATGGTGAAACCCCATCTCTACTAAAAATGCAAAAATTAGCTGGGCATGGTGGTGTGCACCTGTAGTCCCAGCTACTCAAGAGGCTGAGGCAGGAGAATCACTTGAACCCAGGAGGCAGAGGTTGCAGTGAGCTGAGATTGTGCCACTGCACTTCAGCCTGGTGACAGAACGAGACTCCATCTCAAAAAAAGAAACAAATGAGTGAGACAGGGATTAAGAACGAGGCTGTGAGAGGAGGTGAGAGCCACTGCCGAGTCCATGGGGGTTGTCTTGCATCCCATTGCTCCTGTGAACGGAAACCAGATCTGATTTGCAGGTAGAAGAAGACACCTTCCCTGTACAGCGGACAGCAGTGAGCCAGAGAGAGGGCAAATGTAGCAGCCAGATGCCTGCCCGTCAAAGACATTCCATAGGGACTTCCGCAACAGCTGCAAATCAAACTCGCTGGCCTCTGACCAGCCCTGCACATAAGGATCCTGTGATTCTGGGGGGCCCAAGCCCCCATCCCAGCTCTGCCTCTCAGCAACTCTGTGACTGCACAAAACGCCGTTCTGCACCTCAAGTTCGGAATGAGCTCAGGGTTCACCTCTGTGTAAAAGTCTCTGAGTCCAGAACTGCTGTATTAAGTGACACTGCTGATCCAGCCTTTTGGCATACATTTGACCGACTTGGGTAGTCTGGGGGCTGGGAGCCCTAGACTGGGTAGGGCATTCCTTTGTCAAGGCCCTGGGCATGCAGTGGGTCTTGAGCGGTCACTGCTGGTGGGAATTCAGAGTGTCATATGGGGTTCACACCTCAAGTAGAAATAGTTCTGTTTCAATTTCTAATGTCTTAATCAATCAATGTATTTTTTTAACAAATGTATCTTTAAATAATTTTCCTGTGGCAGCCTTTGGTGTTTGGCCACTTGACAGCTTGAAATAGATTTAATCTTTGTTATTTAGTCTGTCATGTGTACCCATAATTGGTCACTGTTTAAAGACAGGGGCCGGGCATTGGCTCACACCTGTAATGCCAGCACTTTGGAAGGCCGAGGTGGGTGGATCATGAGGTCAGGAATTCAAGACCAGCCTGGCCAATATGGTGAAACACCATCTCTACTAAAAATAGAAAAAAATTACCTGGGTGTGGTGGCGTATACCTGTAATCCCAGGTACTCGGGAGGCTAAAGCAGAGAACTGCTTGAACCTGGGAGACGGAGGTTGCAGTGACCTGAGATTGTGCCACTGCACTCCAGCCTGGGTGACAGAGTGAGACTCCATCTCAAAAATAAATAAATAAATAATAAATTTAAAATAAAATAAAATAAAGACAGGAAGCTAGCTGGGTGTGGTGGCTCACTCCTGGAATCCCAGCCCTTTCAGAGGCCGAAGTGGGAGGACCCCTTGAGCCCAGAGTTTGAGACCAGCCTGGCCAATATGGAGAAACTCTGTCTCTACAAAAAGTATAAAATTAGCTGGGTGTGTTGGCGGGTGCCTATAATCCAGCTTCCCAGGAGGCTGAGGAACCAGAATTCCTTGAACCCAGGAGGCAGAGGTTGCACTGAGCCAAGATTGCACCACTGCACTCCAGCCTGGGTGACAGAGCAAGACCCTATCTCCAAAATAAACAGAGACAGGAAGCACAGAAAACCCTGACGTTGAAATAGAAGTTAATGGGAAGACGATGTGGACATGACAAGAAAGACATGAGCCTATTCTAAGGGATTCCCACTGGCCAATCTGGTACAATCTGTTTTGTTGTGGATTTTTTTTCTTTTTTTTAGATAGGGTCTCACTATGTTGCCCAGGTTGGCCTCAAATTCCCAGCCTCAAGCAATCCCCCCACCTCAGCCTCCCAAAGTGCTGGATTACAGGCGTGAGCCACTGCACCAAAAATCCTGTACAATGTGAACAACAAAATGATTAATGGTAGTAATAGACTATAACCCAGAGAAACACAGGAACCCACGGACCTCTCACTGTGCATAAAATGAATGAATGAATGAGTGCAGGACATGGGAAAGCTTCTCCTTAGAGTAGAATGCCAACACATGAGTGTAGGAGAAATGACGGCATCTGTAGGTCATCCCTGGTAATCACTGTGGGAGTAATTGTTTCACACAAGAATCATCAAGTAGGTGGAAGCTTGATAACCAACAAGATATTTGCAGCTGGGCACAGTGGCTCATGCCTGTAATCTCAACACTCTGAAAGGGCAAGGTAGGTGGATCACTTGAGGCCAGGAGTTTAAGACTAGCCTGGCCAACATGGTGAAACCCCATCTCTACTAAAAATACAAAAACTAGCCAGGCATGGTGGTGGGCACCTGTAATCCCAGCTACTTGGGAGGCTGAGGCAGTAGAATTGCTTGAACCCAGGAGGCAGAGGTTGCAGTGAGCCAAGATCGCACCACTGCACTCCAGCCTGGTGACAGAGCGAGACTCTGTCTAAAAAAAAAGATATTTGCAGAGACTCAAAATATCTTACCACAAAACCCTTACTTATCACAAAGGGACAGAACAGTGACCACACAGGAGAGAAAACTGGCGGGTACCATCCTTAAGCGAGTGATAAAGTTACCCTCAGGCTAGGCATGGTGGCTCATGCCTGTAATTGCAGTGCTTTGGGAGGTGCGCAGATCACTTGAGCTCAGGAGTTTGAGACCAGACTGGCCAACATGGTCAAACCCCACCTTTACTAAAAATACAAAAATTAGCTGGGCTTGGTGGCACATGCCTGTAGTCCCAGCTACTCAGGAGGCTGAGGCAGGAGAAGCGCTCGAACCTTGGAGGTGGAGGTTGCAGTGAATGGAGATTGCACCACTGCACTCAGCCTAGGTGACAGAGCGAGACTGTCTCAAAAAACAAGAACAAAAAAGTTAACCTCACCAGTCTGTGCCAGGCACATCACCACTATTCGGGCATCCCTGCCAAACATACAGATCCTAAAGCTAATTAGAAAGAAGCAATAGATGTACCCATGTTGTGGGATATTCCAAAGAATAATTGACCTGACTCTTGAGGAGATACGTGCACACCTGTGTTCACTGCAGCATTATTCAAAAGAGCAAAGAGGCAAAACAACCAACATGTCCATCGACAGATGAATGGAGGAGCCAAATGTGGAATTTACAGACAATGGAATATTAGCCTTTAAAAGGAAGGAAATTTGTCAGAGGCTACCCAGAGGTCCACAGGACCCCAGAGGTCCACCTAAAAGACATTATGCTAAGCAAAGCAGGCCAGATACAGAAAGAAAAACACCTACGATTCCGCTTATACAAGGTCACTACAATAGATTCGAAACAGAAAGCAGAATGGTGGACGTCAGGGGCAGGGGTGGGGGAAATTACGAATTGTTGTTTACTGGGTGCAGAGTTTCAGTTTTGTAAGATGATAAAGTTTTAGAGAGCTATTGCACAATGATGTGAATATATCTAACACTACTGAACTGCACATTTAAAAATGATTACGACGGTAAATGTTGTGTTATACATTTTTATTGCATTTTAAACTTCTTTTTAAAAGAGGTTTAAATAATCAGTGCCTGCACTTTTCAAAAATACAAAGTCCATGAGAGAAAGGGAAGAGTGAGGATGCATTCAGTGAAAGGCTTGTGAGCCTGGGTGAAACCTTGGATCACCCCAAATGTTGCTCTTGATTTTGCTAAAGGAAAAGAGCAGTAGTGGGAAAATTGGTGAGACTTTTAAGTTTGCATATTAGATAACAGAACTGCATCTGTGTTCGTTTCCTGATTTCAATCACGACACTTTGCTTGTTTTGAGGAAACATACCGTGAAGTATTTAGGGGCAAAGGGGAATCATGTGCATTTAACTCTCAAAAATGGTTCAGAAAAAAAATATGGGCCGGGTGTGACATGTATTTCTGTCTTCAGATACACACACACACTCACATATCTACATATATATATTCTCTTCCTCTTTATAAATAGATGAAACAGACATATTTATATGTATATATAATTTGTAGGTAAGTAAATGGATAGATGGGTGGGTAGACAGCCAGCCAGATAGATAGATAGACAGACAGATAGATAGAAATGGAGAGAGAGAGAATGACAAATGGAGTAAAATGTTAACACTTGCAGAATCTGGGTGAGGGTGCTATGAGAACACTGCACTATTTTTGCAACTTTTCTGTAAGTCTGGAATTATTTCAAAACAGCTAAAACTCTAAAATGTTAAAGTTCATGAGAAGCATAAATGGTAATAATTCTGCGCATTCACCTCAAAATGATGATCCTCAGTTTTGGAAGACGCATACTTCCGACCAAAATTCTTACCTTTTTTTAAACCCATCTTAGATGATGACACCTAAAAATTCTTATTTTAAATAAACAATGAATCAAGACATCACTAATATTTCAAAAAACAATGCTGAAAGATAATGACAAATACATTAAATTTGGCTTTCCATTTGCTGAAAATGAAAGACCTGCCACGCGTGAAATGAGTCATCTGTAGAATCGCAGCCTAGAGTAGTTGCCTGAACTTCTCCCACCTCATCCTTTACTGCACATGAGACAGCGTAATATGAGCCACACCGCATCTATTACCCCATTTAAATACCAAGCTACCACTGGCAGTAAGAGGAAGTGAGATAGGACAAGGCACTTGCCCTTTTTTTTTTTTTTTTTTTTTTAGACGGAGTATTGTTCTGTCGCCCGCACTGGAGTAAAATAGCACAATCTCAGCTCACTGCAACCTCCACCTCCCGGACTCAAGTGATTCTCCTGCCTCAGCTTCCCAAGTAGCTGAGATTACAGGCACCTGCCACCACATCAGGCTGCTTTTTTTTCTTTTTTTTTTTTTTTCCAGTAGAGATGGGGTTTCATCGTGTTGGCCAGGCTGGTCTAGAACTCTCGGCCTTCAGTGATCCTCCTGCCTTGGCCTCCCAAAGTGCTGGGATTACAGGTGTGAGCCACCGTACCCAGCTGCCTTTTCACTCTTAAGACAACTTTCCAGAAGTCCATACCTCACTTCCACATTGGTCTCCCTGGCCGGCTTCAGTAATGGCAGCACACCTTCCTGCAAATGCCAGAGGCGACATAGCTTCTCAGCTGGGCAAATGCCTGGGGAAGCAGGGGAGAATGGATATTGGGGGGACGCTAGCAGTCTCAGCCACAATATCTTCTTCCTAGAACATACTTTTTCAACAAGCAACTTCTAAAAGACAGCCTTTTATTATAAAAAGAATGAAAAAAGGCTGGGTGCAGTGGCTCATGCCTGTAATCCCAGCACTACGGGAGGCTGAGGTGGGAGGATCATTTGAAGCTGGGAGTTTGAGACCAGCCTGGGCAGCATAGCAAGACCCTGTCTCTACAAAAAGTGAAAAACTTTTTAAAAGTGAGAAAAGGTACTAGGCCTTGCAGCCAGACAAGGCCGTGATGTTTATACATTTACTCTCCAGCGCCCACACACAATGCCATCCTTGAAATGATCCGTGAAAAATTCAGTTTCCCTTGGTAACTAAATATCATGTCATAATTACAAAAAGATGGAAAGGTGAAGGTGAATTTCACTTCATGTGGGTGCACTGGTCATTGCTATACCTATGACCACTTCATGCTTCTCAGCTGAATGAACCTTGACTGGCTAATGGGGGGAGACAGAGACCCCCAATTTGAGAAAAAGTTATCTTCTCTTCCATGCACAGGAACGAGTCGTCACTGGGCCCATGTACCCCCTCTGCTGAGGATGCATCATAATGTGGTCATGTGATTAGTTCCATGGGGTTAAAGCACTGCTAGTCCAGTATCCAGTTACTTACAGCCAAAATCACCCCTAACTAATAAGTATATTATCAATATCATTAAAATTCTAATGCTAGCTTTCTAATTAGCATATTAATAATAAAAACCAAATAGTTTTATATCTAATGATTTTTCTATCACATGCCACCAAAAACACCACCAAACACCTTACTATTCTGACCTCACCGCATCTCTGACAGCCAGGTGGTCACCAGCAGTTCTACTGGGGCCACCAAGGTTCCTGCTCTTCCCAATCAGGAAGACTTTATACCACTGAGAGAGGGGTTTGAGTTCTTAAAATTAGATGACAGGGCCGGGCACAGTGGCTCACGCCTATAATCCCAGCACTTTGGGAGTCTGAGGCAGGTGGATCACCTGAGGTCAGGAGTTTGAGACCAGTCTGGCCAACATGGCAAAACCACATCTCTACTAAAAATACAAAAATTAGCTGGACATGGTGGTAGGCACCTGCAATTCCAGCTACTAGGGAGGCTGAGGCAGGATAATCGCTTGAACCATGAGGCAGAGGCTGCAGTGAACCAAGCTCACCATTACACTCTGGCCTCGGCAACAAGAGCAAACGCCAACTCAAAAACAAAAAAAAAAATTAGAGGGGAGGAAATACCGATCTAACTGGGTGAGGGCATGAGTGCCAGGTGGTGACCTGGCTGGGCCCCTGGCTGGACCACAGGTCTGGCAGCATCCAGTGGAAGGGGGCTAGACCAAGGTAGGCCAGTGGGAGACCCTGGTGTCCCTCTGCTGTCTCCTCACCCCCGAGGTGGCCTGTGTCCAAGGGTATTCTCTCTATCCTTATCAAAATGTGTTTTCAGAATAGAATGTGACCCTCACATGAAGTTATCAATGACTGATAAATGGCTTAGCGGCTAACCCTCCTGCCACTGTGAGTAAGTGGATGAGCGGATGAGCGGATGAGTGAGGGGAACCAGCTCGGAACAGCCCACCCCAAGGGGCCTTGTAAAGAGATTACAGAGGAAGCCAGCAGTTCTTTCTGTAATCCACCCCCAGCAGAGGGATCAAAGGAGAAGAGCAGGGAAAGAACTGAGTCCTTGTGGGCAGATAGGGATGTGTCTCAAAGTCACAGTAGCCCTCAAGGGGTGTGCTCTGCTCACCTGAGTGCTTTTTCCTCTAGTGTCCTTGTGGAAAACAGAAACAGGGCCTCCTGATTATTTAAATCAGGGTTTTTGTGTCTGGGTTTCAATAAATTGAGATCCCGTCTCATTCGCTAAATAATCTGGGGGGAGAAAAAGAGTGAACGTGCAAAGCTGATAACTAAGCCTGACCGTGATGGAGACCGATGGTTTCCAACACCATGGCACATAAGAGCCATGAGGGAGGCTGGGCACACTAGCTCATGCCTGTAATCTCAACACTGTGGGAGGCCAAGACGGGAGGATCACTTGAGCCCAGGAGTTTGGGACCAGCCTGGACAACAAAGCAAGAACCCGTCTCTGGAGAAAAAAAAAAAAAAAAGCTCACTCACAGTGACTCACACCTATAATTCCAGCACTTTGGTGGGGGGCCGAGGCAGGCAGATCACCTGAGGTCAGGAGTTTGAGACCAGCCTGGCCAACATGGCGAAATCCTGTCTCTACTAAAAGTACAAAAATTAGCCCGGTGTGGCAGCAGGCACCTATAATCCTAGCTACTCGGGAGGCTGAGGTATGAGGATCACTTGAACCCAGAAAGCAGAGGTTGCAGTGAGCCAAGATGGTGCCACTGCACTCCAGTCTGGGCAACAGAATGAGATTCTGTCCCAAAAATAAAATAAAATATAAATTAATTTTATTTATATTTAAATAAAATATGAGCAGTGATGCTCATGTCTGTCACGTAAAGATTCCAGTTTTCAAAACTATATAGTTTTTTTTTTTTTTTTTGACCAGGCTGGTCTCAAACTCCTGACCTCAGGTGATTCACTCACCTCGGCCTCCCAAAGTGCACTGTGCCCTGCCAGATTCGTTTTCACCGCCACCTACAATGGTGCCAGCGACATGCCCAGCTTCAGGCTGGGGTTGGGACAGCGGACTGCAAGCATTCTATTCCTTGTGAGAGACAGGTACATGGGAAGCGATTAGGAAACAGAATCCTAGTGGAGCTGGTGGTGTTTTAGGGATAACATGTAAGCAAAAAAATAATAGTCTAGATTCTAGAATAAGCCAGCCCCAAAGTTGGCGTCATGCTGCGCCTGTGGCCTTTTCTCCTTTGTGGCTTATGACAAGCCTTTCTGAAGCTGTTAAAGTTCTCTGTGTTTGTTTTGTTTTTGAGAATGAAGAACTGGGTGGATTTTCTAAATAAGATTGGATAAATTCTTAGGACACTCAACTACTAGGTAGTTTCCAGAGAAAATCCCCTGCAGTCCTGGGGAGAACATAGGTGTGACACAGAAGACCAAGTGTCCTAGGGATGGGGCTGGGGTGGGTGCCGGGCATGGCTGTGCACTGTGTCCTGGAGCCGGAGACCCTGCTGGGCACCACCCCATCCATGTTTGGAACCTGTGGTGACAGGTGGGTCTATGGGGCCCAATGGCCCTTCCAGCTAACACTCTGTGAAGCAAGTGAGGACCCTGGGGGGGTTGGGAAGAGCACTGCCCTGTCTGGCTCAGCCCTCTGCCCTCCTGCCCTGGCCCCGGACACTGAACTAAATGGCAAACTTCACCGCATTTGGAAGTCGCCCAGCTAAGATAGGGAAGCATCAGGTGGTACTGCCCCCTCCTCCAGCTCCCCCTGGCCCCACACCCAGGCTCCGATTCTCAGCCTGGTGTGGCAAAAGCCTAGAAGGGAAACAGGGCCTGATGCCAGGAGACGTGCCAGGCAGGGGCCAGCCTGCAGCCCCAAGGCCACATTCCAGCTCTCCCACTCAGGGCCTACTGCTCTGCTGGTAGCTTTGGACTTTCAATGAAACACAGAGCGCTGGCATGGACTCCTGGCCTGGGCAGTCTAGGGAAGGGGTCAGCCTGAGACTTCAGAGGCCCCTCGTTCCCCCAGCCAACTCGGCCCAGGGATGAAAAGGCTGCCAGCAGCACTGGGGCCACGTCCTTCCCAGCCTCCACCCTGGGTGAGTCCCTGTTGCAGGACAACTTGTTTGTGACATGCTTGTTGCTTCAATGGAGAGGTCTCCCAGCTTGGACCCTCCTGTACCCAGACCCCAAAATCTAGACCTCAAGGAGGGGTGTGCACGTGTGCATGTGTGTGAATGTTGGGGGGGATGCAGACGCAAGAGAGAAGAGGGTGGTGAGAAGCAGGCTGGTCTTTGCCCAGAGAAGCCAGGTGAGGGATTAGAGGGAAAACTTGGGGAGACAGGAAGAAAGAATCCACCAAGACTGAGGAAGACAGAAGCCATGGACCTCAGCTCCAACTCTTACCCCTTGCTTTTTGTTTTACTCTAGCAAAACATACATACAATTGTCCACCTTACCCATCGGGCGCACAGCTCAGAGCATAACCACATGCATACACACAACTGCCCACCTTACCCATCGGGCACACAGTTCAGGGCATAACCACATGCATACACAGAACTGCCCACCTTACCCATCGGGCACACAGTTCAGGGCATAACCACATGCAGACACACAATTGTCCACCTTACCCATCGGGCACACAGCACAGGGCATAACCACATGCAGAGTTGTGCAGCCATCGCCACCATCCAGCCCCAGAATTTTCCCATATTCCCCAATTGAAACTGTTTCCCAATTTAAACACCAGCTTCCCTCTCTCCCTCCCCAGCCCCTGGCCACCTCCATCCTACTTTCTGTCTCTCTGAGTGTGCTTACTCTAGAGACCTCATATGAGTGGAATCAGACAGTATTTTCCTTTTTACATCTAGCTTATTTCACTCAGAACACTGTCTTCAAGGCTGACCTATGTTGTAGCACGTCAACATGTCTTCCCTTTCTAAGGCTGCATAATATTCCACAGTGATTGGGCCACATTTTGCTTATGTGTTCATCCCTCCATGGAACCTGGGTTGCTCTCACCTCCTTGTTCTTGTGAACAATGATGATGTAAACATGGGCATGGGCTGGGTGCAGTGGCTCGTGACTACAATCCCAGCTGCTGAGGCTGAGACGAGAGGACCACTCAAGGCCAAGAGTTTGAGACCAGCATGGCCAACACAGCAAGACTTTATCTCTACAACAATTTTTTTTGAAATATTAGTCAGGTGTGATGGCACACATCTGTAGTCCTGGCTGCTCGGGAGGCTGAGGTGGGAGGATCGCTTGGGCCCAGGAGTTTGAGGTTACGGTGTACTATGATTGCACCACTGTACTCCAGCCTGAGCAAGAGCCAGACTCTCTAAAAACTAAATAAAAATGAAAATAAAATAGGACATGGGTGTGACAAATGTCTGTTCTAGTCTCTATTTCACTTCCAAACTTATCTTTTAAAGATGTATCAGCCTCTGTCATGTGATCGGGATACGTCTTAGTTTTAGGAACATGTTCCACAATTCAGCTACTTGCCAGAGAACTAATATGCAGAGTAGAACATATTAGTTTGGGTCATTAAAAGTAAAGCAATCAGAACACAGAACTGCATACATTGATGATAAACTATATTTAAAATAAGCTAGGGCACAGTGGCTCCCACCTGTAATCTCAGCACTTTGGAAAGCGGAGGTGAGAGGGCTGCTTGAAGCCAGGAGTTTGAGACCAGCCTGGGCAACACAGCAAGACCCCATCTACCCTATCTACAAAACGTTTAAAAATTAGCCAGGTGTGGTGGTACTCAGGAGACTGGGGCAAGAGGACTGCCTGAGCCAGGAGTTTGGGGCTGCAGAGAGTCATGACTGAGCCACTGTACTCCAGCCTGGGAAAGAGGGAGACTGTCAGAAAACAGAACAAAACAAAAAAACCATAGAAAAAAAGCTGAGATGTTAACAATGGATATTCTGTGATGTAATTATGGATTTCTTTATGTTTTCCTGTCCTTTGTACAACGAGCCTGTTGTTTGTGTTGGGAGAAAACATCACATTGTCCCGCTCAATCTGACTGCTTTAAGCCTGACTCTGGCACCTGAGGTTCATGCTGTCTTACAAAGCAACCATTCGTTTGTGCATCCATCCAGCCATTCACTAAAATAGTGCAAATAATGCCAATTAGAGCCTTTTTTTTTTTTTAGAGACAGGGTCTTACTATGTTGCCCAGCCACTCGCAACTCCTGGACTCCAGCAATCCTCGTGCCTTGGCCTCCCAAAGTGCTGGGATTACAGGCATGAGCCACAGGGCCTGACCTACAGACATGTTCAAAGCTGGTTACTGTAAATGGTTGAATCCGCAAGTCCAGGAGCTTCAACTCAGGACCTGACTATCACCCGGATCCTATCACCGGACTGGAGCATTTGTCAGTGGATGCTCCTGGCCTAGAGTTAGTCACATGCTTGGATGTCCCTCTGGAGGCTCAACGGTCATCTCACCACTTACCACCTGGGAACAAGCACTCACTTCCCGCTTTGAAACCAGCAGCCTTTGGGCGAAGCAGGTTCTCATGGTTTCTGTGCCTGGAGGAATGTCCTATAATCCTGGCATCTGCATGCTCAGAAAAGAAGGTCCCCTTCCCATCTCAGCTGCCGCAGCCTTGCCACCTTGGTTCACCAGTGCAACACAGCCCACAACAGTCGAGGGGAGATGGGTTCCTCCTCTTCTCCCCGCTTGCCAGAGGTCCTTCTGGGCCCCGACACCTGTCCTTTGACAACCCCGGTGGACAGCAACATCCCACAGCAGCAGAGAAACCCTTCCGTTCATTCCCGGGGTGGGGGTGGCGTCACTAGGGAACCACCTGATTTTTTTTTTTTTTTTTTGAGATGGGAGTCTCGCTCTGTGGCCAGACTGGAGTGCAGTGGTGTGATCTCAGGTCACTGCAACCTCCGACTCCCAGGTTCAAGTGATTCTCCTGACTCAGCCACCCAAGTAGCTGGGATCACAGGCATGTGCCACCACACCCAGCTATTTTTATTTTTAGTAGAGAAGAGGTTTCACCATGTTGGCCAGGATGGTCTCGATCTCCTGACCTCATAATCCGCCTGCGTCGGCCTCCCAAAGTGCTAGAATTACAGGTGTGAGTCAATGCACCTGGCCCTCACACACCCATGTGCCCACCTCAGGAATCTGTCCCCAACATGTGCACCTCACATGTCCACCCGACGTGTCCACCCACAAGCCCACCTCAGGTATCTGCCCCCAATGTATTCACCCCATGTTTTCCAGGCTGTCAGTGCTGTACACCATTTCCCAAGTTCCCCACCTCATCCCTGCATCAGAAACGTCCTGGCCAGGCAGGGTAGCGCACGCCTGTAATCCCAGAACTTTGGGAGGCTGTAATGGGTGGATCACCTGAGGTCAGGAGTTCGAGACCAGCCTGACTAACATGGTGAAACCTCATCTCTACTAAATACAAAACAAAAATTAGCTTGGCATGGTGGCAGGTGCCCATAATCCCAGCTACTTGGGAGGCTGAGGCAGGAGAATTACTTGAACCCGGGAGGTGGAGGGTGCAGTGAGCCGAGATTATACCATTGCACTCCAGCCTGGGAACAAGAGTGAAACTCTGTCTCACTGGCTATAAAAAAAAAAAAAAGAAAGAAAGAAAGAAAAAGAAAAAGATGCATGACCAGGAGAGCCTGGAGCCACAGGATCCAAGAGGCCGGCCTGGGAGGTCA
The DNA here is from genome assembly GCF_049354715.1 of Callithrix jacchus. Lineage (NCBI taxonomy): Eukaryota > Metazoa > Chordata > Mammalia > Primates > Cebidae > Callithrix > Callithrix jacchus. Next base: position 7,625,439 of record NC_133508.1, read on the forward strand.
GGCCCCAATGCAAGCAGCTCATCTCCCACAACGGGCAGGAGCGGAAAGTCTGGCACTGCCACCCGCACCCCGGAACCCAGTGACAGCTGTCTCCTCTCCTATCCAGAACTCACTCATGAGACCCACCAGGTAGCATTTTATGTTCAGATTGCAGGTAAGGACTTGTTGGAAGAGAGGGTTCTGAAAACCACGATCTAGTCCAAGTCAGTCTTCCAGAAAGTGCAACCGGAGACAGCTTGAGTCACTCACAAGTTAGGGGCAGCCAGGACTAGCACCCAGGTTTCCTGGCATCCACATCACTTTTCAAATAAACATATTATTGAAATAACATGGAGGCCAGGCACGGTGGTGCAAGTCTGTAATCCCAGTGCTTTGGGTGGCCAAGGCAGGAGGATCACTTGAGCCCAGGAGTTCAAGATCAGCCCGGACAACAAAGAAGTTAAAACTTAGCCAGGCATGATGGCACACACTTATGGTCCCAGCTGTTTGGGAAGCTGAGTGGGTGGATCTCTTGAGCCCAGGATTCAAGGCAGCAGTGTGCGGTGATGGCCCCACTGCACTCCAGCCTGGTCAACAGGAGACCCCATCTCTTAAGTAATTAAATAGGTAAATGAGAAGTATAACATATATACAAAATGCACAGCTCGACAATCTCACAGGAAAGCATGCCTCTGCAACCTCTACCCATCAAGCAGGTCACTACAGAAGCCCCCATGCCCCTGCCATCACCACCCCAAGGGAACCCATGTCTTGACATCCGATACAGATAATCTGCAGGGTCTCGAACTTTCTATCGGTTCTTCTCGGCCTGGTTTCCTTCCCTCAGCATTTTCCCGTAAGATTCTTCTGCTGTGCCCCTTCCTGCCATCGCTGGTTCTTCATCATTCTGTAGCGCTCCACTGCACAAACACCACACTTTACTTATCCATGTTGATGGAACACTGCAGCCTTTCTGCTTTGGGGCTCCCACCCTTTGGGGTGCTGCAGTGAACATTCTTCTGTGCACCTTTAGTGCACGCAGCTGTGCCAAGGCGTGGGTTTCTGGCCTCCTGTGTGCAAACGCTTGGCTCTGGTAAACGCTGCCAAGATGATTATATGGATTTCTTCTCCAATATGAGAGTTCCTGTAAGCCACAGTCTCACCAACATGTGGTCTTTTTCTTGTTAGTCACTCTGACTAAAGCAGGTGTAGAGCAGTAGCTCACTGTGGCTCTAATTTGCATCTCTGAGATAATTAGGGAAGCTGAATCGCTTTCTATGCTCATTGGCCATTTGGGCAGCCTCTGTTATGAATACCACCAAATGCAGAAGTGGGTTCCACCAAATGCACAAGCTTTTTTTGGGGGGATGGGGGCTTACTTGGTTTGGGTTTTTTTCTTTCTCTACAGTGACTTTGTTGATGTACACAAATAAGAACACTGTTCCTGGGTAAGAGCCAGGCCCTGGAGCCAGCCAGCCAGGTTCCTGTTGCAGCCCTCATGCTGGTCAGCAGAAGATCTGGGCGAGTTAGTGCCTGCAGTGCCCCAGTTGTGCCATCTGTCACACAGGAATGATGACAGCACTGTGGTCCCCACGCTCGGATGAGTTCCCACCTACAAACACTGCAGTCTGTGCCAGGACACCAAGCACTCCTGCATCAGGATGTTTACTGCAACCCCGACACTCTGTGTACCTGAAAGTGCCCCAAATCACCATGACAGAAAGGGTCGGGGGGAGGGGGGGAGAGGGATGGAGCAAGACTGAGAGAGGCACTCACAACTTCCTGGTCATGGCGGTCATTGAAATGACAACCATATTCTACTTGTGCATGGGAACCAAAGAGGAGGTAAAACTGAGGTTTGAGGAGAGAAGCTGAGGACAATTTAATTTTGAGAGAAAAGAAACGAAGCAGGCTGGGCATGGTGGCTCACGCCCATAATCCCAGCACTGTTGGAGGTGGACGAGAGGATCACTTGAGGTCAAGAAATCGAGACCAACCTGGACAACATGGTGAAACCCCATCTCTAATAAAAATATAAAAATTACCTGGGCATGGTGGCGGGTGCCTGTAACCTCAGCTACTTGGGAGGCTGAGGCAGGAGAATCACTTAAACCTGGGAGTGGAGGTTACAGTGAGCTGAGATCATGCCACTGCACTCCAGCCTGCATGACAGAGTGAGATTGTCTCAAAAAAGGAAAAGAAACAAAGCAGAAGCTATTCCTGAGGCCCAGGGAATCTTCCACGCACAGGGACCCCAGAGCTTCCCCCAGCGGAGCTGCAGGAGGGCTGCACAGAGCCCACAGGGCCAGAACCACCAGAACACACTTTCCCACACACTGGTCCCCCAACCCCGGCTCTCACTCTGTACTGGTTACTGGGGCTCCACAGTCCAGGGGCAGCAGGCGCAGTGCCACAGAAACAGAAACATGCCCGACAGGCGAGCCCCAGCTCCCAGCTTCCCCGGTGGGGGCCGCAGACAGCTCCAGGCCTCCAAGCCCAGGTGAGCCTGGGCCACAGAATCTCTCGCCCCACAGAACTTGAGCCGATGCCTGCGTCCCCTGCCTGCCAGTGTGACGTGGACAGGCAGGTGTGGAGCCACCGTGAGGCAGATGGAATAGAGCTTGTTTACTGTTTACCAGAGAGGACTCTTCTAAGAACTCCTGTCCTGGACTGATAAACTAGGCTGTAAGGCTGGATGGGAAAGGTCAGGATGTCTGCTTCTCCTGGTAAACAGGCCGGGTCATTGGCATGAAGGAACCAGATCTGTGCCAGGAGACCAGAATGAATCACAGAGATCCAAGCCCCTTACTTTACAGAAAAGGAAACTGAAGCTCAGAGAGGTCAGCAAAAAAAAAAAAAATACATGCTTTGGAGTAAGGATTAATGACTCCCTTACTGGAACTTGCCTCTTCAAGCCGCTCCAATCTCCACACCTGGTTAGTCCCCAGATCCCAACCCACATAAGGTTTCCCACACACATCATCTATGTTCTTTCCGTGCCTACTGTCTCTGCGCAGATTAAACGCTGCACACGGCACCTGGACCGCAGGCCCTCCCTCCCCATCTCCTCCCCCAGCCTCCCCGTCCCATATACTGCACACTGTCAGCTTCCTAAAACACCACTTTGGTTCTATTCTTGCCCTGCTCAAAAACAATCACTGGCTACTGCCACTAAGACCAAGTTCAACCTCCTTAGGCTTCACGGAAGGTCCCCTACAACGGGGCCTCAAGCAACCTTTTCCCTCCCTCTCTCTCCAACCCCGCAGTTGATCTGCTTCTCCCAAAACATGCCTTCCTGTCACCCAGCCGCCCAGAGCTCCAGAGAACCAGAAACCCCCTTTGCCTCTGTCTGCTCCCTGCCCACCTCCGTGTCTACTAACCTCCCTCCCCTGCTGTTCTCAGAGCATTTATCTTCTGCACTACCTTAAAGACGTGTCTGCACCTTTCAGGTGATTGTTTACAGGTTGGGGAGGGGTGTTTCCATCCACACCCTAAGCCTCTTTAAGTCTGTAACTTGCTCTCTCGGCATCCAGCACAGCCCCAGCTCAACTCCTTCACAGTGCTGTATGTAACCTTAGGGACAGGACACACGGTGTGGACAGCCTCTTCCTGAGCGCCCCCTCCAGGCTGAAAGCACACACTGCCCGGCTCCAGCGGCTGGGGACTACAGGACGTGCCTCGACCTCTTGAGGGCTGCTGGCAAACACAGACATGGCCACAAGCAACGGCTGTGGTGGGACAGTTTCTGCTGTGGAAGTGCCCAGTGTGAGGCTCCAACTCTGCCTAAAAAGTCAGGGAGGGCTTCCTGGAGGAAGGGTGTGAGGTGAGTGGTGAAGGATAGTTCTCAAAGTGGACAAGTAGGTCATAGTGAGGACAGAACTGAGAGAGGACTGAGAGAGGGCGGACGTCCCAGGTAGAAGGACACGCAGGCCAAACCATGAAGGGATCACAGATACTGTGTAAGGGGACACTGGAAGAGCTGGCCCACTGCAGGGGATGCTGGCCTAACAGGAGGTGAAGGCACGGAGATGAGTATGGAGCAGGCTGCTTTCAGGACAGAGGACAGCTGCACCCAGCACTGTGGTCTCGGGAACACCTAGCTCTGTCCTCCCTGAGCACTGAAGTTATCTGCCTTGGGTGGACTTTTTTTTTTTTTTCTTTTGAGGTGGGGGTCTCATTCTGTGGCCCAGGCTGGAGTGCAGTGGCACAATCACAGCTCACTGCAGCCTCGACCTACTGGGCTCAAGCAATCCTATCTGAGCCTCCCACATAGCTGGAACCACAGATGCGCACCACCACACCTGACTGATGTTTTACTTTTTTGTAGAGACGGGGTCTCATCACGTTGCCCAGGCTGGTCTCAGACTGTTGGGCTCCAGTGGTCCTCCCACTTACAATCTGCAAACCCTGTGATCTTGGATAAGTCACTTAATCATTCAGCACCCCGGTTTCCTCATTTGGAGCATGGTAAACAGAACACTGGCCCTGTGGAGTTGCAATTGTAAGTAGCAGTGTTTAAATGTGCTTTTTGAATGCTTGCTCACTCTGGCTGCAGTGTCACCAAGTGACAAGTATGAGAACAGGAAAGGCCAGCGAAGGGTCCTGCCTGCCTGGCTCAGGGCTGCAGCAGAGGAAATGTACCCAGCTCTAGTTTCTCTGCCTCCCCTGCTCCAGCCAGCCCGCCTGTGGGCCTCCCTCTCCTTCCTGCGAAGGAGTATGCTTCTCTCTGGCCACCTTGCCCTCCCCTGGAGCGGGCTACAGAAACCATGGGACCAAGAAGCAAATCGATACCAAGCAGCACAGTCACATCCCTGATGGGAACTGATCCCAACAAACAAGTGAGCCAGCGGGGACATTCTCGCAGTCTCCAGGGGGTTCCGGGAGAACGCGTCAGAGCATCTGCCCCAACGCCAGTGGTTTTCGGGTTTCCCTCCGTGACTAAGACTCTCAATGGAGCACTGTGGCAAAAAGAGGAAAAGCACAAACTCATGCTTTCTGAATCAGCTCTCCAGCTGCAGAACTCTGGGTTCCAGCCAGATCTATGGAAACAGAATCTGCATCTGAACGCCATCTCCAAAGGACCCCTAGCATTCCAGCTTGAGCAGCACAGGCTCCCTCCCCACTCTTGTGGTGGCTCTGAGCTGAGGTATCCAAACTTTTCTGATCACAAATTACTACCCCCAACCTGTTTATCTGTATCTAATATACACGTGCTACTGCACAAACACATTATGTACATGATAGAAATTCCATATAAAAAATGGAAATCTAGGCCAGGAGCCAAGGCAGGAGACTCTTCATGAGTCCAGGAGTTTGAGACCAGCCTGGGCAACACAGTGGGACCTCATCTCTACAAAAATAAAATCGGCCAAGCATGGTGGCACACGCCTGTAGTCCCAGCTTCTTGGGAAGTTGAAGCGGGAGGACTGCTTCAGCCCAGGAGGCTGAGGCTGCAATGAGGCAAGATCGTGGCACTGCACTTCAACCTAGGTGACAGAGCAAGACAGTCTCCAAAAAAAAACAAAAAGAGAAAGAAAAGAAAATTCTTAAAAGATTAGTTAAAAATAGAGAAGAAAGGGACTCTGTAATATTCTTCCTGCACTGAGTAATCCTTCAGCCCTAAGGAAGGGCCTGAGGTGTGTCCTGTCTCGCCAGATGCTGGATTAGGCAGAGTTCCTTTGAGGACCTGTCATCTTCCTTTTCCTGAGCTTTTTTTTTAACCTGTAAAGTCTTTGGACTTTACCCTTGGGCTTTTCTGAAAGCACTTTCTGTCCAGCCCTTACTCTTCTGCCCCAGACAAACCTAGCTCCTCACAGCCCCTCGAGGCTTTCCTGCTCTGCTCAGCCACCACCTCTGCCTCCATACAGTGTCCCCACCCACACTGTCCCCACCCCACAGTCCCCATCCCACTGTCCCCACCCTGCACTGTCCCCACCCCACACTGTCCCCACCCCACACTGTCCCCACCCCACACTGTCCCCACCCACACTGTCCCCACCCCACACTGTCCCCACCCCACACTGTCCCCATCCCACTGTCCCCACCCCACACTGTCCCCACCCCACACTGTCCCCATCCCACTGTCCCCACCCCACACTGTCCCCATCCCACTGTCCCCACCCACACTGTCCCCACCCCACACTGTCCCCACCCCACACTGTCCCCATCCCACTGTCCCCACCCCACACTGTCCCCACCCACACTGTCCCCACCCCACACTGTCCCCACCCCACACTGTCCCCACCTCCCCAAGGTCCCCACCTTTTACTTCTGTTCCTAGTCTCCACTCACACCTCAATGGCCGGCCCCATTAATTTTTGTGGTTGTAAGTTTCTAGTCCGGTTTAAACTTATTTTTATTTTTTAAATTTTTTTTTGTAGGAAGACGGTCTCACTAGGTTCCCCCAGCTAGACTCAAACTCCTGGCCTCAGCCTCCCAAAGTTGCTGGGATTACATGCATGAGCCACTGCACCCTGCTGTAGTCTAGTTTATATTTTCATCTTCTATATTTCATTTCTTGGAAAAACAAGAAAGAAGAATAAAGCAGGGGTGGGGGGAGTGAGTCTGGAGGGTGGCTTCTTTAATGTTGAAGCAATTAGCATTCTCTCTCCTTTCTAGATTACCAAACGATCCAAAAAAGTTACTCAGGGTAAAGTGCCTAGTCAAGCTACAGAGGTTTTAAATTGCTTCTAAGCACACCATCGCCTCTGTTTTGGGATTAAATACCTATTTCCAGAGCTCTGGTAAATGGTAAGCGAGATTCTTTTGCTTACAAGGGAAACCATGGTCTTCATTAAAGAACATCGGGGTGGGCCCAAGGCGTATCTTCCCACCCTCACTTCAAAATAACCACAAACAGAAGTCCCAGAAATTCAATGCAAAAGAGAGAGTCCCAAAATGTTACTACTTTAAGGGAACTGCAAATAGGGGACAGGAAAAGTCAAGTCTTTGCCAAGAGCAAGCGCAGCATACGCCCAACGTTTCCACCTTCTCAGCATCCTAGACCCAGAACCGAAAAGAAGCTGGGAAAGGTTTAGGGAAAGGCACATCCAAGATATAACCATGTTACAGAAATGGGAGCCAGACAGAAGCCAGTCCTTCCCCAGTGCTCAGACCCTCTCCATCACTCCTGCATGCAGAGCACAGTGCTGGGATGTCGCCCTGAGGCATAAACATTTGAGGTGTTCCAAATTCGGAGTGACTTTTAGGGGTTCCGCATGTTTGTAAGCCACTAGAGCCCAGGAGGCATCACTGAATTCTCAGACAGTACTGGACACACTCTCCCTGTTCCTCAGCCACCACCTCCACCATCAGCGGCAAGTTCATACTCATCGTGTCCAAGGACACCCTCAGGGCCTGAGGAACAGACGCAATGGCCCAAGATCACAGCCAAATATCCTGGGGGAAGTGGGTCTACTCTGCATGTGTGGGTGATGCCAGTCTCCTACCCACACTCCGACAACTCCATGGTGGCCGAGGTCTGAGCATTCATGCCCCAAGATCACTAAAATTAAGCCCCCCCACCCTGCGTGCAGCCACCAGAGACCCAATCACAATCCTCCCTGCACAAGACTGAGAAAGAACAGAAAAGGTGCTCTCCCCCAGGTGCACCTGCCACCCAAGCAGATCCACTGAGACAGCAAAGTATAAGGGGGCCAGGCGCAGTGGCTCACACCTGTAATCCCAGCACTTTGGGAGGCCGAGGTGGGCAGATCACTTGAGGTCAGGAGCTCTAGACCATCTGGCCAACACAGCAAGACCTTGTCTCTACTAAAAATTAAAAAAAGGAAAAAATAGCTGGATGTGGTGGTACCTGCTTGTAGTCCCAGCTACTTGGGAGGCTGAGGCAGGAGAATTGCTTGAACCTGGGGGACTTTGCAGTGAGCTGAGATCATGCCACTGCACTCCAGTCTGGGTGACAGAGCAAGACTCCGGCTCAAAGGGGGAAAAAAAAAAAAGTGTAAGAAGTGGGGACTCTGTTAACTTTTATGGGAACAAGAAAAAGGTGAGGAGGCTTCTGGGCAGATGGATTCCACGAAGTGCTTTGAATATAAATCTTACAAGTCAGACCACTGGAGCTGCCTCGCTCCTATCACCCACATTCACCCCCAGGCCTGAATGTAAGGGCTCAAACAGACCTGCAAAAACACAGCACCTGCAAGCAGGCAGCTGCTGTGTACACATCCCATTCCACTTTCTGGCCCATTAAACCCACGCACAAATGAATGGTGGGAGCAGCTGCCAAGTTGTCATTGCTGGGCGGACAGTTTCATTAGACAAGAATCCTAAGGCCTGCTTAGAAAGCACTGAGGAGTGTAACAGGGTCTCCAGTGGCCACAGGCAGGGTGGGATCCGGATATTCGGCCGGGCCACATACAAACGTTTTGTGCTCAGCTGCTTGTGTAATCCTCACAACTGCGTAAGGCTGACAGATTAAGGAACCGAAGCACAGAGACATTAGAGAAATTCCCCAAGGTCACACAACTACTCAGTGGCAGGGGTGGCATCCAAACCCAGGAGGGCTGACTGAAGCCACTGTTCTGCCTCACTCATGGGTATCCTCAGCCTCCAGCCTGGGCAGCGCATTCTAGGACGGCTCCTGAATACAAGCATGGTCAGGGTGGGGGGCCAGGGCCTCGGTTCAGCAAGTCAGAGCAAAGTGGAAGATCCCAGGACTCACTACCTCATCATCTCCCACCAGCCACCACCACCTCGTCACCCCTAACCAGGCTGACCTTCTGCATGAAAATGCTGGAGCTGGAGAGCAGGGCAGGCTAGGGGAAGAAGACAATGTGATTTAACCTGCCCCTGTAGTCAGACGGCACCCTTGGAGTTAAAGATTTCAGCAGTCAGTTAAAATGCAAACTGAGCTGCTACCCATCAGAGAGATGCAGAGGAAGGGTCTGAGGGTGTGACCTAGAAGCCAGAAGGGAAGACCTAGGGACTTAGCAAGGGAGAAAGGACCAGAAAGAGGAAAAGAGAAACATCATTTCGCCTTCTGGCTTAGGGCTGGGCTGGACTGGGCTGGGCTACCTCCATAAATACCCAATTCCTTAACACCCTGAGGGCAGAGGAAAGCAACCAGACTAAGGTTGTTTAGGATGAATAACCCAGGGGATCCCTTGAAAGGAAGAAATGAGGACTAGCAGAGATATCTTCTGGAGCTCCACCAACTGCTTAGGGCACAAAGGCAACCAGATAGGGATGCTGCCTCAGGTAATCCAATGCGGGAAGAGGGTTTAGCTGCTATTTTCTGGCTGGGTTCCTGATAAGAAACTGTAGGCTGAAGGCAATGGCTCACACCTGTAATCCCAGCACTTTGGGAGGCAGATCACGAGGTCAAGAGATAGAGACCATCCCAGTCAACATGGTGAAATCCAGAAATTAGCTGGGCGTGGTGGCACATGCCTGTAGTCCCAGATACTTTGGAGCCTGAGGCAGGAGAATCACTTGAACCCGGGAGGCGGAGGGTGCAGTGAGATCACACCACTGCACTCCAACCTGGCGACAGAGCGAGACTCCATATCAAAAAAAGAAAGAAAAAAAAGAAACTAATCACATCTGCTAGATAGGGATCCAAGAAAAACAAGATACTGTCTCTTTATACACATTCCACAACCCCTACCTTCTTCCAAGAGATGTTAAAATGGCTTATATGTGACAACTTAATAAATGCGGCAGAGACAGAAAAGAGAAGCTACTTATTCAGCAAATGAATCCAGAAGCTCAGAGAGCGCTGCCTGCTATGCATCCTCACTATGTACAGACACTGAGGGCCGCAGAGCTGCATGAGACCAGCATCGGCATTCCCCCCCCACCCCCGAATTCTCGGAGGACTACTACCTGGGGGGTGAAACATGCTCGAGCAAAAGTTACTTCTCCAGGCCTCAGCTCTTCCTCTGTGGGTCCCACTGCTCGTCTAGGCATGTGGGGTGGAGTGTCAGATTTGCAAAAAAGAAGGGCTAGAAGGGCGAAAGGTGGATGACAGTGGAACACTGTGACCACATTTGTTTAACTCAAAGTCATGATTATTCTTTTAGCAAGGCCAAGGGCGCCTAGGCCCCTTGTTAGAGAGGCAATGGGCCAGAAACAGGTACTACTCAAAAGCGGACTTGCTGGCGAGATGGGAGGCCGCCTCCATCTGAGAGTAGCCCTGGCATCCTCTTCCAACCAGTGACAGTGTCTCTCTTCCCCTGAGGTAGACAATGACAAAGCTAATCAGGGCTGGACAAACCCTCCAGTCCAAAGAAATCCATCAATACAGAAATGCTTTATTACTTCATGAATTGCAACATCATTGTTTACAAAGGAACCCATTCCACTAAAATAGATGCATCAGGTGAAGGAGGAAGAGCTCAGAAAAAAAAATCCTGAGCCAGGTACGGTGGCTCACGCCTGTAATCCCAGCACTTTGGGAGGCTAAGGCGGGTGGATCACTTGAGATCAAGAGTTCCAGACCAACGGGGCCAACACGACGAAACCCCGTCTGTACCGAGGCGGCTCACACCTGTAATCCCAGCACTCTGGGAGGCCGAGGCAGGTGGAACACCTGAGCTCCTAGTTCGGGGCCAACCTGGCCAACGTGGAGAGAACCCTTCTCTACTAAAAATTACAAAAATTAGCTAGGTGTGGTGGCGGGCACCTGTAATCCCAGCTCCTCGGGAGGCTGAGGCAGGAGAATCACTTGAACCCGAGAGGCAGAGGTTGCAGTGAGCGGAGACAGCACCACCGCACTTCAGTCTGGGCGACAGAGTGAGGCTCTGTCTTAAAAAAAAAAAAAAAAAAAAAAGGACAAAAGACAAAGCAAAAAGTAAAGAAAGGAAAAAATGGGTACTAGGCTTAGTACCTGGGTGACGAAATAACCTACAACAAACGAGTTTACTCATGTAACAAACCTGCACATGTACCTCTGAACTTAAACATTGCAAAAAATAGACCCATCAAGAAATGGCAAGGGCTTTGGAGAAGAATTTGCATCTGAGGTCCACTATTCTCCCACTAACATAGGTAAACGTCTGGCGCCTGGAAAGAACGCCAGACACGTTCATCCCTGCCCGCTCTAACTGACCAGAAATTCTCCGCCTGGGAAAGTTTGTTTTGTGCCCCGAGGCAGAATGAAACCAGTCTAGTCTCTTGCTCAGGAGAAAGTCTTTGAAATACTTCCAGACAGGGGTCAAGTGTCCGCAGTCCCGCCGTATCTGGGTAAAACATCCCTAATTCTTCAACCATGCCTCACGTGACTTATTTTCCTGACCCTTCACCCGCTCAGTCACTGTCCTCAAATTCACTCAGGTAATCCACGCAGGCCCTCTTCGTGAAGATTCAGATACAGCCACAGGCCCAGTGTATACCAGGTCCTGCGGGGGGGGGGGGGGGTCTGGGGCCCACACCGGGGGCTAGCAGCGATCCCTGGGTGCTCAGGAAGCTTGGGCGGCGCCTCCACCGCGGACCTGCCCCGGACCCGCATCCACTCGCGGGGCGGGGTGAGCCGCCCGCTTCTCCCGCGCCCTCAACCCAGAAGGAAATCGGCTGCACGCCCGGGCCGCCCCGCAGAGTCCAGATGCTTAAAGCCCTCGCAGTCTGTTTCCTCTTCTGCGGCCGGCACGCCGACCGCAGCTCCACCCCCTCACCTCCGGGACTTGCAAAAACACCTCGGCCTATTTCCTCTGGAGTATTTACAAAGCGCAGCCGCTCCCAAGCCTTCTCGGAAAACACCATTTGCTGGGAACACGGTCCCAGAGCCCCAGAGCGCTGGGGGGCCGAGCACCGGATCCACGCGGAGCTCACGAGCCCGACAGGCGCCGCAGGGCAGGCTGGGGCGGCACGCGGCACGCCGGGAAGGCGCACGGCGGCACGTGAACGCGGCGTGCCGCGCGGCCCGGGCGGGGTGGGGCCAGCGCTGACCGGCTCGTGCTCCGCGGGCCGCAGCCAATCCGCGCGGACCATCGCAGGCCCCGCCCCCCCTGCTGGTCCCGCCTGCCCACGCCGGCCCCGCCACGCCCTGTCGGACCCGCAGCTGCTCTGGAGGCCCGGGGCCCAGCTGGCTTAGGCGCCCGAGATGCACCAGGGAGGGAGCAGGGGCGGGTGCAATGAGGGGAGTGGGGTTTGGGCGCTCACCGTGCCCAGAGCGGGGCTCCCAGGAGCTGAAGTCCCGCCAGACCCCCGACCTCCCAGTTGGGTCCTCCCTGACCGCCCTATCTCACCACCCTCAGCACAGGGACTTGCCTCTGCCCGGATGACGCCAGGCTCCAGGTGTATCTAGGACTAAAGAGTTGACATCCAGTCTGTATAGGGTTGAGGGATTACCTTAAAAGTTCCTTTGGGTTATTAAAAAAGTAATATACACTCGTGCGACGATCGAGAATTATAGAGGGAACTTAATATATTCGTCGTGGAGTTCCCTTCCAGACTCTCCCATCTCTGCAGATGCTTTTTAAGCCCCAGGAGGTTTGGCGTTGGCCCCCACCTCTGCCCTGAATATCTGACCTCCCTCTACTCGGCGTCATCACCCATGGGGTGAGGGTCAGAGGTTATCACGAGGAAGTGTATGTCGCTCAGGAGTACGACCAGTGGCAAAGGAGATTCAAGATGAAGACAGCATTCCTGGGGAAAACACAGGAAGCAAAGGAAAGAAGATTATGGAACGGGGGAAAGAGAGGAAGAGCTCTGTGCTGCTGGTCTGGAATAACTGATGCGTTTGAATTTACAATTTTAAAATGGTTGCCAGCTCCATCCATAGAAAAGGGAACACGGACCTCCAGTAGCAAGAAGCAACACACAAAAGCCCGGATGCAGGCTTCTAAGGACCACGCTCCACTCAAAGTACCCAGGGCTCCTTGGAGGAGCGGCTGGTCCCAGGGCCGAGACCGGGAAGGACACAAGGAGCCTGGAACAGGAGCTAAGGCAGAGCTCAGAAGCTGACGGGGTGTGTCAAGAACACAACAGCCAGCCTGAAAGTGAATATATTTAACACTACTGAGTTGTATACTTAAAAATGGTGACGATGGCAAATTATATTTACGACAATTAAAAATTTTTACATTAGAACTTTAAGACCAGCCTGGGCAACACAGTGAGACCCTGTCTCTACAGAACAAAATATTAGAAAATTAGCCAGGCATGGTGGCACACACCTGTAATCCCAGCTACTCGGGAGGCTGAGGTGGGAGGGATCGCTTGAGCCCAGGAATTCGAGACTGCAGCAAGTCCTGATGGTGCCACGGCACTCCAGCCTGGGTAACAAAGCGAGGTTCTCTCTCTCTCTCTCTCTCTCTCTCTCTCTCTATATATATATATATATATATATATATATATATATATACATACACGTATATATACGCGTATACGCGTATATACGTATATATGCGTATATACGCGTATATATATATACGCGTATATATAGAGATACATATATATGAATCTATATATATATAGACATGTATATGACTGAAGGACATGACAAAATGAAATAAAATAATACATTTTTAAATTTTTTATAAAGATTATTGGGAACAGGAAATTTTATTCGCATTTTGTGAGTGATCACAAAGGGTTCCTCCACAGATGACGTTTTAGTGACAAATGGGAAAAGTTCCTTTACAAATGACCCACACAGATGGAATCCCCATATTGCTCTTAGAGTCACCCTGGACCCGGCGGTGGCTCAAGCCTGTAATCCCAGCACTTAGGAGGCCGAAGTGGGTGCATCATGTGAGGTCAGAATTCAAAACCAGCATGACCAACATGGCGAAACCCTGTCTCTACTAAAAATATAAAATTAGCCGGTGTGGTGGTGCGTGCCTGTAATCCCAGCTACTCAGGAGGCTGAAGCAGGAGAATCACCTGAACCCTGCTGGCAGGAGGAGGCTGCAGTAAACCGAGATTTTGCCATTGCACTCCAGCCCAGGCAGCAAGAGCAAAACTCCATCTCAAAAAAAAAAAACCCTAACAGCACTAGGCAGGGGGAACTTGCAGAGGCCCTGAGTGCTGAGTCTTGAGTGTTTGAGCAATAGAAAGAAGAGCCCAAATGAGGTCAGATGCTGTGGCTCATGCCTGTAATTCCAGCACTTTGGGAGGCCAAGGCAGGTGGAAGAACTGCTTGAGTCTAGGAGTTCAAGACCAGCCTGGGCAAGATGGCAAGACCCCCGTCTCTATTAAAAAAAAAAAAAAAATAGCCAGCATGGTGACACACACCTGAAGACACAGCAACTGGGGAGGCTGAGGTGGGGGAATCACTTGAGCCTGGGAGGTCAAAGCTACAGTGAGCCACTGCACTCCAGACTAGGTGGCAAAGCAAAACCCTGTTTCAAAAAATAAATCAATAAAAAGTGTCTTACTATCTCTAACGTTTTTGTTTTTTGTTCTTTTAAATTGAAATGGAGTCTTGATCTCTCACCCAGGCTGGAGTGCAGTGGTGAAATCGCGGCTTACTGCAACCTCCACCTCCCGGGTTCAAGTGATTCCCATGCCTCAGCCTCCCAAGTAGCTGGGATTGCAGGCACCTTCCACCGCCCCTGGCTAATTTTTGTATTTCTATTAGAAACAGGGTTTTACCATGATCTCGAACTCCCGACCTCAAGTGATCTGCCCACCTCGGTCTCCCAAAGCACTGGGATTACAGGCGCCAGACTGTTTTGGGATTTTCAACAGGCATCAACAATATTGAGAGTTGCTGTCTATTTGAGTGTATCTTATTTGCATATTGCCTTGTGTGAATATACTAAGAATAATTTATCCTCCTGCCAAAGTGCATTTGCACCATATAAAGGTTTTTCTATGATTATGCTGCTATGAACATGACTATGTGAGCCCCAGTTGCTCTCAGTGACCAGCAACAATAGGAGTGATATTGCTGGTTTCAGAGCATGTGGGTTGGTTGGTTGGTTTGTTTTTCGAGTCAGGGTCTCACTCTGCCACCCAGGCTGGAGTGCAGTGGCATGGCAATCTTGGCTCACTGCAGCCTCCACCTCCCGGGTTCAAGCGATTCTACTGCCTCAGCCTCCAGAGTAGCTGGGATTACAGGTATGCACTATCATGCCTGGCTAACTTTTGTATTTTTAGTAGAGATGGACTTTCACCATGTTGACCAGGCTGGTCTTGACCTCCTGATCTCAGGTGATCTACCCGCCTCGACCTCCCAAAGTTCTGGGATTACAGGCGTGAGCTATCGCACCCGGCCAAAGCATGTGAATTTCAACTTTACACCAAAGAAAAGACCAAACTGCCTCAAAGGCGCTTGTGCCACTTGTAGGCCCACCAGCAGCGTGTGATGGGCTCCTGTGGTCCACATCCTCCCGACACTTAAAGCCACCGGACTTCTTTATGTCTGCCCGTCACGTGGAGTGAAGCCTGTCTTCGTTTTGGTCTCAATCTGCATTTTCCTGATCACTAAAGCAGTGAAGTTTCTTTATTTCCTTTTGTTACATATTGCCTGACTTTTAAAAGGCTTTCCCAGTAATTCCATTACTTCATATAGAAGCCAGAGAAAAGAGCACAGTCACAGAGAAACAATGGACAGCCTGCTTGCTCAGTCAAGTCGGTTCTTCTGTAACGTGGATTAGGATTTACTGTTACACCATGTGTTACATATTACTCATTCAAAAATGAATTTTCAAAAGTTTTATAAGCTTAAGAAGTCAATTTCCTATAAAGCAGCCGTGACAGCATGACCTTTTGCTTCACTGAAATCATAAAGGAAAGCTTTTCTATAATCCAGGATTTGAACAAAACATGATTTCAGCCTAAAGAGGCTTCCCTTTGTCATTCTCCATTTATAAAAAGGACCCGGGAAATGGTGTGACAACAGCAGACGGTATCCTTGGGGTTCCGCATGCTGACTCATTTATAATAAACGAAGGACATTTGACTTCTAGAATATTTTCACTAAAGACACAAGCTATTTACAGATTCAGATTCCTTTGCTGTTGTTATGAGGCAGCAAGTTGATGACAAAATCCTTGTTTCCATTTTCTAATAAGTCTGTTTGGCAGAGTTGCTTTTTTACATTTTTTTTTCCAGACGGATTCTTGCTCTATTGCCCAGGCTGGAGTGCAGTGGCACAATCTTGGCTCACTGCAACCTCTGCCTTTTAGGATCAAGCTGTTCTCCTGCCTCAGCCTCCCAAGTAGCTGAGACGACAGGTGCCTGCCACCACGTCCGGCTAATTTTTGTATTTTTAGTAGAGAAGAGGTTTTCCCATGTTTCCCAGGCTGATCCTGAACATCTGACCTCAGGTGATCCACCTGCCTCGGCCTCCCAAAGTGCTAGGATTACAGACATGAGTCACCACGCCCAGCCCAGAATTGCTTTAAAAAGACAATTTGAGCTGGGCACAGTGGCTCACAACTGTAATCCCAGCACTTTGGGAGGCACAGGTGGGTGGATCACTTGAGGTCAGGAGTTCTAGACCAGCCTGGCTACCATGGAGAAACCCCATCTCCACTAAAACTACAAAAATTAGCCGGGCGTGGTGGTGGTGGGCACCTGTAATCCCAGCTACTCGGGAGGCTGAGGCAGGAGAATCACTTAAAATCTGGGAGGCAGAGGTTGCGGTACGCCGAGATTGTGTCAGTGCGTGACAGCCTGGGCAGCAGAGCGAGACTCTGTCTCAAAATAAATAAATAAATAAAAATTATTTAATTAATTAATTAATTAAAAAGAGAATTTGCTCTTCTTTGGAGGCTGGGCGTGGTGACACATGCCTATAATCCCAGCACTTTGGGAGGCCAAAGTGGAAGACCAGCTTGGATGACACAGGGAGACTTTGTCTCTACAAAAAGTTAAAAAAAAAAAAAAAAAGCTGCATTCGGATCACAAGAACAATGGGGTGGGGGGGAAGCAGAGTGTGATGGGGGGTATCTGTGGTCTCAGCTACTTAGGATGCTGAAGCAAGAGGATCACTTGAACCTGGGAGGTGGAGGCTGCAGTGAGCCATGATCATGTCACTGCACTCCAGCCTGGGAGACAGATCACGACCCTGTCTCTAAAAATAAACACGCAGCTGGGCGTGGTGGCTCACACCTGTAATCCCAGCACTTTGGGAGGGCAAGATGGGTGGATCACAAAGTCAGGAGATCGAGATCATACTGGCTAACATGGTGAAACCCTGTCTCTACTAAAAATAAAAATAAAAATAAAAAAATTAGCCAGGCGTGGTGGCACACATCTGTAGTCCCAGCTACTCAGGAGCCTGAGGAGGAGAATTGCTTGAACCCAGGAGATGGAGGTTGCCGTGACCCGAGATCATGACACTATACTGCAGCTTAGCCAACAGAGCGAGACTCCATTTCAAAAAAAATAAAAATAAATAATATAAATAAAAATACACACATATATATGTACATATATATATATATATATATATACTATCTCTTTCTTGGGAGCTAGGCAGTGGGTAACACACAGACACACAGAATAGCATAGTCATTGGAGACTCCAAAAGGTGGGAGGGTGGTGGGGGATGAGGGTTCAGAACTGCCGATTCCGTGTCTGCACACAGAAGATCTGCACTAGTGCCTCCTAAACATATCGACATTTTAAGAAAGAAAAATATCTTCCAAAGTTTCAAGCCAGCAGCCCAGGGCCATTAAGTGAACTTTCTTATTCTTTCTTTTTGTTCAAACACAAATGATGTTTTTACATCTATTTGTCTAAAATGAGGGCTTTTCTACTGAATTTCCTCAGCGACCAGATCCACAGCCCTCCTTTATTCGTGTGTTCAGAATGTTCCTTGTGCAAACGTCCCAGAGAGATTTGGCCCTTGCAGGTGGCTGCTTATCGGGGTGCCTTCCACCCTCCTGCCAGACGCTTCCTCCCGCCGCTGCCTGGCTCAGGAAACCTGCATAGAGGGTCGGAGGCGCCACAGCAGCCGAGGGGTACGTTCCCCAGCAGGGTCTCCGCCTCACCCGGACAACCAGGCACTTGCAGCAGGACCGGGATCACACTAGAGCCTGGCTGTAGGAAGCGTTCCAGGCATCACTTCCCACCGCAGAGCCTGGGAGGGGAGCTGTCCGGCTCCCCAGCCTCTGCAGAGGGAGCTGATGCCCGGAACAGGCATCTCAAAAGAGTGCGTCACCGCCTATCAGTGGCCTTGAAATCAATTTACTGGAATAAGAGCAGAAATAAGCCCAGAATCTTTCTTAATGAAATGGAACAGACTAGAAAGCGTCGGGAGGTACAGTATTGTCTGAGGATAAGTATTGTTTCAGGACATTTTTTGTCCAGGCTTCAAGGCAGAAACTATCATATCACAATTTCTGGGGCATCAGACTTTTTTTTCTAATGAATTCCGTGAATTCAAATGTGCAGCCAGGACCAAGAGCTGCAGGAGTGCGGTTCTTTCCTTCCGAGAAACAAGGCATCCCCACCACGGCTGTGAGCCAGCGCCTGCCACCCGGCAGTCACATCGCCACAGCCTTTCCCTGAAGTCTGCCTGCATCAAACAGGTCTACCACTTCCTAGGCAAGAGCTTCCTTTTTCTCGCTTCCTTTTGAAAGCCCACACTTCTCGAGGGGTACCCTCCCGACTTCCTGTTCGCCCCTGGCTGCCTGATCAAATCTTTCTCCAGTCCTGTGGCTGGACAAGCCTCCAGAATGACTTCGGCAGCCTCAGGGGAGGACTTTCAGAATCCGATCGCCAGGGGTCAGTATCTGAAGCAGACAGTCAGGACACCAGACCAACTCCACCCTAAGAAAGCACAGCTGCCACCCCTCAAGCCGCAGTAGCACCCCAGCATCCTCACCTGTGCAAGGGGCCATGGCCTCTGGGAAATGTGCTCCTTGCTCCTCTGGCTGAGGACTGGGGCGTACCAGATCTCACTTTCTGACAAGTGAGTGTTGACGCCCAGGCCAGGGGAAGCGTCTTTTTCAGCTGTCACGTCAAAGCACCTTCCGGAGCCGTGGCTGGAGACACTGCTTGCGGAAGTGACACGACTACCAAACCCCTCTGCTCTTCACACACCTTGTGGCGGCCCCAACCAGAACCTCAACGTCCCTGGGGCCAGCTCCCCAGGTCAGACCTGCACGAGAGATGCCACCAAGAGTCATGTTCACTGCCGGTGGGAACTATGGTAAGTGGGACAGTGATCCACAAACTGGGGCTCCCTTCCTGTGTCCCTGTCCCTGCTGTCCTGGTCCACCGTCGTAACCGCCCAGCTGGAGATCGTGGAACTCTTCCTCTGCAGTTATGAATGACAGGCACTCTCTGTTTTTTAGTGTTGTTATTGTTGTTGTTTTGAGCTGGAGTCTGGCTCTGTTGGTTGAGCTGGAGTCAGGCTGGAATGCCGTGGCACGATCTTGGCTCACTGCAACCTCCTCCTCCCAGATTCAAGTGATTCTCCTGCTCTGCCTCAGCCTCCCAAGTAGCTGGACTATAGGCATCTACCACCACACCTGGCTAATTTTTTGTACTTTTAGTACAAAAGTACGGGCTTTCACCATGTTGGTCAGGCTGGTCTCAAACTCTTGACATCAAATGATCCACCTGCCTCAGGCTCCCAAAGTGCTGGAATTATAGGCATGAGCCTCCGCGCCCAGCCTGATAGGCAATTTTTGTATTCTTTATCATTTCCTGCGTTTTCCAAGTAGCCTAGAGTTGAACATATAAAGAAAGCACTAGGGCCTGGTGCGGTGGCTCATGCCTTGTAATCCCAGCGCTTTGGAAGGCCAAGGTGGGCGGATCACAAGGTCAAGAGATCAAGACCATCCTGGCCAACGTGGCGAAACCCCATCTCTACTAAAAATACAAAAATTAGCCAGGCAGGGTGGCACGCACCTGTGGTCCCAGGTACTCCTGAGGCTGAGGCAGGAGAATTGCCTGAACCCAGGAGGCGGAGGTTGCAGTGAGCTGAGATTGCGCCACTGCACTCCAGCCTGGTGACAGAGCAAAACTCCTTCTCAAAAACATAAAAAGAAAGAAAGAAAGAAAGCACTAGGACTTCCAACTTTTGAAATTAATTAAACCTTTTCTCTGACCATCTATGCACAGTCATTCTTTCCTGACATACAGGAAAAAAGACCTGCTGCTAGGTGACTTGAAGGATTCTTTGTCCAGGAGCCACCTGAAAGACCCACAGACCCATGATCACTACAGCCTGACATCAGAGTCAGAAGGTTCCAAGCTGTGTTAATAGGAGAGAATCTAGAATGTGCATTCAGGAGCTTGGATCCCCACACTGACGTTTTTGGTCAGGAGCTTGGATCCCCCCACTGACATTTTTGGTCCATAAATTTCAGCCCCAGAGCCAAAGCTGAAGGAACGCATAGCCTGGAGAATTCAAGGTCATGGCCTCTTCATTTGCCACTTGCCTGAAGACTTGGCAATCTGACCTGGAGATGCAGGGAGATACCAGGTCATGTGCCCAGGACAAAGTCTTTGGAGGACAAAGGTGCAGGCGGAATTAATTCCTTTGGCTTCTTGCAGCCGACTTAGCCAGGAAGCGTGGGGGCTGGAGACTCCGTGTATGCGACAAGCATCCAAGCGATTAGGAAGCATCGATCTCCAATTAGAGAGGACCTTAGCTCACCCCCTTCTTTGACAGATGGGTAAACTGAGGCCAGGTGCCCTTAAGTGGTTTCCATGACGGGCCCCTGCTTCACACAGCCCGCAGCATAACTCCCACTGCCTATGCCTTCCTGCCTGAGCAGCTTCCAGAACTGTCCCCTGCAGCAAAGGATCTGTAGACATGACCACAGTCCTGCAGACTGAGCGGAGGGAATGGTCTCCGTGTGCAGATGCTCAGAAAGTCGTGATGTTGATAGCCAGAAGGTGGTGGGTGTGATGAAGAGACTTGAAGCTCTGGCCTCAGGTCATGTTCTCCCTGGCGCACACCCTCCCTGCCCACTGTCCCCCACTGCCTGGGTCCTCCCCACCCTCCCCACCCTCTCCTGTGACTTTGTGGCTCCTTTCCCCATGTTCGACTTATCCAGTTTCATCTACGTACAAATACTGGGAAGGATGGGAAGACAGTGTGATTGGGTTTCCAGCCCGAGAGGCATCCACAGCAGATGCTGAGGCAGTGGGAGGACCGCTATGTCTGCACTGGGCTACAAGTTCACGCCACCACCCGCAACTGAATTTTAAATTTTTTGGTAGAGACAGGGTCTGGCTATGTTGTCTAGGCTGCTCTCAAATTCCTGGCCTTACGTGATCCTCCCACCTCAGCCTCCCTAAGTGCTGGGGTTACAGGCGTGAGCCACCACACCAGCTCATCAATTCTGTGTTTAAGGAGAGAAGTTCTTGCAGAGGAAGAACTGCCCCAGCGTCCCTCCACTGTGGTTCCCAAAGTTAATGATGATATCCATGACTTCCTCTCCATGTCCAGCTGAAGGGCTTCCTGCCACTTTTTCTTCTCATGAATTTCTTTTGTTTCGCCTCAGGACAACGACTTCTCCTTCTCGACAGATTGGCCAAAGATGCAGACCGTCCTCCCACTCTAACCACGTCACCATGGAGACCCACCTGGGTGAGCCCTGAACTCAATGCTCACACCGTCCTTCCCCCACCTGGGCCGAGACTGTGGCTGTCAGCTGTAGCTCCAGCCTCAGGCTGGACATAGGGGACATGGCCCAGATGCAGCCACCACCCACCTGGTACGGTTCCTGCCTGCCACATGCCATGCCACTGGGGTCCATGTCAGGCAGGTAGAATATGAGGTCTAAGTCCCTCTGGCTCCATTCTAGCCAGCACCATGGCACCAACCCAGCCACAGCCTATGTGACAGTTCAGGTGGTCAGCCAGTGCCATGCCCCCTCACTGCAGAGTTTAGCCCCCTCAGGTGGGGGCTCCTGCTGGGGACGGCTCTGCATTGGACTCCCCTCCCAGGCACGTGCTAGAGAGCACCACAGATGGGCTCCAGGAAGGAGATACTGTGTCTTTATGTTCAGCTGGTACCTGGCGTGTGCTAGTACATAGCAAGTGCTCAATCTAGAGAATGAATGAATGAAGTGGCATACAACCACTCACCTTTCCTGTGACTACATTCAGTAGCCGTCCACTAGTTCCTCCCATTTGAGGGACAGGATCAGCACTTAAGATCTTTGGTTGCTTCTCTGTTGTCCCCTCAAGACCCTCTCTCCTCCAAAAGGGAAACCCACCCAGCTCTGTGTCCCAGCAGGCTTTGCTGTATGGACCACACTGTCAGGCTCCCGGCCCTCTGGCTGCCAAAGCTGTGAGATCAGAGGGAGGAAGGAGTGAGGTCTGGGTGGGGATTCTCCCAGCTCCCTCTCTGCAGGCTACACTCTGCCTGCCCGCTCTGATAGAGCTCAGCTTGACATTTTCAACCTAGAGGCGCCAGTGCCCAGGGCTCTGCGCTATCCCATCTGGTTTTCGCATCACCAAACCTTCCCATCATTAAACTCCTCGACTTGCCCGTTACCCACCGGGCCCCTGATGGAGCTGATTCCAAAGTCTGAAGCTTGTCAAGAGGCAGAAGCACAGACTGGGGAGGGAACCCACAGCTGTCCCTGCTCGGCTTCCAGCCCACAGAGGACACCTTCTCCAGACGGCTTCTCTTGGTTTGGGAAGAGGGCGGTAAAGCCTTTTCATTTCCCAATTTTTAAATTACTTTTCTGAATAGTTAGCACATTCAGATGGCTCAACGATCAAAAAATACAGAAAGGTAGCTGTACCACTGTCTCCTGTAGCTCCGACAGTGCAGGGTTGAGGTGCCGTGCTGTCCCTCACAGGAGGTCCTTGATCCCTCCTAGCAGCTTCAGACCACCACTCCACACCAAACCCAGCCACGCCCTGGCTCCCTGGAGTTCCCACTTGCTGTGCTTGCTTCTAAGTAAGAGCTCCCACCTGCAGCAACTGGGGAAGCTCTGTCTAGATGAAGCCTCCAAGAGCCGGTGCCCTGGCTCACATCTGAGCGTCTGGGAAATGCAGGCAGCACTTAGGCCAAGCAAGATCATTTCTTACACCCCGGGGACTCCAGGAAGTAGCATCTGCCAAATAGGAGGATAACATTTTCCCTCTTCAGGCGGCAAGGTCTCCTCAGATTAAACAACAGTAACAATAAGGAACAAAACCAAAGCTTACCTTGGTTGGCAGTTTGCAAATGTTTTGTCCTGTGTGATCTAATCATGCACTAAGATATATTGTCATAAGGCAAAATCTTCATGTGCAAACAATACATTAGCAGCTTGGCTATTTAATACCTTGCCACATAAGGCACCCTACTGAGCACCCTGACAAGTAAACAGAAGTCTGTCCCTTTTAGGAGTTTGCCAACTGGAGCCCACAATGACAAAAGTGGGCAGAAGTGATGAAATCCGAGATAAATGATTGTCCCCTGAAGTTAATGAGTGCAGGAGGGACTCTGAGAGCCTCCAGAGAACCCAGAGAGTCAAGGTGGCCACATCAGACCTGGATTAATGGAGACACGGGGGACAGTGGCTGTGGGACTAAACGTGTCCCGCTGACGCTGACAGAGGAGTGGCAGAGCCCCTGCTTGCTGTCTGTCACCTTCCTTCTGGCCTCCTTCCCCATCTCCCCACCCCAACAGGACAGGAGAGTCAGCAGCCAGCCCCTTCGCGGCCAGGAGCTCACGCTGATACCTAGGCGCACACTTTGAAAGACAAGTCCAGTACAGCCACTAGGCAACTGGAATCCCACGCTGGCCACTCCTCTGAGTTATGAGAGAAGAGAGGCAGAAGGGCGGGTGCGGGAAGGGGAAGACCGCACGGCACAGGGCCAGTGCCTGGGGAGGCCAGACTGCCCCCTCTTCAGTCCCCAACGACCTCAGTGTCCCCAGGTCGCAGTGGGGGAGTCGGGTCTTGAGTGACAATCATCACCAACCAACCCAAACAGACGGCTCAGGGATCACACAGCTCTGAAAGTTAAATCGCGGCCCCCTCCTCACAGTTCTGCAGCTCCCCTTCTCTCCCGCGGCTTCCAGCTGAGAGTGGCCCAGAACTCTGGGCAGTGCTGGGCCTCCACCACCCGGCCTGTAAACCGGAGTCGAGTGCGCTGGGACCCCCCGGGGCCCGTAGGGGCCATGGGGTAGCCGGGCCTTTCTGGCAGTCCCGGCACGCAGGGCGGAGAAGGCAGAGGGCAGGCCCTGCAGGAGGGGCCGCGCCGCGCTCATCAGCCGGCCTGGGTTTGCTTTCCGGGGAAGGGCTCCCAGCCTCACGCGGCCGTCACTATTCATGTGCCGGTTTTGCTCAGGAGGCAACTGAGGCTGGGCGCTGAAAAGGCTTCCCTGGGGTCAGAGGACCGGAGGGGCAGAGGCAGGACCCAGGCCCGATCTGCCCCTCACTGTGCCCCCGAGCGCACCGCACCCACCCTCGGGACCCCGGACCCCGCCGCCCTCCGAGTCTCTCCGGGTCCCGGGCCCTGGTCTATCCGAGGCTGGTGGCTGGTGCGCAGCGGGACGCGGGAATTCGCCGCAAGTGCCGCCCCCGGTTCCGGCACGTGGTGGCGGCCGTGTAGTCGCCAGCGGGGACGCACCGGACTGGAGGAGATAGCGCAGATCTGGAGGGACAATGCGGGGCTGCAGAGGAGACGCGAGGCCGGAGGGAGACGCGCGGGACCGCAGGGGACCCGCGGGGCGGGAGGAGACAGTGCGGATCTGGAGGGACCCGCGGGGCGGGGGCGGAGCGCGGGGCCGAGGGCACCAGGCGGCGCGCGTCTCGCTTGGCTCCAGCCAGCACTGCCACAGCCCGAGCGCTCAGGGCTTCCGCGCCAGGCGGGGACCCAAGGCTCCGGCACGCACAGGCGGCCGTGCACGCTGTGGGCGTGGGTCGCGTCACCGGGACTCCTACCTTTCCTGAAGGGCATCGCGCCGGGGGAGCTCCCTGCGGGGCCGGCCCGCGACACCCAGGCAGGACGACGTCCAGGCGGCAGCCCCGTGGCTCGGGGCGCCTGCGGGCGGCGGGGCGGGCGAGGGAGGGGAAAGGGACATATTTGGTCAAAGCCTGGCGCGTCACCGAGCGGAGGAGGATCCGCGGATAGGCAGGAAGCGCGGGGCGGTGCCAACCGTGCGCTCTGGGCGCCCTTGGGCGGGGGCTGGGTCGCCTTGTCCCGCCCAGGTTCCCCCCACCCTTAGTCTCGCAGGGGCGGCCCGCAGCCCCCCAGACGTGGAACTTGTCGGCCCTGGAGCTGCTGCCTGCCTTTGCCGACTCCACGGGACCAGCGAAGATTGGTCAGGGAGGAAACCAACTCCTTCTTTTGCGCCTTCGGGCTGTTCCGGCCATCCTTCCGGAAGGACCGGACTTGGGGAAATTTCATCCCACTTTTACTTTTATGTCCTATGGGCACAGGGTACACGCTCAAATAACCAGCTGACTCAAATTGAACAAACTGATCTCCTGATATTTAAAACATCCATGCAAATAGCAATTGGCTGCTTTCCACGCGGTAGGAAAACCCTGCAGGAAAGGTACAGCCAGTAGGTGTGGGTGCTGTTTTTCTCTTTAATCTTTTCTTAATCAGAATTGATTTCTTAGCCTGCTATCATTCGTGGGTAATAGTCCAAATTCCTCCCTCTTTGGAAGGGAGATGAGCCTCAGGGAGGAAGTCACTGTGGGGCGGGATGGAGTCTTGCCAGTTGTCTCGGGACACGGCTTCTGGTAGAGCCTTCAGAACAGACCTGCTCGTGGGCCTGGCTGCAGAGCAGGTCTTAAGCCCAGTCTTCAGCTTCTGTGTCACTGCCTGTGGGGATATGGGTGTCAGCAGAGCAGGACGTGGGGGGACAGAAGGGCGCCCCAAATCGGAAGTTAGGCATAACTCAGCTCCATCTGACCTTTTCCCTGCCGTAATTGCAGTGGCAGGTGGATGTGGACTTAGCTCCATGGACTTAGCTGCTACAGAAGGCAACTCTTATCCAAGGCCAAGGGTTCCAGATAAAGTGTGAGTCATCCTGCCTGTATCAGACTTGCCACTGCCGCTGTCATAGTAAGGCCGGAGTACATGCCCTCGGAGGTGGACGGCCCCCTGGCTGGATGTTTGGTCTTTGATCCTGTTTTCTCATCCAGAGCTTCTAAAACCCTTGGGATCCCCAGAGGGATGAGTGTTTTTTGAATGTCAACGAGAGGACTGGGCAGCTTTAGGAGGGGGGCTGGGAGCTGGAACTAGTCAGAACTTTCAGCTCAGACCTCTGACCTTTGGGGAGGGGGAGGGGGAAGGGCTGGAGATTGAGTTAATCACCAATGGCCAGTGAGTAATCAATCATGCCTATATAATGAATCATCAAAAAAAGAGAAAAAAAAAAAACCTCAAATGACAGAATGTGAATGAAAGGATGAGCAAGCAGTCAAAAGAGTAAGAACCCTAAGAACCGGCCGGGCATGGTGGCTCACACCTGTAATCCCAGCACCCTGGGAGGCCGAGGTGGGTGGATCATGAGGTCGGGAGTTTGAGACCAGCCCGGTCCACATGGTGAAACCCCATGTCTACTAAAGATACAAAACTTAGCCAGGCACGGTGCCAGATGCTTGTAATTCCAGCTGCTCGGGAGGCTGAAGCAGAAGAGTCACTTGACCCCAGGAGGCAGAGGTTGCCACTGCAGAGGGCAGAGGCAGAGAGAGGCAGAGGTTGCCACACCACTGCGCTCAAGCCTGGGTGACAGAGTGACACTCCGTCTCAAAAAGGAAACAAAAAAGATAGAATGTGGAGAATTTCTGGGTTGGTATACACATGGAGGTGTGTTAGGAGGGTGGCTGCCTGGAGAGGACCGGGAAGCCCCTTGGCCCTCCACCCTCTTCACCTCATGCTAAGCATCTTTTCCATCTGGCTGTTCTCAGTCCGACGCTTTATATTAACAATAAACCAGTACCAGTAAAGTGCCTCTTTGCATTCTGCGAGCTGTTCTAGTAAATTACTGAATGTGAAACTGGGGGCAGGGTGGGGGGAGTGTAGGAAACCCCAACTTTGTAACCAGGTTGGACAGAAGTGTGAGTGCCTTGGGCTTCCTACACTTTGGATCTGAGTCGGGCCAGTCCTGAGAGTTATAGGAACCTCGGAGCCCGTGGAGTTCGTGTCAGATTTGAACAGAATCGCAGGCCACCCCGCTGGTGTCTGGAGAGTTGGGGAACTGGTGGTTGGTGTGAAAAAAACCCACGCACTTGGTTTCAGAAGTGTTATGAGTAAAACCAGGTCAGACTGATGTATTCTGATCTCTCCACTTTGAGTTCGTTTGAATCCTGTGTAGAAAAACAGAACATTCAAACTCATTACTACATTGTTTCTGTTCCACTTCAGATAACCGCCCTCTCGGATTTTTGTGGTTAATAATCCCTGGGAACGTTTGTTCTCTCACCACCAACCAGAGTCAGCCCACTAGGATAGACGTCAATGTCAATTAACTCGAAGAGTAGTTCTGTGCTGTCCCTTGCAGAAGGGAAAGCCAGCCGGCAGGAATGGCTGCCTATGCGGCTCCAAGGGCAATAGAACAGAGCAGAGAGGATTGGATTTGCTGAGCCGTCTGGGGTTGAATAACGGACTCCCCATGGCCATGCTTGTCAGGAAACGGCAGGGATCATGGGCATGGTCCCTCTGGTTTTCAGACTGGAGAAAAGACCTGAAGCAACTGTAAGTTGAGACAATATTCCCAGGCCTGTCAACAATATAGTATGAGTCCCAGACCTGAGTACCTTCATCCTCACAAACCTTCAAGCGTGTCTGCTGACATCTCCGTGCTCAGTCTGCTGGACTATTGATGTGAGCACTGCCCTGCCCCAAAGGAGTTCTCAGCACATCCCAGTGGTGTCCAAAACCAACCTGATTGCCAGGGTTCATGAGGAAAGCAAGGATTGTCCGGCCAGGCTCAAATCGTCCTTGTCCTTCCTTCCTTCATATTTGAGTGGTCACCGTGAGCAGCATGATTTGGTAACGAGTTCCTGAGCACACCAATTGCTGGCCCTTCCCCCAGCTTTCTAACTCAGTATGTCTTGGGGGTTGGGGAGCAAGAATGTGCACTCCCAGCATTCTGGGGCGGGGGGGTCCCAGGTGAAGTTGAGCACTATGCTGCTTAGTTCAGTCTGCTGCTTCCGGAACATATCTGAGATCTGAAGAGGAGAAGAGCCACTTACACCTGAGGTGACCTAGGGTGGGGACCCCAGGGGCTTCAGACCCCTTATGCAGGGACCCCTCCCTGGGTAGACCTACCTGCAGAAGCCATCTCAATCCTGAGGCTCCTGTGGCCAGAGCACAGGGAAAGGGAGGTGCTGCATTCCTCCCTCACGTTGGTGCCCAGGCTCTGGGCACAGCAGGTACTGTGGCCACAGCTTCTGATTGTCCTCATTGTAGGAAGAAAAGGGCTCCTTCCTGCAGTTCTCTGATGCCTCCCA
Source organism: Callithrix jacchus (assembly GCF_049354715.1). Classification (NCBI taxonomy): domain Eukaryota; kingdom Metazoa; phylum Chordata; class Mammalia; order Primates; family Cebidae; genus Callithrix; species Callithrix jacchus. The sequence goes on from NC_133508.1 coordinate 7,653,701, forward strand.
TGCTGTCTTGGAAGGAAGGGTGGCTCAGCAGGAGGGGCTCTGACTCTCTCTCCTCTGAAACTCTTCCTGCCACAGCCTCTCCCTGGCCGCATGTCTGCATTTTGGGCCTTTTCTCTCCGATGATAGAATGTACGGCTTTGTTTCCCATTCCCAGCTAAGGAATTCCAGGCCGTGGGAAGCGTGCTGGGATCCTTTGATGTGGGCGGGGACCCTGGCAAAAAAGAATGTGCGTGAAGGAGGAGTGCCGGCAGCAGGGCAAGCCAGGTCCACAGAGTACTTGGGACCGACGCCTTCACCCTGAGGCCTCTGCCACATCCCCAACATGAGAATCCAGAGCCGTTCCCACTGCTGGCTGACCCTGCACCTCGGTCCACGCGTGGTGTGGACTCCCCTCGACAAGCGCCTCATCTCCCTGGAGTTTGCCAGAAGGCTGGGGTATCTGGGATGGGTCTGAGTCCCTGACGGGTCCCTTCCTATGCTGTGTGAAGAACCCTCTTTGAGCCTCAGTGTTTTGTCCATGGAGCACAGGGGGAGCTTAATAAAGGGTGCTTCCATTGTTATTACCTTCCATATTATCATTATCATCAGTATGGCTCAGCTGGGAGCAGGGAAGCGCTGCTTTAACTGCCCCGGGTAGTGAATACAGAGCAGCGGGGTCTCCTCAGGCGTGAGGAGGAGGGACACCTGGGTGGGCACCACTGCTGAGAGGCACAGGGTGAGAGAAACCGCACCTGCTGGGGCATGGGCTCCTCGACCGTTCGTGTTTGTGTGCGTGTGTGTGTGTGTGCACGCACATGCATGTGACCGTGAAAGGATTCATGAACCACAGCATTGATGAGGACCAGGAACATTGAAAGTAAGTAAATGAGGCCGGGCGCAGTGGCTCACGCCTGTAATCCCAGCACTTTGGGAGGCTGAGGTGGTGGATCACCTGAGGTCAGAAGTTCGAGACCAGCCTGGCCAAAATGGTGAAACACGTCTCTACTAAAAATACAAAAATTAGCCAGGCATGATGGCACACGTCTATAATCCCAGCTACTCAGGAGGCTGAGGCAGGAGAATCACTTGGGCCCAGGAGGCAGAGATTGCAGTGAACCGAGATTGTGCTCCTGCACTCCAGCCTGGACAACAGAGTGAGACACTGTTCGAAAAGAAAAAAAAAAGAGAAAGAAAAGAGGAAAGGACGGAAGGAAAGGAGAGAGGGAGAGAGGGAGGGAGGGAGGGAGGGCACCTACCTCCCAGGTCTTGGTATTGTAAATGCCATCCTCCAGTTAAAGGAACCAGGAGCTCTCAGAGGGTTAGAGGGTTAGGGTGGGAAAGCACAAGATGAGCCAGGAGCATCTTGGTGTCCAAAAATGGACACGTGTCCCAAAGACACCAGGGCTGACCTGCAGGGGCTCTGCTGGGACAGTCTGAACAACCAAATAAATTATGGTAGTAGATGGACTGTGACCCTGGAATTAAAGAAGAATCATGAGCCAATACTGAATTAAATACATAGATGAATGAATGAATGAATGAGGAAAGAGAGAAAGCTTTTTCTTACAGAATTCCAACCAATAAATGTATAAAGATTCATGGAACCAGAAAACTCACCATTTGGCAAATGCCGCAGTGTACTTATTTCAGGGTAGAATCATCAGTGGGTGTTAAAATTAGTGGGCAAAATACCATGAGGAACAGGATATGGACAGACTGAGAGCATCTCCCTGCCAGATACTCATCCGTGACCGAGGGGAAGATGGTAAGTTTATGGGGGACAAACCTGGCAGACCTCACCAGGAATGGACGGAATCAAAGCCACGTCCCCCCGACACAGTTCATAGAGAAGGATATCGAGTGACATCTGTGGTATTCCTGCCAAAAACACATACGCTGAATCTAATCACAAGGGAACATAAGACACATAAAATAAGGGATGTACCACAGGATACCCAGCCTGGATGTCCTCAGGAACGTCCCAATCACGAAAGACAAAGCGAGATGGAGGAGGATAAAGAGACACAATGACCAGCAACCACAACGGGGGACGCTGGACTGATCCTGAACCCCCCCAAAAGGCACTCATAGGACAGCTGGTTAAATGCAAGTTAATTATGATTAACTTCTTATGAGCCAATTATTAATTTTCACATTTTGATAATTAATTGTGCTGTGGTTACATGACACTTGGGGAATCTGAGTGAAGGATAAAGTCCTAAGTCACTTTGCCAGGAAGATGCATTGGGAGATTAGCCAGGTACAGTGGCTCATGCCTGTAATCCTAGCACTTTGGGAGGCCAAGGCAGGAGGATCACTTGAAGCCAGGAGTTCATAACAGCCTGAGCAACCATAGCAAGACTCCATCTCTACAAGAAAATTTAAAACATTAGCTAGGCGTGGTGGCAGCACTCTCCTGAATCCCACATACTCAGAAGGCTGAGGAGGGAGGATGGCTTGAACCTGGGAGGCTGAGGCTGCAGTGAGTAGCGATCCTGCCATTGCACTCCAGCCTGGGCAAGAGAGAGAGAGACCCCGTTTCGAAACAAAGAAAAAGAAAAGAAAAATCAGTTTTCTTCCACAAAAACAGTATGTTTAATTTTCCTAATTCGCCGTTTATGCGGTATGGTCATCTGTTCCTGGCTTGAAACAAAACTCTGTAGGAAACATGGCCTTTCGAGAGGAAGCAGGGATGGAACAGCTCTGGCTCGCAGGTGGGGCTGTGCAGCCCTCACCACACGTCTCTGCCCTCAGGAGAAGTTTGTGCTGAGTGACCAGGGTTTGCTTGTCACTGCTGCATTTTCTTTTTTCTTTTCTTTTCTTTGAGATAGGACTGTTGCCCAGTCTAGAATGCAGTGAGGTGATCACAGCTCACTGCAGCCTCAACCTCCCAGGCTCAGGCGATCCTCCCATCTCAGCCTCCCAGGTAGCTGAAACTATAGGTGTGTGCCATCACACCCAGCTAATTTTTTCTATTTTTGGTAGAGATGGTGTTTCACCATGTTGCCCAAGCTGGTACAGGCTCAAATGATCCACCTGCCTTGGCCTCCCCCAGTGCTGGGATTACAGGTGGTACAGGCTCAAATGATCCACCTGCCTTGGCCTCCCCCAATGCTGGGATTACAGGTGCGAGCCACCGCACTTGGCCTCACCACTGAGGCATTTTCTGCCATGTCTTAGGCTGCATTGGTGACATAATCTGGGGGCTACCACCCATCACAGCTATGTGACTTCATTCAAAAGGTCCTTGGCCTCACTGTGCCTCAGTTTCCTGATCTATAAAATGGAGACCATAACGGCACCTGCCCCTAGGGTGGTGGCCAGCATTACATGAGATAGCATGTGTGTCAGTCAGGGGCTTCGGTTGCAAGCTAGGGATACAACTCTGTGTGATTTAATCAGAGAGGAACTTATTGGAAGGGTATTGAGTAGCTCACAGGTTTGGAGAAAGTCTGGAGAACTAGCCAAAGCTGCCAGAACTAGCCAAATTCACATCAGAGAGCAGCTCCAGCCAGCCCAGGACGCTAGATCCACACGGGGGCACCACCTCTTGAGCCAGCTCCTTTGGGTCTCAAGTCACCTTCAGAGGCTGGGCAGGAGCGTCTGGCTCCCCCAGGGAAGTCTCACCCTCACGCCCCTCCCATCCCACCCCCACCCCGGCTGCTGGGTGGGAAGTCTGGGGAAGTACCTAAGGTTTCAACAGCTATGCTGCCTTGTAAGTTTATAAGGTGGGGAATTCCCCAACCTAGGGAAGGTGCTCAGATAAGGAGCAACAGAAAAAGCAGAGAGGGTGGGGCCTGGAGAAGAGGAGGGGAAACTTTGGGGCAGAAGCCAGCTGCAGCAAGCACACAGGTTGCTCGTCAAGGGCGTCCTCTGCCACCCCTCGCTCCCTTGCCTCCCCTTGGATTGCCATCAGATCTACCACTGAAGAAGAGGAGGCACAAAACAGAGGCGTGAGTTGTTCAAAGTCAAGGACACCATGAGGGCAGTTATTTCAGAACTGGAATGAGCCTTACAGATCATCTAAACCAGATGCCCCATTTTACAGAGGAATGAGGCATTCGAGGCTAGGTGACTCATTCAGGTCTCCCAATAGCTGATGTCGACGCTGAGAATTCAGACCCCCACTTTGCTGGGGCAGTGATGGGAAGCAGGTCGCTACAGGCTCTGGCAGGTCAGCCTGGGGTGCAGGGGGCGGCTCCTGGGCTCCTGCTCAGCAGCAGCTGGAGGGGGAGTCCTTCCCGAAGCTTTCAGAGCTGGGATGCTGAGCACATTCTTGAGTTGTTGGCTGACACCATTCCCTTCTCTGACTCTTTCAAAGGAATGGCTTTGGCTTCCTACAGTTACAGGGCTTCCTATACTAAATCTCTGCTCTTTGAAACACCCAGAGTGGTTTCTCTTGTTCTGACCAGACCCCAGCTGAATCAGATGGAGCACAAGGAAAAGAGCCCAGGCTTTCAAGGTGGAACCTGATTTTGCCACTTATCATTCGTATGGCTTTGAGTACGGCATGTAACTTTTTATATCTTAGTTTGTCCATCTGTAAAGTGAGCATATTCATACTTCAGATTAGGTCTGTAGACATTTCATCAAGGTTGAATTTTTTTATGTAGTTATATAAGGGGATAGAGGTGTTTTTAAGTTTGAAATTGTTTCAAAATAAATGCTTTCAGGGCCAGGCACAGTTGCTCACGCCTGTAATCCCAGCACTTTGGGAGGCCAAGGTGAGCAGATCACCTGAGGTGGGGAGTTCGAGGCCAGCCTGGCCAACATGGTGAAACCTTGTCTCTCCTAAAAATATAAAAGTTAGCTCGGTGTGGTGGCGTGCACTTGTAGTCTCACCTATTCCGGAGGCTAAGGCACAAGAATCACTTGAACCAGGGAGGCGGAGGTTGCAGTGAGCCAAGGTCAGACCACTGCACTCCAGACTGGGTGACAAAGTGAGACCATCACCAAAAAATAAATAAATCAAATGCTTCAGGAAGGGAGAGAGAGATATGCTAATTATATCTACTGAACTTTTAATAAATGTACAATTTAATGAGAGGGTGTTTATTTTCTATTCCTGTGTAGTGTTCTTTTTAAAAAATAAAAATAAATTATGGTTTAAGCCCCACGGCTTCATTAGCTCATGATTCTGAAGGTCAGAAGTCCCGCAGGGGCAAGGGCAGGTTGCATCTTTCTCATGCTATGAACACTGACGTCTTCTTCCGGGTCCTGCAGGAGAAAACTCTCTATCCGGAAGCACTCAGGCCCCGAGCTGTCTCTCATCTGGCAGTCAATTGATGGGGACCTTGTTTCCATCTGCAGAGCCCCTCCCGGCAGCTCCTAGGTTAGAGCCCGGGAGGAGGCACATACCTGGGCCTGGGAACCTGGCTGCTGGTCCAGGGCATGGGCTCCCCAGGGAGCCACGGCTGGTGTGCCTCACTCACCTTTCTCCCAGGTCATCCACCCCTTGAAACGCTCCTCCTTCGTGCTGCCCTGGCTCTGGGGAAATGTGAAGAGTTATCCTTTCTTCTCCACTCAGCTGAAGTTTCAGACATCAGGATTTCTCTCTAGGCAGAGGCTCTTTTCTCCTCTGTGATAATGTCCCTGGCAGAAGGAGAGGAGCACTGTGTTGATTATCCAGCTGTCCTAGAAGCTTCACAACCAGGGGACCAGGACAGTGTCCAGGACCGACAGGTGGGGCAGCCACCCCTTCCTTCACAAGGGATGAGAAATCGCCAGAAGGCTCCAGAGCCAGGGGAAGGCTCTTGCCAGCTGTTCCCAGCATCACCCAGGTTCCCCACAGCCCGCTGAGCCAAGGACAGAGTCACACTGGTGATGGAAGCCCTGAAGACACCAGAGCCCTCAAGCCCACTCAGCTGTTCCCGGTCTGCTCTCAGAAAGCCCAGCCCCTGGCAAATATGCAACAGGCATTTATTTATCTTTTTTTTTTTTTTTTGAGACGGAGTCTTGCTCTGTGTCACCAGTGCAATCTCAGCTCACTGCAACCTCTGCTTCCCGGGTTCAAGCAATTCTCCTGCCTCAGCCTCCCGAGTAGCTGGGATTACAGGCACGTGCCACCACACTCAGCTAATTTTTGTATTTTTAGCAGAGACAGGGTTTCTCCACATTGGCCAGGTTGGTCTAGAACTCCTGACCTCATGATCTGCCTGCCTCAGCCTCCCAAAGTGCTGGGGTTACAGGTGTGAGCCACTGTACCCGCTTAGGCTTTTTTTTTTTAATGTTACAAAGAGCCTTCACAGAATTTTTCCCACAGCACCCTGATAAACTCTTGATTCACCCACTTCACCGCCGACAAAGCTGGCCTCAGCCAGGGCAGCAACTTGCCCCAAATGCTGAGCCAGACCAGGACAGGGCAGATCCCCAGCCCCACGTCTCCTGCCCGGCACTGTCTCCTCCCACCTCCATCGTCATCCGAAGGTTGGGATGTCACAGTCCTTGTAGGCTCACTCAGCTGGGAACTGAGGACATTCCATCTCACTGTGCTGAGTCTTCACCACCTGCTTACGGCCAAGGAGACTGACTGCCTCTTTCCCAGAAATGAGGCTCTGTCTCAAGGGCCAAGTGGTTGCTTTCACTGCATTGCGTTCCTGGAATACACTGCTGTCTTCTGCAGACGAAAATCAGAGTCATGGTGACTGCAAATTAATCACATAAGCACTTCCAGAGAGAAAAGGGATTCTTTGCGGTGGGGTTTCACTTTGCCTGTAATAAGGACACTTGAGGCCAAACTAACCAGGCAGGAGAGCCAGGCTGTTGGGGTGGGGCAGGGTCCCTGCTTGGGGCACTCCCTTCCTCTACCGTTTCCTCACCTGTCACGTGCAGACAATGTTCATTAGTCCCAGATGTGAGGAGAAAATGCCTTTTTTTTTTTTTTTGAGACTAAGTCTCACTCTGTCACCCAGACTGGAGTGCCGTGGTGCAATCTCAGCTCACCGCAACCTCCACCTCCCAGGTTTAAGTGATTCTCCTGCCTCAGCCTCCTGAGAAGCTAGGATTACAGGCGCACACCACCACATCTGGCTAATTTTTGTACTTTTAGTGGAGATGGGGTTTCACCGTGTTGACCAGGCTGGTCTTGAACCCCTGACCTCAAGTGATCTCCTGCCTTGGCCTCCCAAAGTGCTGGGATTTCAGGTGTGAGCCACCGAGCCTGGCCAAAATGACTTTTTTAAATGGTAAAAAATATCAAATTTTATTTTCATTGTAATTGACGGGGGTGGCTTTCATGTATACAGAAACGACTGCTGGAAAGTTTGCTCATTTTAAATTAATGTTCATTTTACTCTTTCCTTAAACTTTTAGGCCTAACTTAAACCCTCATGACTCTATTTATGGCTCTTATTTAATTTATGTTTTAATTTTTTTTGAGACGAAGTTTTGCTGTTTTGCCCAGGCTGGAGTGCAGTGGCGTGATCTCGGCTCACTGCAACCTCCACCTCCCAGGTTCGAGCGATTCTTCTGCCTCAGCCTCCCAAGTAGCTGGGATTACAGGCACACATCACCACACCTGGCTTATTTTTGTATTTTTAGTAGAGACAGGCCTTGGCCTCCCAAAGTGCTGGGATTACAGGGGTGAGCCACAGTGCCCAGCCAATACTTTATGCTTTTAAATACTTCAGTTTACTCACAAGCATTCTCAAGTGCTCAGCAACTAACTACAGCGAATCTCTGGTTGTCTTAAATGTTCCTGTTTTGCCTACAATCTTAATAAATTGGCGTTGAATATCTGAGTTTAAATCACAAATCTACATCAATTACCCAATCACATATTTTAAGTTGGAATCAAGTGGCCAGTCCATTCATTGCATTAAAAATTGCAAGTTAAAATATGCCACATTCTCTTAAAATGGCAACTTCTTAAAATATCAAATACATATAGATCGCCTAAACCTAACCCCAAAATATCAAAAGGCTGAGTTTATTTCACACTCCTCTGTGTAAATAAACTTTTCCAGGGTTAAGACTTACCCAGGAAAGAAACAATAAGGTCATTACCAGCAAGTCTGGGGTCCTATCCCAAGAAACTGAAGTTGCTTGTTGACCAGGATAACCCCTGCTTAGGACCCAGAATTGAATTCTTACCTGTAAAAGGGACAGAAAATACGGAGGTCTGGCGGAGCTACCTTAACAGGAGTTCCTGGCCCCCCATGGGAAAGGGGCCCCCACCACACTTGCTTCCAGACCTACTGACTTTCCTTCAAAGACTGCAGTGACCTCAAGGGGTCAAGAGCCCACCCATCCAGTGCCTGGCTGGTTGGCTTGGGAGGTCCCTGGACCAGTTTACTCCAATTCAGGCGACAGCCCAGGAGCTGTCAGCAGAACCCCCTCCTGGGAGTGTGGAGAATCAGCATTTCTCTGCCTTTGCCAAAAAGCCATCTCAGTTAGTGCAGATGCAAGAGAACCACATCATCCTTCCCTCCCCGTGGGAAATAGCTAGCTTTATTAATTCTGATGTACAAATTAGTTTTCACTGTCATTCCAGCTAAATCGAGGTCAGCTTTCTCCCAAGTTAGGCTGAAATTAGCAAAGACCCTTTTGATCTGACAGTCAGATGGGAGGGGGATTGATGGATCCCAGCGCAGAAGCTGAAGGTGGGAGGCTGCAGGGTGCCCCATGCTTCTGTTGCAGTTTTTATTACTTCTTTTTTTTTTTTTTTTTTTTTTTTTTTGAGACAAAGTTTCACTCTTGTTGCCCAGGCTGGAGTGCAATGGTGTGATCTCGACTCACTGCAACCTCTGCCTCCTGGGTTCAAGCGATTCTCCTGCCTCAGCCTCCCAGGTAGCTGGGATTACAGGCCCGTGCCACCACGCCCGGCTAATTTTGTACTTTTAGGAGAGATGAGATTTCCCCATGTTGGCCAGGCTAGTCTCAAACTGCTGACCTTAGGTGATCCCGTCCCCCTCAGACTCCCAAACTGCTAGGGTTGCAGGCACGAGCCACCTCACCTGGCCCACTGTTGCAGTCTTGATGCCACATGTTTTAGTCCTTGTCTTAGAGAAAGAAAAAAATTTTTTTACTCTTTCCCTGGAAACCAAGAAAAGTGGGTTAATCAGGCAGACAAGTGGTAAAGATAAGACTCTCCGCTCACCACTGACCACACACAAACACACACACACACACACACACACACACACACTCCCCCAGGTCCCGGCTGTCCTCCGCCTGCCCCACCAGCTGAGCCTATAGCCCATCCCTACTCCTGCCCCCACCTCAGGGGCTTGGACTCCTCTGCCCTCTGCTCACGCTCTGCCAAGTCATACCCAACCGGTGACATTGACTGCGATGGGGAGAGCACAGGCAGCTCAAGACTAAGTCACTTCTGGAAGACGGGAGCCCCCCTGTTCACACCACAGAGTGAGGTTTCCTGTGTGCAGAGGTGGAGGAGGGCTGGGAAGAAGCAGCCGGAGACAGGAAGGAGCAACGTGCAAATGATGTAAAGAGAAACGACACTTCCAAGTCATCAGAAACAGAATGCTAAGAGGAAAGACGTCTATACTGGAAAATGAAAGATTTAGATTATATGGAGACATTTTCTGAAAGTGAAATCTGTTACAAATAGATTTGGCTGACCAGGTGCAATGGTTCACACCTATACTCCCAGCACTTTGGGGGGCTGAGGCAGGCAGATCACCTGAGGTCAGGAGTTCGAGACCAGCCTGGCCAACATGGCGAAATCCTGTCTCTACTAAAAATGCAAAAATTAGCCAGGTATGGTGGCACATGCCTGCAATTCTAGCTACTCGAGAGGCTGAGGCTGGAGAATCACTTGAACCTGGGAGGCGGAAGTTGCAGTGAGCCGAGATGGCGCCATTGCCCTCCAGCTGGGTGACAGAACAAGACTCTGTCCCAAAAAAAAAAAAAAAAATAGATTTGGCTTCTGGGATCCAGGATCTGCAATGTGTGAAACCACAGCCCGGCTTTCTGTGCGAAGCTCCTGTGCTGCCGTATCGCCTCCTGGCTGCTCAGGTCCCTTCTAACAGCTGTGTGTGTGTGGTGTGTGCATAGATACCATGCAGATTGTGTCTTCCACATGCTCTGCATTTAGAAGTTTGGGCATCAATGACAGAACTGCCGGAGTTAGTTTGGGAAGGAGGGCCTCCTCAACGCACCCCAAATCTCACCCCTTGGGAAGATCACTAAGCCGGTACAAGAGACCAGTGTTGACTGAAAAAGGATCATCAACTTCACTGAATGGTTTTTGCTGACGGGGTAGAATCTTATCTCTGCAGTGTGTTTGCAGCTTTCAGAAATGCTTTCTGCTGCATGTCAATGAGAACCTGACTCGGAGGCTTGAGCACACTAGGATTTGTTTTTCTTACAGAACGGGAGAGTCTGGAGGCAGCAGCAGAGAATCCTGCTTTGGAGGCTGAGTCATGTCAGGGACAGTCTCTGTAGCTCCCTCCTCTTCCTCAAGGCTGCAGCCGGGCTGCGGTAGTGGCAGGCATTGCCTTGCATCTGGGATTCAGCAGTGTACAGTGTCTTTAATCCGGAAGGCTCAGCACTCCCAGATCCCCCTCTCTGCTTCCAGTGGATGTCTGCTTACGTCTTCTTGATTAGCTGCAAGTGGAGCTGAGAGAGAGCAGACGGAACATTTCTGCAAAGCTAAATACAAGAAAGGGTTTGGGAATGAGAATCGGGTTGCACTTTTCCCAGGTCAGCCCCAGTGCACCTCGTTCTGTGGAACACACTGCCCCTGCCCAAGGCTTGGAGGACCACCCACAAGACCACCGGAGCCGTGGTATCCAGATGCTGTGCAGGCCTCCCCCTGGGGTCCAGAGGGAGATCCTCCTGATCCCCCCAGCTATGGCCCAAAGACAAGTAGTCCGTGGTCAATACATTGAATTAAGAATGGTGGGAGAGGAAAGAGATGATTGCAGTAAAATACCCTTTCAGAAAGTCAGAAGGTGGGAAGACAGAACTAGTCACACGTGAGAACCTGCTGGAAGTAGCAGTGACGTTTCCCTGCCCCGGCGACGGAGCGAGTTCCCTGGTAAGCCAGGCTGGCACCTCGTGTCTGCCGTCTGGGAGACCTTCCCACTGACTGCCATGGCCTCTGGGAGGGTTTTCCAAGGCTTCATCAAAGGAGGGCCCTATGCAGGACACCCTTGATGGAGGACGTACGGTTTTGCAGTTCAGTTCTTGAGTATGGGTTCAGGGGCTGCAGATGGCTTCATGGCCTGATGGACAGGGGCTACTGCTAGCCAGCCTGAGGGTTTCCTTGTTGTTTTTGAGACAGGGTCTCGCTCTGTAGCCCAGACGTGGAGGGCAGCAGTGCAATCATGGCTCACTGAGGCCTCAACCTCCTAGGCTCAAGTGATCCTCCCACCTCAGCCTCCTTTGTAGCTGGGACCACAGGCACGGGCCACCGCACCCAGTTAATGAATTTTTTTTTTTTTTTTTTTTTTAAGAGATGGACTCTCACCATGTTGTCCAGGCTGGTTTCAAACTCCTGGGCTCAAGTGATTGTCCCACCTCGGTCTCCCAAGATGCTAGGATTACAGGAGTGAGCCACAGCACCCTGCAGTTTCTTTGACCGTGTAATTACCTTACACATTTAGTTGTAAATTCCTGGTCTATTCTCTCTGGTCACATGCTCAAGCAGCCATAAAAAGGCCTCCTCTCCACACATCATCCAACCTAACCCCTTCCATCTCCCAGAGGCTGGCCCTGGTGACCTGCCCACCTCCTCTTCTGCCTCCAGAGACTGGCCCTAGTCTCTGGAAAACAAGCTCAGGGCTGCCACTGATTCTACATGATGGTGAGTTGTAAAATTATTTCATTACATATTACAATATAATAATAGAAAAAAGTGCACAATAAATGTAATGCACTGGAATCATCTGAAAACCATCCCTCAACCCTGGTATATAGAAAACTGTCTTCCTCAAAAGTGGTCCCTGGTGCCAAGAAGGTGTGGGACCCACTGTTTCATACTACAGCTTTAGTCTCTAGGTCTCCCAGCAGGTGAGCGTGCCACTGATTAGTCACTATCAAGTAGGACCCTCATTTTCCAGGCTGAAGGAGTTGCGTCCCCACCCTATCCCTGGACCTCCTCTTAGCCAATGCCGTACATCAGTGTCCGTTCCCTGGAGCCACTGGCTTTCAGATACCAAATTTCCTATCCATCAGGTATAGGTCTGATTTTAAGTAACAGAAACCCCAATTTACTGTGACTTAATGAAAAGGGATTTCCTTTTCTTGTAGAAGTCGGGGTGAGCAGTCCAGGACCGGTGCAGAAGTTGGATCATGTTCTATTCCACCCACTGCAGTGAGCTGGAGTCACTCACAGTCTGAGCCACCCCTGCATCTCCAGGCACCGGGCCCCAGTTCAAGGTTGAAGTTGGGGACACAGGAGTTGCAGCAGCTGCATTTTTCCTTTTTGCAAGAAAATGAAAGATTTCCCCAGAAGATGGAGATATTTCTACTTTCATCAGACAGAAGGATGGCACCTAGGTGCTGGGGAAATGGGAAATTCTTGTTTCCTACAGAAGGGGTTTCCCAGAGACGGGCTGGGGATGGTGGGTCACCCTCAGGTCCACAGCGCTGTTGTCTGGGGGGGAGGAGAGGGCCTCTGCCGGCTTGCACATCCTGTTCAAAACTGTCTCCACAGGCTTGAGGTGCTTTGTACCTGAGTCCTTACAACTCAGAGCAAATGGTTTAAACAAGCACCAATCTTGAAGGAATTTAAAACACTTTGCTAAAATGAATGATTTCAGATTCCCGAGATTAACTGAAGTTCAGAACTGACACGCCTGTCTGTAGGTCGGCACAAGGTTGTGGCTTTGCCGCCTGTCGGAGGATGCACAGCGACCATCTCTGGCTGGGTGGACTAAGACCTGAACCCTGAGGGACTGAGGACCGGCAGCACTACCAGGCGTGGCTGGAGGTGGTGAGTTTCTCACCAGCCAGTCAAGGCCTGGGTAAACTATGTGAGCCAGTTAACTTTTGAAGTTTTGGTGTGGAGGAGTTCATGCTTTGGAATTTTTTAAATGTTTTCTTTCTTTCTTTTTAATTTGAATCCTCAGTCACCAGAGTTTTTTTTTTTTTGTTTTAATATGGCTGTAAAAGCCAGGAAGGGAAAAAAATTAGTATATTTTCTGTAAGCTCAGAATGCGGGGGTTTCTTGGACCAAATTATATCTTCATTTGTTTACTAGCATTGTTTATACATTTTAGAATCGCATTTGTGTCTTTTTCAATATGACTCTGGGATATCTAACACTTTAAACAAATTCTCATACTGCCTAACAGTAATCACTTCATAAATCCCTCTTCAATTGTCGACTGCTATAAAAATATAAATTTCCAAGCTGGGCGCGGTGGCTCATGCCTGTAATCCCAGCACTTTGGGAGGCTGAGGCGGGTGGATCACAAGGTCAAGAGATCAAGACCATCCTGGTCAACATGGTGAAACCCCGTCTCTACTAAAAATACAAAAATTAGCTGGGCGTGGTGGCGCGTGCCTGTAATCCCAGCTACTCAGGAGGCTGAGGCAGGAGAATTGCTTGAACCCAGGAGGCGGAGGTTGCGGTGAGCTGAGATCACGCCATTGCACTCCAGCCTGGGTAACAAGAGCGAAACTCCGTCTCAAAAAAAATATATATATATGGAAAAAGCAAATTATATCACTATTTCCTCCTTGCCTAATATTTCCAAATTCATTTGTTTCAGGAAGAAATTCTGCATCTCGCTCAAGCCTCTCCGTCCCGTCACACCCTGGGAAGAAAATCTATCCAACACAAATCAGCTCACTATGGGCCACCAAACAGCTTGGCAAACATGGTGGCACCACCCTGTTGGAAATGTGATTTCAGTCTTTGGAAACAAGTTCTGGGTTGGCCTGAAGGATTGTCATTAGCAGGAGGGGACTCGCTCCTCGGAGCGAGAGGCTGTGTGGGAGAGCAGTGGGAAGCCTGAGAGGACATGTGAGCGGCAGGGATTATTTTTGTCATAAAACATGCTTTGTCCAAGGCTTGGAGGAAGAAAAGCACTGGCTTCCTTTCTGCACAGTCATTGTTAAAATAGCACAATTGGTGCCATGCAGCAGAATATGAAGACTCCGTACCATCCTCCTTGCAAGAGTGAGGGTTTTCGAGAGCTTTATACGCCACTGGCCACTGTGAGGGCCAGAGGGCATCTGAGACTTTTTTTGAGACGGAGTTTCACTCCATCACCCAGGCTAGAGTGTAAACTCGGCTCACTGCAACCTCCGCATCCCAGGTTCAAGCGATTCTCCTGCCTCAGCGTCCTGAATAGTTAGGATTACAGGGGCACATCACCATGCCCAGCTAATTCTTTCTGTATTTTTAGTAGAGACGGGGTTTCACCATGTTAGCCAGACTGGCCTCAAACTCCTGACCTCAAGGGATGCAATACTGCTGCACTGGATCAGTGGGTGTTAGGCATCAGGACTGCCCTCGAAGGTTGGTGTGGTGGCTCACACCTGTAATCCCTGCATTTTGGGAGGCCAAGGTGGGAGGATTGCTTGCGCCAGAATTCAAGCCTGGGCAACAAGAATGAAACTGTCTCTAAAAAAAAAGAGCTGAATGTGTTTTCCTTGGGGAATGAGACCGATGGAGGCAGACTGCTGTTCTAATTTATGAGTATTTGAAGACTTAGTTGATTTTATAATTAGGCCCAGATATTATTTTGACAAAAACTAATTTAAAAACTTAAATAGGAATATCAACTGTAAACTTACTTTTCTATCCAAATGTTGGTGATAATTATGCACCATTCAGTTCAGAACCACTTAATCCAGTCGGACCGTCATACAATACCTCTGTGTACAGCAGTCATCTGGGATAGTTGATTGAGTTGCCTCAGTTTACCTCTGAAGCATTCAGCACCGATGATGGTTACTAAGTTGCTTATTCTGAACCTAAGTACAGTATTGCAAGGAACTGCAAAATGGGTCTTTGCCAAATTATCAGACTTTTATTCCATTTGTTCCTTGTTTATTCAAAGAGAAATGAGTAATAAAGCTCCCTTAGCAACCCCCCTTCTTGTCAACCCACTTCCTCCCGTCACGTAAAACCTGGTTTCAGCAAGCCAGGGACCCACATGGGTTTGTCACGAACTCGTCCATGGATAGACACTGTCTTAGTTTATCAGAAACTTGATGTGTTCACTGCTTAGACCTGAGACTTAAATTGCGGGAGAAAAATGTGACAGGAAGAGAAGAGGATATTAGCAATTTAATAGGAGCTATTTAAATATTGTGTGAGAGTACAGAGGAGGGAAAAGGGGTGGTTACTAAGTAAAAATACCCAGCTGTTATCAAAGCTGTAGCTTGCTGATACCCTAAGATCATACTTAAAATTATACTGGCCAGGTGCAGTGGCTCATGCCAGTAATCCCCACACTTTGGGAGGTCAGTACAGGCAGATAACTTGAGTCCAGGAGTTTGAGACAGGCCTGGGAAACATGGTGAAACCCTGTCTCTACAAAACTGGCTCATGCCTGTAATCCCAGCACTTTGGGAGGCTGAGGTGGGCAGTTCACTTGAGGCCAGGAGTTCAAGACCAGCCTGGCCAACAGAGTGAAACCCTGTCTCTACTGAAAACACAGAAATTTGCCAGGCATGATACACATGCCAGTAATCCCAGCTACACGGGAGGCTGAGGCAGGAGAATCACTTGAACCTGGGAGGCGAAGGTTGCAGTGAGCTGAGATTGAGCCTCACATCACTGCACTCTAGCCTGGGCAACAGAGCAAGACTCTATCTCAAAAAAACAAAAAAAGGAAACAAAAGTTTAGCCTCCCACTACTCCCCCCAACCCTCCCTATTCATTCTTTCAAGTTAGGCCTAAAGCAACATTAAAAAGCAAACCTGTTGCCAGGCGTGATGATTTACTGTAATCCCAGCACTTTGGAAGGCCAAGGCAGGTGGATCATCTGAGGTCAGGAGCTCAAGACCAGCCTGGTCAACATGGAGAAACCCTGTCTCTACTGAAAATACAAAATTAGCCCAGCATGATGGCAGGCGCCTGTAATCCCAGCTACTGGGGGGGCTGAGGCAAGAAAATCATTTGAATCCGGGAGGTGTTGATTGCAGTGAGCTGAGATTGAGCCATTGCACTCCAGCCTGGACAATAAGAGTGAAACTGTTTCAGGAAAAAAAAAAACAACAACAAAAAAAACAGCAAACCTGTAATCAGTATCTATATGACTACAGCATTTTGTGTATTCATCTCAGCTGAGTCAGTTGTATATCATGATTAATTGCCATTATTATACAACTCTGGGGAGCTCCTCAGTTTCCCGCTTGTGTGTGGACCACTGGTTCTCCAGGCCCCTGTATGGCTATTGGACCAAGACTTCCTGTCATCATCACCTTGGGAACTGCCTTCCTCTCTCCTACTTTGCGTTCCCTGTTTCCCCAAGTCGGTGCCATCTTTTTCTGGGTTTCCTCCTTCAGTTGTAGTGAGTTAAAGAGTGAATGGAGATGAAGGCGGTGGAAAGTAAGTATAGCCTCTTCTTCCGAGACATCTGCTTGGGAAGAGAAGGAAGGGTCCTCATGAGGATGTATTTAGAAGTGTGGAGGCAGAGCCCAGCAGCAGGCCAGCTGAAAAGTTAAAAGTAGTTCCCTGGGGGAGGTATGCAGCTGGGGACTGACTGTTGGTTTTTAATTATGGGGCTTGTGGTGCCAATAAACCTCGCAGGAGTAGCAACTCAGCAGGCCCAGGATACTTGTTGGAAGGAGAATGGGGGAAGGGGCAATTCTCCAGGCAGCAGGGAGAGCATGAGAAGTCACTGCCAACGCTCCCACCACAAGAACCTAAGGGAAGGTGTGTGCAGTGAGGGCAGTGAGAACCCCAGCTTCCAAGCAGGAGTCTAGATGTGGTAGGAACTGTGTGTATGGGAGTGGCTTGAACAGCTAGGCCTTGCCTTGGAAGGTGAAACGGGTGCAAGGTTAAAGCAGGGAGACCAGCGGGAACCCACGGGCCTCCTCCCAGAGATGAGGGGTTCCACTGCGTTACCCTGGAAGATGGAGAAGAAACAGAACCAGCAGTCCTCAGCTACAGACCTGATCTAGATAGAAGGGAAAGTAAGGAATCCAGGCTGATTTGGGGTTTCTGAGTTCGATGACTGAATAGACGATGCTTTCCCCCAAATCAGAGCATTTAGCAGGAGAGCTTGAAAGGGGAGAAGTGAATCAAGCCTGGGACATGTGTTTGAGGGTGAAGGGACAATCAGGGCTTGGATACACATCTGAGGTTTGGTGAGGAAGACTGGCTGAGATTAAAATATGGACAAGTCGGCCTGGCGCGGTGGCTCACACCTGTAATCCCAGCACTTTGGGAGACCAAGGTGGCGGATCATAAGGTCAAGAGATCGAGACCATCTTGGTCAACATGGTGAAACCCCGTCTCTACTAAAAATACAAAAAATTAGCTGGGCATGGTGGCGCGTGCCTGTAATCCCAGCTACTCGGGAGGCTGAGGCAGGAGAATTGCCTGAACCTAGGAGGCGGATGTTTCGGTGAGCCGAGATCGTGCCACTCCACTCCAGACTGGGTCACAAGAGCGAAACTCTGTATCAAAAAAAAAAAAAAAAGAGTTCGAGATCAGCCTGGCCAACATGGTGAAACCCTGCCTCTACTAAAAATACAAAAATTCGCTGGGCATGGTGGCGGGCATCTGTAATCCCAGCTACTCAGGAGGCTGAGGTAGGAGAATCACTTGAAACCTGAAGGTGGAGGCTGCAGTGAGCCGAGATCACACCATTGCACTCTAACCTGGGTAACAAGAGTGAAACTCCCTCCCTCTCTCTCTCTCTCACATACACACACACATACACACAGACAAAACTGGGTGAGTCACAGAAGAAACCCAAGGCCAGGGCAAGGAGATAAAACCACGTGGGAAGATGTAAAGGCTAAGTGATTCAAGGAGGCACTGGCAGGGCCACGGCTGCCATCCTCAGGAAGGGAGTTACCAGCATCAAGTGCCATAAAAGGTCACGATCCATCTCAATGGAAAAGATTCACTGCATGGTTCTTAGGTGAACTATGGGGGAGGCCTGGTGGAAGCAGAGGTCTAATTTGCAGCTGACACAGTCCTTGTTCTGCAGGTGTGGGCTGAATGGAAGAGGTGGTCAGAAGCAAGGAGGTGGAGGCAGGATGCTGGGAATCTCTGAGAAGCCTGGCTGGGAAAAGAAGAAAAAATGGGGACACTAGGGAGGTGGGGAGTGGCTAAAAATTCCAGGTTTGACCTATTTCCATTAAAGATGGGAGAGACTGAAGGAAGTTTATATGATGGTAGGGAGTTTAAAAACAGGAGAGAAAAAAGGAAAGTCTTACCATGTAATCCAGCAATCACACTCCTTAATAAGTACCCTGCTAATGTGAAAACGTATGTCCGTCAAACACCCACACATGGATGCTGATAGCTTTATAACTGCCAAGAACTGGAAGTAATCAATATGGCCTTCAATAGGTGAATGGGTAAACATACCGTGGTACATCCACGCAATGGAATAAAAAGAATGAGTTATCGGCCAGGCGCACTGGCTCACACCTGCAATCCCAGCACTTTGGGAGGCCAAGGCAGGTGGATCACCTGAGGTCAGGAGTTCAAGACCAGCCTGACCAACATGTAGAAACCCCATCTCTACTAAAAATACAAAATTAGCTGGGCATGGTGGTGCATGCCTGTAGTCCCAGCTACTCCGGAGGCTGAGGCAGAAGAATCACTTGAACCTGGGAGGCAGAGGTTGCAATGAGCCAAGATCATGCCACTGCACTCCAGCCTGGGTAACAAGAGCGAAACTCCGTCTCAAAAAAAAAAAAAAAAAAAAAAAGCCGCAAGATATGCATGAATCTGAAATGCACGTTGCCAAGCAAAAGCAGCCAGTCTGGAAAAAGCTGCTGGTATATGGTTCCCAATTACATGACATTCTGGCAAAGGCAAAACTATAGACAGTAAACACAGCAACAGTTGCCAGGAATGCGGGTGGGGAGTAGGGTGGGATTTCACTACATAGATGAAGAACAGGAGATTTTTTAGGGCTATGATACTATTCTTTGTGATACTATAAAGATGAATACAAGACATTAAGCTTTTTTTTTTTACGACAGTCTGTCTCTGTCACCCAGGCTGGAGTGCAGTGGTGCAGTCTCAGCTCACTGCAACCTCCACCTCCCAGGTTAAAGCAATTCTCCTCCCTCAGCCTCCTGAGTAGCTGGGATTACAGGCGCATGCCACCACACCCGGCTAATTTTTGTAGTTTTAGTAGAGATGGGGTTTCGCCATGTTGTCCAGGGTGTCTCAAACTCCTCACCTCAGGTGATCTGCCTACCTCAGCCTCCCAAAGTGCTGGGATTGCAGGCCTGAGCCACCGCACCCGGCCTGATGTTAAGCTTTTGTCAAAGCCCATAAAACTTTAGAGCACACAGAGTAAATCTTAATTTATGTACATTAAAAAAAAAAAAATAGGCCAGTGGTTCACATCTATAATCCCAGCATTTTGGGAGATCCCGGCAGAAAGATTACTTGACTCCACAAGTTCAAGACCAGCCTGGGCAACATAGTGAGACCCTGTCTCTACAAATAATTTAAATATTAGCTGGGTGCGACAGCATGTGCCTGTGGTCCCAGCTACTCTGGACGCTGAGGCAGGAGGATTCCCTGAGTTCAGGAGGTCAAGGCTGCTGTGAGCTGTGGTCGTACAACTGCACTCTAGCCTGAGTGATCCAGAGATACACTGTCTCAAAAAAAATGACTTTGGAGACTGGGGTATCCCAGAATGAAATGCAGAATATGACAAATAAATGTGAGTACCTTAGCAACACACAAAACCACCCCAGTTAAGGTTGGATGGGGAAGAAGGTGTCTATTTAAGTAACCTGGAAATGAGTGGAGTCTGTAAGACTGGAGATATAAGAGCTACACACGGCTGCACTCTAGCTGATGAAGTTGCTTCCCACAGGGTGTGGTGAACAATTCTGAAACCACTGCGTGTGTACTCTGGAACTGAACAATTAAGCAAATGAGTGGCAGAAGGCAGGAGCTGGGCTTCTCACTGTTGGGGTGGGGGGTTACAGGCGAGCAAGAGGAGGAGGATGGCATGTGTGGTCAAGGATCAGAGTTGGAGACTGCTCTATCAACTCATGTTCACCTTTACAGATGCCAGTGACTACATCTGCAAATACTTACACACGTGTATATGCACAGGCTGTGATACACACATAGATTTTCCTGCTCCATCAGCTGAGAGGGCTGAGGAGCAGTGACACTCCAGCATTAAGCACACCTAATGCCCAGATCTTGGTTTCTAACACTGTTCTCCAATGAAAGGAACTAGGGAGGGATCCCTGGAGAAATGGCTGATTCTAGGACTGGGGAAGGAGAGATACCCAATGAACCCGGAGCATCTTGTGGTGCCAGAAAGTGAGAAAGTGCTTAAAAACAGACAAAAAAGAAACCAGTGCACAATGATGGGGACAATGGAAGGACAAAGGGACACAGGGGCCAACTGAAGTAGCTCCAGTAGCCAAAGCCAGGGCAATCTGAGCAATGGAATGAGAGCAGCAGCATTGGATGAGAGCCCAAAGCACCAAGTAGCCTCCATGAGCTCACACAGATACAAGTAGTAGACAGACAGGTGGAAGAGAGCAGGCAAGCCTCCCGTACAGAGTTCCGAGTCTTTTTTTTTTTTTGAGACATAGTCTCACTCTGTCACCCAGACTGGAGTGCAGTGGTGTGATCTTGGCTCACTGAAACCTCTGTCTCCCAGGTTTAAGCGATCCTCCCTCCTCAGCCTTCCAAGTAACTGGGATTACAGGTGCCCACCACCACGCCTGGCTAATTTTTGTATTTTTGGTAGAGGTAGGGCTTCACTATGTTGGCCAGGCTGGTCTTGAACTCCTGAACTCAAGCAATCTGCTTGCCTTGACCTCCCGAAGTGCTGAGATTACAGGTGTGAGCCACCGCACCCAGCCCCAAATAATTTATATGGACACTCCACCCTTAAGGAGGTTCAGCCTAACTCTCCTGTCCTCAAGTGTGGGCTGTGCACGGTGACTTTCTTCCAAACAGTGGAATATGACAGGGAAAGAAAAAGAGCAGCTTCCCAGTGGAGAAAGCCAACCCACTCCACCTCTGCCAGGGTGCCTGTCTCCATCCACTGTGGCAAGTCAGACTGTCGACAGGCACCTTGGCATGACACCACGAGAAGGGCACTTCACCTCCGTGGTCTTCCTCCCCAAAGCGCATTATCCCAGCCTATAAACATGAGAAAAACATTAGACGAATCCCAATTGAGAGGCCTTTTACAAAATATTGGGCCAGCATTCCTCAAAATTTCCAAGGGGATCAAAAGCAAGAAAAGTTTGAGAAATTGTCACAACCAAGGCAGGCCTAAGGAGATGTGACTGACAAGATGGAATGTAGTGTTGTGGACGGGATCCTGCAACAGAGGAAGGACATGAGGTAAAAACTAAAGAAATCTGAATCAAGTATGGACTTAGTTCATAATTGTGTCAATTTTTTTTTTTTTTTTTTTTTTGAGACGGAGTTTCGCTCGTTACCCAGGCTGGAGTGCAATGACGCGATCTCGGCTCACCGCAACCTCCGCCTCCTGGGTTCAGGCAATTCTCCTGCCTCAGCTTCCTGAGTAGCTGGGATTACAGGCACGCGCCACCATGCCCAGCTAATTTTTTGTATTTTTAGTAGAGACGGGGTTTCACCATGTTGACCAGGATGGTCTCGATCTCTTGACCTCGTGATCCACCCGCCTCGGCCTCCCAAAGTGCTGGGATTACAGGCAAGCCACCGCACCCAGCCAGTTGTGTCAATGTTGGTTCATTAACTGTGACAAATGGACCTCATTAATGTAAGGTACTAATCATAGGAGACCCTGGGAGTGGGTGTGAGGGAATTCCCTGTACTACTGTCACAATAATTCTGCAGATATTTTTATAATATACAAAAAAAGTTTATTTTATAAACAAGGGAAAGGGGCCAGGTATGGCTCCTGCCTATAATCCCAGCACTTTGGGAGGTCAAGGAAGGAGGACTGCTTGAGGTCAGGAGTTCAAGACCAGCCTGGGCAATATAGCAACATTCCATCTCTACAAAAAATAAATTCGCCAGGCATGGTAGTGCATGCCTGTGGTCTTGGCTCACAGCTACTTGGGTGGCTGAGGTGGGAGGATCCCTTGAGTCCTGGGGTTCAAGGCTGTGGTGAGCTATAATTCTGCCACTGCACTCCAGCCTGGGCAAAAAAGCAAGAAGACCCTGTCTCGAAATATACATATTTATATATGCAAGAGGAATAACTAACAGAGCTGGGGACCAAATCAGACCTGCCCAAGGTTAGCCCTATTAGTCTAACCTTGGGCTAGATCTATTAGCAAGGCAGAAACGATAGACATGGGTGCCATCACTGCTGTTTCTCTGGAGGGCCCACCTCTCACCTTTCTGGCCATCCTGCAAGATCCAGCACGAGTTACCTCTTCATTTTTGCTGCCTCAGACGCTACACTTCTCAAAGATCTGCTCGGTCATCCCTGCTGCTCTCAGTACCCTATACACTCATGCAGCAAATTCAGTGAGGTGCTGAGACCAGTGATAAAAACACTGTCTCTTCCCCCAAACAGCTCAGTGTGATGACGCATCGTACGTAGCGCCGCTCACCCTGTACTGTTTCTGCTCTTCTCTCTCTCTGAAATGGACTAGGAACTCTTTGAAAGCAAGAATCACCACCTTATTCATTTTTCACTCCCACTGCTAAGAACAGTATCTGTATGTAGCCACGAACAAAATGCTTGTTGAAACAAAATGGGATTCCCTTTCAGTTTAGGGTGGGGCTGTTTATAGGAAAAGTAAACGAAGAGAAGATACAGCCTGGAGATTGGATACCAGCAGGTGACTTTAATGATCTCAAATAACTTACCTCCCAGCTTTTGACTATATTGCACACACTCTGGACAGCAGATTGTATCTGCGAGGGATGAACTGTTTCCAGGGAGAGGCCACCTCAGAGTGGCCCAGCCCACATCCCACCCTGGCTGTTGCGGTATCTCACTGGCGAGACCATACCCATCCTCTCCTCCACTCTCGAAAGCTGGTTCATCCCCAAAGTTGCCCCCATGGTGGCCACAGCACTGGCATCACATCCACGTTTAGGGCAGGGTGGTACCAGCCACATCGGTCCCTTTAATCAGGATAAAGGATTTCTAGAACTGGCTACACATTGCCACTTACTTGCACACTGGCTGGCCCTGGTTTCAGGTAAGAATTTAACCTTTCTGGCTTTTAAAATAGAGGCATAGGCCAGGTGAGGTGGCTCACACCTGTAATCCCAGCACTTTGGGAGGTCGAGGTGGGTGGTTCACTTGAGGTCAGGAGTTCGAGACCAGCCTGGCCAACATGGTGAAACCACATCGCTACCAAAAATACAAAAATCGACCGGGTGTGGTTTGTGGGCACCTCTAGACCCAGCTACTCAGGAGGCTGAAGCATGAGAATTGCTTGAACAAGGGAGGCAGAGGTTACAGTGAGCCAAGATCATGCCACTGCACCCTAGCCTGGGCAACAGAGTGAGACTCGGTCTCAAAAAAAAAAGTGGGGGGTAAGATAGGGAGTTGTTTGGAAAGGGAATTGGTGTAGCGTTGTGCTGTGTCTGTCACTGGCTCCCTCTGGTTCCTGCCAGAACACACACTGTTCTCCCACACTTACACTTACTGAACCCAACCTAAGGAAGACGATGCCATCTCTTCCAGTCATTGATTGCAGTCCAAACCTGCAAGGAGTGTCATTTTCTCTATCAGGTCCGACTGTGGCCCTGTGCGGCCCAGCACCTACAGCTGAGACAGGGCAATCTGCACACTCCATGTGCAAGTCGGCAAAGGTCTTACCTCGCTGTCCTCAGCCTGGGAATTTGTTCTCAGCAGCTGGTTTCAGCTTCTGCCTTGGCCCTTTCCTCTCACTTTAATGGTTGGTGTCTTGAGGGCGTTCAAAGTCATCAATTGAGGGAGAAGCAGGACCTTTCATTCCATTTTTGTAAGACCAAAATATCCAGTCCAAACCCTGCTGAGGCCACTGCTGGGCCTCTGGTTTCATTTTAGCCAAGGACATTTTTCCAAACAAGGACTCTCATTCAACCGTGACTGCAGGATGCAAGCACAGAACGCTTCTCCTGGCAAGGCTGTTTTCTTCTTCATTCCACTTTCAAACCAGCTTCCTGGAGTCCAAGTTTCTTACTCCTCTGCAGGGCTTTGCAGCTTGTTTACTCAGTATGTTACGGTCTGAATGTTTATGTCTCCTCAAACATGTTGAAATCCTCACCCCCAAGGTGATGGTGTTAGGAGGTGGAGCCTTTTGGGGGGTGATTAGGTAGAGGGCGGAGCCCTCGTGAATAGGATTTGTACACTTGTAATAGAGGCCCCAGAAATCTCTCACTCTTTCCACCCCGTGAGGATGCAAGAAGATGCCATCTATGAAACAGAAAGGGGGCCCAGCCAGCCAGTCCACAAGTGACTTGATCTTGAACTTCCAGCCTCCAGGCTGTGGAAAGTGGACCTGTGTTGTTCACAAGAGCCCAGGCTATGGTATCATGCCACAGCAGCCCAAGTGGACAGAAACAGCACACATGATTTGCCCAGTCCTCTTAATGCTGAGCAGGCAGGATGATCACTTCCACCTTCTGATGAGGCAATGGGCCACACAGCTGTGAGTGGCAGAGCCAGGGTCTGAACCCCCAGTCTGGGTTCAGCACTACAGCCACCTAAAACACCAGCATGTGCAAACATTCTAATTTCCCTATTATTTCCCCTAACACCAGCCTGTAGTCCAAGGAACAGCAGCAGCTTGGCTAAATGCCTCACCACCAAATAACAAAGTTCACCAGTTTCTCAGCCCAGGGAAACTGGGTCCTTACCAATCCCATCCTACCTCCTCCATCTTTCAGGATTTGTCATGTGCAATCCCAGCTATCAACCTGTTATCAGCTGCGGGTCTTAGGTGAAGATGATAGAACTCACTCTAGCTTAAGCAGAAAAAAATCTACAAAAAAAAAAAAAAAAAAAAAAAAAAAGAATTGGGTGCAGTGGCTCATGCCTGTAATCCCAGTACTTTGGCAGGAAGAATGTTTGGGCCCAGGAGTTCAAGACCAGCCTGTCCACCATGGCAAAACTCCTTTTCCACTGATACAAAAATCAGCCAGGTGACACATGCCTGTAATCCCAGCTTTCTGGGGGCTGAGGCATGAGAAACGCTTGAACCCGGGAGGTGGACACTGCAGTGAGCTGAGGTTGCACCACCAACTCCAGCCTAGGCAACAGAGACCGTCTGAAAAACAAAAACAAAAAAAAACAAAAAAAGGAAAAACAATAATCTCCAAGCAGGCCCAGGGCAGACCACAGGTTTTATGTAAAGCAAAATTCCCAAACCCCTCCAGACTGCCCTGCCAGACACCACACACCAGCAGGAGTGACACGGTCACTGTCACTGCTGTCCTCAGTGCCACACAACACTGCAGAGGAACCCGTGCCTAAGCTTGAGGATGGACTCCTCACACAGCTCTCCCAAGCACACACCCCTGCTCGACCTGCAAGACAGACTAGGAAGGCAAGTTCTAGTCTCTCATGGCAGCAAGAGAAATGAGGAAATTCCCCAAACACAGGAAGGGGTTTCAAAAAGACCACAGATGGGCCACCAAGAATGACAAGCATCTATGGCACGGAATCTTGTCAGTTATACTGCAGCTTATGTAATTTTTAATTTTTATTGAAATCTAAAATTTTTATAGTAACTTGAATGTTAGTTAATATTGAAAATTAATTTCATGTTTCTCAACTGCTAACTTGCAGATTTAGAAATTATTCTACTGTCAAAAATTCATTATAAACAAAGTACTAAATGATTAATACAGTTATGGGTAATTTTAAAAATAAGGGAATGGGGAGAAAGACACTCACTAAGTTGTGCCCACGTGAACAGAAATCAAGTAGTATGAGTTGCTTGCAATTCTCTGGTTGCTGACCATGAGAATGTCAGGAAAAGCCACCTAAATGCAAACAAACAGTTATTACAAAGCATATCAACCATAAATGCACGCACGAAAGGTGGGTTAGAACCATCAGAGTTCCAACTTAAGCACACTGGAGTTTCAAAAATTAAACCAGTCATCGTTACATTCAGCATGTCACATTTGGGTACTTTTAAGTTCACACATGGTGTCCACACGAGGAATGGTTGGCCTCATTCCATACATAACTCCAGTTCCAGGGCTGCCTTTGACTCTTACTGTCCTCTGCGATGCTCAATTATATACTTTACCTTGCACTCCTTCACCCCAACTCACTTTACAGAACAGGTGCACTTTTACCATAAAACTCAATAAAATACCACAAAAGATAAAATGTTATTCTTTTATTTATGTTAAATAAAAACATGAGAAAATCCTTTTTTAAAAAGGGTCAGAATATTCCTTATGTCTCCAAACCAAGTCCATGGATGCAAAGAAATGCTGAGTTCTTGATACACTTTCATGTCATAATAACCAAAGGAGACAACATGGGCTCGAGTCCTTCAGCTGCCACTTCGGGAGAGTCACATGCAGTATTTGGGAAAGCAAGGAACAGAACACAGGCATGAGTATTTTCTGGAAATACCTCCTGCCCTGGCAATGAACCTCAGTACCAAATATTTGTTTTCTTTTTTGTGGTCCTGATAAATTTTGAAGCCACACATCCTACTGAACTTCAGTGATACAATTTCTCACAATTCCAGAATTCTATTAATTGGCAGTATTGTATACGTGGCCAATGTGGATGAATTTTATAAATTTTGGAATTAAATACAATAGAATACTATTGCAAATTGTGCCAGCAGAAACAAGACCCCAAGGAACTGCCATTTCCAAAACATAATTAGGCACATATTTACAATGCACCTGCTAGGTTTTGAATTACTTGCCATTTCTGATCTACCCTAAAGACTATGCTTGAATCTCTGAAAACAAGTGCTATATTTATGATTTCTATACCCACATACTCATAAATCCATCACAAACCCTACAGTCTGACCTAGCTTAACGGCAAATGATTCATCCAATAGGCCATGGTATATTCACAATTCTTCAGTCTTATTCAGGTGGTAAGACGTGTTTCTACGACTGGAGTCACTAAGAAGTATTTCTCTGTCAGAGAAAGTATCGTTTTCACCTTTGGCACACTGCCAAGATGATACCTTATTACAGAACTTATGAAACTACAATTTAGTAACTTGCAGGCTTTATTAAAAGAAAAAAGAAAGAAAAACAAATAACTTAATATAACCCCATGTCCTAAAACTTTCTGGATTTCTTTTTTTTTTAGTGCAAGAAATGCTGCATCATTGAAGCACTTGAGAATTACCATGAAATCTAACAAAAAATGTTATCAACTCAGGAATAGTAATAAAAAAGAGAAACAACCAGAGAGGCACACAGATTGTTTTTTTTTAAAAGGATTTTTATACTATATTAAAAAACCACAAAATAAAAAAGGGATCAATCAACATATATCTTAGAAGTCCTTCCAAGAGTCTTGGTATGCAACAGCCATGCAGGCTGTGACCTTTTCCTTCGTTTCTCAGCGCAGTTCATTTAAGGATCACTGGCGATGACTTGTACTCTAGTTCTTAAAATCAAACTTGCTCTGCCAAATCCAAGACCCTGAATTTGTCCAAATTGTAGAAACATGCTTTTACCACCCGTCCACCAAAATACCTCCCATTCAAGTCAACAACCGCTGAAAGGCAAACAAAAGACTGTTAATATAGGCATAAGACATGATAAAGGTTTAACTTTAAACAGTAACTTTACTTGTAAAGATGAAGGTTGTAAATTCAACTATTTTATTCTTTAATATTCAGCTAACTCACCTTTAATTGCTGATTCAACTCTCTCAAATTCTAAAAATATCCGTACTGCTTCATCATCGGGGGCACCAGGAATCTGGATGAAAAGGAGAGCGTGATGAGAAAAGGGACTCGAGACTGAGCTGAAAGTGGTTTTCTCTTTTAAATGATTTGTCAGAGTGAATATTCTAATTATCACCATGTACAGTCAAGCAGCTGTCAAACACCAAGGAAATAAGTATACTTTGTTCATCATCAAAAATGTACTGAATGCCTGTTTTAATGACAGGTATTAAGCAGTCTCTGACCTCATGAAGGCCCCGTGCCAGCTGATGATGTAAACAAATAATTATGAGGTCAAGAAACAGCAATAAAATAAAGAAAGAGGGAGCAGAGCTTTTACATTAAAAAGGTTGGTGCTCTAGTGGTCTTTTATATCAGGTCTCATTTTGACTAGCTTGGTCTAAGCTTTCCTGGCCCTCTGCAATGTGTCCATTTCACCCACCACAGCACTTCTGCTAATCCCCAATAGGCCCATTCATTCCCTTTTGGTAGTCCTGACCCTCACTACCTCCCAGCAGCCAATCAGAACACCCTTCCCTACAAATGCCACCTATTCATTTCAAAGCGCAGCCCACATCAGTTATTGCTCACAAGACAGTCTCTATTTTTTCGCTGATCTAATCCTTTTCTCAACTCCTGAAACTACAGCCAATACTACCTAGTCTAGTAACAGAATATCCTCTAGTTATTTTATATGTTTGTGTTTCTTCAACTGAACACACCGAGAGTACAGAGCATGCTTCCTGTATCCCAAGTGCTCTCCGCACAGTGCAGTACATGTGAGAGGCACTAAATACTCAGCAATGACTGAAAGCAAAGGCACGTCTAACTAAACTACTGAGCATACTAGAATCAAGGTCTTCAGTCACTATACTGATCCTCCATCATGAAACATTCCTATTTCTTCATCAAATAAAACTTGAAGTGATTCTTGTCTTTATGTTTAAAACTGTAATAACTGAGCGAGAGAAGTACAAATATCCAATGTCCATCACCTTCTGCAGTAAGAAGATGTTACTTATAGCACACCCTGTCCTGTTTGTAGAAAATGTTTTATAACCTGCCAATTACAACTTGGGTTATAAACATCCAAGGAAAACGTTCTTACTTCAAATATCACACATTTTCCAACTTTGCCATATTTTTCACATTCTTCCTTGGTTTCAACTTCCAAGTCTTCATCCACCTCTCCCGCACCAACCATGTTCTTTAAACACAAAAATAAATAAATTCAAGTACCAAGTATAACTTACAAACACCTAGCAGAAGTATATAAATATGACTTACTTTTGTGATGGTAAATGTTCTCAATCCCAAGTGACACAATGAAAAATTTTATATCCAAAGTACCCAAAAGTTAGTATTTCCTAAAACACTAAGACATACACTAAGTCTGCAGAGTTACAAAAACATCTATCCAAGCACCAAAATGTACAAACTATCTGAAACTCCTGCAATTTCAAAAATTTTTAAGTAATTACTTTAGTTTAAACACTGTACTTAGCAAAGAGATTTACACATTAGTGAAAATGAAATCTAAAATCAGCCTTACATGGGATCTGCCCAAATGTATTACTTGCAAAAGAATCATTTTCAGTTTTCCTTAACTTTTAGGGGAGCAGTGTAGGTTGGGGTGACACACACAAATCTAGGCAGGTGGACAGCTTGCTTTCCTCAGCTTCTTACCCTTAGGAGGACCACTTTAGTAGGACACTTAAGTATCTCAGTCAGTGGATTTGAATCTGACTTCTTGGATGCATCTGTATCAAAACATATCATTAGATGTGTTACAGAACTGACTCCTACTTACAATAACTAATTTAGTTTCAATAGCGATCCCCATCATTTATGTCCTAGGCATCTACACAACTGGTATCTGAGCAAAAATATAGCCTTATCTGCAATGAAAAAGCCTCCGCTTTGCTTTGGCATGTTTTTATAACAGTATCTGGAGGTTTTGAGCCTCTACCATTACCTGAAATTTCTGCTTATCTCACTTCTCAAAGGGCTGACAGGGCGTATGGATAATTCCTATAGGTGAGTTGCTGGGAGCAACAACACTTCAAGGTCACAGGCCCAGAGGCATATGCAGTTAATAATCCAGCCACCAGCTGCCTTACTTCAGATAACCTCACAAATTGGGATGACTGTTGGTTTCTGGCACTCACCTGTCAGACTCATGATGGGTCCTAAGCTGTGCATGAACAGGGCTGCCAGAAAAGTTTTCTTCTTTCTTTAGTAAAGGAAGTTCAGCTAGGCTGACTCAAACTTACTTTCCCTGCTTAAAATGCTAATATATACTTGTCTCTTCCCTGAATTCCTTCAATACAGAACAGACTGTAAAAATTAAATGAAAATGAAACACCAACTAGGCAACATTTACCAAGAGACTGCAAAATAACATTAGATCTCACAAAGTAAACAGTCTGTAAGAGAATTAGAAACGACATCTCTACTGAAAGGGCAAAAAAAGCAGGGGGAGGCTGAGTGTGGTGGCTCACGCTTGTAATCCCAGTACTTTGGGAGGTCGAGGTATGCAGATCACCTAAAACTGGGAGTTCAAGATCAGCCTGACCAACATGGAGAAATCCCATCTCTAGTAAAAAAATATAAAATTAGCCAGGTCTGGTGGCAGATGCCTGTAATCCCAGCTACTCAGGAGACTGAGACAGGAGAATGGCTTGAACCCAGGAAGTGGAGGTTGCAGTGAGCCGAGATCGTGCCATTGCACTGCAGCCTGGGCAACAAGAGTAAAACTCCGTCTCAGAAAAAAAAAGGAGGGGGAAAAGTAAAGACGACCTCTGAGATGGAGACAGCAGATATATTCACTGACACATTACATGGCTCTGTCCTTCTTGCTCTAAACACATAACCATGATTTTTTCCTGAGGACTACTCATTTTCTGCCCAAGTCTCTCACCATCTTTTCTTTCACAGGCCTTTATCTCTCTACATCTGTTTTGAAAAAATAAAAATGAGCCTCTGGATTCCTGGTTTCACAAAACAGAAGTGGCAATGCATATGATCAGCACAGCCTGTGTTCTA
The DNA here is from genome assembly GCF_049354715.1 of Callithrix jacchus. NCBI lineage: Eukaryota > Metazoa > Chordata > Mammalia > Primates > Cebidae > Callithrix > Callithrix jacchus. Next base: position 7,684,643 of record NC_133508.1, read on the forward strand.
GTGACAGTGGGGTCAGCCCTCTCTCCTTGGCCATACTCATCCTTGTCCCCCTGCTGGCACCTCAGGATCAAGACTGGCCATGTCTGATATAGATGGGGCCAGCCCTTTCCCACTAGCCACACACTTCCTTGGGGACACACCTTTCTCTGTGGCGTCGCCCACGATGATCTTGCCGCCACGCTTGCTGGTCTTCTCCACTGACAAGGCGGTGCTCAGCCCCTGCTCATGCTTCCCCAGACCCTGGCCCTCCCGGAAGCCATACTTCTGCATGATCTTGTGCGCCACTGTGCCCCTGGCAGGAGGAGGGAAAGGACTCTTAGCCTTGACATTGTCAACTGGAGATAGGTTGCATTTTTACCTAACAACAACCTCCTTCTGGAGACACTGCATACTCCACAGGGGCTTCCACAAAGTCACGCATTATCTAGGAGTGGGCTATTAGACGGAAGCTGTGGGGATGTGCAGCACAAAAGAAATAGAAAAAGCTATGACTAAAATCCAGAATATCCTGTTATCTTGAAGGAGAAATGCCAGTTTCTCTGGTGGAGTCTACTCAGTGCCCCACTAGGAAACACAAGATCTTTTGTGTGCTCCAGATCTGTACTGCCACATAGTTTATGACCACAGTTTATTAAAAAGTGGCCATCAAAAAATAAGTATGAAGTTTCATATAATGAACACAATTCAATTTTCCTGAATAGCACAGGAGACTTTCTAATGACAGACTATACAAATGAAAAAACCCTTAGAGATCACCTATTTAACAAATGAGAAATAAAGAAACGGAGGCTAAGATTAGCTGACTAGCTTAAGGGGTGGACTACAAGTAAAGCAAGATGCCACACTTCGAAATTATTTGTACAGGCCAGGCACAATGGCTCACGCTTATAATCCCAGCATTTTGAGAAGCCTAGGCAGGTAGATCACCTGAGGTGAGAAGTTCATGACCAGCCTGACCAACACGGTGAAACCTCAGCTCTACTAAAAATGTAAAAATTAACCAGGCATGATGGCATGCACCTGTAATCCCAGCTACTTGGCAGGCTGAGGCTGAAGAATTGCTTGAACCCCGGAGGCAGAGGCTGCAGTGAGCCAAGATCGCACCACTGCACTCAGGGGTGACAGAACAAGACTCCATCTCAAATAATAAAAAAAAAATTATCTGTACAGCTGTTAGCAGAAGAGCTGAAATTAGACTCCACAATTCTCAGGTCACTGCTTTCTCTAACAACCAGATGGCTCTCACACTGCACTGTGAGGTGGTCATGGGTCTGAAGGGCACCCCAACCTCATGACCACTGCTGCTTAGGGCTTAAGCCACAAAACCCGCTTCAACTGGAACTGCACCTACATTACTTCTTGTATTTAATTCCCTTAAAATTTTCATTTGAACAAGCTATTCTAGGGCTAAAAAGACCAAAAACTCCTGAATGGTACCACCTTGCATCTTTCCTAAACACAAGTTAAAGATGTGTTCCTGGTTAAAAGCAAATTCAGCAAAAAGTCAATTTTTATCATAAACAGGAAAAACAAAACCAAAATCAAAACCAGCTTTGTGTCTGTCCAACCCTCCAGCACACAAACCTTCCTGCGGCCATGGCCATGTACTATGTCTGCACCATCCAACATGGTCACCACTTGGATGTGGTCACTGAGCACTTGAAAAGAGACTAGTGAGTTTAAACTACATTCAGCTGTCTCACCGGCTACATTTCTGCTACAGGCAGCATCTGGCAGACACAACACAGCATAGAACAAAGCCTTCGTGTGATGCCGCTTCACAGAACAGCTGCTTCACAGGATCAAAGTCAACAGCACAGAACATCCTCTTAACCAAAATGTTTGCCAAGCCCAGAACGGTTTTAAAAAAAAAAATCCACAAGCCTCACCTGAACATCAATCTTACAGTAAACTTTTATATGGGGGCAAACAAACGTCTACTTGTAGTTAGAATGAACCTGAGTTTTTTAGATCCAAGGTTTAGAACCGTGACCTTAAAGCAGATGGCCCACTTTATCAGGAAAAAAGGTATCACCAACCCTTTTGGAGACACTACGTCAGCTGATTCATATAAGCTAATTTATTTGCAAATGTTATGAAGGCAAATGTAAACAGTTATCAGGTTCTGTGTCTGTCTAGAGATGATCATCAAAATCAAAATGAATCAAACCTTCTACTCGAAGGCTTGTTGTTGTGAACAAGCCCCATCATTACACTGGAACACGCTCCATGTGACTGAGGCAGGCACTGTGTGACCCCACACACCAAGAGTCTCCCACAGCCTGAATGTCCTTAGTTTCAAACAAGTTGCATCTACTGAAAGAGCTGGCAACGCTTCGCACTGTTTCTCAAGTTCTTAGATTAGAACATTAAATCGTTACCCCATGTTAGCGAGGAAGGAGTTGCTAGGCCCAGTTGGAGATCTCGGTCTGTCTTGTTCTTCATACATAGGGGGAGGAATGGCAGCTTTGGAAGACTGTGATCGAGGTCTTGAGTCCTCTTCATAAGGAAAATCTCGGGGTACTATTGGAGCAAAAGTAGGCTCACCAAAATACCATAGAAAACACTTTGAAATCTCACTTCTATCAATTACTTATCTTGAAAAAATTCAACCTATTTTTCTGGTTTACCACAAGGAGAAAAACAACAAATCAACTTTACAGCCTTTACGTGACTTTTTTTTTTTTTTAAAGAAGAGGGAGAACACTACTTTCCTGATTCTAACTTTGCTTTTGCTATTTCTATCTCCTCAAATAGGAGATAGAAATAGCAAAAGCACCCTTTTTATATCTTATTGAAATGTTATTTACCCTTTAAAATCTTGAATGAATATTCTTGTGGCAAGAGCTTCTGAATGGCCCACGGAGATACAATCTGGCCATCTTTTGACTCCCGCAGCACCTTGTGCACCTGTCTAGACCCTAACCTCACTATACCATCAGCCTCATGGCCCACAAAGGTCTCTGAGGTTAGCGGCCAGTGGTGGCATCAACTCTAGTTACATGAAAGTCAGCAAGAAGCTTTAAGACCATCCAGATGCCTGGGCCCCACTCCCAGAGACTGCTTTCAATTGGGGTTTATTGTTTGTCGGTTGTGTTCACATAACAGATATTTCATAATATTTTAGAAAGCATCTTCTTTAAAAGAGAAATAATGCAACAAGTTTTAGAAAGTACTATAAATCAGAGTATCTGCTTGGGATAGTTTAGGTATGGTCCAATCCAGAGAATGGGAAAATGACCTAGATGATATTCAGAAGTCCAATTCCAACCTCAGAATTTTAGAGCAGATCACTGCAAGAAGGAACAGTGGATGAGGGTGTTTTGGCAATGCAATGACAGGGACACCGACCTGCACTGAAAGGGAAGCTAAGGGAAGAAAAAAAATCTAATCAAGGAAGGCACTGCCACCTTGTGGAGGGCCATGAATATAACAGCCTGTAAACCCCTGAGTTCAAAAACTGTAAATGATCTACACTGTTTTAACTCCAAATGAATCTAACAACAAATAAGAAATGTTAATGAAAACAAAGTGAATTGCATAAAAAAGACATGGATCCCACTCTTTTTATCCAGAGCCTGGCATAAAAAGGTCTCTGCAGGAGGGCACTGCATTCTGAGATCCATGTGCACTCAGGTAGGTAGGTAGGTAGGTAGGTAGGTAGGTAGGTAGGTAGGCAGGCAGGCAGGCAGGCAGGCAGCAGGCAGGCCATTTCCGTCTACACTCAGCAAACCTGGGGGCCCAAGCTGAGATTCCACATGATTTGCTTAAAGATCTGTATCAGAATAAAAGAGGAAGAAACAGATCTACTTACACTCTTTGTCTTTCTCTACCAGAGAAGTGGGTGGGGCAATGGCAGCTCCGCCCATACCTGCAAAAACACAAATCCAAGCATTAAAGGAGGTTTCTGATGCCAGACTCCCAACGACAATGACACCATATATCACCTGCCCCTTAGAAAAAACTAAAAAACAAAAAAAGGATGCTACTTCATCCCTCCTACTACATATAAACAAACCTCTGACACTAGATTTGAAACGTAGAAAAGTGGCAACACTCCCTCAGATACATAAAACTGTTTCTTTCTAAAAGGAACTCAAGAGCTCCACAATGTAGTTCACAAATGAATTTTAAGGCAAAACAATACAACCAAGAGAAAGAGCAGTTACTTAAAAAGTAAGTACTGTAACTATTTACTGAGAGTGATAGCTATCAGGCCCGTTATACACACAGCCTCATTCCGGCTTCACACCCCTCTGAGGTAGGTATTACTGCATCCAGTTTACAGATAAGACAATGATCAGCGGGAAGTGCATCAACAAAAAGGGAGTAAACCCAGCTCCCTGCCTTGCCAAATCTTCCCCCCCCATCACACAGCATGCTCCTTTATGAGGGTGCAAACCACTGGAACTAAACATGCATTTAAAAGTGTGGGTCCTTCTGGCTTCTGAAGAAACTGCTATGTGTTGTCACTATTCCTGCTGCATTTCTTGGACAAAGAATGGTGTACACAATCAAACCAAAAGAGATGAGAGATCTTCTGTAACTGCTATCTGACAACTGGAAGGAGACGTCAGTGGAGACCACAGGGAATTTTGCACTAGGTATAAGTCCTAACATACGTGTATTACGTATATGTATTACATATATATATTACATGATACATATTATGGCTTACTCAACAATGAAATAATAAAAAACATAAAATGTACAATTTAAAAAATTGATTACAAAGTCATGCTGCATCAGCACAAAATGTTTGACAAAAGAAACTATTCTGGCTGGACAAGACGGTTCACTCCTGTAATCCCAGCACTTTGGGAGGCTGAGGCAGGTGAATCACTTGAGGCCAGGAGTTTGAGAACAGCCTGGTCAACATGGTGAAACCCCATCTCTACTAAAAATACAAAAATCAGCTGGGTGTGGCGGTGCACACCTGTAATCCCAGCTACTCGGGAGGCTGAGGCAGGAGAAAGAATCATTTGAACCAGGAAATGGAAGTTGCAGTGAGCCGAGATGGTCAACAGAGCGAGTGTCTCAAAAAAAAAAAAAAAAAAAAAAAAAAAAAGCAGTTGCATGCAGTGGCTCACATCTGTAATCCCAGAACTTTGGGAGGCTCAGGTGGATGGATCGCTTGAGGTCAGGAGTTCGAGACCAGCCTGGCCAACCTGGCTCTACTAAACCCTGTTTCTACTAAAAATGCAAAATTTAGTCAGGCATGGTGGCACACACACCTGTAATCCCAGCAACTTGGGTGGCTGAGGCAGGAGAATTGCTAGAACCCAAAAGGTTGGAGGTTGCAGTAAACCAAGACTGCACCATTGCACTCCGTCCTGGGCGACAGAGAGATTCCATCTCAAAATAATAATAATAATTCTAAAGAATTATTCCAGAAATTATTCTAAAGCCAGTGTCCATGCATTTTAATTAACAGGACTGGACAATATAAAATCCCCAAAGAGAAATACGAACCTGAGTAAAACCTTCTTACATTTCTTTTGAAATATTTCCTATGATCATTTTACTAACTTTGTCACTAAGTCCTAGAGTAATTATTAATTCTGAAAAGCGAATTAGCTCTAGTAAGTTCACAGTAAAAAAAATTCGGGGTGATTACTGGAAATCTGCTACTAATCACATTAAAATAAGAACATCAATCTGTCAACAGCTATACATATAATGGGATGCCACTACTTCCCTAACGTTAGCTCCAAGGTCAAACAGAAAGTCTTCTCATTCAAAGTCATCTAATTCCTGCTGGTGTTTAAGAAAAAAACAAATATCCTTAATATGGAAAGCATGCCTCCTTATCAAAAAGGGCACTCAGTATATAAGGTGGAAAAATGAGACCTACAAATATTCAACCTATATACCGAATTCCAAAACAAGTTAATAAAAACCAAACATTTGGGTATTAAGATAGTGTATATGAAATATGTCACGATGCCCGACACAGACACAATGTTAACCATGCTTCCCCCTACGAGAAACAACAGAGTGGATTCAGCATAGGCCAACTGGACTTGCTGCAAGTAGACAGTGCAGAAACAGATTTGAAGCTAGTCCCAAAGTATCCAATCAATAAATGTTAGAAAGTGGTTGTGAAGCTCAAAGGAAAACCCAATATAAATCAAAACTTATGCAAATGTGGACTGCTGAGATTCCAGAAAGAAAATTACCCACATCAATGCCAAATGACTTATCGAACTAAAAAGAAAAAGCAAATAGTGGAACTGCACTCCCACTATTTAAACATGTTTAAAACATAGTTATGTTCATGCCTTACTTCTTTTCCTCCTCTCTCGTTCATAATCTTCATCTTCATCAGAATCTGGATCTGGTCTCCTTGAAAACCCACTTGCTTCATGTCTGTCTTTACGCCTTCTGTGGTAACAAAGGAAATAAATGTTCATCACAGATGAACCACTTTAGATACACAAACCTGGGATGACTTCCTCTAAGCCAGAAGATATCCAAATCCTTTCACAATAAACTATTAATTTGTGGGGGCTGGGGATATGGGAAGCATAACTGGTAAAAGACTAAAGTAGATAAAATAAGAAAAGTCAGAAAAATTCAAGAGATAAATTGAACCAGTAAGTATATGAGAGTAGCTAGCAAGAAAGAGTCCTTGACATCGACCTCTTTCGATGTTAAAGCCTATCAACATAGTAATAATCATTTCAATTGTCTATAACTTTCATTCATGAAATGATCCAATAAATGGGAAACAATATATCAATATTTAATATATGCTAACTATTTGATAAGAGTAAATATTTTTAAAAAGAAGAAATACAAATAAATCCTGCTACTCATACTTTGTAAAAACATTTTAAAAAGCTGCATATGAATTTTTTAAAATTCCACCTGGCTCAAAAAATAGTAAAGAAGAGCTTTTTAAGTATTTCAAATAGCTGAGATTCTACAAGTTGAGTATCCCTGATTCAAAATGCCTGGGACCAGAAGTGTTTCAAATTTTGGAATATTTGCATTACAATTACTGGTTCAGCATCCCTAAGATGAAATTCTCCAATGCACATTTCCTGTGAGTGGCATGTTGGCATTGAAAAGATTCTGGAGCATTTCAGATTTCAGATTTTTGAATTAGGAATAGTCAACCTACAGCCGAATAAGGGCATAGGAAAAAAATCTTTACCGTCAGGTTTTAAGTTATTTTTCTTTTTTTGAGACAGAGTCTTGCTCTGCTGCCCAGGCTGGAGTGCACTGGCGTGATCTTGGCTCACCGCAATCTCCGCCTCCCGGGTTCAAGCAATTCTCTACCTCAGCCTCCCGAGTTGCTGGGATTATAGGCACCTGTCTCCACACCCTGCTAGTTTTTTGCATTCTGACTAGAGATGGGGTTTCACCATGTTGGCCAGGCTGGTCTTGAACTCCTGACCTCATAATCCACCCACCTCGGACTCCCAAAGCGCTGGGATTACATGCGTGAGCCACCACACCTGGCCTATAAGTTGTTTTTCTAACAACTCACTCAAAATATACATTTTAGGTCTTCAGTCTATAGGTGAAGTTTCTGTGATTTTGAAATGTAACAGCTATACATTGTAAAACAGTTTGATTCCTTGTACTGACTGCTGAATTAGCCATGTCAATTATCTTCAGCCTGAGAGCAGTCAAGTTCATTCATTAACATTTTGATGAACATTTCAAGTGTAAAATATCCCCAAATCCAAAGAAAGCCTTACTTCTCCCTTTCTTCTATTTCCTTTTGTCGTTCCAGCTCCCGCTGTCTCTGTCGTTCCTCTCTTTGGCGCTTCACTACTTTCTCATAATCATTAGGAAACATAGGATCATATTCGTCAGCTAAGGGAATCAGAACTTCCCCTGCAGAAAACCCACTGGGAACAGGATCCTGAGGAAGGTGAAAACAGCAGTAAAAATCGTCTTTATAGCTTACAAGTTTACTCACAGAATTAAGGTCAAAGCATATGGGAGAGAAAAGGGCCTTGAACATCATCTCGCCCCATCCTTTGTTTTATAGACAAAGAAAACAAATTCTAGCCAAGGCCACATGTCTAGTCAGGTGGCAGCAGAAAAAGGACACAAAATGTCACCTCTTAGATTAGTACTATTTCTATCATACCCCGGCGTTTTTCCTGGAATTCCTAAATAAGCCACCACCAGCTATAATGAAAGACACTAGTGCTTTGAATAAACAAAAGTCAGAATATTTATAGTAAAGCACCAAATACTTGTTTTTATAGATCTCTACGACAACTTAAAAAACAAAACAACTGTGAACACCACAATCATTCTTGCAGTCATCATTTTAATAGAACTTCAGATTCTGATGACATGGAGACCTTAGAAAGCATCCTCTTGGTCTTCTGAATCCTCTGAACACACGTCCCTTCCCAGATAGGCTGCATTTCAGGCACTGATTTTGACACAAGGGGATGAAATTTCCTTCCCGGCACCATAATTGTTTTTAAGGTTCACTAAAATCAGGTTTAGATGATAACATACTGTGTTTTCTCATCTATACATTTAGAATCTTGGTCTACTCTTTCAAAGAAAAGAGGAAGCTGTGACAAAGAATCAGCAAAACGAGAGAGGTAGCACACAGCTGGAATGCTAGGAAACACATGAAGCAGACACAGAACTGTACCCTAGGCTGGCAGTCTCATTCTACACGTGGTGCTGGAAGCCCTGACCCAACTTTCCTAAACCTCCACACTTTCTCCTGTTCGTTTCCTTAGCATAATTCTTCCTTACTTTCTGTAACAATAAGATGCCTTAGGTTAAGAAGCACAGGTTAAGATTAACATCCTTTTTTTTTTTTTTTTTAAATACACATGCAAAACAACAAAGATTCGTGTCCTTGAGCGACCAGTCTGTACCTCTTACAGGAGGTACACTGCCCAACTGTATCAAAGGCAAGAAGGTCGTTTGTAAATGTGTTTTCTGCTCGAACACAAAACTGGTAAGATAAGCTCAGCTTACACGCCACATTAACACACGTAAATCTAACAGCTCCTGTGCTGCACAGTTCGGTTTGACATTTTGCCCTGTAAAACAAACACATCATCATTTCCTCTCAGTGAAATATCAGGAAATGCTATGATCCAATGAGTAAGAACAATTAGGAAAATAACTCCCAGGCCCTACCACTGGAAAACGTATTTAATGTAGGGCTCTCAAAAGTTATACATTCGTATACATTCTATAAAAGACATTTAAAAAATAGAAAAGCAGAAGGAGAGTCCTTTTCCATTATTATTTAGAGAGAAACTGACAGTAAATTTATCTAACACGATTATTGCAATGTGTCTAAGAGAACAGTCAATATGAAGGTTCATTCTCTGACACTTCAAAATTTCGAAGAAAAAAACTTTTACATATAAACCCTGCTAAGCCTAACAATGGATCAATCACCCTTTTCTAAATGCTGCAGTGAATTTGTTCAATTTAAAAACTTTACTCACCCTCACATGCCTACGGTGATACTATACACTGCTTGGTGTAAATTGACACCAGAACAGACTGCCTATAAAAACAGCTGATATCTTAATGCCACCCCAGGAAATCTAAGAAAATAAGCCTAATACATAAAAAGATCTCTGTAAAGATGTTCACAGAGGGCTGGGCACGGTGGCTCATGCCTTTATTCTTAGCATCTTGGGAAGCCAAGGCAGGTGGATAGTTTGAGGTCAGGAGTTCAAAATCAGCCTGGGCAACATGGTAAAACCTCTTCTCTACAAAAAATTAGTCGGATGTGGTGGCATATGCCTGTGGTCCTAGCTCCTCAGTAGACTGAGGTGGAAGGATCGCTTGAGCCTGGGAGGAGGAGATTGGAGTGAGCAAAGACTGAGCCACTACACTCCAGCCTGATGACAAAGCAAGACAAAAAACCCAAAAAGATGTTCATCAGAGTGGTATTTATAAAGGCAATGTAAAAGCAAATCTAGGTGGTTTCACAGTTAGGAAATACTTGTGTAAATTATGACACATTCGCTTAATGAGAATATACTTAAACATCGATCATGAAAATTATGTTAACAAGGAGGAAAAATGCTTACTGATTAGGAGAATAATACTACAGGTACTAGAACCAATACACAATTACAGAAGAAGCAATAAACCAGTTTTTTAATTAAATGTAATAGGAAAAAACTAGGTATGAAATTTATGGAAGAAAATGTTAAATGACTAGGAATCAGCAAAAAACACCTCTACCATGGGGTGCCTTCCCTTCTGAAGAACTATCAGCCCTCAGGAACAGCACCCACTCCCCTGGTCAGAAAAGGGTAACTCAAGGGTAAGCTGCAGCCTCGGCCAACCCCAGAACACAAGCAGGACAGACAGCAGACGGAGCCCAACCCAGAACACTGACACAAAATGAAGACGGGCAGGAGCGTGCCTATTGGGCGGTCCAGCCTGTTGCAGCCCTTTCCACAAGTGGTGGGGAGGACAGGCGCACTTTGCCAGAAACTGTCTTGATAGCATTATTATTAATCTTTTGGTCGTTTTTCATCAAGTGGTTTTGTGCAATGCATAATGGTGTTTAAATGACCACAGTTATTATTTGAATAACATCTGTGAAAAGATAAAAGCATACTTAAATAGTAGGTATAATTTTAACTAGTTTATCTATTACACTCATTTCACCTCATTTTGTCTAGTTTTAACTATGATTTTGAATTATCCTTTTCCAGATCTTCTTCCTCCTCAGTAACCCAATTTACAGAGTTGACCACATCTGTTTGTTTTTAAGCATATGTAAAATCACTGGAATCATAAAGGTTAAGGTGGTAGAAGAGGGTTTTTTTTAAAACCCCTTTCTCTGTTTTAATCCACAATAAATCAGTAAGTACTAACATCTAACATTGTTTATGACAGCAAAGAATGAGAAACCCATAGATCCAGCATTAAAGGAATTAAATTATAGTCCATCTACACAAGGGAATACAGGGAAGCCATTAAGATGATCATACAGTCCTGTATTTTTTGACACAGAGTCACAATGTGTTACGTAAGAAAAGCAAGCTAGCAGAAGGCAGAGTAGGCAAAGAATGGAAAAACAAAGTTTTTCACTTCTGGAGTGTACGATTGCAGGTAATTTTTCTTTCTGCATATCTCTAGTTTCTGATTTTTCGACAACCATTTTCTTTCAAACAGATAAATTTTAAAATTGGCAAAACAAAAGTAAAAATTAGGCGGAAAATAATACTGACTAGGTTTCAAAGGCCTATTGAGGAGACCACTGGTTAAGAGTGGCTGGGCACAGTGGCTCACCCTATAATCCCAGAACTTTGGGAGGCTGAGGTGGGCGGATCATGAGGTCAGGAGTTGAAAGACCAGCCTGACCAACACGGTGAAACCCCGTCTCTAACAAAAACACAAAAATTAGCTGGGCATGGTGGCGCGTGCCTGTAAACCCAGCTACTCAGGAGGCTGAGGCAGGAGAATCGCTTGAACCCAGGAGGTGGAGGTTGCAGTGAGCCGAGATTGTGCCACTGCATTCCAGCCTGGGCCACAGAGAAAGACTCCACTTCAAAAAAAAAAAAAAGTAACATACATGCAAAATAAGCCACATGGAAAACAGGGAATGTATGAAGGTCACAGGCAGGTGCAGGCTTACCTTCAGCCCAGCTGCTACATGCGGTGGAGTGTCCACAATTTGCCGGTCATCTGAGGAGCCACCTCGTTTTAGGTCAATGACTGGGGCAAGAACTGTACTTTGTTTTGTCCTTTGGCTCTAAGATCATCAAAAACAAGGAAAACATAATGAAGTGCCAAACTAAAATTCATACTACTTGCAACAAAGATTTTCTTTCTGTTCCTGCGACAAACCTTGGAGATATGAGAAAACCATAATCTTAAAACAACAGCTTTTTCATTACTATCAATAATCATATACTATTTTCTTTCAGCTTTTTAAAAAACGTAAGTTTTTCTCCATTTCTTGAAGTGTTTACAGTAAACTTGGTCACTTTCAAAAGATACTTGGGAATGAGGGTTCTGTTCCCGCCTACTAGGATAAAGAATCCCGCCCTACCTCCTTTATTATGAATCAACAAAGTTTTTAAAAAAAAACAATCATTCATATACAATCAATTGTTGTTAATGTTCTACCATACTTTCTTGACCATACACCTATATTTTTTGCTGGACCATTTGAAAGAACATTGGAGATATCATGACACCTCACCCCAATCTCCTGAAACTGCGGACATTCTCTTATGTGCCATTACCATCCCCAATAAAATCACTAATTCCCAAGGCATTTCAATCCAGTTCATATTCAGATTCTCCAAGATATCCCCAAAATATCCTTTAAACAGAGGATTTTTTTGAACCGGGCTCCCACCAAAGTTCCTGAAATGCTTTTGGTTTTAAGCCTCTTGATTGAGAACAATCCCTCTTCCCCATCATCATCATCATCATCACCATCATCATCATCATCTCCTCTTCCTTTTTTCCCTCTGACACGATCTTGTAAAATGCTGTTCGCTCTAGATCTGTCTAATAACTACCCAGTAATCTAGTTTAGCTTGTCCCTCCATGCCTTGTAATTCCTGAAACCTGCAGGTTAAAGGCTTGATTGAATTCAGGGTAAAGCTTTTATGCAAGAACACTTCCCAGGTGAGGCAGTGTGCTCCATCCTGCATCACACAGCAGGCACACTGCTCAGGATGTCTATCAGCAGTGCTAAGGTTGATCACAGGGGTATGGTGGTAAACATTAGATCTTTTGATTAGAAAGGTTTTTTCCTCTTGCAATTTAAAGTGTTATAAATTTTCATTACCACTACAAAAGGCACAAAATAAGCCTTCATCTCTCTTGAATACAACAATGCTTATAAATTTAAGCAAACAAAATTTAATCAAATGAACAATTCACAAAGTAAATACCAAACTTTAAGGAACGGAAGGGGGCTTTATTAGAATCACGTTCTTTTTCTTTTCTTTTTTTTTTTTTTGAGACGGAGTCTTGCCCTGTTGCCCAGGCTGGAGTGCAGTGGTACGATTTCGGCTCACTGCAACCTCCACCTCCCAAGTTCAAGCAATTCTCCTGTCTCTTCCTTCAGAGTACCTGGGATTACAGGCACACACCACCACACCCAGCTAAGTTTTGTATTTGTATGAGGGACGGGGTTCAGCATGTTGGTCAGCCTGGTTTCAAACCCCTGACCTCAGGTGATCCACCCTCCTGGGCCTCCCAAAGTGCTGGGATTACAGGTGCAAGCCATCATGCCCAGCCAGAATCACATGTTTTCCATTATTATTTTTTTCTAGTCAATATAGAGTTGGTCCTCTGTATCTACGGGTTCCACAACCAACCCCAGACTGAAAATATTCAGAAGTAAATAAAATAACAATGCAACAAAAAAATACAAATAAAAAACTCAATACAGTATAACAACTTTTTACACAGCATTTACACTGTGTTAGGTATTGCAAGCAATCCAGAGATGACATAAAATATGGGAGGATGTGTGTTGCTTATGCGCAAACACACACCATTTTATATAAGGGACTTGGGCACAGATTCTGGTATCTAGGGGGCTTCTAGAACCAATCCCTTGTGGACACCAAGAAACAACTCTTGTGTTTTTTCAAACGGAGATACAAATGAAACCACAGCTTCAAGTTTTCTCTACCAAATAAATACCTTTACAGGTTTGGCTAGGTCAATCTAGTACCCTGAGTAACTAAACATCCAAAGAAAATCGATGCAATCTTCACTTCCCTTTTTAAAAAAAACCCACAACACCACCTGTACCTAGCAATCTCAAAAGATGTTAGAAAATTAGTAGAAATAACTTCACAAACTACCTCAAGTTTTAAAAATCTGTATGAGGCCCGGCATGGTGGCCCACATCTACGTCTTTTCTGCAAAGTAAAAGTTACACAAAATCTACAAAGATTTTATAAATTAACTTAAAAAAATTAAAGAGAAAAACGAGATTTGTTTTGCTAACCTTCTTTTCATTTGCAATGGAAGCTTGTTTTAAGAAGACAAATACTGGCATCCAAAAAATTTAAATTTGGTAATGATTAATTTAAAAAAGACAAAAAAAACCTAACCAACGGAATTGACAAAAGAAATACACATTGTAAGACCGTTTTGCTTTACCCGTGGGTATCCTAATCCTAAAAACGCTCTCTACAATACTGAGCAATCAAATACTGAGCAAGCACTTCTATGTATCTACTGATGTGCTAAAGGGAAAAGAAAGCAAAGTAGAACTTAAAAAAAAACTGCATTATGGGAAATTTTAAACACAAAATTAAAGAGATTATGAATTCTTAAGTCTCTACTTCCCAGTTTCTACAACTACCAGCTCATGGGTAGCTCTGTTCTTCCCTCCCTCCCCTGCCCAGAATAGAATTGTTTCTAAGTAAATCCCCAAAATGACATCATTTTATCAGTAAATATTTCAATATGTATCTTTAAAGTACTTTATCTCAACTTCAATTATTGCCTCACTGACAAGGAGCCTTTTAATACATTTTCCCTTACACAGGAAATTTTCACACCACAAATACACTGTACACAATATGAGCAAGATTTTTTCATGCCCCAAAAGACCGATATTTGCTCTGTTTGGGGGGACATAGCCTCTATTACAAACGCATACTCTAAAACATAAAGACCCCTAAAACATAAGCAAACCATAATACTATTCTCCTGCCCCCATTTTAATAGCAAATATCCAGTCAACAACTATGTTTTTGTTTTACATGTTGAGTTATTTCAAGGACATCACCGATACCCAACCTGTACACAACAGAAACAAGGCAATTAGCATCCAGACTACACAGCCCTCAGTAATTCACACCTGGCAGCCTAGGTAAATTCTGTGGACCTTCTTTCCAAAGTGCTGCTTCCAGACTACCTCCAACAAACCAGTAGGAATGCTACTTAAAAATGCCCACTCCTTGGGCTCCAGCCTAAACTAGAATTTACCAGAATATCAGGAGTACGGCTACAAAATCAGCACCTTCAACAAGTTCTCACTCAATTTTAGACCTCCAGTACTTCAGTTTGAAAAGCAGTATCCCTGATGGTTCGGGGTACAGTTCAGAGTACTGTCTTTCTTCATTCCTATCCCAGGAAATGTTCCTATTCCCAGGAACCAGGAGTAGCAAAGCGGCTTTAAACTCTTCATTCCTCTCCCCCTATAAATGCTTAATACCATTTATCCAATAGAAAGGCAGAAGAGCAAGCTGAAACCAAATTCCTTGTCATCCTAATGAGGAACCTGCTCTGGAGACTTCTGCTCTCATGCACTGGGCTTGTCTTTACCTTTGCCTGAGTGAGAGCTGCCTTCTTCACCTGAAGCTGAGACTGCAGAAGTTTGAAGTTTTTGGACCAGCCTTCTGTTTTTGAGTCACTGGTCTCCACTCCTAGGTCATCGTACAGGGACATCTTTTCCTCAGTTTAATGCTGAAAGGCAAAAGGGGTGAGGATTAAAGAATGCACAATTCAATAAGGCTTTTCATGTTAAAATAGGTTATCATGAAATTTTAAGAGGTAAAAGGTCCAGGACCTTTCAGCAACAGAGGCCAAGACTCCTGGCTCTTCCTGATACATGAAGTTACACCATGGATTATTTTTAAAATAACCTCTAGAATTCACTTTTCCACCTATATGATTATGCAGTCAGGTGATCCATGAATGAAATCCTTCAGTGCTAGGGCACACAATGAGGTACGATAAAAATTCAAGATTTGGGACATTAATTTCATATATCCAATTTTTAAAAAAATTCTATTTATCTCAGTGTCAAAAAGTAGAAGCCTTACAAAACACCAATTACCAGCTTGATTTAGCACAATTAGCTACCCTTTATTAAAGAAAAAATTTAAACATACTCCCAGAGAAAAAAAATGACAGAAATGATCTCTTACATATAATTTTGTCAATTACGATTAACAAGGTGGGGGAGTATTTAAGATAGATGGGTCATATCTTAAATACTCTCAACTTCCTCATATCCCACCAAGTGGAAATTTATCATCTTTAATGATAGTGATTACACAATCTGCATGTGAACGAGCAATACACAGCTTCCGTGTAGAATAGGGAAACGTGAAAACAAAAGCCCAGTCAGCAGGCGCAAAGCATGACATGCAATGCAGCATTGGCAGCAGGCCCCATGAAAGCCCAGCACTGCACAGAGAAATGGGGGTTCAGGGAATGAATACACCCAAGGCCATAGCAGGAAGCCCCTTCCGACCCAGCCAGGCCAACTCCAGAGCCCTTGCCAAGGAACCCCAACTGCCACTTTTTAAAAAACCTCAACAAATTCTCAAACCTACCAACATGACTCACTTCTTCAAAAAAGAAATCAATCAGCCGGGTGTGGTGGCTCACACCTGTAATCCCAGCACTTTGGGAGGCCGAGGTGGGACTCAGGATCACCTGAGGTCAGGAGTTCAAGAGCAACCTGACCAATATGGTGAAACCCCATCTGTACTAAAAATACAAAATTAACTGAGTGTGGTGGCACACGCCTGTAATCCCAGCTACTTGGGAGGCTGAGGCAGGAAAATCGCTTGAACCCAGAAGGTGGAGGATGCAGTGAGCCAAGATCATGCCATTGCACTACAGCCTAGGCAACAAAAGTTAACTCCGTCTCAAAACAAAAAAGAAAATAATAACTTTAAAAACACAAAAAGAAAATAATAATAATATAAAAGTAAATCTCACAGACAGAAAGAGAACGTAATTTAAACAGAAAGCCACAAGTTGCAAGTAAATGCTTAGCACAGTAGTTCCCAATTTACCCACACATTCCCAAAGTCTGTCAGTTCCCGGGGGCTCATAAAGCATTTTCCCATCGAAACCGTGTTATCCAAAAGCCTAATTTGCCTATGTTCTGTGACTCAGAAGAGGAGAAGGAAAATATTTAACACATACCCTTCTTAGGTCTGACTCAGGGCAAGCATTCCTCTTGAAGGTATACTCTTACTTCTCAGCTCCCCCATTTTTACCAGGATTCTAAAACCCTGCCACCCCAACATCTTAGCTGATGCACACTGCATGGAGTGGGGGATGGAGTGCATACCAACTTCTGTTCCCTGGAAGAGTTGCCCTGGTCTTAAGTACAGTAACTCCCTGCCTGGAGTCGGCAACCCGCAAAACTGGTTGCCACTTCTTAGTTTCTTCCATTCCTCATACGTGAAGCCTCAGATTAACTAAAACCTCTCCATTTTGATTTTTAAATGAAAGGCATCCCTCCACACCCCCACCAGCCGTGGAGAAGCAGAGAAAGCAGACTCTCCAAAGGTGCTTAATGGCCAACTGCTCAAACGAATCACATAAGAATGAAGGTTGGTCACAGTGGCTCATGCCTGTAATCCCAGCACTTTTGGAGGCATAGACAGGCAGATCACTTGAGGTCAGGAGTTCAAGATCAGCCTGCCCAACATAGTGAAACCCTGTCTCTACTAAAAATACAAAAATTAGCTGGCCATGGTGGCGGGCACCTGTAATCCCAGCTACTCGAGAGGCTGAGGCATGAGAATTGCCTGAACCTGGGAGGCGGAGGTTGCAGTGAGCCAAGACTGTGCCATTGCACTCCAGTCTGGGCAATAGAGCGAGATTCCACCTCCAAAAAAAAAAAAAAAAAGAATGAAGGGATGCTGACAGACTCTCCTCCTGATTGATGCCTTCAGTGCCAAACTGTACTTTTACTTTGATTCAGGAACTTGGGGGTTCCCTGTGACACAGGCCTGGGGCACTGAGGCCAACTCAAGAAAAAATAACGAACTCTATTCTTTAACAAAGATAGGGCTGAAATATAACCATGTCCTCGAATTCTTGGAGGGAATCCCCCAGGGTCCACTTCAGAGCCTAGTTTAACACACTCTGAACTCCAGGAAAACCTAGATCCAGTTTGTTTTGTTCACTGCTCTATACCCAGACTAAGATCAATGTCCAACCTAGAGCTAAAGAGGAAACGAGGCCAAAGTGCACTTTATACTCCATTTGCAAAGCCCTCCCAATTTCTCTCTTTAGAAATTTCTGGCCAACAATCACTGGCCTGAAGGAAGACCACTGCACCACCAAATAGCTTTTGAGGCTTTTGTGCACTTTTCTTCCAGCTTACCCAGAACTCAAACTCGTTCACATCTAGGTACATATCCTTAAATTTTAATGTAAAAAAAAAAAAAAAAACTCAACAGAGCAACAGCAAAGAAAAACAATGCTGAGAGTCCAGCTTAGCATTGTGGCTCCCAAAAATACTTCTTCAGAAATGGCCGTGTGCCTTTCACCTAACTTAGTCTTTTGAGCCCTCTTCATTCAGTTGGCCAGCAAACCAAAGCCTACTGAGTATTGAGCTACGAGTTCTTTTGCTCCTTCTTTATTCTTAAAATGGAAGAGGAATACTAATACATCCTGAGAAATAATGCCACTTTCTGGAAAATCATAGAGATCAATCAAAATTTGTTTGCAACTCGAATCAAACTCTACTTTAGATATTTGCTTTTCTCAATAAGACTATCTCCAGTATGAAAATCTTAAATCCTTCAAAACCTAAAACATTTTGCGCAACATGACCCCAAAGTAGAAAATACCACCTGACCTCATGTGATGGGCCGCAGTCAAAAATGCAGTTAAATCTTCTTGCATGCACAAAATGATTAAAAGTGGTGCATATATTGTACATCCAGGATATGTGTATAAAGTATAAATGAAGCATAAATGAATTTTGTGTTTAGATTTGGGTTACATCCCCAAGATATCTCACTATGTATATACAGGCATTTTAAAATCTAAAAATATCGGAAATCTGAAACCCTTCTGGCCCCAAGCATTTTGGATAAGGGATACTCAACCCATTTCTCTTTATAACTTGAGAACTTCACCAAGAATGTTTATGAATATGTTAGTGTTGAGAGAAATGGGTTAACCAAATGTCCATTAAACTTCAAGGGAAAAGATTCACTTATTTTTGCATCTACAATTTCTGACATAGAGTAGGCATTCAATAAGCTTTACTAAAATACAAATAATGGGCCGGGCATGGTGGCTCATGTCTGTAATCCCAGCACTTTGGGAGGCCAAGGTGAGTGGATCACTTGAAATCAGAAGAGTCTGAGACTAGCCTGGCCAACATGGTGAAACGCCATCTCCATAAAAATACAAAAAATAGCTGTGCATGGTGGTATGCACCTGTAGTCCCAGGTACTCAGGAGGCTGAGGCATAAGAATAGCTTGAACCCAGGGGGCAGAGGTTGCAGTGAGCTGAGATCGCACCACTGTACTCCAGCCTGAGTGACAGAGTGAGGTTCCACCTCTAAATAAATAAATACATAAGTCTACTTAGCCACATGAATCAGCAGTGAAACTAAACCATGTCCATAGATTCCACTAGGTTCCTATAAAGAACAGGCAAAAGATTGAAGAGGTGGATGATGGTAAGCTTGCACAATGTGAGTGTATTTTATGCCACAGAACTGGACACAGCCAGGCACAGTGGCTCACACCTGTAATACCAACACTTTGGGAGGCCAAGGTAGGTGGGTCACCTGAGGTCAGGAGTTTGAGACTAGCCTGGCCAACATGGTGAAACCCCATCTCTATTAAAAATACAAAAACTATCTGGGTGTGGTGGTGCACGCCTATAGTCCCAGCTACTTGGGAGGCTGAGGCAGGAGAACTGCTTGAACCTGGGAGGCGGAGGTTGCAGTGAGCTGAATTCATGCCACTGCACTCCAGCCTGGGTGACTGAGTAAGACTCTTGTCTCAAAAAAACAAAATAAAAAACAAAAAAAGAACTGGACACTTACAAATGTGTTAAAATAGTAATTGCATGGTTAACCATAATAAAAAAATTTTTTTAAATAAATAGGCAAAAAAGGCAGCACTGGGGGTAAGGGTGGGAGGTAACCTCCAGCGAGGGGGGCAGCACTCCTCACCCTCCCAAGAAGAATCAGCTCTGATGGAAAGAGTTCTCTAAACTTTGAGGTTAAAAATCTAGCAGTGTGCTGGATCTCAGCTGCCAAAAGTTCTTCCACCTATAGATTCAATATTTAGCAAAAATTCAAAACTGAATTAATGAGGTTTTATGAAACACACAACTCTGATTCCATGTCATCTAAGACGGCTGACTGACAATTCCAGTCGATGTGCTGCATTGTGCAAAGGCTTCAGAAACCATTAGGCAGCAAATCTCATGTTCATTTAAAGGTCCTCATTTCTCTTCTCAAACCTGCAAAACACTTTAAATATTAGAAACTGATGTCATCTTACCAGCATCTGCTAGTTTTCTGTAACACTGAGCTTAGAAACCCAAATCTCTGCATCACAGCAAATGCAAAAGAGCTTTCTTTGTTTTTCTCATTTTTCTGAACTTTAAGTTCACAGAACAGGATTAATCATAGTAACAGCACACTCTCATCCACCCACACAGGTATTACCTGCTTTTAATTGTTATAATGCTGCAAGCACCTGTGAATTCACCACCCAGAACAAAAGGCAGGATCTAGACTAAGAAACCACACTCAACCACATGGCTCCCCCAACCCATTCATGCAATTTCCCTGGAATCCTGTTCTCACTATTTCCTTGCTTTCCTCCTTTTATATCATTTTATTTAGTTTTAGTTCACCTATTCCTTAAGAAGCGTGTGTTCTTTATTTTAGCTATATTAAGCATTTATGAATATACAATATTCTCCCCCCAAAACTACTAAAATTAACAAGTGCATTAATAAAACTGCCAAAACCCAAACTTCCCCTAACTGGATGCTGACGTATTACTTACACAACATAACACATTTATTTCATTAGGTCTGCTGCCAGGTAACAAAAAGCTGTACTTCCTAACACTTGGATATACCATAAGAAGCCAGGATCAACTGTAAATACAAACCACTAGTTTTTATAACTTTAAAGTATTTGCTATTTCCTTCCTTTTTGTGAACACTACCCTTTGAGCAACCCACGTTTCGTATACGCTACCTTTTTTCCTAAGAAACATATCAAACGTGGTTCCGCCAGAAGGAAAAATGGTGACTTTTCAAGATTCCACCCGGCCGGGCGCGGTGGCTCACGCCTGTAATCCCAGCACTGTGGGAGGCCGAGGCGGGTGGATCACGAGGTCGAGAGATCGAGACCATCCTGGTCAACATCCCGTCTACTAAAAATACAAAAAATTAGATGGGCATGGTGGTACGTGCCTGTAATCCCAGCTACTCGGGAGGCTGAGGCAGGACAATTGCCTGAACCCAGGAGGCGGAGGTTGCGGTGAGCCGAGATCGCGCCATTGCACTCCAGTCTGGGTAACAAGCGAAAACTCTGTCTCCAAAAAAAAAAGATTCCACCCAAGCTGGAAAGCATTTTTTTAAAAACATGCAACTGGCAGGAAAAAGAACATGGAAGAGACTTCTCAGAAGCACCCCACCTACTTATCTTTCCAGCATTTCTTAGAAGCCTTTAGTGACTACTGCCCCCACATAAAACTGACTCCCCCCAATCTGTCTCCTTAACCATACTCAGGTCACAGCAACTCTGACGGGTTATGCCGCCTATGGTTTTACATGCTGTCTCTTCCTGCAGTGTAAGCCCCCTAAGGGCAGGGGTGTTTTGATCTTCAGCTTTGTATCTCTAGCTTAGCACCATGCTTGAACATTGCAAGTGGCTCTATTAATATTTTCTAAACATGTTAGTGAATGGATGGAAAATGTTAATGCACCTATTTAAATCACAATCTGCTTTTTTTTTTCAGACAGAGTTTTGCTCTTGTTGCCCAGGGTAGAGTATGATGTTGCAATCTTGGCTCACTGCAACCACCATTTCTCCTGCCTCAGCATCTCAAGTAGCTGGGATTAGATGCATGTACCACCACACTTGGCTAATTTTGTATTTTTAGTAGAGTTGGGGTTTCTCCATGTTGGTCAGGCTGGTCTCAAACTTCCGACCTCAGGTAATCCATCCACCTTGGCCTCCCAAAGTGCTGGGATTACAGGCGTGAACCACAGCACCTGGCCACTGCAGATCTGCTTTTTGAGGACATAACTTAAGATAAGTAGGATAAAATTTAAGTTGTAAGCCATAATTAAGGAGAGAAAAACTACCACCACCACACAACCAATAGTAGGTCAAGGTCTGAGTTCTGAGCACCTAAAGAAGCAGGCGTGTTAGGAAGAAATATTTCTATTACTAAATAGATATTCATGCATCATAAAACAAAGCATACCTCTTTGAAACCTAAGGAATATGGTAAGACTGGGCGAGGTGGCTCGCACCTGTAATCCCAGCACTTTGGGAGCCCAAGGCGGAAGGATCACCTGAGGTCAGGATTCGAGACCAGTCTAGCCAATATGGTGAAACCCCATCTCAACTAAAAACACAAAAATTAAGCTGAGCGTGATGCCGAGCGCCTGTAATCCCAGCTACTCAAGGCCGAGGCAGAGAATCATTGAATCCGGAAGCGGAGGTTGCAGTGAGCCAGTTGCGCCGCTGCACTCCAGCCTGGACCATACAGTAAGACTCCGTCTCAGGAGAAACAAAAAAGAATATGGCAAATACACACAGAAAGGAACAGGAGGGGTGGTGCACTTTGATGTCCACAAAAAATACGGCAAAAAAGGCATCTACCTCATGTATAAGATCTACCATAACTTTCTAAAGAACTGAAAAAAATTTTCCCCATACCTTCATCTGCCCTTGACAGTTTAATCTTTCCATTCATTCTCACAGTCTGCTACTCTCAAAATGCCATCGGGTAGAATTGCAAACACAGTCCAATAGAGTCACCTATAATTTAGGAGCGTAACAGAACATTCTTCACTATTGACTATGATGGAAGGCTTGAGAGATGACTAACCTGGGATCATCTGCTCCCTGCTGCGGGGAGGTCTGAAAAACTCATATGCAGAGGAGAATGAAGGTAATTTAAAACAAACCAGGTAAAAAGAAATCCACTTTAAATAAAGCTGCATTTGGGAGTGTACAACAATCCTCTCAAGAGCCTCCAGAAAGGCTGTCTTTGGTTCCGCAGAGGTCCACGATCGCACAACCTGCTGTTACAAACTGGACAGCACGCAGCACCTTGCCTAACTAACTCTAAAAATAAAGCCCTCTCGTTTAGCTCATAAATTGTTACCCCATCATCCCTAAAAGCTGTCATTACGATCAAAATGTCTGCAGCCTTTACCAACTAGAAATCTGGAAACTGAGTTGCATCCTTTAAAAACTCCATCTGTTGCAGGGAGCCAGTGCTCATGTACCCGTCTATTTGAGTATATGCGTATCCTGCCCTGATCTAGAATATCCTATTTTCCATCCATATGCCAGGCTCTAGCAATAAGGATCCTCAATGGCGCTCCTTTGCTGCTCCTCAAGAAACCTCCATGTTCTGACCGGACGACTCCTCGAAACACAGCACCCCCTCCTGAAACCTTCCTCTCTGCCTCACCTGCAGCTTCCAGAACGCACTACGGCGCTTCACTTCTGCTACTTTCGCCGTGACTTCCTCCGCCAGGAGCCTTTTTTCCCACCTCGCACATCTAACAAAGTACCTTCAAGACTCAACATAAGCATCACCTCCTCTCTCAAGATCTCGCGTCCTTCACCAAACCGAGCCTGGGTTTCCACGCCTGCTTTCCCAGAAACCAAACTCCTGCAAGCAAGGGCAGAACCTCGCTCCACCTGCATTCTCATCATTTCCCATCCTCTGGGCAATAGGTGAAGCTCAAGGACTGCCTGGGGTCGGAAGTGCGCGCTGAAACACCGCTCAAACGGCACGATCCGAGGCGACGCCGGGGTCCGGGCTGCCTTCCCGTCTCGGGGAGCTCCGGAGTCTGGGAAACGCCAACGTCTGCACTCCCAGTTCTGAGAGCCGGGGAAGAATCGGCTCCTTTCTCTGAGCCCGGGAGAGAGGCAACTGTGCGGGGCCAGGTTGGGGGACACGCTCCGGGTCTAGGGACCGGGCAACTTCGTCAGGACGTGGTGCACGAAGTGGAGGCGAAACGCTCTTCAGGGCCGAAGAGCCCGAGGCAGACAGGAGGAGGAGGGGAAGAGGGAGCAGGCCAGAGCCCGGGTCACCCGAGGCGGCGGCGGGCGGAGTGTACCGGGCCACCGCCGAGCGGAGAGGCCAGGGCCCGCTGCGGGGACTGAGACCCGCGGAGGCTCGGGTTGAGATGGCCCGGCCCCCACCCCTCGCGACGCGGCCTAAAGCCGCGGCCTCGCGTCCAGCGCTTCCCGGGAAGGCGCGCCCGCTTCGGGTCCCGCCAGGCCGCCCCCCTGGGGCCGCCAGGGCGCGACTTACCCGGCCCGCCCAGCCGACTCTGCCCATGGGCCGCGGCGGCGGCAGCGCGGAGCCGGGCGGCACTCCGCGGAAACCCGCCGGCGGCAGGAGCCCTTGGCGGCGCCCACCCTTCGCTGAGTCCTCAGGGCGCTCGGCTGCGCGGGGTCAGAGAGCGCGGGCTGCCGGGAGAGCGCGCCGCGCCTGCGCCTGCGCCTGCGCCTGCGCCTAGGCCTGCTTTGGCCTCTGCGCCTGCGCCGAGGGCTCCTTGCCGCACTGCCCCCTGCCCGCGGGAGGACCGCACTGCACGCTCCCCTCAGCAGGCGTCCTCTTCTACCACCAAGAGGTGTCGCCTGGGTGCACGTTTTCGAAATTCCACAAAGTTTGAGGAACGCGCGGCAGCGCCCCCAGATGGTAAGAAGGAGAAGTGGTCCGAGGCCGCGCTTTCTGATTGGGGGAGGTGGGGGAGTGAGTGTCTCCAGGTCTCTCGATCTCATTCATTCAAAAGCAAAAAGTTGAAAATAAATCTGCATAGCCGAGATGCTGGCAAAAGGATGGCAAGGAGCACGGGGTTGAGCATAAGATTAAGGAAACAGATGCCGCGATTGGGGTACAGAAAAGAATGTCAATGCTATAAAGCCTCGATCTTTAACAACAACGTCGCTGACAGAAGTAGGGAGGGGAAGGGAACGTGGGACTTCGGGAAAATGTGATTTTTACATCTGTAATTGGGTGTCAAATAGAGTTCAAGCCGATAAGTCAAATAGTAGAGATTTAAGCAGACGTCTTAGTCCGAAGGAATATACCAAGATACTATAATCCATTAAAATCCAGTGATTAAGAAAATGAGAAATGAGAGGAAAAAAAGAAATAGAATGGAGAGGCAAAAGAAAACCAAAGAAATAGAGGATTAAGGACGTCATGGGATGGCATAATTCTGAGGGCGACGCAGAGCAAAACTACAAATCTTTCAAATAATACACACACACACACACAACCACAGCAAAACAAACAAAGCAACGTAGGGAAATATTTGAAAAAGTTACAAAACAGAAAGCATAACCAAACTATATGACAGAACAAGACCAAATGTCTCACAGGAAGAAATATAGACCTAAGCTTAGCTATTAAAAAAAGGCTCAGATTGGAACACAAACCATCGTGCAACTAAATGTTGTATAAAAGAAAGTGCTGGCCGGGCAAAGTGGCTCACGCCTCTAATCTCAGCACTTTGGGAGGCCGAGGCAGACAGATCACCAGGTCAGGAATTCGAGAGCGGCCTGGCCGACATGGTGAAACCCCAACTCTACTAAAAATACAAAAAATTAGCTGGGCGTGGTGGCGTATGCCTGTGATCCCAGCTACTCGGGAGGCTGAGGCAGGAGAATTGCTTGAACCTGTAGGTGGAGGTTGCAGTGAGCCGAGATCACACCAGTGCACTCCAGCCTTGAAAGAAACTCTGTCTCAAAAAAAAAAAAATAAAGAAAGTGCTGAAGCAAAGTTATTCTGAGTTTGAAAATACAAGACTGGAAAGGATATGCCAAGGAATATGCAAAAAATAAACAAAAATCAGGAATCACAAATAACTTAAGGTTGATTTCAGGGCAAAAAGCATTAAGTAAGATTAAGAAGGGCATTTTATAACCCTGAGAAGCACCGTTCACAATAAAGAAAAAAATAGGAAAATCTTCACACCAAATAACATAATCTCATTATTCATAGCAAACGCAGTAGGAGTGAATGAATAGATAGAAAGAATTGGCACACTCCTTGCCAGACTAAGGGTACAAAAAGTAAACGAGGATTGAGAAGACCTAAAAATACAATTTCCATGACAGATCTAATGGGTCAAACATGTCTTCTAAATTGACATTGTATCTTTTCAAGTGTCTAAGGAAAATGTTCACAACAATTAGTCATATTTTAGACCACAGAGAAAAATCTTAATATAGTTCAATACGTAGAATCATATGGGTAATCTTATCTGATTACAATTCAATAAAAGTAGAAACTAATGAAAAAACAGAAAATAAAACATTCTTACCTCTGGAAAATTTTTAAATGCTTAAATAACACTTGGACTAAAAAGGAAAACAAACTCAAAATAACATAACAGCTAGAAAAGTAAGAAAATGACACACCCATGGGATTTGGCTCGGATAGTACTGAGAGGACAATTCATGGTTTTACATTTTTGTATTAGTTAAAAATGTGAAATAAGCTAAATGAATTAAGCGCTTGTGCCAGAAACTAGAAATAAAATAAAAATGTTAAAAGCAGAAGGAAGTACTTGGTCAATAAAAGAAGCAGAAAATAATAGTGTGTCGACAGAAAAAGGAAGAAGAACAAAGACAGGTGTCTAAACTGGGTCTCTTCCCACCCCCATCGAAGCACAGGTGGGTGTGCAAAGGCCCACGATTAGGAGGCTGAGCGCCTGCAGGACTTCCTCCAGGTCGAGTCTGCTGTCTACCGGCTCTTCCTAATCTGCTGGGCGTCTCCACTCTGCGGTCTGAGACCACTCCTTCCTCCCGTTTTGGCTGAAGATTTGTGCATTTCTTCCCAACTTATTCCAGCATACATACACACAGGCAACTTTTTGGTTCACAGACCCTAGATGCAATTACATCCATTGTTTAGGAATTTTCTAGTTACTCCCAGGAGGAAAGCTGCCTTACTTCATCTCCTAGCATGTAAGCAGTCGCATGCTTGTTTCCATTTCCTGTCAACAGTAACAAATATCATCTTCATTTTAAGCACTGAGAATCCAAAGCTTAACACAATGCTGGAATAGAACCCAAGCCACGCAATGATTATTAGGAAGCACACGCAACACGGTGGAGCTTTCGAAGAGGGACAAGGCAGAGGCTCTGGGGCAGCCCATCGAGGCTGCAGAGCGAATAGGTAGTGACACTTGGGTAAACAAGTCCTGTGATCTCCAGCTGTGCTCAGCTCCTGGCTCGAGACAGGCAGCAGCAGATGGTAATTCATCGACAACTGGGAATTAGCAGGGCAGATGTTTCAGGAAGAAAGAGATGGGGTGGTGTTTGGCAGGAAAGGCTGGGTGAAATGCTGCAGTAGGCAGGATGGGCAGAGTCGACGGGACCCCGAAGCCGGGAAAAGAAAGGGGTGAGGTCCTTGGGAAAACAAGCTAATTAAGGCAATTTGACCATGATTATAATTTGATCAAAAATAAATATTCCCAAGGATTCTGTGTGTAGTGATACTTTTGGTGCACCACGGAGAATGATTTTTGCCTCTTCTTTTATATCTCTAAGCAGCTTCTTCTATTTCAGAAATTTTAAAAGTGTTTTTCACTATATGTTTTGTCTTTCTAAATCATCCTCTACAGTTATTCATGCTCCGCAATGTTTCTAATAGCAAAAATGTAGGGATGAACTAAATAGCGAACAATAACAACTTACAGAAATTCAATTATGTTGAGAAACAAATAATTTACATGGAAGGATCCCATTTTTGTTTTAAAAATATATAAATATATACAAAGAATCTAAAAGATATTTTTCAGTATGGTTTGCTCCAAATAGGGTTTATAAGGATTCTATATTTACATTTTTTGACTCCTTTGCATTTTTATCTCTGAGTAATATGCTTGCATTGCTTTCATAATAAAAATAATGCAAGAAGGCCAATTGAGGTGGCTCACACCTGTAATCCCAGCATTTAGGAGGCCGAGGCAGGTGGATCACTTGAGGCCAGGAGTTCAAGACCAGCCTGGTCAACGTGGTGAAACCTTGTCTCTACTAAAAATACAAAAATTAGCCAGGCATGGTGGTGGGTGGCTATTATCCCAGCTACTGTGGAGGCTGAGCAGGAGAATTGCTCGAACCCGGGAGGCGGAGGTTGCAGTGAGCTGAGATCTCACCACTGCACTCCAGCTGTGTTGGACTCTGCCTCAAAAACCAGAAAAATAAACATAAAAATATAATGAAGGAGATTATCAATTATTAAAGTACATAGAATTTTCTAAGTTTTTTTTTAAGTTTTAATTCATCTTCCACCTAATTGATGTCTGTTCTGCTTGTTTGATAAGATTTTCATACATTTTTAATTGCATTAATTAGTTGAAAACTAATCTTGTCAATAAGAAATTTACTTTTCTAAAAACATAACTTTTGTATGCAACTTACAGCTTTCATATGGATTTTTTTAATTTTGATGTATTTTTGACGCAGGTTCTCACTGTCTCCCAGGCTGGAGCACAGTGGCACAGTCACTGCTCACTGCAGCCCCGAACTCCCAGGCTCAAGCAATCCTCCCATCTCAACTTCCCGAGTAGTTGGGACTGCAGGCACACGCCCCCATGCCCAGCTAGTTTTTTTTTTTTTTTGTATTTTTGTAGGGACAGGGTTTTGCCATATTGTCCAGGCTGGTCTCGAACTCCTGAGCCCAAGCCATCCACCCACGTCAGCCTCCCAGAGTGCGGAGGTTACAGGCATGAGCCACAGCACCTGGTCTCATGCAGATATTTTTTAAGTGCCAAGTTTACATTTGCACACATCTAAAATGGTCAACAAAATGATACACTGTTTTTATCCTTTTCCAGCTGGGAGGTTCCCAGTCTTCAGCCAGGGAGGCCAAGAGCTTCATCTGTGAGTGATGTCTCTTTGAGGCACTGTTACCCTTTCTGTTGTGCTTTAGCACCATCCTCCGAGAATGGGGGCAGAACAGCAAACCTTGCTCCAGTGCTCTGGACAGCAGTACAGCTTTGAGTGGCAACCTTAATGTGCTCCCCAGCGTGTGATCAGGTCATCAAAACCAGATCATTGGCTTACGTGGCATGATCGGGAAGTGAGTTTATCTGTGATCTGAGGGTTTGAGGCATTAGTAACACTTTCAAGTTACATCCTCCCCCTCCGGGGAGCAAAAGTGTTGCCAAGAGCAGCAACAACAGCTCCGCAAGGAGGAAGAACATTCATGGGAGAGTCGGGGAGAACTACTGCCATCCGAGTGCCAGGGTCTTTCATGTAAATCCTCTCACGCATTCCCAGTTACTCAGCGAGACCGGTGTTGTTATGCCCATGTTTCAGAACAGGAAACTGATCCTCAGGGAGGTTAGGATCCTCAGGGAGGTGTAGGACTTACTGAAGTCATACAACCAGTAAGTGACTGAACTATGATGAAGACCCAGGTTTGCCCGACTGAGGTTAGTGCACTTTTTAGAATCTTAAGCTGCCTCAGGAGGGGAAGGTGATCTACATCATGAGCAGGGCAGCAACGCTCCCACCAGGCGTATCTCTGGGACTGTACTGTTTGGTCCCCTCGGTGCCATTGGAACTCTGCCATTCTTCCCACTCTAACAACTAACGGCATTGAGCAAGCACTTCCCATGCGCCAGGCTCTAGGAAGAGTCATTTACATATTTTAGCCAATGTCATCCTCCTATAGGCTTTACGTGGGAGCTGTTATCATCTCCATTTGGCAGCTTGAAGTTATTTGCCCAAGGTCATGAATACTCGGACCCAGGGTTCCCAGGTCCCAAAGCTGTCCTCTGAAATTCCACGCCTTACTCTCCCAGGGAAACATGGGCAGAGCCCCAGCTCACCATGACACACCAGCTCTATATGGGGAAACATATTTCCAAGTCTAAGATAACATTTCTATTTCTAACAACATTCAGGTGTGACCCAGAAATTTGGGATGATTCCTGAAAATGTTTGAATTTCATCTCAAAATCTTGGGTCTGGTTTCGTAGAAACTCATCCTAGATCTGCATCAGAGTTTATTAATGAAGAATTCCATTTGGCTTTGACTATCACAACCAGGGCTTAGCAAGCCCTTGAGTTTTAAAAGGGAAAAGTTGAGTTGGCACTGCTCTTTCTCATCTCAGATATCACCTGAATCCACAGACGGATGAAAAACAGAAGTGCAAGCTCGGTCTTTAACCAGAATATGCGTCTGACTCTAGACTACAGGAAATGGCTGCCATGTGCAGGCAAAGGAAATCAGGACAGGATAACGCTCCCTGCACGGATCACCCCAGGCACCAGAATAGCACAGCCCTGCAGAATAAGAGGCTTACATGGATGAGCAAAGCCAACATTCCCTTGCTTGGACCAACAGAAATGGGATACGCTCTTGGCTGCATTCACAAAGTAGGAGAAGCAGAAGAGGCACTGATCTGGGGGATGAGGAATCACACTTTTGCAGGAAGTGGACTGTGACTGAGGCAAGTAAAGGAAAGAGATTGTAAGCATCGTTGCAGCTGCTGATAGGGCGAAATAAAGGCTAAAAGAGCAGATTCTACACACATCCTCCCTGTGTCTAAGGATTTCTGCTACTCTGGACCAGGACCTCAGGATATTCCCTACCTATACCCCTATAAATAGCTTATTTAGGAAGGAATTGACTCAGAGAAATTTCCATAAAAATGAAAAAATGTACCCAACACAGATCAACACAATGTTAAACCAAGAAAAAAGGGGGAAAGTAAAATAGCCCAAGAAAGAGATTGTGATGGAACAGACAAACACTGGGTGTGCAGAGTATACAGTCATGGATTTTGTTAATGGGAAGGAGCAGTAGCCTCTATAAACTAAGAGCTTAAAGCAGAGATTTAAGGGATGATATGGCAGAAAAAGGAGGTGAGACCTGGGCTGATAGTGCTCAGCAAAATAGAGTGGAGGTTGCTGTGAAAGTAGCACGTCAGATAAGAGACCACGGCAAAAACGTAAGAGGCCCAGATGGCAAGACTGGGAAAAGACAGCGAACCTCAATGGACATGGACAGTCATAAATTCAGCAAACTTTCCAGGTGCGCTGGGAGGGGACACCTGGACAAGGGAGGGCACTGGCTGGTGTGAGGTGTTAGGTGTTTGAGAAGCACAAGAAAGTGGTATCTAAGGACAATGGGATTGGACAACCATTGCTGGGTTCCACTAACACTCTGCAAAAAGATGTGGGTGATTTTAATTTTTTTCTTGTTTTTTTTTTTTGTTTGTTTGTTTGTTTTTGAGGCAGGGTCTCACTCTGTTGCCCAGGCTGGAGAACCACTGGCATGAGCAGAGCTCACTGCAGCCTTGACCTCTTGAGCTCGAGTGATCCTCCCACCTCACCCTCCTGAGCAGCTGGGACTATGGGCATGTGCTACCATGCCTGGCTAATTTGTGTACTTTTTTGGTAGACACAGGGTTTTGTTGCCCACAGGCTGGTCTCAAACTCCTGAGCTCAAGCCGTCCTCCTGCCTTAGCCTCCCGAAGTACTGAGATCCCGAAGGCGTGAGCCACTGTGCCTTGCCAGCTGTGGGTGTTTAACAGGCAACTGAAAACCCAGTTTGAGCTGAAGGAATTCACAGACAGTGCAGAGTAAAAAGAAAAGAAAACCAAGTTTGAGAGCCAAAGGAATTTCCTAGTAATTTACAAAGGGTCTCTCATCTCCTGAGCAGGTGGGAGATAGAAAAAGTGGAAAACTACGCCTAGCTGGCATTCCTCTTTGTTTTAAGGCAATGCAAAGTCCTCTTGTTTCTTAAGAAAATACAGGCTCCTTTCAGAATACCACTGTCGCAAGGTGTCAGAGTAGCAGCAGGACCCAGCCAGGACCTTTTCCCCCTAGAGATGCCACATTGGAGTGTTCATCTCCAGAACCCTGCAGGTCGGGTCCCAATGGCTGCAGCTCTGAGGCCCCGCTGCTCCTTATGATAACTGCATCCTCCAGTCTTCCAGTGATTAAGAGCTGCCACTTGCTGGGCGCAGTGGCTCACACCTGTAATCCCAGCACTTTCGGAGGCTGAGGTGGGTGGATCACAAGGTCAAGAGATCGAGACCATCCTGGTCAACATGGTGAAACCCCGTCTCTACTAAATACAAACAAAATTAGCTGGGCATGGTGGCACATGCCTGTAGTCCCAGCTACTTGGGAGGCTGAGGCAGGAGAATGCCTGAACCCAGGAGGCGGAGGTTGTGGTGAGCCGAGAATGTGCCATTGCACTCCAGCCTGGGTAACAAGAGCGAAACTCCATCTCAAAAAAGAAATAGAGCTGCCACCTGGCGTCTGTTACTGAGGTATCATCCCCTCTGCTATCAGTGAGCCTAGCAGAGCAGCCAACAATGGTACTGCTCAGCTTGTACAGTCAGAAGACACAAAGTGTGGTTGACCAGAAGGCTGAGGGGAGTCATCTCCACAGAAAATCATGATCCTTTGCCCAGTGTTCAGTTCTGTGGCTATGATCAGTACCAGAATCCATTGACTGCCCTCCCCGCCAGGAGGACGGAATCTGCAACAGCATGGCAAGGATCCATCATAATAATTCCCCAGTCGGCTGGGCGCAGTGGCTCATGTCTATAATCCCAGCACTTTGGGAGGCCGAGGCAGGCGAATTACTTGGGGTCAGTTGTTCGAGACCAGCCTGGCCAACACGGGGAAACTCCAGCTCTACTAAAAATACAAAACTTAGCCAGGTGTGGTAGCAGGCACCTGTAATCCCAGCTACGTGTGTGGCTGAGGCAGGAGAATTGCTTGAACCCGGGAGGTGGAGGTTGCAGCATGCTAAAATCACGCCACTGTACTTTAGCGTGGGCGACAGAATGAGACTCCATCTCAATAATAATAATAATAATAATAATTCCCCAGTCATTCACCAAATGGGCCTGTGGCCCTTTACTTCAGCAAACGTCCTACGGGAAGGAAAATAACCAACCGTTTAAGAATTGCTGTTGACATCATCTTTTTTTTTAAAGATGGGGATTCACCATGTTGGTGAGGCTGATCTTGAACTCCCAACCTCAGATGATCTGCCCGCCTTGGCCTCCAAAGTGCTTGGATTACAGGTGTGAGCCACCACGCCCAGCCTAACTAACATCGTTATCTTGAGACCTGAGGTTAAACCGTGGGTGTGGAGGGGAGATAATAATGAAGCCCTTGCCAAGGCCCAGTTGATGTGAACCCACCCCATGGTCCATTTTCCCAGTCTCTGAATATGCAGCTGGGGTTGACGTGCTTGAGAAGTGCCACACTCACCATGGCAGTTCCTTGGTCTGTCCAGTGAGGGCATCATAGTGAAAAAAGCCAAAAGGGAGATGCTGAAGCTTCCTCTTCTAAAATCAAGATAGAAAATTAAAGACAATATCACAGGCTGAATGCAGTGGCTCACACCTGTAATCCCAGCACTTTGTGAGGCCGAGGCAGGTGGATCACCTGAGGTCAGGAGACCAGCCTGGCCAATATAGTGAAACCCCATCTCTGCTAAAAATACAAAATTAGCTGGGCGTGGCAGTGGGCGCCTGTCATTTCAGCTACTTGGGAGGCTGAGGTGGGAGAATCGCTTGAACCTGGGAGGCGGAGGTTGCAGTGAACCGAGATCGTGCCACTGCACTCAAAGACAATATGGCAGCCCATGGGCTGGCAAGGATGAAGGCCATGCCTGAGGATCTAAAGCAGGACTCGGTTAACATCTTAGACCTTGTGGGTCCTGCAGTCTCCACTGCATCCATTAGCCTCCAGCACACGAGCAGCTAGAGACAAGCTGCGAATGAATGAACATTTCTGAGTTTGAATAAAACCTTAGTTATGGACACTGACATTTGAGTTTCATACGGTTTTCACATATCACGAAATATTCTTCTTCTTTCGATTTTTTACCAACTATGTGAAAGTGTGAAAGCCATTTGTAGAGCAAAGGAGGTATAAAAACAGGAAGTGGGCCAGCTTTGGCCCACGGGACTTGTGGACTACTGATGTGAAGGATGCAGGGGCGGCGGTGCCCCATCATATGTCTATTAAATTCTCTAGTCTGACCTTGGAAGACACCAGATAGATCCCGAAAACAACAGGTGACCACAAAGTCAGGTTAACAGGAGTTGCAGCCAGCAGAGCAGATTAACACAGCTTCAGGCAGGGTCATGAGCAGCATTATCATGTGGCCAAATTTGTTTGTTTGTTTGTTTTTTGAGACAGAGTTTCGCTCTTGTGGCCCAGGCTGGAGTGCAATGGTGCGATTTGGCTCACTGCAACCTCCACCTCCTGGGTTCAAGTGATTCTCCTGCCTCAGCCTCCTGAGTAGCTGGGATTACAGGTGCCCACCATAATGCCCGGCTAATTTTGTATTTTTAGTAGAGATGAGGTTTCTCCATGTTGATTAGACTGGTCTTGAACTCCCTACCTCAGGTGATCCAACTGCCTCAGTCTCTCAAAGTGCTGGGATTAGAGACGTGAGCCACTGTGCCCGGCTGTTTATTTTTTAATCATAAAAAAGAATCTGAAATAGTTGCCAGGGGGAAAATATGCATTCACAATTTTTCCTAGAGCTGTGTTAATTCTCCTGCCCTCTATAATAACGGGGAAGAGAACTGGGAGGTCCAGCTCTTCTGCTGAACATCACGGGGATATTTTGCCAACCAGGCCAGATGAGCACGAAGTAACTGACCTGCTGGAAGTCTCTGTAAGACACATGAGCTGCAGAGACTGGGAGGGGACTCTTAATATTCCGGAAGCTGCCACACACCCATAAAAATGTTGGAATCCAGTGGTCAGGGGTGTGCTGGGACACACACACCGAGTGACACACCCAGTTGTCTCTGACACCCTTTTTTTTTTTTTTTGAGACAGAGTCTTGCTCTGTTACCCAAGCTGGAGCCTCTGCCTCCTGAGTTCAAGCTCAGCCTCCTGAGTAGCTGGGATTACAGGCATGAGCCTCCAAGCCCAGCTAATTTTGATACTTTTAGTAGAGACAGGGTTTCACCATATTGGCCAGGCTGGTCTCAAACTCCTGACCTCAGGTGATCTGCCTGCCTTGGCCTCCCAAAGTGCTGGGATTACAGGCGTGAATCACTGTGCCCAGCCTGATACCCACTCATAGGAGACAAATGATTCTGTCTTGCACTCCCCACCATGAAAAAAGAGGCACAAGGCTTAGCAGACCTCTCTGCATTCTGGAAGCAGCCCCATCTACACCTGGGAGCACTGGCTTGCCCTGCAGATCCGGTGACACTAAAGGCTGAGCTTTCAGTGGGAATCGGAGCAGGAAAGCACACTGCAGCAGGTCCACGCTGGGTACCCAGGGCCCGACACCCAGGCCATGTGACCAGACAGACCTATGGGATCAGAGGTATCAGGGGTGATTCACAATAGCAAAGATACAGAACCGACCTAAATGCCCATCAATGGATGATTGAATTGGCCAGGTGCAGTGGTTCATACCTATAATCCCAGCACTCTTGGGAGGCTAAGGCAGGAGGACTGCTTGAACTCATGAGTTTCAAGACAAGCCTGGGCAACATAGTGAGACCTAACTAAGCACCCTCTCCACCCCATCCTGGCATGACTGACTTGCCTACATGGTTTTTCTTTCTAAGACTTACCATCCAGAACATTATGCCATCTTTTCTTTTTTTTTTTTCAGTATTTTCTCATAATATACCATGTTTTCATCTGTTTGTTTGCTTCTTGTCTATTCACCTCATCAGAACTTGAGCAGCGTTATAATAGCACGGATTTGCTCTGTTTTATTCTCACTGTGTACCTGGCACATAGTTGGTACTCAATAGATAGAAGCGGCAGCAGAGCACTGAAAATAAGCTCAGCAGGAAATGAAGAATTCCATTATTTGTCTTAAAAAGGTAGACAAGCCAGGCATAGTTGGTCACACCTGTAATCCCAGCACTTTGGCAGGCTGAGGCAGTCAGATCCCTTGGGCCCAGGAGTTAGAGACCAGCCTGGGCAATAAGATGAAACCCTGTTTCTACAAAAAATACAAAAATTAGGTAAGGTGGCATGAGCCTGTAATCCCAGCTATTCAGGAGGCTGACGTGGGAGGATCACCTGAGCCCAGGAGTTAGAGGCCGCAGTGAGATCATGTCACTGCACGCCAGCCTGGGCGACAGAGCAAGATCCTCCTGACTCCAAAAAATAAGAAAAAGAAAGAGGCAGACAAGTCACTAACATGGGGAAATACGGATCATGACAGGAGAGAGCTGGCTTTTTCAGAAAAAGACAGTTATTACGTATCCAACAACAGAAAAATGGGTAAAGAAAATTTGGCATATATACACAATGGAATACTGTTCAGCCATAAAAAAGAATGAAATCCCATCATTCTCAGCAACACGAATGGAACTGAAGACATTATGAAAAATGAAATAAGCCAGGAACAGAAAGTTAAACACTGCATGTTCTCAGTCACATGTGGAAGCTAAAAAATGTCAGTCTGGCAGAAGTAAAAAGTAGACAGAGGATACTTGAGGCTGGGAAGGGAGAGGAAAATGGAGTGACAGGGAGACATCTATTAAAGGATACAAAATTACAGCTAGACAGGAAGAACAAGGTCTAGTGTTCTGTACCACTAGAGGATGACTACAGGTAACAATGTATTACATAGTTTCAAACAGCTAGAAGGAGGTGAGCCAGTGGCTCACACCTGTAATCCCAACACTTTGGGAGGCCAAGGTTTGTGGATCACCTGAGGTCAGGAGTTTGAGACCAACCAGCCTGGCCAACATGGCAAAACTCCGTCTCTACTAAAAATACAAAAAATTATCCAGGTATGGTGGCGGGCACCTATAATCTCAGCTACTTGGGAGGATGAGGCAGGAGAATTGCTTGAACCTAGGAGGCAGAAGTTACAGTAAGCCGAGACTGCACCGTTGCACTCCAGCCTGGGTGACAGAATGAGACTCCGTCTCAAAACAAAAACAAACAACAAACAAAAAATGGAAATAGCTGGAAGGAGGATACTGAATATTCCCAACACAAAGAAATGATGCATGTTTGAGATGAGGGATGTGCTGATTATGCTGATCTGATCACTACACAGTAAATGTATCGAAACATTACCATACACGCCTGAATATGTACAGTTACTATTTGTCAACTTTAAAGTAAAATGTTAAAAGAGAAAAAAATAGACAAGTGAGAGAACAAGAAATTCATCCCACACCCAGGAGAGATGAAATTAACCTAATCTCAACAGAGTTCAGTATCTTCTTCTAACAGACAAGGAGCAGAATCTTTCATTGCGTGTTGGGAGGGGAAGAATGAGGTTACTCAAACAAAAAGTTTCGAACTTCTCAGAAGAAAAATGAACTTCGTCAATTCGAGATACTGTTAATACCCCATCTGGCCATGGCTGACGAAACAGACCTTTGGATTCCATGAAACGAGCCCCTTGCTAATGTCTCTTCTGCGTTCTTCAGACCTCCTCGGCAGGTGGCTGGCTTCTCTGTTCTTTTAACCCTCCAGAGGTCATGTGAAAAAAGCATGCTTGTTATGAAATAATCCTCTGGCTTCATTACCCAGGAAGTCCCTGCTTTGTTTTTGTTTTTATTTTCTCAAGCTCTGACAGTAGAAGTTTCTGGGGGGGAAATGTGGGGGAAACTGTGGGTCTTTGCAGAGCGGGGTGAAGTTGTTCAGAACCTGAAAGAAATAAGATATTGTATTTTCCTTCCTCACATTCTCTTGTTCACATCTTCAGAAGACAAAGTTACTCCCTTCGGTTCCCAGAAGTTGGTCTGCTCTTTTTTGTTTTTTAATTATAGAAAGAGGTTCTCACTCTGTGCCTGGCTGGAGTGCAGTGACACAATGGTTAGCTCACTGCAGCCTCAAACTTCCAGGCTCAAGGATCCTCCCACCTCTGCCCACTGAGTAGCTGGGACTATTGGCGTGTGCCACCACGCCCAATTAATTTTTAAATTTTTTCTAGAGAATCTAGTCTTACTATTTACCTAGGCTGGTCTCAAACTCCTGGCCCCACATGATCCTCCTGCCTTGGCATCCCAAAGTGCTGAGATTACATGCATAAGCCACCACACCCAGCCCATTTCTGCTCTTAGGGAGAGGCGAGTGCATCAGAGAGAACACTCTGTGCTCCCAAAAGAGGGAGGTGACAGAGCTCACGTTCCCTCAGCCTTTCACACAGCCTCCCCTCATCTTTCTCTCTTACTTGGCATCGTGGCTGTGCTAGGACCCCCTCATGAAGACCAAGATCCTCGTAAAGCAGACAAGAAGTTCATCCAGCACGAGTCAGGTCAGTATATCAAAATTAGCATAACTGGCAGAAACGCAGAGGCATTAATTACTCCTATTGACCACAGGGTTAGTAGAAGATTCCCTGGTTTTCATGCCCAGCACAGATTATGGGAGCAGCAGAGTACATGCTGCCCAGCAGCTTCCGGAAGCTTCTGTCCAGGAGCTGGAGGTGCTGCTGAAGTGCAACACGTCCCAGTGTGCTCAGACTGCCCGCAACATTGCCCCCAAGACTGCAATGCCGTCATGGAAACGGTGGCCCAGCTGCCCACTGCAGTCATCCATCCCAGTGCTGGGCTGTGCAGCAAAGAAGATGATTAGACGGCTCTTGTGCACGTTTTGTTTTCAAATAAAACCATGAGAAAGAAAGAAGGGGGCGGTGGAGGAAGAGGAAGAAGGAGGGAGGAGGAGGAGGAAGGAGAGGGAAGAGGAGAAGGAATTGACATCAGCAGGCTGATTACATCCTGTTCCTTGAATTCCTGCCTGAGTGTACTGACCATTCTCCCTACGGATGCTGACGATTCCCATCAAGCCCTTCAGAACAAATTGCATAATTGTGGAATCTAGACTTGGGCCACAACTGAGGGATTTTTTTTTTTCTCAAATCCAATTTCACAAAGTAAAAGCCTGATGAAATACAGTGAAGGCTGGTGCTCTAAGAACTGTGTTTCCCAAATCCAGAGGTCTGAAAAGGTTCTGCATACAGTCATTCACTCAATACTTAATTACAGAGCATGAATTCCATGCTAAGTGCTGAACTCAGCACTAGGAAGAAAAAGGTGACCTAGAGGCATATCCTCCTTCTAAAGATGCGTAGAGGCTTGCAGGAATGATCAGCTGTGTAGAG
The DNA here is from genome assembly GCF_049354715.1 of Callithrix jacchus. Taxonomy (NCBI): domain Eukaryota; kingdom Metazoa; phylum Chordata; class Mammalia; order Primates; family Cebidae; genus Callithrix; species Callithrix jacchus. Next base: position 7,723,688 of record NC_133508.1, read on the forward strand.
AGCTACAAGGCAGTTCGAGATTGGTAAATGCCCCAGGAGTGATGCGATTGTGGCACGTTTAAGGGTTAGCCAGAACCTGGGACCTAGACACAACACCACTTCTCATGAATTACATGAGTGTGGGTGTTTCACCGCCACGATGAGACACAATGCCTGCATTTATCACATGGAAATGGTGATGGCATGCCTGCCCCGCCAGATTGCTGTGAGAAGCCAATGAGAGACACGTGCAACATTCTCCGCACAGCGCTTGCCGTGCAGTAAGTGCCTAATCAATGCTAGTAATTACTTTCTTATTTTTTTTTTTTTTGAGACAGAGTCTTGCTCTGTCGCCCAGAGTGGAGTTCAGTGGTGCAATCTTGGCTCACTGCAACCTCCACTTGCCGGATTCAAGCGATTCTCCTGACTCAGCCTCTCGAGTAGCTGGGATTAAAGGCAGGCACCACCATGCCCAGCTAATTTGTTTGTATTTTTAGTAGAGACGGGGTTTCACCATGGTGGTCAGGATGGTCTTGAACTCCTGACCTCGTGATCTACCTGCTTCAGCCTCCCAAAGTGTTGGGATTACAGGCGTGAACCACCTCACCTGGCCGCCAGTGATTACTTTCAGTATTTCTAAGATGCAGATAAGGGAACAGCCCAGAGGAGGGGGAGCAATTCCAGAGGGAGGGATGCAGTAAGACTTCCTGCAGCAGGTAGCACTGGAGCTGGGTGTTAAGGAGTGAGTGAGCTTTGGGATTATGGATTTAACAGAGGAAGCTAAGAGAAGAGGAGGCGGTGTTGCGGGAATAGTGAGTGACGATTTTTGTTTTGTTCTGTTGTTCACTTGGGGATATTTTTGTTGCAAAGACAGCATGAAAGATAGCAGAGAATTCATATTGAAGAGATAGGCCAGAGCATATTATGAAGGATTTTGAATACCAGACTAAGAAATTTGGGCTTAATTTCACAGATATTATGAGCACTCCTAAAACATTACATTTTAGATGAGGGAAAAGAAAAGTATTCTTCAAGAAGATTAAATTTGGGCTGGGAACAGTGGCTGGTGCCTGTGATCTCAGTACCCTGACCTCCCAGCACTGCTGAAGTGGGCAGATCACCTGAGGTCAGGAGTTTGAGACCAGCCTGGCCAACATGCTGAAGCCCTGTCTCTACTAAAACAAACAAACAAAAAGAAACCAAAAATTAGCTGGGTGTGGTGGTGGGTGCCTGTAGTCCCAGCTACTTGAGAGGCTGAGGTAGAATCACTTGAACCCGGGAGGCAGAGGTTGCAGTGAGCCGAGATCGTGTCACTGCCCTTCAGCCTGGGTAACAGCGCAAGACTCAGTCAAAGAAAAAATAAAAAGATTAAACTGGAAGCAGTGGGTAAGAATGATGGAGCGGAGAGAAACATTGCAGTGAGGGAAGTCAGCTGAAAAGCTGCATAGATGTCTAGACAAAATGTGACACAAGCATGCCTTCACCTCCCTGCAAAGACCACAGTCCCCTGCACTCCAGCGGGGTTCAGAATCCGTGTCCTGGGCCACCATTGGTAACTAATCAGTGCTGGCTTGAGAGATAAACCCCATTATCCATCCCTGAACTAAAACCATGACAGAAGTGGCAGGGAGCTTTACTGCTACTGCCCCAGCAAATATGTCCTCCTCTCAAATGGAAAGGGGACCTCCTGACAACATCTGTGGGACCCAACAGCATGGGTCACCATAAGCCACAAATTGGTAACAAAGTCAGTTTTCAGTCGTTGGGGACGGAGGATTCAGTTCATGATTCACACAAACCGACTGACTGTTCTCTCCCAGTGTTTTATGGGTGGCACAACCCACAGGTCAATAGCGGCCTGGGAACTAGACATTTGAGTGGAGTTGGGTTATTTGATTCATAGTGGATTTTGGTTTTCCACAGGACCCCTGTGCCGTCATCTAGTAAAATCTGGTGGAAATTACAAACTGCAGAAATTCAACTCAGTGCTGCAATAACAGGATGCACCTGTAGATTTCATAGAATTAGCAGCAGCGTTCTCTCAACACCAGTTTGAGAGAAATAACCCTGTTTGCGTAGTGCCAACTGGGGCAGAATCTGATGTGTTCTTGCCTGCCTGCCAGCCATGGGAGGCACCGATCTCAGCAACAGCTTCCATCCGCCAATGACTTAACAAGCAAAGATGGAAGACCCACGTGCTCCAGGCTGTCCTGCATTGGTTCTTTTGCTCTTGATGGAATTACCAATTTGACAGATGTGCGTGCAATTAATTGGGGGCTTTCTGCTTCCAATCCAAATTCCCACACTCATATTGCTGGCTCTCTGGGAGCAAAAACCCTTCTTTGTTTTTGCTTCTCCCAGACCCTGGGCAGAGCTCCCTGTTCCTGGATCCTCACTGATATGTACTGAATTGAATTCTACTAAAGGGTGCACCCAAGAGTACACAAGCTAAGTGAAATGTAATTTGTGGGACCTCATGTGGACATCTCAGGTCATGTCTACAAGATAAAAGAGAGAAAAGCCTGGGGGCCACCACGGGCCTGGGAAAATGACCTCCAACTAAGCCTGATAAGAACATCCAATACATAAACAGCAGGCTCTCCGCCACCTCTTTTTCCACTGCCACTCTTCCAGAAAGCAAAGGGTTCTCTCCTGTTCAGACTTTGGCTCTGAGACCACAGCTCAGCACATCACTTCTCTAGAGAAAAGAAAGTCTGAGATGAGAGAGCGAGGCTGCTTTCTTGTGGTGCCAGTGTGCGGTGCAGGGCAGGCCTGATCGCTGAACGGATCCTGCAGACTGAGCGGTCACCTCCCCTTTCTAGTGCCCATTTCTTCTCCTTTTTGGGAAGACTGTCAGCATCCTCAGTGCAGGGCCACATCTTTATTTCTTGGCTGTCCCCACAGGTTCTAGCATGATGCTTTGATTAATTGCAGGTGCTCAGTCAATGTTGCTGGCTTACGTGACAGGTGAAATTATTCTTTCATCTGGGTTTCACCTCTTCCTTTCCTTTTTATTTTTTTTTTAAGAGGTAAGGTCTTGCTCTGTGGCCCTTGCTGGAATGCAGTGGCACAATCATAGTTCATTGCAGCCTTGACCTCCTGGGCTCAAGCGATCCTCAACCGCCTTGGCCTCCTGAGTAGCTGGGACTATAGGCATGTGCCACGGAGCTCAGCTTTGCCTTTTCCTTTCTTTGCACTCCCCTGGCGGAGATGCTGGTAAGCAGCGAACCAGTCAAGAGGACAGCAGCAGGAGGGGAAATGGAGAAACCCCATAATTCCGAGACTAAACAGGTCCTGGCTCACAGAGGAAGTCATGCTCCATGTTTCAACATATCCTCAAACCTCATTCAATTCCAAAATGCATGAAGATGAAATGGGAATTTTACCCAAGATTTTTTGTGGGCTGTTGGGGAGAAGAGTTAACATACTCCCAACTCTTCTCTTCAAATGATTTTTAAATTTTCCTCCAAGCTCTCAATCATTTCTCCAAAGCTCCCCTGCTCTTCTCACTCTGTCTGGGTCCTTCCTCTGCCACTTCCCTCAACATGGCTTCTCCATCATGGGCCAGCATTTCTTTTATTCTGTAGAGCAGGTTTTCTCACCCTGGCCACCTCCAATTTGCATGTTATGCCTCCACACCAAGTGAGCCTCAGAGCACCAGTGTTTTAATCCCTGAGAACAATCCTCGGAGGATTCAGCACAGAGGCCCTCTTAGCAGCCTGTAGTCTCCAGAGTGACACGTCCTCAGCAGTCAGAGTGAGCAAGCTATGGTGCCCGTCACCAAGGGGGCCCGTCACTCCCCTCTGCACTCACTTCTCTCCTACCTCCTCCTTCCCTATCCCTTCCTTCCTCCTTCCCTTTTATTTCTGCATTAAATGATTCATGGTTATTCCTTTCATAGGGGTGTCTGTGCCACTTGGTTCTATGGGCATTTTTTTTTTTTTTTTTTTGAGATGGAGTTTTGCTCTTGTCCCCCAGGCTGGAGTGCGAGTGGTGTGATCTTGACTCACTGCAACCTCCACCGCCTGGGTTCAACCGATTCTCCTGCCTCAGACTCCTAAGTAGCTGGGATTACAGACACTCAAAACCACACCCAGCTAGTTTTTGTGTTTTTAGTAGAGACAGGGTTTCACCAAGTGGGCCAGGCTGGTCTCAAATGCCTGACCTTAGGTGATCCACCCGCCTCAACCTCCCAAAGTGCTGGGATCACAGGCAAGAGCCACCACGCCCACTGGTTCTATGGACCTTGTTGAAGTGACCACTGACAAGCCCTGAGGTTGAGAAAAGGAAACGAAAGGTGACTGATTTCTCATCACCAATCTCCTTTTTCCCTCTACCCCTTGGCCCCCACTCTCCAATCTAGACTCTCATAAACAGAAATGATTTCCATTCATTATTGTGGTTGGAGTCGGGGGTGGCAAGTCAAGCTTTGAAGTTGTCTGCATAATAAATGCTGTCTTCAAGGACCGTCCCGCATTGTAGGAACAAGAGAACAATCCAAGTGAACAACTAACTCCCATCCACAAACGCTCCCGCCTCCCCGCCGTCCCCTAACCTCAGCCTCCTGCACTTGGAGTTCACCAATCCATTTGATGAGCTCAAATCAGTGAATTTTCTCCTCGCCAAAGCTCACAAATTCTGCTTCCCACTTCTCGCCCCATGTCCAGGCGTTAAAAACTGCATTTTCCCTTTGCCTGATATTCTGGCATCAAGCCTTCTTGCCATTCCGATTTATGTCACCTTCCTCCAGTTCTTATTATTTCCCTCCTGGAGAGTATCTCAGCATCTCTATGCCTCAGTCTCCCCTGCATGCCCCACCCGCTCAGCCTCATCATCACATCACTCGGTTGTGTTCCGCCTGGGTTAGACAGCTTCGGTGGCTGAAGTCTACAGATCTTATTCTGTTTTTCGAGGTCCACCTGACTCTGAATCCAGCTGACATTTTGCCCTTTGTCAGGAATCACCTACCGAGGCCGCATCCATCCTTCAAGGAAAATACGTGGGACTTTCCTGATCACATCAGCTCAGCAACTTTTCCCTCCAAAATTTAAATTGCTCTTCTTACAATCATTAGTGGTCTTAAACCTAAGGGAAGTCGGTCTGGGTCAGAAATTTGTTGTCCGCTGTGATGAGCAGTTTCCTCTGGGAAGTACCAAGCGTTTCTGATAATAGACTTGAGCAATTTCCTGATGAAGTGAGACTCAGCTTGCTCTCTTGACTGTCTGTCCCTGGATGAACTTAGTTACCTTTAACCAAATGTTCTTTTCTTGAACTAAATCTACCAATGTTATCTAGATACCTTTTCTTCAAAATAAAAAAAAAAATCCTCTACTAGGTAAGAAATCTTTGAACTGGACTTATTGGAAATTACCTCCTTGTAGCAGGTTTGAAACAAAACTTTGAATTTGCCTCACAAAGAATTTGTCTGAAACTGCTTTAGTGTTGCCAGTTATATTCATATGCACGTGTGTCCTCATACACAGTGACTGGCCACTCATATGTGTTATGCGCTGTGTTAGGCGGTGTGAGCTTACCGATAAGCTGGACATAGGGCCATCCTCCAGAGGCCCACAGTTTCACACCTTAACCTGAGATCCTTCGACCCTTGAAGTTCAAAGCGCCCACAACTGCTGGGTGTGGTGGCTCATGCTTGTAATCTCAGTAATTTGCAAGGCTGAGGTGGGAGCATGCCTGCCGTCCCAGCTACTTGGGAGGCCGAAGTGGGAGGATCACTTGAGTCAAGAAGGTAAAGGCTGCAGTGAGCTGAGATCACAGCACCGCACTCCAGAAACCCTGTCTCAAATAAAACAAAGTGCCCATCGTGAAACCTCCTACGGATTTATCCAGGGTGTGTGCTGATGCGCATTTCTCTAAGGATAAGAAAAGAGTGTTTACTCCTGTGGAAGACAGTATGGAGATTCCTCAAGCATCTACAATCAGAAATACCATTTGAGCCAGCAATCCCATTACTGGATATATACCCAAAGGAACAGAAATCATTCTACTATAAATCACATGCACCCGTATGTTTATTGCGGCACTGTTCACAACAGCAAAGGCGTGGAACCAACTGAAATGCCCATCAGTGATAGACTAGATGAAGAAGATGTGGTACATATACACCATGGAATACTATGCAGCCATAAAAAGGAATGAGATCATGTCCTTTGCTGGTCTCAAACTCCTGACCTCGAGTGAACCACCTGCCTTGGCCTCCCAAAGTGCTGGGATTATAGGCGTGTTCTACTGCATCTGGCTAATTTTTGTATTTTTTTTTTAAATAGAGACCGGGGTTTCACCATGTCTGCCAGGCTGGTCTCAAACTCCAAACCTCAGGTGATCCACTCACCTTGGCCTCCCAAAGTGCTGGGATTGTAGGCGTGTTCTACTGCGCCTGGCTAATTTTTGTATTTTTTTTTTTTAATAGAGACTGGGGTTTCACCATGTCTGCCAGGCCGGTCTCAAACTCCAAACCTCAGGTGATCCACTCACCTTGGCCTCCCAAAGTGATTACAGGCATGAGCCACCAGGCCCAGCTGACGTGATGCGTTTTGGAAGCATGAATTCCTTTGCTTGCCTGGATGATTTTCTTTTTGTCAATATCTTTGCTTGCTTTCTAGTATTTAAACAACTGTGTTTTGCTCTAACTATCCAATGGCTTTAAGTTTGAGACAAACTTCCAGGGAGCAAAACCGTCAACCATTTCACAATTATCAGAAGAGCACTCAGGTCATAAACAAGACTGAATTTTACAAAAATCCAAAGTTTAAAACCAAAGCCCACTTTTTGCATGATCCTTTAAGAGAAAGACAAATCTGGAAGCAAAACACGTTATAAAATGACAGTGCACTTTCAGGAGCCCAGGGCATGGTGGTGAGATGATAATGGCTCATTTATAGTTCACAGACTGTAAGTCATGGGGGATTATTTATGAATTCTCAGGACTCATGGGTTTGCTGCATCCTTCCCCATTATTTGAATATTGGAGGCTGCATGACCAGGATCTTGGCAGGATTTCACTCCTTCATCCCAGGTGGCCCCTGCTGACTCCCCAGGAAGCTGTAGCCCTGGGGGAGGACTCAGTTTGCAAAGTGCTGGGCGAGACCACTGCCAAGAAGTGCTTGCTCACCCTACCTTCAACGGCAGGGGAATCTCCCTCTCCCTTTGTGGGCGTAGCTGAAGAAAGGATTCATAAATGAAGCTTGATCCTTCTCATCAACCCCGGTTCACACCTCCAGCAATTGAACTTGAAAAAAACCTGGTTTGAAACATTACCGCAAACTATATTGTCATCAAAAAAGAAAAAAACACTTCCTATATTTGAGATGAGAGAATAGAGTGCGAGGCAGTTTCCTTTTAAGCCCGATGCTTAAAGAGAGCAACTCCTGACTCCGATAGACACTTGATGGGCCCACAGGGGTGACAGTCCAGGCGGACTGATCTTCCCATCCCACATCCTCCCAGCGCGATGCCAAGAAAAGGCTGACCACAACTGGGCCTTCTGCAGAGAAAGGCCTCCTCTTGACTGCCCCGGCTGCTCCCAGGGGTCAGGAAGATGGATTCACAACTGCTGATGTGGGGACTGCTCACGTTCATCATGGTTCCCTGCTGCCAGGCAGGTAAGGGCCTGTGGGTGCCCCCGGAATTCCGGGAAGGCTGATGGGCGTCCCTCTCCCAGCCACAGAACCAGAGGGAGCCCCAAGCAGATGGTTCCTAGAAGGGAGTTGAATCTTGGGTTCCACCTCTTGCCCTTGACCCACAGGGACTCCGGGTTATGCCTCAGTGTTCCTCAGTCTGTCAAGAGATCCTGAAATAGCATTAGGTTCTCCTGTCACTCACGGTCGTTGACAATTAATTCTGGGACAAATAGTGTGACATGATATTTGGATGTTACCAGGGCCCTGATGAGCAGGTTCCTCAAGAAGTTATCTTTTATTCTTCAGTGAATTTCCTTTTATTCTCTGCACTCCACGCGTCAGCTAAGGGGCTCTCAGGAAGCTCTTTAAGTTCAGGTTAAGTTGCTGGAGATGTCAGTGCTCATATATCAAATACTGGGATAATTTAAGATCTCAGAAAAGTTTAGCTTCAAGGATGGATGCCTTGCTTTACTGCCTCAGGAAATAATACCTAGGAATTTCCTTACAAGGGAAACTTTGCAGAATTTTTTTCAAATATGCATACTCACCTTTAGAATATGACTGCTTCTCATATTCCTATGTATACACATGATATGTATTTGCATATTTGTTTATATATGCAAATCTTAAATTTCATTCCTTCTTTCAAATGGGTTTTCTCAAAGTTTTTTTTGTTTTTTTTTTTTTTTTGAGACATGGTCTTTGTCACCCAGACTGGAGTGCAGGGGCGTGATATTGGCTCAGTGCAACCTCTGCCTCCTGAGCAGCTGGGACTACAGGCACACGCCACCACGCCTGGCTAATTGATTTTTTCATAGAGATGGGGTTTTGCCATGTTGCCCAAACTGGTCTTGAACTCCTGGGCTCAAGTGATCCATTCGCCTTGGCCTCCCAGAGTTCATGAACCACTGCGCCTGGCCGAGATTTTTTTTTAAAGAAATAAAAAACCACCAACTTCTACCTCAAACCACTCTTCCTAATTGAGTGTGAATTTTCTAATAATGTCTTCCCTTTGTTTACTCAGGAAGACAGATATGAAAGTTTATACATTTTTTTGAAGGTTCATAATGGCAAGAAGTAGAATGCTGACCGGCTGCAGAAATAACCTACTAAGAAATGAAAGATGATGACGCCTCTGAGGAGTCTGCTGGCTTGTTCAGGGGAAGTGGCCAAGTCGTGCTGGGCTGTGTGCTGGCCCAGATGTAGCAATGTCTTTAAAGAGGGCATTTTATTTATTTATTATATATGCTTTATTTCAATAGGCTTTCGGAGGACAGGTGGTGTTTGGCTACATGAATGAGTTATTTAGTGGGAATTTGTGAGATTTTGGTGCACTCATCACCCGAGCATGTGCGCTGTACTCAGTGTGTGGTCTCTCATCCCTCACCCACCTCCCACTCTTTCCCCTGAGTCCTCAGAGTCCATCGTGTCATTCTTATCAAGAGGGCATACTTTCAGGAAGGTTTTTAGTGTGATTTCTACCTCCACAGCGTCTTCGCTAACTCAATCCAAGCTAGAACAGCAAAATCTTTACAATTAGTCACGTTCTGCCTGGGAAACACATTTGAAGTAAACTTGTGTTATTTCCAGCCACTGGTGACTAATCCAGGGGTCTGAATGGTCTTGGTGGGGGCAGGGAAGGTAGAGTTCCATCAGGACTCTTTCACTCTAATCTCAACACCTGTCCATACCCCATGTGCCCCTCAACACTGTAGGAAATACAAAAATGAGGGAGACATAGTCCCTACCCGTAAGCAATTCATCACCTGGCGAGGAGGAGAAAAGCTTGGACATAATAATAGTAATATCAGCTAGAGGGTGGTAAGATCTACGGAGTGGGGGCTACCAGAGAAGGCTTCCTGAGGGTGACGTGTAATGGGGGATCCAAGGGACCATGCATTTCCATCAGTGAGATTCCAGGGAGAGAGACCCTTATGAGCCAAGACACAGCAGTGCTTTAGGGAGCTGCAGGTGCTCCACGGTGCTCCTGCGCTGGACAGGGCAGATGGGGGTGTGGGGAATTCAAACTGGAAAGTTTGGATTGGGCATTTTTAGTCTCTGTATTACTGAGCCCCTGGGATGTGGTCAGAAAGAGAATTCTCCTAGTTATAACTTCTTAACTTCACTTAGTAGGTAATAAAGAACCACAAGAAAATTTAAAGTTATAATTTATAAAGTACGTCCTACGTGCCAGGTATGTGTCTTATTGTAATCTTTATAGTCACTTTGCAATATGGATGTCATGATCCCCTAGATGAAGAAAAACCCAAAACTCAGACTCGCACAGGCAGTGACAGTGCCAGGGTTTGAACCTGGTCTCCCTGGATTGTTGTTTCCGCTCACTGCAAACAGGGATCAGAGCTTTATGGAGATGATACTGGCATAGAGTGGAGAGAGATCAGGTGCACAGTGACAGGTCATGAGGCTCTCAAAATAGTCCAATCATGAGGCAAACGAGGACCCAGTGGCCAAAGACAATGACATGGATAGTTTCTGTTATCAACAGGAATTCTCAGGCATCCCTCCAGGGTAGGAAACCATCTCATCACAGACCTTCTTTCTCCAAGAAGAACTCAGTGTGGAAGCAAATCAGTCTTTTTATTCCTCAGGGTGAGAGTCCTCTAATGAAATCACACTGTCAACAGATGCAATTTCTAGCTGATTCATAAGGGCAGATTTTCATTCTGAAAATTTCCAAAGCCACCATTTAACGTGGCGAGGGTTTATGAGGACATGTTAGTCAACTTGAGTGTTTTTAGTCTCTATATTACTGGGTCCTGGGATGTGGTCAGAAAGAGAATTCTCCTGCTGTTACCAATATGGCACGTTATTGAAGGCACATTTCTCAGAACTGTGGAAATTCTGAGAGCTTATGTGTCCCTTGATCATCTTTCTTTCATTCTAGGAATTCTGTGATCAAATCTTTATCCTCTAGACTCGAAAACATATGTATATATATAAAACAGTGTGGAAACACATTGAGATGATGTGTTTGTGTAACTATCCCTTCTTGTAAAGACAACTGCCCACAATGGAATTTCCCATCTTCACCTTTGTCAGCCAAACACAAAATGTTCAGCCCTTCACATTTAATCTTTCGACTTCTTGAGGTCCCAAAGTATTATTGCAACTATTACCTCATTCATCTTCATGACATGCCTTGAAGCTGTAGGGTTTCCTGAACACTGGGGCACTTCATAAAACAGACAGTTGCTACTTTCCTTAAATAGGCACTTTGGTAAATCACCTGTGCGTAGCCTTCATTTTAGATGTGAGACTTGAAAAAGAAAAAAATTGACTTCACAATTCTACACCAAAAGAATGAGCTTCACAAATGCGTCGGTTAGAGCTGCTAATATAGAGAGGTTGGTGGACTCTGTGACTCGGTTACTCCATCCCACTGCCCTCAGAGAAATATTCCTAGACTGATTTTTGCCTAAAGCCTTGGGTATTCTTTATACCTCTTTGTAATTGGGTTTTTGTTTTGTTTTATTTTGTTTTGTTTTTGTTTTTGAAACAGGGTCTCACTCTGTCACCCAGGCTGGAGTGCAGTGGCGAGATCTTGGCTCACTGCAACCTTTGCGTCCGGGGTTCAAGTGATTCTCCTGCCTCAGCCTCTGTGAGCAGCTGGGATTACAGGTGTGCGCTACCACGCCTGGTTAATTTTTTGTGTGTGTGTGAGACGGAGTTTCGCTCTTGTTACCCAGGCTGGAGTGCAATGGCGCGATCTCAGCTCACCGCAACCTCTGCCTCCTGGGTTCAGGCAATTCTCCCGCCTCAGCCTCCTGAGCAGCTGGGATTACAGGCACACGCCACCATGCCCAGCTATTTTTTTTTTTTTTTTTTTTTTTTTTTGCATTTTTAGTAGAGACGGAGTTTCACCATGTTGACCAGGATGGTCTCGATCTCTTGACCTCGTGATCCACCCGCCTCAGCCTCCCAAAGTGCTAGGATTATAGGCTTGAGCCACCGTGCCCGGCCTTAATTTTTGTATTTCTAGTAGAGATGGGGTTTCACCATGTTGGTCAGGCTGGTCTTGATCTCCTGACCTCAGGTGATCGCCCCCACCTCGGCCTCTCAAAGTGCTGGGATTACAGGCGTGAGCCACCCTGCCCAACCCTCTTTGTGATTATTTGTTGGGGTCATTCCTCTGCTAGCTATGGACATCATCAAGGCAGGCAGTCCCTCAACATGGCAGCTGTTCACGCTCCTTCCCCGCTCCTCTACTTGCCCCAGAATGAGCAGAAACTTTGCAGATAAAGCGAGAATTCCCTCAGGAAATGAGGCATGTTGCCCGAGGTCACAGGGAATAGAATCAGCAGGAAAGCAAACCTCGTAGGAAGCATGGGCCAACCACCAAGAAGACATGGTGAGGGTGTGAGTGTTTGACAGATTTCCTTCTGTAAAATGAGGAGGTCCACCCTGGGATGTTGAAACTCCCTTCCAGCTCCACCACTCTATGTCAAGGATTCTGGAAAGGAAATAAAATATGCTCTGCTTAAAAGGCATTTTCAAGCTGGGGAGATTTTGGATGAAAAAGTTTCCCAAATGAAGACATACTGGCAGAGTCAGCATTGAGTGAGTTTTGTGTGTCAATGCACCCAAGCCTGATGTCTCACCGTGGGTTATTTCCAGCTCTGAAGCGGTACTGTCCTGCACCCAAGTGTGACCCGCTGCTTCTGTAATCGCTGCAGTTGCAGGTGTCAAGGCAAAAACTCCACTAACTCAATTCTCAACATCTATCCAGTACCTCTTATGCTCCTTTTCAATACCATAGGACATGTAAAAATGAGCAAGACATACTCCTGATCCTTGAGAGAGTCATAAGCTGGTGAGGCGGAGAAACGCATTGAAATAGTAATAGTAACACAAGTCATATATGGTAACATCTACTGAGCGTGGGGCTATCAGAGAAGGCTTCATGAGGATGACATGGGAAGGGAGCCCCAAGGGACCAATTAATTTCAATCAATTTCAGGGAGAGAGGCTCCTGTGAGCCAAGACACAGTAGTGCCTAGGGAGCAGCAGGTGGCCCACCATGCTCCCGCCCTGGACAAGGAGGACAGGTCTTCTGCTGTTTGTTTGCTTGTGTAGGAATTTTTCCCCTTAAACAACATCCTTGGGGATGAACAGGAGAACTTTTACATGAGTGGGAATCCGTCTCTTTTCTCTATCCCAGGTCTTTTCCTGAGAGAAGAGAAAAGAGAATCTTTGTTTTGTTTTTTGGACAGAGTCTTACTCTGTCACCCAAGCTGGAGTTTGATGGTGCTAACTCAGCTCACTGCAACCTTTACCTCCTGGACTCAAGTGATTCTCCTGCCTCTGCCTCCTGAGTAGCTGGGATTACAAGTGAGCACCACCACACCTGGCTCGTTTTTGTAATTTTAGTAGAGATGGGTTTTGCTATGTTGCCGAGGCTGGTCTTACACTCTGAACCTCAAGCCATCCACCGGCCTGGGCCTCCCAAAGTGCTGGGATTACAGGTGTGAGCCACTGTGCCCAGCTGAAAAGAGAATCTTAATTCAGTTGATTACTTCTAAAAGCTTTAAGACCTTCTTCACTGAAAGAGTTCACATAGAAGCTGAACTAGAATCCAGTCCTCTTAAATATCACCTCAATATTCCCTGCACATCCTTACCTGGATTCTCAGTGATATTCCTTCCTCCAGCCATTCATGCATGAGGATTACAGAGAGGAAGATTCCAGCTCTTGTCCTCTTGTGCTCACGGTTTAACACGGGAAACAAAACATCGGCTGAGTGGCTCCCTTCCCTAAGTAAGTCAACAGCGTTTGCCGATATCCCCCACAGAATCCTCCGCCGTATTCTGAAGTAACTCACTCATTTAGGGGAAAACAATAATATAATCGTCTCTAGAAGTATTTTCCACTCTAAGATTATTCAGTTTTTTGACTGATCTCAAAGCGACTCTGGGGTTTGCTTCTGTCAAAAAGAAAACACAGTTCCCACTGGGAACGAGTAATGATTCAACACGCCGGCTGTACATTAGAGTGTGCATCCCGGATGCTTTAAAAACTGAGATCCAAGACTAATGAAGACAAATTAAGCAGACGCTCTGGGGACCAGAACCGAACGTCACAATACCTTCTCTTCCAGGTCCTCGCACGCTTCCATATTGCACTTAGGACTGAAACTCACCAAGTTCGAAAGGTGGAATAATGATTTTCCCGGTTGGTTTGATTCAATTACCTCATTTCTATTCACTGGGAACAGGTGTGCTCAACAGTACTTCTCAACCTCTAGTGCATTTAGAGATCATTCAGGGATCTTGTCATGAAGCAAATTCTGACTCGGGAGGTCTGGGGTTAGCACCTAAGACTCTGGTGAAAACAGATTCCACGTGAGGCCTATGTTGTTGGTGCACAAACCCCATTTTAAGTAACGAGGCTATCATGTCAGAGAAGAAATATGCATTGCTTCTAACCACACAGAACTCGTGATTGAAATGAGAAAATAGGCTGAGCGCGATAGTTCACGCCTGTAATCCCTGCACTTCGGGAGGCCAAGGCAGGAGGATCACATGAGCCCAGGAGTTCAAAACCAGCCTGGGCAACATAGTGAGACCCTGTCTCTTAAAAAAAATCAGAAAAAGGGAAAAACAATCTGGGAAAGATCCAATACTGCAAAGAATGCCATGAATGATCAGAACAGGGAGAGCAACATGCTACCTGGAGAACTAGAAAAAAAAGTTCTCAGAGAATGTGGCCTGGGACCTCCTGGCTCTGAACGGTCAGCTCCTATCAGGAGAAGGGCTGGAGGATGGTGTTTTCTAGTGATTTTTCTGGAGTCCTATATTTGGACCATGTTCCACGAGTAGTGACCTGACCAGTTAGAGAGATGAGGTGCTTGACGAGGACCACTACATAATGAGCCATGTTTCAACACACATGCAGTTTTGGGTGTGTGCCAAGAAAAATGAGTCTCAGGTGACTAAAGATTCTCAGACAAAAACGAATACTTTTGCTCAGAGAGATGGCATGCAACTGCTTCTCACCTTGCTTCAACCTGCAGTCTCTGCAGGTGTCACTGGCCCCCAGCAGATGTCCTTGGTGCAATGGGTCAGTGATCACTAGGATGGCCAGCACCACATGACCCTGGATGGCAGCCAAAGAAGTCTTGGGTCTTGTTTCCCTAACTCCACATTTTTCCCTGACCCAGCCCCAGCCACGTGCACACCACAAGGCTGGAGTCCCAGTGCTTCAGTCCAGACAGCCCACTCCCCGACTCCCATCCCCAGCCAGTTCCCAGGGGGCTTTTGACCAACAGCTCTGCCTGCAGCCCTTGAGCCAGATCCAGGCATCCTGCACACAGGAGGGCTTCAGGTGGCAGGAAACTTCAAGGCAACAAAGTGTGTGGGTGGCATGGGTGGGGTTGACTGGAAGGTCAGTATGCTAGGAGGAAAAGGAACGGGCAAGATACGGATCAGAAGTATTCACATCCTGTGCCAGCGGAGGGGCCTGCCCATGGTGGAAGGTGTGGCCAGACGAGCTCCTGGCCCACGTCCCTGCCTGTCCCAGGCTTTTTCCTCCCATGCTGCACGTAGTGCAGGAATGAGCTGGTGCAATTGGACTCACAGCAATTGAGTCATTTTTTCCCAAAAGAAGAAAGAGCAGTGTTTTAAACTGCTAAGAAGGAAGGAAGGAAGGATAAGAAGGAAGCTGCAGCTGGGTGCAGTGGCTCATGCCTATAATCCCAACACTGTGGGGGGCCGAGAGGGGAGGATCCCTTGAGCCCAGGAGTTTGAGACCAGCCTGGGCAACATAGTGAGACCCCACCTCTATTTTGTAAAATGATAATTAATTTTAAATAAGGAAGTTGTATGGAAGCCATCGGTCCCTTTATCCTAGAGTGTGGAAGATAGGACTGCCACCAACAGCCCCTGATTTCCTTTGGTAGGAAAGGGAGGTGAGCAAAGCTGTGGACCAGGGAACGGATGGCTGGTTAAAGCCGGCCATGCAGCAACTCTGATACTGTTACCTATTTTTCCTCTCAGGCTTATTTGCTTTAAACTTTGTTCCAGAAAACCTTTGAATACTAACTAGAACCGCGACAGTGGATGCCCATTGCCTAATGCGACCTTTCGGGTGTTATGTTAAGACATAGTATTACTTCGGTTAATTCTCAAAATAAAGTAGGTCATATGATTTTCCCCGTTATATGCCTGGCAAACTGAGGCTTACAGAGGTTAAATAGGTCGCCCGATACAGCCCTATGAGGAAGGGGCCAGGATCAGAAGCAGGCGGTCTCATTCCAGAACCTGTCTTCTTTCCTCCTGCTAAAGGTCAAAAGACGAAGGTGCCATGTGAGCAGGAGAGTTATTTTTGGTTTTGACAAAGGTGAAGTAATAGGCTCTGAGTAATGCCACTGCTCCTCCAGCCCCAGGTGCATTGAGTGAGGCAGCACCCACAGAGCTGCGCGGCGCTCCTCACGCTGCTGGAGCAGCCAGCCTCCTGCAGGATGGTTTGCGGCCCATCTGGTCCTTGGGGTCTGGGTTCTCCAGGTCCTGCTGTTCTCTGCAGTCCTCCTTCTACCCCCAGAGCAGCATGGATCAGCTTTAGAGAAAGCGGCACTGTCGCACCTGCCCCAGCAGCCACAAAACAGAGGAAATTCTGAGCACCTCCAGGTGTGAGTCACCACACCACCTTCAGGAATTGCCACCTCTGCCCACAGAATCACCCACTCTTTTCTGTTTGGGACCAAAATAGATACCTCCTTCAGAAGCCGCTGCTTTCTGTACTCTCAGCAATAAAAAAACAAAGGCAAGGATAGGTGTGTGCCTCTGAGGCATGACAAGGGGGCACGTTCTCTCCCGAGAAGGTTTACCGAGAGAAGAAGTTGCTACAGCAGTAGGGGTAGCAGATGGTTGGGGGTACAGGAGGAAGGGGGGAAATCAGCGTGATCGGAAACGACTTCTTGAGTGGCAGGAACTTCCCGGTCTTGGGTTTGTTCGTTCCTTTGTGCATTCATTCATTCAGCAAGTGTTTGTTGAGCAACTGCCGTGTGTTGAGGACAGGGTTTGAGACAGAGATGAATGAGAGCCCGTCCTTGACCTCTGCACAGACGGTTATCACACAGGCTAAGTGCTGAGATAGAAGTTTAAAGGCGTCGACGGAACGCACAGATCGATGTTCATCCCCCACAAAACCAGCACAGCACACATCAGGACCGCCTCATTCACATCACGTTAGGCGCAGAGAGGACAGCAGAGAGCATTGTTTTGTCATCAACTACTAAAATTATGAAAGCCAAACACCACTCATTTTGAACTTAATGTAGACAGAGAACGTACAGTTTCCCTTTGCTCAAGAAATTCCTTTACAGGGACAATGGGACTATTTCAAGTGGAAGTGTTGCAATTCCTTTATAACAAGCTGTTCACTAGTGCCCACATTCCCCAAGGGTTCCAGAAGCACCTTTAATAATAGACAGCTCTGACCAACTGCCCCATGCACGTGCGTGTGAACCATTCTCCAATCCTGAAAGTCTGTGACCTCTCCAAGGAAGGGAGGAAGGAATCATATTCATCCAGTTTACATTATCATGCACTTTGTAGCAAAGCAGCAATGTTTCTTTAAGAATACATATACAGAGACACACACAGAGAGAGAAACATATACATATATGTAGCTGGGTGTGGTGGCTCATGCCTGTAATCCCAGCACTTTGGGAGGCTGAGGTGGGCAGATCACCTGAGGTCAGGAGTCTGAGACCAGCCTAGCCAATATGGTGAAACCCCATTTCTACTACAAATACAAACATTAGCCCGACATGGTGCAGAAGCCTGTAATCCCAGCTCTTGGTGGGGCTGAGGCAGGAGAATGCTTGAACCTGAAAGCAGAGGTTGCAGTGAGCCGAGATCGTGCCACTGCACTCTAGCCTGGGTGACAGAGCAAAACTCTGTCTAAAAAAAAAAAAAGAAAAAGAAAAAGATATGTGTGTGTGTGCGCGCGTGTGCGTGTGCGCGCGTGTGTGTGTGTTTTCCTCATGAAATGAGCCCTTTGAAGCAAATTGGCCCATCTTTTCAGAGAAAGATCAGTTTATTACGTTACCAAGTAAAGGGCAAAGGAATCATTCTAAAAGTTTCGTTTGAAGTCCCCAGAGTTTAAGTTGACGTCAGCCTCTTCCTGCCCCGGCGCCCCGAGAGTTTCCCGGGAGTTTTGGGGATGACACCCGGCTGCGTGCGTGACATGTCGCTGGCTGGGGACTGGCCTGGTGGCTTCCCCCAGCAGAGCCTGCAACCCAGCTGAGCACCGGTGTGGTCTCTGCTTCCGGTCCTTGTGGCGGCACATCTGTTTTGAGCCTGATTTAGAACAAAAAGAACTTTTGTAAAGGAGAAAACTCCTTATTTTAAGTGGAAAGCAAAAAAAAAAAACAGTTACCTTTAAAAAAAAAAAAAAGGTGGGGGGTGGGGAGAGGGGTCGAGAATAAAAGAGCTGTTTCTCCAGACTTGGTGGTGCTCTCAGCACTCACCGCAGGGTGAGCCTTTTGGCTCTAGGAGCTGGTCCCTAGTTTACTGCACTTTGGGCTTTCACTGCCTTTCACCCACCGGACCGTCAGTTTCACTTTCCCTCTCCCGGCGTCTCTCTCCTCCGCCAGCTTTGGATCCAGTGCAGAGGACCTGCAGCCAGGGCCCCCATCCTCCTCTTCCTCTCCTGCAGAGGGATCCCAGCTGCGGAGCCCTCCCAGGCCAGGAGGCCGAGCTGCGTGCTCTGCCTCTGTGATCTCCCCTTCCTCACAGCCCCCCAGGAGATGGGGAGTGTTAGCACCCTTCCCCCCGCCCCACACACACACTTTTATTGAGACAGAGTCTCGCTCTGTCGCCCAGGCTGGAGTGCAGTGACGAAATTTCATCCCTGCCTCCTGGGTTCAAGCGATTTCTCATGCCTCAGCCTCCCAAGTAGCTGGGATTACAGGCACCTGCCACCATGCCAGACTGATTTTTCTATTTTTAGTAGAGATGGGGTTTCACCATGTTGGCCAGGCTGGTCTCAAACTTCTGACCTCAAGTGACACCGGCCTCAGCCTCCCAAAGTGCTGGGATTACAGGCGTGAGCCACCACGCCCGGCTACCATTCCTATTTTACAGATGAGGAAACTGAGACCATGAGACAGTAAATCTCTCTCCCAAGAAAGCAAGGAGTCAGTGGATCTGAGCAGAATCCATACGCTCAGGCCGGACACAGGAAGCAAGCTGTCAACAGGCACCGTTCATCTCCTGAGCTTCCTAGGCAGGCTCTAAGGCTCTGGTTTTCAGCCACCCTGTGATTCATCCCCAAGTTAATCTCCCCTGAAAGCTGCCTCAGGAGCACTTTGCCACCTCCTCTGCCTGGCACACAATATGCTCTCCAGCCAAGACTGTTCCCTCAGCACATAGCATACCTTGGCCAGCAGGTCTCCTCCTGTCCTTCAAAAGGAACATCCTCATTTGTGATTTCAAAGCTGGAGTCCCGGGAACACCCCCCTCCATAATCCTCCCTGTCTCGTCTACCTACAGGAATTTTTCCCAGCCAGAAAAGCATCTTGAGAGAATGGAAAAGTCTTACGAATTTGGAAAGTTGGTAGGCTTGAATTCAAACTCTAGCTTGGACTTGTGAATTTCTACTTTCCTTTATGAAAGCCTTGGCATGCCATTCTCTGCTGGCTAGGAAGGTGGTGGGAGTGAGACAGATACAGTATGGTGAGTGTGCATAAATAAAAGGGAACAAAGTCTGGGACTGCAGAGAAATGCCGCAAAGCCCAGACAGGGGAAGGTCCCAGAGGCTTCCTAGAGAAAGATGGCAGCCAGTGGGAGACCTTCATGGCAAGCAGGAGTTAAGAAGGTAGAAACGCATTAGGAAGTGTGCGTGAGCATAATGGCTCCTTGTAATGTGTCATCTCACCTCGGCTAAGGGATGCCCAGAGAGCTGGCAAAACATCCTCTCTGGGTATGTCTGTGAGGGTGTTTCCAGGAGACACTGGCATTTGAATCAAACAGACTGGGTACATTTTGTGTTGGTAGACAGAGTAAAGAAAATCGCCCTCACCAGTGTGGTGAAGATCATCCAACCACAGAGGGCCAGAACAGAACAAGAAGGCAGAGGACGGTGGCATGCTCTGTCCAACAAGAAGGCAGAGGACGGTGGCATGCTCTGTCCAACAAGAAGGCAGAGGACGGTGGCATGCTCTGTGCAGGCTGGGGCACCGTCTTCTCCTGCTCGTGGACAGTGGCACTCCTGGTTCTCCAGCTTTTGGACTCTGGGACTTACAGCAGTGGGCACTGTGGTCCTCAGGTCTTCAGTCTTAGACTGAGCCACACCACCAGCTTTCCTAATCATCCAGCTCCAGCTGGCATCTTGTGGGACTTCTCAGCCTCTATAATGGAGTGAGCCAATTCCCATTATAAATGTTCTCACATACATCCTATTGGTTTTGTTTCTCTGGGGAACCCCAACTAATACAATGAGCAAGACCCAAGGCAAAACACGAGATGAGCTCCAAGAGCCATGCAAGGCAGGAGCGCTCGGGCTCGTGGCAGAAGTGGGGGTTCCGAGGCTGGGCATGAGCTGTGTCTTGGAGCCTTGTCACGTCGCTGGGTTTAAACTGTCCTGGAAGGAACAGAACATCCTAGAGGGGTCTCATACTTGTACTTTGGAGAGACAGCACTGGGCTCATGTAAAGAATGAAGGGACGCATAAAGGCAAACCCGTGGGCCACTGAGTAACCTCCATGGGTGTCCATGAGGGCAGGTTCCTAGCCTTGGTGGACTTCAGCTTCTGTTCATATAACATGGGAATGACACAGACCCTGCTGGGCATTGTAAGGCTACATAAGCTAGCCTGCCTAAAGTGACCAGCGCAGAGTAGGTGCTCATTAAACGTGACTTGCTGGACTTCTAGTCTGCATGGCCAAAGACCCTTCCCTCGGACTTTCTGTGTGGATGCCTGACAGGCTGCTCAGTCTACACTTCCAAAACTGTCCTTCCTTCCCGGACCTGCGCTTTCTGCTCTCTTTGCTATTTCAATAAATAGTATCCCATCCTCCCCATTGCCCAGGAAATCTGAGCAAAATCCTCATTTCTTCCTTTCTGTCCTCCATGATCTAATCCAGCCTAAATATTTGGCAGCTCCAACTTCTAAAATCTCTGAACGCCAGCAACCCTTCTTGCTTACTCACCGCCTGCCCCCAGGACTCCCATGACAGCCGTCCTGTGACGCAGGACAGACACATGACAAGGGCAGTTGAGGGTCAGAGCCTCAGGAGCAGGATACAGCCAGCACATGAGGAAGGAAAGGCGGGAGGACAGGCAGACACTCATGGCTAAGAGTACGTGCTCGTCAGGCTGCCTGGGTCTCTGTGCCTTAGTTCCTGCCTCTGTAGAATAGAGATGAGAAGAAGACATCATCTCATAATTAATTACTGCATAAATAATCATTTTAACCAAATTATTACACTCTAGTACTGTATGATGTCTTTTATTTATGAAATATTTATATTATATAATATACTAATTCTATTAATGAGTGTACTATAGTACTTTATATAACATCTTAATTGCTTATTATATAGTTATATAGTTATTATTTATCATATAAGATAATTTCACAAGATATGGTATAGTATTTTATATATTTCATTTATGATGTATTTATATTTGTATACTTTATTATATTTGAATTGTGATGTCTAATAAAATAAAATGTTAGTTATCCTTCATATTCATAATAAGCCCCTTCATCCGTGGCTGGGAAGCTGAGAGCATTTGCGCGTGTGAGCTCTCCTGCGTGCCCGGCATGCCGTGTGTCACGCCTCACTGCCGTGGCTGCTGTTCTCGGTGGCCTGGAGGCACAGCGTGCAGGATGCAGGGTGCATGCTTTGGAGCGGGCTGACTCCTGAGCTCTCCTCTGGTGCTGTGGCTTCTGAGGCCCCCCAGGTGACAAATGGCCTCTGCCATCCTAGTGTTTCCTCTATGTTCATCCTACGTTCTGGGTGTGGCACAGGCCACACTTCTGACCCCAACAGCATCAGGTGCTGAGCACATGGTATGAGGTTGGGATGGAATGCTGTTGGCACGGGGGTTGTTCCGTGGGCTGGCTGTGTCCATGTGGTCTGATTACCCCTTCTGCAGATCAGCAAGGGTCCAGCATGTCCTCAGGGCTAGGGCATGCGCAGGACGTGCAGGGATTTGAGAGTCCTTGCACAATGCATACACGTTCTCCATGCAAGCATGCAGAGAGATGGAGAGGGTCTTTGCCCCTTTCAGTGTTAACATTCTATGGCTTAGTAACAACTTGTCCTACACCCGAGTAAAAAGCAGCATCTTCTCAGCACTGTGCTGAGGAAGGCTTTGAACCTTCCAATAGGACATAGGCTCCCCGCCTGCATCTTAAGTTCCCATGTCCTCAGGAAATGTGGCCACCTTGGAATTCAGCTCTCCAAGAAGCCCAGTATGGATGCGCATTGCAGGAGTATCTGAGCTCAGCAAAAGCCCTGAGGTTGCATTTGTGTGTCTGAGGGCAGTCCCGGGAGCACAGGCATGGGCTTTTGGTACCACGTAACCTATAACCTTAACCTTCTCTCTGCTCTGTGCCATCCACCCCAGCAGTCCCGCAGTGCCTGAAATATCATTGTCTTCCCCAGTGTCTGGGGTAGCACCTGTGGATTTGATACTTCCATGATGCTGTTTGTCGCTACTGAACCCTTCTTAAGCAAAATCACAGTAGACGAGCATATCGTGCAGTATCTGAAGGCCCAGCACCCCAGAACCTCAATCAGTGCTCCCTGCTTCCCGTGGTTTTCACCCTGTGTTTCCACATTTGGATTGTCATTCTCCATGGAAGGGAGACACCTATCAACAACACACAGTTTACGCAACTCGTGTCTTGTATAAAACTGAGTGAATTCTTGGGAGCAGGAAGGAAAAGGGGTACGAGAAGCCACCCTGGGAAATGGGTGAGGAGCAGGGCAGAGTGAGCCTGGCTGCTGGGAACCCTTACTGGAGCTCTGGGTTTTGGACACGTGGGCTTGGCCTGCCTGACGCAATTAGGTTTTGTGTCAACAGGACCAGCCCTCACCTGAATCCATCTGGGCCTCAGTTCCCAGGAGAAACACTTAGCATCGTGACTTCAGAGGCTGCCATCATTTTTGATGACTTTTTCTTTTCCTTCTTTTCTGTTTCCCTCTTAAGTTTCTACCTGTAAGTCAGTTATACTTACTTATTCTTTCTTTCTTTACAATCTCAGGGGAAATTCCGTTGAGTTGAAAATTTCCTCAGCTCCTTGCTCCAATTTCTCAGAAAAGTCTCTTACCTTGCAGAAAAGACTGTGGGTAGGAGTCACCGATTTAGCATATTTCTACTAAAAATATGACTCCATCCCAAGAAATTGGTCTTAAAGATTTGAGGAAAAACTGCTTTTAGATTTCAGAGAAAGAAAAAGAGTGTGTTTCTACTTCCCCCTCTTAAATCTGATAACTCTTTAATTTTAATCAGGTTGACATTCTGTGGTGAGCTTGTGGTTAACTCTTTCATGCCCGGAAGCTTGTTGTCGACCAAGAAGACTCCCAGGATTAGAAAATAACCAGCACCCAACATTTCATTTGCGGAAGCATTTGAGGTCCCAAAGTGTGATGGTTTAGCAGCAGCTGCTTGTAGGGATATTTTTAGTTCCCTGCTTCTTTTATCCCTTCTAAGTAAGGAGAAAAGAACTAGATCCCTCCACCCCACACCCCATCTTTTTCTGTTTCATTTGGTTTGGTTAATAAGTTGAGTGAGACACAGTTGTTCTCCAAAATGGTCTTTCTCTGTGAGCTACTTATTTTTGGGTTGTGGAAACTCTGACTACTTGACCCAGCCAATCAGGCCTCAGAAACTGTGGGTCAGATAACAAATAATTCATAATGCTTCTGTGCTAATTACTACAGAGATGTGCCCAAGCGCAACACGATCTCCTCCTTGAAGCACATGGCCTTCTTCTCCCTTCCCCCCGGGGTCAGGCAACTTTTCTTTGATGACAGCGACTCCCTTAAATCCCCCCAAGCCCTGAAACAGGCACTTAACTTCTCCCGCATTTCCTTCAACATTTGTGCTTGCTGAATGAAATCTTGCATCCTGACTTTGTAAAGATAATTCTATATATTATGATGCATTAAATTGCTCTGCATATAGATGGCCGTTTTATACATAATACTATTTTAATTCGGTAAATAAGTCAAAATTTGAAGAAGAAAAAAAAAGAAACAAGCAAGGTGAATGTTTGAATGAAAGAACCAAACAATGGGTAACAGCACCGGTGCCAATGCCAACACCCAGTACTCATTCAGAACCTACCATGGCCCTCTGGAGGCAGGCCTCAGACACCGGACCAAATTGAGGACTAGCAAGAACAGGACTGGGGCAGAAGCAGCTTTCCATAAGACACGCCCATGAGTGTGCCATGTCGGCTTACCATTGCCATAGCAATACTGAGGAGTTCCTGCCATATCAGTGACCAGAGGACCCAAAAGTTACTACCCCTCACCTAGAAATTTCTGCATAAACTTAAACTGCAGAAATTCCCTTAAACTGCAGGTAATTAAAAGTAGGTGTAAATATGACTGCAAAACTGCCTCTGGGGTAGCCTGCTCTGCAGAAGCAGTCACGGAGCTGTAACATAGCCAGAACTGTAACATGGACACTTCAATAAAGCTGTTTTCTTCTATTCTACCACTGCTTAGCCTCTGAATTTCTTTCCGGGAAAAGCTAAGAACCCTGGTGGGCTAAGCCCCACCTTGGGGCTCACCTGTCCTGTATCACGACCACCTACTACTCTAGGAAGAGACTCTAGGCTTAATTATTGTGTTGAATTCAGCTGCTAAGGACTGAGAGGTGATTCAGATGATTAACTTAATAAACAAAATTGGGAGATGGACTTTCCCACTGTGGCCTTGCCGCTTAGTTGGGGGAAAGGGGCTTGCTTTCTCTGATAAATTTCCACATCCACAGACAGAAGGAAAAGGCCCTGAACTCATCAATTCCTTTGGAAGAGGCTTTGGTAAAGAATCAGCATTTGGGAGGTTGGCAAGAAAAACCTATTTGTTCTATAAATATTTTAAGATTACTAAAATTTCAAACAATACAGAAAAACACAAAGATGAATAGAACCATCACGTGTCCACCATCAGGAGTCAGTAAATGTTTCCGGTTTATTTTGGTTGTTTCATGTCTTTCCGTTTATTTTAAATACATGCTGTCGTGTGTGCGATGGCTCATGCCTGTAATCCCAACACTTTGGGAGGCTGGGACGGGCAGATCACCTGAAGTCAGGAGTTCAAGATCAGCCTGACTAACATGGTGAAACCCCATCTGTACTAAAAATACAAAAATTAGCCTGGTGTGGTGTGGGCACCTGTAATTCCAGCTTCTCGCAGGGCTGAGACAGGAGAATTGCTTGAATCTAAGAGGTAAAGGTTGCAGTGAGCCGAGATCCAGCCTGGGTGACAGAGCAAGACTCAGTCTCAAAAAACAAAAAAAAGAACAAATATATGCTATAGATATGGTGAAACTCCCTCTGTGTCCAACCCAGTCCCATTCTTCCCCTCCAGTAATTGGTCTCTTGAACCTGGGCTGTATCTCCTGATGCAATATACACGCCTGGCTTGTTTTTTAATTTATACATAGATATATAATATACTGTTTCTTTTTGCAAGCAAATTTGCAAAAAGAAACAGCATATTATATATTTTAATAATAAATATTTGTTATTGCAACTCAAGTTGCAAAAAGAAACAGTATATATTTGTGTATAAAATTTTAATATACATAATATACATAAATATGTACAAATATACATTATGTATATATTAAGTATATTTATTATATATTTATGTATTTTATGTATATGTATGTATGTTTATTATTTGTATATATACAAAATATATATTATGTATATTTTATAATATATTTGTATATTATGTAATATTATGTATATATTGTGTACTATATATACATTATATATAAAAAATAATATACATAAATATAATACATAATATAGATAATATACATAAAAACACTATATTATATATTTATGTATTTTATATATAAATATATATTTTATATATAATATATACATATAATATAGATACATATTATACACACATTATATATGTATATAATATGTATATATCATTTATAATCAAATGTATACATTTATATTTTATATTATATATATACACAATATATACATATATAATATATATGTATATAATATATACGTATATAATATATACGTATATAATATATACGTATATAATATATACGTATATAATATATACATATATTTTTTATACATAAATATATAATATACTGTTTCTTTTTTTTTTTTTTTTTGAGACGGAGTTTCCCCCTTTTCACCTAGGCTGGAGTGCAATGGCGTGATCTCGGCTCACCGCAACCTCCGCCTCCTGGGTTCAGGCAATTCTCCTGCCTCAGCCTCCTGAGTAGCTGGGATTACAGGCATGTGCCACCATGCCCAGCTAATTTTTTGTATTTTTAGTAGAGACGGGGTTTCATCATGTTGACCAGAATGGTCTCGATCTCTTGACCTCGTGATCCACCTGCCTCGGCCTCCCAAAATGCTAGGATTATAGGCTTGAGCCACCGCGCCCAGCCAATATACTGTTTCTTTTTGCAACTTCACTCAACACTGTTTTTGAGATTCATTCTTGATGATTATTCCTTTTAACAACTGTACATTATTACATTGTATAATAACACAGATTTAATAATGCCAGAGTTTATTAATCTAATCTTCTGACAGTTAGATTGTGTCTGATTTTTCCCTATTACAAGCAATGCTCTAATAAACAGCCTTGAATGTGTGTACATGTGCAAGAATTTCTCTAGGAATATCCCTAGAAGTGAGGTCAGTGATTCTAGAACATGGACAGCTTCAATTTTACTGCTATATTTAAATTTTTCTCTTTGAAATCGCTATGCTGATCTACAATCCTCATCAGCAATTTATGAAATATCCTGAATGCCTCATATATTCCTCAGCATCACTTACCATTGGGAAATTTTAACATTTTTTTGCCAATCTGATAATATGAAATAAAATCTCATTACTATCTTTGGTTTCGATGGTAACTGGTGATACTAAGCACGCTTTCACATGTATTTTTGGTCTTCTCTGTGGCCTCCTTGTTCATATCCTCTGTCCTTATTTTTATTGGGTTGCTGGCTTTTTACTTACCGATTTGTAAGTCTTCTTTGTGTATTATGGATCATAGATTTTTGGATTTTCTAAGTAGGCATTATTATTTATAAATAATTTTGTTTTTTCTTATCCACTTCTTATTTGTCTGATTTCTTTTGCTTGTTCCATTGCATTGAATGGGGTGTTCAATACCTAGAGAATAAAAGCAGGAACTGTATGTTTCCACCATTAAATAGAAGCCTTCTAAGGTATCATGTACATGTCATTTTCTGTAAGATTTCAGCATCTACCATGATACCTTTTATTTCTACTATCTTAAAAGTTTTTTCTTTTAAAAGAATAATAGCTATTATTTTCATCATCATTTGATGCTCCTCTTCGTCTATTAAAATGGGATTTCTCCCTTTATATCATAAAAGTACTTAACTACATTGAGAGATTTTCTAATATTAAACCATTCACTATTGCTGGGATAAATTCTGACTGATCAGAATTTTTTTTTTTCTTTATACATTGCTAAAATCAGATGCCAATGTGTTAACATTTTCCAGTTTGACTGTAGAATTCATTTCTCTTTGTAATTCTTCATCTTATCAGCCATATGTATTGTTGGGTGTATACAGGTTCAAGATCATCATAACTTCTAGAATAATTTTTACTGGTGAAAATACTTTTTTGGTCTAATTTTTCTTATGTTATTGTAGCTACAGAGTTATCTTATATCTGGCCACCTTATCAACAATATGTATTGTTGAGTGTATACAGGTTCAAGGTTATTATAACTTCCACAGTGATTTTTATCTGTGAAAATACTTTCTTGGTCTATGTTATTGTAGCTATAGAGCTTTCTTTTGTTGCTAAATATCTGCATATAATATATTTTCCAGCTCTTTAGTTCAACCTTCACATGTCACTATAAAAATGTCTCTCCAAATAACAAAAATAGGCCTTGTAGGGGACTTTAGGGGAAAATTTCCCCCCAATCAGAATATCTCTGTCTTTTACAAGCAAGCTTAATCCATTTATATTTATTGTACTACAATTGAACTTATTTGTGCTATTTTATTTTGAAATTTTATTAACCCTTATTTTTATTTTACTGTTGTATTTATCCTTTCTTGGCTTCTATTAAACTGAGTTTCCTTTATTTTCTCTTTTCCTTCTACTGGTTTGTGTATTATATGTTTTAATTCTACTTTTAGAATTAACTCACCCTTTAAGTTCTCAAAGTACTCTTGATGTTAAAAGTCCACAGTTAATTAATATCTCTCCCAGTTCTAGGAGCTTCTGTTCAGAACTTAGCACATTTCTGGCAACTAAGGATTGGCAACTGTTCATGAATATTATTTTCCATTATATTTTTGGATTGGTTATTGCTGATATATAAAAAGTGTTGCATTTTATAAATGGATTTTCTATCTGGCCACCTTGTCCAACTCCTAATAGTTCTAATACTTTAGCCATCTTGGCTTCTCTAAGTACTTAATTAAATTCCTCACATAGAATGATTCCGACAACTGTGTGCCTCATCTGTGTCTCCAGTTTCATCGGATCACTAATAATAAGGGTTCTTTCAAAGTCAACTCTGGTGAGAAAAACCCAAAGATATCATTAAGTCTTTGAGTGTCTTTGGGGAAGAAAAGGTAGATTTAGGAAAAGAGAGACAAAAGGCAAAGTGAGCAGCTAAGACAATACCAAATATCACAAATTTAGGTGTGACTGAGTGATGGCTAAGAAAAAAAATTGTAATGATATATAAAAGTGTATTTGTATATAAGACAGTTTAAATGAATAATAGGTGATTTGGCCGTCAACAAGAACCAAAAATGACTGAAAGTATTCAGATTCAACCATGGTGATTTGGTTGACAGAGATCAGAGAACTGACCATGCTTCCATAGATTGAAATCTGTTTTAATCTATTAACGTGAATATAGCTGAGAGGAAACAACCAAATACAGAGTTCTCATAAATAGTTCTTAGAATATGAATTCAAAAGAAACTCTATTTCCTTGTTCCGACACAATCAACCTTTAAGTAATTAACATTTTAAATGCTGGTTTTCAGCTTAGAAAGTAACTATATATTTTATCATTTGGTTCTAAACCCAATATCAAAATGTGGAGCATTTTACAGATGTCAATTTCACTTGTGTTATTTCAACTGACCCGCGTATGTCCGTCTTTCATACCCTCACACAATTCATGCTTCAGCAAAACATTCTACTTGTAGTTTCTTGTAACTTCAATATGACGATGCTAATTTGCATTTTTACAAATTCTCTGCCAGGACAGCCTGACATGCCTAACCTGCCAGACGAATGCCAACCCACCTTTCAGGCCCTTTACAGTTAAGAGCAGTGTTCCTTCTGTTGCCCAGCTCATGGGCAGGGGCAGGATTCCCAGCAAGGGGCACTATGTCAAAAGGCCTAAAAGGATATATCAGCACAGTAAAAGGAAATGGCTTGGGGTGTCTGACTAGCTCCTTTGGTTCAATGACTGGTGAATGGCTTGAGGAATCTGTCATCTGCTGTTTGATTGGCAGCTCGATGCCCAAAGTAAAGCAATGAAATACAGTCACTACTTCTCAACAAGAACGTATTCCGGGGGGGACTGCCAAGATGGCATGGTAGGAGCAAATCAGGATTGCAGCTCTCAGTGAAGACGCAGAGGGTGAGTTCAATCCGCATTTCCAGACGGATCTTTGTTGCCCAAAGAACGGGGAAATTCCCAGGTGTAGGAGAGACACGGGCCACCAGCGCAGCTGTTAAGGCTCACGCGGCCGTTTCTGCCGGCGCCACAGCGCAGTGGCACTCTGCACAGAATGCACTGGTATGGATGCCCTGTTAAACCGGCAATCTGAGATTTGGGAGGGCAGATTAGCATATCCATCTGATTAAACAGAACTTGGACAGTGAGCCAGACCAGGAGAATACCGGGAAGAGACGTTTGAGCCGGTGCAGTGGGTCGCTGCACGGGAGATCCCAGTGCCTTATCAGCAGCTGACTGAAACACCTGGGAGAGAGTCAACCATTCAACGTAAAAAAAAAAAAAAAAAAAGAGGGCTCTGAGGCAGGGAGCCAGGTGATCAGGCTCGACGGGTCCCACCCCCACAGGGACAAACAAAATGGCGATTCGAAACACTCGGGGTTGAGAGTTTCACTGCGGGCACAGCTGAACCCAGGACAGTGCAGCTTGGGACGGTGCAGCTCGGTGGGAGAGGGGCGTCCACCATTACTGAGGCATACCACCCCTACTGAGGTACACTTCCATTGCTGACGCAGCCTGCCGTTACCGAGGCAACCTGCCACAACAGAGAGACTCCACCAACAGGGAGGAGCCCAAGGCAGCAGGGCGGAGCCTCGACAGGCAAATAGTGACTAGACTGCCTCCTAGCTGGGCAGGAAGGTGCAACGGATACTCACAAAGAAAGCTCTAACTCCCCGAGACAGAGCATCTGAGGAAAAAAAGGGGTTTTACAAGTTCTGCTGCAGCAGACTTAAACGTACTGGCCTAACTGCCCTGAATGATCAATGGAGCTCACAGCTCAGCACTTGAGTTCCTATAAAGTACAGACCGCCTCCTCAAGCATCTGCCTGACCCCTGTATTTCCAAAGAGTCACCTCAGAAAGGACTGATCAGACTGACATTTGGCGGGCATCATTCTGGGACAAAGATAGCAAAAGAAGAAACTGGTAGCCTCCCTCACGGTTCTGCAGCTGCTACAGGTGTACCCCAGACAAGCAGGGCCTGGAGTGGACCTCAGCAGTCTTACAGCAGAGAGGCTAGACTGGTAGAAGGAAAACTAAGTAACAGAAATACTTCATCATCAACAATCTGGGCGCCCACTCAGAGACCCAATTGAAAAGTCAGCAACTATACTCAGATGACAGGTGGCTAAATCCACAACAATGGGAAGAAACCAGCGCAAAAAGGAGGAAAACACCCGAAACCAAAACACCTCGCCTCCTACAAAGGACCAAAACTCCTCACCAGCAAGGGAACAAAGCTGGACGGAGAATGAGTGTGATGAAATGACAGAATTAGACTTCAGAAGGTGGGTAATGAGAAACTTCCGTGAGTTAAAAGAACATGTTCTAAATCAATGCAAAGAAACTAAGAACCTTGAAAAAAGATTTGAGGAAATGATAACAAGAATGGATAACTTAGAGAGGAATATGAATGAACTGAAGGAGCTGAAAAACACAACACGAGAACTTCGCGAAGCATGCACAAGTTTCAACAGCCGAATTGACCAAGCAGAAGAAAGAATATCAGAAGTCGAAGATCAACTCAATGAAATAAAACGAGAAACCAAGATTAGAGAAAAAAGCGCAATTAGGAATGAACAAAGTCTTCAAGAAATGTGGGACTATGTGAAGAGACCTAACCTACGTTTGATAGGTGTACCAGAATGTGACTAAGAGAATGAATCCAAGCTGGAAAATACTCTTCAGGATATTATCCAGGAAAATTTCCCCCACCTAGCAAGACAGGCCAACACTCAAATGCAGGAAATACAGAGAACACCACAAAGATATTCCGCAAGAAGAGCAACCCCAAGGCATATAATCGTCAGATTCACCAGGGTTGAAATGAAGGAGAAAATACTAAGGGCAGCCAGAGAGAAAGGTCGGGTCACCCACAAAGGGAAGCCCATCAGACTCACAGCAGATCTCTTGGCAGAAATGCTACAAGCCAGAAAAGAGTGGGGGCCAATATTCAACATCCTTAAAGAAAAGAACTTTCAATCCAGAATTTCATGTCCAGCCAAACTGAGCTTCATAAATGAAGGAAAAATAAAATCCTTTGCAAACAAGCAAGTACTCAGAGATTTTGTCACCACCAGGCCTGCTTTACAAGAGCTCCTAAAAGTGGCACAACACATAGAAAGGAACAACTAGTGCCAGCCATTCCAAAACCATACCAAATGCTAAAGAGCATCAACAAAATGAAGAATCTGCATCAACTAATGGGGAAAACAGCCAGCTAGCATCAAAATGGCAGTATCAAATTCACACATAACAATATTAACCCTAAATATAAATGGACTAAATGCACCAATCAAAAGACACAGACTGGCAAATTGGATAAAAAACCAAAACCCATCAGTATGCTGTATCCAGGAAACCCATCTCACAGGCAAGGATACACAAAGGCTCAAAATAAAGGGATGGAGGAAGATTTACCAAGCAAATGGAGAGCAAAAAAAAGCAGGAGTTGCAATTCTCATCTCTAATAAAATAGACTTTAAAGCAACAAAGATCAAAAGAGACAAAGAAGGTCATTACATAATGGTAAAAGGATCAATACAACAAGAAGAGCTAATAATCTTAAATATATGTGGACCCAATACAGGAGCACCCAGATATATAAGGCAAGTTCTTAACAACTTACAAAAAGACTTAGACTCCCACACAATAATAGTGGGATACTTTAACACTCCACTGTCAATATTAGACAGATCAACCAGACAGAAAATCAACAAGGATATCCAGGGCTTGAACTCAGACCTGGAGCAAGCAAACCTGATAGACATTTACAGAACTCTCCACCCCAAATTCACAGAATATACATTCTTTTCAGTGCCACATCACACCTTCTCTAAAATTGACCACATAATTGGAAGTAAAGCACTCCTCAGCAAATGCAAAACAACTAAAATCATAACAAACAGTCTCTCAGACCATAGTGCAATCACGATAGAACTCAGAATTAAGAAACGAACTCAGAACCGCACAGCTTCATGGAGAATGAACAACTGGCTCTTGAATGTTGATTGGATAAACAATGAAATGAAGGTGGAAATAAAGAAGTTCTTCGAAACCAATGAGAACGAAGACACAACATGCCAGAATCTCTGGGACACATTTAAAGCAGTCTCCAGAGGAAAATATATAGCAGTAAGTGCCCATATGAGAAAAGTGAAGAGATCCAAAATTGACACCCTATCATCAAAATCGAAAGAGCTAGAGGAGCAAGATCAAAAAAACTCAAAACCCAGCAGAAGACAAGAAATAACTAAGATCAGAGCAGAACTGAAGGAGATAGAGACATGAAAAACCCTTCAAAAAATCAACAAATCCAAGAGCTGGTTTTTTGAAAAGATCAACAAAATAGACCACTAGCCAGACTGATAAAAAAGAAAAGAGAGAACAACCAAATAGATGCAATAATGAACAATAAAGGGGAAATCACCACAGATTCCACAGAAATTCAAACCATCATCAGAGAATATTACAAACAACTCTATGCACATAAACTAGTAAACCTGGAAGAAATGGATAAATTCCTGGATGCCTGTGTCCTCCCAAGCCTAAACCAGGAGGAAGCCAAAACTATGAATAGAACAATAACAAGATCAGAAGTCGAGGCAGCAATTAAGAGCCTACCACTCAAAAAAAGCCCAGGTCCAGATGGGTTCACAGTCGAATTCTACCAGACACACAAAGAGGAGCTGGCATCATTCCTTCTGAAACTATTCCAAATAATCCAAAAAGAGGGAATCCTTCCCAAATCATTTTATGAGACCAACATCATCCTGATACCAAAACCCGGCAGAGACTCAACAAGAAAAGAAAACTTCAGGCCAATATCCATGAT
Source organism: Callithrix jacchus (assembly GCF_049354715.1). NCBI lineage: Eukaryota > Metazoa > Chordata > Mammalia > Primates > Cebidae > Callithrix > Callithrix jacchus. The sequence continues at coordinate 7,757,093 of NC_133508.1, forward strand.
GAACATAGATGCAAAAATCTTCAATAAAATACTGACAAACTGATTCCAACAGCACATCAAAAAACTTATCCATCATGATCAAGTAGGATTCATCCCGGTGATGCAAGGCTGGTTCAACATATGCAAGTCTATAAACGTAATTCACCACATAAACAGAAACAAAAACAAAAATCACATGATTATCTCAATTGATGCAGAGAAGGCATTTGACAAAATTCAACAGCCCTTTATGCTAAAAACCCTCAATAAACTCGGTATTGATGGAACGTATCTCAAAATAATAAAAGCTACTTACGACAAACCAACAGCCAATATCATACTGAATGGGCAAAAACTGGAAGCATTCCCTTTGAAATCTGGCACTAGACAAGGATGCCCTCTTTCACCACTCCTATTCAATATAGTTCTGGAAGTTCTAGCCAGAGCAATCAGGCAAGAAAAAGAAATAAAGCATATTCAAATAGGAAAGGTGGAAGCCAAATGGTCTCTATTTGCAGACAACATGATAGTATACCTAGAAGACCCCATTGTCTCAGCCCAAAAACTCCTGAAACTGATAAGCAACTTCAGCAAAGTCTCAGGATATAAAATCAATGTGCAAAAATCGCAAGCATTCCTATACACCAATAACAGACTTAAAGAGAGCCAAATCAAGGACAAACTGCCATTCACAATTGCTACAAAAAGAATAAAATACCTTGGAATACAACTCACAAGGAACATAAGGGACCTCTTCAAGGAAAACTACAAACCACTGCTCAACGAAATCAGAGAGGACACAAACAGATGGAGAAACATTCCATGTTCATGGTTAGGAAGAATCAGTATTGTGAAAATGGCTATACTGCCCAAAGTAATTTACAGAATCAACGCTATCCCCATCAAGCTACCAATGACCTTCTTCACAGAACTGGAAAAAACCACCATGAACTTCATATGGTACTAAGAGAGAGCCCGCATAACCAAGTCGATTCTAAGCAAAAAGAACACAGCAGGAGGCATCACACTACCAGATTTCAAACTATACTACAAGGCTACAGTAATCAAAACAGCATGGTACTGGTACCAAAACAGAGATATAGACCAATGGAACAGAACAGAGGCATCGGAGGCAACACAACATATCTACAACCATACAATCTTTGATAAACCTGACAAAAACAAGCAATGGGGAAAGGACTCCCTGTTTAATATGGTGTTGGGAAAACTGGCTAGCCATGTGCAGAAAGTAGAAACTGGACCCCTTCCTGACACCTTACGCTAAAATTAACTCCCAATGGATTAAAGACTTAAACATAAGACCTGGCACCATAAAAACCCTAGAAGGAAATCTAGGCAAAACCATTCAGGACATAGGAGTAGGCAAGGACTTCATGACCAAAACACTAAAAGCATTGGCAACAAAAGCCAAAATAGACAAATGGGACCTAATCAAACTCCACAGCTTCTGCACGGCAAAAGAAACTGTCACTAGAGTGAATCGGCAACCAACAGAATGGGAAAAAATGTTTGCAGTTTACCCATCTGACAAAGGGCTGATATCCAGAATTTACAAAGAACTCAAACAGATTTACAGGAAAAAAACAAACAAGCCCATTCAAAACTGGGCAAAGAATATGAACACACACTTTACAAAAGAAGACATGTATGAGGCCAACAAACATATGAAAAAATGCTCATCATCACTGGTCATTAGAGAGATGCAAATCAAAACTACACTGAGATACCATCTCACACCAGTTAGAATGGCGATCATTAAAATATCTGGAAACAACAGATGCTGGAGAGGATGTGGAGAAAAAGGAACACTTTTACACTGTTGGTGGGAGTGTAAATTAGTTCAACCATTGTGGAAGACAGTGTGGCGATTCCTCAAGGCCTTAGAAATAGAAATTCCACTTGACCCAGCAATTCCATTACTGGATATATATCCAAAGGACTATAAATCGTTCTACTATAAGGACACATGCACACAAATGTTCATTGCAGCACTGTTTACAATAGCAAAGACCTGAAACCAACCGAAATGCCCATCGATGATAGACTGGACTGGGAAAATGTGGCACATATACACCATGGAATATTATGCAGCAATCAGAAATGATGAGTTCGTGTTTGTAGGGACATGGATGAATCTGGAGAACATCATTCTCAGCAGACTGACACAAGAACAGAAAATGAAATACCGCGTATTCTCACTCATAGGCGGGTGATGAAAAATGAGAACACATGGACACAGGGAGGGGAGTACTAAACACTGGGGTCTATTGAGGGGAATAGGGGAGGGACGGTGGAGGGGGAGCTGGGGAGGGATAGCCTGGGGAGAAATGCCAAATGTGGGTGAAGGGGAGGAAGGCAGCAGAAGACACTGCCATGTGTGTACCTATGCAACTATCTTGCATGTTCTGCACATGTACCCCAAAACCTAAAATGCAATAAAAAAATAAAGAAAAAAATAAAATCCAAAAAAGAAAGAAAAAAATATATAAAAAAATAAAATGTAGGTAATAGTTTAAAAAAAAAAAAGTAAAGCTTGAGTTCACTCTTAAATTTTGTTGCATCTTTTAACTTGCATTCATAATATTATTCATTTATATATCCTTGCTTTTATCATTTCTGCATTGATTATTTATTTCTGTTAGAACTTGCGGATTCCTTCAGGAATGGCTGTAAATCTCCTACGGTTTGTATCATCTTTGCTAAGATTTATAACAAACTTTTGAAAAATTCATCAGACTTTGATATGGTTCGGCTTTGTGTCCCCACCCAAATCTCACCTCAAATTGTAATCCTCGTAATCCCCATGTGTCAAGGGTGAGACCAGGTGGAAGGGACTGGATCATGAGGGTGGTTTCCCCCATGCAGTCCTCATGATAGTGAGTGCGTTCTCACAAGATTGGATGGTCTTATGCGCATCTGGCATTTCCCCTGCTTGCACTCACTCTGTCCTGCAACTTTGTGAAGAAGATGTCTCCTGCTTCTCCTTTGTCTTCTGCCATATTGTAAGTTTCCTGAGGCTTCCCCAGCAATGTGGAACTATGAGTCAATTAAACCTCTTTCCCTTCTTAAAAAAAAAAAAAAAAAGAATGTATTCCATGTTAGAAAACCCACTTGCTGGACAAAGGAGAGCAAAGGGAGGCTTCTTCTTTTTGTTGATGTGATCAGAGATAAATCACGAAGGTGGAGGACACATCAGATTTTATCTCCAGGCCGTTTATTACGCCACTGGTCAGTCAGTTCTGTGCTTGAGGATGCCTGATTTGATGGCATCTTAGAGATATGTTGGAGAGACGGAGAGAGGAAAGGAAGACAGAAATGATAGGATGCTCTTGCCACAGCAGGTGAGCAGCTAGAGAGGACTGTAGTCAAACCTTGAAAGTCAGTAGAGAGGAGAACACACTGGCTGAAAAAGCAATCAAGAAAATCGCTTTGTTTACAAGGGCTACAAAAATAAATTAATTAATTAAATACCTATGAATAAATTTAACCCAGGAGGTGAAAGATCCTTATAAGGAAAATCATAAAACACTGGATGAATGAGATTGAACAGGACACACAAAAAATGGAAAGACATCCTACATTCATAGATTGGAAGAACTAATATTATCAAAATGACCCTACAACCCAACGCAATCTACAGTCAATGCAATTCCTATCAAAATGCCAATGATATTCTTCACAGAAATGGAAAAAAACTACTAACATTTGTATGGAACCACAAAAGATATCAAAAGTCAGTGGAGAGAAGAGATGTGGGCCAGGGTGCTGCAGAGGTGGAAATAAGGACTCGGGAAATAATCTAATATGAGGGCAAAGGAGAGGTAAATTCAAGAGGATGCTGAAGTTTCTTTTTTCTTTTCTTTCTTTCTCTTTTTTCTTGAAACAGGGTCTCACTCTGTCACCCAGGTTGGAGTGAAGTGGCATGATCATGGCTCACTGCAGTCTTGACCTCCCCAGGCTGAGGTGATTCTCCCACCTCAGCCTCCCAAATAGCTGGGGTTATACAGGTGTGCGCCACCGTGTCTGGCTAATTTTTGTAATTGTTGTACAGATGGAGTTTTGCCAGTTTGCCTAAGCTACTCTAGAATTGCTGGGCTCAAGCAATCTACCCATCTATTTTTTAGTAGAGATGGATTTCACCATGTTGGCCAGGCTGGTCTTGAACTCCTGACCTCAGGTGACCCACCTGCCTTGGACTCCCAAAGTCCTGGGATAACATGCCTGGCCAAGCATTTTTAAGATGCAAGTTAAATGAGCATTCGGAGAAAGAAAGCCAAAGAAATTTGGAACCAGGAGCTCGTGATTCTTGTGATGCCAAAAATAAAATTTTAGGAAAGAAAAGTCAAAGAAACCAAGTGCTAAGCCAGTTTTGAGGAGAATGAATGCCACGGGACTTGCCACTAGGAGTTTCTTGATGCACTTTGTAAAAATAGTTACAGTGGAAGCAGAAGATGCAGGAGGGTCATGGGATGCGTTAGACAGGAAGTCGAAACAGTGAGACACACAACTCTCAGGAGTTACTGACTTGTGAGGAAAAGAGAGGACCGATTGCTGGGGGGACCTTTACGTACCTGGGATGCTCATTAGCTGGTGGAGGGGATCTGGTGAGACTAGAGTTGCCAGAGAGTGGGTAATTGGAGGGGGTGCACAGTGCACAGTGGGGGAGTTAGCCTTAGAGAGACAACCACAGAAAAAAAGAGTAAATGGGCCAGGTGCCTTGGCTCACACCTCTAATCCCAGCACTTTCGGAGGCCAAAGCAGGCAGATCACCTGAGGTCAGGAGTTCAAGACCAGCCTGACCAACAAGGTGAAACCCCATCTCTACTAAAAATACAAAAATTAGCTGGGTGTGGTGACCGGTGCCTGTAATCACAACTGCTCAGGAGGTTGAGGCAGGAGAAAACCCTGAACCCAGGGAGGCGAATGTTGCAGTGAGCCGACATACTGCGCTCCAGTCTGGGTAACAGAACTAAACTCCTTCTAAAAGAAAAAAAAAGAGCAAATGATGAGTACAAATGGGGAAATTTTGTTGTGAAAAAGGCAAGTTGAGGGAGTTCAGAAACAAAGGAAGTTGAGAGTAAGTGAGAAAGAACCATCAAGCCAGTAACCCACCCGGCCAGATTCTCAGTGTCACCAGGGATAAGGCTGGAGCAGAGGTAGAGGACTGTGGATTTTGTCTGTAGTCTATGGAGGTGGCACTTTGTCTTTCCATCTCTGGGACTGGTCTGCACCACTAGCTATGTAACTACTTCTTTCCTTCCTTCTTTTTTTTTTTTTTTTTTTTTTTTTTGAGACAGGGTCTCACTCTGTTGCCCAGTCTGGGGTGCAGTGAAGCAATCTCACTGCAGCCTCTACCTCCTGTGCTCAAGTGATCCTCCCACCTCAGAGACTCTGGAGTAGCTGGGACCACAGGTGCACACCACTGTGCCTGGCTAAATTTTGTATTTTTTGTAGAGACAGGGTCTCTACGTTGCCCAGGCTTGTCTCAAACTCCTGGGCCCAAGCTATTTGCCCACCTCAGCCTCCCAAAGTGCTGGGATTACAGGCATGCACCACCATGCCCAGACTAGCTGTTTAACTTCCAACAAGTGACTGAAGCCTACATGTCCTGATCACTGAATGAGATTATAATAAAAATCTTTGGTAAAATAAAAATTAAAAACTTGGCTGGGCATGGTGGTTCATGCCTATCATCCCAACACTCTGAGAGGCCAAGGCAGGTGGATCACTTGAACCCAAGAGTTTGAGACCAGCCTGGGCAATACTGCAAGACCCCATCTCTATAAAAAATACAAAACTTTGCTGGGCATAGTGATGCATGCTTGTAGTCCCAGCTACTCAGGAGGCTGAGGCAGTGAGGCAGGAGGATAGCTTCAGACCAGGAAGTTGAGGCTGCAGCGGGCTGTGATTGGGCCACTGTATTCTATCATCGGTGACAAAGCAAGACCCTGTCTCAAAAAAACAACTCTGTACCAAAAAAAAAAAAATGGTATTACACTTTTCAGGCTGGTAAATCCAAATCTAAAGAAGCCCAGCTTCTCATAAGAGTAAACTTCACCTAACTATCAAAGATAGCCTCTGGCTCCAAAAATTCTTTCCAGTCTCCCATAGGGATTTCTTCTGGTAGTCAATGAGCTTAAGGTCTTGTGAAATTTGGCTAGGGGTCTGGGAGGAATTCTTTTCATTTCGTATTACAGACGGAACATTGGCAATGAGAAGGGACCACAGGGAGCCAGTGAGTGACAAGGAGGGAGATTCTGACACCCAGAGTTTTACCTTCAACATTTCCTTCTGTTTATTACTTATCTAGACTTCCATTTTCCTACCCCACAGATACCCACTCTTATGCCCCTAACTTGCCTTCAACTCCTCTACTGCCTTGTAAATGTCCCACGTATATGCTCTAAAAAATAGTGGACTCTGCTATTGTTGGAATCAAATTTGTTCATTGTGTTTATTACATTTGATTATTCTTACCGATTTTTTGTCTGTTTGACTATCCACCACAAAGGAAGACATTGTTAAAATTTCTCATCATGATGGTAGATTTTTTAATGTATCCTTGTTTTGTGAATATTTGCTTTGTGTATTTTGAAGTAATGTTTTTGAGTGCATACACATAGAGAATTTTTCTGTTTTCCTGATGAATTGAACCTTTAGCAATACATACTGACTTCTGTATTTCTATTAATGCTTTTGCCTGAGGTATGATGTTAATATAACTCCTTTGATTCAACTGTCCATTCTTATAGTTTCAAACCTAATGCTTTAAGCATGTCTCTTATAAACAGCATATAACTGCATATGTTTAAAAATATAGTGCAACATCCTTTAACTGCATTTAGTCTATTTACACTGATAATTATTACTGATAGAGTTTGATGAATTTTCACTATCTTATTTTGTTCTTTATTTTTAATCTTCTCTTTCCATGCATTTTCCCCCTTCTTTTGATTTAAGTAAGTTTCTATCCTATTTTATTGTTTTTTCCAATGGCTTGTAAGTTATTCACTTTACTCTGTCATTTTAGATGTAATTTTTAACATTTTAACGAGAATCCAGACTTTACAAAGTCCAGATTTAACCAATATCATAGCTCTCCTCTGAAATAATAAATAACCTTAGAGCAAATTGCCTCTACAAACTTTTTCTACACAATTCTGTCCTCTTCCTCCTTGCTTCTTTGTGTGCATTTATGTTTGCCATTTGAACGAATTTCCTGAAAGTAAAAGTGAGATTTTTTAAAAGGCAGACATGAGGGCAGCAATGGTAGACTTTCATGTGACTTCTGTCCCGCCAGCTTGAGCTGTGTGGTTTAGGCACTTACTTCATCTCTCTGAACCTCAATCTCTTGCTTTGCTAAGCGGGGATGACAATATCCACCTTTCAGAGCCGTAGTGAGCATTGAAGGTAATATATGCAAAGCAGCAGCGCAAAGGCAAGGCTCAGATATCACAGTTACTATTGCATAAATAACCCCAAGTGGAGGGCCTGAGCCCTCTGACTTCTTCAAAGATACTGATCTGAACTAAACCACAACATCACACAAACACCTCCCGGCACTCAGATCCTTTAGACGTAGAGACAACCTTCAACAGATAGGGGAAAAGCAAGCTCCTTCCTGAAGGTTATGATTCTGGGTGTTGGAAAAGCATTGAAGTGGGAGTCAGGGAACTTGATAATCGGTTATAAACCAAGGCTTGTGGTAATCCAAGGCTTGCCACAAACTTGTGGAATGACCACGGGCTCAGTGTTCTTATCTCTACATAGAATGTAGAGCTTGATCTAATGATCTTCGAGGTCTCTTCTAGTTCTCAGATTCTATGATACCGTTAAAAGGGATTTTCAACATGTTTTACAGTATTTTATTTTGCACCCAAACCACTTACTGTCTATAAGGCCTAAACTGCTTCTTTGGGTTTCCCAAGAAAGCGAGAGACAACCTTTGATTAGGCGTATCTTTGGAGTTCTTATTAAACAGTAAACTTCACCTAACTATCAAATATACCCTCTGGCTCCAACATCCTCTTTCCAGTCTCCCATAGGGATTTCTTCTGGGGGCCAATGAGTCTAAGGGATTGTGAAATTTATCTAGGGGGAGTTCTTTTCATTTCATATTACAGACAGAGCATCTGAAATGAGAAGGGACCACAGGGAGCCAGTGAGTGGAATATGAGGAAGATTTGGGTCTCTGGCACCCAGAATCTATCTGATTCTGATATAGAAGATGAACCATGTTAGAGCAAGAACCAGATCCCTCTTTACCTAGTGGCCCAAGCTTTTGATGCACACCTGTGTCCCTTGTAAAGCTTAGTGAATCATCATCTAGAAGTTTCCTGTGCTTTGTGCATTATTGTAATCTTCACTGGGTAAAAGTAGAGCTTAAAGCTCTGATATATGGATAGGGAAGAGAAGAGGGATGAAGCCTTTTACCCAGTGCTGGCTGAGCTAAAACAGTTTGACCTTGATTCATCCACGGAGCAAAGAATCTCATCTCAGTCTCAGTCCACATCCTTTAGAAGCCCATTTTTCCCTTTATCTTTCATGTTGCTCACATGGGCTGCAGGGGCCAGGTGACTTATCTCTCACTTTGAACATCAGAGTGACAAAAAAATTACTCAACCCACAAACGTTTCTCACCCACTCACCTTTCCTCCAGCCAATGACGTTTTATTGACTGTTAGATGCTGAGTGAGAAAGCATCTGGGCACAAGCAGCTGGGGATGCAAATTCAGCAGCGCTCACTGCACAGTGGAGGCATGGGCGTCCTGACCTCACCGAGGGAGCAGGTAGAGAGGGGACTGACAGCAGCTGCGGCTTTGCTCGCTGGAGACTCTCCCTACCCCAAGTGTGGTCTGTGGATCTGCAGTCCCAGCATCATGTGGGAGCTTGTTAGAAACAGCCTCAATGGGCCTGGTGTGGTGGCCCACACTTGTAATCTCAGCACTTCAGGAGGCCGAGGCAGGTGGATCCTGAGGTCAGGAGTTCAAGACCAGCCTGACCAATATGGTGAAACCGCCGTCTCTACTAAATATACAAATATGAGCCAGACATGGTGTCAGGCATCTGTAGTCCCAGCTACTCAGGAGGCTGAGGCAGAGAACTGCTTGAACCCAGGAGGCAGAGGTTGGAGCGAGCTGAGATCCTGTCACTGCACTCCAGCCTGTGTGACAGAGCAAGACTCTGTCCCACAAAAAAAAAAAAAAAAAAAAAAGAAAGAAAGAAAAGAAAAAAGAAATAGCCTCCACATCCACACCTGCCCTGTCAAATTCCAATCCGCAAGATCCCAGGCAGGGGGTAGGGTGGGGGGCGGTCTGCACACACGCTGCTGGGAACCACCTTGGCATCCGTCCTGCCGGCTCCAGAGCAGCCAGCCAGGATGTCCTTCTTCCTCAGCAGTGGCGTCCGCTCTCTACTCAAATCACTGTCTCCCACGTCTCCTTCCAGGTGGGTATTTCTGGTTAACTCAAGGGACGTAAAAGTAGCTCAGGGCAAAATGAATTTTGGTTCTACTCCAATTCTAATAATGAAGTGGTAAAAATTAAAGGGGCAGCTTTCAGACTAGGGGAGTGGAGCTGTGGGTATGAGGCCAAATCAGATAAAGAGGGCTGGTTATCCGGCGCCCGGGCTGTGTTCTTCTTTACTGTGAAGGGAGCCTCTTGTTCGTTTGCTTTGTTCTGTTTTCACTTAAGCTCAGTGGCAACAAATGATAAGGCCTCTTGCCAGGAGGAGCAGATAGTGACGCGGAAGGCAAAGACCACCTCATTTCACCAAGTTCCTCATCTTTTATTTGAAATCCAAGACATGAGGCTGCGCATTTGTTTCTCTGGGAAGAGTGACAAGTGATTGAGAGCAGAGTGTAACACTCGAAAGGAGAGAGCAGGTGTCTCGGAGTCAGAAAACCTGGCTTGAATCCCTATATCTGTCACTGTTTGCCCTGCGCTAGGTCGTTCTGGTCATGTGTGGCGGCAGGACGACAAATGGCTGGTCTTTCCCTTTCTAGTAGGCACACGAAGAGACAGAGAAGTTGAATCTTTTTTTTTTTTTTTTTTTTTTGAGACGGAGTTTCGCTTTTGTTACCCAGGCTGGAGTGCAAAGCGTGATCTCGGCTCACCGCAACCTCCACCTCCTGGGTTCAGGCAATTCTCCTGCCTCAGCCTCCTGAGTAGCTGGGATTACAGGCACGCGCCACCATGCCCAGCTAATTTTTTGTATGTTTAGTAGAGACGGGGTTTCACCATGTTGACCAGGATGGTCTCGATCTCTTGACCTCGTGATCCACCCGCCTTGGCCTCCCAAAGTGCTGGGATTACAGGCGTGAGCCACTGCCCCCGGCCGAGAAGTTGAATCTTTAGCAATCCATTGAATGGGAAACCTCACAGTGGAAAGAGAAGCATTTCCAGGGCCATTCATTCGTACCTACCATTCTCCCAGACCTGTTCTGTGATGGATGCAGTCCAGAGGAGCTGGCTCTCCATCACTGTCACTTGTGATTGCCAAGGTCTCAGCCAGACAAAGCAAAAGCTCCCAAGGGGTGTTGCCTTTCAACTGCATTCGGAATTCCTGGAGGCGACAAATCCACAAGAAAAGATACACCCGTGAGCGTGCATTTCAGCAACAATGACGAAGTGAGGTGGAAAGGGATGAGGAACAGGTGGATTCTGCCCGTGTCTGTTTAATGAGCATCTCCAGCAAAATCCAGCGTTACGATGAAACACTCTCAACATCAGGAGTGCTCTGTTTGACTCTGTCTTGTGCGTGTCCCAGGCCAAGGCCCTCAGCATTTTCAGGATTCATGATAACTGCTGACTGTCTCTTTTCCCCTCTGCCCACATAAAAGGCACAAAAACTAAAGAGGAAGGCCACAGCGCCGCAGAGCCTGTGGTTCAGGATTCTCCTCCTGGGAGCCCTGATTTCTTTTTTTTTTTTTTTTTTTTCCTCTCACCTTAACAGTGTCCAGAGTATGTCCATTGCCAGAATAGGGATACAGCCTGCTCAGAGCCCCATGTGGGGCCCACCACTCAGGAACAAAGGGAGAGACAGATACTAGGCACGCGTGCAACAGAGAAAATCCAGCTCCACGGAAACCATGTGCAAGACCAGCTCCGTCCAAACTGAATGTGGCTTTGGGAAGCCACCTAGAACTTGGCCTGCTGCCATGAAGGCAGGCCCCAACTCTCCATCCCTGCTGTCACAGAGCGACCCAGGCAAGACCGTGAAGCAAACAGAAAGCCCCTGGAGTGGGGGGGCGAGGGACCCCTTGCTCTCTCAGGATGCCATTCAAGTTTCTGGGCTAGTCCTAGCATACTAACTACCACTCAGCTGCCTGGTGCTGGGCAGGGTAGACAGGGACTCCACTGCTTCTCAGCCTGTGCCAACCCCTTTGGGTGACACCCTAGAGTGGGGTGGGAAGCCCCAACTTCCAATCCTTGAGCGTTTACCACCCCATGCCCCCAACTCCCAAATTGATCATCTCAAATTTTCCCACAGTCTGTAGGCACCAGACACTTCAAATGCTCTCAGAAAAGAAGATGATGTCTACATCCAGAATTGTGCCCATACTTTAAAATTACAGGGAGAAAAAGATTCCCTTTCTCACCTTTTTTTTTTTTTTTTTTTTTTTTTTGCTGTTCTTAAGGTGGAAATTTGTTCATTACCTTTTCTCAGCTTCTAAGGAAAATTCTGTCTGCCTCCCAAGCTCCCAGGCCCCTTGTGGTGTGAGCTGGGGGAATGCGTAGAGCTGGGAATTGGAAAATATTCGAGGAAATAATGGTTTATGTTGGGCAGACCCACTGGGAGAAGCAGGAAGTGGGCCTGGAAAGACAGGAGGAAATGTGAAGGCAGAGAAAAGGCCTTGCTAGCTGAATTTTGAGAAGTAATTTTTAGCATTGTTAGTGAGAAAATCTAGAGAATGAGGCAGTTGTATGCCATCTTAAAAAATAAAAGAATGGGGCAGGCACAGTGGCTCAAGCCTGTAATCCCAGCACTTTGGGAGGCCGAGGTGGCTGGATAACCTAAGATCAGGAGTTTGAGACAAGCCTGGCCAACACGGCGAAACCCCGTCTCTACTAAAAGTATAAAAATTAGCCAGGTGTGGTGGCACATGCCTGTAATCCCAGCTACTCAGGAGGCTGAGGCAGGAGAAGCGTTTGAACCCAGGAGGCAGAGGTTGTGGTGAGCCAAGATTGCACCCCTGCACTCCAGCCTGGGCGACAAGAGTGAGACTCCATCTCAAAAATAATAATAATAATAATAAATAAAAGAATGATCATATAGGGAAAGATGATTTTAACATTTTGGAGTTATGTAAACGGAACCCCCTTTGTTATTCTGTACAAGACTTTTAGACACATTTTTTTATTCTTTTTTTGGATGTTGTTCCGTTGCTGCTTTTATAACACTATGGTGAGAAGGGCTAAGAAGTATCCCAAATTTATTCCCATTAGCTTGAAAAAGAGCAGCCCTTCAGGGCACCTTCCCTCACACTCTTCCACCTCCTGCTGCCTTCAGGTGACGTTTGGAACTCCCTGGCAAGGCCTTTCCAAGGCTGGAAAAGGACAGCCAAGCTCTTCAGTAGTTACTGAGCTACAGACCTGAGGTGTCATGTTTCTAAATTCCAGGAAAGGTTCTTTATGAAAAGAAAGTCTGTGAGAATAAGAAGTTCTGAAACTTCCCCTTGTCCCTGCATGACCTCTTCCGACACTTAGGCTAATTTATAATGACTCTGAAAATGTCCCTGACCTCGCCTAGAAAAACTCACCATCATGGAATTAAAGCGTTTCTAAGGCACAAAATTGCCTCCAAGACAATTTGTCTGCTTCTTTTCAAACTGATGTGTTTAGAAATGTTCTTGGCTTGTGATGGAGAGCTCAGATTCCAAAAGCGTCTGAGGTCAATCCTGGCTATTTGTGCTAATGAACAATTACAAAATAGTTGCTAAGTATGCTTCTCCATGATTCTGTTGAGCTAAAATTACTTGGAAAGAAATGCACAGATCTGAGGCATACAATTTCATGAGTTCTGACAAATGTGTACAGCTGCATAAACGTGCTGATTACTTCTGCCTTCTGGTGAATACCCACCTACCACGAGAAACCACCCTCTGTCTCTGGATATAACTTTTGTCTCTTTTTGAACTTCATATAAATGGAAGCAAAGTGTATGTACTATTTTGTGTCTAGCTTATTCTGTTCAACATAACATTTTTGAGATGTATTAATATTGCCGGTATCAACAGTTCCTTGTTTTTATTTTTGAGTGGTTTTTATAGTGTGACTATATCGTAAGCTACTTGTCTGTTCTCCCAGTGATGGGTATTTGAATTATTGAGTTGGTTATTATTAATAAAGCTACTATGTCCTAGAATGGAAGGGGCTTAATAAAAGAAAGAAGTTTTCTTTTTAAATAAATATTTTATGAAGTCTTTCTGTAGGCTGGGCACAGTGGCTCACACCTGTAGTCCCACCACTTTGGGAGCTGAGGCAGGTGGATCACGAGATCAAGAGAAGACCATCCTAGCCAACATGTTGAAACCCTGCCTCTACTAACAATACAACATTAGCTGGGTGTGGTGGCAGGCGCCTGTAATCCCAGCTACTTGGGAGACTGAGGCAAGAGTATTGCTTGAACCCGGGAAGCAGAGGTCACGGAGAGACGAGATGGGGCCATTGCACTCCAGCCTGAGCAACAAGAGTGAAACTCCACCTCAAAAAAAAAAGAAACTCTTTCTGTAGACACATCTTAGATAAATACCTAGGAGTAGAACTGCTGAATTGTGGGGTAGGTATACATTTAACTTCAATAAAAATACTTTTTTTTGGCTGGGTGCAGTGGCTCACGCCTGTAATCCCAGCACTTTGGGAGGCCGAGGCGGGCGGATCACAAGGTCAAGAGATCAAGACCATCCTGGTCAACATGGTGAAACCCCATCTCTACTAAAAATACAAAAAAATTAGCTGGGCACGGTGGCGTGTGCCTGTAATCCCAGCTACTCGGGAGGCTGAGGCAAGAGAATTGCCTGAACCCAGGAGGCAGAGGTTGGAGTGAGCCGAGTTAGCGCCGCTGCACTCCAGCCTGGGTAACAAGAGCGAAACTCCGTCTCACTATGTCACCCAGGCTGGAGTGCAGCGGCGCTAACTCGGCTCACTGCAACCTCTGCCTCTAGGCTTAAGCAATTCTCCTGCCTCAGCCTCCAGGGTACCTGGGACTACCGGCATGTACCACCATGCCTGGCTAATTTTTGTACTTTTAGTAGAGACAGTTTCACCGTGTTGACCAGGCTGGTCTCGAACTCCTGACCTCAAATGATCCACCCACCTCAGCCTCCTAAAGTGCTGAGATTACAGGCATGAGCCACCACGCCCAGCCAAAATACTTTCAAATAAGTGTCCCAAAGTAATTGCATTACCTACACCGCCACCAGTCATGTAAGAGAGTTCCGGTAGCTCTACTTCCTCTCCAATATTTGGGGTATCAGTCTTTTATCCGTTTCCTCCATTTCCCCAATGGGCTATCTCATCATGGTTTTCCATTTACATTTTATTGATAACCGATATTGAGCACTCTTTCAAGTGTTTATTGATAATCATATATCTTCTTTGGGGAAGTGATTGTTCAAATCTTTACCCATTTACTGGGCTATTTGCCTTTTAGTGTTGCTTTGTTGTTCTTTATATATTCTGGACACAAATATTTGTGACAAATATATACATTGCACATATTTTCTCTTAGTCCATCATTTACTTCTCATTTTCTTAATGTCTCTGGATGAGGAGGCATGTTCAATTTTTTCTTTTATACTCAGTGCTTTTGCCTCCTCTATAAGCAATCTTTGCCTGTCTCCACCTTGCAAAGCCATTTGCCTCTATCTCTTCTCAAAGCTGTATAGTTTTGCCTTTTATGGTTAAATCTATAATGTATAGATCTAGTATATAGATCTTTGTGCTTATATATAAAATAAAATTAATTCCCGCATAACAGGTGAGGTTCTTTTTTGCTCATACATTTATCCATTTGTTCCAGAAGCATTTGTTGAAAAGATTCTCCCTTTCTTATTGAATTTCCTTGGCACATTTATTTGTGAAAAAAAAAAAAAAATCAGTTGAAGAAACATGAATGAGTTCATTTCAGGACTTTCTGTTCTGTTTCATTACTGCTTGTCCTAATGCCAATACTATGCTGCGTTGATTTTCATAGTTTTGTAGAAAGCCTGAATATCAGATGTCACGAATCCTCCAAATGTGCACATCTTTTTACGACTGTCCTAGCTACTCTAGGTCTTTTGCGTTTCCAAGGGGATTTTAGAAATAACTTGCCAATTTCTACTAAAAAGTGTTGGATTTCTAAATTGTAGTTGCCTTGAATTAATTGACCAATTTAAGGTGAATGGATTTTTTTAAATAAAGTTTCCAGTCTATAAACCTTGTATATTTTTCCATTTGCATAGTTTTTTTCTAAATATGTCTCAGCAATATTTCAGAGTTTTCAGTTTAGTGGTATTACAAGTTTTTGGTAGACTTATTTATAAACCTTTTATGTTTTTTGATGTAATTGTAAATACAATTGTTTTTAAAGTTATAATTTTCTAGTTGGTTGATTAGTATATAGAACTAACTACAAGTTATATATATATACTGAAATTCTAACCTTGCTAAATTCTGGTAGTCATTTTGCAGATTCCTCAGTAATTTTATGTAAACAATCATGTTATCTGAGAATAATGTTTCTTATCTTGAAATCTACTTCCTGCTATTAATATAACCATATCAGCTTTCTTGCCCTTATCTTTGTAGCATCTATCTTTTTCTATCCTTTTTTCTCAACCCATCATTTTTATTGTATTTAAAGTGTGTTCTCTTGAAGACAGCTTATAGTTGGGCTCTGCTGTTTAATCCAGTCTGAAAGTTTCTGTCTTTTAATGTACGAATTTTTGTCCATTTATGTTTAATGTGACTATTGATAGGGTTGGCTTCAATCTACCTTCTTGCTCTCTGTTTCTCAGTTGTTCCATTTCTATTTTTATTACTCTGTTCTTCCTTTTCTCTCTTCAGTTTGGCTAACCAAACAAATTTGGCTTTCTTTTCAGCTACACTCTTTCTAGTATTATTTGGTGGTTTCTCTAGGCTATTCAGTACGCATTCTTAACTTGTCACAATCTACTTACTTCATATTGTACCATTTTCTACGTGACATAAAAAACCTAAAACAGTACAATTCCATCTTCCCTAACTTTTATATTAGAACTGCTGTATATTTTACATTTACATGTTCAATAGAACCTATTGTACCATATTATTATTTTTGTTTTAAACAGTTGTTTAAAAAAACTTTCAAAGACATTAAAAAGAAAAGGTGATCTTTTCACTTATCTAAGTATTTATTAGTGTTCTTCGTCGTTTCCTGTAGATTTATATTTCTAGCTACTGTAATTTCTCTGTTGCTTGAAAATTTTTCTTTAGCGTAATGCAGATGTGCCGTAACAAATTCTCTAAGCTTTCTTTTATCTGAAAATACACTAAATTCATTCTCATTTTTGAGGGATATTGTCTCTAGGTAGAATTCAAGGCTGACGGGTTTTTTCTTTTAAAACTTTAAATATGTAGTGCCATTATTTTCTGTCTTCCATAGTTTCTGTTGAGAAGTCACTCATTATTCATCATTGTCCCCCTGGCATGTGTCCTTTCCCTCTGGCCGCTTTTAAGATTTTCTCACTATCTTTGGTCTTCAGCAGTTTAGCTGTGATATATCTAGATGTGCTTTTCTTTGTATGTATCCTGCTTGGTGTAGTGAACATCTGGATCTCTGGATCTGTAAGTCAATATTTGTCATCAAATTTCCAAAAATTTTGGCCATTATTTCTTCATACATTTTTTCTGCTCCATTCTTTCTCTCTTCTCTCCTTGGGAATTCACTTAAATATAGGTTAGATCATTTGATATTGTCTCACAGGATACAAAGATCTATTCTTTTCCAAATTTTTTGTGTACATCAGTTTGGATAATTTCTATGGGTTTGCTTTCAAGCCCTGGCTGGGCTCATTTCAGATACTGTAGCTTTTAGTTTTCTTATTTTAAAAAATATTGGCTGGGCACAGTGGTTTGTGCCTGTAATCCCAGCACTTTGGAAGGCCGAGGCAGGCAGATCACCTGAGGTCAGGAGTTTGAGACCAGCCTGGTCAACATGGCAAAACCCCGTCTCTACTGAAAATACAAAAATTAGCCATGTGTGGTAGCACGTGCCTGTAATCCAAGCTACTTGAGAGGCTGAGGCTGAAAAATCACTTGAACCTGGGAGGTGGGAGGTTGCAGTGAGCCAAGATTGCACCACTGCATTCCAGCCTGGGCAACAGAGCAAGACTCCATCTCAAAACAAATTAATAGTTTTCATTATATACTGAGATTATTCTATTGTTTCACTCATTATAACCATTTTTTCTTTAAATTAGTACTTGGCAATCTTTTTTCTGAAAGGGCCAGAGCATAAATATTTTAGGCTACCTGGCCATATAATCTCCACTGTAACTATTCAACTCTGCCATTACAACAGAAAAGCAGCCATAGACACAATGTAAATAAATGAGTATGTCTTTCTTCCAATAAAACCTTATTTATAAAAATAAATGGCAGCAAGTCTGCAGGTCATAGCATACCAACCTCTGCTTTAAGTCACTGAGCATACTTATTACAATTGTTTTAAACTCCTAGTGTGCTAATTCCAAAATCTGGGTCATTTTAGGGGTCTAGTTTTTTTTGGTTTTTTTTTAATTTTGCGACAGAGTCTCACTCACTCTGTAACCCAGGCTGGGGTGCTCAGCTCACTGCAACCTCCACCTCCCAGGCTCAAACGATTCTCCTTTGGCAGGAGTTAGAGGTTAAGGTAAACTTCAGTCCAGTCTCTATCTGAATTACCATTCTCTTTTTCTGGACAGTGAGAAAAAGGAAAGGAACGCAACTACCATCTATTCCATGCCTATTATTTTCTGGGCTTTCTGCAAGTTACCTTAGTATATTATTTCCTGTAATCATTAAGTCAATAAAATAATGATTATTTGTTTTGTTTTGTTTTTTGAGATAGAGTTTTGCTCTTGTTGCCCAGGCTGGAGTGTGATGGCACAATCTCGGCTCACCGCAACCTCCACCTCCCAGGTTCAAGTGATTCTCCTGCCTCAGCCTCCCGAGTGGCTGGTATTACAGGCACATGCCCAGCTGATTTTGTATTTTTAGTAGAAACAGGATTTCTCCATGTTGGTCAGGCTGGTCTCGAACTCCCAACCTCAGGTGATTCGCCCTCCTCAGCCCCCAAAGCGCTGGGATTACAGGCATGAGCCACCGTGCCGGCTTAAAATAATTATTACAACATGAAGCTGAGCCTTAGAGAAGTAAAGCAATAAAACTATGTAGCTTGTAAGCTGCTGGAGCCAGAAGTTAGAAATGCATCTTTCCCCTTCCCACCACGCTGCCTGCCGCTCTTGCCTTATGGGATTACCAAAATTTATTGAGTGCTCATGTTGCCTGTTCCACTGTAATTTCTGGCCCATGAAGCCCATTCAAATTGCTTTTGCTTAGTTCCTTGTTGGTTAGAGATGTCCAAGCTGTCTGATTTCTCCCTCCCTTTGGTTCTTTTTTTTTTGAGACAGAGTCTCCCTGTGTCATCTAGGCTGGAGTGCAGTGGCATGATCTCGGCTCACTGCAACCTCTGCCTACTGGGTTCAAGTGATTCTCCTGCCTCCGCCTCCCAAGTAACTGGGATCACAGGCACATGCCACCATGCCCAGCTACTTTTTTGTATTTTTAGTAGAGACTGTGGTTTTCACCATGATGGCCAAGCTGGTTTCCAACTCCTGACCTCATGTGACCCACCACCCTGGCCTCCCAAAGGTCTGGGATTACAGGCATGAGCCACTATACCCAGCCTCCTTACGTTCAGTTCTTAGGGGAGTCAGGATGGGGATGGTTTTCCAGGATACAGGAAAGATGCTAAGCAGAGTCCAAGGGCACAGAGAAGCTTCACTCAACCTGAACAACTAAATACACAACCAGCCAAACCACAGCCATGAGTACAGCCAACAGCCTGACCAGCCACCTTGTGGGCTTCCATCGATGGAGAGGTCCTGGACAGACTCCTGCTTTCCCACCTATTCCTGTGCCTGCCATCTCCCCGTCCACTTCCTTTATCCAGCATGTGACATTTTCCCCCAAAATCGAATCTCTGGAAGCAGAGAACTTGTTGCCAAGTATGCAGTGGAATTATTTTTCTGATTAGACCTGTGCCATGTTTCCCCTTCACAGTTTGATGTTTGACCATTACTTCTGATGTCCTTAGTGAGACACCAGAGTCCATTTTTCAGGCTGAGGGAGGGTAGGGTCTTCATAATATAAGAAGGTATCTGGTGAACTCAGAAGTGGGCAGGTGGGTGAGAAATACACATTTCTTCAGTGAAGCACTTTCTGTATATTTCTCAAAATTATGGCACAGAATCATTAATTATAGAAAGTCGAACAATTCATATATCCTAAAAGTATTTCGCATAGACACATTTTGTCCCTCAATTCAATAGATGTAACTTTGCCCCTTCCTTTCTCCACATTTCTTGGCCCTCCTCTCTTTCCATACTTGCTTGACACGAAGCATATGCAGAATAAAACCTCATTAATTTCTACTCATCAGGTTTGCTTTGGAGAGGAGCTTGCTTGTCAGGAACTTTTGAGCCAGCTCTGATACTGAGGCTTCTAAGGAACAATCGCAGCAGCCTTAGTTCCTTTCTAGCAGAACGTGGGGCATAACATCTTTTAAATAAAGCGAAGAAATAGGTGATTAAGTCATTACAGGATTAAATATGTGAGTACTTGCCTGGGGCCTCCTGAGCGCCTAATAGGCTTCACTTTTTCTTTGCAGAGCTCTGTGACGATGACCCGCCAAGGATCACATACGCCACGTTCAAAGCGTTGGCCTACAAGGAGGGAACGATGTTGAACTGTGAATGCAGCAGGGGGTTCCGTAGAATAAAAAGCGGGTCACCCTACATGCTCTGTACAGGAAGCTCTAGCCACTCATCCTGGGAGAACCAGTGTCAGTGCATCCGCTCTTGTAAGTGTTCCTTCTGTGAGTACGGACATAACGAAGTGCAGCAGAGAGTGAGACAGAGCCCGGCTTTTGCTCCCTCGGCCCTGCAGACACAAATGGGCCAGTCCAGTCTGCAGAATAACTAACCTCAGTGGTTCCTGAAATAGTCATTCACTAAACACAATTTTATTACTAGTTTTGAGACAGTCTGGGTCTGTTGCCCAGCTGGAGTACAGCGATACAATCTGAGCTCACCGCCACCTCCACCTCCCGGGTTCCAGTGAGTCTCGTGCCTCAGCTGCCTGAGTAGCTGGGACTACAGGCACGCCCCACCATGCCTTGCTAAGTTTTGTATTTTTAGTAGAGACGGGGTTTCACCATGTTGGCCAGGCTGGACTTGAACCCCTGGACTCAAGTGATTCTCCTGCCTGGGCCTTATAGGCGCACACCACCATGCCTGGCTAATATTTTGTATTTTTTGGTAGAGATGGGGTTTTACCACATTTCCCAGGCTACTCTTGAACTCTTGGGCTTAAG
Source organism: Callithrix jacchus (assembly GCF_049354715.1). Lineage (NCBI taxonomy): Eukaryota > Metazoa > Chordata > Mammalia > Primates > Cebidae > Callithrix > Callithrix jacchus. The sequence continues at coordinate 7,777,691 of NC_133508.1, forward strand.
CAATCCTCCTGCTTCAGCCTCCCAAAGTGCTGGGATTACAGGTGTAAGCCACCACGCCTGCCCTAGATGCCCGCTTTTATCCTGAGCTGGCATTCTGATCACCCTCCCTTCATTGAGGCATTCAAACTCAACTCCTTTGCCAAACTCTTCACGATAGAGAGGGTTGTTCTAGAAGTTTCCTTGTCATTGCATCAAGACGGCATCTCTAACTTTAAGCATTGTGAACAGCCTTAGGACGCAAAGGAGCAGTGCGTTGTGGAGTGAGAGCACTCCTGCTGCCGTCAAAGGACACAGAGACAATTGACAGCAAGCAGCAGGTCCCTTTTGGTGGGACACACACACACACAACATACGTAACATACACAGGTTCAGAAACATGTCGTGAGCACTGCCATATGCACATGAATACTGAGCGGCCGGTTCTGGGAGGGGTGTGAGCAGGCTCCACCCGAGGGAGGGAGTGCTCTGCTTTGGTCTTTGTAAGCTTGGCACTCAGACACCACCAGACACATCGTGGGCACTGGCCAGGTGTGCTTCTCAAGTGAATGAATACATGAACAGTGTTTTTTGGGTTTTTTTTGAGACAGTCTCACACTGTGGCCCAGGCTGGCGTACGATGCCATGATCTCAGCTCACTGCAACCTGAGCCTCCTGAATTCAAGTGATTCTCCTGCCTCGGCCTCCCGAGTAGTTGGGATTACAGGCCTGTGCCACCTCATCTGGCTAATTTTTTTTTTTTTTGTACTTTTAGTACAGACAGGGCTTCACCATGTTGGCCAGGCTGGTCTTGAACTCCTGACCTTGTGACGGGCCTGTCTTGGCCTCCCAAAGTGCTGGAATTATAGGCATGAGCCACCATGCCAGGCCATGAACAGTGTTTTCTCTCAAGCATTTGTGAAATCATCTGCATAATTCCATCCATATTTTCTAGCCCCTAGGAACACAACAAAACAAGTGACACCTCAACCTGAACAGCAGGAAGAGAGAAAACCCACTGAAATCCCAAATCCGATGCAGCAGGTGGACCAACCGAGCCTTCCAGGTGAGAGATGAACCTGCCTCCATCTCGCTCCTACGAGCTCCTCCTTCTCTTGCAGGTAGATGACATGTACCCAAAGGAAGAAAGTCCTCCCTGCCTTCTGTAAACACAGGCATGCTGCTCCCTCCTCCCAGGACATCACTGCAGACAAGAACGGGTGCAGGGCTGCTCAAAGGCTGTTTGCTCAGCCACTTAAGCCAATCTGATGGCAGCCAGTCCAGGCCTGGGCTGACTCTCTGGTTTGCTAGCTGGCCAAATAGAATTCAACCCAAATTCAACTCAACTTACAAGCATCTGTTGGGTCTGTGTGCCAGGCCCTGCTGATAGAAGACACAATCAAGAATGCATCAACGATCCCTGGCCTCAAGGAAATGCCCTGCCTCTTCCCCTTAAGCACAAGACAATGCACTGAAAAAAAACTGTTTACTTCCCAATATTGCTTTCAGGGAAAGGTTATAAAATGTGCATGTCACTCTTGTGAGTCTCAAAAGCTCCAGATGCACATGTCCTGGCCAGCAGTCTGTGCATGAGTGGGTATTGCAGCTGCCCCTTGCCTGCCCTCAGCTTTCCCAAATGAATCGTGATTCAGCCATTGTGTCAAGAAAATGGGCCAGATGTGGTGGCTCAGGCCTGTAATCCCAGCACCACGGGAGGCCAAGGCAGGCAGATCACTGGAGGTCAGGAGTTTGAGACCAGCCTGAACTCCTGACCAGCCTGGCCAGCGTGGTGAAACCCTATCTCTACAATCATACAAAAATTAGCCAGGCATGGTGGTGGGCGCCTATAGTCCCAGCTACTCAGGAGGCCAAGGCATGAGAATTGCTTGAAATTGGGAGGCGGAGGTTGCAGTGAGCAGAGATTGCACCACTACACACCAGCCGGGGTGACAGGGCAAGACTGTCCGCCCTCAAAAAAAAAAAAAAAGAAAGCAAAACAGAACCCACTAGGAAGAACTTAGCTTTCTGAGGTCAGGCCGACCTTAGGAAACTTCAGAGCTCTATGCTAGTTTATAACTTTACAAAGAACTGGATCAGATAGCATCCCATTGGAGCCTGGCAATACAATGAGTCAGGGACCAGGAAGTGTTGCTTCAATTTACTGAAGAAACTGAGATGGAAAGAAGTTAAAAAGACTTGGCTAAGCTCACACAGTAGGGCTGAAATCAGACCTCCTATGTGATCTAATCAGGGCTCCCAGCTTAGATGAGGAAACTTTCTGCTGACTTTATTTTAAATTAGTTGGGATTTACTTACAGCTTCCATTATTTTATTGTTTTGAACAGACTAATCTAGGAGCACAGCTGCAACGTGATGTTCTTACCGCCCCCCCCACTCCGCCCCAACTTTGTCCTGGACTGGTGTTTCCAAGCACGTGGGTTCGTTTCCTCCACTTCCTCCACATCCCCCTGCAGAGTTACTGGAAGGCTTCAAGGGGCCAGTGCTTTGCCCTTTCTCGAAGGCTGGTTCTGGCTGAGGGATGTTTCCAAGATCTTTTCAGTTCGGGTGTTTTCATTGGAAAGAAGTAAACCCAATTCAAACATGTTCAGATAGTTATGAATTGTGTTGGCTGTCAAACAACCTTTATCCCGAGACCGAAACACAAGTTCAGCCCTGATGTTCAAGGTGCCACACAGCAGGAGCCAGCCTGGGACTGGGACAGAGGCTCCGCAGGAGACTTACCGAGGCTGTGCTGGGTATGCAGGGTTGGGGAGAGTCTGGAGGTTCAGAGCACGTGTGCAGTTTCACAGGCTGGGGTTAGAGGGCACGTACAATTCTATACGTCCAGGTTGGGGGCTGTGGGTGGGGAATTCTGAGATTTAATCAGAACAAGACGTGGTCTCAGGCCACAGGTAGCCAGGCCTGGGTTGTAGTTGGGTGAGTGGAAAGTTCTGTGGTGTGGGAAATTTTGAGCGGTCTTGACAGGGTGCATGTGTGTCAAGCGTCAGGTGTGTCTTGATCAGAGACGGTGCTCCATTTCCCTGAGGTTCCCTCAGCCTGTCCCTCCTCCTGGCTTTGGTGTTATCCCCAGTCCTTCTGCCATTATCCCAAGATGCCCACCAGCCATCCCCAAGAATGAGCTTCCTCACTTGTCCAGAAGAAATCCAAGGTGGTCCTCATGCTCCATTGGCCCAAATAGGCTGGAGCCTGCCTTTGTGCCTCAGCTAAGACTGCCCCGCCCATTCCCATCCACTATCAACCCCTGCTGTGTCTGCCAAGAGCCGGCTGTGGTGTTCCTCTCTCTCGAGGCAGCAACAATCAGAATGAAGTGCTCATTCCTCTGTGTCCCCATAGCCAACATCTCTCCTTGTGAAAATCTTCACATGCCTTTCTTCCCCAAGTCTGCCCCTTGCAGGACTGACAGGGTCTTCGTGCCTTCCCACAGGGCCTAGCAAACTTCCCCATGTCAGATGTTCTCAACATATATTGGTTGAATGAAAGGATGAGCAAACATTCAAAAGAGTAAGAACCGGTCGGGCGAGGTGGCTCACACCTGTAATCCCAGCACTTTGGGAGGCCAAGGTGGGCAGATCACCTGAGGTCAGGAGTTCAAGAGACCACCAGCCTGGTCAACATGCAGAAACCCCATCTCTACTAACAATACAAAAATTAGGCAGGCATGGTGGCATATGCCTGTAATCCCAGCTAATCGGGAGGCTGAGGCAGGAGAATTGCCTGAACCCAGGAGGTGGAGGTTGCAGTGAGCCGAGATCGCACCACTGCACTCCAGCCTGGGTGACAGAACGAGACTGCATCTCAAAAAAAAGAGTAAGAACAAAGGTCCAGTCCCTAGCAAGAGACAACCTAGACTCAGCGCTGTCTCCAACTTGCCTTCAGAGCATTCCTTCCCTCCTCCAGGTCACTGCAGGGAGCCTCCACAGTGGGAAAATGAAGGCACAGAAAGAATTTATCATTTCGTGGTAGGGCAGACGGTTCACTACCAGTGCATCCAGGGATACAGGGCTCTACACAGAGGTCCTGCCGAGAGCATCTGCAAAATGACCCATGGAAAGACAAGGTGGACCCAGCCCCGGCTCGTGTGCACGAAGGAAACGGAGCCCAGTCAGTTTCCAGGTAAGGCAGCTCCTGTCTGGGGTCCACGACATTGCTTTTCTCCATCAGGCTGACCAGGGCAAGATCCCTGACCTCTCCTGCTGTGTGTCTTTGGACAAGCCCCTTGATCTCCCAAGACTTCCATTTTTTTTCATTCTGAAAAAAAAAATGCAATAGACCAGATAGACCCCAAGGGCTCCTTTGATTAAGGTCCCCTGTGCCCTGAGTGGGGAGGAAGGTGTAGACAGAGAGAAGGAAAGGTCTAAAGGTCTCTCCCAAGCACCCTAGGTGCTGCCTCACAGTTGCTCCTGAGTCCACTACTTCCCTAAGTCACCAAGACCTCTTCTGGCTCCAAGGACAAGTCCAATGCCCCACACACGCATTTTTCCTCTTACTGGTGATCGTGTAAATGCATGATTTGAACAGTGCCCTGCGGTCAGCATGCTCCTTCCCCCTGTGCCATTCCCCGGCTGAGCTTGGATAAACAAACATGAAGAGTGCACACGTGCACGACAGGCACACATGCAAACGCTCAGCCCACTGGTGTCAGGTCTCCTGCTATCTGCCTTCTGAAATGTTAGTATCACGACAATCAAAAGTGACTTACATACAGGCCAAGCACGGTGGCTCACTCCCGTAATCCCAGCACTTTCGGAAGCCAAGGCAGGTGAATTACTTTAGGCTGGGAGTTTGAGACCAGCTGGGCCAAAATGGTGAAACTTCGTCTCTACCAAAAATACAAAACTTAGGTGGGCGTGGTGTTGGGTGCCTATAACACGCTACTCAGGAGGCTGAGGCAGGAGAATCGCTTGAATCTGGGAGGTGGAGGTGGCAGTGAGCCGAGATAGCACCACTGTACTCTAGCCTGGGCAACAGAGCAACACTCCATCTCAAAAAAAAATTAATAGTTTTCATTTATCCACTGAGATATCCTATTGTTTCACTCAGTATAACCACGAGACTGTCTAAAAAAAAAATGACTTTACATTCAAGTATTCCTGGTTTTCTTGCTCCCTGTACTTCTCATACTCACACCTTCTCCTGGGTTCCCTGGGGAGGCTGTTTTGTTCCCTCAGCTGCCTCCCGGGGCCACCCTAACAGCCAGGGAATGCCTGTTGCTTCCTTAGAAGAGGCTGAGCAGCAGGGCAGAGCCAGGGGTGCCGACCCCCCAGAGGAGGGGAGGGTCTGGCATGTAAGCAGCCGTCCTTAGTGCATCTCTGCTCCATCCAACGGCTCAATGGCATTCGTATTATGACCTATTTCCAAGTCACGGATGGAAACCAGGGCTGATTAGGGAGGCTGGGGAGAAAGCATTGCTCAGAGTTTTGGGGACAGCCATGGTCAGAACTGGAATTCAGCCTCGCCTGCTCTGCTGAGGCCACTTCACCGCTTCCCAGTGCCCTGGAGTGGAACCAAGTGGGGTGGCATCCCCCGGTGGAGTGCCCACACCAGGGTTCCTGCATCCTCAGGTGTATCTGGGGCCGGCCACCTCGGATGGGGTGGGAGTGAGGCCCTGACTCCTGTCTTTAGCTCCCCCAGCATCACTTACTCTCTTCCCCAGGTGAAGAGGAGCCTCAGGCAAGCCCTGACAGCCTTCTTGAGAGTGAGAATTCCTGCCTCATCACAACGACAGGTGCGGGAGAGTTTCCAAGAAGACAAAGGCTGGACCACAGAGACCTAGTCCAAAGGACAGGGGAGGCCAGGAGCCAGGCTCAGGGAGATGGGCAGAGATGACCTGTAGGGGAGAAACCTGCAGCAGCCTCCTCTCCCTCTGAGCAGGGACAGGACCTCAGCAACTGCAGGCCCCAAAGCAAGTGTCAGAAAGAGGGAATCCAGGACCAGGACCAAGCACGGTCCCCATTCAGAGATGGAATACCTGCCCTCACCACCACCACGTGTCTCCCAACAGCCTTTGAGCTTCTCATCCACAGAGAAGCCCTGACTTCCTTCAGCCTCGTGTCATCCTAAAGTCCATAGCAGGAGTGTCTCTCTTTATCTCCTTTTCACAGATTTTCAGGTACAGACAGAAGTGGCTGCGACCATGGAGACATTCATACTTACGACGAAGTACCAGCTAGCAGGTGAGTGGGCACTTGCTTTGTGGACAAAATGTATGCCCAGGCCGGGATGTGGACAGGTTGACTGGTTGGTAGGTTGGTAGATAGGTTGGTTAGTTGATTGGCAGGTTGGTTTATAGGTTGGTAGGTTAGTAGGTTAGTTAGTTGGTTGGCAGGTTGGTTTGTATGTTGGTACGTTGGTTGGTTGATAGGTTGGTAGATTGGCAGGTTGGTTAGTTGGTTGGTAGTTTGGTGGGTTGGTTGGTTGGTAGATTGGTTAGTTGGTAGGTTGGTAGATAGGTTGGTTAGTTGATTGGCAGGTTGGTTCATAGGTTGGTAGGTTAGTTAGTTGGTTGGCAGGTTGGTTTGTAGGTTGGTAGGTTGGTTGGTTGATAGGTTGGTAGATTGGCAGGTTGGTTAGTTGGTTGGTAGTTTGGTGGGTTGGTTGGTTGGTTGGTTAGTTGGTTGGTAGTTTGGTGGGTTGGTTGGTAGTTTGATGGGTTAGTTGGTTGGTAGTTTGGTGGGTTAGTTGGTTGGTTGGTTGGTTTGTATGTTGGTAGGTTGGTTGGTTGATAGGTTGGTAGATTGGCAGGTTGGTTGGTTGGTTGGTAGTTTGGTGGGTTGGTTGGTTGGTTGGTTAGTTGGTTGGTAGTTTGGGTGGTTAGTTGGTTGGTAGTTTGGTGGGTTGGTTGGTTGGTTGGTAGTTTGATGGGTTAGTTGGTTGGTAGTTTGGTGGGTTAGTTGGTTGGTAGTTTGATGGGTTAGTTGGTTGGTAGTTTGGTGGGTTAGTTGGTTGGTAGTTTGGTGGGTTGGTTGGTTAGTTGGTTAGTTGATTGGTATGTAGGTAGGTTGGTTGGTTGAAAGGACCCCTTCCTTACACTGCAAAATGTGTGAGTAAAAGACTAATCCAGATACTGACATAACTCAGAATCCCATGAACCAGTTATAGGATGTTATGAATGAAGTCTCTAGGCAGCCCCATCAGTTTCTCTCAAGCTGATCTGGAAGGTCTGTGCCCCAGGCCTCTGCCAGGGGTCAAGAGTGGGAGGAAGGAGCTATGTAGCCAGGCAGAGAGGACAGGCTTCCAGAAACACAGCAGTCACTTCCTGGTATGAGGGAAAAACAGACTCTGAGGCTGCATCTGCCTGGGAAAACCTCAGCAGGTTTTTCCTCCAAAACCTCAGCGGAGCAGCATCTAGAAAACCTGAACCCTTTCAAGAGATGTTAATGTGCTTCTTTTCATCTGCATATTTCAATGTTTCTTTTACCAGGCGCTCTCTGTGTCCTGAAATGAGGCCTGGCCTCTGACCCTTTCTGAAGGGCTTGTGTGGGAGAAGGTTTCCTCCAGAGGGAAAGCTCCCTCCACCCTCACCCTGTCCTCCCCACCCTGTTCGTCAAGCCTCCTAAGAAATCCCAGGGGGAGGGACCTACCTCCTGAGACGGAGAAGAGAGGCTGCAGCCTCCGCCTTGCTGTTTGGGGATGTCCTCAGCCTGCCCTGTAGCCCTGGCTCCTGCTGCTCCTCCTCATGCCAAGCTCAGTGCCCTTTGCTGAACTCCTTCTCTCTATTGACAGTGGCCTGCTGTGTTTTCCTGCTGATCAGCGTCCTCCTCCTGAGTGGGCTCACCTGGCAGCAGAGACGGTAAGTCCAGCATCACCAAGGCAGCACAGGGTCAGAGCCAAGTCCTGGGCCCCACCCAGCCCCACCCCGTGCTCTCCCTAATCACCTGCAGCAGTTCAGGGAGTGGCAAAGGGAAAAACAGAAAAGAAAAAGGAAACTCTAGAAACTTAGCATGTCTCTTGATTATCCAGGGTCTCCTTGATGCCTGCCAGCTACATTCTGGTCAACCCTCATACAAACTCCACAGTAAGACCCTGAGAAGATACAGATCCATTCCCCCAAAACTGAAGCTCTTGGCCCAGCCAGAGAGAAAAATAAAAGATTGCTTCCCTTCTTAGATGAGTCATCAGGCCCATAACATACTCCTAATTTTCCTCATGGGAATTTAAATGTATAAATTATTGCAATACAAATGATAAGCCCCCCACCACACACACACACAGGGTTATTGTAGCAGGCATGAGTCATGTAACTGACAGTGTACCAATCTCTCTAAGGTGTCAGCTGCTTCCTAAGGTGTCCTTTTAGGAGTACATGTTGAGGGTATACTCAGTACTCTAACCCTCTCCTTCCTCAGCCTGCACACCTGACAAGCCTTAACACCTAGCAGGATTTTTTTCATTTGCTAATTTGAAGACCAAACACGTTCAGGCCCAGAGGACAAAGCTATTTGGCAGTAGGAATGGATCAGTGTTTATGCTGTGAAACAGAACAGTGAGAACCCACGTGAGTTCCCCCAAGAATCTCAATGGATCAGAATTACAATCTTTGGACAGACTCAAACATACATCTGGAAATGACCCTTTAGTCAGAGTTTGTCCAAAATCCTTCCTATAATACGATATCAACTTATGGTGCCCTCTTGTGGCAACAGAGCCTAGCCAAAGAGAGTTTTGTTTGGGGAAATATCTCATTTGTTGAGCAATGACCAGGAACCCATGACGTGCTGCAGAAGGATCGCAGTGGCTTGTGAGAGCCAGTGGTTACATTTTCAAGGCTTCTGCAAACTGGCTTTTAAGCCCAGCCATTTGTAAAGTTAAAGTATTGAGGGTAGGAGCAGCGGCTCCTGCCTGTAACTCCTGTACTTTGAGAGAGCAAGGTGAGAGGCTCGCTGGAGACCAGCCTGGAAAACAAAGAGACCTTGTCTCTACAAAAACATTTTATTTTATCATATTTTTATTTATCTTATTTTGAGACAGTTTCACTCTTGTTGCCTAGGCTAGAGTGCAATGGCGTGATCTTGGCTCACCACAACCTCCACTTCCCTAGGTTCAAGTGATCCTCCTGCCTCAGCCTCCTGAGTAGCTGGGACTACAGGCATGCACCAGCACCCCCGGCTAATTTTTTGTATTTTTAGTAGAGACAGGGTTTCTTCATGTTGGTCAGGCCAGTCTCGAACTCCCAACCTCAGGTGACCCTCTTGTCTCAGCCTCCCAAAGTGCTGGAATTACAGGCCTGAGCCACCACACCCAGCCTATAAAAACATTTTAAAATTAGCTAGGTGTGATGGCGCATACCTGTAGTCCCAGCGACTGGGAAGGGTGAGGTGGGAGAAGCCCTGGAGTCCAGGGCTTCAGGGTTGCAGTGCCCTCCAGCCTGGGTGACAGAATGAGTGCTGTCTCAAAAAAAATTAAAGCATTCAAATTTACAGTTCAGTAAACTACGTTAAATACGGGAGCAAGAATGACTTACAACGATGGCTTCCTAATGATTTGCTACATTTTACCGCTATCCTTGCTCTCGGGGCAGTTTGCATCCATTGTGTCTGCATGGTGGAAATACCGTATGATGGTGGCTACCGTCCATCTCTTCCCAACCACCTGTTCAGGGACGTCACATTGCCAGCGGCAAGCTGGGTGTGGAGAGAGGATTTACACCATGAGAGACAGGCAACCGTCCTCGGAGAGCTGCTTGTTAGACATCACCAGCACACCTCTGCGTGGAGCCTTGTGCTGTGGGACCTCTGTGCAAAGTATGGAGAAATTAGATATTCCTGTGAGCTCACTGAGGACTGGGAAAAGGCTAAGGCCGTATTGTTCAATACAGTAGCCACTAGCCACCTGTGGTTACTTAAGTGTGTTTAAACGTAAATAAATTAAATACAATTAGGAATTCAGTTTCGCAGTTGCCCTAGCCACATTTCAAGAGTTCCCTAGCCACAGGTGTCTATGTTATTGGACAGCACAACTACGAAAGACTTCCATCATCTCAGAAAGTTCCATAGCACAGTGCTGGCTAGAAACGGAGAGCTTTAATGCATGCAAATCATTTAGCACAGTTAATTGCTGTTTAATATTCCCGTTCCACAGCTATAGTCTGCTACGTAGTTTTTGAAAACTTACTCCAGGTGCGGTGGCTCATGCCTGTAATCCCAGCACTTTGGGAGGCCGAGGCAAGCAGATCACGAGGTCAGGAGTTCCAGACCAGCCTGGCCAACATAGTGAAACCCTGTCTCTACTAAAAACACAAAAAGGAGCCAGGCGTAGTGGCACGCGCCTGTAATCCCAGCTACTTGGGAGGCTGAGGCAGGAGAATTGCTTGAACCCTGGAGACGGAGGTTGTAGTGAACTGACATTGCACCACCGTAGTCCAGCCTGGGCAAAGACCAAGACACTGTCTCAAAAATCAAACAAACAAAAAAACACCTTAAAGAACATTTTCTAAGTGACGGACACTCTGCCAGGGACTCAAAGATGAATACAACATGGTCCTACTTTTAGGTGCCTACAGACTAGTGGAAGAGAAGGAAAACATACTCACTTTAAATACAGTTTGTGAAACCCTAATGTTGAGGTGTTACAGGAACAAAGTGAGAAGCCCCTCCACGGTGGTTTACAGAAGGCTTTAGATCTGACAGCGCCCGAAATGCCTGGGGCCAGGTAGGGAGCTGCAGATGATGGCTTCCAGGCAGAGGGAGCATGAGGAAGGGCGTGAGGTGTCAAGGGTGGGATGAGGTGTTGGGGAGAAGCCAAGCAGTGCTGAGCAGCTGGGTGCATGGGGCAGCCTGACAATGATGCCCTGCCCTAGGGACGGCAGTGACCAAGTCGGGGAACACCAGGCCAGGCTGAAGAGCTGGGCTTCATCCCCAGGATTCCTCCCAGATGAGGAATCTTCATCCAGTAGTGAACCACAGAAGGCTTTATGTGGCTAAAAGGCAGGTGGTAACGCTGGCCATCCACGTGGTCTGACTGCAGCACAGAGGCTAGGTTGAAGGGTGGGTGACTGTGGTGGCAGTTTGACTACATGACAATGGGATACGCCACCAAGATCGTACATTACCTTGTTTTATTTGGAGATGGAGTCTTGCTCTGTTGCCCAGGCTGGAGTACAGTGGCATGATCTTGGCTCACTGCGACCTCCACCTTCTGGGTTCAAGCAATTCCCCTGCCTCAGCCTCCCAAGTAGCTGGGACAGCAGGCACATGCTACCGTGCCCGGCTAATTTTCATATTTCTAGTAGAGATGGGGTTTTACTACATTGGCCAGGTCAGTCTCGAACTTCTGACCTCAAGTAATCCACCCGCCTTGGCCTCCCAAAGTGCTGGGGTTACAAGCATGAACCACCGTGCCTGGCCCGAATGACTCTTAGTGGTGGAAAATAAATAAATAAATAGAAAGAATTGTAAAGTACATCCACAGAGACTGTGAGCTTTATCACTTTCATAGGACACGTGCACAAAAAGGCTTTGTGAGCATGATCTAAGGGTGGAGGTTTCAGCCCTCTGACTTCAAAAGGTCACCCAGTGGACACTCACACAGGCCCACTTGGCGAGCTGATGGCCTCAACCAGCTTGAACTGAACAAGAGCTGATCCGAAGTTCCTAAAAAGGAATGTGAGCAGTCCTTACAATGATAACCTATCCACCAGAGACAGCGTCTGGGTGGAAGCCAACGGAAGTGTAGTTATATATGACTTAGCGACATGACTTTCAGTTATACGGGTTTAAAAATCACCTGGAACCAGGTGACTAAAAGTGAGGCAAGCAAGTGTGGCAGGCCTGTTCAGGTCAGCCCTCAGTTTCACACCTACCACACAGTGGATGGAATTCTCTTGCTGTGAGAAACCACAGAGCAGAGGCTGAACTTGGGCAGCCAGTCGTGGCCCCTGGAGGGATGGAGAGACCTTGAGGTCAGATTTCAGCGAGTGGGAAGGCGACAGTTCACTGGGGGTGGTTACGACTTAGCAGGTCAATTGGGTCTAAAGTGGAACGCTCCACCCGCACTGGTTTAGGATGTGGACCACATTTTTTTGGTGCTGTATTACACATATGACCATGACTTTGTTACACCACTACAGGAGAAAGAGTAGAAGAACAATCTAGAAAACCGAAAGAACGAGAACTTCTTGGTAAGAAGTCAAGAACAGACGACAGAAGTCGTGAGGCACCAAGCAACATCAGAGGAGTTTAACACTTGCCCAGGAGACATGCCCTGTGCTCACCTGGGTTTTGGAAGCTCTGAAGTCGCATCGCAGGACACAGGGCAGTGGCAACCCGGTCTCTAGGCCAGCTCAGTCCCATCAGAGAGCGAGCACTACCCACTTCCAAAGAGCAATCCTGTCATTGAAGAAAAGGACAAAACCACCAGAATTCTCCATCTTATTTACATGTATATGTGTCATTAAAGCCTGAATGGTCTGGAACTCTCTCCACGCTCCGTGTAGTATAGAGAAAAGCAGGTTTACATTAATCTCGTCTCAACTCTCCAGTTCAGGAATCCCAAGGAAAGCCCTCGCACTAATGTAAATACACAACACACACACTCTACCCTATACAACTAGATGTTGTCTCGTGGCTCCTTTCTCAGCTGCTTCTGACTGCTGATTCTCCCGTTCACATCGCCTAATGAACATCCTTTAAGAACTGTGGGCTGCCACCCAGAGATCGTTTTACCCTTGGCTCAGTCTTCTAAGCTGACCCCCTTTTACTGAGCCTCCAGTCTTGAATTTCTAAAGCACAGAGGCCATGGCAGAATAGTCTTTGGGTAACTTCAAAACGGGGCAGCCAAGCCCCATGAGGCAATGTCAGGAACAGAGGATGAATGGGGTCCCAGGCAGAGAATCGTACTTATCAAAGTTTTACTTGTGCGTTACTAAGAGGCCTCTTTAAGAGTTAATTTCTCGGGGATTGCTGTGAAAAATACTCTGAATTTGGCCTGCACTAATCTGATGTTTACAAGTGGACACACAAACGTCAGTGTGTACATTTTCTAATAAGTGTCTAAGAACACTGGAAAGGGATCTGTACATTCAATGTTTATGGAAGGAAGGAAAGAAGGAAGGAAGTGAAGAGGGAGAAGGGAAGGAGGTCATATTGGTAGAATGCAACCATGGAAAAGAGCACATCAGGCCAGGCATGGTGGCTCAGGCCTATAATCCCAGCTCCCTAGGAGACTAAAGTAGGACGATCTCTTGAGGCCAGGAGTTTGAGACCAGCCTGGGCAGCATAGCAAGAACTCGTCCCTACAAAAAAATTAAAAATTGGCTGGATGTGGTGGCATGCACCTGTAGTTCCAGCCACTCTGGAGGCTGAGGCAGGAGGATTGCTTGAGCCCAGGAGTTCGAGGCTGCAGTCAGCCATGATAGCACCACTGTACTCCAGTGTATGCAGCACACATTTTTCCCTATCTTTAAGGAAAAAAGGAAAAGAAGAGCATGTCAGCAGTCCTCAAACATTAGCAAAAAGTTCAGCATATCAGAATCACCTGGAGGCCTTGTTAAAACAGTTCACTGGACTGATCTCCAGAGTTTCTGAGTCATCGGTCTGGGAGAGAGCCAAAGGGTTTGCATTTCTAACAATTCCCAGGTGCTGCTGCTGCTGCTGCTCCTCAGGGAACACACTTTGAGAGCCATTGTGTTATCCCTCCGCACACCCACCCAGTCTCAACTCCCACGAAAAACTCAGCTTCAGGAGCTGAGATTCCAGTGTGCGCCCTGGTTCCATGTCTGGTGTTCAGCTCCCTCCCGAATGCGCCGAGTCCACATTCTAGCTCAGCAACATCACATGGTTAGGGACATGAACGGAGATTATTCATTCATGAGACTATCAGCCAGTTTTCATTTCTGAGGGGGCAGGAGCGTGTTAGGGAAAATAATGGGCAGTTTTCAGCAGGGTCCAGATTCAGATTAAAGAGCTATTTCTGTCTTTTTGATGACCAGCCACATACAGACTCACCTGTGCCCCCTCCCCTCCCCCTTCAGGTATATGTTTTCTAAGTTGAAAAGAATCTCAGACCAAAAAAAAAATATATATATATATGTAAATCTTATTTGAGTAGAATTGAAATACTCCTTCTGGGTGTTGAGGGGCCTATATGGTCATGATAATACTAAGATGTTATTGACCATTTCACTCTCCTTCTCTCAAAAAGGTATGGTGGAATTTTCCAGAAGCTATGTGATATATGGGGGTGATGTCATCACTCTGCTGTTAACATGTAATCAATTTGTTGCTATTGTTTATAAATGAAAAAATGATGTTTTTTAAAAAGTCTTGGTTTTTGTTATAAGTATGATAAGTATTGCTAGCTATAACATACGTAACCAAAAGCCCTTTATAGTATATTTATTTATTTATTTATTTTTGAGATGGAGTGTCACTCTGTTGCCCAGGCTGAAGTGCCATGGCATGATCTCAGCTCACTGCAGTCTCTGCCCATTGGGTTCAAGCGATTCTCCTGCCTCAGCCTCCCAAGTAGCTGGACAACAGGCACCCACCATCACACCCGGCTAATTTTTGTATTTTTGGTAGAGATGGGGTTTGACCATGTTTGTCAGGCTGGTCTCGAACTTCTGACCTCAAGTGATCCACCCACCATGGCCTCCCAAAGTGCTGGGATTACAGGCGTGAGCCACAGCACACAGTATGGAATCCTCTATAGTTTTAATAGTTTTAAATAACATGCAAAGGTCCTGTCAAATGGCCAAAAAGCACATCAACATCACTGGTCATTTCAGAAACACAAATCAAAACCACAATGAGACACACTTCACACCCACTGAGATGACTAAGAGAAAGAACAGGAATGCTCACAGATGGCTGGTAGGGTGTCAAACAGTGCAGCCACCTGGCAAAGCAGCGATGGGCATTTCCTCAGGAAGCTAAAGATAGATGTCCTATGACCCAGCAATTCTATTCCTAGGTAGAATCCAAGGAAGACAAAGAAAGACAAAAAAGACATCCAAGAAAGACAAAAACACATGTCTAAACCTAAACTTGTACACAACTGTTTATAACAGCATTGTTCATACTCTCCAAGAGGTAGAAACTCCCACATACCCAACAGCGAATGAATGCGTAAAGGCTGGGCGTGGTGGCTCACACCTATAACCCCAGCTCTTTGGGAGGCCAAGGTGGGCAGATCACTTGAAGCCAGGAATTGGAGACCAGCCTGACCAACATGGTGAGACCCCAGCTCTACTGTGTCTACTACAAATACAAAAAATTAACTGGGCATGGTGGCAGGCTTCTGTAATTCCAGCTACCTGGGAGGCTGAGACATAAGAATCCCTTGAACCTGGGAGGCAGAGGTTGAAGGGAGCCAAGATGGTGCCACACACTGCAGCCTGGGCAACAGAGGGACTCTTCTCTCCAAAAAAAAGAATGGATAACCAAATCATGGCATAGCCCTACCATGAAGTATTAGCCACAGGAAGGATGAACTATTGATCCATGCTGCCATTTCGATGAGGGTCAAAAACATTATGCTGAGTGAAGGAAGCCCTGCACAAAAGGTCACTACTGTATGACTCTTTTTTTTAAAAGACCGGGTTTCACCATGTTGGCCAGGATGGTCTTGATCTTCTAACTTCATGATCCACCCACCTCAGCCTCCCAAAGTGCTGGGATTATAGGCGTCAGCCACTGCGCCCGGCATATGTCTCTTTTTTTATGAAATATCTAGAATAGGCAACTCCCTAGAGACAGAAAGCAGATGAGTGTTTGCCAGGGGATTTTTCTGGGGTGGCAAAGAAGTTTGGAAACTAGAGAAAGGAGATAATGGCACAATATGTTGAACACACTAACAGCCACTGGATTGTATGCTTTATCACGGTTCATTGTGTGTTATGTGAATTTCACCTCAACTTTAAAAAAGGAGATCCTGAGACCAACAGGTTTGAATAGCGCTTATCTTATGATTCTCAAAGAAGGGTCCTCAGCCCAGAAGGATCATCCTGAAGCCTTTATGGTGACTTTAGCATTTTATGAAGTAAGTTTTGAGGAGACCCTGAATTTTTGTTTTCAAAGATTAAAAGTAGCATGTTACTAAAGTTTATGGAAGACTCTGATTCGGCATTCTGTCACGAACGCACAATGTGCATAGTTTATGGAAGACTCTAATTCGGCATTCTGTCACGAACGCACAATGTGCATAGCTCCCAGGAAGCCTGCTGTTCCTGAGGCAACACCAGACCCGTCGTGAGTTGGTTTTAGTTTTTACTCACTGGTATTCCTTCAGCTAATTATGAATTCCTGCCGGTGATTTTCATGGAGGGGTTGTGTTGGCTGGTTCCCAATGTGCATCCTCATAATCAATTAATTGCTGCAGGTTGAAAACCCGAACAAACGGAAAGTCAATCACTCTTCTTAGATCTGTAGAAGATTACAGTAGCTCACCGTCCCCAATGTTGGAGAGGCAGACGGGCTGATACAGGGAAATCACAACTTCCTGGAGAAGAAGCAAATGTCTTCTCCAGTCTTGTTGACTCAAACTAGGTCTCCTGTCTACGCCTGCACTGCCACCAGAAGATATGAGATGATTCTGATTTCATAAGGCCCAAGCCACAGACCCCACTCCTAGAATCAGTAATAAAGAGATCTTAAAAGCAGCCAGAGAGAAATGAACCATTGCAGAGAAACATAAATAAGGATGACAGGTTCAAGCAATTCTCCTGCCTCAGCCTCCCATATAGCTGGGATTACAGGCATGCACCACCATGCCCAGCTAAGTTTTGTATGTTTAGTAGAGACAGGGTTTCACCATGTTGGTCAGGCTAGTCTTGAACTCGTGACCTCAAGTGATCTTCCCGCCCCAGCTTCCCAAAGTGCTTGGATTACAGGGGTGAGCCACCGTGCCGGCAATAACCACTTCAAATGTAAATTGTCTACACATCCCAATTAAAAAACAAAGATCGTAAGATTGGATTTCAAAAGCAAGAAAAAATATATCCATACTATAAGAAATAAAAAAATTGAAAGTAGAAAGATTGAAAACACTTAGCACAAGAAAGCTGGAGTGCTGCTATCAGATTAACACATTTGAGAGTAACAAACACAGCCAAGGACAAAGAAGGTCATTTCATAGTGCTGAAGGGATCAGTTCCTCAGGAGGCCATGGCAACCCTAGTGCTAGCATTTTAGGACTGCTGTGCACTTAACACCAGAGCTTCGAAATACGTGAAGTGAAAGCTAATTGAACTGCAAAAGTAAATAGTCAAATCTGTGACCATAGTGAAGATTTCAAAACAATTCTCTCACTCTCAGACACAGGTAGAACAAGTAGATAGAAAACCCGATAAAATATAGAGGACTTAAATAACATTATCAACCAATTTGACTTAATTGAAATTTATAGACCATTTACCCAACAAAGACTGAACACACATTCTTTTAAAATGCATAAGGAACATTTAACACCATAGGCTGTTTACGAGGACATTTTTTTAAAGTCTCCACCTCACACTCTTTAGGATGGTTGTTATCAAAAAGAAAACAGAAAATAACAAGTGTTGGCAAAGAGTAATTGGAACTCTTGTGCACAGCTGGTGGGATTGTAAACGGAGCAGCTGCTGTGGAAAACAGCATGGCAGATGCTCAAAAAAAGAAAAAAAGAATTGTCATGTGATCCAGCAATTCCATGTCTGGGCATACACCCAAAAGTATTGGAAACAGGGTCTTAAAGACTTTATAGCAATGTTACTCTCAGTGGCCCAAAGGTGGAAGCAACCCAGTATCCATCAGCAGATGAAAGAATAAACAAAGTGTGGTACGTACTCATCATGGAATATTATTCAGCCTTAAAAAGGAAGGAAATGTTGACACAGGCTTCAGCACGAATGAAGCTAGAGGACATTAGACTCTGTGAAATAAGCCAGACACGACAGGACAAACACTGTATGATTGCACTTATCTGAGTTCCTTCCTTAGAGTAGTCAGATTCACTGAAACGGAAAGTAGAATGGTCATTGCCAGGGGCTGGGGGAAGGGGAGGAGGAGTCATTTAATGGGAACGGAGTTTCAGTTTTGCAAGATTAAAAAGTTCTGGAGAAGGACAGTAGTTATGGTTGTGTAGCAACACGATTGTGCTTAATGCTGCAGAACTGTGCACCTGAAAATGGTGACGATGGTGAATTGTACATTGTCTGCTGTTTACCACATTTTTAAATATATATATATATATATATATATACACACACTGTTTGACTCCATTTATATGAATTCCTAAAAAATCCCAATGACCCTTCAGTGACAGATAGCAGACCACAGACTGTCAGTGGAAGATGACAAAGGAGCATTATCTTGTGGTTTTATGGGTGTGTACTTATGCCAAAACTTACCAAACTGTGTACTTTGAATGTGTACATATATTTATATGTTCACTAAACCTCCAATAAAACTCTTTCTTAAAAAATTACCTGTTTGAAATTCCTAGCCAGGTTCTGTTTTTTGGACTGACCCCTGAGTGAATCTCTCCTGGCCTCACCAGCCTGCAGTTCAGATGAAACTGTGCTCTTGGTGATAAGCCGTGCACACACACAGTCTCTTTCAGAGACTGCAGACTCAGATAAGACCGTGTTTTTGGTAATAACCTGTAAATAACCCATACACACATACACACACACAGTCTCCTTCAGAACCTGCAGGTTCAGATGAGACCACGCTCCTGATAATAATCCCCACCCCACCCCCACACATGCACAGTCTCCTTCAGAGTCTACAGATTCAAATGAGACCAATTTCTTGGTAATAACCTCTCCCTTCTCTCTGTCTCTCTCTCTCTCTCTCTCTCTCTCTCTCTCTCTCTCTCTCTCTCTCTCTCTCTCCTTCAAAGCCTGCAGGTTCAGATGAGACTGCACTCTTGGTGACAGCCCATATGCGTGCATGCGCACACACACACACACACACACACACCCCATCTCCTTCAGATATTTTTAGGAGTCCTCAGCGTCTGACCAGACAGCCTTCCTGGGCTCCACCTATGAGAGGGTAACACCCTCCTCCTTCCCACTATATGCCCTGTTTTATTACCTGGGCACTAAAACAAGTGACTGTGTCCTAGAGTCTCGCAGAATCCTTCATGAATCCTGCATCCCCGGCTTCCGCCCGCAGCTTTTCTTTCCATGCGTTTTTGACGCAGACCCATGGAAGACTTTCTGAGACATGTACCAGGATGTCCTCTGTATTACTCCCTATTCTTCTCCCCCAGCCTCACTCCTCCAAAAATGCAACTAGAGTCACAGGTCCTGCCCCATAGCTTTCCCAGAGGTGCCCAGATCAATCTGAATTCTAGGGGCGAACACAGGTGGTCGGAAACCCCCGTCCACGTGCCTCACGATGAGGATGCAACGCCATCTGTTAAGACCTCTGGACTCTAGGTTCTTTACGTGTTCATTTTACAAATATTTAACACCACTCCTTAAGGAAAACCTAGAAACAAGAGGCTTGATTGCTGTTGGGACAAAATGATGTGTAAAGTGTTACAGTGCGGCAGAGTTCCCACCTTAAGGCTCCAGACTGTATGCTCTGTTCTCATGCAACACCTACACGTGGACTTGTGAGAACAAAGTCACCAGGTGCTGCTCTGCTGGGTGCCAGAAACACTCCACCAGGTGCAAAACCGAAAAGGTGGGGGGATGTGGGACAGGCAGGAGAACGGGTTTCCTTCCCACCCATGCCACTCTTTGCCTTTACTGTGAAGGAAGAGAAAAGGAAAAGAGGGATGGTGAAGTCTATGCCCCAAGTCTCTGCTTCTTGATGCTTTGCAATTTGTAGAGGAAAGATAGGTTCTAAAATAGAATACATTAAATTGTGATTCCCAAAAACCTAGGGCAGTCAGGCTGCATTTTGGAAGCAGCAGCCAGGAGTACAAGTCCTGGCGCACGGGAAGGAGGAAAAGTGGGAGAAAGCTTGAGAGAGCCCTCTGAGTTTCCCTCGGGCAAACGTGGCCTGAACGAGATCCAGCCTCAGCGACAGAGCAAGACTCTACCTCAGGAAAAAAAAAAAAAAAAATTAATTTAAAAAAAGCAGCTGAAAACATTATACTAAAGTATGATAGATGATTAATTTTTTAACATATTTTTCTAAATTCTGTAATACTTGTGTTATTTGCAAACTTTTCAAAACATGCAATTTGCTGTGCTTTATTTTATCAGTATTTTACTTTTATACCTATAAAAAGAGAGAAAGGCTATGGCCCACTTTTAACTCATTTTATTTTTAATTTGCATCTTTTGTCACTTGAGAAAATAGTCTGGGATGGGCAAGTGGCACTGGTGTTCACTAAAAACTAAATGAAAAGTCTGGCTACAAGGTTGTGCATTTTAACGCTCGATTCAAAACAAACTATTAGTATCCTCAACTTTCTCTATTGATTTTGTTTCAATTTCATTGACTTCTACTATTTATTATTTTCTTCATTCTGTTTACTTTCAGCTTTATTTGCTTTTCTTTTTGTACTTTCTTTAGGTAAAAGCTGAAATCATTGAATTGAGATTTTTCTATTTCTCTAATACAGGCATTTAATACTATAAATTTCCCTCTAAGCACTGCTTTAGCTGCATCCCTCAAGTTAAGAAATGCATTTCCCTTTTTTTGAGACAGAGTTTCGCTCGTTACGCAGGCTGGAGTGCAATGGCGTGATCTCGGCTCACCGCAACCTCCGCCTCCTGGGTTCAAGCAATTCTCCCGCCTCAGCCTCCCAAGTAGCTGGGACTACAGGCATGCGCCACCATGCCCAGCTAATTTTTGTATTTTTAGTAGAGACAGTGTTTCACCATGTTGACCAGGATGGTCTCGATCTCTTGACCTCATGATCCACCCACCTCGGCCTCCCAAAGTGCTGGGATTTACAGGCATGAGCCACCACGCCTGGCCTGGAGAAATGCATTTTCATCCCATTCAGTCAAAAAAAAAAATTCTACCTTGTGATTTCTTCCTTGACTTGTGGATTATTTGAAAATGTTTTGTTGTATTTCCAAATATTTGAGAATTTTTTAGCTACCATTCTATTAATGATTTTCATTTTAATTATGTCATGTAGATAATACATTTTATATGATATAAATCATTTTATGTTTATTGAGGCCCAGAATAGAATCTATTTTCAATGGTTGAGAAAGGGCTCTCTCTTGGTGAATGTTCCATGTGTATTTGTAAAAAATGTGTATTCTATCTGCTGTTGTTGGATGAAATGTCTTGATAGTGTTTTCAATCTTCTATATTCTTACTGATTTTTTTCATCTGCTTGTTCTATGAATTACTGAGAGAGGAGAGTTGGATCCACTTCAACCGTAATTATGGACTTTTTAAAATGTCTCCTTTTAGTTCCACCAGTTTTTGCTCAATGTGTTTTGAAGTTCTGTTGTTAAGTACATTCACATATAAGACTGAAATGTCTTCCTGATTCATTTACCCTGTTAGTCTGTGATGTCCTTCTTTATCTCTGGTAATATTCTTTATCCTGAAGTCCACTTTGTCTGATATTAATACAGCTCTTTCGGGTTTCTTTTTATTAGTGTTAGCATGGTACTTTTTTTCTATTGTTTTACTTTTAACCTGTCTGTGTCTTTATATTTATAATGGGTTTGTTGTAGTAAGAAAATAGTTGGATCCTGCTTTTTAAAATCCAATCTGATAATTTATCTAATTTCTGGAGCTGTTTAAACCATGTATATTTAACTTAATTATTGATATGACCCAATTTAAATCTATTATCATGCTATGTGTTTGTCCCATCTATTCCTTGTTCCTTTTCTTCTTATGCCCTTCCTTGTTTTGATTAACTGAGGTTTTTGTTTTGTTTTGTTTTGACACAGAGTCTTGCTGAAGTGCAGTGGTATTATCTTAGCTGCTACCTCCACCTCCCGGGTTCAAGCAATTCTCCTGCCTCAGCCTCTGGAGTAGCTGGGATTACAGGTGTGTACCATCACCCCTGGCTAATTTTTGGATTTTTAGTAGAGATGGGGCTTCACCATGTTAGCTAGGCTAGTCTCGAACTCCTTACCTCAAGTGATCCACCTGCCTCAGCCTCCCAAAGTGCTTGGATTACAGGCATGAGTCACCACACCAGCTGATTTTTCTCCTCTCTTTTTATTCCTTAAGTTTCAGTGTGGATAACTTCCACTGATCTTCCTCATCTTCACCAATTCTTTCTCCTGCTACATTCATTTTGTGAATAGGCCTGTTGAAGGAATCCTTTAAAGCTGAGGCCATGATTGTATTAGTTTGCTAAGATAAGCTCTATTTCCAAATACAGTGACATTGAGGACTAGGCTTCAATATGTAAATTTTGGGTTACACCAGTCAGTCTATAACAATCATTCTCATTGCTCATGTTTCATTTAACTCTTTTCTTAGAGTTTCCATCTCTCTGATCAAACTCTCTGTCATGGGTTGTCCACCTTTTCACTAGACTCTTTAACATATTAATCGGTTAAAACCTCTGCTAGTTTGAGCATCTGCACCATCTCTCTGTCTGGTTCTGTTGACTGTTTTGTTTTGTTTGATCTTGCTTTTTGGGATCTCTTACAATTTGGATTAAATGCTGAACTTTGTGTAAAAGCATAGCAGAGACTGAGGTAAATAATACACCTAGAAATGGCATGTAGCTTCTTCTGTCAGTCGATTGGTGTGGGAGCTGATTCAATTTAGGATCTATCCAAGGCTGGATTGATGGGCGCATGTGACCTGGACTGTAACACAGGGTTTCGTTGCTTAGCAGGGCCCTGACTTGGTTTGATGCTCTGCTGTTACCATGCTGAAATTCTTAAGAGTTTTGAACAAGAGACCTCCCATTTTCATTCTGCGCTGGGCCTTGCAAATTATGTAGCTCATAAGTATGAGTTTTTACCTGCTTCAGAAAACCCAGAGATAAGAAGCACTCTACAGAAATGATGAACAAGCCAGGAGGACTTTATGTATCAGCGTCACTAAGTTACGGAGTACAGATGGTTAAGAAAATATATCCGGCCAATAAGATAGTGTTTTCCAAAAGCCACTGAGATCTGCTCTGGAAACGGAAGGTTAGAAACCACTAATAGAACCAGCCATTGCCTCAAAGACTTAAATCATAAAAATTTATGAATTAGGCCAGGTAGATAACATGACGAGCCAGAATTTCTCTTTAAAATTGGACTCACCAGGTTAAATGAAGAAATGACCAATATGAATATGCTTTTAATGATAGAATTCTTAGAATAATCTTGTATACTTGTAATTTTATGAATGTTCTTTCTATTATGTTATAAATTTGATTAAGTTTCTTATAATAATAAGCTTCTTTCTCTTTAAAAATGTAACATCACTATATGTTCTATATCAATGTAACATAATGAAATTTATTTTAAATCACAAAAATGTAATGAGGATGTGGGGATAGGCTTACTAGTAGGTTAAAATTGATGAAAATAAATAATATACTATATGTTTTTCCTTCCATCAGGGAAATAAAAACACTATAGCTAATACAGAAGAAATCTACAAGGGAAAAAACCCAAGCCTATTGGAAATGTAGTTTCTCCTTTTAGACATATTGTCAGGAGAAAAGTTAGTTGTCAGGGCCTGGCGTGGTGGCTCATGCCTGTAATCCCAGAAAGTTGGGAGGCCAAAATGAGGAGAATCCCTTGAGCCCAGGAGTTCAAGACCAGCCTGGGAAACATAGGGAGACTTGGTCTCTTAAAAAAAAAATTAGTTGTTAGAGAAAAACCAAAAATAATGACAAACAACATAGAGGTTCTCCTTCACATTCAGTAAATTCTAAGAAAAACAGCCCCAGCTGGTTTAGTCCTTCTGGTGTCAGAGACTCGTCCTCTTTCCATCTTGTTCCTACTCTGTGGATGGCTTGTGGCTTCCACTTTCAAGAGTCCTCATGGACCAGTGTTACTGCTGGAGCTCCGGTCATTATGTCTGCATTCCAACCAGAAAGAAGGAGGAAGGGTTTAGAATGGCACATTTTCTCCTTTCAAGGACATTTCAATTAAGTCACAAGATATAAAGCACATCTTTTGTTTTTATATTTATTTCGCATCCTTAAACAAAATGTGCGTATTGCTTTTGGGAGAGCATGTAGAGAGAGTTTCTGAAATAGATGAACCATCTTTTAGGTCTAACAGTCTTCCCTAGCTGAACCACCCTCATCTACCAGGATCCAAATTCTAAATCTGTTATTGGAGCCAGCTGCAGTGGCTGTAATCCCAGCACTTTTTGGGAGGCGAGATAGGAGGATCTCTTGAGTCCAGGAGTTTGAGACCAGCCTAGGTAACATAGCGAGACCCTGTCTCTTAAAAAAAATTTTTTTAATTAAACTAAATTAAAAAGATAAAATCCATTATTGGTTTTGTATTTTGGAAACAGTTTCATTTTAGAAGACTTTATTTTATTTATTTAAAACAGCTGTCTTGGGTGTTTTTTTAAAAAAAAACACTTTGTTTGTAATAGCTAAAGATATAATTTGGGGAAACAAGATAAATGACTCCAACTTCAGAGAAATAAATAAAATAGTTTTAGATTCATTAATAGCTTATGTTTCAATTTAGAAGCCTATAAATTCTTACATTTAAAAAATTATAACATCTATAAAGTGTTATACCTTATAGACATTTATTCTTAACATTTTAGGTCAAGGACTCTTGAAATAATTAATAAATAATTATTTGTCAATTTAAAAAATAGGCTGGGTGCGGTGGTTCACAATCATCCCAGCATTTTGGGAGGCCGAGGCAGGTGGATCACTTGACGTCAGGAGTTTGAGAGCAGCCTGGCCAGCATGGTGAAACCTTGTCTCTATTAAAAATACAAAAACTAGCCAGACATGTTGGCATGCTCCTGTAGTCCCAGCTTCGTAGAGGCTGACGCAGGAAAGTCATTTGAACCCAGGAGGCGGAGGCGGAGGCTGCAGTGAGCTGACATTGTGCCACTGCACTCCAGCCTGAGTGACAGAGTGAAAAATAAATAATAAAATAAAATAAAATAAAATTCATGATCCAAATTCAAGTAAATTAAATATTTCTGATTTTCTAACATGGTAGAGGACTAGAAACACATCTAATAGTTGTCTGGGCTAAAAGAAGATTGCTGTGGGCTAATGTTGCAAAGGCTATGGCTTGACTTTGATTTGCATGAGATTTTGATTTTTTTCTTTTTCTTTTTTTTTTTTTTTTTGAGACAGAGTCTCACTATCACCGTGGCAGTGCAGTGATGCGATCTCGTGGCTCACTGCAACCTCCACCTCTCCTCCCTCAGCCTCCTGAGAAGCTAGAATTACAGGCATGCACCACCACACCTGGCTAATTTTTATATTTTTAGTGGAGATGGGGTTTCACCCTGTTGGGCAGGCTGGTATTGAATTCCTGACCTCAAGTGATCCACCCACCTCAGTTTCCCAAACAGCTGGGATTACAGGCATGAACCACTGTGCCTGGCCAGATTTTTATATTTTTTTCTAAAGCCATAATCATTATTTATAAACTGGGAGATTTTACACAAGGACCTATAATTTCAAAGTCTCTTCAAAAACTAAAAATACGCTGGCACAGTGCCTCACGCCTATAATCCCAACACTTTGGGAGGCGAAGATGGGAGGATTGCTTGAGCCCAAGGGTTCGACACCAGCCTGGGCAACATGGCAAAATCTCATCCCTGCAAAAACACAAAAATTAGCCTGGCAAGGTGGCGTGCTCCTGTAGTCCCAGCTACTTGGAAGGCTGAGTCAGGAGGATCATGTGAACCCAGGAGGTCGAGGCTGCAAAGAGCTGTGATCAAGGAACTGCACTCCAGGCCGGGCAACAGAGCAAGACCCTGACTCAAAACCAAACAAAATATTAGCGTAGTCGACACGCACTGCTCTGAGACTCTTCCATAGCTTGTGGCCTACTCCCTCTCGTCTGGTGCCCCGCCCCCTGACCCTGTGGCTTGCACCCTGTAGGCATTGGGGTTTGTGATTCCCAGATACATCTTGGGTTTCCTTTATTTATTTATTTATTTATTTATTTATGAGACGGAGTTTCGCTCTTGTGACCCAGGCTGGAGTGCAATGGCGCGATCCCGGCTCACCGCAACCTCCGCCTCCTGGGTTCAGGCAATTCTCCTGCCTCAGCCTCCCGAGTAGCTGGGATTACAGGCACGTGCCACCATGCCCAGCTAACTTTTTGTATTTTTAGTAGAGACGGGGTTTCACCATGTTGACCAGGATGGTCTCGATCTCTTGACCTCGTGATCCACCCGCCTCGGCCTCCCAAAGTGCTGGGATTACAGGCTTCAGCCACGGCGCCCGCCCCGGATTTACATTTTTTAAACCTTGAGGTTCTGTCACTCTCTCCTTTCATTTTCTCCTGAGATCAGTAAGAGATGAACCAAAAAACAAAGGTGAAGGCAGAAAGCTCTCCAAAGATTGCCCTTCTCCCAGGTTTGTACAGGAGACAAGGAAAGGAGAGGACGAGAAGGGGCCACCAGTCTTCCGTGAGGTGAGGGAAGAGGCCGCGCTGTGTGCTTAGGAGGATGACAGCAGTAGGGATGAAGCAAGCAGGAGGGAACCTGAAGCCACTTCCTCTTGGGGCACTCTGCTTGGGCGTCGTCTTGCTGTAAGAAGGGAAAGCTAGAGACCCGGAACATTGCTCCCAGCTGTTGGGACTTCCACACAGGGAGGGGTTTCTGTCCTCACCGTCTGTTCATGGGACCTCCCCACCCGCCTTCTCCCTCCTCTGGCATTCTGCCTGGACAGATGGCCCCCACTTTGTATCACAGATAATATTTCTGCAGACACTCTTTAACCCCTAAGTTGTACTTAACATTTTTTAGCTAACAGCTTTCTCTATAATCACCTTGGATGGTTTACAGAGGGCAGCATATTATAGAATATCTGTTTATGTTTCATATCTAACATGTATGGAGAGCTGAGTGTATGTTTAGCACTGTTCAAAATGTATTGTCGGCTCACTTAATCTTCTCAAACACCTGTGGTGCAGATTCCATAATTTCCATTTTACGGATGAGGAAAGGAAGGCACAGAGAAGTTAATAATTTGCCCAAAGGAGCCCATCTGGAGATAGATATATGAATAGATATATAGATGTAGATGCACACACCGAGACATAAAGCATACACAAATATGAAAACCAGGCTGGACACAGCGGCTCACACCTATAATCCCTGCACTGTGAGAGGCAGAAGGATCCCTTGAAGCCGGAAGTTTGAGACCAGCCTGGGCAACATAGTAAGACCTTGTCCCTACAGAGAAAAAATTTAATTAGCCGGGTATAGTGAACAGGCATCAGTAGTCCCAGCTGCTCGGGAGGCTGAGGCAGGATTGCTTGAGCCCAGGAAGTCAAGGCTGCAGTGAACTATAATTGTGCCACTGCACTCCAGCCTACATGACAGAGCAAGATTATTATTTTTAAAACTTATGAAAACGTATCTCATAATTCTCAGTCACAATATGTGATGCTCAAAAGCAGATATTCACAGGGCTCCTGCATAAGAGGTGCAGGGTATTACAGAAATAAGGATGCAAAAAGAAAGCAGAAAGAAAGAAAGAAAGAGAAAAAGAAAAAGAAAAAAAAAGAAAGAGAAAGAGAGAAAGAAAGAAGAAAGAAAGAAAGAGAAAAAGAAAAAGAAAAAAAAGAAAGAAAGAGAAAGAAAGAAAGAAAGAAAGAGAAAGAAAGAGAAAAAGAAAGAGAAAGAGAGAAAGAAGGAAAAAAGAGTGGCTTCTCACAGTGAATGGCGAGTGTAACTCAGATGTTCTTGAAGACTCAGAAGAGGCTTGAAACTGCAAAGCTGCTGTTTTATCCACGTGACTTCTGCTCACCATTGTCCTCTACATGTGCCCAAGTGCCAGGAACAGACACTTACGGCCAATAAAACACAAAACTGGCGAGAATGTGCTTTCAATTAAAAAGTACAATTGCAAAACAGGTTGGAGTTCAAAACCAGGCCGGGCGCAGTGGCTCACGCCTGTAATGCCAACACTTTGGGATGCTGAGGATGGTGGATGACCTGAGGTCAGGAGTTAGAGGTCAGCCTGGCCAATACGGAGAAACCCCTTCTTTACTAAAAGTGCAAAAATTAGCCAGGCATGGTGGCACATACCTGCAGTTCCAGCTACTCAGAAGGCTGGGGCAGGAGAACGGCTTGAACCCGGGAAGCAGAGGTTGCAGTGAGCTGAGATCATGCCACTGGACTCCAGCCTAGGCAGGAGAGCGAGACTTCATCTCAACAAAAAAAATACAAAAACAAAAAAACGATGAAACTTTTAATAGTTGTTAAAACCACTCTACTCTGACATGGTCAAATATTTAAAGTTCAAGGATCCATTTCACAACTTGATTTTTCCAGCTGCTAAGTGATTATATTACACTTAGGAGGCTTCGAATTCATATAATTGGGTGAATTATCAAGAAATGAATTGGTCTCTTGGGAATTTTTCCTTTCAAAGACTCATCACAGGTAAAAAGAAAGTGAAGGGTGATTTTCCCCAAGAGCAGGCCAGCTTTGTGTTCTAGAATTTGGGGTTCTCTCACCCCAGAGACGAGGTTCACTGACTGTTTATGTGTTTGAGGTTGATTTGTTTATCTGACTGCAGGGTGCCAGGGAGACTGACCAAACAGGCATTTTTTTTTTTTTTTTTTTAAGGAAGAACAAGGCTGATTAAAACAATCTGGCTAGATTGCCAACAAGGATAAGTGGACACGCAGAAGTGTTTGGAGAAGGGTGAGCTGAACAGAAGCGGGTGAGGTGGGTTTGCTGAGTACAGAGGGCAGGGTGAGTCTGGGCCATGACTGTCTCGGTGGTGTCCAAGGCCACACAGGCCCAGGTCACCCCCTCTATTTTTCCTGGGTTTTGCTACAGCCCTAGAGAAGGGGAGATAATTATTTGCCATACCAGGGAGTGGAGGAAAAAACAATATTAAGTTTTTGTTGATCTTGGCAAGTAGAAGCTCAGAGCCACATCTGACATAATTTACAAAAACAATGCAATGTGATGTGTTTTCTACTTGAGTATTGAAAGGCAATTCCTTCTTCGATACCCAGTATTTTTTTTCTGCTCTTAAGCAAGACCCTTTCTGAGAGTCGACTCATTTTCTTTCATTTTCCCCACTTCAGTCTCACTGCCTGGAGGTCTCCAGCTTGGCTGCAGCAACTGGATTCCCTGAGGGGACCCTACAGACTCTAGCTGGCCCTTGTTCCTAAGTCAATCCAAAACCAAGTACGCTATCACTGGGTGACCATTAGAAATGCATCACCTTGGCCGGGTGCAGGGGCACACACCTGTAATCCCTGCACTTTGGGAGGCCACGGTGGGAGGATCTCTTGAATCCAGGAGTTTGAGACCAGCCTGGGCAACATGGAGAAACCCATCTCTACAAAAAGTACAAAAATCATCTTGGCGTGGTGGTATGTCCCTGTAGTCCAGCTACTTGAGAGGCTGAGGTGGGAGGATTTGAGCCCAGGAGGTCTAGGCTATAGTGAGCTGTAATGATTCCACTGTGCTCCAGCCTGGGCAACAGTGAGACCCTGTCACAAAAAATAAAAATAAAATAAAATCAAGTAACATGGTGAATTGTATGTCATATGAATATCTCTCTTTAAAAATTTAAGATTCTAACACACAAAAGAATCCCTTAACCTGAGCCACAGCTCTCCTCTTTCTGATGTCTCAGTCTACCATCCTCCCCTCTGCCTAGCTCTGTCTGTCATCTTCCCCTCTGCCTAGCTCATCTGCCATCCTCCCCTCTGCCTGGCTCTGTCTGCCATCCTCCCCTCTGCCTGGCTCTGTCTGCCATCCTCCCCTCTGCCTGGCTCTGTATGCCATCCTCCCCTCTGCCTGGCTCTTTATGCCATCCATCTTCCCCTCTGCCTGGCTCCATCTGCCATCCTTCCCTCTGCTAAAAATACAAAAAATTAGCTGGGCATGGTGGCATATGCCTGTGATCCCAGCTACTCAGGAGGCTGAGGGAGGAGAATTGCTTGAACCCGGGAGGTGGAGGTTGTGGTGAGCCAAGATCGCGCCATTGCACTCAAGTCTGGGCAATAAGTGAAACTCCACCTCAAAAGAAGAAGGAGAAGAAGAAGAAAGAAGGAGGAAGAAGGAGGAGGAAGAGGAGGAAGAGGAGGAGGAGGAGGAAGAGGAGGAGGAGGAAGAGGAGGAGGAGGAGGAAGAGGAGGAGGAGGAGGAAGAGGAGGAGGAGGGGGAAGAAGAGGAGGAAGAGGAGGAGGAGGGGGAGGAGGAGGAGGAAGAGGAGGAGGAGGGGGAGGAGGAGGAGGAAGAGGAGGAGGAGGAGGAAGAGGAGGAGGAGGAAGAAGGAGGAGGAAGAAGAGGAGGAGGAGGAGAAAGAGGAGGAAGAGGAGGAGGAAGAGGAAAAGGAGGAGGAGGAAGAGGAGGAGGAGGAGGAAGAAGAAAGAAGAAAGAAGGAGGAAGAAGAAGGAGGAGGAGGAAGAAGGAGGAGAAGGAGGAAGAGGAGGAGGAAGAAGAAAGAAGGAGGAAGAAGGAGGAGGAAGAGGAGGAAGAGGAGGAGGAGGAGGAAGAGGAGGAGGAGGAGGAAGAGGAGGAGGAAGAGGAGGAGGAGGAGGAAGAAGAAAGAAGAAAGAAGGAGGAAGAAGAAGGAGGAGGAGGAAGAAGGAGGAGGGGGGGGAAGAAGAGGAGGAAGAGGAGGAGGAGGGGGAAGAAGAAAGAAGAAAGAAGGAGGAAGAAGAAGGAGGAGGAGGAAGAAGGAGGAGGAGGGGGAAGAAGAGGAGGAAGAGGAGGAGGAGGGGGAGGAGGAGGAGGAGGGGGAGGAGGAGGGGGAGGAGGAGGAGGAAGAGGAGGAGGAGGAGGAAGAGGAGGAGGAGGAAGAGGAGGAGGAGGAGGAAGAAGAAAGAAGAAAGAAGGAGGAAGAAGAAGGAGGAGGAGGAAGAAGGAGGAGAAGGAGGAAGAGGAGGAGGAAGAAGAAAGAAGGAGGAAGAAGGAGGAGGAGGAAGAAGGAGGAGGAGGAGGAAGAAGGAGGAGGAGGAAGAAGGAGGAGGAGGAAGAAGGAGGAGAAGGAAGAAGGAGGAGGAGGAGGAAGAGGAGGAGGAGGAAGAGGAGGAGGAAGAGGAGGAAAAGGAGGAGGAAGAGGAGGAGGAGGAAGAGGAGGAAGAGGAAGAGGAGGAGGAAGAGGAGGAAGAGGAGGAGGAGGAGGAAGAGGAAGAAGAAAGAAGAAAGTCATCCCTGGTAATTCACGTCTTAGGTTAGGACAATAATGAACTGGTAGAAGACCACTCCTTGAAAAGGCAGCCTTTGCCTGTCACAGCAGTTTGGGCTTATGTGTGCCTGTCACATCAGCACAACCCAGCACAGTTCCGTCCTGGGCTTCCTTCATTCCCATTGGGACTGTCTGATCCGCAGTGGTCAGTGTCTTTCTGGGACAATAGCACCAAAACGGTGATGTTTCCTGGGCATTACAGACTTGTTCTGGTGTCAGGCTTTCATCAGTGATGACCTTGGCAAACCTGCTGCTTTGTGATTAGCAGATGCTTTATCGATACAAATCTTTAAAAATTTAATGCCATAGTTTTTCTTAAATTCTGCAACCAACCTTGAATATTCACGATTCCCTTCCATTTTCAGTTCATCAGAATAGATCGTTCTTGTTTCACGATCAGCATCAAGTATCATGTGTCCACCGCGATATTGATGGGTCACTTTTCCAGCGCGCAGTTGAGATCTTCCTTTTTAGCTTCATGCAGTGTTTTTCTATTTTTCGTTAACTCCTATTGGTCACTTGCAGCACTGAACTTCCACAGTCTATCCCTCTATTTCTTCAGGTCCTGTATGGTGGTCATTCCAACACCGTACTTTTCTGTAAGACATTTCACACTTACACCACTGCCTTGTATCTCCAACTGTTTGACTTTCTGTGTCATAAACATAAATGCTTTCTTTTCTTATCACTATTATCCACGGGAGTATCTACAGACCTTTGTGACATTTTCTTTCTTTCCTTCTTTCTTTCTTTCTTTCTTTCTTTCTTTCTTTCTTTCTTTCTTTCCTTCCTTCCTTCCTTCCTTCCTTCCTTCCTTCCTTCCCTCCGTCCCTCCCTCCCTCTCTCCTTCCCTCCCTCCCTCCTTCCTTCCTTCCTTCTTTCCTTCCTTCTTTTCTTTTGTGACAGAGCCTCACTCTATTATCCAGGCGGAGTCCAGTGGCACAATCTCAGCTCACTGCAACCTCAGCCTCCTGGGTTCAAGCGATTCTTGGCCTCAGCCCCCTGAGTAGCTGGGATTACAGGTGCGTGCCACCACACTAGGCTAATTTTTATATTTTTAGTAGATGGGTTTCACCATTTTGCCCAGTCTGGTCTCAAACTCCTGAGCTCAAGTGATCCACCTGCCTTGGCCTCCCAAAGTGCTGGGATTACAGACGTGAGCCACTGCACCTGGCCAACATTTTTAACAATATCATTAGACCACAGAGCAGATAATAAGCAAAAATACCACAGTGAGCAGTGGACAGAGGCAGGCCTTAGCTCCATATGGGAAATTGTGGGGACCTGTCACGGGTGTATTCCATCTGCACACATGCCATTTCACTACCCTTTGTGTGCACACTTGGATGGGGGAATCTGGGTGTGCACAGAAAAGATATCTCTCAGCTGAAGAGGGCTGGGAGAGTCTTTTTTGCCCTTAGGGATGCTGAATAAACAGTGTGTTGTCTGCCTGTGTTTTGATTGCAACCCACCCCATGATATCAGATATGGAATTTTCCACTTGTGATGTAATATCAGAGCTCAAAAACTTTTAAATTTTCGACCATATTGGATTTGGGATTTGGAGATCAGGAATGGTCAACTCATATGGTACTAGTCATATGAAGTGGTTTTCTTTTTGAGACCGAGTCTCCTTCTGTCACCCAGGCCAGGTGCCTCCCAAGCAGCTGGGACTACAGGCCAGAGTGCAGTGGAGCAATCACGGCTCACTGCAACCTCAGCCTCCCAGGTTTAAGCGATTCTCGTGTCTCAGTCTCCCAAGTACCTGGGATTACAGGCATGTGCCACCACACCCTACTAATTTTTGTATTTTTAGGAGATGGGGTTTCACCATGTTGGCCAGGCTGGCAGGCTGATCTCTAACTCCTGATCTGCCTCAGCGTCCCAAAGTGCTGGGATTACAGACATGAGCCACCGCACCCAGCCTTATTCATATACATTTTTAAAAATGTAAACCCTTCTGTCTGTTGCACATGGACATACACATGGAAAAGGGGACTAAGAATGCCTGAGAATGGTGAGTACCAATTTCAAGAAACATTACCTGCGAGAAGGTGGAAGACGGGGAAAGAGAAAGATGCACGAATACAGAGTGGCTTCAAATTTATCTGGAATTTTTTTAAATTCCAAAACATATCTGAAGCAAACATAGAGCAGACAAATCAAGATTTGACAGGACTAGGCAGTAAGCTCGTGGATCTCCACTCTATTTATTGATTGCTATACTTCAAAGTATGTTTGAAATTTACATTATTTAACAACACATTTATATGTAATCAAACAGAGTTGTTTTAAGCATATTACATTTACATTTTTATTTTCAAATTTTAAAATTTACTTTTGGCCAGAATTCAGTAACATGGACACTTTACACAGTGTTAGTTAGAAGGTATATTGATACGAGACTTCTGAAAAGCAAGATTGCAATATTTGGGTAAAAGAAAAAAGCCTTTTAAAATATTCTGTACGGAGGTGGGGGGGACTCAAGATGGCGCGGTGAGAACAACC
This sequence comes from Callithrix jacchus, assembly GCF_049354715.1. Lineage (NCBI taxonomy): Eukaryota > Metazoa > Chordata > Mammalia > Primates > Cebidae > Callithrix > Callithrix jacchus. The sequence continues at coordinate 7,811,390 of NC_133508.1, forward strand.
CAGGATTGAAGCTCTCAGTGAATGCACGGAGAGGGTGAGTCAGGGCCGCATTTCCAGACGGATCTTTGTTGCCTACAGAACGGGGAAATTCCCAGGTATAAAAGAGATGCAGGACGCCAGGCAGAGGTTTTGGCCGGCGCTATAGCGCAGTGGCGTTACACAGCGCTCCGCACAAAGAGCACTGGTCCGGGTGCCCTGTTAAACCAGCAATCTGAGACTTGAGAGGGCTGAACTTGAGACTGAACGGGACTTGGACAATGAGCCAGCCCAGGAGATTCCAGGGAAGCAGCGTTTGGGGTAGCGCAGTGGGACAAACAAAATGGCAATTCCAAACGCTCCAGGTGAGGGCACAGCTGAACCCAGGACGGTGCAGCTCCGTGGGGGAGGAGCGTCTGCCATTACCGAGGCAATCCGCCCCTACTGAGGTACACGCCCATTGCTGACTCAGCCTACCATTGCCGAGGCAACCCGCCACAACAGAGAGACTCTGCCGCAGGGCGTAGCTCATGGCAGCAGGGCGGAGACCGCAGCAGCACAGCAGAGCCTGCAGCAACAGGGCGAACCTCACACCTGCAGGGCAGAGCCTCAGCAGCCAAATAGAGCCTAGACTGCCTCCTAGCTGGGCAGGACAGCACAACGGACACTCACAAAGAAAGCTCCAACCCCCACCCACCCCGAGACAGAACATCTGAGGAAAAAAAAGGTTTTTTTATGAGTTCAGCTGCAGCAGAATTAAACATAGCAGCCTAACAGCCCTGAATGAACAACAGAGCTCACAGCTCAGCACTTGAGCTCCTATAAAGTACAGACTGTCTCCTCAAGCAGCTCCCTGACCCCTCTATATCCAAAAGACTGGCATTTGGCAGGCATCATTCTGGGACAAAGATAGCAGAAAAAGAAACTGGTAGCATCCCTCACTGTTCCGCAGCTGCTATAGGTGCACCCCAGACAAGCAGGGCCTGGAGTGGACCTCAGCAGTTGTACAGTGGAGGGGCTAGACTGGTAGAAGGAAAACCAAGTAACAGAAATACTTCATCATCAACAATCTGGGTGTCCACTCGGAGACCCAACCGAAAAGTCAGCAACTACACAGAAGACAGGTGGATAAATCCACAAAGATGGGAAGAAACCAGCGCAAAAAGGAGGAAAACACCCAAAACCAGAACACCTCACCTCCTAGAAGGGACCAAAACTCCTCACCAGCAAGGGAACAAAGCTGGACGGAGAATGAGTGTGACGAAATGATGAAATCAGACTTCAGAAGGTGGATAATGAGAAACTTTTGTGAGCTAAAAGAACATGATTTAAATCAATGCAAAGAAACTAAGAACCTTGAAAAAAGATTCAAGGAAATGATAACAAGAATGGATAACTTAGAGAGGAATATGAATGAATTAAAGGAGATGAAAAACACAACACAAGAACTTCATGAAGCATGCACAAGTTTCAATAGCCGAATTGACCAAGCAGAAGAAAGAATATCAGAAGTCAAAGATCAACTCAATGAAATAAAACAAGAAACCAAGATTAGAGAAAAAAGCACAAAAAGGAATGAACAAAGTCTCCAAGAAATGTGGGACTATGTGAAGAGACCTAAACTATGTTTGATAGGTGTACCAGAATGTGACAAAGAGAATGAATCCAAGCTGGAAAATACTCTTCAGGACATCATCCAGGAAAATTTCCCCCACCTAGCAAGACAGGCCAACACTCAAATGCAGGAAATACAGAGAACACCACAAAGATATTCCGCAAGAAGAGCAACCCCAAGCCACATAATAGTCAGATTCAACAAGGTTGAAATAAAGGAGAAAATACTAAGGGCAGCCAGAGAGAAAGGTCAGGTCACCCACAAAGGGAAGCCCATCAGACTCACAGCAGATCTCTCGGCAGAAACGCTACAAGCCAGAAGAGAGTGGGGGCCAATATTCAACATTCTTAAAGAAAAGAACTTTCAACCCAGAATTTCATATCCAGCCAAACTGAGCTTCAGAAGTGAAGAAAAAATGAAATCCTTTGTGAACAAGCAAGTACTCAGAGATTTTGTCACCACCAGGCCTGCTTTACAAGAGTTTCTGAAGGAGGCACTACACATAGAAAGGAACAACCAGTACAAGCCATTCCAAAATTACACTAAATGCTAAAGAGCATCAACATAATGAAGAATCTACAACAACTAATGGGCAAAACAGCCAGCTAGCATCAAAATGGCGGTATCAAATTCACACATAACAATATTAACCCTAAATGTAAATGGACTAAATGCACCAATCAAAAGACACAGACTGGCAAATTGGATAAAAATCCAAAACCCATCAGTGTCCTGTATCCAGGAAACCCATCTCACATGCAAGGATACACAAAGGCTCAAAATAAAGGGATGGAGGAAGATTTACCAAGCAAATGGACAGCAAAAAAAAGCAGGAGTTGCAATTCTCATCTCTGATAAAATAGACTTTAAAGCAACAAAAATCAAAAGAGACAAAGAAGGTCATTACATAATGGTAAAAGGATGGATACAACAAGAAGAGCTAACAATCCTAAACATATATGGACCCAATACAGGAGCACCCAGATACATAAGGCAAGTTCTTAATGACTTTCAAAGAGACTTAGACTCCCACACAATAATAGTGGGAGACTTTAACACTCCACTGTCAATATTAGACAGATCAACCAGACAGAAAATCAATAAGGATATCCAGGGCTTGAACTCAGACCTGGAGCAAGCAAACCTGATAGACATTTACAGAACTCTCCACCCCAAATTCACAGAATATACATTCTTCTCAGCGCCACATCACACCTACTCTAAAATTGACCACATAATTGGAAGTAAAGCACTCCTCAGCAAATGCAAAACAACTGAAATCATAACAAACAGTCTCTCAGACCATAGTGCAATCAAGTTAGAACTCAGAATTCAGAAACCAACCCAGAATCGCACAGCTTCATGGAAACTGAACAACTGGCTCTTGAATGTTGACTGGATAAACAATGAAATGAAGGCAGAAATAAAGAAGTTCTTCGAAACCAATGAGAACGAAGACACAACATGCCAGAATCTCTGGGACACATTTAAAGCAGTCTCTAGAGGAAAGTATATAGCATTAAGTGCCCATATGAGAAGAATGGAGAGATCCAAAATTGACACCCTATTGTCAAAATTGAAAGAGCTAGAGGAGCAAGATCAAAAAAAACCTCAAAACCCAGCAGAAGACAAGAAATAACTAAGATCAGAGCAGAACTGAAGGAGATAGAGACACGAAAAACCCTTCAAAAAATCAATAAATCCAAGAGCTGGTTTTTTGAAAAGATCAACAAAATAGACCACTAGCCAGACTGATAAAAAAGAAAAGAGAGAACAACCAAATAGATGTAATAATAATTGATAAAGGGGACATCACCACAGATTCCACAGAAATTCAAACCATCATCAGAGAATATTACAAACAACTCTATGCACATAAACTAGTAAACCTGGAAAAAATTGATAAATTCCTGAACTCCTGCGTCCTCCCAAGCCTAAACCAGGAGGAAGCTGAAACTATGAATAGACCAATAACAAGGTCAGAAGTCGAGGCAGCAATTAAGAGCCTACCAACAAAAAAAGCCCAGGTCCAGATGGGTTCACAGCCGAATTCTAACAGACACAAAAAGAGGAGCTGGTACCATTCCTTCTGAAACTATTCCAAATAATCCAAAAAGAGGGAATCCTTCCCAAATCATTTTATGAGACCAACATCATCCTGATACCAAAACCCGGCAGAGACTCAACAAGAAAAGAAAACTTCAGGCCGATATGCATAATGAACATAGATGCAAAAATCTTCAATAAAATATTGACAAGCCGATTGCAACAGCACATCAAAAAACTTATCCATCATGATCAAGTAGGATTCATCCCGGGGATGCAAGGCTGGTTCAACATACGCAAGTCTATAAACGTAATTCACCACATAAACAGAACCGAAAACGAAAACCACATGATTATCTCAATTGACGCAGAGAAGGCATTCGACAAAATTCAACAGCCCTTTATGCTAAAAACCCTCAATAAACTCGGTATCGATGGAACGTATCTCAAAGTAATAAAAGCTATTTACAACAAACCAACAGCCAATATCATACTGAATGGTCAAAAACTGGAAGCATTCCCTTTGAAATCCGGCACTAGACAAGGATGCCCTCTTTCACCACTCCTATTCAATATAGTACTGGAAGTTCTAGCCAGAGCAATCAGGCAAGAAAAAGAAATAAAGCGTATTCAAATAGGAAAGGTGGAAGCCAAATTGTCTCTATTTGCAGACGACATGATAGTGTATCTAGAAGACCCCATCGCCTCAGCCCAAAAACTCCTGAAACTGATAAGCAACTTCAGCAAAGTCTCAGGATATAAAATCAATGTGCAAAAATCACAAGCATTCCTATACACCAATAACAGACTTAAAGAGAGCCAAATCAAGAACGAACTGCCATTCACAATTGCTACAAAAAGAATAAAATACCTTGGAATACAACTCACAAGGAACGTAAGGGACCTCTTCAAGGAAAACTATAAACCACTGCTCAACGAAATAAGAGAGGACACAAACAGATGGAGAAACATTCCATGTTCATGGTTAGGAAGAATTAATATTGTGAAAATGGCTATACTGCCCAAAGTAATTTACAGAATCAGCGCTATCCCCATCAAGCTACCATTGACTTTCTTCACAGAACTGGAAAAAGCCACCATGAACTTCATATGGAACCAAAAGAGAGCCCTCATAGCCAAGTCAATTCTAAGCAAAAAGAACACAGCGGGGGGCATCACATTACTGGATTTCAAACTATACTACAAGGCTACAGTAATCAAAACAGCATGGTACTGGTACCAAAATAGAGATATAGACCAATGGAACAAAACAGAGGCATCGGAGGCAACACAACATATCTACAACCATACAATCTTTGATAAACCTGACAAAAACAAGCAATGGGGAAAGGACTCCCTGTTTAACAAATGGTGTTGAGAAAACTGGCTAGCCATGTGCAGAAAGTAGAAACTCGACCCCTTCCTGACACCTTACACTAAAATTAACTCCAGATGGATTAAAGACTTAAACATAAGACCTGGCACCATAAAAACCCTAGAAGGAAATCTAGGCAAAACCATCCAGGACATAGGAGTAGGCAAGGACTTCATGACCAAAACACCAAAAGCATTGGCAACAAAAGCCAAAATAGACAAATGGGACCTAATCAAACTCCACAGCTTCTGCACAGCAAAAGAAACAGTCACTAGAGTGAATCGGCAACCAACAGAATGGGAAAAAATGTTTGCAGTTTACCCATCTGACAAAGGGCTGATATCCAGAATTTACAAAGAACTCAAACAGATTTACAGGAAAAAAACAAACAAGCCCATTCAAAAATGGGCAAAGGATATGAACAGACACTTTACGAAAGAAGACATATATGAGGCCAACAAACATATGAAAAAATGCTCATCATCACTGGTCATCAATCAGAGAGATGCAAATCAAAACCACACTGAGATACCATCTCACGCCAGTTAGAATGGCGATCATTAAAAAATCTGGAGACAACAGATGCTGGAGAGGATGTGGAGAAATAGTAACACTTTTACACTGTTGGTGGGAGTGTAAATTAGTTCAACCATTGTGGAAGACAGTGTGGTGATTCCTCAAGGTCTTAGAAATAGAAATTCCATTTGACCCAGCAATCCCATTACTGGGTATATATCCAAAGGACTATAAATCATTCTACTATAAGGACACATGCACACGAATGTTCATTGCAGCACTGTTTACAATAGCAAAGACCTGGAATCAACCCAAATGCCCATTGATGATAGACTGGATTGGGAAAGTGTGGCACATATACACCATGGAATATTATGCAGCAATCAGAAATGATGAGTTTGTGTCGTTTGTAGGGACATGTATGAATCTGGAGAACATCATCCTCAGCAAACTGACACAAGAACAGAAAATGAAACACCGCATATTCTCACTCATAGGCGGGTGATGAAAAATGAGAACACATGGACACAGAGAGGGGAGTACTAAACACTGGGGTCTATTGGGGGGAAAAGGGGAGGGCCAGTGGGAGGGGGAGGTGGGGAGGGATAGCCTGGGGAGAAATGCCAAATGGGTGAAGGGGAGAAAGGAAGCAAAACACACTGCCATGTGTGTACCTATGCAAGTGTCTTGCATGTTCTGCACATGTACCCCAAAACCTAAAATGCAATAAAAAATTAAAAAATAAAATAAAATAAAATATTCTGTACCAGTTGACTCAATAGTTCTACTGCAGGAAATCTATTCTAAACAATCTTAAAGTCACAAGATTTTGTAGAAAGATATTTATGACAATGTTATTTTTAATATTAATATAATAGAGGGGATGGTAAACTATGGTAATTTGCAGCCATTAAAACCTTTTACAAAGCATTTGTAATAATGGAGAAACCTTTACTTCATAATGTTGATAGAATAAAGAAAATGCTCCATTTTATACAAGGTATGCTCAGCCTGCATTCAATAAAGCCTGAATGTATTTGACAATATTAAGGAATATTGTTACTTTAAAAATCTGATCTTATCATCTTGAGATATATTCTTAAGTGTTGAGGGAAATTGAATAATGTGGGATTTTCCCAGTTGGAGTAAGGGTGGCTATTCCTGCTTAGAAGAAAGAATGGACCTTGTGTGGTCACTTGACAGGTGGTAGGTTCATTTTTCTTTCTCCTTTTTATTTTATTTTTTTAAATTTAAGAGACAGGGTCTGGCTCTGTTGCCCAGGCTGGAGTGCAGTGGCACCATCATAGCTCACTGCAGCCTTAAACTCCTGGGCTCAAACAATCCTCCCACCTCAGCCTCCCAAGCAGCTAGGACTACAGGTATGTGCCACCACATCAGGCTAATTTTGTTTTAATTTTTTTATAGAGATAGGGATCTCACTGTGTTGCCCAGGCTGGTCTCCAATACTTGGGCTCAAGTGATCCTCCTGCCTCTGTCTTCCAAAGTGCTGGGGTTACAAGCATGAGCCACTGCATCTGGCCTCTACTTTTGATATTTGAAAATGTCCATAACATCTAGCCAGAGCAATCAGGCAAGAAAAAGAAATAAAGGGTATTCAAATAGGAAAGGTGGAAGCCAAATTGTCTCTATTTGCAGACGACATGATAGTATACCTAGAAGACCCCATCACCTCAGCCCAAAAACTCCTGAAACTGATAAACAACTTCAGCAAAGTCTCAGGATATAAAATCAATGTGCAAAAATCACAAGCATTCGTCTACACCAATAACAGACTTAAAGAAAGCCAAATCAAGAGCGAACTGCCATTCGCAATTGCTACAAAAAGAATAAAATACCTTGGAATACAACTCACAAGGAACGTAAGGGACCTCTTCAAGGAGAACTACAAACCACTGCTCAACGAAATCAGAGAGGACACAAACAGATGGAGAAACATTCCATGTTCATGGTTAGGAAGAATTAATATCGTGAAAATGGCTATACTGCCCAAAGTAATTTACAGAATCAACGCTATCCCCATCAAGCTACCATTGACTTTCTTCACAGAACTGGAAAAAACCACCATGAACTTCATATGGAACCAAAAGAGAGCCCGCATAGCCAAGTCAATTCTAAGCAAAAAGAACACAGCGGGGGGCATCACACTACCGGATTTCAAACTATACTACAAGGCTACAGTAATCAAAACAGCATGGTACTGGTACCAAAACAGAGATATAGACCAATGGAACAAAACAGAGGCACCGGAGGCAACACAACATACATACAACTATTCAATCTTTGATAAACCTGACAAAAACAAGCAATGGGGCAAGGATTCCATGTTTAACAAATGGTGTTGGGAAAACTGGCTAGCCATGTGCAGAAAGCAGAAACTGGACCCCTTCCTGACACCTTACACTAAAATTAACTCCAGATGGATTAAAGACTTAAACATAAGACCTGGCACCATAAAAACCCTAGAAGGAAATCTAGGCAAAACTATCCAGGACATAGGAGTAGGCAAGGACTTCATGAACAAAACACCAAGAGCATTGGCAACAAAAGCCAAAATAGACAAATGGGACCTAATCAAACTCCACAGCTTCTGCACGGCAAAAGAAACAGTCACTAGAGTGGATCGGCAACCAACAGAATGGGAAAAAATTTTCGCAGTCTACCCATCTGACAAAGGGCTGATATCCAGAATTTACAAACAACTCAAGCAGATTTACAGGAAAAAAACAAACAAGCCCATTCAAAAGTGGGCAAAGGATATGAACAGATACTTTACGAAAGAAGACATATATGAGGCCAACAATCATATGAAAAAATGCTCATCGTCACTGGTCATCAGAGAGATGCAAATCAAAACCACATTGAGATACCATCTCACGCCAGTTAGAATGGCGATCATCAAAAAATCTGGAGACAACAGATGCTGGAGAGGATGTGGAGAAAAAGGAACACTTTTACACTGTTGGTGGGAATGTAAATTAGTTCAACCATTGAGGAAGACAGTGTGGCGATTCCTCAAGGCCTTAGAAATAGAAATTCCATTTGACCCAGCAATCCCATTACTGGGTATATATCCAAAAGACTATAAATCGTTCTACTATAAGGACACATGTACACGAATGTTCATTGCAGCACTGTTTACAATAGCAAAGACCTGGAATCAACCCAAATGCCCATTGATAATAGACTGGATTGGAAAAATGTGGCAGATATACACCATGGAATATTATGCAGCAATCAGAAATGATGAGTTCGTGTCGTTTGTAGGGACATGGATGAATCTGGAAAACATCATCCTCAGCAAACTGACACAAGAACAGAAAATGAAACACCGCATATTCTCACTCATAGGTGGGTGATGAAAAATGAGAACACATGGACACAGAAAGGGGAGTACTAAACACTGGGGACTATTGAGGGGAAAAGGGGAGGGCCAGTGGGAGGGGGAGGTGGGGAGGGATAGCCTGGGGAGAAATGCCAAATGTGGGTGAAGGGGAGAAGAAAAGCAAAGCACACTGCCATGTGTGTACCTACGCAACTGTCTTGCATGCTCTGCTCATGTACCCCAAAACCTATAATCCAATAAAAAATTTAAAAAAATAAAAAAAAAAAAAAAAAAAGAAAATGTCCATAACAAAAGAAGCTTTCATAAGTCTGAAACACACAAAATGTTGACACTGATTATATTTACAGGTTGGATCCAAGTGGATTTTCCAGTCCTCTGCATTCCTTTGTTCAGTACGTTTACATTTATACCAATTTTAAACTTTTAGGAAAAGAGAAGCAAGTACAGTCATGCCTCGCCCAGCGACAGAGATAGTTTCTGAGAAGCTTATCAGATGATTTCCTCGTTTTGCCAGCATCACAGAGGACTTACACAATTTGAACGGCATAGCCTGCTATGCACTGAGGCTGCATGGCCTCGCCTGCTGCTCCGGTACTGCAAAGCGTGCAGCATGAAGGCTGCTGAATACTGCAGGCAATTGTAACACAATGGTAAGGGTTTGTGTATCTAAACCTAGACAAGGTACAGTAAAAACACAAAAGCATCACCTTACGGGACCACCAAGGCATATATCAGTGGGCATTAACAGAAAGGTCGTTAGGCTCCACACAACTGTAGGAAAAGCTTTCATTTACTCTTTTCCCACTGTGTGTGGGGGGGGCGGGGGGGAGGATGTATAACAACCTACATTTATATGCCACTAAATTATTCTGTTTGTTTTATTTTTTATTTTTTTGAGACCAAGTCTCGCTGCGTTGGTCAGGCTGGAGTGCAGTGGCATGATCTCAGCTCACTGCAACCTCAGCCTCCCGGGTTCAAGCAATTCTCCTGCCTCAGCCTCCCAAGCAGCTGGGATTACAGGCATGCACCACCAAGCCCGGCTAAATTTTGTATTTTTACTAGATACTGGGTTTCGCCATGTTGACCAGGCTGGTCTCGAATTCCTGACCTCAGGCGATCCACCTGCCTTGGCCTCTGAAATTGCTTGGATTACAGGAGTGGCCACCACCTGTGGACCCCGGCCCTAAATTCTTCTATTTAACTTTCATTTTAAGTTCAGGGGTACATGTACAGGTTTGTTTATAGGTAGACCTATGTCTTGGGGGTTTGTTGTACAGATTATTTCGTTTTCAAAGAGAATTTGCAAGTATCTCACAAAAGCCTTATCAACATGCTGTAAGATTTTAAGAAGCAATGGTGGAGGCTTGGAGATGTCTCGTCCTGTCCAGTGTCACCCCTAGACCTGAGAATCTGCACGTGGGAGCTTACAGACCCTGTTCTCAGGCTTCACTTGAGACCCCAAGAAAGAAAAAACCCACCTGCCAAAGAGGAGGATGGCAGCCTGGAAGAACGTAAGGAAGCCGGGCGAAAAGGTGAAGCATGATGGCTCCTCTCCCGCTTTTCCTCCCTCCCACTCTCTCCTTCTAATACGAGGCATTGTCCTGGGGAGCAAAGCTGCAGCAGGAATTCTGCGAAGTCAGAGCTGGGGCCCCAGCGGGCGCCGGTGGCCGCGGGAGCGATCAGGTGGCAGGGCTGTGCTCTCCCCGGGCCAGAGCACACCAGGCAGGTCCCCGCGTTTCCGCGCCGCGGCGACACCTCCACGGGCACTCACCCGGGCCGGCCGCTCTAAGCCGAGCGCAGGGCCCCAGAGGAGACCTACAAAGTCGAAGTCGCGCAACTGGAGGCGACCAGCGCGGGGCGAGAGGTCCAGTGGATCCGCGCGCAGAGGGGACTGGAGAGAGTCTGCTCTCGGACGGCTTCGCCCACTCTCTCCGTAGTGTGGACACAGAATCCAATGCACTCTGGGGGTCCTGGAGCACGAGGAGCGCGGAGAACCGGGAGACTCCCGGGCTTGCATGGGTAAGGTCCTGGGGACCCACCGGGCACGGCCCGCGGCGTCCCGAGGACAGGGGTGGCTGTGCGGGGCCACAGCGGCCTGTGGGGCTCCTTCCCCAGCAGGGGTGGGGACTCTGAGTCACGGATCTGTCACTGCTCTGCACCTCTCCGCAGCCCTCCGGGGGCCAAAGCAAAACCGAAAGCGAATGCGCCTGGCGGGACGGCAAGTCCCAGAGCGGCGCTCGCCAGCTCCCCGGGCCTGGGCAGCGCTCGCCCGGGGCGCCCAGCGGGGCCCTGCGAAGCGGCAGCCATGGCCCGGCAGCGGGCGCGCGGCTGCAGGACCCTGGGCCTCCCGGCGCTGCTACTGCTGCTGCTGCTGCTCCAGCCGCCGGCGACGCTGGGTAGGGAACTGGGAGCCGGCGCGCCTGGGCGGGGCTTGGGAGGGGGCCGGAGCATCGGGCAGGACGGAACCGAGAGCCCCATCCGCTCCCCCGGCCGCACGGGGCATCGGTATCTCCGGAGCGCTGTGCGCTCAGGTCCGGGCGGGGGAGAGGGCGCGGCGCCCGGCTGGAGCGACACGTTCGGAGAGCAGGGGTCGCTGGGGGAGCGCGGTGGCTGCACCCGGGTCACCCACGGAAGGGAGCGGGCCGCCGGACTGGGTCCCCGAAGCCGAGGACAGGAGCAATTCCGAGAAGCCAGTTTTGGCCACACAGAGCGGCGGTGCCCAGCAGTTCCGAGACACGCGCAAGTGCGCTTCTCCCAGGCGCCGGGACAGCAGGGCGTGTGTTGCAAGGCACGCGGTCTTCAGAGGGGTCCGGGAGAAACGATCCCTCCCGGCTCCCGGTCAAAAGTAAATTATGTCAGTGGGAGCTCGGAGCCTGCGGAGGAGCTGGGTCCCGGCGGAAAACGCCTTGGGCAAGTCGCATACCTGGGGACCTGGAAACAACTTCCAACTCTTAAGCTACTACCAGGAAACCGGCAGAGGTCACAGGACCGGGTGGGAGCGGGGGATTGGAAGTGGGGGGAGTCTACACTCGCAGGAAAAGCGGGGAAGAAGTCTGGTGATCGCTTTGTGTATTCCAGAAGAATGTGGGTCTTGGAGCTCTGATCTTGGCAGTTAGGGTGGAATAAGAGACTTCTAGAGTTTTGTCCCGGGACCCAGAGGAAGGAGGAGAAACAGTAGCTGCTTCTTCAACTTTTTATAGTCAGGGAGCTCTTGGAGGGTCTGATGAAAAGTATGAACCCCCTCCCCAGAAAGATGCACAAATGCATTTACTTACAAAACATGCATATGATTTTGGGGTCAAAGACCCGCTGAAGGCCATCCATGGACTCCCTATAGGAGTTAGTAACCCCATTAACTATGTGTGTTTTAAGCAAGACCCCCCAATAATTTACACCCAGTCGGGCCAGTCTACCCAGGCCCTGGCCAAAGCCATTCCATGCACTGTCTGCATGGAATGCGGTTGCTGCTGGCTGGTGTGGCCTGAACGCCCATGCTCTGTGCGGTTTCATGAAGTTTCAGTTTCGTGAGACTCTGGTGCCTGGATTTTCCCCCACATCTGAGAAGCAGAGTTATGTTGGTGACCTGGTTTCTACCTCCCAGCTGGCTAGCAGTGGCACAGGACCCCGATAGCTGGCAACTGGAGCAGCTGCATTACACAATGTGAAGGTGAAATGCAGCCTCAGAGCCCAACAGCCAGGAGGTGTCTTCCTGGAATAGACTGAGTAGATAGGGGAGTACCACTACCAAATCGCTCATCTCAGCTGCACAGCCTTGCTCTTTGACCTTAGAAAGGTGTTGCTGCCTATTCCCTTCCCTTCGCAAAGTTCTCTGTGTATTTCTTTTCCTTTTTTTTTTTTTTTTTTTTTTTTTTTTGGTGGAGTCTCACTCTGTCACTCAGGCTGGGGTGCAGTGGTGTGATCTTGGCTCACTGCAACCTCTGCTTCCCGGCTCATTTTTGTATTTTTAGTAGAGACGGGGTTTCACCATGTTGGTCAGGCTGGTCTTGAACTCCTGACCTCATGATCCACTCACCTCTGCCTCCCAAAGTGCTGGGATTACAGGTGTGAGCCACCACACTCCGCCGATGTTTCTTTTTAACAGCCTTATTAAGGTATAATTGACAGACAATAAACTTTAAGTTGCATACTAGGATAAGTCTGGAGGTAAATGCATACATACTCATGAAACCATTGCCACAACCAAGAGTGAACACACCTATCACTACCAAAGGCTTCCTCATGCCCTGCACAATCCTTACCTCCCACCTCTCATCTCCAAGGACACCGCCTAACTGCTTTTTTGACACTATCAATTTGATGCATTTTCTAGAATTTTTTTTTTTGAGACACGGTCTTGTCCTGCCACCCAGACAGCGTTGCAATGGCACAATCTCAGCTCACTGCAACCCCCGCCTCCCAGATTCAAGCAATTCTCCTGCCTCAGTCTCCTGAATAGCTGGGATTACAGGTACACACCACCAAGCCTGGCTTATTCTGTATCTTTAGTAGAGATGGGTTTTACCATATTGACTAGGCTGCTATGAACACTAACATACAGGTTTCTGTATGGACACATGCTGTCATTTCTCATGGGTAGAGAATGGTTGGGAGTAGAGTGGCTGTGTTATAAGGCAGGTGTATAATTTTTGTTTGTTTGTTTTTTAGAAACAGGGTCTCACTTGTTGCCCAAGCTGGAGAGCAGTAGCATGATTATAGCTCACTGCAGCCTTGACCTCTCAGGTGTTTAATTTTTAATTTTTATTTAATTATATTTCATTTATTTATTTTGAGACAAAATTTCACCCCATCACCGGCTAATTTTTGCATTTTTAGTAGAAACAGGACTTCAACATGTTGGCCAGGCTGGTTTCAAACTCCTGACCTCAGGTGATCTCCCCACCTCGGTCTCCCAAAGTGCTGGGAGGGTCACAGGTGTGACCCACCACATCTGACCTCGGATGTTTAATTTGTAAAGAAACTGCTAAGCCATTTCCCAAAGTGGTTGTACTGTATTGCATTCCCACAGCAGTGTAGGGAATTCCAGTTCCTTCACACATTTGTCAGCCCTTGGTATGATGAGTCTTTAATTTTAGGCATTCTAATAGGTATGTAGAGGGTCTCTCCTTGTAACTTTAATTTGCATTTTTCTAACAGCTAGTGATGTTAAGCATCTTGTCATGGTGCTTATTTGCCATAAATATACCTTCTCCAGTGGTGTCTGTTTATATCTTTTTTGCTCTTTAAAAATTGAGTTGTGCCAGGTGCGGTGGCTCACGCCTGTAATCTCAACACTTTGGGAGGCCGAGGCAGGTAGATCACGAGGTCAGGAGTTCAGGACCAGCCTGGTCAAGATGGTGAAACTCTGTCTCTACTAAAAAATACAAAAATTAGCCAGGTTCAGTGGTGTAATCCCAGGTACTCTGGAGGCTGAGGCAGGAGAATCGCTTGAACCCAGGAGGCAGAGGTTGCAGTGAGCCGAGATTGAGCCACTGTACTCTAGCCTAGCCTGGGCAACAGAGCAAGACTCTGTCTCAAAAAAAAAAAAAATTTAGTTGTATCAGCTGGGTGTGGTGGCTCACACCTGTACACCCAGCACTTTGGGAGGCCAAGGCAGGCAGATCACTTGAGGCCAGGAGTTTGAGACCAACCAGGTCAACATGGTGAAACCCATTCTCTACCAAATACAAGAATTAGCCAGCCATGGTAGCCCATGCCTGTAATGCCAGCTACTCAGGAGGCTGAGGGTTTCTGTGCCGGGGAGCATTACTGGAGCTGCGTGGTGGAAAGGTTGCTCTTGTTCAGAGTGTGAAGAACGAACTGTAGTCAGGAGAGTCTGGAGAACAGAGCTGCATTGAGGCTTTTGCCATCATTCTGGTGGGTGGCGATGGAATCCTGAAGGAAGGTGGTGTCAGTGCAGGAGACGGAAGAGGCCAGTATCTTCTCGAGTCCTAAAATTGTAGAATGTATTTTATTATTTTCCTTTTGTTTGCTCTTCAACCTATACCCCTCAACCCTTATGAGCCTCCAAAATCATTATTTAAGGACTTGAACTATGGAGAAATTCACCTGGCACACAAGAGCTGGGTCAGAAAGCTCAGTTAACGAGCCTGAGAGAGAAAAAAAAAAAATTGCCGAGTTTCAGACAGTCAGCTGGAGACTGTCTGTACTTGTAGTGAGCTCCAAAAGGAAGTGTGCTGGCTTGGCTGACATTTCAGTGGGGAAAATAAGGAAGGAAGGTGGTGGGTGACTGTGAGGCCAGAGGCCTTTGCCTTTTCCATACACCAGCTCCACTGTAAGCTTCCTGAGGGCAGGAACCACGCCCCACACGTCTCTGCCTCCTACTGCCCTTAGCTCCTGCAGACATTTGAAAGGTGCAGTAAGCGAAGGGAATGTTGGAGTCAATTCTGACTCTGCTTCGTGGGGCAAGGGCACGCTAACCCTACAACCTCTGAACTCTGGATATGAGACCAGGCCCTGGGTCCCTGCTCTTATTAGACTCTGTAAACCAACCTGCTAGATAAGGGAGTCTGATTCACAAGTTCTGGGAAGCAGAAAGAGGTGTGGCACCATATACTATTTTAGTGACTTCGTTTAAATGATCGTTAAGACTTGTTGTATATGTTTCTTGGCTACTTCAGAGTTTTGAAAGTGCTAGAGCCATAAATTTACTCCAATTTTGATTACTTCATAATTCCATTATCCACATTCAGAAAAGATCTACTATACCAGGCTTAGGAAATGAGCGTGCCAGAGAACTGTAAAAATATGCATACCATCTGCCAGGAGTTTATAATATTGTAAACAAGGTGAGACTTGTTTATATCGAATACCTAGGGAACGATGTTATGAGAGAATATATAGAAACTATAATTGAAGTATCTAAAGATGTGATTGAGGCATGTGGAAATGAAGTTATTGCTTCAATTCAATGTATTATCTCTGGAGGATGGCTTGAGTTCAGGAGTTTGAGACCAGCCTGGGCAACATGGTGAGGCCGCATATCTATGAAAAAAAATTAGCCAGGCATGGTGGCATGCACCTGTAGTCCCAGCTACTTAGGAGGCTGAGGCAGGAGGACTGCTTGAGGCCAGGAGTTTGAGGCTGCAGTGGGGCATAATTACACCACTGCACTCCAGCCTGGGTGACAGACCTAGACCCTATCTCAAAATAAAATAATAATGAAATAAAATAAAATGAAACAGGGGTAGTAGTATCTCCAACATCGTTACGAGACAGTCCAACTTTACAAAGTAAGTAACTGGCCACCATTTGCCTGCTTGGATTGGCTGCAATACAAGCCGATTTGAGTGTACAGCGATATCCAATACACTCAAACGTCAGCTGTTCCCCGACTTATCCTGGTTTGAGGACTGACGATGGAAGAACCACTGATAGACTTCCTTTCTCACCAAAATGACAGTAGATACTGAAAAACTCTCCTGCTACAAAAACACCCAGAAATGATCAATAATATAGTGCAATTGCCTTTTAAATTCCTTAGCTAATAAACAATAATCAACTGTTTAAAGCAAAAATCATCACAGTGTGACGCGGGATATAACATACGTCGAAGCAAAACAGAACAACGGTAGCACAAGGACTGGGGGAGACACTGGACGTCCACCGTCTCAGATCCTTCTACCATCCATGCGAGGTAGAACATCACCAAAGGAAAACTGTGATAAGGTAAAGATACACAGTGGACGCCCTAAAATCGCCACTAAAATCAGACAACGGTTATAGTTAATAACCAACAAAGGAGACAAAATGGAATCATAAAACATACTCGAAGAATTTATGACATGAGCATGTCTAGGGAAATCATACAGATCCACACACATATATATACAAAGCTGCCATCAGAATAAGCGCGTTGACAAGGCTGTAGGAGACAGTCAATACACACACCCCAACATGCAAAATCCTAGCAGCAAACAATTAAAGATCAAAATAAATATAATACCATTTGCATTGATACTTAGGGCTACGTCTGACAAAAGATGTATAAGGCTGGCGCGCTGAAAACTATCAAACATTTCAGGAGAAATAACAGAAGACTTAAATAAATCAAGAGAGATACCATGTTGATGAGTTTTTAAGAAGACTCACCATTATTAAGATAACAGTTCTTCCCCAAACTGATCTATAGATTTAATGAATTCCAATCAAAATTTTAGCAGGGTTTTTTTTTGATACAAATTGATTCACTGTTTCTGAAATTCTGTAGGCCAGGCACAGTGGCTTACACCTGTAATCCCGGTACTTTGGGAGGCCGAAGTGGGAGGATCCCTTGAACCCAGGAGTGTGAGACCAGCCTGAGCAACATAGCAAAACCTTATCTCTACAAATTAAAGACATAATAATGAGCTGAGCATGGTGGTGGCTCCAGGTGTTCAGGAGGCTGAGGCGGAAAGATCACTTCAGCTTAGGCAGTTGAGGCTGCAGTGAGCTGTGATCACGCCACTGCACTCCGCCCTGGCAGACAGAGTGAAACCACATCTCAGAAAAATAAATTTTATTTAATTTAGTTTAAAAACAAAATTCAGTAAAGGATCTAGAAGAGCAAACTCAACTTTGAAAATGATTAACACAGTAGGAGGACTTACACACCTGACTTGAAGACCAATGACGAAGCAGCAAGAATCAAGACAGCATGGTATCGGTGTCAAGATAGACAGCTAAACAGATCGATGGACTGTATTGGTGAGTCCAGCCATAAACACACACACGCACTTGGTCCTTGCTCAGGATCCTACACAAACACCCCTGGAGGTCCACGGCTGCTGGAAAGGGGCAGGGAACTAACTCTTCCTGCGCAAAACCTGCTTCAGATGCAAGAGGCAGGCTGGCTGTCCCGGAGGGAAGGAGCAGAATGACTGAAAGCTCCAACGCTGAGGTCCAGACACATGAGGCCTGTGTGAGAGTCACGACAATGGAAAACTGCCCCTAGCGCCACCGCCATTGGGCAAACAGGCAGCAAGCACATAGTACAGCCGTCAGTCACAGAGGGTAGGATGGAGTGGCTGAGTGTGGAGAAATAACCCAGCGTGGTTTAGGCAGGCAGAGAAGGGTAGAAGATGAGTATTGAGCAGCACATGGAGAAAAAGCCTCTGGTTCTCCAGCACCGGACAGCACCAGAGGCCTCGAAGCCACTGGGGGGGGGGGGGGGGGGGGGGGGGGCTCTGCAGTAACCATAGAAACAGCAGCATCCAAACCCACCTCAACAACTGGCAAGATCTACTCCATCCCCCAGGCCATCAGCCTACCAGAAGATGTGTCCTCATCAGAACAGGAAGTAGTGGCTGCCATTGGACGACGGATGCCTGTGACAGAGGAGAAGGCTTTGGGATGGGAGTTGAATAGGAAGGAAAATCTTGAATTTGAGATTTCTCCCCTCACACCCTGCCCCTAACCCTGCCTGATACAGGATCCCTAAGCTTCAGAAGCAAGAGCAGAGGTCATGGAATTCTCACAGGGATGTGCAAGTGAGGTTTGGGATGTGTTTGCGTGGATGTAGGTGTTGCCTCTTTTGTGACTCACCCACTGTGTCATTTGCCTACTCAGGCCATTAGGGCATTTGTCTTGTGCTGATTTTTACGAGTTCTCTATGTGCTAAGGATCTTAACTCTTTGACGTTGGTTGCTAATGTTTTTTGTTTAGTTGGTTTGTTGGTTTTGGGGGCAGGGTTGTTTGTTTTGGGTTTTTTTTTTTTTTTTTTTGTCTTTGAGACGGAGTCTTGCTCTGTCACCCAGGCTGGAGTGCAGTGGTTCAATTTCAGCTCACTGCAACCTCCACCTCCTGGGTTCCAGCGATACTCCTGCCTCAGCCTCCCGAGTAGCTGGGACTACAGGTGCATGCCACCACACCCAGCAAATTTTTGGTATTTTATTAGAGACGGGCTTTCACCACATTGGCCAGGCTGGTCTTGAACTCCTGACCTCAGGTGATCTGCCTCCCTCTGCCTCCCAGAGTGCTAAGATTACAGGCGTGAGCTAAGCTACTGCACCCAGCCTGTTCTTTATTGAATTTATTCCTAGCCACCCGGGCACTTTTCCAGGGGTATGTACCAACAACTGTAACTGAACAACAGCTATTCCTCCGCAGAGCTGGGCCGTGTCCGTCGGTTCATCCACTCTCTCTCCTATGCACTATATCCCGGGAACAGAAAGCATTCCAAAACGTGTGGAATGACCAGCCAGAACTGAAAGCAACAGCAGCCTTTGGGGAAAGGATGCTTTATGGGGAATAAGGTGTCTTTGCAGTTGCAAAGAAATTGTCTAATCTGCAAGTAACTGTGTGGCACTTGGGATGAGGTTTTAGAATATCTCATAGCAGGGCCATCAGTCCTCGGGACACGGGGAGCTGATTCTATGAGCTGACAAGGTCTCTCCAGGACCAAGACAGCCATGCCAAAGAGAAGGCTGGAAGCTGGGTACAGTGGCTCATGCCTGTAATCCCAGCACTTTGGGAGGCAGAGGCGGGTGAGATCAGGAGTTTGAGACCAGCCCGGCCAACATGGTGAAATCCCATCTCTTCTAAAAATACAAAAATTTGCTGGGTGTGGTGGCACATGCCTGTAATCCCCACTACTTGGAAGGCTGAGGCAGGAGAATTGTTTGAACTTGGGAGGCAGAGGTTGCAGTGAGCTGAGATCTCACCAGTGCACTCCAGCCTGGACAACAAGAGCAAGACTCCATTCCCCCTCCCACCAGAACAAAAATTGTACTTAATTAGTGTCCTACAGATGTACAAGGTTAGTTATAGCTACTGGCTATTATAATCTGTAACTTTGTACATACTCACTTTGCAAACATATCAGTATATCTGTAAAATAGATTCTTGGGGGTGAAATTGCTAGGTTAAGGAGTATGTTGCAACAATGTCTCCCAGGTATGCAGACATATCTGTAAGATAAATTGCTAGGAGCAGAATTGGGGGGTCAGAAAGCAGGTATCTCTGTCATGTTTGAGGTTGCAAATATTTACAATCGCAAAGACACAAGCAATCTGAAATTCCTTGTTGACCTACAAGGTTTCTTATTCAACTTTCAGCTCTTTTCTGATTTGGCAGAGAGAAGCACTACCTCCTGTAGCTTTTTTTTTTTTTTAATTTTTTTTTTATCTTTTAAAGATAGGGTTTCACCATGATGGCCAGGCTGGTCTTGAACTTCTGACCTCACTGTAGCTTTCTTTTTAACATTTCTTTAATTATGCATGAGATGAGCATTTTAAAACACATATAAGAGCCTTTTGTATTTCCTTTTCTGTGAGCTGCCCGCTTATATCTTTTTCTTGTTTTCCCATGGGGTTTGGCCATCTTTTTGTTGATTTTCAAGGGCTTTTAACATATGAGAGGAGGTCCGTGCAGTGGCTCACACCTATAATCCCAGCATTTTGGGAAGTGGAGGCAGGCAGATTACTTGAGCTCAGGAGTTTGAGACCAGCCTGGGTAACATGGTGAAACCCAATCTCTACAAAAACAACAACAACTTAACCAGGCATGGTGGCATGTGCTTGTGGTCCCAGCTACTGGAGTGAGGTGTGAGGATCTGCTGAACCCAGAAGGTCAAGGTTGCAGTGAGCCATGATTACAGCAAGACCCTGTACTCCAGCAAGACCCTGTCTCCAAAGCAAAAGCATGTGAGAGGAATGACCCTACACAGCATGGGTTGCAATTTCTTCTTCATTTCACCATTTGCCTTTAGCTGACATTGGATTTTGCCGTGCAAAAAGGTTTTTATTGTGATGTGGGCTAGATCACCTTAGCCAACCTCAATTACCAGGTCTGCTCTAATGCACTAGGCAATTGGTCTTACTAACAAGTGCAGTGGTTTGTTTAAAGGCTCCAGAGGGCAGGGGTTGGCAAACTTTTTCTGTAAAGGGTCAGACAGTAACTATTTTATTTATTATTATTATTTTTTTGAGACGGAGTTTCGCTCTTGTTATCCAGGCTGGAGTGCAATGGCGCAATCTCGGCTCACTGCAACCTCCGACTCCTGGGTTCAGGCAATTCTCCTGCCTCAGCCTCCTGAGTAGCTGGGACTACAGGCACGTACCACCATGCCCAGCTAATTTTTTTTTTTTTGTATTTTTAGTAGAGACGGGGTTTCACCATGTTGACCAGGATGGTCTCGATCTATTGACCTCGTGATCCACCCGCCTCGACCTCCCAAAGTGCTGGGATTACAGGCTTGAGCCACCACGCAGCCAACAGTAACTATTTTAGACGCTGCAGGCAACCAGGTCTCTGTTCCAACTGCACAGCTCTGCCATTGCTGCATGAAAGCTGCCACATCAATGAGACATAAATGAAGGAGAGAGGCAGTGCTTCGGTAGAAGCAGCATTGCTCTTCTGTTATTCTTAAGAACAGACAGAGGCTGGATGGGCCCCTGGATCACAGCCTGCTGATCCGGCACAGAGGCTACCAGGGGCCTCCCTACCCCAGGCTGCAAATCTTCCTGCTACTGCATTTGGTCTCCCCGTCAATCTACCCCGACGCAGCAGGAAGTTGACTTCACTCAGTTCTCTAGTCTGGGGCCCAGCCTTTGCACCAACTGCTCAGCAGGGACTTACTGAGAGCTTCCTGGCCTGGAACCAAAGCACCAACCCCAACATCCATAGGCAGCCCGTTGGTTTCCATGTTTTACAGCTGCCTTGGTGACTCCCGTCGGTTTCCATGTTTTACAGCTGCCTTGGTGAGCCCGTCGCTGCCCTGAACCACGGACTTAGCCAGTGCCAACTCAGGGCCTAGACACACTCAAATAGTGGGGAGTCTGGGGAGACGTCTCTGGCCACGTCCCCACGGGCCCCAAGACCCACAGCGCCCTCCATCACCACCCACTCTGAGCCCCTCCACACCCAAACCGTTTCTCACTCATCTCCTATGCACAAGAAAACCTAATAATGTAATGTGTTCATAAGAAAAACAGTAAAAAGAAGATCATACAGTTATTTAAAGTGCCTAAAGAAAAACCTTGCTTTTTACCTTTAGTCACAATTAAATCTTTCAGGCCAGGCATGATGGCTCATGCCTGTAATCCTAGCACTTCGCAAGGCCAGGCAGGAGGATGGCTTGACCCCAGAAGTTTGAGAGTAACCTGAACAATAGAGAGAGACCCCCATTTCTACAAAAAAAAAGTGCTTGCTTCAGCAGCACATATAGTAAAAAATTGGAACCATACAGAGAAGATTAGCATGGCCCCTGCACAAGGATGGCATGCAAATTCGTGAAGAATTCCATGGTTCTTACAATATTTAAAAAAAAAAAAAAAAAAAAGCTGAGCATGGTAGTGCATGCCTGTGGTCCCAACTTCTCAGGAGTCTGAGGTGGGAGGATTGCTTGAGCCTGGGAGGTGGAGGCTGCGAGGCTGAGGCTGCAGTGAGCTATGATCACACCATTGCACTTCAGTCCCAGGGGCTGAGGCTGCAGTGAGCTATGATCACACCATTGCACTTCAGTCCCAGGGGCTGAGGCTGCAGTGAGCTATGATCACACCATTGCACTTCAGTCCCAGGGACAGAGTGAGACCCTGTCTAAAAAAAAAAGAATCTTTCTGGCATTGAACAGGCTTGGAGAAATCATGGCAGAGTACTACATTAGCTGCCTCCTTGCCTTTTAAGAACTAAGGATGACGCTTTTGGAGTTTCTTTATAGAATCACAATCTACAAAACTGGTGCCAAAGGGGATTTTATGTTAACTGTCATCAAGGCCTTGAATAGATTGTTTCCTGGGATCCACAGCTTTGCATGTTAGGTACTAGATCAATAACACCAACTTCATTCATTTTTGCCTACTGGAAGGAAGGTCAACTTTCCCTTCTCTCAGGTTTTGTTGTAGTTGCGGTTACACGTGCAGGAAGAAAGCCTGAAGGGCTCCTACGGCTCCCTCAAGCCAGGTCATCTTTAACATTTACGTTCAGTGCTTTTACATAGGAAGGAATTTTTTAAGGACAAAGAGATGTCAACAGTTGTTAATAAATAATTAGCAACAACAACTAAAAGCTGATAACTAATAAAGTGTCCCCAGAATGAAAATGGAAATGACTAACATCTCAGTCCCTTCTTTGCTAATTTTTTGTATTTTTAGTAAAGACGGGGTTGCACCAATTTGGGCAGGCTCAGGGGTGCATTTCTAAAGGCGATGCTGGCTGCAGAGACCTGTGGGAGAGCCTGCAGGGGACCTATCTGGAGGTACTTGCTGTCATTCAGCAAGAGTGGGAGGCTGGGTCCACAGTGGAGGGGCTTGAAGAGGGGTGGGAAGTGATGGAAGGGAGAGGGTGTCTCACCGATGACCCCTCCCCACACCCCCATCTCTTGCTTTGCTGGCTGACTGGCACTTCAGGCAAGGCTCTGGGAAGGCTTCTGGGTGACAGATGCCTTCCTGCACATCCTCCACATGCTTGGCACCTGGCTTGTCCTAAGGAGCCCCTGGGATAAGCTAGACCCAGCTCTAAAGTTACTGACTACTGCCATGTATGCTTGGAGAAGCAGAAACCTCTTCATCCCTCCCGTCTCTTTCCCAGGCATCACATGCCCCGCCCCCATGTCCGTGGAACATGCAGACATCCAGGTCAAGAGCTACAGCTTGCACTCCAGGGAGCGGTACATTTGTAACTCTGGTTTCAAGCGTAAAGCCGGTACATCCAGCCTGACTGAGTGCGTGTTGAACAAGGCCACCAACATCGCCTACTGGACAACCCCCAGTCTCAAATGCATCAGTAAGTAGCTCATGCTGTCCCACCTGCCTCACCCCTACATCCCGCCAAGGCTGCACAGAGAGAAGACCTCATCCTGGGGGTCAAGGGATCTGTGCTGAGTTGTGGGGCTAAGGACACCCGTGGGGGCAGGGCGCGGTGGCTCACGCCTGTAATCCCAGCACTTTGGGAGGCCCAGGTGGGTGCATCAGTTGAAGTCAGAAGTCCCAGACCAGCCTGGCCAACATGGTGAAACCCCATCTCTACTAAAAATACAAAATTAGCCACGCATGGTGGCATATACCTGTAATCCCAGCTATTGGGGAGGCTGAGACAGGAGAATTTCTTGAACCCAGGAGGTAGAGGTTGCAGTGAGCCAAGATTGTGCCACTGCCCTCCAGCCTGAGCCACAGAGCAAGACTCCTTTCTCCAAAAAAAAAAAAAAAAAAAAAGACACTAGCGGGATCCTCAGCAACAGCTCCTGATATTGGAAATACACAGGCACTGGGGTCACAGAATTCAGGTTTAAATCCCGGCTCTGCCGCCTACTACCCAGGAAGACTTGGGCCACTTTTGTGACGTTCTGGCACTCTGGCTGGTCATCTGGAAAACAGACCTGATGTCCACACTGCAGGCTGCGGGAGGGTGGTGTAAACCCAGGTAAATATTAACTATTATTACATTTGGTGCTTTGATCTAAGATGACACTGGCAAGAGAATTGGGCCGCAGAGCCGGGCACATGCTCATGAGCACACTAGCGTGAGAAATTTTCGGATTTCTCATGAGAAAGTGGATGCTGGAAGCCCTCACTACTCCTCCCTCATGGCCCATCCCTGGGGATGAGAGCAGGGCTTCCCTTTGCTCAGTCACCTGTGCATGGTGTCCAGCAGGAGTGAGGGAAGGTGGCAAGAATCAACTTTTTTTTATAAACCATCCACACCTGAATAAACATCTCAGAAGCAGCCAAATCACCTCAGATGGGAGCCACTAGGGGCTGTTTCTGGAACACTCAGGCCCACCTCTGCTCCTCCTCTTCCTTCCTCTGGAAAAATAAAGATTAACCCAGGGGCTTCCAAGAGATTTCCCATTTAACAACTGTGGAGTGCAGGCTCCTCTCCTTCCCCAGCTCGCCCACCGGGCAGGGATGCGCACACCCCGCCAGGGGCCTCCCATATCTCACACCCTCTGCAGCAGGGGAGCTCCTAGGGGGCCAGACATTCTGCCTGCTGTGTAGTGCTAGCTCAGCCTCCTCTCCTAGAACAGAGCAAGTCACACAGGCAGCAGAGGGAAGGCAGGGAGAAAGCCTCCGACAGATTCCGAGAAATCGCTCTCTGGGCACCCTGTGGCACCAGTGCGTGAATGAGAAAGCTGAGCGTGGCGGGGTGAGCAGAATCTGTGGGAACGACAGTGGATCTTACCTCACCAGCCTGGGACTCTCCAGAACCTGTAAGCCTGGGGTAAAAAAGGGCTTTCTCACTGCAGGGAAAGTCAGGTCTCCTCAACGCTCCATGTCCTTTGGGCAAATGGATCCAGAATGGAATGGAGAAGAGCTGTGGGGTCCAAACAGGGTCAGGATGAGAGAGGACAGAAGAGAAGCTGAGAGCCAAAGACTGGAGGCGTCTTTAGGTTTCACCTGGCCCCAAGGACCCTTCCACCTTCTGACCACACACAACCTCCTCGGTTACGCTTCCCAACCTCTTGTGCTTTGAATGATTTTTTCCTGCTAAACAGACAAAATGGAAGCCAGGTACGGTGGCTCACACTTGCAATCCCAGCACTTAGGGAGGCTGAGGTGGGAAGAATTGCTCGAGCCCAGGAGTTTGAGACCAGCCTCCACAACATAGCAAGACCCTGCCTGACTCTACAGAAAAAAATTAAAATTTAAAAATGACCTGGACATTGAGGCATGTACATGTAGTCCCAGCTACTCAGGAGACTGAGACAGGAGGGTCGCTTGAGGCTGGGGGGTCAAGCTGCAGTGAGTTGTGATCATACCACTGCCCTCCAACCTGGGCAACAGAGCAAGACCCTGTCTCAAACAAAATAGAATCTCTTGAGTGGTCATTTATTTTCCCAAGAATAACCAGTATTATAAAATTGAATTGATATTATGAATATCATCTCAGCCAAAATAAATTTCATCTTTAACTTGTGCAGTCTTTTTGGAAATGAAAAATAGTGTGCAGTCTGTCTTCGGGTTTAAGTGGGGAAAGACTTTATTTCTCGTGCTTCTAACCTGTCCCAGGAAGCCAGATGCCTCCACTGTAAGCTCCAGTGTTGGTATGTTTTATTTGTATCCAGTTCTGAGGCCAGCCCAGATTCCAGGCTCAGGACCATCAGTGCCATGTGGTTATCCTCTCTCTAGGAGACCCCGCCCTGGCTCGCCAAAGGCCAGCACCACCCTCCACAGTAACGACGGCAGGGGTGACCCCGCAGCCAGAGAGCTTCTCCCCTTCTGGAAAAGGTAAGAAGGTCGGAAACTTCTTGAGGACACCTCTTCCCTCCAAACACCCAGCACCAACCCCCCCCCCGCCCCCACCAACCTTCACCAATCCCTCAGACTCATGGACCTCCGTGGTATGTCACTGCAGACTCAGGCAATAACACAAACATCTTATTCAATCAAGAATAAGAACCTCCAGCCTAATTCTCTTTTGCAAATCACAGTTGCTTTATATCCAGGTTTTATATGTGCAGAATTAATAGTGGTTTAAAACCCACTAATAAGTCAGATCATATTCTGTTGTAGACACTTACCTTTGCCTAGAACTGAAAGCAGACTGAGGTTTGAACTTGCATGTGTATTAGCCCTCAGCAGCTTCATGGGTGCCGGCAGAAAAGAGAGCGTTCCAGGATGGGAGGCCAGCAAGCAGCGGGAGCTTTGGCATGTTTGCATCAATTCCCTCTTCCTGTAGTCCACAGGGCGGCACGGGTGGACCTGAACAGACGCCTGTCTGCTCAGTGGGCTGCACTGTAGGGGAGGAAGCCTGGGCTTCCAAGACCCAAGTGTTTTATCATGGGCAGTAATCATGCCTGCTCTCTGCTCCAGGGGAGACCCTGTCCCCATCTTCCAAGGCGCCCGCTCTCTGCTCCAGGGGAGACCCTGTCCCCATCTTCCAAGGCGCCCGCTCTCTGCTCCAGGGGAGACCCTGTCCCCATCTTCCAAGGCGCCCGCTCTCTGCTCCAGGGGAGACCCTGTCCCCATCTTCCAAGGCGCCCGCTCTCTGCTCCAGGGGAGACCCTGTCCCCATCTTCCAAGGCGCCCGCTCTCTGCTCCAGGGGAGACCCTGTCCCCATCTTCCAAGGTGCCCACTCTCTGCCTCAGGGGAGACCCTGTCCCCATCTTCCAAGGCGCCCACTCTCTGCTCCAGAGGAGACCCTGTCCTCATCTTCCAAGGCGCTTGCTGTAGAAGCACCGCTGAGAGAATGGATGGTCCAGAGAAAGGGCCGTCATCTCCTCTGTCTGCAAGATGTGCAGAAATGTGAGAGGCCTGTGGAGAGCTGCCCCAGCCAGACCTAGACGCCAGCACCTCACGATGACTGCTCTATTAGAGAGGCATTGCCTGAAGCTGCTAGTGTCCCATGTTTCAACAGTCTTCAGTGATTGTCAGCCCCGGTTTCCTCCGCACTTTCTCAGTGTTCAGAAAATCTGGGATCTTGGATTCCTTCTTGGGATCGTCCGCCCTGCAGGCTGATACCCTTGAGTTACAGTTCACTCTCAGCTTTTGCGTTACATCATCCAGCCTGTGGCTTTCCCTGGCCCCGGCCTGCTCCTTTGCCCCCAGCGATGGGCCTGTCTGTTTTCATTCATGCTACAGGGCTCAGTCATCCTTTCTCAGCTGTGGGTACACACCGACATCACCTGGGCACTCCAGTTGGCCTGGGTGCAAGTTGGGAATCACACCTCTCCAGCCCCAGGTGGAGTTTTTTTTTTTTTTTTTGAGATAGAGTCTTGCTCTATTGCCCAGGCTGGGGGGCAGAAGTGCAATCTCAGCTCACTGCAATCTCTGCCTCCTGGGTTCAAGTGATTTTCCTGCCTCAGCCTTCCAGGTAACTTGGATTACAGGTGCCCACCACCACACTCAGCTAATTTTTGTATTTTTAGTAGAGACAGGGTTTACCATGTTGGCCAGGATGGTCTGGAACTGCTGACCTCAGATGATCCCCAAGCCTCGGCCTCCCAAAGTGCTGGGATTACAGGCATGAGCCACCGCACTGCACTGGGCCCCCAGGTGGTTCTTAAGTGGCCAAGACAGGCCTGCAGCTTGAGGGAGGAAGCAGCAGCTAAACAAGGTTCCTTCCTAGTGAGTCACCTGCACACAGACAGAGGAAGCGGGTGAGGGGCTGGCTTCACTGAAACTTGAGGTGATTCTACAACTCCTTTGATGCGATCACACCTGGTTCACCTAAGAGGAGTACAGCCCAGTAGCCTCTCCCAGCCCTGCCTTTGCATCCCAAATTCCTGCTCTGATGGCCATTGTGGAGATGCAGCTGTGCAGTCAGAAGCTCCGAAGTGAGAGCAGCCTTTGACCCGGGCTGGCACGACTGTAGGCACTTGGCTATGGACACCTTGGTGTGCTCTGTCTGCAGGGAGCCCTGGAATTGGCAGTGAGGGTAGGGTGAGGAGGTGACAAAGGATTAAGGGGCTTGAGGACTTCTCCTGACCTGCTTGGCTGGGAGAACATGGGAACATGGCAACAACAGTGCGTCCAGAGAGCCACGGCGCTCAGCGCCACATTCCCCAGAGCCACGGCACTCAGCCCCACATTTCCCCAGAGCCACGGTGCTCAGCCCCACATTTCCCAAATGCTGCAGCTGTCACAATGGAAGACACATTTTCCACGGAGAGGGAACAGCATTACGCCACACCCTTACCGTGCAGTGCAGGAGCAGCCACCTTCCAGGGAAGGAAAGGAAGACAGGGAGGTCGCGGAACGTAAGGCAGCCTCTGTTCCTGAGAGCGGAGCACGCCAGAACGTTCTCCTCCAACACAGCCTGGAGAGTTCAGGCCAGAACCCTGGCTTCCCGTATTTCACCTGCAGCAGCTCTGAGCGGCCTCAGCCAGCGCAGCTCCACCTGCTCTCAGCAGAGCCTCCAGCGCTGGACCTGCCTTCTGTAGTAAACAAGCTCAACCACTCAGATCGCTGATATCTTTTCTTTTTCTTTTATTTTTTTTAAGAGACAGGGGTCTCACTCCGTCCCCCAGGCTGGAGTGTAGTGCCTCCATTATAGGTCACTGCAGCCTCGAACTCCCAGGCTCAAGTGAGTCTCCACCTCAGCCTCTCAAATAGATGAAACTATAGGCACACGCCCACCGCCCTTGGATAATTTATTTTTATTCCAGTTTTTATAGAAACAGGGTCTTGTGTCAGGGCACGGTGGCTCACGCCTATAATCCCAGCACTTTGAGGGGTCGAGGCAAGTGGATCACTTAAGGTCAGGAGTTTGAGACCAGCCTGGCCAACATGGCAAAACCTCATCTCTACTAAAAATGCAAAAATTCGCTGGGCATTGTGGTGGGCACCTGTAATCCCAGCTACTCAGGGGGGCTGAGGCAGGGAGAATTGCTTAAACCCAGAAGGCAGAGGTTGCAGTGAGCTGAGATCGCACCACTGCACTCCAGCCTTGGCAGGAGCAAGACTCCATCTCAGAAAAACAAAAACAAAAAGCAAGGTCTCACTATGTTGCCCAGGCTGGTCTCAAACTCCTGGGCTCAAGCGATCCTCCCGCCTCAGCCTCCCACAGTGTTGGGATTATAGGCATAAGCCACTGTGTCTGGCTGATCTTTTCTTTACGTGTGCAGTGATCATAGCCATGTTCTTTAGTGCACTCACAGGTCCTATGCTCCTTCCAGAGGGACAGCTATGTCACCCTCTCAAGGAGTAGTTTGCTGGGGAGCAGGAGGGCTGGCCAGGGTGACTCACTACAGCTCTCAGATCACCCCACGCCGCAGCTGGGAGGAGGGGAGTCTGCCCAGTGATGTTCTCCCTGCCTTGGACTCTCCTACAGAGCCTGCAGCTTCATCTCCCAGGTCAGACACCACAGTGGCCACAACAGCAGCTCTTGGCCCGGGCTCCCGGCTGATGCCTTCAAAGTCACCTTCCACGGGAACCACAAGGATAGGCAGTCATGAGTCCTCCCACGGCCCCTCTCAAATGACAGCCAGGACCTGGGAACTCACAGCACATGCTTCCCACCAGCCGCCAGGTCAGCACTCACGTTGCCCCAGGAGAGGTTATTCCCCACTGTGGCTTCTGAGATCTGGGCTGAGATCCATCACAAGGCAGGTTTATACCATCGATCCAAAGTCAGGACTCACTGGGCACTCCGCTGCCCCCGGCCACCAGCCTCCTGGCCTGGCCTTTTCTCCGTGGCTTTGCCCTTGGGGCAGCTAGAAAAGCAAGCCCACCACCCCCACCAGAAGTGGCAGGACCAGCCTTGTCACCTGCACGGAGAGCCTGTACTGAGAGTCTGAGTGGCATCTGTGCCCTCCCACAGTGGGAGGTGGTGGCAGCTGCCTGCAATCCGGGGCCAGGATCTGTGGAAGGGAGGAGCTGTAGGTAAAGTGGACCTTCTCTAAGGCTTATCTGATTCTTTTTTATTTATTTATTTTTTTGAGACGGAGTTTCACTCTTGTTACCCAGGCTGGAGTGCAATGGCACGATCTCAGCTCACTGCAACCTCCACCTCCTGGGTTCAGGCAATTCTCCTGCCTCAGCCTCCTGAGTACCTGGGATTACAGGCACGCGCCACCATGCCCAGCTAAGGCTTATCTGATTCTTAAGTGTGGCCAGCACTTCAGTGAGCTACCCTGCTTGCTTGCTCTTTGCTAAAACGAGTCTGCTTACGCCAGCCACGTGTCTCCCAAGGTGCTAGGATGGGAGCCAAGCTGTGCAGTTTCTCCTGCTTCATGAGGAACTAGGGCCTCTAGGACTCAAGCTGTGACACTGTCCTTTGTTTTCCGCAGATGGGTATCCACCGGGCAACAGCAGCACCATAGGTAAGTTTGTCCCTTTGTCCAGTATGTTTATGATTGAGGTGACCGCAGTCCCAGGGTGCTGGGGGGTCGTGGCCCGGGCCTGCCCCCCAGCACAGTCCTGACAGCGGCCCCTTCCACTCTCAGAAGATTGCCATCAGATAAAAAGTTTAAAAAGTGCCAATTTATGGAATTCTCTGTTTGATGTGCTTATTTTTCTTAATATTGGTAGTTTCTAGCTGTCAGGCTACCGGAGTTGAACCCAGAAAGCTGGCACCCAAAACAGGGCTCCAGGCCAGCTCTTCACAGCTCTATGCAGCAGGGTTCGCCTCCCATGCAGGGAGCATCCGAAAACACAGGTGCCGGCTGCCAGCACTGACGCTGCAGCATCTCTGCCACATGCTGCCCATCCCTCTCTACGGCGTGGCACCATGCACTTAGAGAGGCTGTCCACATTTTCAGTATAAAATGCTCCTCTTGGCCAGGCGTGGTGGCTCACACCTGTACTTTGGGAGGCCGAAATTTGAGGATCCCTTGAGGCCAGAATTTGAGGCCAGCCTGCTTAACATAGCAAGATCTCATTTCTATTTAAGAAAAGAAAAAGAAAAAAGTTAACAAAACAAAATAAAACAAAAAAACCGCTCATCTTTACAGAAGACACACACAATGCTAAGGCTAGGAGAATAGGATCGAGAACGTGCAAGTGACGATAGAAAAAGGGGGACGCATTTGCAAGACTAAAAGAAAAAGATGAAGGGAGGGGAGGAGAGAGAACAGGAGGAAGAAAGGAAGCATGCAGGGAGGAAGAATGCCAGTAATGAGAAGAACGCAAGTCATGCTTCAGGCTGGCAAACTTCCAGAGTAACAGAAAACCCAACTGTAATGTGACACGGACAAAAATTACCGTGACCTTCTGTTCATAAATTTTCCTGCTAGAGAATGATTCGTATTTTGTGGTCTCATTTTTACCTGCATCAAATGTCATCTGGAAAAACATCAAGTGACTTCGGATATTTTAGCTGTTAGTTGATTAGAATTGTTTAAAAACCAATTAGACCCTGGCGAGGTAGCCCACACCCATAATCCCAACACTTGGGGAGGCTGAGGCAGGCCCATCACCGGAGGCCAGGAGTCCAAGACCAGCCTGGCCAACTTGACAAAACCCGTCTTTACTAAACATACAAAGAATTAGCCGGGCATGATGGCACATGCCTGTAGTCCCAGCTACCAGGGAGGCCGAGGTGGGAGAATTGCTTGAACCCAGGAAGCAGAGGTTGCAGTGAGCTGTGATCATGCCACTGCACTCTGGCCTGGGCAACAGAACAAGACCCTGTCTCAAAAAACGACGAAAAGTAAATTCCATTTCTAACTCAAAAGTCCCCTTGCAACGAGGAAGCAGCCCTTGCTATCAGATTTCTGGGCATCCTTCAGAGGGACTGTATAAACCAGCTCAGAGGGGCGAAGGGAGGCTGGACCGCTGCTTTATTTCTCCTGTTCACCTTATTTGTTTCCGCTTGCTGTCATAGCTTGTAGGTCCTCCCATATCAGGACACAAAAACCACCTCATCCTTTTTAACAGCTACAGAATATTCCATTGTATGGAATTCCCACCATTTACTTAGCCAACCCCCTATCTGGACATGTGATTGCTGCATTCTGTGGTTATCTTACAAACAGCGATAAATTGAAAAATCTTTAGGTGCAAGAATATCTTTGGATAAAATCCTACATGTATAATTCGGAGGTCATTTCTTTCTATATAGATTTTCCAACAACTATTTGATGATGGGCTATAATCTATAATCTGCTTTTTCTAGTTCGTGACTTTTATTAGATTAAAAAATTGGCCAGGTGCTGTGGCTCACGTCTGTAATCCCAACACTTTGGGAAGCCGAGGTGGGCAGATCACTTGAGGCCAGGAGTTCGAGACCAGCCTGGGCAACACGGTGAAACCCTGTCTCTACTAAAAATACCAAAATTAGCCAAGCGTAATGGTGGGTGTCTATAATCCTAGCTACTAGGGAGGCTGACGCAAGAGAATTGTTTGAACCTGGGAGGCAGAGGTTTCAGTGAGCTGAGATCATGCCACTGCACTCCAGCTTGGGAGACAGAGCAAGACACACACACACACACACACACACACACACACACTCAAAAACTTTCTCCCAAATTCTGAAATGTAATGTAATATACATTCACCAAAGACCTACAGTGCACAAGATACTTCTATGCAAGGAAGCGTGGAAATACAGAGACGCCACACACAAAAACACTTTAGGTCTTTTATGCTGGATCAGCCACCCTGAGATCTAAGAGCACAAGTGACGTGTGGCAGATACACTCACTGGCCCCCAGGACATCAGAGGATGTTGCTATTTCTGCGTGAATATACAATCAGTTGAGCTCATCTTCATAAGAAAGTATTAACGATGCTTTAGCACAGTGGTGGCTCAGTAAACTCACTGCCATTTTAATCAACCCATTGGTACTACCAATACCCTAATTTGCTTTTTAAAATAACATATAAATGATTAGCAGTACTTTTTTTTTTTAATTCAACAGAAAATGGTACATAGTAGATGCTTAACAGATATCAAGTGAGTAAGCGAAGGAATGGGTGAATTTGAGGGCTTTAACATTTTAATAAATAAGAAATATGGCTCATAGTTTCATTGTCTTCAGTATCTACTGGCGTATTTGGAAGCCCTTTTTTATTATTAATTTTCTTTTACCTTAAGTTCCGAGATACATGTGCAGGACATGCAGGTTTGTTCCACAGGTAAACATATGCCATGGTGGTTTACACCCATCAAGCCATCACCTAGGTATTAAGCCCTGAATGCATTAGCTGTTCTTCCTGATGCTCTCCCTCCCCTCCCCTCCACACAGGCCCTGGTGTGTGATGTTCCTCTCCCCATGTCCATGTGTTCTCATTGTTCAGCTACCACTCATGAGTGAGAACAGGCAGTTTTCTGTTTCTGTGTTAGTTTGCTGAAGATGATGGCTTCCAGTTCCATCCATATCCCTGCAAAGGACATGATCTCACTCCTTTTTATGGCTGCATAGCGTTCCATAGCATATAGGTACCACGTTTTCTTTATCCAGTCTATCGCTGATGGGCATTTGGGTCGATTCCATGTTGGCAGCCCTTTTTATCAATAACTTTCTATGGTTATTACAATACCTGGTCTCCCATCCCTGACTAAGTTGTTGTTGATAACTCTCGATTGTAAAGGAAAAGGTCAGCAGGCCACATGATGGCACTGACACTGCCATGCTGATTTAGCACCCAGGTGAGGACTGACTTCTCAGGAGGCATCACGCCTCTGGGCTTTCATGGCTGAAGTAAGTTTCTGCAGTCGATTCCTCAGCCCTTGACAGAAACGGCCTCTATGTCGCATCATTTATTCAACACAAACTGAGTTTCTGTTCAGTGCCAGGAATGGTCTTAAGCTGTTATAAAATGCGGAATCCTCATTAAAAAGCAAATGTCACTTTAAATTTATTTCAATTTATGGAACTTGAAAAGCCTAAGTTGATCAATTAAGTATTTATTGAGTGTCTACTGTGAACCCAACACTTATTATATGCTTAGTGCAATAGAAATAGAAAAGAAACCACTGGCCAAGCATGGTGGCTCATACCTGTAATTCTAACACTCTGGGAGGCCAAGGCAGGAGGCTCATACCTGTAATCCTAACACTCTGGGAGGCCAAGGCAGGAGGCTCATACCTGTAATCCTAACACTCTGGGAGGCCAAGGCAGGAGGCTCATACCTGTAATCCTAACACTCTGGGAGGCCAAGGCAGGAGGCTCATACCTGTAATCCTAACACTCTGGGAGGCCAAGGCAGGAGGCTCATACCTGTAATCCTAACACTCTGGGAGGCCAAGGCAGGAGGCTCCTGTGAGCCCAGGAATTTAAGAGACCAGCCTGGACATTTCATTATAAAAAGTAAAAATGAAAAAATTATCCAGGTGTAGTGATGTACAGTTGTCCAAGCTACCTGGGAGGCTGAGGTAAGAGGCTTGCTTGAGCCTGGAGTTCGAGGATACAGTGAGCTATGATGGTGCCACTGCACTCCAGCCTGGGCTACAGAGTGAGACTCCGTGGAAGGAAGGAAGGAAGGAAGGAAGGAAGGAAGGAAGGAAGGAAGGAAGGAAGGAAGGAAGGAAGGGAGGGAGGGAGGGAGGGAGGGAGGGACGGAGGGAGGGAGGGAGGGAGGGAGGGAGGGAGGGAGGGAAAGAGAGAGAAAAAAAAGAAAGAGAAAGAGAGGGAAGGAAGGAGAAAGAGAGAGAGAAAGAGAAAGGGAAGGAAGGAAGGAAAGAGAGGGAGAGAGGGAGAGAGGGAGGGAGGAAGGAAGGAAAGAGAAAGAGAAAAAGACAGAAAAAGAAAAAGAAAAGAGAGAAATGGAAGGAAGGAAGGAAGGAAGGGAGGAAAGGGAGGGAGGGAGGGAGGAAAGGGAGGGAGGGAGGAAGGAAGGGAGGGAGGGAGGAAGGAAGGAAGGAAGGGGAGGGAGGGAGGAAGGAAGGGAGGGAGGGAGGAAGGAAGGAAGGGAGGGAGGGAGGAAAGAAGGAAGGGAGGGAAGAAGGAAGGGAGGGAGGGAGGAAGGAAGGAAGGGGAGGGAGGGAGGAAGGAAGGGAGGGAGGGAGGAAGGAAGGGAGGGAGGGAGGAAGGAAGGAAGGGGAGGGAGGGAGGAAGGAAGGGGAGGGAGGGAGGGAGGAAGGGAGGGAGGGAGGGAGGAAGGGAGGGAGGAAGGAAGGAAGGGGAGGGAGGAAGGAAGGGAGGGAGGGAGGAAGGAAGGGAGGGAGGGAGGAAGGAAGGAAGGGGAGGGAGGGAGGGAGGGAGGAAGGAAGGGGAGGGAGGGAGGAAGGAAGGGAGGGAGGGAGGGAGGGAGGAAGGAAGGAAGGAAGGAAGGGGAAGGAGGGAGGGAGGAAGCCACTGCACAGAGTACTTGAGTTGATGCTCTTCTTCCAAAACTGCCCTCATCCGATGCAAGCACACAGGAGCTCTGGCCATAGTGACACACGGGTATTACTACCCAATGACGGGCCTAATTGGTCAGGGTGCTGCTGAGGAACATTTTCTTCAGGCATACCAAACATTGTTCCTGGCTGTCTCAGGGGCCTTCTCTGTCCTGGACCCAGTCTGCACACAGGCTGAAGGGGGCTGGTGGGAGATGTGGTTTTCATGGCCGCCTCTGCTGAAACCACCTTTCCCCTCTCTCCTTCCTCCTCGCTTCTCCTGTCTCACCAGAGCTCTTTCTCTTCCTCTTCTTCCAATCTACACACCCATCCAGGAAACAATAAAAGGTGGAGGGCTTGGCAGGTAAGCTGTTAATTCACTGTTTTGGTGATTCTGATTTCCGCGTCTTTTTTTTTTGAGAGACAGTCTGGAGTACAGTGGTGTGATCTCGGCTCACAGCAACCTCCACCTCCCAGGTTCAAGCCATTCCCCTGCCTCAGCCTCCCAGGTAGCTGGGACTACAGACTCAGTGCCACCACAACCAGCTAATTTTTGTATTTTTAGTAGAAACGGGGTTTCACCATGTTGGCCAGGATGGTCTCGATCTCTTGACCTCATGATCCGCCCACCTCAGCCTCCCAAAGTGCTGCATTGTGGCCCCTGTGTCTTTACTAGAGTTGCCTGGATGTCAGTGAGGAAGGGACCAAGGATCTGGCGCTGAGTTCAAGTTGCTTAGTTTTATGGTTGGTTCAGGAGCCCTCTTCTCTGTTGAGTTTCATTCTGCAGCTTTTATTGTCACTTAAATAGAAACAGGAAGGGGCCTTGTGAAGGGAGAAGCACAGTTCACATCATGTTGCCTTTTCCAGTAAAACATTCTGTTCACAGTGTGCGCCGACTCACTAGCCAGCGCGAAGACATCGTTTACCATCAGTGCGACGTCTCTGCTAACACAGATTTCTTTTTTTAGTCATAATAATGGTGAATTTTAAGCCCGAAAACTCAAAACAGTTTTCATTAATTTCTCGTGTTTTCTGTTACTTTTTTTTTATTTTGGTGCTGTGACTCCGATCTGTTACTTCTTTTGTAACCATTTTTCTATAATTTTTTATTTACTTAAAAGTTATTTTGTTTCTACAATTTTACTATTTATTCTGATTACAGTGTCATTGCAAATATGAGAAAAAACGACCTTTTTAATAAAAGAAATAAAGAGTATCTTGAATCCTCCCACTGTATATATTCCTCAAGACTCTTCTGTGCATTTGGATATCTACATGGCTGGTTGGAAATTACTGTGGGTTCATTTGGGGTTTTTTTGAGACAGTCTCGCTCTGTCACCTAGGCTGGAGTGCAGTGGTACAATCTCAGCTCACTGTAACCTCTGCCTCCCAGGTTCAAGTGATTCTCTTGCCTCAGCCCCACAAGTAGCTGAGATTACAGGTGCCTGCCACCATGCCTGGCTAATTTTTGTATTTTTAGTAGCTACGGGGTTTCATCGTGTTGGCCACGCTGATCTCGAACTCCTGACCATAGGTGATCTGCCTGCCTCAGCCTCCCAAAATGCTAGGATTACAGGTGTGAGCCACTGCACTCAGCCTATTGTGGGTTCCTTTTTATCTGAGTATCTTTTTTCACTCAAGATGTTGCAGACAACTTTTCATGTTAATAAATGCAGATCTATTTTGTAATTTTTAATAGTTGAATAGTATTGGGTATTCCATCATATGCGCATAGCATGTTTAATTAACTAATTGTCTGTTGACAAGAGATTCAGATTAACATCTTGAAAATTATTTTAGGCCAGGCACAGTGGCTCATGCCTGCAATCCCAGCACTCTGGGAGACCGAAGGAGGCAGATCACTTGAGGTCAGGAGTTCAAGACCAGCCTGGCCAACATGGTGAAACCCCATCTCTACTAAAAATACAAAAATTAGCTGGGCTTGGTGGCAGGTGCCTGTAATCCCAGCTACTCAGGAGGCTGAGGCAGGAGAATCATTTGAACCTGGGAGGGGTAGTTTACAGTGAGCTGAGATCACACCACTGTACTCCAGCCTGGGCAACAGAGTGAGATTCTATCTTAAAAAAAAAAAAAAAGTTGAAGGTAGACTAGACGCAGTGGCTCACACCTGTAATCCCAGCACTTTGGGAGGCCAAAGTAGGTGGAGGTCAGGAGTTTGAGACCAGCCTGAGCTGAGATGATACCTCTGTACTCTAGCCTGGGCAACAAAGGGAGAACCTGCCTAAAAAAAAAAAAAAAAAAAAAAAAGTTGCAAGTGAAAAAAAATGAAATTGTAAGGAAAATGGCACTATGTGCTATTGTTTCTAAACCTGTGAAGTCGAAGAAAAGGGGGCGTTGTGCTGGGAACAGCAGAGGAGGGGTGTGTTCCTGTCTGCTTTCTCAACCCTGGCTTTAGCAGCAGGAGCTCGCTCTCCTCCTCATCCCACTCCTGGCTTTGCCTTGAGGCTCTTACTGCTCCCTCCTCACTTGCCCCATTCCTGCCCTGTCACCCCAGGCACTCTGCCAGAGAAGGACAAAGATGAGGAGCAGAGGTGTGGGACGACAGGGAACTGGCACCCTTGGCAGGAATGGGGATGTGTTTTTGCCTAGACATAGAATTAGAGGGAAATGCATGGGCCTCAAGAAATGTCCAGAGCGGCAGGCTGCTTGGAGGCGCTTGGATCCCTTTGTAAGAATGTCCACGGTAAAGAATTTGCGATTCAAAGCCACGAATGTGCTCCTGGGTGTCTCAATGTGGTCTTCTCCCTTTCAGTGGCCGTTTCCACTTCCACCATCCTGCTGTGTGGGCTGAGTGCTGTGTCTCTCCTGGCATGCTACATAAAGTCAAGGTGAGTCACACCGGGTACTCCCTCTGCAAGAGTCATCATTCCCCAAGAGAAAAGAGCCGCACATGGCCGGGTGCGGTGGCTCACACCTATAATCCCAGCACTCTGGGAGGCTGAGGTGGAACAATTACTTGAGCCTAGTAGTTTGAGACCAGCCTGGACAACATAATGAGACCCTGTCCCCACCAAAAAAAAATAATTTTCAAAAAGCTCAAAAAATAAATATATCTTTAAGAAGAATTGGCATGGTTGGGCATAGTGGCTCACACCTATAATCCTAGCACTTTTGGAGGCAAAGTGGATAAGCTGCTTGAGTCCAGGAGTTTGAGACCAGCCTGGCCAACATGGTGAAACCTGATCTTTAAAAAAAATACAAAAAGTTAGCTGTGCACAGTTGCCTGCAGAGGTTTCAGCAAGCCAGCATGACTGCACTCCAGCCTGGGAGACAGAGTGAGACCCTGTCTCAGAAAAAAAAAAAAAAGGAGAAGGAAGAGGAAGAGGAGGAGGTAAATTTGTTGAGTGTAATTACTTGGTCATTTGGTGAATTGATTCTTTCCATAATCTGGTTACTTTACAAATGGGTTATTAGGTAGATTTGCCATTTGACAAATTGGATTTTAGCAAATTATTTTCAGGGAACTGACCTGCGTTCTGACTTAGTTTAGCTCTCTCTCCAGGGAGCTCACACTGCTTACCTTAAAATGGCCTAAAGAGCTGCTGCTCCAGAGGGACGTTTCACCACCCTGGGAGAAGGTGCCGGCCAGATGCCCAGGCCTCAGCGCCCAGGCAGCTCCAGACCGGCGGGCCACGTCTGACCAGAGTGTCCCTCTGGGGACACAGCTCCCTGTGCTTGTCATTCAGGAGCTGATTGGTTTATGGATTTCTTTATTTCACACACACTGAGTACTAAGAACTGCTTTTGAAAGTTCCCTGAATATGAAATCACTTTTATCAAGATGATCAAGTCTGCTTTGGCCAGGCTCCCAGTCGCTATCTCCTCCTCTTGTTCCTGCCATTTGAATGGCCTTTTAGCAGAGGACTGGCAAAGCGTAGGGTGAGGGCGGCGTGAGCTGCTCCAATAGCATTTGGTGAATCTTTGGTGGATGGGGAGGTTGGATATACCTGGAGAGGATTTATTCTCATCGTATTGCAGGCTGGTCTTGAACTCCTGGGCTCAAGCGATCCTCCCATCTCAACCTCCCAAAGTGCTGGGATTACAGGCATGCACCACCACACCCGGCCCCTAGATAGGACTGAATACCCTCTGTAGACGTAGGCACTCCAGGTTCTCTCCATCTCTGAGCACTAAGTCCTCTCTGGCTCCTGCAGCAGGGCCTCTGTCTGCTCCTCCCATCCCCACTGCTGGATACACCCTCAGTAGGAAGCATCTGTTGATTTGAGGGCAACTCCCACCTCTTTTCAAAACCTATGAACCACCTCCTTTGCAGGCAAACTCCCCAGCCAGACAGCGTTGAAATGGAAGCCATGGAAGCTCTGCCAGTGACCGGAGGGACCAGCGACAGAGACAAAGACTCAGAAAACCGCACTCACCTCTGAAACTCAGGGAAAGCAGCCCGGCTCTGTCCGGAGTATAGGAACCTCTCTGCTTTACCTAAAGAGAAATGAGAAGAGGTGCAAGGAGGTGGGCTCTGGGAGCAAGCCCACCAGGCCCCTCATCTTCCCAGCAGGATCTCACAGGCTGCCGGGCGACGGCTCCTGCATGAGGAAGCAGGTTCTCCGCACTCCATGGGCGCCACCTGCCTGCCTGTCGTGTCTTGGATCCAGGGGCCAGCTTCCTAGGAGAGACCAAAGGCTTCTGGCAGCGGTTTTATCTCATTACAATGTGAGCTGTCGGGAATACAGGTGGCACTGAAATAAAGGCCCTGCCCTGAAACCTGTCCCTCAGCCTGACTTGCCGTTTACAGAGAAGTGTGATATACTCAAGGCTCTCTGTCAATTACAAGGCTCCTGCTGGCCTGGGAGATGTTGCCAGGGAAGACACCTGCATTGGGCTCCTAACCACCCTGTCTCCAGCTGCTCTGCACACACTGACAGGGAGCGGGAAAGGTGGGAGAGATGCTGAGTGAATCCTCTCCGTCGAAGAATTCAAGAAGAAAATTCAACTCAGCACCACTTTACATATATATGCTTTTATATTTATACTTGTCTACTATATCTACACATTATATGTGATTTCCATTTTGACATTATACCTTGTATAAACAAAATAAAACATCTATTTTCGATATTTTTTAAATGCACTAAAAGTCACCAAGGAGAAATGTTCCACACAGAGGAGGAGGAAGGGGAGGAAGGCAGAGTCCGGGCGACTCAGCTCCAGTGTTCAGTGGCGGGATCTCTGCTCACGGCAACCTCTGCTTCTCAGGTTCAAGCGATTCTCCTGCCTCAGCCTCCCGAGTAGCTGGGATGACAGGTGCTTGCCAACACGCCCAGCTAATTTTTGTATTTTTAGTAGAGATGGGGTTTCACCATGTTGGCCAGGCTGGTCTCACTCTCTTGACCTCGTGATCCGCCTGCCTCAGCCTTCCAAAATGCTGGGATTACAGGTATGAGCCACCGCACCCGGCCAGATATTTATTTCTAAAATCATGGACCTAACCCCACCTCCTCATTTTATAGATGAGAAAACTGAGGACTGGAGAAGTTGTTCTGCTTACAACCACGAAGCTCAGTTAATGCTAGAGCTGGATCAGAGCAGGGGCCGGGATGCTGGGTAAGGTGGCTCACACCTGTGATCCCAGCACTTTGGGAGGCCAAGACAGGAGGAGAAGGATCAACTGAGCCCAGAAGTTCAAGAACAGCCTGGGCAACATAGTGAGACACATCTGTACAAAAATTTTTTTTTTCTTGAAACAGTCTCACTCTGTCACCCAGGCTGGAGTGCAATGGTGAGATCTCAGCCTCCGCCTCCTGAATTCAAGCGATTCTCCTGCCTCAGCCTCCCAAGTTACTGGAACTACAGGCATGTGCCACCACACCCTGCTAATATTTGTTTTTTTTGTTGTTGTTTTTTGGTTTTTTTTTTTAGTAGAGACAGGGTTTTGCTATGTTGGCCAGGCTGGTCTCAAACTCCTGATCTCAAGTGATTCGCTTTCCTTAGCCTCCAAAAGTACTGGGATTACAGGTGTGAGCCACTACACCCAACCAAAATTTTTTAAAAAACAAAAGTAATAGGGAGGGTAGGTGGGGTGGGAGGGGAGCAGTCCTGGCTGGAAACCAGCCACCAGCTGCCCCTTATACAGCCAGGGGGAAGAGGAAGCCACTGTGGGCATTTGGGAGGTGGGATATGGGCATAGCGCTCAATCCGCACACCACCAGACATTCTCAAAGTGCCCTTTTTAATTGACTTTTCTTTTTTGAGGCGGGGGACTCACTGTATCACCCAGGCTGGAGTGCAGTGGTGCAATCTTGGCTCACTGCAACCTCTGCCCCCCAGCTTTAAGCAATTCTGATGCCTCAGCCTCTGGAGTAGCTGGGACTACAGGTGCACACCACCACGTCTGGCTAATTTTTGTATTTTTAGTAGAGTCTGGGTTTTGCCATGATGGCCAGGTTCGTCTCGAACTTGTCAGCTCAAGCAATCTGCCTGCCTCGGTCTCCCAAAGTACTGGGATTACAGGTGTGAGTCACCACACCTG
Organism: Callithrix jacchus; assembly: GCF_049354715.1. Lineage (NCBI taxonomy): Eukaryota > Metazoa > Chordata > Mammalia > Primates > Cebidae > Callithrix > Callithrix jacchus. Next base: position 7,853,422 of record NC_133508.1, read on the forward strand.
GCCATTTTTTTCACTAACTTCTGCCTGTCCTCAGTTTAGATGCTTTCATCAAAATTAGAGGAGGCTTTTCCAAGTGGCTGGTTGGGCTTCCTCACAATATGGTGGGCTCAGGCTAGTCACACAGGCTGAAAAAATGTAGAAACTGCCAGGCTCCTGACAGGCTGGGCCAGACACTGGCACACATCACTTCTGTGGCATTCTATCTGTCGAAGCAAGTCGCAAGGCCAGCCCAGGTTCAAGCAGCCAGGAACGAGGAAAGGGAAAGAAGGAATCAATAGAGGCTCTGTGGTACCCATCCACTGTACCCTTCAGGGCCATCAGGAAGTGTAATTGCCTTTCAGTCCTCAGTACTCAGTAAATGCCAACAAATATTAGGTGAATGAATGGGCAGAATGACCAGGAAGTCAGCATCTGCCAGGTGCTAGGAACAGTCTGTCCTTTTTTATGTTGAAATGGAAAGAGTACACAGATCTCTGAAGGCTGACAGGAGCACCATATTCTAAACCTCAGCATCATGCAATATACCTGTGTAACAATCCTGCACATGTTCTACTGAGACCAAAATTAAAAAAGAAAGTTCTACAGCTGTGAGGACTTTAGCCCCCATGTCTTCAGCTGCCAGAAATCTAAATGATTCACATCTCCCGCTCTTCCCTCATTTCCTGCCATACACATTTGCCTGCCGTACACATTTGCCTTGAAGTAAATGGATTGCTCTTCACCTTTTACATTTTGTCTTGATTTTCCTTAATAAAGAAATAAGACTTTTTTTTTAGATGGAGTCTTGCTCTGCTGTCCAGGCTGGAGTCCAATGGTGTAATCTCAGCTCACTGTAACCTCTACCTCCTGGGTTCAAGTGATCCTCCTGCCTCAGCCTCCCAAGTAACTGGGATTACAGGCATGTACCATCACACCTGGCTAATTTTTGTATTTTTGATAGAGATGAGGTTTCACCATGTTGGCCAAGCTGATCTCAAACTCCTGACCTCAGGTAAACCACCCGCCTTGGCCTCCCAAAGTGCTGGGACTACAGGTGTGAGCCATCATGCCCTGCTAAGAAATAAAACTCTCAACTTTCCCCTTTCTATTTAGTTTTTTAACCATTCACAGCATTCTTTATTTCCTTGTATAGATGCAGATTTCCATTTTTTTTTTTTCTGCCTGTATAACTTTTTAAAATATACCTTGTGGTGTGACTTTTCCCTTTTAACCCTTCCTCCAGACATTGGGAGGTGGAGAGCAGGGACTGAAAGACATGGGGAAGGACACCTGTTTCTAACTGCCCACACCTGTGTTCCACAGGGACCTCTTCCTCTTGGCTGAGGCTGTCACCTCCTGGCTCAGAATTTCACAGCGCAGAGCGGAGCGGAGTCCGTGAGTCCTGCAGGTGTGCTTCACCATAGGGCCGTGCTCCTTTGAGGCAGGACCAGCCTGACCCAAATCACAGCCTCCCCAACACCTCACACTGCTGCGCACTAATCAGAGCTCAATTAGTGCATATTTTAGTTCATATTAGGCACTGTATTATGAGGGGGATTTAGTTGACACTTACTCCTCTAAGTGACTGTCCATAAATCCACCCATTCTAGTGTTGCTGTTCTTAGCTATTCAGGATGAAATGCCCCCTTCTCTCTTGAAATTTTCCATCCCTCAGCCTGACTTGCAGTTTACAGAGAAAAGTGATATACCCAAGGCTCTCTGTCAATTACAAGGCTCCTCCTGGCCTGGAAGATGTCTCCAGGGAAGACACCTGCATTGGGCTCCTAACCACCCTGTCTCCAGCTGCTCTGCACACACAGGGAGCCAGGAAAGTTGGGAGACATGCTGAGCCCAGTGAATCCTCTCCATCGAAGGATTCAGGAAGAAGAAACTCAACTCAGCACCCCTTTACATATATATGCCTTTCTGCTTCCTTGTCTATCATATCTACACATTATATATGATTTGCATTTTGACATGTACCTTGTATAAACAAAATAAAACATCTATTTTCAATATTTTAAAATGCACTAAAAGGATCACCAAGGATGGCCAGGCACGGTGGCTCATGCCTGTAATCCCAGCACTTTGGGAAGCCGAGGTGAGTGGATCACCTGAGGTCAGAAGTTTGAGACCAGCCTGACCAACAACCAACATAGTGAAATCCTTTCTCTACTAAAAATACAAAAATTAGCTGGGTGTGGTGGTGGGCGCCTGTAATCCCAGCTACTTGGGAGGCTGAGGCAGGAAAAGCGGGAGGCGGAGGTTGCAGTGAGCCAAGATCATACCACTGCATTCCAGCCTAGGTGACAGAGACTCTGTCTTAAAAAAAAGAAAAAAAAATTACCAAGGAGCAATGTTCCATGCAAAGGAGGAAAAAGAATGGGAATGCAGAATTCTGCTGGGGCTCCTCCATCCTGTTGGGGTGCCTCACCAGCCACGGCCACAGAGGGGCTAACCTCCCCCCGCTTCCTGTCCCCGCCCCCCACCCGCCCCGCTTGTGGGCACCTGGGCTGGGTGTGGCCTCCAGAGCCTCTCAGCTAGACTCCAAAGCTGTTGAACACAGAGAATGAAGTGTGCAGAGCTCACAGGGCAGTGCCCAACAGTGGCCTCAGAAGCCCTGACCACCTGTTCCTGGCCTCTCCAGACGGCTTTGGGTCCTAACCATCTTCCAAACCTAAGCCTCCCATTTCCTGGGATTCTATGAGTCCCTGGTATCATTCCAATACATTTTTTTTTTCTTTATAACAGATTCAGTTTTCATTGCTTGTCACTGAAAAGTTCCTAGCTGATATGAATTCGGTACTGGAGTGGGTATTGCAAATTATGAAGAAGAGGAGAGATAAGAAGTATCTGCGATTGGTTATCTGCCTTAGAGAGGGGAGGAGAGAGCCAATGCTCTGACGATATTCAGAGATAGGAATGAAGCAGCCCAGGAAATTCAGTAATGAGTTCGCCTGGGACATCACGCCAACTGCAAGCCCGGCTCTCGGAGACTATGTTGCTTCCATCCTGAAATTGTATGGGTACGAGAAATCCAAGGCCGTAGATGGGTGGCTGCTTTTAATGGCGATGAAAAACTTGGAGAATAAGAAGTTCAACTCTCTAAAGTCTGATTTCAAGTCACAGGCTGAAACCTAAAGACTTCCTAGAACCATACAGAATTTCATCCCTTACCGATGCAAGGCCAGGATGGCTGAAAACCCAACTTAAGAATCTGAGCCTTTGGCTGGGTGCAGTGGCTCACACCTGTACTCCAACCACTTGGGAGACCGAGACAGGTGGATTGCATGAGTCCAGGCGTTCAAGACCAGCCCAAGTGACATGGTGAAACCCCTGTCTCTATAAAAAATGCAAAAACTAGCCAGGAGTGGTGGCATGTGCCTGTAGTCCCAGCTACTAGGGAGACTGAGCCGGGAGAACTGCTTGAACCAAGACCCAGGAGGCAGAGATTGCAGAGAGACAAGATCACTTCAGCCCGGGCTACAGAGCGAGATTCCATTTTAAAAAAAAAGAGACCCTAAAATACGTAGAGCTGGCTAAGGACACAGGGCCAACCCCATTATGTGTGTATGAGGCCACTGATTAAAGTGTTACCTGTCCCAGGTGTGGCCAGGTCATGGGGAAGCTCCCTTCATGTGACCTCCATGAGACTTACTTTTTGTTTGATTGTTCATCTTGGACTCCAAAGGCTGATGCTATTTTTTTAAATGTGATCCTTTGAAAGAGTTCTAACTGCAACTCTTCACACAGTGGCAGTGGAAATACCATGGGTATTAAAAACTAAAGCACTTCCTAATCTGTGGGGTCCAGACTAGGAAGACGTGTATTAGGAAAATGATTACTTAAACAACAAAAAAATCAGGCCAGGCGCAGTGGCTCACGCCTGTAATCCCAGCACTTTGGGAGGCTGAGGTGAGTGGATCACCTGAGGTCAAGAGACTTCAAGACCAGCCTGGCCAACATGGTGAAACTCCATCTCTACCAAAAATGCAAAAAGCAGCCAGGCTTGGTGGCACATGTTTGTAATCCCAGCTACTCAGGAGGTTGAGACAGGAGAACTGCTTGAACCCGGGAGGCAGAGGTTGCGCCACTGCATTCCAGCCTGGGTGAGAGAGCAAGGCTCCGTCTCAAAAAAAAAAAAATCAGAACCAATGAATTGTACATTTAAAAGAGGAAGAAGAAAAAAATTCAGGATGTCCTGTGCTGGCCACTTCCTGGGGCCCTCAGTGAGTTTGTTTAAAAGATGGGCTTAGGGAGACAGATGCCAGCCTGGAAGCAGACAGGAAACCCCAGCCTTTCTGCTGTGGTGCAACTGGACTGACACCCTCATCACAGCAGGAGAGCCCTGCAGGGTTGAGGCAGGAGGGTGACTGGGGTTAATCTTCATTATAAGAGTGCATGTCTCTCTACAAGAGAGCGAGTAAGGCCAGGGCAGAGGCACAGAGCAACCGAGACAGCAACTGGCCCAGGAGGCAGAACGGTGGAGGGTCACGGGCAGGTGGGCGGTGCATCCTGGAGGTGGTTGCCTGGAGAGAGCTTCCTGGTGAACTGGCATGAAGAGAAGAATCACAGATCAATGGTGGTGCCATTTCTGGAGGTGGGGAAGGGTACGTGGAAGAGCCAGTGAGGCTGGGAAGGAAATCAGGGGCTGCGTCTAGGACATGGCAGGGCTGAGATGTCACGAAGACAGCAAATGGATCTATGGACTGGCGACCTTGGTGTTTGAGTGGGAAGCCCCCTCCTCCACCTACCCTACCTCTCAGGCCAGGCCACTAGGGATAAAACACACACAGGTCCCTGGAAAGGAGGAATGCAGGGGATGGTGCCTCCTGGGCCCTCCTGGAGAACCTGTCCTTACGTAGGCCGGGCAGAGGGAGAGCCCCTGCAGGCTAAGGGAGCAATGACCCGCACAGCAGCCCAGCTGTGCAGAGGCGCCTTGGAGAGCAGGGAGTGTTTATGTAGCACCATCTTCGTGTTTGGGCAAGGAGCTGGAGGAACCCTGCCTGCCTCAGTTCAGACGTTTCTACTGCACCCACTCACTGCAAATCCAGAGTCATTAGCTTCCAGGTTCTTGGTGTACCCCACGTTGTTAAAGCCAGGGGTTCAGGGTGACTAGGAAGGACTGAGGGCAGGGATCAGGCTTGAAGAAACATGTTAAATCGCTAAATAGTCTGATTCTAGCAGTGTCAAAGTCCCTTTGTGATCCAGTGAGTTGCTCCAAGCACACACCATCTGCCACTACAGGACAGAAGCCAGGCAGGCAGCGTGACAGTGACCAGCTTCCCAGGCAGGAAGGTCCCACGGGGGTGCTGCACTGCCTTAGGTTTATTAAGCTGTGTGTCCACCACGTGACGTCTCTGCTCCCATGCCTAGGCTGCTAAAGGAAAAACACTCATTGAAAGGATGGTGTTTAATTTCAACAGGGTGAGTGCTGCCTGGCCATCTGTTTTTCACCATCTTCCAGTGCATTCCCTTCTACATCCACCCCAAACGCTCGACCCAGCACTTTGGGAGACTGAGGCAGGAGGATGGCTTGAGCCCAGGAGTTTCAGACTAGCCTGGGCAATAGAGTGAGACTTTGTCTCTACAAAAAATAAACAAAAACGAGCCAGGCATGGTGGCACACACCTATAGTCCCAGCTACTTGAGGGACTGCGGTGGGAGATCAAGGCTGCAGTGAGCTGTGATTATGCCACTGTACTTCAGCCTAAGAGACAGAGTAAGACTCTGTCTCAAAAAAACAAAATAAGGGAGAGCAACCTAAACTTCCTCCCAAACCACTTACAGTGTGGCTGTTTCCTTCCTCTCTCGCATCCCAATCCCTCCCACACCATCAACCAGCCATCCCTCTCTCACCTGTCTTCCATCTCTCTTCTCTGGATTTGTTTCCACTCAACACAACCCTGCACAAACCTCTCAACTTTTAAAAAGCAAAACCCTGTGGCCATGGCATCCCCTACCCACTTCTTGCCTCTTGCCAGCCTTGCTTCCTGAGAACCAGTCTATGCAGGCAGTGTATCTTCACCTCCCCCTGGTATTTTACAGTTCTATCATACAGACACATAGTTCAGAGCCAACAGTTACAGAAGACACTTACCAAAAAGCCCCCTACACCTGCCAATTCCCCCTCCCAAAAGGAAACATTTAGAAATCCTTCTCAGTGTCTTGGTATGTGTTATGTGTCTCCGAATGATGGGCTCCTGCCTCCATTTTTCAGTTTCGGTCACTGTAACTGACTTCCTACCAGAGGCTGAGGTTCAGCTTGTTCACTCCACATGTGCACAAAGCCCCTACCTGCAGTACACACCTGCCCTTATGAAGGCCACGAAAGCAGGTACACTCCACTGAGCTGGCGGGAGGGACAGTGAGAGGGGGTGTCAAGGACAGTTCTCTCCTGCACAACCTGTCGCCTTCCAGAGGACTCATCAGTGCCTTCCCCCACCCCAACCCACACCAGGCTACGTCCTGCACTCTATCACCCAGGCTGGAGTGCAGTGGTGCAATCATGGCTCACAGCAGCTTCAACCTCCCAGGCTCAAGCCATCCTCTTGCCTCAGCCTCCCAAGTAGCCAGGAACAAGGCATGAGCCACCATACCTTATTTTTTGTAGAGATGGGGTCTGCCTATGTTGCCCAGGCTGGTCTTAAACTCCTGGGCTCAAACATTCCTCCTGCCTGAGCTTCCCAAAGTGCTGTGATTACAGGTGTGAGCCAACACACCTGGCCAATGTGGGCCTATATTCACCGATTATCCTGGGCATTTAATGAGTCATTTCAATCCAGAAACCCTTACCATCAGTTTCAGGTGATTTTCATAATTAAAAAAAAAATTCTCCCTTACTCTGTTGTCCATTTTCTCCTCCTGCAATCCCCATTTACAGATGCTCAACTTCTTAAGTTGGTTCCCTACTTTTCTTTTGAGACAGGGTCTCGCTGTGTCACCTAGGCTGGAGTGTAGTGGTACAACCTCGGCTAACTGCAACGTCCACCTCCTGGACTCAAGTGACTCTCCTGCCTCAGCCTCCCAAGTAGCTGGGATCACAAGCACGAGCCACCATACCCAGCTCATTTTTGTATATTTTGTAGAGATGGGTTTTGCCATGTTGGCCAGGCTGTTCTTGAACTCCTGAGCTCAAAATAATCCACCACCTCAGCCTTCCAAAGCACTGGGATTACAGGTGTGAGCCACTGTGTCGAGCCTCTAACTACTTTTTAATCTTTTTTTTTGCTCTACTTTCTAGATTCTCAACTTATTCTTTTAACAATTCTACTAGGTTTCTTTCATACTTTTTTCTCCAAATTTTTTTTGCCTTTTTTTTTTGAGATAGAGCCCCTCCCTGTGGCCCGGGTTCAAGCAATACTCCTTCCTCAGCCTCCCAAGTAGCTGGGATTACAGGCGCGCGCCACCATTACTATCTAATTTTTCTGTTTTTTGTAAAGATAAGGTTTCACCATATTAGCCCAGGTTGGTCTCGAACTCCTGACCTCAGATGATCTACCCACCTCGGCCTCCCAAAGTGCTGGGATTACAGGCATGACCCACCACACCCAGCCCCAATTATTATTTTATACATGTCTAACCTGCTACTCCATGCAATGCACTACCTCCTCTCATTCTCTGAATGTATTAAAGATATTTAGATGTTTTCTTCTCCCTGTACAGGTAGTTTGCTCCAAGTTGATTCTTCAGTTTTGACCTCTAGCCTTCATCTTAGGGGCCGTCTTCAGATGTTTGATGATCCCGCTGCCTCCAGGATGCCTGCTGCCTCCTTCCTGTTCTTTGCCCTTAAGAGTAAACACACACACACACACACACACACACACACACACACACACAGAATGAGTGTGAGAGAGAGAGAGAGAGAGAGAGCCCTTTACTGCCCGTACAGTATGGTTTCACAAAGAAACCATACTGAATATATACATCTTAGCCCTCAAATTCTTCACTCGCATTTTAGGCCATAGCGGTCGGCTTCTCACCTCATGGAAACTGATCAGCTGACCTTGGCAGTGCCAGTTAAACACCTGTCCACCCTTGTTTTATTTGGTCTCTTTACTGCACTAAATACTGAAGATCCCCCTTTCCTGAAGTCCCTCCTGTCCGGAGCTCAGTGGTGCCCCATCACAAGGCTTCTCTGGATCGGCTGTTGTTTTTCGTAAACCTCTTCCTCTCTTCACCCTAAGCCTCATGTCCACCAGCCTTGCTTCCCCGACCTCTGCTCTTCTCATTCTCTAAACTCTCCTGGATTGACTTGGCAAAACCCTTCAAACTTCACCGCCACCTATACACCGACAACCCTAAAGTCCCCATGCCCTGCCAGGCTCTTTGCTGCAGGACAGATGTGTTCACCCAACAGCCTCGTGGACGGTTCCACTCAACATGCTGAACACCAAACCGATCACTGCATTTACACAAACCTGCTATAGCTCCCGTCTTCCCTGTCTCGATGAAGACCACCTCTATCACCGAGTCTTCCTATGAGGATCCCAGTACTCCAGAAATCCTGCTGAGTCTACCTTCTAAACCTCAAGAGCCGTTTTCCAAATGTAGTGTGCATCACCACCACTTGTCAGGCTTGTTAAGCACCAACAGCTAGGCCTCAGCCTAGCATTTCTGATCCTCTAAGCCAGGGGTGGGGACTGAACTTTTTTTTTTTTTGAGATGGAGTTTCGCTCTTGTTACCCAGGCTGGAGTGCAGTGGCGCGATCTCGGCTCACGGCAACCTCCGCCTCCTGGGTTCAGGCAATTCTCCTGCCTCAGCCTCCTGAGTAGCTGGGATTACAGGCACACGCCACCATGCCCAGTTAATTTTTTGTATGTTTAGTAGAGACGGGTTTCATCTTGTTGACCAGGATGGTCTCGATCTCTTGACCTCGTGATCCACCCGCCTTGGCCTCCCAAAGTGCTGGGATTACAGGCGTGAGCCACCGCGCCTGGCCCGGGGACTGAACATTTTTATTTCTCACAAGTTCCCCAGTGATGTTGCCACGGCTTTGAGAACCACTGATCCTTGCCTCCGTCCCCCTCACCAGGCCCACAGGTGCTGTGGTCCAGCCCATCTTCAGACCAGCTGAGATCACTTCTTGCTGAGATTATGATCCTGTCAGCCTTGTAATTTATCTGACCTCCTTAAAACATCCTTTTTTTTTTTGAAGACAGGGTCTTGCTCTGTCACCCACAGCCTCAACCTTCTGGGCTCAAGCAATCCTCCTTCCTTGGCTGGGATTCAGTATGGGGTCACAGGCATGAGCCACTGCCCCCTGCCAAGGTCTCATTTTTGATGCCCCAATTCCCACCAAAGACATCACGTCTCATACTCTGCGTCCTGTGTCATGTGAACAGTGACAGTGCTATCGGAAAGAGTATACTGGAAAAAGAGAAAGTCCAGAACAACAGTGCTGACCCAGACATCACACCGCGTGCAGTGTGCCAGTGCTATGGTACCTGTTTAATTGAAATCTTGTAATAAAAGTTTAAATACATAAAATGTTTTTTATCAAAAGAACATCCCCCACTTCCCCGACCGGATATGTGCGGAGGGGAGGCAAGTGGAGACTGGCTGTCTGCGGGGAGTGGAGAAATGGCAGGTCCAGCCTGGGCTGGTTTCCTCTTCCTCAGAAAGTGCTGTGGGTGAACCCAGAGTCTCGGGGAGCAGGAGCCCCCTTGCTGGCTTTCTTTGCTTGGGGTCCTCGGCAAGCTGCTCTGCACTGCAGAGAGTGCACCTTGGCCTCAGAAGACAAGGAAGAGCAGGGCCTCGTGCCGTGGCAGCACGATGTTCTCCACGGTGCGCTCCATGGCGCGCACCTGCTCCGGGGAGGCCGTCAGGAACGCCAGGGGCCCGATGCGCTGCTCCGCGCAGGAGTGGCAGAGGTAGCCCCCCTTGTTTTCCTTCCTGTTGCTCTGCGGTGATGGACAAGAAAGAGAGCTAAGGGGAACAACCAAAGAATAAGGATTTTCCAGCCAAAAGCACGGAGTTATCATCACAGCTTCCCAGGGACAACGCATTCGGATTCTGTTTTCAGGGCGGCGCACGCCCTTGGAGTAACACCTTCCACAGCACCACCATCTCGGTGGGCTCAACAACCCCAAATTCCCTGAGTGTAGAAACAGCCATTTGTCCACTCAAGATAAAGAACCAAGAAAAGTTGCGTGGGGATCCCGGGGAACAGCTACCCTGCTAAGCGTGTGGCACAACCCAGCCTCCCAGACCTATGGCTTCTGCACGGCCAGGCAGCACCATGTGCCCTGATGGCTGACCCCAGGGCTGATCACACACCTCTCGTGCCTCTCGTGTGAAAAGCCCCTATTAAAGGACTACACAGATCTCTCTTATCTCCCTCACCACAACCCAGATAAGCACACAGCTCACGAACAAAAAACGCAAATGACTGAATTAAGTTCCACAGACAGTGGACATACGTAGGTTATGGGCAGCTTCTTCATGGTGAGGACGGTGTCAACAGGGATGGCATTGTTGCACTGTCCCACGCAGCAGCGCACCACGCCTGTTTTTAAGACATTGCTTGTCAGCTCTGCTTGCAAGAAGTACTCCTGAGAAGAAAAAGGTGAGACAGAGAATCATGGCGATACCTCCGCTAGGGCCTACTTGGAAACGCTGACGGCTACAGCTGAGAACACTTCAGGTGCACTCTAAGTCCCAGAAAGAGAAAAACACCGACTGCCCCATTCTCCCTTAGTTTCTCTAACTTTTCCCTGCCTCCAAAGCTATCAACAGTCCAACTGACAGTCCAACTGCTTTTTAAATATATACAGGCAAAACTATTGCCTGTAATGGCATTTGCAGAATATTTCTGCATTTTATCTTATACTAACACATCCCCAGCTCAATCTTGAGAAAATCATATGTGTATTCACATTACAATCCAGGCAGGCAATGCAGAGGACCTGAGGAAACCTGTCCAAATATCCCGGCACACTTCCACTGTTCTGAGCAAATGACAGCCTCACTAAGCCTGTGTCTATCCATAAATGCAGGTGGCACAGTGCCTGCTTCAGGTGGCTGCTGAGAAGAAGAAACCCCAAACTGCATGCAAAGCACTCATGCCTGGAGTGTAGGGGGCACCCAGAGGAAGCACTAGTGACCTCCCAGGCTGGACACGCTGCAAGGACAGGTGCTGCCAGCTTCGCTGCTGTCCTGTGGGACTCCGCATCACCATCCGCATCACCAACTGATATGCTAGCAGGACTGCATGTATCTGCTGCCCAGGAAATGACAGTTTTGTGGGTTTTTTTTTTGGAGACAGTTTCACTCTTGTTACCCAGGCTGGAGTGCAATGGCGCGATCTCGGCTCACCGCAACGTCCGCCCCCTGGGTTCAGGCAATTCTCCTGCCTCAGCCTCCTGAGTAGCTGGGATTACAGGCACGCGCCACCATGCCCAGCTAATTTTTTTGTATTTTTAGTAGAGACGGGGTTTCACCATGTTGACCAGGATGGTCTCGATCTCTTGACCTCGTGATCCACCCGCCTCAGCCTCCCAAAGTGCTGGGATTACAGGCGTGAGCCACCGCGCCTGGCCCAGTTTTGTGTTTTCTGTATTAGGACTGGCTATTGGTCGAATTGTTCTACAATCTGTGTCCTACATTTTGATTTATTTGGTCTTTTTTCAGAGGACCTGCCTACCTGCTGTGAAAAAGAACAGAAAACCATGCAAAACACTCAAGTTATGGCCAGCGAGGCGAAGTCCTGCCTGAAGTCACAGATTTTGCTGAAGTCCCTTTGACTGTCATCCCAATTTCCTTCCCCAGAGACAGCCACGACTGAGACCCTGGCGAGGTGCCTCCCACCCACTATGAAATAGCTCCTCGTTCACACACGTGCCCAAGACATAGGTCTCATTTTATAGGTGTCTATTTACATGGATATTACACTTCTGGCTTCCTCCTCACGGGTTGTTCTAAAATGCCATAGGGGACTCAATCACAACACTCTTGTATTTTATTTACACATTCCCTTGCTATGGTTACTTGGCTGTATCCACATTATTTCCAACAATGCAGCAATAGACATCCTTGTGCCTGACTCCCTGTCCACTGCACAAGGTTCTCCGGGGCTGGGCTCTCAAACTGTTTCTGACACTGTCACCGTTATAATGCTATACACACATACGCACATATGGAAGAAAATCTTCACAAAACATGATTTAACCTAACATACAATGTTCTCTCATTTCTGTAGATTTTATGCCATTTCATTCTTTTTAAGCTTCTTATAACCCACTAGATTAGCTGTTTTTATTTACATAAATTTAAGGGGTGGGTGTCACACCTGTAGTCCCAGTGCTTTGGGAGACAGAGGTGGGAGGATCCCTTGAGCCCGGAAGTTCAAGACCAGCCTGGACAATGTGGTGAAACCCTATCTCTACCAAAAATACAAAAATTAGCCGGGCATAATGGTACACGTCTGTAGTCTCAGCTACTCAGGAAGCTGAGGTTGCAGTGAGCTGAGATCGTGCCACTGCATTCCAGCCTGGGCAACAGAGCAAGACCCTGTATCTAAACAAACAAACAAAAAATCTAAGATTCTGTGAGACTAAGAAGCTATCTTTGGCCGGGCATGGTGGCTCAAGCCTGTAATCTCAGCACTTTGGGAGGCCAAAGGGGATGGATCACTTGAGGTCAGGAGTTTGAGACCAGCCTGGCCAACATGGTGAAGGCTCAACTCTACTAAAACTACAAAAATTAGCCAGGCATGGAGGCACGTGCCTGTAATACCAGCTACTCCAAGGCCGAGGCCTGAGAATTGCTTGGGAGGCGGAGGTAGCAGTGAGCTGAGTGAGACTGTACCACTGCACTTGAGCCTGAGCTCGAGAGAAAGAGGCTCTGTCTCAAAAAAAAAAAAAAAAAAAAAAAAGCTGTCTTTGAGCAACTAACATAACTTCATGTGACTTAACACCTCCACGATGTAATAATTTCCTTCACTTTCTCAGAACTTAAACAAATGAACGAAATGGCTTCCGGCGATTCTATTAGCTATATTTTCTAAGAGGGGAGGGTTAGAGAAAAAGAAGGTTGCCCTACTCTTGGTTATATGTGAGATAAAGGGGCTTACCATTCCAGGCAGCCCAGGAAATCATGGCTCCCTTTTTATCTCCAAAACACCACAGCCATGGATGGCTCCACTATTTTCAACATGCTCTCCTAGGCCCTGAACTACTGCCCAACTCGGGATCTTCATTATTCCCATGGCCTTCCCTTCTGGGCAGATACTGGACTCAGACACTTCTGAAACAGGATGTCCCCAAATTCACAGGCTGTGATCACACACAAAAAAAGGCCAGGTATGGTGTCTCACATGCCTGCAATCCCAGCACTTTGAGAGGTCAAGGCAGGCAGATCACTTCAAGTCAAAAGTTTGAGACCAGCCTGGCCAACATGGTGAAACCTTGTCTCTACACCCCCATCCCCCCCGCCAAAAAAAATTAGCCAGGCATGGTGGTGTACACCTCTGATATCAGCTACTCCAGAAGCCGAGACAGGAGAACAGCAGGCAAAGACTGCAGTGAGCCAAGACTGTACCACTGCCTCCCGCCTGGGCAACAGAGCAAGACTCTGTCTAAAAAAAAAAAAAGCAGAAGTGCCTCCACCTCACCTCATGAGGTCTTACAGTGTGGTGGCACGTGCCTGTAGTCCCAGCTACTCGGGAGGCTGAGGTGGGAGGATCACTTGAGCCCAGGAGTTCTGGGCTCTAGTGCGCTATGCCGACTGGGTGTCCACACTAAGTTCGCCATCAATATGGTGACCTCCCGGGAGCGGGGGACCACCAGGTTGCCTAAGGAGGGGTGAACCGGCCCAGGCTGGAAACGGAGCAGGTCAAAACTCCCATGCTGATCAGTAGTGGGATCGTACCTGTGACTAGCCACTGCACTCCAGCCTGGGCAACATACTGAGAACCCAACTTTATAAAAATGTTTTTAAAAATCTGTTCCTACAAATAGGCAGTTTCTCTGGGACTTCCTCACAGGACCCCTGAGAGCAGACAGCCCAGCCCAGTCTCAGTAAGGGGGAAGTATTCATTTCTCTAGATTTTATAATCTTTTCATCTATGGGGAAAACAAAATGCACCCAGCAACCAACTGACAAGCTTCTCATTAGCTTTAAAACGTCTATTTCACTCTTTTTTCTTCAAAACAGTCTTGCTTTGGTACCCACACTGGAGTGCAGTGGCACAATCTCAGCCCACTACAACCTCTGCCTCCTGGGTCCAAGTGATTCTCCTGCCTCAGCCTCCCAAGTAGCTGGGACTACAGGCATGCATCACCATACCCAGCTATTTTTTTTATTTTTAGTAGAGACAGGGTTTCACCATGTTGGCCAGGCTGGTCTCAAACTCCTGACATCAAGTGATCTGCCCACCTAGGCCTCCCAAAATGCTGGGATTACAGGCATGAGCTACTGAGCTGGGCCTATTTTGCTCTTATACATTTGGTTGATGGGACTCTAAAGTGCTAACAAGCTCCATGAAAAATTTGGCAACATCTAGAAAAGTCACACTTGGCCAGGTGCAGTGGCTCATGCCTGTAACCCTAGCACTTTGGAAGGCTGGGGCAGGGCAAATCACTTGGGCTCACAAGTTCGAGACCAGCCTGGGCAACGAGCAAAACCCCATCTCTACAAAAAATACAGAATTAGCTAGGTGTGGTGGCACACGCTTGTAGTCCCAGCTGCTCAGGAGGCTGAAACGGGAGGATGGCTTGAGCCAGGGAGGCGGAGGTTGCAGTGAGCCAAGATTGTGCCGCCATACTTCAACGTGGGCAAGAGAGCCAGAGCTGGTTTCAAAAAAAAAAAAAAAAAAACCCCAAAATCAAAAACCGAAAACCAAAACAAAACAACAAAAGAAGAGTCACACTTGCATTTATCTTTACACAGCAATTCCACTTCTAGAAATGCATGCTGAAGATGCTGGCAAAAACAGAAACGACCTGTGCGTAAGATTGTGCAGTGCAGCATTATTAATGAAAGCCAAAGACTGGAAGTGACCACGTCCATGGGCAGGGACAGCATAAATCACAGCACGTCAACACAGAACACTACACAGCTGAGCAAGGAGTGAGAGCTCTGTGAGCTGATAAGAGAGATTTCCTGATGTGGGGAGGACAACAAATAAAAGAATGAAATGCCAAAAAATAAAAGAGTGAAAAATAAATAAGAGTGATTTCCATGAGTGCTCCTAGGTAACAAAGCAAAGTACACAACAGAGTATCTGAAATGCTACCTTTTGTGGAAAAGGAGAATACAAAAATACCTGTGAATTTACTAATACTTGCAAAAAGAAATACTGGAGGATTAATCGCTAATTGTTTAAAATAACTACCAATGGTGGAGGCAGAGAATAGTCTGAAGGGAACGGGGAGGTAATAAGACTTCTCTTATCACCAAGTTTTGACTCTTTTTTTTGAGACAGGGTCTCACTCTGTCGCCCAGGATGGGGTGCAGTGACGCAGTCTCAGCTCATTGCAATCTCTGCCGCCTGCGTTCAAGCGATTCTCCCACTCAATCTCCCAAGTAGCTGGGACTACAGGTGTGCATCACCACATCCAGCTAATTTTTCTGTATTTTTTTGGTAGAAATGGGGTTTCACCATGTTGGCCGGGCTGATCTCAAACTCCTGACTTCAAGTGATTTGCCTGCCTCGGCCTCCCAAAGTGCTGGGATTACAGGGGTGAGCCACCACACCCAGCCACAAAGTTTTGACTTGAAAACATAAATAGGCCTTACACATCAAAAAAGATCATTAAATCAAAAAGAAGCAAAGCAATCCCTGCAGGTACTATAAATGGACTACATTTCAAACTACATATTGAGTTGTTAATAACACCACAGAGAAGGACTTACTTTAAATGACCCTAGAACATCCTATTTTTTACTAATAAATACATCATTAATGGAGAGATGGAGCTGTTAGGAGATCTTCAAGTCCAGTCAGTATTCCGTTAATAGTCATACTGGCATTATTTTGAATATTATTTTTAAATACATAGAATAGTATCAATAAGTAATTAATAAATACTGTTAGGAACCAAGAGTTCAGTGTATGAGAAAAGATTCAAGTGTGAGAGAAGAAGTAAAATTCCCTTCATGTTCAACGAGAACTGGATTAGACCACAATTCATGAGGGCTGATCGTGTAAAGGGCTAAAGCCTCTGGTGATGCAGATACAGTACCGCTTTTGAAACTCGGGAGAATGAAGAGAACATGTGTAAAAAGTGTTATTTTTCAGCACTCACTGATGGCAGTGCATACTTGGTAAAGGGAAAAGAAAGGTACAGCTATGCAACCAACGAGACAGTGCCTATCTGCTGAGATGGTAACTCTCAAAACGGAGAGAAGGCGTCATGAGGGCCAGGGGCCACCAGGACAGCTCCGTGATGGCTGGCAGACCCCGTCTTCTAATCTGGTAGGTGCTTGAAACGTCATAATTTTAAACTGCTTTATGCTGTTTTATATATTATATTTAACAACAAAATGTTGAAGTTTGCCCGATGTCACATTTGTAATCCCAGCACTTTGGGAGGCCGAGGCGGGAGGATCACTTAAGCCTAGGAGTTCAAGACCAGCTTGGGCAACATAGGGGGACCCTGTCTCTTAAAAAAAAAATTTAAAAAAAAGCCAGGTATGCTGGTGCATGCCTGTGCTCCCAGCTACTTGGGAGGCTGAGGTGGGAGGACTGCACCTAAGCCCAGGAGGTTGAGGCTGCAGTAAGTCGTAATTGTGCCACTGCACTATAGCCTGGGCAACAGAGTAAGACCCTGTCTCTTGAAAAAACAATAATTTAAAAACTGGTATTGGAATTATCATATGAACTGTCGGTTTTTTCTTTCTTTTCAAAAATACACATATCCTAGCTGTACCGTGTAAGGCCGATAGCCTTGCTAAGAGCTGGATGAACAACACCCACCCCTCTCTATGCCTGATAACAGCTTATCAGGCACATTACTCAGCATCTGGCTCCTCCATGCGGGCTCCCCTTGCCCACTTCTGCATTCTGCCCCCAGGTCTATATTCAGCACTAGACCATGCAATCTCAGCACCAAGCTATGCATTTGAACCTCAGCACTAAACTGTGCACTCTCAGCACTAAACTATACAGCTGAACCCGCAAAAACTGAAGAAATCCCTCCAAGCCTTACCCAATGGCAGCCCACCCCATGCATCCTAGGCCAGCCCCCCTCCAACCCCCATAGAACCCCCTGCCCTGAGAAGTCAAGCGCGACTTCTCTGGCCCCTTTCCCCAGGACCACAGAACCTCGTCTGGGAGATAAATAAATTGGCATCTAATTGTTCTTACACTGGCCACAGTTTCCTCATTTTAAACTCGGCAGTAACCATTACACGCCACTTAAACAGATGAGCAATCAGTATCACTAACAGGGAAAAACTAACCTGCTCCTGTGAGCCTCCTTATGTGATAAGGCAAGGCACAGAGCCCTCTCCCGCCTCCCATGGGGCACACCTGCCAAAGACTCAGGCTTGAATCTAATCAAGCCGCTATAGCTAACTTCCAGTTACCAGAAAGCCAGCACAGGCAACAGCAGAGCCAGTTACACAACCACACCAGGAAGCAATCCGAGAATGGGGATGCTCTGTAGGATGAATGACCCAGTTTCTGCAACGAGACAGGAAGGTGGGAAAAGCGGGGAGGGAGTCCCACACAGCTCTCTATTAGGTCGCGTAAGAGACAACCAACTGTTGGTTTGCACTCTGACTTGAGCAAATCCACTGTAAAAAAGCATCTGAGACAATCATCAAAGTATTAATTACAGACTGGGTAGTAGAGGCCACATATTATGATATTTATAAAACATGAAAGTGGCATGGTAGTTATAGAAAATAAAATACGTATTTTTTGGAGATGTGGATATACAGGGATGATTTGCATATGCGTGTTCAACGTGTTGCTTTCATTACTTTTTATGTCTCAAACGTTTCTTAAGCAAAAACAAAAAGCCCGTGCAGCCCATGCCGTGAAATGGTATTACTGCTCTCTAACACCCCCACACAGTTCTACCAGCTGACAATGTGCTTTTGTTACAGGACTAACCACTTGTGTAACACTACTTCTAGGAGAAAAGCATACCAGAGGGTCTAAAAAAGTTCTTATCAATCAGTTTATTCAAAAATGCATGTATAGGTAGAGACTATTTGTACATAAAGATTTATTCTACTTAACTCCTGGAGGTACTGGTTTAGAGATTTTTAAAAGACACATTTTTCTTTAAACCAGAGGTCAGCAAACTACACCTGGGCCACATGCAGAAAATGCCTGTTTTTCTGAATAACTGTTCATGGAAAACAGCCACACACGTTCGCTAATGTACTGGGGCTCTTGCGCTAGAGCAGCAGGGCTGGGTAGTCACCACTGAGATCATGCAACCTGCACAGCCTGAAATCTTTACTACCTGGCCCTTCACAGAAAAAGGCTACAGATGATGCACATGCCACTAAATCTGCAACCAAAGAAAAACGGCGTCACTGCACTCCAGCCTGGGCGACAGAGGAAGACTCTCCAAAAAAAAACCCCAGCATTGTTCATGTATTTCTTAATTTCTTCCTTACTCAGTTAGTTCTTTTTTTTTTTTTTTGTCTGAGTCAGAGTCTTGCTCTGTTACCCAGGTTGGAGTTCAGTGGCACAATCATAGCTCACTGTGACCTTGAACTCCTGGGCTAAAGTGATTATCCTACCTCAGCTTCCTGAGAAACTGGGACTATAGGCGCATGCCACTGCACCTGACTAATTTTTAAATTTTTTCTTTTTTTGCCTCCTCTTCCTTCCGGAAGCCAAACTGCTCCTTTATTTTTTAGAGACGGGGTCTTGCTGTTTCCCAGCTGGTCTCGAACTCCTGGGCTAAAGTGATCTGCCTGCCTCAGCCTCCCAAAGGGCTGGGATTACAGGTATGAGCCACCATGCCCAGTCTGCTGGTATCTTGACAGATCTTTTTAAACTAAATTAGGAAATGACTTAGAAAAGAACCCCATTTTTGTTTCCTTGGTTAGAATACTTCTTACACTGGTCCTCGGCCTTTGCACACTCAAGCAGCGCTTCTCTTCCAACCCAGAATCCCCATGCAAAGGCCCCTGAAGGCTCCAGGCCGGCCCCTCATGCAGGCTAAGTAACATTCAAACGGCATCAAGTCAGCTCACGCTGCCAGTTCCTCTTACCCCAGCCAAAGTCAAAATGTTTTCCAATGATTTGGTCATGATGAGACGCTTCTTGGCACGAGTTACTGCAACATACAGCAAATTCCATTCATCCTCAGAAAATGACTCTAAAGAAAGGGGGAAAAAAATCAACTAAAAAGCCTGTCTTACAAAACCTTATGTCTCATATAAATGTTTACTAAACCCTACCCATTCCCCCCAGAAAACCACTCAAGATTTGTTGACTGTAAATACAAAATTTTCCTACAAATGCCAGTTCCAAAAACAAACCAAACCCCAGCAGACTAGTGGCACAAAATACTGGGTTTTATTTAGTCCTGCAACGTAAATCCTGAGAATATGTGAATTGGTTATTTGACACCCACGATGTGCCAGATGTCTGTTTACAGTCATTATGCCTGTTCTCACAACAAGCCTGTGAGACAGACAGGGAAACCAAGGCTTAGAGAGGTTAGGTCACTCCTACAAACAAGGCCATGGCTAATCAAGAGCCTGGGAGCTCGTCTCTATTTCTTTACACCGTCTCTGGATTGCCAGAGTCCCGTCTGAAAACGCCTGACACTGTCACAGGACAACAAGGAAGACACACAGGTGTGCTGTGTACTGTATGTCTGTGCTGCCCACCCACACCTCACATCTCTCATCTCACATCTCAATTCACCACACAATAGCAGGAACTCAACAAAGACCAGCAGACCCAAGGACGTGCAAAAAGCCGCTGAACTGCACACTTTGAATGGGTGGGTTGTGTAGCATGTAAATTACACGTCACCCCAAAAATTAAGTCTGTAAACATGTAACCCCAAAGGGTGAAACGGTGGCACTAGAGTAAACGTCTCCGCTTCCCTCCCTCTCTCCACTCCAATCCATCTTCTATGTTCGCCAGCATCAGGAACGCTGTGGTTTCCATTTTCAGCAGGCCAACGTGTGCTAGGCCCCAAATTTCCAATCCACAGTTAACAGACAGCTTTGTTTGTAGGGAAATTTCAAACCATTTTATTCAAAGATTTGAAACCAAAGCAATAGCACTGATGCTGAGTTCAACAACCAGCCTTGAGTACAAATTTATTACAAAGCAGACAAGGCCAGGCGTGGTATGGCTCATGCCTGTAATCCCAACACTTTGGGAGGCCAAGGCGGGTGGAAGACCTGAGGTCAGGAGTTTGAGACCAGCCTGGCCAACATGGCGAAACCCTGTCTCTACTAAAAATACAAAAATTAGCTGAGGGTGGTGGCACACACCTGTAGTCCCAGCTACTCAGGAGGCTGAGGTGAGAGAATTGCTTGAACTTGGGAGGCAGAGGTTGCAGTGAGCTGAGATCACACCACTGCACTCCAGCCTGGGTGACAGAGTGAGACTCCATCTCAAAAATAATAATAACAACAACAACAACAACAACGAAGCACACAAATGGCTGTGGTGGCTCACGCGTACAATCCCAACACTTTGGGAGGCTGAGGTAGGAGGAGGGCTTGAGCCCAGGAGTTTGAGATCAGCCTAAGCAACATAGTGAGACCCCCATCTGTACCAAAAAAAAAAAAAAAAAAACCAAATGATAAAGAATGCTTACTATCTCCTTTTGTGATTTTCTTATCTCTTTAATAAAAAGAAGAGGAATGCCTGGGTGCAGTGGCTCATATCTGTAATCCCAGCACTTTGGGAGGCCGAGGTGGGTGGATCATGAAGTCAGAATATTGAGACCATCCTGGCCAACGTGGTAAAACCCCGTCA
This sequence comes from Callithrix jacchus, assembly GCF_049354715.1. Classification (NCBI taxonomy): domain Eukaryota; kingdom Metazoa; phylum Chordata; class Mammalia; order Primates; family Cebidae; genus Callithrix; species Callithrix jacchus. The sequence continues at coordinate 7,874,313 of NC_133508.1, forward strand.
CTCCTAAAAATACACAAATGAGCCAGGCGTGGTGACGCATGCCTGTAGTGCCAGTTACCTGGGAGGCCGAGGCAGGAAGAATCACTTGAACCCAGGAGGCAGAGTCTGCAGTGAGCCAAGATTGCACCACTGCACTCCAGCCTGAGAGACAGAGTAAGACTCCATCTCAAAAAAAAAAAAAAAGAAAAGAAAAAGAAAGAAAAGGAATTAATTAAAGGGAAAAAATTGCCATGGTAAGCAGGTCAACTATGTTTTAAAGCTTTCATGAGGCTGGAGACTCAAAATCTGATGGTGAAAACCGGAGCTGAGAGCAGTGCAGGGCTCAGAGGGCTGCCGTTTACAGGGCCGCCGTAACCATCACCATCCCACACATAGCCCCCAGAGGGGTGCACCTTGGGGAAGTTTTGTTTTATTTAAAAAAAACACAGTATAAGAATCCAAAGTTTAGGACTAGGAGGTGTTTTGTGTTTTTTTTTTTTCCAGAAGTGCCCTACCAGCAGGCCACACCATCCAGCAAACACCCCAGCAGTGAAAAGGAAGCATTCTAGTCCCTACTCACTCTGACAGCACTTGGTACCTCCCGGCCCGTATCCTTACCAACTCTGAAGTGGGGAAGCTGGGCCAGGTTATGCCGGGCACAAGGCACTTTCACAAAATCATCCAAAACATGCACAGTGTCAAACTCCAGGCCTTTGGCTTTGTGCACAGTGCCCAGAATGTACTCTAGGATAAAAACACAGCACGTGTTAGACGGGGCTTCAAAGGGAAAGAAGCGAGGTGACAAAAACGTATATGCTTTATATGCTTCCCACTTGACTCTGAACTCTTAACGTTTCTTGCCTATGTGCAGTTCTGTGGGAAAAGAGGGAAAGAGGAAACAACTGTCGGGAACAGAAAGAAGAAAAAGATAAGGGGAAAAGTCGAAAATTCGTTGCAGGAGAGTTAGTACCTTTTAGAACCACATCCCAAAGGCCAGAGCAGCTCTACTCGCCCTCTGTATCTAACACATAAAGGGACAGAACCCTCAAGAGGGCTGCATGGCTTGCCCGACATTACACGTGACAGAGCTGGGACTAGCCCCTGAAGAAGAACCAGAGCCCTGCTCCGTTTCCCTTAAGCAATAAAGCCATTCTTGCTCATAGATATCTCACACAGGGTAAAAACAGCAGAAGAGGCCAGGTGCAGTGGCTCACACCGGTAATCCCAGCACTATGGGAGACCAACATGGGCAGATTACCTGAGGTCGGGAGTTCAAGACCAGCCTGGCCAACATGGCGAGACTCAATCTCTACTAAAAATACAAAAACTAGTTGGGTATGGTGGCATGTGCCTGTAGGCCCAGCTACTTGGGAGGCTGAGGGAGGAGAACTGCTTGAACCTGGGAGGCAGAGATTGCAGTGAGCCAAAACCACGCCACTACACTCCGGCCTGGGCAGCAGAGCAAGACTCTGCCTAAAAAAAAAAAAGAAACAATAGAAAACCATCTGTTCCTCCTCTTGGGGAAAGGTAAAAACCAACTGCTTCCCTTACCTGCAAAGTCCAAATCTTCTATATGGCATTTTTCTATCCTTTGCACCAGCTCTGGAATCCTGATGTTATACTTTTCAACTACTGCGATCTTGGCTTCAAGCTCCTTGTCCTCGGCAGCGGTCACATACCTCTTGAAGCCACTAAAGCCTTCTTTGTGCACCCATCTTCTGATAAATCTGTCTTTAATGACGAGGTTTTCTAGGGAGAATACACGCACAAGTTAATGTGACACAAGCTACACTCACAGATGGTGACAGGTACTGCAAGTTCCTAACCCGCCGCAGGAGAGCGACGGTCTGAAAGCGGGGAGACACAGGTTCCAGGCCTGACTGCATCACTAACTCGCTGTGTGTCCCTGGGCAAGTCGGTGCAGTGTGGTAGCCTCTCCGTCTCCGACTGAGGAGCGAAACCCTAGGCTCAAGATCCTCACCTACTTCACAGGGATTTGCAATAGCGCAGCCAACAGGAAAAGCAAAGCGCTATAGAAATGCTCAGCGTTATCACTTGGGGCCCAAGTGGAGGTGAACGTATCAAGTTGCCCAGGCAGACAGAGAGATGCAGGGGAAGACAGTCTACAGGACCAGCGTCGGAAAAGAGACTGAGGCTCCTGTGAGAAGCATCTGGAAAAATCTGTCAGCACCTATGAAAACAGGAGGCCTGAGGTACCTCACTCCTCATGGGAAAAGAGCAACACTAGCTCGCCCATCTCTGGAGGGAAACGAGGCCCTGACTCAGACCAGGCCTGCTTCTTTCTCTTCCCTGTCACTTGGGTGCTTCCTTCTAACACACCAAGGCCAGGCGGGTACTCACGTTTCCTCCGTTCTTCCTCTGGCTGAAGAAGGATCCAAATATCAATGATTCTGTCCAATCCAAATGATTTAATCCCCTGAAAAAGTTTTTTGGTGGGATTTTTGGTTTTTTGTTGTTTTTTGTTTTGTTTTGTTTGTTGTTGATTTAACAAAACAAAATAAAGCAAATGCAGGGATGGGATTTTGAAATGAGATGATTTCTTGGAAATGAATCTTGAGTTCCACCCAAAACACAGGCGGCAAGCAGGAAACTTCATTAAGCAGTAAGCATAAGGCTGCCATGGGGCCTTGGCACTCATAGCAACCACATTCTCAGCTATGGCTGCTACCTCAAACTCTTCCTATGCTTTCAAAACAGGCAAGACCTATAGCTGCACACTGCTTTCTCATCAATAAAAGGCCAATTTAAGTACCTTCCAGGAACATGAGATGATTGCAAAGAATCCAAATGGCACTTCAATACAAAGTGCTGGGCATACATACTTACCACTGCTTCTTATGAGAAAAGAACGTCAGGCTACCGCAGTGGCTCACACCTGTAATCCCAGCACTTTGGAAGGCTGAGGCAGGTGGATCACTTGAGGACAGGAGTTTGAGACCAGCCTAGCCAACATGGTGAAACCTTGTCTCAACCAAAAATACAAAAATTAGCCAGGTGTGGTGGCAAATGCCTATAGTCCCAGCTAGTTGGAAGGCTGAGGCATGAGAATCTCTTGAACTGGGAGGCGGAGGTTGCAGTGAGCCAAGACTGCGCCATTGCACTCCAGCCTGGGTGACAGAGTGAGACTCTGTCTCAAAAAAAAAAAAAAAAAAAAAACTACAGAATGTCTCTAGGTCCAGATTATTCTACATTTTAACTGGTCAGCTCCTGGAGGAGACAGCCTGACTGTGCCCTGTTTAGCCCAGATCTACCAAGAGCATCTGCTGAGCACTGGCTGGGCTCCAGCACTCATACAGCACCAGGCCTGCACAGAAGACAGACACAACCAGGACCCACACTCCAAGGGCTTGTCATCTTTTAGGGAGGGACACGTAAAACACTTACATAAAACAGCGGGCAAAATAACACAGTTGACATTATAACCCACAACGAGATGTGTGATCACATGTAATGATACATGGTACAGGTAACAAGTGGATTTAAGAGAAGTGAAGAGAACCACTTACTTTATATCATGCCACTGTGGATGATATTCCAAAAATACTACTCTCTTATAACAGTGACTATGGCTAAATTATGTTATATCTACTCGACCAAATATTATAAGGTCATTACAGTAGCAATGAAAGAAAGTATGCCTATGTGTTGAGTAAAAACCAGCATCCATTTTTACAGACCCTATAATGCAATTACACAAATACACATCTATAAGGACAAAGACAAAAACGGCAAAAATGAGAATTATTATACAAAATACTGTGATCATGTGCTCTCTTTTAGGTTCCAAAATTCCTATACCATCGTCATATAGTCTTTATAAATAACAAACTTAAAACACCTTTTGATTATGATTCACTGCTGTATTTATTGAGTGCCTAATGCATAGTAGGCTCTTGAAAATCTTTTCCCATAAATGAATGAGTGAGTATTTTTTGGTCATATAACTTTGCTTCAGGGTTGAAAATGCTGCAAACATGCCACTAAATCCTCCTGACTCCCTGTGAAACAGGTAAGGCAAGGCATTATTTTATCTCAGAGATGGAGAGAATGAGGCACACAGAAGTTGTGACTTGCCCCAAGCCACACACGGTTAGTGACCAGTCAGAACTAGAGCCGAGGTGTGTACTCCGCATGTTGTCAGCTCAGCTGCTCTCACACTAATGACAACACACAACCAGAAAAGCTTCCAGTAGCCCAGGGTCTCACTGGCATTGTCAAGGGGAGAAGGGCATTCATTGTTTGAAGAGTGGAAAGCAAGGTCCCCAGCCCTTCTAGGGTCTGCCTTTCCAGGAATGTTTCACTGGCATAATCAGAATGGCCAGGGTTAGAGACCAGTCACAGTGTAGCCCAGTGAAAAGAGTCAAAACCCCAAATGCTCTCTTGCATGATAATCCCAAAGAAGGTGAACGTTTTCATTGGGTATGTTCGTCTAAGCCTTTCCGTGCATGAAGTGGTCAACAGAAATGTACTCTTACCCCAATCAAATGTATCCTCGAAGGGACTTCCCCTTCCGTCACCCGTACGGCCTCATCAAACACGTTGGCATTGGTCCGGGACAACAAGGCCACTTGCCCCTTTACATCACCTCTAATGCCACCTTTAGGGAGAGAGCACAAACTCAATGGAAAATGGAAATAAAGAGGGAAACTTTTGTAACACAAAGAGAAGAGTAACTAAAGGCCTTACTCTGATGGTTTCCTCCAACCAAGGTCTTTTTCCTGACTCTCTTGCAAACATCCAAGATAGTAGCTCCCACATAAGCTATTTCCACACCAAACCGAAAACTCTGGAAAACAACAAGACAAAGGGAGTCAGTAGTCTGTCCTGCAGTGTGTCTGTGCATTTCCACTGCTGCCACCACAGCCTAGCCTGGCCAGACCAATGAGTTATTCCCAACACCCCGGCCCAGAAACAGAACTTCACAGGCTCACTTTCAAAGTCCTTCACAACCTGACAATTCCATTATTCCCAATACCAATAGTAAACTTTTCTTTTAAGTGAATCTACCCTTTTCTCCAAATCAAATCTAGTGAAGTCTAAATCATACAAAAGATTAAGACAGGGTAAGGAGGGCTTCTCCCCCTGCCTTTGAGATCCCACTCAACACTAACTTTGAAACCACTGCCCTGGTTGGGCATGGTGGCTCAGGCCTGTAATCCCAGCACTTTGGGAGGCTGATGCAGGTGGATCACGAGGTCAAGATTTCAAGACCAGCCTGGCCAAGACGCTGAAACCCCATCTCTACTAAAAATTACAAAAAAATTAGCTGGGCACAGTGGCACGTGCCTGTAATTCCAGCTACTTGGGAGGCTGAGGCAGGAGAATTGCTTGAACCCGGGTGTTGGAGGTTGCAGTGAGCCAAGATCGTGCCACTGCACTCCAGCCTGGGTGACAGAGTGAGACTCTGTCTCAAAAAATAAAAATAAAAAAAAAAAACCACTGCCCTGTACCAACCAGCCATGGCAGTAGCACAACCACCTATGCATTCCCTGTGCTGTCCTGCCTCGGTTCATGCTTTTTCTGTCTGCCTGTAAGTCTTTTTCATCCATCAAAATCACTTCTTAACCTTCAAAACTCAGCCCAAGACCTTACTTTCTTCACCCCTCAGGCTGGTAAGATATCATTCTTCCCCACACTCGGAGTGCATATGGCCTGGTTCCATGCACACACAAGTTCAGGTGCTTTGGTGAATACCAGTAACAGTCAAATGAAAACTAGACCTTCAACAAACACTACTTTGTTGCTATAAAACTACTGTGAGTGAACCATCAGTGAAACTATAAAATAAATACCCATGAGTTCATGTTAAGATAGATAAACGATGGAATATTTAAAGAGATGGGAGAGAAGAAACAAATCTCCTTTGCAGAAGAATTCCAAATAATTTATGAAGATTCTGCAACATTTACTCCTTGAGTATGGAAGGCACATAGGGACTTCCTTCCAAAGCATCCAGTATGGAAAGGATGGAAAAAAAGAGGAACTTTCAGTGGAGAAACCTGACAAACACTACATCAGCCAACAAGCTGATCAAGGTCAACATCAAGTCATGAGCCATGGTGACAGCATGGATGAAAATGGCTCTTTACCTCTGTGGTCTTCCTCCCAGAACCCAGAACTCTAGCCTAACCATGAGAAAAAACTTTAGACAAATTCCAGCACGGGGGATTTTACCAATGTCTGACTGGCACTTCTTAAAACTGTCAAGGTCATCAGAAATAGGGAAAGCCTGAGAAACTGTCACAGCCAAGAGAGCCAAAAGTAGCAAAAGACATTATTTCAGAACTAAGGAAATGCAAATGAACCATGGACTTCAGTCTATAATAGTGTATCAATGTTGGTTCATTATTGTGACAAGTGTTCCACATTAATATAAGATGATAAGATGTTAGTAACAGGAAACTGAGTATAGGATGTACGGGAACTCTCTTCTGTAAATCTGAAACTGTTCTAAAAAATATTATCTGTTGTGGCCGGGCGCGGTGGCTCACGCCTGTAATCCCAGCACTTTGGGAGGCCGAGGCGGGTGGATCAAGAGGTCAAGAGATCCAGACCATCCTGGTCAACATGGTGAAACCCCATCTCTACTAAAAATACAAAAATTAGCTAGGCATGGTGGCGCGTGCCTGTAATCCCAGCTACTCAGGAGGCTGAGGCAGGAGAATTGCCTGAACCCAGGGGGCGGAGGTTGCGGTGAGCCAAGATCACGCCATTACACTCCAGCCTGGGTAACAAGAGCGAAACTCCGTATCAAAAAAAAAAAAATATTGTCTGTTACAAGAAGAAAACAGCTCTGCACTGATGCCACCCTAATCACCACAGCAGGCAGGAGCTCAACGGAAGAATCAGAGGCAACTACATGACTTTCAGTAACATCGCAAAACATGGCAGTTTATACTTTCATCCAAGTCACACCTCTCTTCTAATTAGAAATGAGTTTCTTAAAAGCAGTGGTTCTCAAACTTCTGGTCTCAGGATGCGTCACGCTTAAAAATCACACTTAAAAAACCTCCAAAGAGCTTTTATTTACATGAGCTTTATCCATCTATCTCTTTACCATTTTAGAAACTTTACTTCATTTTTTTTAAAAACTATTAAAAATGTTTTGTGTTTTTTTTTTTAAGACAGAGTCTCACTCTGTTGCCCAGGCTGGAGTACAGTGGCGTGATCTAGGCTCACCACAATCTCCACCTCCCAGGTTTAAGTGATTTTCCTGCCTCAGCCTGCTGAGTAGCTGAGACTACAGGTGTGAGCCACCACACCTGGCTAATTTTTGTATTTTTAGTAAAGACAGGGTTCTGCCATGTTGGCCAGGCTGGTCTTGAACTCCTGACTTCAAGTGATCTGCTCACCTCAGTCTCCCAAAGTGCTTGGATTACAGGCAGGAGCCACCATGCCCAACTAAAAACCTCTTATATGACAACATATGGAACACATTTTTTGAAATGTAACTATATTTCCCAGAACAAAAATTCAGCAGGAAGAATGGCACCATGTTACATTTTTGCAAATCTCTTCAATGCCTGGCATCACAGAAGACAGTCGGCTTCCTGTGTTCACATCTGCGTGGTCTGCTGTGATACAGTATCCTGGCTGACACCCAGGAAGAAAATTCAGCCTCACACAGACATGTGATTGGAAAGGAAGGAATGCATAATCAAGGACACTGTGAGTTATTGCGTTCATTATGGGAGTTTGCCAAAATTTTAATTTCACTTGAAAACAAAGATGTCATCTTTGACAACACTGTCAGTTATTTTCCCTGAAGTCGCAGCCTATTTCACTTGTCTTTGAAAAACTGCCAAATACGCAAGTCTGAACAACCAGCACTGGTCTAACAACTGTTCTCAGTACAACATACAAGGCGGCAGGAGACATTGGTTCACAGTTCAGCCCAACAGCTCTTCCTCAGACGATAGCTATGCAAACACCTCTTATGCAAACAGTCTGACTTGGCGGACCCCTGAGAACCACACTTTGAGAACCACGGCTTAGAAGCAAGGAGTTGCTAGATCTGGTGAGCCTGGCATACCACCTTGCACAGGGCCTAGCACATAAGACACTGGGAGGGAGATGCAATGCCTGCCCACTTGGGGCCAGGGCCTCCGAGGCAGAGAGCGCGCTTACCTGCGTGAGATAGAAGACGTGGGTGTGGGGCACTGTGAACAGGGCGTTGACCGCACCCCGGAAGGTATAGATCTGCTGGTGCGGGTCCCCTACAAAGATTTTCCCACATGGCTGAGACAGAACTATGTTCATGATAGCTGTAACCAAGAGGAAAAGTGAGAAACTTTTGAGGTCTCCACCCCAGGCTGCAAAAAGAAAAGGACAAAAACACTTCCACGAAGCTACGTCAGGACACACTGGACCTCAGAGTCGCCTTTTCCTGCAGGACAGGCACACTCCATCAAATCAGCCGTTTTACAATGGACAAAAGAAAGTTTCTGGTCCTAGGAATGCAGATTATGTTTCGCCCTGGATGAATGGTTGGAATATAAGGAAACAACACAGGCAAATCTAAAATGAGGCAAATTGTCTTCTCTAATATTATAGCACCCAAAATTGACCTACAAAGTCAGACTCGTAACACTGTTCTCTCTTAGCCACTTGAGAAATATATAATACAAGCTTCTCCCTCTCAGTGGACAAGCTCTTCCCACTGAGCATGAGTCTGGGTCCCTATCATCTGCTGATCTACACTTGGTCAACATGTTAATAACAACCTAAGCAAAACCTATGGTGACAGAGAAATCTGCTTGGGTCAGGGGAAGGGGCAGCTTGAAATCCTAAGGCGAATAAGAAGATCCTCTTTTTTATCACAAGTAAGAATAATCAACTTAGTTCAAGCAGGTGTCGTCTTACATAATCATGGCGCTGTTTCTACGGATTTGAGACTACTGATGTCCTGAACAGTGTATCACCTGGTGTGCAGTCCTGGGCCTCATCCACAAAGATGGCATCAAAAGAGGCCAGCAAAGGCTTGCTCAGCTGCCAGAGTTTCAAGTAGCCTAAAAATAGGAGAGAGGCAGGAATTGTAACGCAAGAAAAGCGGTTCCACTTGCCAGTCCCCGCTAGCCGGCAGCCGCCTACCATCATGAGTCATCTGGTACGCCTCTTCTGTGCACTCCCCCAGCTTTCGCATGTTATCCCAGAGGCGGCTTGCTTCAAGGACACCATTCTAGGAAGTAAGGCATATGGTAACCCAGAGTTTAAGACCCTGGCAAAGGCAGCACCCTGCAGTCACACTTTCAATTCCTATACAGCAATGTAGCCAGGGCGTCATCACAGAAAGGGGTCTGCAGGTACCTCCCTAACCTCCTGGGGCTCCTCGACAGCCTCTTCATGCCAACAGGGTCTCCAGCACTGAGGCAGGAAGCAGCTGGGCCATGATGCCACGCCCATGATAGGGTAGAGGTCACAACAGTTAGGTGAACCAGAAAAGGCCAAATTGTTTTTCTAGATTTATGTCTGATTCTTAATTCATAAAAACAATGGCAAATGATTGAAAAGACTTGATAAAAATAAGAAACAGACTTTCCCACTATCAAAATCTATTCCATAGAACCAATAACCAAGAAAATCAGAAGAGAGATTCCCAGTCTTCAGATAAGATCAGATTTGAGGTCCAGAAGCCCGAGTGACAAACGTTTATAAACTGAGGCAGGTTGTTCCATGTCTGCCTTCTCTGTTAAGTGGGAGGATTATTCCGAGGCTTAGTGTGATGGTCACAGGTGTCCTCCACAGGAGAAAATACCCAACAATTCACAGCCGTCACCATGGGCCTATGGCCTCTCCCTCCCACCTTCAACCTCCTACGAACAGTTGTGAAGAAATGAAAAAAGAAATAATACTGGACCACACTCTCTGTTTCCCCCGGCCACAGATCCCTGACACTTTAGACTTTTAGACACTCACCAGTTTTTCACTCTGCTCAACCATGACTCTCTGTCCTTGGCTGTTCTTACACCAGATGGGCACGTGATCAATGGTCAGCTCTTCATCAGCCGAGGCAAAGAAGTTTTCTAGAGTCTTACACACGAGCTTGGCTCTTATGAATCCACCTTTCCCTTCGGCAAGGACGGAGTTGACCATAAAGGGTGTTAACTTGAACAGATTCAACTTTTTCTTCGACTGGTACCTGTAATACCATCCCAAATGAACAGCACGTGGCTCTCCTGGTTCTGTGGTATTTAACATTCCCTCCACTCTCTCTAACGTCACAAGGAGGTTCCTTCAAGTGCCACACACAGTGAGATCAAACATTTTAAAGCAAGAAAGTTCTGCATGGTCCATGTCTGACTGGAAACGGCTTTCAAGACTCACAGGTACCAACCCAGGAGAGGACAAGCTCATGGCAGACACTGCTATTTATTCCACCACGAAGCCGGGCTCCAGGAGGTCCCGGAGGGACACTCGGAAAGCTCTACATCCAGGCCAGCTGGGGCAAGTGTACCTCGGCCTAGTCTTCCTCACTCCCTCCAAGGAAAGCCTAAAACTGATCAGGATTTGTGAGACTCTGAACTTTAAACAAGTCATTTTGACTTTCTGTGCCTCAGTTCCATGAGAACACCCCTCTCGGCCAGACAGCTTTCTATGCAAACAGTACATTGCTACATGAGAAAAGTACAAATGGCTAAAAACCTATATTTGCATGTCCTGCCTGTAGGTGGAGATAACCGCACTGCGCTTTCTCAGCGTCACTGTGCTGTAAGCTCACACATGACTGTCATGGGAAATACAGTAAGACCGCATCAACAGCGCCACTAGTGACAGCAGTACTCACTTCCGCCCTATGTGCCCGTAGGCCATGGAATGGAAGGTTTTGCAGATGACGTTGCTGGGGAAGACACGCTCAGCCTGCTTTGCGATGCTCTTGTTGAACGTCACATACAGAAACCTGCTCTGAGACCACTTCTCTGCATACTTGACCAGGGTTGAGGTCTTCCCAGTGCCTGGGGAAGCCAGGAGGAAAGGAGGTGACCCTTTGACCAGGCAAGACATGCCCAGGGATCCCCAGTCAGGCCTTGTTCAGGCTTATCACACCTCTGTCTTGAGAGGACAGTGACAAGCTTTTCAGTGCTGATAAGTGTGCCACAAAAAAAGCGGCAGATTTAAAGCCGGATAAAGGTGGGCTGCGATCTCAGCTCAGGTAGGCTCCAGACAAGGGGCAAAGGACAGACAGACCCCTTGACCTCATGGGCTTCAGTTTGCTCCTCAGAAATAAGTGGGTATCACTTAGAGGTAGGGTTTCCGAGGGCAAAAATGACCCCCCAGGGCAGGAAAGGAGGGTTAGGGAGGGGAGATGGCCTGTCTCCGGAAAGAGACAGATCCAGCTTTGAATTCCACCTCCACCACGTATACACTTATTCAACCTGGGGCAAGGCTCTCTGTGCTTCAATTTCTTCATCTATAAAATAACTAGGCAACCTTATGGGATGCCATTAGGATCAGCACCATGCCATGCACACTACAGACAGTTAATGTATTGTTGTTGTTGTTAGCAGGGTGTCAGCCACAAAAGGAGCAGGAAGGGATTACACGTAGAAAAAAATAGCAAATAGCACGAGCAAAGGCTGTGATGAAAGAATAACCAAGTACTTTAGGAGCTGTAAGTAGATCGGCATGCTGACTAAGGCAGGATAATCGAAGATATTTATGAATATAGGTTAAAATCGAATCTGAGGCAGGCCCTCTAGACATCACCCTACAAAACTGGGGAGCTACTGAAACCTGGGCTGGGGATTAACAGGACCTCCCTCTCCAGAAGCAATCAGTGCCTGAGCACACATCACAATGCTGGGCTCAATCCCAGTGGCATCTACCCCACAAACAACTGCTGTGAACCCGTCTGAACAGGAATGCTACTGTGGATGTTCACTGGAGTGGTCTGGGGAAGCAAGTACTCCTTGGCCAATTGCTTTTGAGATTGACTATTTGATCTGTTACCGAATTATTAGTTGGATGACAGCTCAGAGCAAAGATGCCCTGATGGGTAGTGGGAAGGGGACATAGGGAGAAAAGGCAAAAAACAACCACGTCGTGAAGCTGATGCGAGCTCCCTTACCTGCAAAGGCCATAATTTTTACCACCTGGAGAGGTTCCATCTTATGATTCAGAATCAGCTGTTGCTCATGTGTAAGCTGGATGGTTTTCTTGCTGTAATCATTACAGACGAGAAATGAGAAAAACAGAAAGACATGAAAAGTCCAGGGGATACACTGTCCAGAAACCAAACAGACAAACTGGATAAACAAAAACAAGACCTTTCCCTTAAGGGCATAAACATGTTCTAAAGCTAGATTATGATGCTAACGCACAGCTCAGGCAACTTCCTCAAAATCACTGAATTACATCCTTATGGGCGAATTTTACACAATGCACATTATGCCTCAATGACGTTGCTAAAGTGAAACAAAACATCTCCCTCCCTAAGTAGGGGGAAGAGTCAAGAACAGAAGACAAAACCCACACCGACTGACAGATGCACGTACCCCGGCCAGACAGATGGCTCCTCTTTAACTTTTGTAGCCTGAGTGCAGGAATTCTCCTGAAGATATAGGCAATAGAAAATGTTGTAGTGAATCCTAACAGAAAAAAAAGTAGATTTAGAAAGTTTCAAATTCAAGTCACAATCTGTATTTTATTTTTCCTCAGATGGATTTAAACTCCTCTCCATTTCTAAAAAGAAAATACCTACCATCATTTTATGGAAAAAAAAAAAAAAAAAGAAAGAAAAGGATTTAAATATATCCATGGCTGGCAAAATTATTCTCAGATAGCACAGTCCTGGGAAAGGTATAGTTTCTATGTATATCACCAAGAGGAGGAAGAGACCAGGACAGGCTCCTCAAAGAATGAGAGCACCAGCTGACTTTAAGAGACAAATGACCAGAAAAGCTGTAAGGACCAGTGGACAGCAAAGGGAAACAAAGCTCCTAGTAATGATACTTAACTACACCTGCGGATAGAAATACCATCCTCTTTCTGAGCCTTGGTGGCTTCTTATGACCTGACATTGCTTTATAAGCATGAACACATTCTGTCTTTTATGGTCCCAAGAAAAGGGACTCCATCAAGGACCAGAAAACAGCAGCCTCCAAGTCACCAAGAAGGACCAAAGATGACAAAGTTCAATCAGCAGAAGCACAGGACATTGTCAGACTCAGCCGGCACATGCCATTCCAAAGCCTCTCCAAGTCTCCCCTCAACTGTGTGGGAGGCCAGGAGGTGAGTGAATCCAAGCTCACCCCCAGTCAAAAGCACTGCTCCCCATCCCCAGAGTGAGAAAAGCCCATCTCCAAGCCTTGACCTCTTGAATGCAACAAATACCTTAATAATCCAACATTTCTGACGTGATTCTATTATCTCCCAGGAAAAAACAGGAAGAAATATAGAAACACAACAAAAATCAACATACATACTGCCATGAACTAAATTGTGTCCCTTGAAATTCCTGTGTTGAAGCCCTAACTAGATTAGAAATCTCCTCTAACTTTGTCACAGTGGGCCGGCTCGTGGACAACTATCAGACACACATGGGTGTTTGGTGTTTGTCAAATGCACACGACCCACCAGGCACTCCCCACCCTTCTGAGGGCCACCATCAGGGCCCCTGTGAATCAGCAGCTCACACGCGACTGTCTCTTCCACATGGAGGATAAGGTGGACAAGTCTTTTCCATCCCACAAATGGAAAATGTAGGAAGCAGAGCCTAACGTTATCCAAGGAGAGGGAGGCCACGGGTGAATAGGGAGGGCTTCTCTTAGCAAAGGGCTCCCCCTAAGGCTGCAGGATCCGTGATGGTAAAACCGGCCTTGGTGGTATCGTGCAGCCGCCCCGCACTGCACGTTCATAAGTCACTCTCACTTGCCTTTCCACATCAAACTCCCACCCCCAGCCTCCTGCAGGGGATGACACTGAGGTGGAGCAGGGTGGGCTCCATGGTCTGCTGGGTGCTAACATTGCTAAGTGGCAGGGCTGGATCTCCTGCCATGTCTGGACTCTCCCGTTATCCCAGCATCCCTCCCCTCCTCCCGGGGCATTACCTATTGCTGATGTTAATCCCCTTCTCCCTCATGGCGTAGAGAAGCACGGCTATGCAGTACAGGGTCTCGGTGACGTCTGGCATGGTCACCGTGGAGCTGGGTCTCCGGAGGCAGAAGAGCAGCCGCTGGATGTCATTCACGCTGCTGGAGAGGAGCACCATGGCCGCCACCAGAGCCCAGACGTTGACACCCTGGGAGCCAGGTGCACAGGGAGGGAGGGGCAGCCCAAACACAGGCCGTGGTTAATACAGACCACAGCAGGAAGGAGCCAGGAAACCCAAGCCAGGGGTCCACCTGCTAGCTAGACTGTCCGGACTGAATCCAAATGCTAGAAAGTGGTATCTGGGAAACAGGGGAGCCCTTCCCTTCACCCTGGACCCTTCTTCTCATCACTTTCAAATTGGAGATTTTTAATTAAGTAACAGGATGAGTATCCAACATAGAACATTGGATAGAGGGACAGTCTAAAAACATGAGCTCCCTGTCATCTTCCCACCCTACTCTCCAGGCCACCAGGGCTCTCTGACCCACAAATGCTTGGCAGGACCAGAGCAAAACAGCCAGCAGGGGGCGCCCACCCAAGAGGCACGAGAGATGCAGACCCAGAAGGCCTAGCAGACTGTGGGGAAATAAAAGTCTGGCAACTCTCCAGCATTGCGGTACTAACTTGCTAGTTATTATTAGTAGTAACTGTTCATGCTAAGTTAAATAAATACGAAATTATGGGCCGGGCGCGGTGGCTCACGCCTGTAACCCCAGCACTTTGGGAGGCCGAGGCGGGTGGATCACGAGGTCAAGAGATCGAGACCATCCTGGTCAACATGGTGAAACCCCGTCTCTACTAAAAATACAAAAAATTAGCTGGGCATGGTGGCACGTGCCTGTAATCCTAGCTACTCAGGAGGCTGAGGCAGGAGAATTGCCTGAACCCAGGAGGCGGAGGTTGTGGTGAGCCGAGATCGCGCCATTGCACTCCAGCCTGGGTAACAAGAGCGAAACTCCGTCTCAAAAAAAAAAAAAACGAAATTATGGAAAGTTTATTTTGTGAAGACAGCATGCTCCAATTAGCAGTCTCCATAAATGTTCACTTACACAGAAACAGTCAATAGTGGACAGAGATTTTAATTTTATTTCTTTTTTTTTTTTTTTGAGACAAACTCTCACTCTGACACAAAGGTTGGAGTGCAGTGGTGCAATCTCAGCTCACTGCAACCTCCACCTGACAGGTTCAAGTAATGTTCCTGTCTCAGCCGCCAGAGTAGCCAGGACTACAGGCACATGCCATCATGCTTGGCTAATTTTTGTCCTTTTGGGAGAGACAGCGTTTCACCATGTTGGCCAGGCTGGTCTCGAACTCCTGACCTCAGGCGATCTGCCCACCTTGGCCTCCCAAAGTGCTGGGATAACAGCATGAGCCACCATACCAGGCCTGTACCATTCTTAAGTTACTACGCATCTCTGTGTTAACGAATGCATTCCAAGAAAGGAACGTCCCATCCCCTCTCACTACAACCATCCTGTGAAAGAAGACCCACTCCACCACCATCAGCAATCATCTTGTTCAACAGAAAGAGAGATGCAGTGGCCTGGGTTCCCAGCCTTCTGTGGCCAGCAAAAACACAGACAGAGGCAGCACGTAGCTTCGAAGACGAAATCAGGGAACCCCTGAACTGGATGAGGAGCACCAGGGCTAAGAGTCAAGGAGACTGAGGGCTGTTTCCAGCTTCTCATTACCTCACTGTGTGACTTATAGCAAGACCCTGGATTTTTCTGTCCCTTTCAAATAAGCCAAGTTATCAATAATGGGGTGGGCTGTCTTATAAAGAAATCCTATTATGAAAGTGTTCAGAGACCAGATGACCACTTCTCAGAAATATTTTAGAGAGGATTCCTCAACCAAACGGGAAATTAGACTAAACGTTTTTTTTCGTCTAATTTTCTCTAAATCTAAGAATCCACAGTTTATGGCCTTTTATAATTGGAACAATGACTACATGAATGTTTCAAAGCATTTAGAGATTAAATAAAGACATTAAAAACAAACATAGAGCCATCCTCAATTGAACCAAATCACCAGTACACTTTCTTCCAGTGAAATAAGATGCTGCCTTCTCCTACAGCCTCCAGACATACCCCGGCAGCGGCATAGAGGTCGGGGAGGTGTTGCCGCATGCATGCCTTGGCCTCGGGGAGGAGGGGGTGGTCCCTCAGACTCCACAGCACCCTCTCGGGATCCACGCTCGGGGAGCACTTAGTGGTGGCTGCGTATCTGTAAGACATTCAGGCGAGGCCATGAGCAGGGTGACCATAAGCACTGATGTACAGGGAAGAATTCAAAGACACCTTCCCTAGAGCAGAGACGAAGCTCACCGTATGAGGTTCAGCACACACAAGTCTGACTCCTTTTCTATGCCACAGTTAGACAGGATGCCATCCACTTTGCTGACAGCTTGCTCTTCATTCATCAGGTATCGATGGTACAGCTTCTTCCAAGGAATGAACTATGTAGTTAAAAAATAAACATAATAACACAAGACAGAGCCTATTAGAAGCAGATTAATGAGGTGGGCAAATCACTTGAGGTAAGGAGTTTGAGACTAGCCTGGCCAACATGGCAAAACTGTCTTTACTAAAAAACAAATACAAAAATTAGCCAGACATGGTGGCATACACCTGTAGTCCCAGCTACTCAGGAGGCTGAGGCAGGAGAATCACTTGCACCCAGGAGGCAGAGGTTGCAGTGAGCCGAGATCAAGCCACTGCACTCTGCCTAGGTGGCAGTGTGAGACTGTCTCAAAAAAAAAAAAAAAAAAAAAAAAAAAAGAAAGCATATTAAGCCACAAACACATAGATAACCTTCTACCAGTGAAAAGCAATCACAGCTCACAATTCACAAGCCAGGCAAATCAGGCAGAAATGTTATGTAAATCTTGGTCAGAAACTAAGAGAACTGGGTCTTGGTCTTGGTTCTAACACTAACTTGTTTTAGAATCTGGGAAAAGCTATAGCTTCAGTTTCCCTATCTGAAACATTAGCACTGGCTATACTAATATCAGACAAAGCAGACTTCAACTCAGTCTTGTCTGTTAAATATTGCTATAAGAGACAAAGGACATAATGATAAAAGCATCAACTCGCCAAGAAGATATAATTGTAAATATATATGCAGCAAACATTAGAGCTCCTAAATATAGGAAACAACCCCTGACAGAACTGAAGGTGGAAACACACAACATCACAATAATAGCAGGAGGTTTCAACACTGCCATTTCAATGACAGATGGAAGAACCGGACAGAAGATAAACAAGGAGACAGAGGACCTGAACAACACTACGGACTAAGTGGACTTAGCAAACATATACAGAATACTCCCAACCAACAGCAAAATATACATTCCTCTCAAGGGCACACAAAACATTCTCCAGGATAGATCACCTGTGAGGCCACAAAACAAGTTTCAACAAACTTAAGAAACACTGAGGTTATTATACAAAGTATCTTTTAAAATCACAGTGGAATAAAATCAGAAATCAATAGCAGAAGGAAAACTGAAAAATCCACAAATATACGGAAATTAAACAACATACTCTTGGCCAGGTGTAGTGGCTTACACCTGTAATCCCTGTACTTCTGGAGGCTGAGACAGATCACTTGAGGTCAGGAGTTTGAGACCATGCTGGACTACAAGGTGAAACCCCGTCTCTAGCAAATATAGAAAAATTAGCCAGGCATGGTGGAGTGCAACTATAATCCCAGCTACTTGGGAGGCTGAGGCACAAGAATCACTTGAACTTGGAAGGTGGAGGTTGCAGTGAGCCAAGATCAAGTTACTGTACTCTAGCATGGGTGACAGAGCGACACTCTGTCTCAAAAAAAAAAAACACACATTCTTAGGCCAGGCTCGGTGGCTCAAGCCTGTAATCCCAGCACTTTCGGAGGCCGACGTGGGTGGATCACAAGGTCAAGAGATCAAGACCATCCTGACTAACATGGTGAAACCCCACCTCTACTAGAAATACAAAAAAATTAGCCAGGCGTGGTGGTGTGTGCCTGAAGTCCCAGCTACTTGGGAGGCTGAGGCAGAATTGCTTGAAACTAGAAAACGGAAGTTGCAGTGAGCTAGGATCAGGCCACTGCACTGCAGCCTGGTGATACAATGAGACTCTGTCTCAAAAAAAAAAAAAAAACCCAACAACGCATTCTTAAAACAACCAATGGGTCAAAAGAAGAAATCGCAAAGAAAATTAGAAAGTATCTTCCGACAAATGAAAATGAAAACATGCCGTACCAAACTTAGGAGATGCAATGAATGCTGTTGTGCTGTTGTAAGAGAGCGGTTTATGGCTATAAATACTTCCATTAAAAAAAAGGGGGGGCTGGGACCACACACGGTAGCTCACACCTGTAATCCCAGCACTTTGGGAAGCCAAAGGCAGGCAGATCACTTGAAGTTAGGAGTTTCAGACCAGCCTGGCCAACATGGTAAAAGCCCATCTCTACTAAAGCTACAAAAATTAGCCAGGTTTGGTGATGCATGCCTGTAATCCCAGCTACCGGGGAGGCTGAGGCAGTATAATTGCTTGAAACTGGGAGGCAGAGGTTGCAGTGAGCCAAGATCGTGCCACTGCGCTCCAGCCTGGGTGACAGTGGGAAACTCTGTCTCCAAAAAGAAAAAAGGAAAAAAAAACCCTCCAAATGGGGAGGGTGGGAGGATTAGAGCAACCCAGGAAGG
The DNA here is from genome assembly GCF_049354715.1 of Callithrix jacchus. NCBI lineage: Eukaryota > Metazoa > Chordata > Mammalia > Primates > Cebidae > Callithrix > Callithrix jacchus. The sequence continues at coordinate 7,893,091 of NC_133508.1, forward strand.
GGAAGGAATGTGCGGTCTGTGGTCAGGACTCAGCAGATGAGCTGACAGAACACAGGGAAGATGTGTTGAATGGAAGTGAGCAAAGAGGCTGGCATCATAGAGTGAGGCAGACGCAGAAGGCCATAAACGTCTCTGAGGAGCTTGAATGCCTTCTGAAGGCAAATGGAAACCGTTTCTGAAAAGATCCTCTGATTACAAGTGTGCATTAAGCAAGTTCACGTGCTTTTAGAGGAACCATCTCCCGACTCCGAGCACTCACTCACCAGTGGGTCGCTGATAATCTCCCTCCACAGGTGGCACACCAGGCTCAGGTTCCAGTAGAGGTCTTCTACTGGGAGGAAGGCAAACACGTGCCTCAGGACCTCACTAGGCAGGCTGCAAATGTGGCTCAGCGATTCCTGGCAGGGCAAGGTCCCAAGAAGCCCATAGTATGAGTCAGGAACGGGATCAGGACCCAGGTCCCCAGCATCTTGGTCAGTTTCTCCAGACTCTGCAGAGAGCCGAGACGTACTGTCCTCTGCTTCTCGCCTGGCCTCCCTAGGCCTTGTGCATGGCACAGACAAATGATGCCTCGGGGCTTTCTTAGAAACTCCATCCCACCGGCTGGTCCCCGTAGCCTGGTTACTCTCTTCCTCAAAGGACCGAGCCCGCTTCCTGGAGGGCGGGACAGACCCTGAAGCGCCCAGCCGTGCTTCTCCACTGCCTTCCTGAGGCAGTGCACAGCTGTTCTCTGCAGGAAAGATCATGTCACCCTCAGAGTCCTGACAGCTGTCCTGGCCAACAGAATTGCTTCTGGCCATGTCATTGGCCCACGGCTGCTTGCCTGCTAGGAAGAACTCAGGGATGCATCTTTGACATCCTTGACCTGTAGAGAGAACCCAAACAGGATGGACGAGAAATGAACGATGACTGTTGACTTGCTGTTGACCCAAATAAGACAAACTAATGTTCAATTATCTATGTTACCAGAGGGAAAACACAAGAATATATTTATGGGCCAGCTGGTTATATAAATAACTAATCCAAACAATATTTACATTTGGCTCTATCATATAACCAGACACACATTTACAAAGAGACAGAGACTGGTCTCCATATGGTGTGATGGCCACAATACTCCCTGCAGTAAATACGAGTACAGAGAAACAGGGTACACAGGGAATACCTGAATGGACAGACAAAAAGGAGGCGGCTCCTCACATCCACACAGCCACTCACAAAGTGCGCCACTCCCGCGCACTCTACAGTGCTGAAGCAGAAACTCACATACTTGGAGTTATCAGGATTCTGAAAATCTCACTCTTCTCATTTGACAGTGCTATAACTCTTTTATTTTTATTTATTTATTATTTGTTTATTTATTTGAGACAGAGTCTCACTCTATCACCCAGGCTGGAGTGCAGTGGTGCGATCTTAGCTCACTGCAACTTCTGTCCCCCAGGTTCAAGCTATTCTCCTGCCTCAGCCTCCCAAGTAGCTGGGACTATAGGTGCACCACCACGCCCGGCTGATTTTTGTTATTTTAGAGATAGGGTTTTGCCATGTTGGGCAGGCTGGTCTCGAACTCCTGACCTCAAGTGATCCACTCACCTTGGCCTCCCAAAATGCTGGGATTACAGGCGTGAGCCACCGTGCCCGGCTTTTATTTGTATTTCTTCCTGTGAAGGTGACACATTAATTTATTTTAAAACAAAAAGGTGGGACTCAGAATTATCTTTATAGTATTACAGTGGTACCTAATCTCTTCTACGTTTGCTCAGTGAGCATTTACTAAGCACTGATGATTCTGAGACAAGTGAAGAGTGAAAAAGGGTCATGTTCCCTGACCTCACAGACCTTTCAGGCACAGGGAACCCTAAATGGTGATTTTACACATCCCACAGCATTTGCAAACTCCTGGAAATTATTTTTAAATGCCAAAGAAGTAAATGCCTTATCAGTAATACACAGTTCCTTTCTAAATGGCTGTAGCCAAAATTCTCACTTTGGAAAATAAGAAAATGGACTGAAATTCAGTTTAGCCTTTAAAAAAATTTATGAAACTGAAACAGATATCTATGTTAGTGAAAAAAAATTATAACTATTTCTGAAGCAATTTGATAGAAACGCAGAGTTCTGAAGTCACTATTACTATGAGTTAAATCCATACGACCAGTGTTAAATCCTGGTGTTTTCCTTTTGGAAAAATATTATTATTATTTTAAATAGAGATGGGGCCTCACTATGCTGCCCAGGCTGGTCTGGCACTCCTGGGCTCAAGCAATCCTCCCACCTCAGCATCCTAAAGTGCTGGGATTATAAATAAGGCGTGAAACACTGCTCCTAGCCAAATCCTGGTATCTTTTGACTGTTGAATCCAGCAACATCCACAGTCACTGAGACCTTACCAACTGGTCGGGGCCACCTCACAAGTCTTTGTCAGTAAAGAACTCGAGGCAGAGAAGAAAGTGCCTTCTACATATGGAACAAACTCAGTATCGGACAGCATGTAACTAAGTTTCAAACTGCCTCATGTGGTTGGTTATAGCAGTTCCCAAAGCGGAAAACACAGTATTTAAAGACAACCGGGCTGGGAGAGGTGGCTGACACCTGTAATCCCTGCAGTTTGAGAGGTGGAGGTGGGTGGGTCTCTTGAGCCCAGGATTTTGAGACCAGCCTGGGCAACATCGTGAAACCCCGTCTCTACAAAAAAATACAAAAATTAGCTGGGCGTGGTGACACATGCCTGTAGTCCCAGCTACTTGGGAGGCTGAGGTAGGAGGCAGAGGCTGCAGTGAGCTGAGATGGTGCCAGTGTACTCCAGCCTGAATAACACAGCAAGACCCTTTCTCAAAAAAAAAAAAAAGCCAACTAGATAATACTTGAGTTGGATTCTGAAATTAATTACATGAAAGGGAAATAAGGCAACCTAGATTTATTAACTAAAGTGGGAATTCATTTAGTGCATAGAGGACAGTCCTATTGATTTAGAGGAGAGAAAATCTGAAGTCAAAAAGAAGGGTTACCGTAGTAGTCCAGGTGCTAGGTGACAAAGGCCTTAGGATGAGGGAACATTTTGGAGGAAAAACAATGACACATGGATCTAGTGGCAGATACTGGACAGAGAAGACAAACAAAAGGTCAACTAATCAGAGTGTTTCTGGATTGGAATAAGAGTGACACTGGCCCATGTTTTCTATCACTTTATAATTACACAAGCTAATAGGATTCATTCCATCACACTTTTCCCCAGCTTTTACAAACTGATAATGGGATAGAATTTTCATCAAAACTCAGCCAGGTGTGGTGGCTCATGCCTGTAATCCTAGCACTTTGGGAAGCTAAGGCAGGTGGATCATCTGAGGTCAGGAGTTCAATACCAACATGGATAAACCCCATCTCTACTGAAAATACATAATTAGCTGGGTGTAGCTGTATCCCAGCTACTCAGGAGGCTGAGGCAGAACAATCAGTTGAACCCGGGAGGCAGAGGTTGCAGTGAGCCAAGATCATGCCATCGCATTCCAGCCTGGGCAACAAGAGTGAAACTCAGTCTCAAAAAAAAAAAATTGTTTTCCATGCAAAACTCACAAATAATGAAAAAAGTATCAAGCTATTGCATTAAGACTACAAGTCACAGCAGCAACATTTACAAATACTTTTAAACTAGGAGATATTCAAAGACCCCACACACTACAGGTTTTGAAATGCAAGAGTTTTGGAGGAGACATACCCCTACTCCCTCTTTTTGTTCTGGGTTTAGGATAGAGACCATGGTTCGGATCTCTGTTTGTCCATCTTTGACCGAAGGGCTGGGTCACAGCCAAGTGACTCCGAGCCAAATGCTGGCAGTCGATGGCAGTAAGATGCTTCCGCTTAAACCGTCTCACTGTTTCGTACCAGCAGGTAGAAGAAAGGGGATATTCATTAGTTATCACTGATTGTACAAGCTAGCCAGCAAATTATACTCAAGTTTCTGCACAGTGACACGATTCGGTCAACACCCCAGCCAACCCTTCTCCTCTCCCCTTGACCACCAACTTTGTCCTTTCACAGTTTCTTAGCATTTTTCTCCCTTAGAATTGAAGAAAGAATCCTAAGTAACATTTTGGATCTTAAGATGACTTTTTTTTCTACTTATACTTTCTAGAAGCCTTGATCATGAAATGCTCATTTAAGAAAAAGCTGTGGCTGAGCATGCTGGCTCATGCCTATAATCCCAGAACATTAGGAGGCGGAGGTGGGTGGATCACTTGAGGCCAGGATTTGGAGATCAGCCTGGCCAACGTGGCAAAACTCCGTCTCTACTAAAAATACAAAAATTAGCTGGGTGTGGTGGCGCATGCCTGCAATCCCCAGCTGCTTAGGAGGCTAAGGCAAGAGAATCACTTGAACCCTGGAGGTGGAGGTTTCAGTGAGCCGAGATCACACCACTGCACTCCAATCTGAGCAACAGAGCAAAAAAAGCTGTCATTAGTGGATATACTGAGGTTTGGCATCTTTTCCTTAACTTTATACAGGCCACTTATGTTTCTATAATAACCAAAAATATTTGGGAATTGGCTATAGTTTTTAAGTAATAAAAAAACTTTTATAACATTCTTTTTTGTGAAATGGTTAAAGTTTTTTTTTAATTGTAGTCAAAAGCACATAACATGAAAAGCACATAACCAGAAGCAAAACATTGTGATAATATGCAAATTTCTTGAGAGAACCAAAGGGCACACATCTCTCCACCCCCAGAGCACCTCAGTACTGAGAACTGACTTGAAAGGAGAGGATAGAATCCTCCAGCCCCCAAATGGAAGAGAATCCAATTCCTTTTCAGGACCGTTAGAGGAGAAAACTTCACATCTTCCCTTAGCAATACACTACAGCAGCAGTTGCGCCTAGAATTTTGTTTCAACAGTACTGAAATACTTGGTTTTGTATTACTCATCTTCTTTCTGGTAAGTCTTGTCCACATGTAACCAAGATTCTCCATGCTTCTGTATCTGTTACTGCATGTAAGATCTAGCTACCTCCTTATGTCATTAAACTCTGAAATATAACATACACACTTCTTAAAAATAAGAATCAGGCTTAGCACGGTATCTCATGCTTGTTATCTCAGCACTTCGGGAGGTCAAGGCAGGTAGATCACCTGAGGTCAGGGGTTCAAAACCAGCCTGGCAAACATGGTAAAACCCTGTCTACTAAAAATACAAAAATTAGCCAGGTGTGGTGGTGCACGTCTGTAATCCCAGCTACTCAGGAAGCTGAGGCAGGAGATCACTTGAACCCGGGAGGCAGAAGTTAGTGAACTGAGATCAAGCCACTGCACTCCAGTCTGGGTGACAGAGTAAAACTCCATCACACACACACAAAAAAGTTAGCCTATACAGGAGATGGTCAAAAGAGAATAGAATCAGGTTCTATGAGTATCATATTTTCACAGGTCCTAAAAATACTCCAGTAGGCTCGGCATGTTGGCTCATGCCTGTAATTCCTGCACTTTGGGAAGCCAAGGTGGGTGGATCAAGACCAGCCTGGGCAACATGGCAAAACCTAGTCTCTACTGAAAATACAAAAAAATTTAGCCACGCATGGTGGTGCATGCCTGTAATCCCAGCTACTCAGGAGGCTGAGGCAGAGAATCTCTTCGAACCTGGGAGGCAGATGTTGCAGTGAGCTGAGGTTGTGCCACTGTACTCCAGCCTGGGCAACTGTCTCAAAAAAAAAAAAACAGACTTTTCCAAAATCAATTCTACACACAAAAATCGTTCTGTGAGCCCCTTTGAAAGAACACAGCAGACATTCTAAATATCTGAACTCAGAAGCAGGGTGGAACCCATGAGTGCCAAGCCCTAGCACTCAGATACACCCACTCTCGTGAAAGCAGCCCAGTACAGGGCAGTGAGTGGGCACAGGGCCTGATGGGAGAGCTGGGCTGGAGCCCTCAGCTGGCCACCTGGTAACTCTATGACTCCAGGTCACCTCAGGTCTCTAAATCTAATAGGTCTACGGCCATACCACCCTTAATGCGCCTGATCTTGTCTAAGTCTGATAGGTATCATCAGGAGCAGATGAGAAAATACACCCAAAAATGTCTGTCAAACTATAAAACTCCATGCAAACTTACCTGTTACCTCTATTTAACAAGGCTTATCTGAGTAGCTTGCATGAGACACTGAAACCTCTTTTAAATTATAAAGATGCCACCTAATGGCAAAACAGGAAATGTATTAGCAGCCCAATTATAGCCAATTCTGTATTACTGGAAACATACCTTTTTTTTTTAACTCCAAGCTGTATTCGTTCATTCCTGAATACCTTTCTAACCTAAAGCAGTAACATGTCTCGCTTATTATGAACAGAAAACCAAATACCCCCTCCACTTTGATGCTTTTGCGCTGGTTTGTGCTGGTTCTGTAATGTTGCTGACCAGTTTCTTAGACGAAAACAACAAATCCACTTATTCACAAAGAAACAAGTATGAATGTGAAGTTCTTCTAAATTAAAAAACCAAATTTGAAGTTTTCTATATGGGAAAGAAAACATAAAGTCTTGTTCTCTTTTTAAAAAGTAAGACATGAAATTTTATTTCCTGTTTAAACCCCTTTGTATTTCAAATACAGCCCAAGGACTATTTTGCCTGAACGGGGACCTGTGGGCATAGTGGCAAGAGAGACATGGTAGAGCTGCAACATGGCTTCCAGAACACCAGAAAATAATCCCGGGGAGGGGCTCCACACAAAGCTCCATGGCAGGAGCAGCTTCAGGAGACCAGGCAGCAAATCCACAGGCCCTACAGATCCAAGAGAGTGACTCTTGCCTGCTTTTCTCTCTCCTCAAACAGTCCCAATTGCTTCAGAGCTGGTCAGTACAGTATCTACAATTAGAACTGGAGACACAATGTGTCCTGCTGAAGGGTAAGGAAAAAAGGAAAAAATAAATAACTGGAGACACTCACTGAAGAAAGTTACCAACGGTGAGTATCTCACTTAAGTAGGAGGTGAACATCTACTGCCAAACTGGCCTGGAGAGGAAAAGCTTTCATGGATAAAATCATGAAGAAAATAAAACAAAACAAAAAACCAAGAAGGAGCAAGACCAACATCAAAGCACTCAAATCTGAAACCCGGGACCTCAGGCCAGCTGCAGGCCTGCTTAGCTGAATGGGTGTGTCAGGTCGCAGAAGGCTTCTGAAACTCAATGAAAAGGCACATAACCAGTGAGAAAATTAGGCTCAGTTGGAGGGTCTGATGCCCACCCAAATCTATGACAGCCTTCTAAATTTGGCTTTTGGAAACAGCTACAAACTAAGGCTGGCAGATCTGTACAGAAAAGGTACTTACACATGCAGGATGAACCTTGGAATGTTTCTTGTGAATATGTAAAAATTTCTTTATCGGGGCCTTCTGCAGTCACTGAAGTGTGACAACGGTGCATTGATCATGACCATCAACTAGATGGAGATGTCTCAATCACATGCCTGAGAGTCGAAAAGGCAATAAGCATGCTCCAAGGTGAGCAGCTAGCCCACCTCACTCACTGCTGTATCCTCTGTATGTAGACAGCGTGAGCCAGACACATAGTCTGTGCCATGGACTGAATGTTCATGTACCTGAAAATTCATGCACTGAAATCCTCACCCCACAGGGTGATGGTATGAAAAGGTGGGGCTCTGAACCAGGCATGATGGCTCATGCCTGTAATCTCAGCACATTGAGAGTCCAAGACAGGTAGATCACTTGAGGTCTGGAGTTCAAGACTAGCCTGGCCAACATGGTGAAACCCCATCTCTACTAAAAATACAAAACTTAGCCAGGCATGGTGGGCAGGCATCTGTAACCCTAGCTACTCAGGCGGCTGAGGCCTGAGAATCATTTGAACCCAGAAGGTGGAGGTTGCAGTGAGCCAAGATTGTGCCACTGCACTCCAGCCTGGGCAACAGAGCCAGATTCAGTCTCAAAAAAAAGGTGAGGCTCTGAGAATTGATAAGGTCATGAGGGGAGAGTCCCCACACATGGGATTAGTGCTCGTACAAGAGAGGTTCCATAGAACTCCCTTACTCCTGCCACCATGTGAGGACGAAAAGAGAAGGCGCTGTCTATGAACCAGGAAGCAGCCCTCACCAGACACCAAATCTGCTGGCACCTCGATCTCGGACTTCCAGCCTCCAGATCTGTGAGAAACTTCTGCTTATAAGCTCAGTTATGGTATTTTGTTATACCAGCCCGAATGGACTGATGCAGCAATCCATTCAATGTTCTACGAATACTGAGTGCATCCTGGAGGAGGAGGAGCAGGGAGGAGAGTTTGGTTGGGAGGTGCAGGAGGGTACGCTCAACCCCTAGGAATGTACTGTAGAACTGCTCCCACAGGGAGACCTCCCTGGTACCTCACAACAGACTGACAGAGAACATCAAAAATGTTCAGTCCGAAAAGGAACTACTTTGGAAAAGGTAATTATGAACAGGAGAGATTATTATTTATGTATTTATCTCATAAAATACATCTGAATCTAAAACGCTTGAGAAGATTAAGTGTTTGCAGAAATCTAACAAAGAAACAGGAGTAACAGAAAGAGCTAATGGGAGTGCTGGAACACCGTGTTCTGCTTCCGAGGAGTTCCAGTATATTCCAGTGTGTTCTGGCATGAAGCCACCCTGGAAGGAGCTGAGGTTCAGCACTGGGGGAAGGACCCTAGACTGGCAATCTGGCCTCTATATAGGTAAGATGAGATCTTAGGTAAGATACAGGTAAGATGAGTTACTGTATCTTAGGTAACTAAGGGGTAGAGTTGGTACTTTCATTGGATTTTTATTGGTACTTTTATTGAATCCCCCACCCCTTGGATTTACTGGATATATTTATCAAAAATAAGTTTTCTGACATCAGCTGAGGGTCAAGAAAACTAAACTATCTCTGGTCTCACAGACAGGTGCTGTGATGCCCTGAACTGGGAGCCAGGAGCCCTGTGTCCACCTCCTCTGCAGTTATACCCATTACACTCTACATTCCCCTAAAGCCCCTCCGCGGCTGTGGGGTGCAGCAGAAGACCTCCACTTGGCAGGTATATTCATCACCAAAGCCTTAACTTATGAAAATGAGCATTATAATAACCTGCCATGCTGAATTCAGAGAATGAGACAATATATAAGTACTCGAGCCACCCACATTGAGGGTGACAACACCTATCTCTAAATCTTCATCAATACCTAGCAACAGAAGCGTCAGAAGAATTATGTGACTATCACACCAATCCGAGTGTCTCCTAAAAGGCTCATCAGTTTTATTTTAATAGCATTAGCATGCTTGCTAAATGGTTATAAATAAAACCAAAACACTACACTAGAATTCTAATCACCCTTCTATTCTTAATACCTTTTTAAAAAGCAATTCAAAAATAACTTTATCAAAATAAAGATGCTCAAATGCTACCTCTTCCATAAAAATCCTCCTTCCCTGAGTCACCCAAACCTCATGGTACGCCTCCCTCCTTACACAAGTGCACTTTACACCTCCCGTAAAGGGCATTTATTGTGAGAAGCTGCTTGTGATTCTTCAGGAGTGAAGTTAGAGTGTGGCACGGTGAACACACACAGATAAAGGGAAGCTGTGTCTAAACTAGCGGTTCTTGGGGGTGCAGAGATCAGAATCACTTATGGGGCTTTGCAAACTCTACAAGGCTCCCAAAGTGGTTGAAATTGGTCTCCCTACACACCAAATTGGGCATGTGTGCCCCACCCTTGGAGACTCTCTTCCACAATGACCAACAGAAATGTGTTAGAGCCCTCAGGTGTCAGGACAGAAAAACCAGAATGTACCCAAACCATTATGTCAAACGGAATGTTCCCCAGACTTAAGTAAGCTCATTCCCACACTGCCTTTTCTGTGACAGCTTTCTAACAGTGTGACTTCTCGGTCCTCCACTTCAGAGGTCCCCATTCTAGGACCCACCTCTTTGCTAACCCTCAGCTTTTAGCCCTAACCCAATGGTTCCTGGCCTTTGCTGACTTCAGAGTGGTCATGATCTAGAGTTTGGCCCTCCACCACCCCTCAAATCTCTTCACCCTGATGACAGTCTATCCCCTCCCAGCCAACTCTGACCCACACCTCGCTCTAGTGAGATCCCCTGATGGAGAGGAGACCCTTATCAGTCTCCCCGAAATGAGTCCTTACAAAAACTCTACTACTGGGCAGTAAAAGGAAGGAACCACGTCTATCACCTCACCCGTCAAAGTGCACAAGGTGGAAATAACAGATACTCTAGCACTTCGCAGTGAGAACTACATGTCTGCTACTCCTCCACTGTGTTTTCATTTGCCTGGCTTCTTTTGTGTAATCTCCTTTATTGAAAAACAACTTACAAAACAAGTCACAGAAAGTGAAACTAAGTGTTTCAGGTTTTGCTGCAAAGAATGTTGCTGCTCTTCTCCCTGAGCACACAGCCAGGCTCTGCTTCCCAGTCCTGTGTGCAGGTGGATGTTGCCGTACCTCTGGGCGCCAGCCAATGGAAAGGGAGCAACGGCAGCGTGCGCCTCTTCCAGGCCTGCCCTCCACTCTTCTCTTCCCCCTAACTGGGAAGCTGATTCCCAGGACATCCTTAGAAGCTGGGTGTTCAAAACAGAAGAACCTCCAGCAGCCTCAATCCTCGGACTACTGCTTTAAAGAGAGCCCTCCCCACAGCCACACACGCAAATTGCAACTACCTCATGACCTACCTGCAGCCTCCTTACACTGCTATGGGATTGAAAAATAAACTTCTATTGTGAGGTCATGACATGTCTGGATCTATTTGTTACTACAGCAAAGCTTACCCTAGCCATTGAGGATCATTTGAAATTGATACCAAATAATTTCCTTTCTTTCCCTACCTTTACTAATCAGAACTCATACCAAAAAGTATGTTAAAACTTAAGAGGTTACAGACCTAAATGGATAAGATGAAGACAATAAGTACCTAGAATTCCCAGAAGGAAAAATTATTAAATAATTGCTCTTTAAAAAAAAAAATCAAATTGTCTCTGGCACAAAGTACCTGACTGGAGAAACTACTATAATACCATACCCAAGTTTAACAAAGATCCACAGAGGGCAGTTTTGCTAATCTGGACAAGTTTCGGAGTCAGCTAATTAGGTCAGTTTCCTGGTCAGCTTCCCACATGCCTCTTACTCTCAGGGCGCTCTGTGAAGACCAGCAAGTGGGCATTTGTCCTCTAGCATCCCCTATGGAGACGGCCCAGGGGCCCCGCAATGTAGCCCATTAGGACAATGACTCAGGCACTTGACAGGTCCAATGGCAGCCTGTGAAAAGGGACTAGTCCAATTTCAATCATTAACTGTGTTATCTCTCAACTCCAGCATCATAAAAGTAATCACTCAAGCCAAGAAGCACTTCAAAGGAACGGAACCACCCCCTAGAGTCGAAATACTTGTAACAATTCTTTGTGTAAGTGTGCATTTAATATGGATCTTACACAAATTATTGTTTTAATATAATTTTATTGTATTACATATTATATTAATAACAATTATTTGTATAAGTGTATATTTAATATGTCTTCCATCCCAGACTGAAAGGTCTCTGGTCTAGTGGGAAGGAGTAGAGAGGAACTTACGCCCAGCATGCAACACATGTTGTTTCCTAAATAATTGCTGATTAAAGGAACACACGCACAGCTACAGTCCTTCCTTCTCAAGTGTAGGCCGTCTTCCTCGGCTTTGAAGCTCTGAACTATCTTATAGCTCCTAAGTGCTTTACAGCTTCTGCAGTTCTTGCCTACATTCTCATTTGACCGTCAGAGCAATCCTACAATTGTGCCATGATTAAACTGGGACGCAGAGAAGACTCGCCTGAAGTCACCTTATAGCTTGTGAGTGACAGCACCAACACCAAGAACCCGGGTCTTCTGACTCCCCAGTCCAGTGTACTTCCTACTGTGACATTCTTCTCTCTGTATCTAGAAAGCTTAAAAGCAGCTTCTGAAAGTCTCAAGTTTAATTTCCAAATTACATTTTTTTAATCATTGTGAAATGTCAGAACTGAAGAAATTGAAAAGTATTTGGAAAACATAACTACAAAGAAAATACCACTAAATGCTGTAGACTCAAAATGGAAAAAAATTCAAAATATTGTGTCCCTATTAGCTCTGAAAGAAACGAATGCAGAAAGCAAGCAAAATACAGCTCCAGCTCCTTCCCCGGGCATTCACGGATGCAGAGGCAGGCTACCACAGCCTGCTTCTCCAGGAATCCAAAAGGTCCCAGGCAGTAAGCTCAATCTCCCCTGGATCCTCTCACCTCCGAGATAGCTGTGACTCCCTTGGAGACAGCACTCATGTATGACAGCCAGCAAGGATGGCCGGGCTTTCTGTTCTATGTTTCTCATAAGGAAAGGAAGGAATGTTTGAAAAACAAGAGAAGGATCAGTATTTATGGTCTAGAATATAATTTTATATATTTAAAAGACTTTTTCTACAGTCAATTCATTCCACATAAAACTACTTTTATGTATCTGCTATGTCCCAGATTCATTACAAACTCTACGAGGGCTTTGTCTTGTGGTATCCTTGGTGTTAAATGCTATTTTAGACAGTAGTGATACAAAAGTGAATAAGCCTGCCCATAAGACGGCCACCAAAACAAACACAAGTTACTAAACATAAAGCAATATAAAAATAACATAAATGCATGCATGAAGTGTTATGATAGTAAAGAAACGTAAATAGAGTTAGGCACGTTGAAAAAGGCTTTAAGAAGAGTTGAGCCTGGAAAGAATCATGGGATTCAGTAAGGCAGAAAGAAACAATGTGTGTAAAAATACAGAGGCATGAACAATGCACTGGTGTGGCAGGAAAGCTGGGTTTCATCAGCACAAGAGGCTCCCTGATGAGGAATGACAGGAGACAAAGCTGGAAAAGGAATTTGGAGCCACAGACTACAAAGGTCCTTAAACATAATGCTAAATTGGGCTTCAATAAAAGAAATTGGACTTTATCAGGTAGGTATCATTCAATTTTTTTTTTTTTTTTTTTTTTTTTTTTTTTTTGAGACAGACTCTCACTGTCTCTGATCCAGGCTGGACTGCAATAGCACAATCTCAGCTCACTGTAACCTTCGACTCCTGGGTTCAAGCAATTCTCCTGCCTCAGCCTCCTGAGCACCTGGGATTACAGGTGCACATCACCATCCCCAGCTAATTTTTTTTATTTTAGTAGAGACAGGGTTTCACCATGTTGCCCAGGCTAGTCTCGAACACCTGAGCTCAAGCAGTCCACCCACCTCAGCCTCCCCAAGTGGTAGCATGACAGGTGTGAGCCATCACACCCGGCCTCATCCAATTTACACTTTGGGGCAGTGACTCGAGAGAGGATAGAAGCTGGAGAGACATGGAGATTGTCAGGAAAACAAGTCAGAAAGCCACCGTACCAACCTATGTGAGAGCTGGCAAAGGCCTGAGAGCAGCAGACATTCGGCAGAGAGGTCAAGTGAATAAGAACACAGCTTTTTCTGACAAGACTGAATGAGAAAGACAAAAGAGAAAGAGCAACAGGACAACTGACATTTCTAGTAGAACGTTAAAAGAGATGTCAATATCATTAAAAAGTGAAGGAACAAGAGACGGTGTTTTTGTTTAAGTCACTTTTTCCGCAGAGTGAGACGGAGGCCTAAAGTCCTAGTTTTAAAAATAATGTTTTGTTTTAAGTTATCTGTGGAACACCATGTTTAAGCTCCAGGAGGTCCTCTGAAATAAGAGACTGGTCTTCAAAAGGCATGTAAGTGACAGTTGCAGATACACGATTTGAGATGCTTTCTAAAAGTAGGTAATTTCACAGCCAGAAAGGCAAAGATGGAATCCAAATTCAGTTTCCAAATAAAATCAGCCTAGGAGGGATAGAGGAATGGGCTAAGCAGAGAAAAGATGATGGCAACAAACCCAAAATTAGAATTCTAAATCTAATACCAATAGTGGTATCTACACACACTCACAAATCACAAAATATGTCATATGATGAGCATACCTATGGGCATGGCTGAATGCAGCACACCCATGAAAAACAAGAGAAAAAGGAAAGATAGCCAGGGAGCAAGTCGGCACCAATGACGACTACATGTGAAGTGACAGTAAAGGCCAGACCACAAACTCCAAACGCCTGCACAAAGGAAATGAGCAGCCCAACCGGAAAACGGCAAGACCCAGGAAACAACCCCATCCATTAGCTTACTGTGCAGATTCCATCCCTCTAAACAGAGTTTTAGCCCCAGAAAATCACAGGGGCTGTGGGACAGATTCACATACAGTATCACTTAGTTATTCAAAGAGGGATACAGACCAACATAAGTTCACAGAGAAGGCAGAAGAGGCAGAATTGAATGTGGAACACCAATGAAGTAACCAATTATCCTGGATTCAAATATTCCAACCTAGCTAGGCACGGTGGCTCATGCCTGTAATCCCAGCATTTAGGAGGCCAAGGTAAGTGGATCACTTGAGGCCAAGAGTTTAAAGACCAGCCTGGCCAACATGGTGAAACCTCATCTCTACTAAAAAATACAAAAAATCAGCCAAGCATGGTGGCACACACCTGTAATCCCAACTACTTGGGAGGCTAAGGCAGGAGAATCGCTTGAACCCAGTAGGCAGAAGTTGCAGAAAGCAAAGATTAGGCCACTGCACTCCAGCCTGGATGACTGAGCGAGATTCAGTCTCAAAAAATACATATATTCCAACCTACTGTGAAGCCCTGTGTCACAATTATGTTTTAAAAACAGGGAAACTAGAGACATAATGCAAGAGAAGATACAGTCATCTGAAACTGGAAGGGGAGCAGGGGTAAAAGCAACAAGTACGAAGCTACAAGATGCCTCAACTTCCAGTCTGCACTAACTTCAACAGCAGCAGTCAGAACATTGCTTGGCACACCCTACACTTTTGTGCATTTCAAACAACTTTTATGCCTTTTTTTAAAATTTTTTTGAGAGACAAGGCACGACAGCACAATAACCTCAGCAAAAGCTGATACTTAAGTAATTCTGTCTCCAACGGCTATCCACAACACTGTTACCTTAACCAAACTGAATCTGCTTATGAGTAAAATGGACTTATCTTCATGGGCCCATTCCAGAAGTCTTTTCATTTATCTCTGCTTATTTTATCACAGAGGCACACGCTACCATCCTGCCTTCCAGAAGACTTTTATTATCTATAATTCTGTAAGAGAGTCACTGACTTCGTTAGGCCTTCACTTCCCCACCTGTAAAACCTGACTGATGCCTTACAGGGTTGTTTGTGGACCAAAAAGTACAATAAAAAATGTAAACGGTACTCGTTTTTAGGTCTGGCAAACAGGAGCGACTCCCATGCTACCCGCTAAAGGGACTGAAAACGGAGCGGTGAAGTGACTGGCACCTTATCAGGTCCGGTGAGGAATCCAACGTCTACTGACCTCTTCCATCACTCACCGCCTGCCCAGCTCTCGCCGTGCCCTCCACCAGCGCCAGGCCTCCCACATCGCCTTAGGCTTCCCATGCTCAAGTGAGGGGCAGAGAGACTACCGACGATACAGGGACAGAGAGCAGCGGAAAATGACTTGCCCAAGGTCAAAACGTCAGAGCGGACGGGAAAGCTCGGCCTTCCAGCAGCCGAGGCCACGTCCCCGCGTGTGCCCCTCCAGCCCGGAGGAACCACACGCTGCGCCTTCCTGGCCTTGGGGGCACTGCGGGGGCCGCTCCTGGCCAAGCTCAGAGAGCTCCCTGGCCTCCCCCGCGCACCCCTGCCGCGCCCTCCACCTGCTCACTGCCCGGGAGGCCGAGCCCCCACGCCCGCGTTCTCCCGAGCCCGGCCCCGCGCCCCAGGAGCCCCCACAGCCCGACCCCGGGCCCGGACCCCCGGCGCAGGACCCCGAAGGTTAAGTTTTCTACATCGTGGAGCCCCTCCCACGCTCCCTGCCACGTCTGCGGCCTCACGCACTGTGGCGCTCCGGACCCGGGCCCCGCCGCCACCGCCGGGCTAGCGCCGCCGGCCGCCCAGCCCAGCGTCCCCCGGCAGCGAGCTCCTCCTCTGGTCGGGACTAGGAACCCGAGACGGCCGCTGACTTCCTCCGCGAGCTCCGCCCCGCCGCAGCCCCGGGAAGCGCCCGCCGCCGGAGCCGGACAGACGGCCCCCATGGCCAATCGGAACTCGAGACCGGAGTGGGGGGGGGGGGGTGCTGACGGACGGTCCCTATGGCCAATAGAAATGCGCAATTGGTGGAGGCGAGTCCACTGTATCGAGCCACGCCCCATCTGCGCTTCCGCTCGGGCAGGGGAGGAGCGAGGAAACTTTCCCAGAGTTCCTTCGAGCTCCCCGGGTCCCCGCGGAGCTGCGGCCGTCAAGGGGCGGGGACGGGGGTGGAGCGCTGGAACGCCGGCCCCGAGCAGCTGGTGGCTGGGGCGTCCCTGCGGAAGCGTGCGGGGCTGGTCACGCTCGGGCCCCGCTGCGTCTGGAGCCACCCTGCCCGGCGTGGGACGAGGCCGTGCGCGCCCTCCCAGACCCTCCGCTTCGGGAATTCGCAGAGGAGCGGCTCTCCCCACTCTCTCACATGTTCCGCGCCGAATCACGCGCGAGCCGCGGCAGCTTCAGGATGGCGGACGCAAGCGCTCCCGGATCCCCAGGTCCCTCCGCCCCCCTGGAGCGTGGTCACCCCGGACCGCCCTGTCTCTGAGGAAAAACCGCCCCGAGCCCGGGACCGCGGCTTCTCTCACGCGGGGCGGGCCGGGAGTGTGAGGGGGCCGCCCGCCTGGATACCAGGCCGGAGGCGTGAGGGGGCTGCTCTGCCGGGACTGGGACACGCGGGGCTGTGCGGGGCGGGTCGCGGGAAGAGCCAGAAGGTCCCCTTTGCCTTCGGCTTCTCCCTGCTCGGCCGCCGGTGTCCCGCCCGCTGCCGCCCCGCACAGCCTGGCCCAACCCGAGGCGATGGCGCAGCCGCGGGACCCGCGGCGCCTCTTTAGGTTGGTGCAGGAGGGCCGGCTACGCGCCCTGCAGGAGGAGCCGCAGGCGGCGGCGGGCTGCCCGGGGCCAGCCGGGGATACCCTCCTGCACTGCGCCGCGCGCCACGGGCGTCGGGACGTGCTGGCCTATCTGGCCGAGGCCTGGGGCATGGACATCGAGGCCGCCAACCGAGACTACAAGCGGCCTCTGCACGAGGCGGCCTCCATGGGCCACCGGAACTGTGTGCGCTACCTGCTGGGCCGGGGCGCAGCGGTCGACGCGCTGAAGAAGGCCGACTGGTAGGTGCAGGGCGGAAAGACACCCCGACTCCCTCTCCCCGCAGAGTCGTAGCGAGTTCCCTGTGCGTCTCCGTTCCGTTGGACACCGTAGCTGTTCTCAGCTCCTAGTTCTCACCCCAGGCCTACTTGGCGGCCGGGACCACCTGCCCAACTTGCCTTTAAAACGCACACGACCTGCAGAGTCCCTCCTTCTGCCCTTATAAGTTAACTGGTCAAGGCAGTCACCTCCCTTTCTAAAGCACAGAGTAGTGTAGAATATAACCAAAGAGAATGTCACCAATGAATTGTGTGTGCTGCAAATAGCTCTGGATGCGATGTTCTGGGGACATTTAGCTAACTTACTTCTGCACCAATGCATTGTTTCAGTTGACATTGCTCCGATCAATATGCTTGTTCCGAATTCCTCAGCTATACACTCGTGTGTGTGTAGAGCACTGTGCCATTGTATCCCATATGTGTAGCCTTGCATCACCACCACCACCGCAGAGACACTGTACTGCACCATCACACACGCCAATTGCCTTTTCTTGGTTAGATTGACACTGATTTTGGTACTCTCTAGGTCAGGTTCCTAGAGGGTGTGAACCTCTGCAGGAAAATAGGGAAGTACATCTCATCCACTGGGTCAGGGGAATAGACCTGGTTATGTTTTGAGGGTTGTCTGTGAGTTTTCTTGGCTCTGTCCCAATTCACTGCTATCCTGTAAACTAGCTCCTAAGCAGCTTTGTCTCCCAGGTATCCCTCCTCTAGGTACACATTCGTCGCAATCATTTTCCCCTTATAATTTGTCCCAGTGTCTTCACAGAAGGCACAGACGTTGCCAGTCTTCCTACCTCCCGGACCCCTGAATCCTCTAGGTTTTCCATCCATGCAAAGGATATATGTGTTTTGAAGACCTGGCCTCTTGCTTCTCATGTCTCAGCTGCTTCCATCTGACAGCTTCTCCTTGTTGGCCTTAGGACTCCTCTGATGATGGCCTGCACAAGGAAGAACCTGGGGGTGATCCAGGACCTGGTGGAACATGGCGCCAATCCACTCCTGAAGAACAAAGATGGCTGGAACAGTTTCCATATTGCCAGTCGAGAAGGCGACCCTCTGATCCTCCAGTACCTGCTCACTGTTTGCCCAGATGCCTGGAAGACAGAGAGTAATATCAGAAGAACTCCTCTGCACACTGCAGGTACAGCCTACAGTTCTGCAGACATGCAGGTACACAGATGTAGGTGCTTCACCCAGCATTGCCCGACCTTATCTTCAGGTCACCCACAGGGGAAAGGAGGATTTTGGAAAACAGAAGGCAGAGAATAAGAGCATCTAGTTGGGCCAGGCGAGGTGGCTTATACCTGTAATTCCAGCACTTTCGAAGGCCGAGGCGGTGGATCACCTGAGGTCAGGAGTTCAAGACTGGCCTATCCATTATGGTGAAGCCCTGTCTCTGCTAAAAATGCAAAACAGCCGAGCTTGGTGGCGGCTGCCTGTACTCCCAGCTACTCGAGAACTCAGGAGGCTGAGGCAGGAGAATGGCTTAAACCCGGGAGGTGGAGGTTGTAGTGAGCCAAGATCACCCCATTGCACTCCATCGTGGGGCAACAAGAGTAAAACTCTGTCTCAAAAAAAAAAGCACCTAGGGGCCTTTTGGAATATAATCAATTTCTTCTTTTTTTTGAGACAGAGTTTTTCTTTTGTTGCCCAGGCTGGAGTGCAGTGGTGCAATCTCAGCTCACTGCAACCATCACCTCCCAGGTTCAAGTGATTCAGGCGTGCCTCAGCCTCCTGAGTAGCTGGGATTACTGGAGCATGCCACCATGCCCGGCTGATTTTTATATTTTTGGTAGAGATGGGAGTTCACCATGTTGACCACGCTGGTTTTGAACTCTTGACCTCAAGTGGTCCATGCACCTTGGCCTCCCAAAGTGCTGGGATTATGGGGGTGAGCCACCGCGCCCAGCCTGTAGTCTAGAAAATCTACAGTGATTATACTCTAGCCACAGCTGGCAATTAGTGACCAAGGAATCCTTTCTAAAACTTTGCAAATAAGTAGAAAAGTTTTTTTTAGCTGATGAATTATTTTACCAGTTTTCCCCAGGAGAAGCAATCAGCACTCCATCATTCACCCAAAATAATGGAAGACAAATAGTCATAACCTTTGAGTATAGTTACTTTTAGTAGGGGAATTAAATTCCAGGCTATTTGGTCATGGATTGCTGTTAAATGTTTTGAAATTCCTGGGCAAAAATGGGCTAGCCTTGGGTATTCACAACACAGAAGTGTAAGTTTAGGTTTGAAAGTTTCCCATGAAAGTGTGTATAAACGCATAAAGATAAGATAATCAGGTGTCAGCTGTGTACATGTAAAGTGAAAACATTATTGTTCACCACTTCAGTTAAATGTTTATTTTTGTCTGATAGTAACAAAATACCCAATTTAATGACTCCTTCTTGTAAGTTATTACTAATAGAATGGGGCAGAGAACAGAGGCAGGAGGCAGGAAGCATTTTATATGTGCACTAAAAAGCTCTAATTCTCAGCTTTCTCCTCCCAGCAATGCATGGCCATTTAGAGGCAGTCAAGGTGCTTCTTAAGAGGTAAGAATAATACAGCAAATAGGGGAAAATATTTGCTAACTATGAGAGTTAATATCAGTGCTACATAAAGAGCTCAGATAGATTTTTAAGAAAGAAACTAGGCTTTCAAAAGAAAAATGAACAAAAGACATAAGCAGATAAAGAATATGAAACAAAAATAATTAACAAATATCTGGGGGAAATATTTACAATGGCAAAATCATCCATTTTTCTGTTTTTTTCAACAAGCATTTATACATTCATTTAGTGCTTAATATAAAGTAAGCCCTGTACCAGGTGCAGGGGCCACAACAGAAGCAAGACACATGTAGTTTCTACCCTCCTGGAACTCACAGACTGGCAGGAAAGACCGTGAAGGAGTCCCAAAAGTCTGGTGTGTATTACAAGGACTTGCAGGATCCCTGCAGAACAAATAACAGGAAGACCCAATTCGGCTTAAGAGTAAAGACTCACAGTGCTAATGTTTAAGCTGTGACCTGAAGGAGAAAAAGAAATGAGCTGAAAGTATGAGCAAGGGAGCATTCCAGACAGCAATAACAGCACTCACCCATGCTCCAAACTGGGAAAAAGTGTGGTACGTTTAAGAAACCGAAAGGTGTCTAGAATATACTGCGGCCTGAACAGTGAAGGGGAGGGAGAATGAATACTATGAGCCACATTAAGGATTTTCCTTTTTTTTTTTTCTTTTCGAGATGGACTTTCGCTCTTGTTGCTCAGGCTGGAGTGCAATGGCACAATCTCAGCAGCTCACTGCACCTCCTGGGCTCAAGCCATTCTCCTGTCTCAACCTCCCAAGTAGCTGGGATTGCAGGTGCACGCCACCCCACCCAGCTAATTTTTCATATTTTTGGTAGAGACAAGGTTTTACTATGTTGGCCATACTGGTCTTGAACTCCTGACCTCAGTTGAATCATCCATCTCAGCCTCCCAAACTGCTGGAATTACAGACGTGAGCCACTGTGCCTGGCTGGGACACAGATGTCTAAAATATTTTGGCTGTGGAATTGAGGGATGGTGGTAATCATTTGATTATAAAGGATGAGGGAAAGGCACTGGCAAGGGGTGACTTCAGGGCCTCTGGTGCAGGAAGCTGAAGACACCAAGTGCTGTCAAATGGGATGGAGAAGGTCAGAGGAGCAGCTGGTCTGCTGGGGAAGACCATCATGCTCCTGAAGGCCTAGTCCTCAGTTCAGACACAGATGGAGGAAAAGAGAGAGAGAGCTCCACACTCACAGGTCGTTTGCACACATGCAGTCCACCCGCAGGTAATCAGGTGTCAACTGTCCCCTGGGTTTAAGGTGGTAAATTTTCTTAGCTCTTACTTGGGTTTCTGGCTCCAGGTGCCAATATGAACCAGACTGCAGAGACAACTGTGGCGTCACCCCTTTGATGGATGCAATCCAGTGTGGTCACATCGACATCGCTAGGGTGCTCCTCAGTGAACATAGGGTATCAAAATGGTTTTGTTTTTACTCTTTTCTTTTGGTTCTTGCTACAAACTTTATGTCATAGGATAAGCAGAGCACATTGTTATTCAGATCCCATGTTCCATTCCCAGCCCCTCCAAACTCCCTCTCTGGGACCTGGTAACCTCTTTAAGCATTAGTGTTCCCATCTGTAAAATGGAGACAAACTTAGTTTCTTCAGAAAGTTTTATAAGGATTAAATAATGTAACGTACAGAAAGCAGTTAGCAAAGTACTCAGTAAATGGTAGCTGCTTGATAGCAGTAATAACAACAAACTGTCTCTGCTCATAGTGCTTTTGGCAGCGTAGCCTGGAACATTGAACCATAACCGTCTTTTTGATTAGAGAGCCCTTTGAGAGCCAGGTGTGGTGGCTCATGCCTGTAATCCCAGCACTTTGGGAGGCCAAACCAGATGGGTCAGCTGAGGTCAGGAGTTTGAGACCAGCCTGGCCAACATGGTAAAAGGCATCTTTAAAAATGTAAAAATTAGCTAGGCATGGTGGCACACACCTGAGGCTGAGGCAGAGACTTGCTTAAACCCGGGAGGCAGAGGTTGCAGTGAGCCAAGATCGTGCCACTGCATTCCAGCCTGGGCGACAGAGTGAGACTCTGTCTCAAAAAAAAAAAGAGTCCTTTGAGAATCAGACAAAAGCCACCTATCCTCCGCCCAGAGAACTGTGTGTAAACAGCTCAGTTTTGCTGAAGTGCCAGCAGGTGCCCAGATCTAAGTTTCCCTGTTTCTTAATTTTGACCTTTGCTCCTTTCTGTCCTCTCCCGGCTAGGCTTGTCTTTCAGCAGAAGACAGCCTGGGTGCCCAGGCTCTGCACAGGGCAGCCGTCACAGGGCAGGACGAAGCCATCCGATTCTTGGTCTCTGAACTTGGCGTCGATGTAGATGTGAGAGCCACATCAACCCACCTCACAGCACTTCATTATGCAGCTAAGGTTTGTTACTTCTTACAACGGCATCCCAGCTTCTCCCAGGCTTGCCTTACCCCATTGATTAGTTAGCTCTGTAGCATTGTTTCTTTCATCTCTATGGAATAATTGCCCATGATATTCTCCTGAAATGGTCAGGATTCTGAAGACCTTTCCCTCTTTAAATAGAAACCTGACTTTATTTTGTTACTAGGCAAAAACTTCTAAAAAAGCCTTTTACTCTATGAAATGCCTCCCCCTCACACACACGTTTTTGTTTTCGGGAATAATGTTATTTGAAGCCATAAATACCTATTGTATGAAATTCCTGGCTCTCTATTCTTTTTTTTTTTCCTTTGCAACCCCCTCCCTGGCTCTCTATTCTTAGACTGAATTTCAGAAATTAAGAACTCTTCAACCAGGGCAAGAGAATTGCACTTACCAGGCTCTCTGGGGTGTAAAATATGAAGATGAGCAAACATTTTCACTGGAAAAGTAGCTATTTTAAATGTTAGGAACAGTTTACCTATTATCTTTAATGTTACCTATGGTTCTATGCCTTTATTTGGTTTTTCCGAGGTGGAGTCTTGCTCTGTCGCCTCAGCTCACTGCAGCCTCCGCCTCCCAAGTTCAAGCAAGTCTCCTGCCTCAGCCTCCCGAGTAGCTGGGATTACAGATGCGTGCCACCATAGTCAGCTAATTTTTTGTTTTTTTTTTTTGAGACGGAGTTTCGCTCGTTACCCAGGCTGGAGTGCAATGGCGCGACCTCGGCTCACTGCAACCTCTGCCTCCTGGGCTCAGGCAATTCTCCTGCCTCAGCCTCCTGAATAGCTGGGATTACAGGCACGCACCACCATGCCCAGCTAATTTTTTGTATTTTTAGTAGAGACGGGGTTTCACCGTGTTGACCAGGATGGTCTCAATCTCTTGACCTCGTGATCCACCCACCTCAGCCTCCCAAAGTGCTGGGATTACAGGCGCGAGCCACCACACCTGGCCCAATTTTTGTATTTTTAATAGAGACAAGGTTTCATCATGTTGGCCAGGCTCGTCTCCAACTGTTGATCTAGTGATCCGCCCGCCTTCACCTCTCAAAGTGCTGGGATTATAGGTGTGAGCCACCATGCCCAGCCTATTTGTTTTTCTAATCAACCACTTTCTCCTGCCTGATGTCCCACTTGTGCCGAAGCTGGTAGATGCACGTGGATAGGCTGAGTACTCTGTGGCTACAGGGTCCTCTTATAGGAAGAATGAGCCTGGAACCTTAACTGTAGTCTCATCACATAGTAGCAGACTTAACTCATTTATAAATATTTTATATTTATCAAATATGATGTTTAAATAATATCCTGCTGGCTATAACAGGAATTCCCATTTATGAGAGGTTATGATCTGTTCTAGTTTATCTCTGTCCTAAAGATTTTAACAAGTGTATATTTGCTTGGAATATTTTAGAGTTGCGGGTTCTGTATAAATCACAAGATTTATATACTGCTCACAGTGATCAAAAGTAACTGCATTGGGTCAGTAATTTGGCCCACAGAGTTGATCATCTATATTGTAATAATTAAATGTCACCAAAATATTTAATGATTTATACTAGAATTGAGAATGATACAATATCTTACTTTAGATATGAAAATTTGGCCGGACGCAATGGTTCACACCTGTAATCCCAACACTTTGGGAGACTGAGGTGGGAGGATCCCTTGAGCACCGGAGTTCATGATCAGTCTGGACAACATAGTGAGACCCTGTCTCTTAAAAAAAAAAAAAAGAGGATATGAAAATTCTCTTCTGGCAGTTGACTGTTTTAGAAAAAGTGCATGATATGTGTGCAAGTCTGTGTTTAAAGTGTGAAAGGAAAATAAAAACTTGGGACCCCCAACTCACTCTGCCGAAAGAGAAAAAATTAAACTGAAAGCTGAGTCATGCAGAAAGCTGCCTTTCCTTTTGTTCCTGAGCAGATAGCTACAGATAAAGGGTTAAATATTTCCACAGGTAGTTATTCTATATTCATCTTGTCTTATGTAAAGTGCCAATTTACTGAGTGGAAACAGATATTTAATATACGATTGCCTATTCCCCCCACCTGCTCCTTTTATCTTGCAGTGTGGATTCAGTAAATTCAGTAATGTAACCATAACTTCCTCCTTTTCACTCCAGCCCTCTTTTCCCCTTTCAATATTAAAGCCCTCAAAATCATTTTTGGAGAAAGACACAGACCTGTCTCCCAGGTATATCCTTAATCTTGGCAAAATAAATTCTAAATTCATTGAGACCTATCTCAGATACTTTTTGGTTTGCAAAAGGTTTTCTTTTATCCTCATCACAGTGATAATAAATTTGTTTCAATTCAGGAAGGACATATAAGTACAATTCAGACTCTTTTATCCTTGGGAGCTGACATCAACTCTAAAGATGAAAAAAATCGATCAGGTACTGTTTAATTTTATGTATGCCTTGGAAATTAGTAAACTGAGTATAACCAATACACTTTTATATTTAAAACACTGGTTTTAATACCCTTTTGTTGTTGTTGTTGAGACAGTTTCCCTCTGGAAACTGTTTTCCAGGCTGGAATACAATGGCACGATCTCAGGTCACTGCAACCTCTGCCTCCCAGCTCAAGCGATTCTCGTGCCTCAGCCTCCCAAGTAGCTGGGATTACAGGCATGCACCACCATGCCTGGCTACTTTTTGAATTTTTGGGTTTTTAATAGAGGCAAGGTTTCCCCATGTTGGCCAGGCTGGTCTTGAACTCCTGACCTCAAACAGTCTACCTGCCTCAGCCTCCTGAAGTGCTGGGATTACAGGTGTGAGCCACTATGCCCGGCCTTAATATTATTCTTCTAGTAGCTCAGCAACTTTTCCCTAAAATATCTTTTCCTCTGCAAAACGGTGGTACAATTGCTGTTAACATAACAATGATGATGACTCCACTCATTACAACTGCTATTGTTAAACTTTGTTTTGTTTTTGTTTTTTTTTTGAGAGGGAGTTTCACTCTCGTTGCCCAGGCTGGAGTGCAATGGTATAATCTCGGGTCACTGCAACCTCTGTTTTCTGGGTTCAAGTGATTCTCCTGCCTCAGCCTCCCAAGTAGCTGGGATTACAGGCAGATGCCACCACACCTGGCTAATTTTGTATTTTTAGTAGAGATGGGCTTTCTCTATGTTGGTCAGTCTGATCTTGAACTGCCAACCTCAGGTGATCCGCCCACCTCGGCCTCCCAATATGCTGGTATTGTAGGTGTGAGCCACCGTGCTTGGCCCAACCTTTGTTATTATTTTAAATCGTAATGACATATGCATCATAAAAGCAGTTTCTTTCTAATCCATGATGACACCTGCTATCCAGGTGTTGCATAAATTCTTCACAGGTCATCTGTTTTGGAGTATATTTAGGAACTATATTCACTATGGTTTTTTTATTGATTTAGAATATTCAGAAACATATTCTGAGAGCTAATTCTTTAGACTTGGACTTTAGAATGACCCATCTAACATTCAGTGAGCCAAAGGCCGTCTCACAAGGGTTTAGTGGGATTTTTTTTTTTTTTTTTTTTTTTTGGACAGCGTCTCACTCTCATCCAGGCTGGAGGGCAGTGGCACGCTCTCAGCTCACTGCAATCTCCGCCTCCTGGGTTCAAGCGATTCTCCTGCCTCCCAAGTAGCTGGGACTACAGGCACCCACCACCATGCCCAGTTAATTTTTGTATTTTTAATGGAGGCAGGGTTTTACCGTGTTTGCCAGGCTGTCAAACTCCTGACCTCAAGTGATCCACCCACCTCAGCCTCCCAAGGTGTTGGGATTACAAGCATGAGCCACTGTGCCTGGCCTAGTGGGATCTTTCTAAGTCTTCAAAGACTTGCAGATACTTAACTACTCACTCCAGGGCTCGAAAGGGCAGCTGCTCAGCCCAGGAAGGTTCATGGCTTCCCTGCTGGAGAGAAGGCAGCAGAATCAGCAGTGCTCCTGGACTCAGCATACCAGAAACCTCAGTGCTGAAATACCCAGAGTGGGAAGTGCTTTTTTGGCTACACAATTCTTATTCGTGGTAGTATTTTTATTTACAAAGCAAATTCAACAAACCTTTTAGAAAGTTTTTTGTACCACGTAAAGTGTGTTTCCAGAGTGTTCAGGAGTATGGGGGAGGACATCTCCTATTTCTTAACTTGTTCCTTGGTTGTTTTAGATAAGTTTTTGTTTGTTTGGTAGGTTGGTGTTTTTTTTGAGACGGAATCTCACTCAGGCTGGAGTGCAGTGGTGCAATCTTGGTTCACTGGCAACCTCCGCCTCCTGGGTTCAAGCCTTTCTCCTGCCTCAGCCTCCTGAGTAGCTGGGATTACAGGTGCATGCCACCACACCTGGCTAACTTTTTTGTATTTTTAGTAGAGACAGGGTTTCACCACGTTGCTCAGGCTGGTCTCGAACTCTTGACCCTGTGATTTGCCCGTCTCATCTTCCCAAAATGCTGGGATTACAGGCATGAGCCACTACCCCTGGCCTAGATAAGTTTCTTAAACTGTCTCTAACTGGTTTTATTATCTTTAAAACTATTTTCAACCCAATCAGGTTAAAAAGAAAAATATTTTGTTCTAGTATAGGTGAAGTGAGGATGAATTATGGAAGACATTAAATTGATACTTTTATTGGGCACTATCAACTCACGAGGTCAGTATTGCTCCAGGGGTTCTGTTTTAAGCCTGTGTGATTTTTGTCACCCCTCAGCCCTGCATCTGGCCTGTGCAGGTCAGCACTTGGCCTGCACCAAATTTCTCCTGCAGTCAGGACTGAAGGATTCTGAAGACATCACGGGCACCCTAGCTCAGCAGCTCACCAAGAGATCAGATGTCCTTCAGGGCTCTGGCCACAGCTCAATGACATAAGGATGTTTCCAAGAGGAGGCAATAAGGCTCATGGTAATTCATTTCTTGCTTCTTAAGTCATTCACAGATTCAGCGAAACCAGTTGGAAGCCAGTTTTCCATCTCCTCCTCCTCCCTTCCCCCATCCTGCATGTCCCACTCCTGCTAAGGAGTTCCCAGTGATTGGGGGGCTGGGTTCCCTGCTTTATGACAGGCACATTATGAAGTCCTGAGCACAGTCATAATCTTTCTGTAGTCCATATCTCAGTGTTTTACTCTTAAAGTAGAATAGATAATGTTTGTGAGGTCAGGCTATGGAGTCCTTAGAGAAGCACGTACCATGCATGAACATAATATGGTATACACACTTTTATACATACATGAAATACCTTTTTTTTTTTTCTTTTGAGACAGAGTCTGGCTCTGTCACCCAGGCTGGAGTGCAGTGGCGCGCTCTTGGCTCACTGCAACCTCTGCCTCCCGGGTTCAAGCGATTCTCCTGCCTCAGCCTCCCGGGTAGTTGGGATTGCAGGCGCACAGCACCACGCCTGGCTAATTTTTGTATTTTTAGTAGAGATGGGGTTTCACCATGTTGGTCAGGCTGGTCTCAAACCCATGACCTCGTGATCCACTGGCCTCAGCCTCCCAAAGTGCTGGGATTACAGATGTGAGCCAACGCACCCAGCTGAAATATAATAACTGCTACGTGATAAAGCTATGATAATAATATTAAAAATATAAATTGCTGTTAGCTTGAACTGTAAAATGTAATTCGCCTGTTTAATTTCTTCCTTCATAGGCTTTTACTTGACCGTTACAATGGTTCATTTGGTTTTGTAACCAGGAGGGGCATGCTTATAATCTGTTTACACATACATTCACAAGAAATTAATAAAAACTCTTGTATGCTCTAAGCCACTGCTAGTTAAGCTATCAAGTTTTAATTGTGTGGGTTTTTGTTAGTTTTAATAGATAGATTCAGTGTTGGCCCCCTTCAGTAATAAATACATTTAGAAAATGTAACTAAGGACTGGGCATGGTGGCTCGTGCCCATTATCCCAGCACTTAAGGAGGCTGAGGCAGACAGATCAGTTGAGGCCAGGAGTTCAAGACCAGCCTGGCCAACATGATAAAACCTTACCTCTGCTAAAAATACAAAGATTAGCTGGGTGTGGTGGTACATGCCTGTAGTCCCAGCTACCAGGGAGGCTGAGGCATGATAATTGCCTGAACCCAGGAGGTGGAGGTTGCAATGAGCTGAGGTCATGTCACTGCACTCCAGCCTGGGTGACAAGAGTGAGACTCTGTCTCAAAAAAAAAAAAAAAAAAAAAAATGTAACTAGGATATTTACAAAATTTCTGTTAACCTGAGTTGAAGATTGGAGTGTTTTGTCTTTAAAACCCGTTTTCCATCCTGTCCCATCTACCCAGGGAACCCTCTGACTGTTAAGGAATGAAACACTCGACATTTAGCTTTAAAAAATATTATAGCCTCTTAAAATCAATTAAAGATAGGATGAGTCCTCAGGCATTTAGATTCTTTTTCTCCTTTTTTTCCTTTTCTTTCTTTTCTTTTTTTGATCCTTTTCTCTGAATTGCAAAGAATAATTATTAGTCTAGATCAGGCTTTTTAATAATACACATCAATTGTAATCAACATTGAATCCTCTTGTTCAGTGTGATCCAGCAAATGCTTATTACACACGCATCTTATTCTCAGTGTTAGGCTCAGCTTGGCACAGAGCAAGAATTTCCTGTTCCTCTTAATTATTCCCAGATGGCATCAGCAGATTCCTGTTTCTAACCACCAAATCACTGTTCTGGTAGAAACACTCCTGTCTTGTGACCTCTAAATTACACACTCGCTCTGTCTGCACTGATTTGAGATGCAGTTGCCACTTTTCTGTTGCTTCAGAGATGCCTGCATTGATGCCATCTGGGTCTGAAGATGGTCCTGTTGGACAGATATTTCAGGTGTGCAGGTGGGACTGAAAAATCAGTCTGGGACTGCCCTCTTTCCTCTCAGCACACACATGAGCAGGTTTGTGTTTCCAGGAGCTGCGTGCATGATCAGCTTCCATTTGGCTTTGCTCTGACCTTACAAACCAGCTGATGATGACAACACAGCATGTCGTTCTCAGTTTTCCTAGATTCCACACACCTTTGTAATAGAAACCGTGGTCACCGGATGCCACTGCTGAAACCACTAAACACCCAGAGATGGCAGTGATTATAAGGACATTAATTGTGGCCTGGGCATGGTAGCTCACCCCTGTAACCTCAGCACTTTGGGAGGCCAAGGCAGGTGGATCACCTGCGGTCAGGGGTTTGAGACCAGCCTGAACAATATGGTGAAACTCCATTAGCCAGGCGTGGTGGTGTGCTCCTTTAATCCCAGCTACTTGGGAGGCTGAAGTAGGAGAATTGCTTTAATGGGGAGGCAGGGCTGCAGTGAGCAGAGATCTTGCCACTGCACTCCAGCCTGGGCAACAGAGTGAGACTCTTATCTCAAAAACAAAAAATACAAAAATTAGCCCAGTGTGATGGCAGGTACCTGTAATCCCAACTCCTTTAGAAGGCTGAGGCGGGAGAATCACTTGAACCTGGAAGGTAGAAGTTGCAGTAAGCCAAGATTGCATCATTGCACTCCAGCCTGGGTGACAGCACAAGACTCCATCTCAAAAAGTAAAAAAAAAAAAAAATTAATTGAGACAAAGACAGTAGCAATAATAGAATAATAACCAGATATTTCCGTAACAATATGAAGAATGCTGTGCCAATGATAATTGATATTTTTCTATTACTCCCTAATTATCGTTACTTTCCTCACCTCCTTTGGGTCTTTACCTACAAATCGCCTTCTCAGTGAGGCCTGCCCAGGCCTCCCAATCAAAAATTAAATCCTCTTCTTCAAAGATTTGGTAACTTCTTTTCCCAGTTTGTTTTTTCTTCTTAGCATTTGCTTTTAGTAAATATACCATATAATTATTTGTTTTGTTCATTGTTTTTCTCCCCCACTGGTATGCCGGCTCCTTGGACTGATTTTTGTCTTTTAAGTTTAAAATTATTATATAGTTAATGAGCGATAAAAGCACTTGGGATTTACTATATGCAGGATAGAATGCTAAGCCCTTACCTAGATTGTCTCATTTTGTCCTCTGACTCTTGCACCGTACAGCCCCTTCTCATGATTATTTGCTCTCAAGCATCTTTTCCCATAACTTTCACAAAGAGTCTCTACTTTTTACCCTCAGCTCATGGCACCTCCCACCCCCCTACAGTCTGGCTTTGTTGTTGCTGCTCTGTGCAGACTCTTCCTTTTGGGTACCAGTGACATCCTAATTGCCATATCAAGTGATACACCTTTAGCCCTTAGGTTACTGATCCTTTCTGTTCACTACCTGCTTCTGGACTCTTGCCACATGCAATAACACACTTCTGGGTTTTTCTTTTTGCCTTTTCCTTCTCTGCCTCTGCACTCCTCTGTCAGGCCAGCCCTCCATGCTCGTGTGTCCCACATTTTGAGTTTTTTCCTGAAGCATTCCCATTCTTGCCTTGGGTTTCAGCTACACCCTAATGTCGGTAACACTCATATCTCTCTCTAGCCCTTACTTTCCACTGCCTGCTTACATTTCTGCATGGGTGTCCTGAGGCTGTCACGTTCAGTTTATTCAATACCTAGCCTTCCCCACAACCCACTGACATACAGGCCTGCTTTCCTGCCTTGGTTGATGGCACCACAGTTCACCCCACCCATGTAGGAAAGCTGGGAGTCAGTCATGAGTCCTCCCTCTTCAGGAGTCCCTGCAGAGGACAGCTGCTGGGCAGTTCTCTCTCATCTGCCTGTTCCACACCATCCCTACTGCAACTCCTGCCCCGGCTCTCACACTCTCCTCCTAGACCACAGTGGCAGCCATTTAAGAGATGGCTGCCACTGTGGTCTAGGAGGAGAGTGTGAGAGCTCTGTTGGTAGAAATGCTTACAGGCCCCTCCTGTTGCTGTGCTCCAGCCAGAAGCTGCACAGGGCATGGGCTGATAAACACATCCACTCCCTGTGTTTTCCCAGGAGTGCGCAGGCTCAACTCCACCTCGACATGGCTGCCAGGGGACTGTCACTAATTTGACCAAGGGCATTGATTGCCAATGGTGGCTTAACCTGCCTCCCAGAGCAGGCACTACACTTTCACTAGGATTTCTGATTGCCTCAACTAAGACCCACTTCTGCCAGGGCTGTCAGCTGGTCCTGAAAGCACACCCGCTGCCATGGTGAGTGTGTGTTATTAAGCGCCATCTAAGCAGAAGAGATGCAAAGAGGTAAAAATTGTAATCACTTGAAAATAGTGAGGATCTAACATATATTACCAAAAAAAATTATTTGAGAAAATACATAAGACAAGATGGAAAGGATCACAAAATGGAAACGAGATGGCAAAATTTGGGCCAAAGAAGCCCCAGGAAACGAATTATAGGGAGGGAGCTCAGGCAGTGAGAAGAGGGAGGAGCAAGCACTGAATTTAATGTAAACCCGGGACATGCTAGAATCCACCAGCAGGTGGCCGACCAGAAAAATGTCCCTTTAAGTCTCCCAGACTTGTTTTTAAGGCTTATTGTGAAATACAGAAAATAGTAAAGGAGAAAACAAAGATAATCTATAGTTCCACCACCTAGATGGAACCACTCTTATTTCCCCGTAGTCTTTCAAAATGCATATAAGGCCGAGCATGGGGACTCATGCCTATGATCCCAGCACTTTGGGAGGCCGAGGCGGACAGATCACCTGAGGTCAGGAGTTTGAACCCAGGAGGTAGCTACCTAGTGCCTCAGCCTCCCAAGTAACTGGGACTACAGGCGCCCTCCACCACGCCTGGCTAATTTTTGTGTTTTTACTAGAAACCAGGGTTTTACCATGTTGCCCAGGCTGGTCTCAAACCCCTGACCTCATGTGATCTGTCTGCCTTGCGATTACAGGTGTAAGCCACCTTGCTTGACCCCTAACTTTTTTTTTTTGAGATGGAGTCTTGCTCTGTCACCCAGGCTGGAGTGCAGTGGCACGATCTCAGCTCACTGCAGCCCCTGCCTCCTGAGTTCCAGCAACTCTCCTGCCTCAGCCTCCTGAGTAGCTGGGATTACAGGTGTGAGCCACCATGCCCGGCCTTGGCCCCCTAACTTTATGTTACAAGCAAATCCTAGTGCTCTGTAAAACTTAGTGAATGTCATGTTTCATGGCTGTCTGATGCTCCGTTGTATTACTGTCCATATTGAGTCTTCTGTGTTGCCTCTTTCGTTGGTTTCCATTTTATTTTATTTATTTATTTATTTTTTTGAGATGGAGTTTCACTCTTGTTACCCAGGCTGGAGTGCAATGGCGCGATCTCGGCTCACCGCAACCTCCACCTCCTGGGTTCAGGCAATTCTCCTGCCTCAGCCTCCTGAGTAGCTGGGATTACAGGCATGCGCCACCATGCCCAGCTAATTTTTTGTATTTTTAGTAGAGAGGGGGTTTCACCATGTTGACCAGGATGGTCTCAATCTGTTGACCTCGTGATCCACCCGCCTCGGCCTCCCAAAGTGCTGGGATTACAGGCTTGAGCCACTGCGCCCGGCCTGGTTTCCATTTTATTTTTAAGATGTAGATGGAATAATCAGTAGAGCTCTATCAAATTCAACTGGAGGCAAGGGTGGCAAGTTAGGGACGGAAACTGCTATTTGAGCTGATCTGCGGAGGTTGACCTGCACCAGTGGGTGGGAGACACAGGCTGCACAGAGGCCTGAGCAACTCTGTGCACCTTTGACTGCATTGTATGGTGAAGGAAAGAAAGTGGTTTGACAGGATAATAGTTTTCTCCGACAGGATAAATGAGGGGTTGAGCATGTGGCATGTTTGTATACTGGGAAAGAAGCCCAGAGAGGGAGGAAGCCAGAAGTGAGGGAGTGAGGGCTCTGTGGGACAAGCCCCTCCAGAAGGTCTGGGAAGTAGGCTTAGAAGCTATTGGAAACCTCAGCTCCAGATGCAGAAGGAGCATTTCTTTCTTAGAGACATAAAGGAAAGAAGCAGGGTGAGGAAGAGGAAAAAGTCCAATGCCAGTATCTTAGAGGGTGGGGCATGTTTATTGCATTTCGTACAAGAATGAATAATAATGTGGACTTATATTTGGCTGTTTTTATACTTATAAAATTACACTCATTCGGTTGGAAATGGTGATGTGATTTTGATTGAGAAAGAAACAAGATGGGAATGAGGGCTGGCCTCTGCTGATTGTGGTGATAGCAGGAACTTGATTGGCCTGTGTGATTAACCCATCCTGCAGCATTTGCAGAACCCTGCCTCCTTCCACCATGCTCAGAATGTGATTGCCTTGATACTGAGGACAGGCCTGCTCACTCCTGGGAAAACACGGGGAGTGGATGGATGTGTTTATCAGCCCATGCCCTGTGCAGCTTCTGGCCTGAGCAAAGCAACAGGAGGGGCCTGTAGGTATTTCTACCAACAGGTGCCTTTCCGGGCTTCAGCATAGGTGAACCAGTCTCTTTTTCCTTCTTCCTACTCTGGAAGGCCCAGCACATCCTCAAGGGGAGTGACACCCTGGTGGCATTTGAAACATTTAAAAAAAATAGCAGTAGCCCTTTGAGGTGGTTCACACTTGTAATCCCAGCATTTTGGGAAGCCAAGATGGTGAGATTGCTTGAGGTCAGGAGTTCGAGACCAGCCTGGACAACATGGTGAGACCCTGTCTCTACAAAAAATACAAAAATTTAGCTGAACATGGTGTGCCTATAGTCCCAGCTACTTAGGAAGCTGATGTGGGAGAATTGCTTGAGCCCAGGAGGTCAAGGATGCAGTGAGCTGTGACTACACCACTGTATTCCAGCCTGAGTGACAGAGCAAGACCGTTTCAAAAAAAAAAAAAAAAAAGCAGTAGGGAGCAAATGAGGACTGGCTGGTGCCTGGGCAGAGTCACAGGGAGAGGCCCAGAGCCAATGCTGACCTCATTGTGTGGGTGCACTGCGGACCTCTGTGAAGGGGTCGGTGAGGAGCTGGACAAAGATCAGAGCAGGTTTGAGAGAGAATGGGAAGGCAGGGCCTGGATCTGGAAAATGAAGCAATGGAGAGGGATATGGATTGATTTTTTTTTTTTTGTAATGGAGCAGATTGCAGTTTATAGATTGACTGCTGAGAGAATGTTCCAACAGCCAGGAAGTGAGGAGGAGCAATGAGCCTAATGTCCATATGAAGCATCTAGAGTCTTGTTAAAATGTAGATTCCTTCAATCCTAGGGATCCTGAAAAAAATGCAGATTCCCGCAGGGAGGAAGTAGAGGGGTGCTGGGCCAGTCAAAAAACGACCTACTGGATACCATGCTCACTGCCTGAGTGATGTGATCCTTACTGCAGACCTCAGCATCATGCAATACAGCCAGGTAACAAACCTGCACATGTATCCCTGTATTTAAAATAAAAGTTGAAATTAGAAAATTTTTAAGATGCAGATGTCCCCCCTCCCCTGGCAACCCCGACTAGCTCCCGGGTAGTTCCCAGGAACAGCCATAGCTGCTGCTCTGCAGACCACATTGAGTAGATTCTTGTGCACGAGGGGAAATGTTTGTGTTTACTCACCGGTTCCTCCCCAGCCTCAAGAGGAAAGCCAAGCAGAAGGGCACAGAGCAGGAGCTGGCGCACTTGGTGCTGGGAGACACCAAGTATCTTCTAGGTGCTTCATCTTCCCAGTGAAATAGGAAAGCAGGTGATCAGCCGATAGTCAGGACATAGTGTGGGAGGTCTGAGAAGTTAGGGGAGAGTGTGAAATAGTCCTTTAGGGGAGCAGAGACCTGGGCAGTGCTTCTGAGGTTCCCACCGTGCTGAACACAGGTGGCTGGGTAGCCCCAGGGGGCTGGGCCTGTAGGTCCAGGGTGGAGGGTAGGAATTTGCACCTCTTTTATTCTTTTCCTTTCTGTAACAGTTTTATTGAGGTATAATTGTTATACAAATCTTCAAATTCTTGATGTATACAATTTGATGAATTCAGACCTATTTGTGCACCCAGGAAACTATCACCACAGTCAAAGCAATAAACACATCCCTCACCTCCAAAGCGGGGCATCCAATCTTTCGGCTTCCCTGGGCCACGTTGGAAGAAGAATAATTGTCTTGAGCCACGCATAAAATGCACTAACACTAAGGATAGCTGATGAACGTTTTAAAAAAAAAAATCTCACTGTTTTAAAAATGTTTACAAATTTGTGTTGGGCCACATTCAAGCCACCTGGGCCACGGGTTGGACAAGCTTGTCCAAAACTTTCTTCCCACCCCTTTGCTTTTTTTGTCTTTTTGTGGTATGAACCTTTAATATGAGGTCTGACCTCTAACTTTCTGAATGCACAGCACAGTAACAGTCACTGCAGGTGGCGTGCTGCCCGCCCATCTGGAGAACTGATTCTTCTGGCACAGGGGAAACTTGATCTGAATTGAGGGCGGCTCCCCTTTCCCTCTCCTGTGGGATTTGCATGTCTCCCAGTTCCCAAGTAATGCTGGTGTGGACGCTGCTTTGGGGAGGCCTTGCGTTGAGAGCCCGCCGAGTCAGGGATGTGGCAGTATACGGGCAGCTGAGGGTCCCTGTCTGAGGTTTTCTCCAACACGGTCAGCTGCTCTGGGATAGTAAGTGAAAAGTTAGAATTCACTGGACTGGAGACTTTTCCAGGCAAACAGAGCAAAAGGGTTATTTAGCACCTTGTCTGGTCCAGGAGAAATGCCCAAAACACACAGCTTGTTACCATCTAGCACCAGCCTCCCCTTTCCTCCTCCCTTCCAACTATGCATGGGAATCTCCCTCTCTGACTGCACAGTATATAGAGCCAGGCCTTGTGGCCGGCAGCCCTGAGTCCAGCTGTGGGACCTTGCACTAGGCGCTTGCCCTCTCTGAGCTTCAGTTTCATCTGTAAACTGAGATGATAATAACTTTCTTCACAGAGTTGCTGGGAGCCTGAGTAAGACATGGCACCTTTCGCTTTTCGGCTCAGAGAAGGCCAAATGCAACTTTCTTCAGTCATCCTGAAACTGGGTTCAACTGACCCCAGCCTCCTAAATTTGACCCCAGTGAGATCAAAATTGTATATCTAAGGTACAGCAGTGACAAAGTCAGTGCCACATCTGCACTCGCTCCCAAGGTCAGTCCCCGGGTCTGTCTCCAAAAATGGTTGTTGATGGCATCACCAATCATTGATTGGAAGGGTCTGAGGATGACAGTGAAACTGACAGACAGGCCCGGATTGAGGTGGTGCCTTCCGCCTCTGCCCTGATCATCACAACCCTCAGGAATCACCAGCAGACAGACAAAAACACAGTGGAAACACCGCTTTTGATGAGATTATCAACATTGCCAACAGATGCAACACCAGTCTTTAGCCAGAGAACTCTCTGGAACCATTCAAGAATTCCTGGGAACTGCCCAGTCTGTGAGCTGCAATGTTGATGGTATCACAGATGATACCAACAGTGGAGCAGTGGAATCCCCAGCTACTTAAAAAGTGCAAAGGAAAATGTTTTAAGACAGGGTTATCCGATAAAAAAAAAAAAAAAAAAAAAAAGACTGAGCACTGTGTCTGGCGTGTAGCAAATAATAAATGTCAGCAATTCTCAAAGAACCCAGGAACAGAAAGCATTTAATAAAAATTAGCTCTTGGCATAGTCTCCATCCATGCCCAGCAGAGCAGTCAAACGTCTTCCAGATTCACAAGAATTAATTTCTCCTCCCCTGTTCCTGCTTTGCACGTTGTAGTAGTCATCACATGGTTCACCTTGAGTTAGAGAACTATTTATTTATGTGGAGTCTTGTGTCCCTGGAGGTGAGTTTTTTGTTTTGTTTTGTTTTGTTTTGTTTTTATGAGACAGTCGCTCTGTCTCCCGGGCTGGAGTGCAGTGGTGCGATGTCGGCTCACTGCAAACTGTCCCCCAGGTCAAGTGATTCAGGGGGAAACACTTGATATGAATTGATGAATTCAGACCTGTTTGTGCACCCAGGAAACTCTCATGACAGTCAAAGCCATAAACACATCCCTCACCTCCAAAAGCAGGGCATCCAGTCTTTCGGCTTCCCTGGGCCACGTTGGAAGAAGAATAATTGTCTTGAGCCACACATAAAATACACTAACACTAAGGATAGCTGATGAACTTTAAAAAAAAAAAAAAAAAAACCAGGCCGGGCACGGTGGCTCAAGCCTGTAATCCCAGCACTTTGGGAGGCTGAGGCAGGTGGATCACGAGGTCTAGAGATCGAGACCATCCTGGTCAACGTGAAACCCCGTCTCTACTAAAAATACAAAAAATTAGCTGGGCACGGTGGCGCGTGCCTGTAATCCCAGCTACTCAGGAGGCTGAGGCAGGAGAATTGCCTGAACCCAGGAGGCGGAGGTTGTGGTGAGCCAAGATCGCGCCATTGCACTCCAGCCTGGGTAACAAGAGCGAAACTCCGTCTCAAAAAAAAAAAAAAAAAAAAAACTCACTGATGTAAGAATGTTTACAAATTTGTGTTGGGCCACATTCAAAGCCACCTGGGCCATGGGTTGGACAAGCTTGTCCATCTTAGTGAATTCTAACTTTCTACCTACTATCCCAGAGCAGCTGACTGTGGTGGAGAAAACCTCAGGCAGGGACCCTCAGCCTCCCCTATACAGCCAGTGAACCTGCCCCATCCTTGGCTCCATGGGCTCTCATGGGTCCCTGCCTCAGCCTTCCAAGTAGCTGGAATTACAGGCACCACCACTATGCCCGGCTAATTTTTGTATCTTTACTAGAGACAGGATTTCACCATGTTGGCCAGGCTGGTCTCGAACTCCTGACCTCAGGTGATCCACCTGCCTCAGCCTCCCAAAGTGCTGGGATTATAGGAGTGAGCCACTGTACCCAGCCTGGGTCCTACCCACAAACCCCAGAAGGCTGTGCACAGCTCCTACACGTGGTACACCTTCAAGGAATTATTCATGGATTTGAATAAGGTTATATATGATGTCATGTACTTTATTCTGTTTTTAGTGAGTTTATATTCTAAAATATTTGCTCCTGGTGAAGAATAATTCGGACAGTACAAATAAGATCATTTATTCCAAGTAGGATCATGTAATCCATACTCTTGAACTTTTAACTTAGTGCATTGTTTCTCATTAGTTCTTTTTGTTTTGTCATTTCTGTGTTCTTATTAGTTCTTAAAGATTTACTTCATTCTTTTTAACTTTGCATAACGGTGCATTCTTTCTGATAGTCCATCTTTCAGATGTGCCACAATTTGTCTAAGATGCTTCCTATTTCTGGACATTTTAGGACATTCTGCTGTTTTTTAAGTTATTATAAACAGCTGTGCCATGGATACATCTTTGTGTCCTTCTGTGAATGACCGGAAGATAAATTCCTAGAAGCAGATCAAAGGATCTGTGCATTTTTTTAGGTTGCTAACTGTATCAGTCACCCTTCAGTTAGCGGAGAGTAGCATTCATTCCAACCAGCTAACATAGAAGATTTGTTACAGGGTCCTAATGGTGCACAGAATTGTCAGAAGGCTTGAGCACAGATCTCACTGAACTTTCAGGGACAAGGGACAATATCAAGGGTTGTACTTCAGACCTGGGCCTCAAAAAGAACTGCCCTTTCAATCAGGAAAATCTTTGCCAGTCTAGGAAGCTGTTGGCTCTGCTTCCAACTCCAGAAGCTTGTCTTCATCTGCTGCAGTCAAGGCCAAAATGATTAGA
The DNA here is from genome assembly GCF_049354715.1 of Callithrix jacchus. NCBI lineage: Eukaryota > Metazoa > Chordata > Mammalia > Primates > Cebidae > Callithrix > Callithrix jacchus. Next base: position 7,931,900 of record NC_133508.1, read on the forward strand.
ACACTCCACAGAAAATCACTTGCAGCCTTTGTCAGTGAAAGCAGAAACGACAGCTTTTGCCTCTACCTTCCAAAACTCAAGCCATTAGCAGAATCCAACTCACATCTCAAAATCTGGACCTACAGGAGCCTCGGGCATGTAGCTGGTAACTTCCCTGTGTCTGCAGTGTGGGGCTCACATGCACAGGATGCTGGGATGGGTCTTGAGCACCAAAGACATCCATATCACTCGCTTTTGCCAAGATTCCTTCCCAGGCATACCCACCACCAAAGCTGCGTGGTATCGCACTTTTTTTTTTTTTTTTTGAGATGGAGTCTTATTCTGTCACCCAGGTTGGAGTACAGTGGCAGGATCTCGGCTCACTGCAACCTCCAACACCCAGGTTGAAGCGATTCTCCTGCCTCAACCTCCTGAGTAGCTGGGATTACAGGCACTCACCACCACGCCTGGCTAATTTTTTTGTACTTTTAATAGAGATGGGATTTCACCATGTTGGCCAGGCTAGTCTCAAACTGACCTCAGGTGATCCATCTACCTTGGCCTCCCAAAGTGCTGGGATTAATTACAGGCATGAGCCACCATGCCCAGCCATGGTATCACACTTTATATAACACTGCATGATTTTAATTTTGCATTTCACTTTTTTCTTTTTTTAGAGAAAAAAAGTCCTGCTCTGTTTCCCAGAGTGGAGTGCAGTGTTCTGACCACAGCTCACTGCATCCTTGACCTCCTGGGCTCAAGCAGTCCTCCCGTCTCGGCCTCCTGAGCAGCTGGGACCGCAGTTATGCACCACCTCTCCCAGCTAGTTTTTAAAAGTTTTGTAGAGATCTCACTTTTGTAGGGGTCTCACTGTGTTGGCCAGGCTGGTCCCAAACTCAGGACTTAAGCAGTCCTTTCACCTTGGCCTCCCTAAGCCACCACACCTGACCTTGGATTTCTAAAGAATCAGATTGAATAGCTGGGCATGGTGGCGCATACCTGTAATCCCAGCTACTAGGGAGGCTGAGGCAGGAGAATTGCCTGAACCCAGGAGGCAGAGATTGCAATGAGCCGAGATCACGCCACTGCACTACAGCCTGGGCAACAGCGTGAGACTCCGTCTCAAAAAAAAAAGTCAGATTGAAGATCTTTAGATCTGTTTATTGGCCATTATAGCTGGGCTCACTCCTGCGTTTAGTTAGCAGGTGGCTTGCTAAGCTGGTATAGGATGGCCTTGGCTGAACCAAGCTGGCTCTGCTCCCCATGGTCTCTCTGTCAGGCTAGCCCAGGCTAATTTTTCATGACAGTGGCAGGGATTCAAGAGAGGAAAGAAACTGGAATGTGTTTCCAGTCTCAGCTCTGTTTGTGTAGATGCTCCCATCCCGTTGGCCAAAGTAAGGCATGGCCATGTCCAGAATTATTGTAGGAGGGCAGAACCCACAGCCTGGACAGAGGCCATTGACTGGGGCCATTAATGAAACCAGTTCTTGCATTATCTTTTGATCATTGTTTTGTCCTGTTGATTTGTAAGAGCCCTTTTTATATTGAGTTAATTAGCTCGACACATAATTTCAAATAATGACAAAATTTCAGTTATACATTTATGAGTAAAAAAACAGACTACAGCACAGCAGAAATAATCTCCTATTAGAGCTCCTTTTAAAAAAAGCTCTTGAATAGATACAGGCATACACAGGCACTCACTAAAATGCTGGGAGGGGGATGGCACAGATTCTTTGGATATGATAGGGTGTTTCTAGACTACAGCATGTGGGAACTTTAAAGAACTCTCGGAGTTCTAGAGCTTCCACCTGTGCCAGCCTACTATATGCATCGTCTTTATTTTTCCCAGTGTTGCTGAAAATCAATAACTAGCTAAAAGTGAAATGAGCGCAAAAGATGGAACAAAATCCAGCTTGTGGCTTATCCTGCCCCTTGAACACACAGCTGCGGTCTACCTCAGCCTTTCCTCTCTTCCAGCTGATGCAGACTGACTTAGATAATTCCATTTTGTGATTTAATATCAGATGGAGGTGGGGAAGCTGAGGCTGGAGGATGGCTTAGCCCAGGAGTTCACAGCTGCAGTGAGCTATGATCACACCACTGCACTCCAGCCTAGGTGACTGTCTCAAAATAAAGACCAAAAAATAATGGAGTAAACCAAAGTTTATTTTCTTTCCCGCATAAGAGTCTGGGCATACCCAACTACAGATGAGCTCAGCCGGCCCCAGGTGTCAGCCACCCAGGCTCCTGCTGCTGCTTGTTCTGCTCTCCTGAGTAGATTGCCATCTTCCGTGTAGTCCAAGATTGCTCCCCAACCTGTGGAGGGGAGTAAGAATGAAGGGAGTACCAGGTGTGGTGGCTCACGCCTGTATTCCCAGCACTCTGGGAGGCCGAGGCAGGTGGATCACTTGAGGCTAGGAGTTTGAGACCAGACTGGCCAACATGGTGAAATCTTGTCTCTACTAAAAATACAAAAATTAGCCAGGTGTGGTGGCACACACCTGTACTCCCAGCTACTTGGAAGGTTGAGGCAGGAGAATCCTCTGAATCTGGGAGGCAGAGGTTGCAGTGAGCTAAGATCGCACCCCTACACTTCAGCCTGGGAGATAGAGTGAGACTCTGTCTAAAAAAAAATGTGAAAGGGAGGCCATGCTTGCCCCTTTTTTTTTTTTTCAGAAGGCACCATAGATCATTTCTGTTCATATCCTATTGATCATAGATCCCTCATATAACTGCTAGAAGAAAATGGAAATTTAGGACCAGTTCAGGGCTTTGCCATATACCCTTATCAGAGGTGCCTTGATTGAGACTGGGGACAATTACGTGTGTAAGTCTTTGCTGCTATCCCCACCCTCCCCTAACACATACATCCTCCTTAACCTCAGATTTTAAAGTCTTAGAGACCAGAAAGCAAAACTTATTTCTAGACATGAAGTTGTAAGGGACGTGAGAGCAATCTGTGAAGATGGCATTCAGAGCACAGAACAAGGTCCCATAGCCATGTAGGGTATTAGTCCCCCACGGCGATGCTCCAAGTGACCTCATGCAGGTCACACTCCGTGCCTCTCAGGGTCCTGGTAAACAATGGGCAAAATGGCGCCTCCTTCCCAGGTTTACTGTGAAGGTAACTTGAGTTGGTGGGTGTCAGATCCTGGGGTCCAGGTCCAGCCCATGCTGAAGTCCGAGGGGAGTAGGTAGATGAACAGAAACACTGGTGGGTAAAGGCCGTAGGCACGTGAATATGGTTTTGTTCAGAAGCAGCCATCTCATCAACAGCTTTTTATTAGCAGCTTACTCACATTAGCTCTCTCACACTGTCCACTTTTATCTGGCTGTTTGCTTCAGCTCTGTGGCTCCTGCGACTCCCAAGTTTGCAGCTGCACAGCCGGCTCTCCCTTACCTTCAGAGTCAGCAGCTTAACTCTGGCACAAGCAAGCCATGCTGTGTCTGGGCTCCCACCTGTCTGTCTACCAGATGGACAGTTTTGGCTATCTCTCTTCCTCCGGGCACCAGCGCATCCACCACATCAAGCCATGTTGAGCTGAGCCCCAAGAGCACCTGTACAGTGTCAGCAGGGCAGTTATACCTTTTACCAACAATAGTGGCTCAGAGCCAAGTATGAATTTACACAGACAAGTTATATAACAAGTGAAGGTGTGCGCCTACGTGCCAAACTCGCTGAGTCATGCAGGCCTAGATCTCTGCCTCAGCCTATACCTTGACCAAAGCACATCCGTGTACCTTACAGTGTGCCTGACGCTTGGTCAAGCACAGGCACCCACCACGCATGAGCCATTGTTAGCATTAGTAACAGAAGCACCAGGTGAGCCTCTTTGGCTTAATGGGAGAGTCATCAAAGGTGAATGAAAATCATCAGGTTAGCAGCAGCCCAAGACCAAGAGGAAGGACTGAACTGAAGAAAGCAGTGAGACCATTTGTAGCCCTTGTTCCTAGTCTCTCTTTCTCCTTCCCTCCCTGGGGACGTATGTCCTTAGCCCTTGGGTGTCTCCATTGTCTTTATCAAAAAGAAAACTAGATTTCAGTCCTTGTTCATGCTAAGGTGCTAATGAAAAAATTTCAAATTTTACCAATCCCTGAGTTTTCTGTATTTTTTTTTTTTTTTGAGACAATTTCACTGTCACGCTGGAGTGGAGGGGTGTGATCTCAGCTCAATGCAATCTCTGAATCCTGGGCTCAAGCGATACTCCTACCTGAGCCACCCAGATAACTGGGACCACAGGCATACATTACCACACCTAGCTAATTTTTTTTTTTTTTTTTAGTAGAGACAGGGTTTCACCATGTTGCCTAGGCTGGTCTTGAACTCCTAGGCTCAAGTGATCTGCCCACCTCAGCCTCCAGAGTGCTGGGATTACAAGCATAAGCCATCATGCCCAGCCAATTGACTGCATTTTAACAAAAATCAAATTATTAAACCAAAAAAATGAAGCTCTCAAGATGAAATGAATGCATCATTAAAAACATAAAGAAGTCTGGGTGCGGTGGCTCACGCCTATAATCCCAGCACTTTGGGAGGCCGTCGGATCACGAGGTCAAAAGTTCGAGACCAGCCTGACCAACATGGTGAAACCCCATCTCTACTAAAAATGCAAAAAAATTAGCCGGGCATGGTGGCCAAGCCTGTAATCCCAGATACTCAGGAGGCTGAGGCAGGGGAATTGCTTGAACTAAGGAAGTGGCGGTTGCAGTGAGCTGGGATCACTCCACTGCACTCCAGCCTAGGTGACAGAGCGAGACTCGGTCTCAAAAAATAAAAAGTAAAAAAAAAAAAAGTAAACATAAATATTTTCAAAACTGTATTTTATCTGGGCCTTCCTCTGTATCTTTATTTTTTATTTATTTATTTTTTTGAGACAGAGTCTCCTTCTGTTGCCCAGGCTGGAGTGCAGTGGCACAACCTCGGCTCACACTTCAACCTCTGCCTCCTGGGTTCAAGCCATTCTCATGTCTCAGCCTCCTGAGTAGCTGGGATTACAGGTGCCTTATGCCTGCCACCACACCCAGCTAATTTTTCTATTTTTAGTAGAGACGGGGTCTCACCATTTGGACAGGCTTGTCTCAAACTGATCTCAAGCGTTCCATCCGCCTCAGCCTCCAAAGTATTGGGATTACAGGCGTGAGCTACTGTGGCTACTCTGTATCTTTATAATTAAGACACTTTCTGTTCCTTTTATGACTACATCTTGTTAATTCCGCGTCTCAAATAGTTCCACATTCTCCAGGCAAGCTCCAGCCATCGTTTGCTTTTTCCATGTACTGTGGCTGCACAGCAAATTAACCCCCAAATGTAGCCTCGCAAAGCAGCCTTTTGTTATGCTCATGGAGGCTGTGTATAAGAATTCAGACAGGGTCCAGCATGGATGCCTTGTCCCTGCTCCCAGGGACTGGAGATTGCAGCTAGAAGATTGGAAGACTCAAATCACTCGTGTCTACCAAATGATGCTGGCTGGCGACCTCAGTTCCTCCTCATATGGGCCTCTCCCTGGGTCTCTGGATATGGGCCAATGTGAGCTGAGAGAGACGGGGATGGAGCACCAGGCAATCATTGCCTAGCTCTTTTTTTTTTTGGAGACAGGGTCTCATTCTGTTGCCCAGGCTGGAGTGCAGTGGCACAATCTCGGCTTACTGCAACCTCTGCCTCCCTGGTTCAAGCAGTTCTCTTGCCTGAGCCTCCCAAGTAGCTGGAACTACAGGTGGGTGCCACCACGCCCAGCTAGTTGTTTCTGTATTTTTAGTAGAGATGGGTTTTGCCATATTGCCCAGGCTGGTCTCAAACTCCTGACCTCAGGTGATCTGCTGAACTTGGCCTCCCAAAGTGCTAGGATTACAGGTGTGAGCCACCATGCCCAGCCTCTTAGCCTCACAGTCTTGCTTTGAAAGTTATACAGCATGTGGTTCCATAGTGTAGTGGTTATCACATCTGCTTTACATGCAGAAGGTCCTGCTGGGTTCCATTTTTAGTGGAACCACATTGTGGTTTATTGTTTCCCTGGCCAGGCGCACTGGCTCACACCTGTAATCCTAGCACTTGGGGAGCATTGCACTCCAGCCTGGACAACGAGTAAAACATCTCAAAAAGAAAGTTATACAGCATCGCTTTGCCACATCCATTTGTCAAGGCATCAAAAACTCTCACCCAGGTTCAAGGGGAAAGAAGTAGACTCTACCTCTTGATGGGAGTGATAAGGTTCTGGAGGAACGGGGGACTAGAAAAGTGGAGCACCTTCCAGACATGGGCTCTGCCATGTTTCCATTGCCTGAATTACTGAGAATGGCCTCATCACTGACCTTGCTACTTCCTTTTTTTTTGTTCTTGAGATGGAGTCTCACTCTGTCGCCAGGCTGGATTGCAGTGGCGCAATCTCAGTTCACTGCAACCTCTGCCTCCCAGGTTCAAGACATTCTCCTGCCTCAGCCTCCCAAGCAGCTGGAACTACAGGCGCCCACCACCACGCCTGGCCAACTTTGGTATTTTTTTTAGTAGAGGTGGGATCACAGTTTTGGCCAGGCTGGTCTCAAACTCCTAACCTCAAATGATCCCCCCACCTTGGCCTCCTAAAGTGCTGGAATTATAGGCGTGAGCCACCACACCCGGCCTACTTCCACTTTTGTACTTCAGTTCCTGTGACTCTCACAGAGCAGCCTGGGAAAGCCCGAAGCAGATAAGCTTGTGCCCCTCCTGCCTCCTACTTCTCAGGATAGAAACCGCCGAGGCAGCCGGGGGACAGCCCAGGCCTTCTTTCAGTTCCTCAAACAAAACAGACCAACCTGGTTTCCTTCCACCTCAGTGTCTTCCTGGAAATTTCTTTTCTCAACTTGTCATGAGGACTCCTGTTCGCCCTTCTCGACCCAGCCTGAATGTCTCTCCCTAGACAGACGCCATAGCTGATCCCACTCTAAAAGCCCTTCCTGAAATCTTGTCACTTGTGCCAACATGGATGAAGCTGCAGGACCTGATGTTAGGTGAGGCGAGCCAGACACGGACAGACAAACACTGTAAGACTCACTCATATGTGGCATCTAACAACAGCAAACCTGGCGGGACACAGTGACTCACGCCGGTAATCCCAGCACTTTGGAAGGCTGAGGCAGGTGGATCACCTGAGGTCAGGAGTTTTAGAACAGCCTGGCCAAATGGAGAAACCCTGTCTCTACTGAAAATACAAAACTTAGCTGAGCTAATTACACCTGTAATCCCAGCTACTCGGAAGGCAGAGGTTGCAGTGAGCCAAGATTGCATCGTTCACTCAAGCCTAGGTAACGAGTGAAACTCTCAAAAATAAATAAATAAATAAATAATTTAAATAAACATATATTTTTAAATAATAAAAACAGCAAACCCATAGAAGCAGAGAATTGAATGGAGGTCTCCAGGGCTGGAGGGTGGGGAGAAAAGGGAGATGTCAATCAAAGGGTATGTGCTTTCAGCTATGTGAGGTGAGTACGTCCTGGAGACCTGCTGCACATTAAAGCAGTGCTTAATGCGACATGGGAGTTTGCTATACTTAGAAGTTTACTAAGATGGTAGCTCTCCTGTTAAGGGTTTGACTTAGTCCATTCAGGCTGCTATAACAAAATACCATAAACTGGGTGACTTGTAAACCAAGAATCGGCCTGACACGGTGGCTCACCCCTGTAATCCCAGCACTTTGGGAGGCTGAAGTGGACGGATTACCTGAGGTCGGGAGTTCGAGACCAACCTGACCAACATGGAGAAACCTCGTCTCTACTGAAAATGCAAAATTAGGCAGGCATGGTGGCACCTGCCTGTAATCCCAGCTACTTGGGAGGCTGAGGCAGGAGAATCACTTGAACCCAGGAGGCAGAGGTTGCGGTGGGCCAAAATCACACCATTGCATGCCACCCTGGGCAACAAGAGCGAAACTCCATCACAAAAAAAAACAAAAACAACAAAACACAGAATCTTATTTCTCACAAGAACTCCAAGAGGAACATGTTGGCAGATTTGGTGTCTGTTGCGGGCTTGCTGACTAGTTCATTGAAGGTGCCTTCTCACTGTGTTCTCACATGGTGCAAAGGGCAAGGGAGCCCTCTCTGGCCTGTCTTATAAGAATACTAACCCCAGCCAGCCTTGATGGCTTATGCCTGTACTCCCAGCACTTTGGGAGGTCAAGGCAGGTGGATCACCTAAGGTCAGGAGTTCAAGACCAGTCTAGCCAACATGATGAAATCCCATCTCTACTAAAAATACAAAAAATTGGCTGGAGGTGGTGGCAGGCACCTATAGTCCCAGCTACTCAGGAGGCTGAGGCAGAAGAATTGCGTGAACCTGGGAGGTAGAGGTTGCAGTGAGCCGAGATCGCACGATTGCACTCCAGTCTGGTTGACAAGAGGGAAACTGTATCTCAAAATAAATAAATAAACAATATAAAGTTTTAAAAATGATTAACAATCAGAACTGGGTGCAGTGGCTTACACCTGTAATTCCAGCACTTTGGGAGGCTGAGCTAGGCAGATCACAAGGTCAGGAGTTTGAGACCAGCCTGACCAACATGGTGAAACCCCATCTCTACTAAAAACACAAAAATTAGTCGGGTGGGTGTGGTGGCGCATGCCTGTAATCCCAGCGACTTGGGAGGCTGACACAGGAGAATCGCTTGGCAGAGGTTGCAGTGAGCTGAGGTTACAGTGAGCTGAGATCGCACCGAGCTGAGATCGCACCGCTGCACTCCAGCCTCTTGCTCGGGACAGAGCAAGAGTCCCGAGTTTTTTTTTAGTTCAGTCTCAAAAAAAACTTTGAGGAGGGAGGATCGTTTGAGCCCAGAGTTTAAGACCAGCCTGGGCAACATAGCAACACCCATCTCTACAATAAATAAATAAATATTAATAAATAAAAGCAGGCCCTTCCTGACAAGTTCTCTCAGCACTCTGTAACATTCCTTCCAGGTATTTTTTTTTTTTTTTTTTTTAAAGACAGGGTTTCACCATGTTGGCCAGGCTGGTCTTGAACTCCTGACCTCAGGTGATCCGCATGCCTCCGCCTCCCAAAGTGCTGAGACTACAGGCATGAGCCACCACGCTTGGCCTTTCCTTCTGGGTATTAACTATATTTGTTCATATGGTTTTTTAATAACATCCTTCTTTCCTACAAAACTGGAAATTCCCCAAGGCATGTCCATGCCTGGTATGTGCTAGGCGTGGAGGAGATCCTCTGTGGATGTTTGTTGAATGAACAAATGATACGGGAGAGGAGCAGCAGACAGAGTCTGTCTTCACCTTCAAGAATCAACCTCTAGGCCAGGCACCATGGCTCACGCCTGTAACCCCAGCACTTTGGGAGGCTGAGGTGGGTGGATCACCCGAGGTCAGGAGTTTGAGACCAGCCTGACCAACATGGTGAAACCCCATCTCTAAATAAATAAATAAGAATCAACCTCTAAAGAAGAGCCAGGGCCAGGGGCGCTGGCTCACCCCTGTAATCCCAGCACTTTGGGAGGCTGAGGTGGGTGGATCACCTGAGGTAAGTCAGGAGTTTGAGAACTGCTTGGCCAACAGAGCAAAACCCCATCTCTACTAAAAATACAAAAAAATTAGCTGGGCATGGTGGCAGGTACCTGTAATCCCAGCTACTATGGCTAAGGCAGCAAAATTGCTTGGTAAAACCCCATCCCTACCAAAAATAAAATCAGCTGAGAGTGGTGGCAGGTTCCTGTAATTCCAGCTACTAAGGCAGGAGAATTGCTTGAACCTGGCAGGCAGAGGTTGAAGTGAGCTGAGAGCACGCCATTGCACTCCAGCCTGGGCAACAGGAGCGAAACTCCGTCTCAAAAACAAAAGAAGAGCCAGGGCCAGGCACAGGGGCTCCCACCTGTACCTCAGCAACTGGGGAGACCGCGGCAAGAGGATTACTTGAGCCCAGGAATTTGAGATCAGCCTGGGCAACATAGAGACCCTGTCTCTACAAAATATGCAAAATTAACCAGGCATGGTGGTACACACCTGTGGTCCCAGCTAGTCAGGAGACTGAAGCAGGGGGATCACTTGAACCCAAGTCCAGGCTGCAGTGAGCTGTGATTGTGCCACTGCATTCCAGCCTGGAAGACAGAGCAATACTCTAATAATACTAACAACAATAATAACACAAGAAGAGCAAGATTGGTGTCACCATAAGACAAGTGCAGTGTGATAAGTGCTAGCAGAGAGCTAGAAAGGCAAGGCTGGAAGGGAAGTCTTCCTGGAGGAAGTGGTATGCAGGCCAGGACTTGAGGAATAGGAAGGAAGTTGATTGGCAAAGAAGTTGGGCAGCTCTTTTTTTGAGCAGAGTCAAGACGTGGATGTGATAGCATGAGACTCAGCTGATAGGTAAGTTGCCAGCCCCCCAGTTATGTTTGAATTTCAGGTAAGCAATGAATTATTTTTTATTGCAGAAAACCTACTTATGCTGAATAAGTATTTGTGGCGTGCTTTTGTGCCACTGCACTCCAGCCTGGGGGACAGAGAAAGACTCAGGAAAAAAAAAAAAAAATTTAAGACCTAAAAACCATCCAATGCAGTTGATGCTCAGCAAAGCTCAATAATTTGAGATGACAGAGATGAAGGTCCCAAAATATGGCTGGCCTCCTGCCCTCTTAGTGAACAGAGCGTCGCCTTCTCCTATGTTCATATTGAACAAGGTTTTATTTTTATTGTTGTTGTTTTTGTTTTTTTGAGACAGAGTCTCGCTCTGTCGCCCAGGCTGGAGTGTAGTGGTGCAGTCTTGGCTCACTGCATCCTCCACCTCCTGGATTCAAGCAGTTCTCGTGCCTCAGCCTCATGAGTAGCTGGGATTATTGCACCACCATGCCTGGATAATTTTTATGTATTTTAGTAGAGACAGGTGTTTCACTGTGTTGGCCAGGCTGGTTTCAACACCTGGTCTCAAGTGATCTGCCTGGCTCAGCCTCCCAAAGTGTGGGGATTATAGGCATGAGCTGCCTCACTCGGCCTGTCTCATAATTTTATTTACGTGGCAACCCTAGATGAGATGTTAATTCACATGGCAAATTTGGCCTTTTCTGAAAGGGCATAAATGAATTTGATTTCTTAGCTGAACACACACACACAAAAGAGTTGAACTGAATTTGGAGCCCAGATTCTCAATTGTTGCTGAAAGAATCAACCTCAAAATCTCAGGAACTTAGCAGAGTAAAGGTTTGTTTCTCATTTGTGAAACGTCTGATGCGGATGTTCTTGGTTCATAGGTTTTCTGAACAGTTTTCTAGTAAGCGATAAACTCAAGGGCACAGGCTCCTTCAGCTGTACGGTGTCACCAGCTCAGACTCCTTGGCTTCCAGTCACACAAACTGGGGAAAGAGACAGCAGGAGCTCTCACACGGTCCTTCTGTGGGCCGGCCTGCCAATGGCCTCAACTCTGGCCACGTTCCATTAGCAACACTAGCTGTGTGACTCCGCCCAGACGCTGGGAGGGACTAGAAATGTCATCTTCCTGTGTGTCCCAGGGCTCTGGGCAGTCAAGGACAGGTTGGTAGAATGGATGGACCCAGGCTTGGGCACCAGAGAGCTCTGTGTTTAAATCACAGCCTGGCTAGGTGCAGTGGCTTACGCCTATAATCCTAACACTTTGGGAGGCTGAGGGGGAAGGATCACTTGAGCCCAGGAGTTCAAGACCAGCCTGGGGAACATAGTAAGACCCTGTCTCTACAAAAGAATTTAAAAGTAGGCCGGGTGCAGTGGCTCATGCCTGTAATCCCAGCACTTTGGGAAACAGAAGTTGAGGGGATCACCTGGGTCAGGAGTTCAAGACCAGCCCGACCAACATGGTAAAACCTCGTCTCTACAAAACATACAAAAATTAGCTGGGTGTGGTGGCGGACATCTAAAATCCCAGCTACTTGGGAGGCTGAGGCAGGAGAATCACTTAAATCTGGGAGGCAAACATTGCAGGGAGCCAAGATCGTGCCACTGCACTCCAGCCTGATTGAACAACAGAGCAAAAAAAGAAAGAAAAATTAGCCAGGCATGGTGCATGCTTGTAGTCCCAGCTACTTAGGAGGCTTAAGGAGTAAGGATCGCCTGAACCCAGGAAGTCAAGGCTGTAGTGTGCCACTGCATTGCAGCCTGGGTGACAGGAGTGACACCCTGTATCCAAAAAATAATAATAAATAAATAAATTACAGCCCAGGTGAATTAGCCCCTTACTTTCAACCTTCTCATTTGTAAAAAGGTCACAATACCTACCTTGCCACGTGGCCATGAGAGGAAAGACCTGGCACACAGAACGCACATGATGACAAGTTGTTACTATAGTATTATTTTGTTTGTAATCTGTCATTTACTTCCATGGTTTGCTGGTCAGGGGGCGGGGGCAGGTCTTGGTTTACCCAGTAGGAACACAGAGCAGTAGTATCGAATTTTTTTATGTCATAGATTTAAGACCTAGGCCAGGCGCAGTGGCTCATTCCTGTAATCCCAGCACTTTGGGAGGCCGAGGCAGCAGGTGGATCACCTGAGGTTAGGAGTTCAAGACCAGCCTGGCCAATATGGCCAAACCCCGTTTCTACTAAAAATACAAAAATTAGCCATGCCTATAGTCCCAGCTACTGGGGAGTCTGAGGCAGAAGGATTCCTTACAGCTGGGTGCAGAGGTTGCAGTAAGCTGAGATTGTGCCACTGCTCTCCAGCCTGGGCGGCAGAGCAAGACTCTTGTGTCAAAAAAAAAAAAAGATTTAAGACCTAAAAAATCATCCAATGCAATTGAGGTTCAGCAAAGCTCAATAACTTTTCTGAGATCACAGGGATGAGAGGCCCAAAATACAGCTGGCCTTCTGCCCTCTTAGTAAACAGAGCGTTACTTCTCCAAATGTTCACACTGCCACCCGGCCCTTTTCCACATAAAGAGATCAGGCCGTGCTTCCTACTTCTTTCAAACAGTTGGGAAGTTTTCTTTCTAGCTCTTAAATATCAGTGACAATTATGCCTAAGCTGGAATTTTAATTTCCCATTCAAGTTTCCTGAATATAGTACAGTAAAAGAAAACCCTAGAAATTTACTGACCTTTTCTTGTTGGCTTGACACCATGCTTGACTTCTCAGTGGGGCTGGATTTCCCCTCTGGGGTCTGACTCACATTTTCCAGCACACACAGCACCGCGTTCAATAACAACCAGATACTTTTACTGCTCAGATATTAATCTGGACCAAAAGTGGGTTGCTAATGATGATGACAATTGAACGGCATGGACCACATTTTCCCCCGCTTTGTATTTCTGTTTTCAACTTGGTTTCATTTTGCCATGACGAAAGAACTTGCTGACCTGACATGGTGGCTCACACCTGTAATCCCAGCACTTTGGGAGGCTGAGGGGAGCAGATCACTTGAGCCCAGGGGTTCGAGACCAGCCTAGGCAACATGGTAAAACCCATCTGTGCAAAAAATACAACTGTAGGCGTGGTAATTTGTGCCTGTAGTTCCATCTACTTGGGAGGCTGGGCTGGGAGGATCACTTGAGCCCAGGTGACTCCTGTCACCCCAGGCTGCAGTGCAGTGGCACAATCTCACCGCATTGCAGCCTCAACTTCCCAGGCTCAGGCAATCCTCCCTCCTTAGCCTCCTGAGTAGCTGGGACTACAAGCGTGCTCCACCAGGCCTAGCTATTTTTTTTTTTTTTTTGAGTCCAAGAGATGGAGGTTGCACTGAGCTGAGACAAAGTCACTACACTCCAGCCCAAGGGACAGAGTGAGACCCTGTCTAAAAAAAAAATTTTTTTTAAAGCCAGGCACAGTGGCTTATGCCTGTAATCCCAGCACTTTGGGAGGCTGAGGCATCTGGATCACTTGAAGTAGGGAGTTCAAGACCAGCCTGGCCAACATGGTGAAAACCCATCTCTACTAAAAATATAAAAATTAGCTGGGCTTGGTGATGGGTGCCTATAATCCCAGCTACTCAGGAGGCTGAGGCTGGAGAAGCACTTAAACCCAGGAGGCAGAGGCTGCAGTGAGCTGAGATTGTACCATTGCACTCCAGTCTGAGTCACAAAGCGAGACTCTTGTTTGTTTTTGAGATGGAGTTTTGCTCTTGTTACCCAGGCTGGAGAGCAATGGCGCGATCTCGGCTCACCAAAACCTCCGCCTCCTGGGTTCAGGCAATTCTCCTGCCTCAGCTTCCTGAGTAGCTGGGATTACAGGCACACGCCACCATGCCCAGCTAATTTTTCGTATTTTTAGTAGAGACGGGGTTTCACCATGTTGACCAGGATGGTCTCGATCTCTTGACCTCATGATTCACCCGCCTCAGCCTCCCAAAGTGCTGGGATTACAGGCGTGAGCCACCGTGCCCGGCGACTCTGTTTCAAAAAAAAAAGAAAAAAATTAGGCTGAGCAAGGTGGCTCACACCTGTAATCCCAGCACTTTGGGAGGCCGAGGTGGGTGGATTGCCTGAGCTAAGGAGTTCAAGACCAGCCTGGACAATATGGCAAAACCCTATCTCTATTAATAATACAAAAATTATCCAGGTATGGTGGTGCACAACTGTAGTCCCAGCTACTTGGGAGGCTGAGATGGGACAATAGCTTGAACCTGGGAGGCGGAGGTTGCAGTGAGCTGAGAATGCACCAGTGCACTCCAGCCTTGGTGACAGAGCAAGACTCTATCTCAAAAAAAAAAAAAAAAAAACTTAGGAGGCTGACCTGGCAGTGACCCCACAGCAGACCCTGAACTCATGGGACTGTAGAGCAGAGCTCCCAAGGCCAGCTCTGCACTGCCTGGTTTCACTTATCTTTACCACATTTTCCCAAGTGACAAGAGTAGGGTCAGGGAGAGAGAAGCAACTGACTGCTGATCATTCATCTATCAGATGCCCCAGCTTTGTGACCTATTACAACAACCCTGGCTGATTTATTTTGTGGGCCTTTCCCATCTACCAGCATCCAAAATGAGACAAGCTTAAAAACTCCTTTCAGACCTTAGAGGTAAATAGTAATTTCCTCTTTTCACCCAAAGATGAAGGGGTCCACTTCATAGGCAAATCATTTTGCAGGCTTTGGGAGATGTCCTTCAACATGTTTCACCCACAAACGTCTGGAACCAGCTCTTCTTCTGTACAGGTTATTTTCAGCACGTAGCAAAATGCCATTCTGTAGCTCAGGAATTTCCACCAGGCTGCCCATGTTGTCACAGGGCAAATGACTACACAGATTGTCCTCCTGCGCAGGTTGGCAAGGAAAGATCTTCAATGGTATGTTATCAGTGAAACACCTATTCCTGTAGTAAGGCTCAAAAATACCTTTGATCAAAATTAGAGTAGGCTGGCCAGGCGCAGTGGCTCACACCTGTAATCCCAGCACTTTGGGAGGCTGAGGCGGGCAGATCATGAGGTCAAGAGATAGAGACCATCCTGGCCAACATGGTGGAAACCCCTTTCTACTAAAGATACAAAAATTAGCTGGGTGTGGTGGCGCATGCCTATAGTCCCAGCTATTCATGAGGCTGAAGCAGAAGAATCGCTCGAACCCAGGAGGTGGACATTGCAGTGAGCCAAGATTTGCACCACTGCACTCCAGCCTGGTGACAGAGCAAGACTCTGTTTCAAAAAAAAAAAAAAAATTAGACCAGGCTTATGATTTTTTGTGGGGGGTGGGGGGCACAGTGTCTCACTTTGTTGGCCAGGCTGGAGTTCAGTGGTGCAATTATACAGCTCCCTGCTTGAGACCTCTGGGGCTCAAGCAATCCTCCTGCTTCAGCCTGTTTAGTAGCTGGGACTACAGGCACATGCCACTGTACCTGGCTAACTTTTTTTATTTTTAGTAGAGACAGGGTCTCCCTAAGTTGCCCAGGCTGGTCTTGAACTCCTGAGCTCAAGCAATCCTCCCACCTCAGCTTTCCAAAGTGTGGTGATTTCAGGCATGAGCCACTGGTGCCTGGCTTGAGGTTTATGATTTAAAGTGTGTATTTAGAGCAAATATTGTAAAAGGCGGTCCCTCAAGAAGAAGTGAAATCATAGTCTCTTGGTCTGCTTCTGTCTCCAAAGAGGGAGGAGCAAAGGTCCTGAGTGATGTGGTTCCTTTGGGCTGAGCTTCGTGGAAGATGAGAAGATTAGAAACCACCGGCCTGAAAACGGGGGTTTCCTAGGACAATCAAGACTCACATTTGACTATTCTTTTTTTATTATTATTATATGAGAGCTTCTCATTTTATCTCCTCTGAAGTTAACTAGCCTTTCTGACTACCAAACACAGCTAAACGATAGCTAGCTAGCTAGCTAGCTAGATAGATAGATAGGTAGATATAGCTTCTGTGTCCCCTACACAGAGAAGAGAGAAGGAGAGAAGGAAATTATTACTTATGCAGATGAAAGTGGTCAGCTGGGAAGATCTCACATTTTCACTTAGCAGATAGCGGGGAGGAGCTATTTTGATAATACAGCTTCTCTTTCCATGGTGAAAGATAGATAACTTCTTCAAAGCTAAAAAAAAAAAGCTAAATACAGTTCTGATTTAAAATTTAATATGTGTGGCTAGGCGCGGTAGCTTACTCCTGTAATCCCAGTACTTTGGGAGGCCAAGGTGGATGGATCACAAGGTTAGGAGTCGAAGACCAGCCTGGCCAAACCCCGTCTCTACTAAAAATACAAAAATCAGCCAGCCATAGTGGTGGGCGCCTGTAATCCCAGCTACTAGGGAGGCTGAGGCAGGAGAATCGCTTGAACCTGGAAGGCGGAGATTGCTGTGAGCCGAGATTGCACCACTGCACTCCAGCCTGGGTGACAGAGGGAGACTCAGTCTCAAAAAATTAAATAAATAAATAAACAAACTACCCCAAAAAAGATAGCTAAAATAAGTGATTTACAGTTTTTTGTGTCGTTTCGTTTTGTCTGAGACAGGGTCTCACTCTGTCTCCTAGGCTGGAATGCAGTGGTGCCATCTTGGCTCACTGCAACCTCCGCTTCCTGGGTTCAGTCAGTTCTCCTGCCTCACCCTCCTGAGTAGTTGGGATTACAGGCACACGCCACCACACTCGGCTAATTCTTTTGTATTTTTAGTAGAAAGGAGGTTTCACCATGTTGGCCAGGCTGGTCTCAAATTCCTGACCTCAGGTGATCCACCCACCTTGGCCTCCCAAAGTGCTGGGATTACAGGAGTGAGCCACTGTGCCCGGCTGAGCATCTTTGCATGACCTCATTGGCCATTTATATATCTCAATTGGAAAAATGTCTATTCAGATCCTTTGCCTATTTTTTAATTGCATTTTTTGTTTGTCTGCTTTTGAGACAGAGTCTTGCTCTGTGACCCAGGCTGGAGTACAGTGGCACTACGTTGGCTCACTGCAACTTCCACCTCCCGGAGTAAAGCAATTCTTTTGCCTCAGCCTCCCAAGTAGGCTGGGACTACAGGTGCTTGCCAACATCCTGGCTAATTTTTGTATTTTTAGTAGAGACAGGGTTTCACCATATTGGCCAGGGTGGTCTCAAACTCCTGACCTGAAGTGATCTGCCCACCTCAATTTCCCAAAGTGCGGGGATTATAGGTGTGAGTCACCGTGCCTGGCCACATTATCTTTTTAACTATTGAATTGTAAGCCTTCTGGAAGCTTTTCCTTCCTTCCTGTCTTCATTCCTTAATGTTTTTCTCACACACACACAAAGAAAGCACTGAAAAAGATAGCTAAAATACAGTGCCTGAGCTCAAGGGTCTCACATCTAATGGAGGAGCTAAATGCTAAAGAAGGAGCAATTTGTGTTAGGGATGGGGGATCTGGTCGGGCTTCACACAAGATGAAATAGTTTGGGTCTGTGTCCACCAAACCTCATGTTGAATAGTAATCCCCAATGTTGGAGGTTGGGCCTGCTGGGAGGTGTTTGGGTCATGTGGGTGGATCCCTCACAGTAGTGAGTGAGTTGTCATGAGATCTGGTTGTTTAAAAATGTGCCCTCCGCCACCGCTCCCTCTCCCGCCACGTCAGTTGCCTGCTCCCCTGCACCTTCCAACATGATTGGAAGCTTCCCGAAGCCTCCGCAGAAGTTGTGGCCAGTGCTATGCTACCTGTACAGCTTGCAGAACCAAGAGCCAAGTGAACCTTGTTTCTTATAAATTATGCAGTCTCAGGCCGGGCGCCGTGGCTCATGCCTGTAATCCCAGCACTTTGGGAGGCCAAGGCTGGTGAATCATGAGGTCAGTAGTTTGAGACCAGCCTTGCCAACATGGTGAAACCCCATCTCTACTAAAAATACAAAAAATTGCCGGGCACAGTGGCGCGTGCCTGCTCGGGAGGCTGAGGTGGGAGGATCACTTGAGCCCAGGAGTCCTGGGCTCTAGTGCGCTATGCTGATCGGGTATCTGCACTAAGTTTGGCATCAATATGGTGACCTCCCGGGAGCGGGGGACCACCAGGTTGCCTAAGGAGGGGTGAACCGGCCCAGGTCGGAAACAGAGCAGGTCAAAACTCCCGTGCTGATCAGTAGTGGGATCGTGCCTGTGAATAGACACTGCATTCCAGCCTGGGCAACATAGCGAGACCCTGTCTGTTAAAAAAAATAAGAAGAAAATTAAAAAAAAAAATACAAAAAATTAGCTGGGCACAGTAGTGGTGGGTACCTGTAATCCCAGCTACTTGGGAGGCTGAGGCAGGAGAATCGCTTGATTAAATAAATAAATAAAGTAGTCTCA
Source organism: Callithrix jacchus (assembly GCF_049354715.1). NCBI lineage: Eukaryota > Metazoa > Chordata > Mammalia > Primates > Cebidae > Callithrix > Callithrix jacchus. The sequence continues at coordinate 7,950,523 of NC_133508.1, forward strand.
GGTACTTTTTATTTTTTTTGAGACAGATTCTCGCTCTGTCTCCAGGCACCAGGCTGGAGTGTAGTGGTGCAATCTCAGCTCACTGCAACCTCCACTTCCTGGATTCAAGCAATTCTCCTGCCTCAGCCTCCCGAGTAGCTGCGACTACAGGCGCCTGCCACCACGTCCAGCTCATTTTTGTATTTTTAGTAGAGGTGGGATTTCACAATGTTGACCAGGATGGTCTCAGTCTCTTGACCTGGTGATCCACCCACCTGGGCCTCCCAAAGTGCTGGGATTACAGGCGTGAGCCACCGCGCCGGGCCTCAGGGATTTCTTTATAGCAACAGAGAACAGACTAATGTAGAAGACAAAAGCCTGAGCTGGAGAAGAGTGTTGCAGCTCACGCCATAGCTCAGGGGCGTCCTACGCTTACTTTTCTGTGCTGTATACATGAAGGAGACAGTGGAGGAAATGCCCTCAAGGAATTTGTGCTCTTGGAGTCACATTTATATTCACTCAAAAGGTAAATGCCATGAATAAGCCATTTGCTAAGTAAAGCTGTCCAATAGCAGCTTCTGGTGCATGTAGACCAGGCGTCACATCAGCTGATTTGGGGGCTGTGGGAAGACCCCGCCCACCATTAAAAGTCTATCCGAATCCTTCCTATCTCTCTACAAATCACCACAGCCGCCACAGAAAGCTCTTATTTTCACTCTGCTAAGGCATTTGGGAGGGATAGTGCCTCCGGTAACTGGTTTATTTATACAGCCTGCTGATTGAACTTAACAGTTGATTTAGTTTTGTTTTTTTAGGGTTTTTCTTTTTTGAGACCGAGTTTTGCTCTTGTTGCCCAGGCTGGAGTTAGTGGTACGATCTCAGCTCACTGCAACCTCCACCTCCCAGGTTCAAGCAATTCTCTGCCTCAGCCTCTTGAGTAGCTGGGATTACAGGTACCCACCACCACGCCCAGCTAATTTTTCTGTATTTTTAATAGAGATGAGAGTTTCACCATGCAGGTGTTAAACTCCTGACCTCAGGTGATCCACCCACCTCAGCCTCCCAAAATGCTGGGATTACAGGCCGTGAGCCACTGCGCCTGGCCTGTTGCTTTTAGAATTTACAGTTTAAAAAACAGTAACTCAGACGTTTGAATCCGGCCCCACCACTACCAGCTGTTTGTTTTGACCAATCCCAGTCTCTGAGTCAGTGCCCGTATCGGTACGATGGATTTTTAATAGCTGCCGTATTCGGTAACTACAAGGGCGGAAAGAACGCACACATGTTAAATACCTAGCCAGTGCTTGGCCAAAAGAGAATCCCCAAATAGTAGTTTGAATCTGTGTCATGAGACTCAGACAGCACAGGACACTGACGCACAGAACGGGTGACATAGTGTTAGTGAAGGGGTGTGATTGGGGGGACAGGGTCTGCTATTTATTTGGGGCACCAGTGAGGGGGCCTCCCACTGAGAAAGGAAATGCCAGAAACAAAGGGGCAATGAGAGGGTGTGAGGGTGAGGACATGGCCCAGGTCACCAGCCTGACGACTTCCCACCAGGGCAGGGCTGAAGCTCTGCTGTGCTAGTCACCTCCACTAGGCTTCAGCCACCTGCAGCGGTGAGGCCTTCCAGAGGCCACATGATGTGAACCGTGGGAACAGCACCTCCACTAGGCTGCATCTGACTCTGCAAGGGGTTTTCAGGAGAGCTTTGGACAAGGCACAGAAGCGCGAATCCTCAAAAAATCTAAATGAGGGCCCAGAGCCGCCGGCCTCCCCACTTTCTGCAGCAAGACCTAGGTGGACCCTAGCGCCTGCAGACCCCCAGACAGGACACGAGGCGCTCTGAGAGATGGAAATACAACCTCTTCCTGCCTCACAGGGCAGCGGAGAAGCACTGACTTTCTAGCTGCTTTAGCCACACACAGTGGCACCTTTGTTCCTGTCTAGTGAGCTTGCTGCCTCCAGGGATGCTGCCCGGGCCCATCGTGCCCATGCCGGAAACATGCAGTCCTTTGATAATCACCCTTTATCCCAGGCTCCGAATCAAAGTGGCAAAGATGCTGACAAGGACTCCAGCAAACACGACCGAGGCTTTCAGGTCTGACCCTGAAACGAAGACCCACCTCCGTGGGGAGAAGCACACGCTTCTCTGGGCTGAAGGCTCAAAGGAAACAGGAACTGCGGGCCCTGCACACAGCTGCACTCGCTGGGGCAGCTCAGACGAACGTCCCCAGGGGAGTCCGAGTTATCCGGATGGCGTTCCTGACTCCCCGAGGGGTGAGACACCCCTCCTCCAGCCTGCATTTCCACATGCTGGGTGCAGCCTGCAGACAACTTCAGATGCCTTGTTTTTTATTGAGGTGAAATTCAAGTACCATAAATTGTACCATTTAAAGCGAAAAATTCAGGCCGATGTAGTGGCTCACATCTGTAATCCCGGAACTTTGGGATGCTGAGATGGGAGGATTGCTTGAGCCCAGGAGTTCGAGACAGACTGAGCAACATAGTGAGAACCCATCTCTGTACAAAAAAAAGAAAAAAAAGTTAGCCAGGCATGGTGGTGTGTGTGCCTGTGTTCCCAGCTGCTCAGGAGATGGGAGGATCGCTTGAGCCTGGGAGTTTGAGGCTGCAGTGAGCTGTGATTGCCCCACTGCACTCCAGCCTGGGTGCCAGAGAGAGACCCTGTCTTTAAAAAAAAGGCTGGGCATGGTGGCTCATGCCTGTAATCCTAGCACTTTGGGAGGCCGAGGTGGGTAGATCACGAGGTCAGGAGTTCCAGACCAGCCTGGCCAAGATGGTGAAACCCCGTCTCTACTAAAAATACAAAAATTAGCTGGGCGTGCTGGTGGGTGCCTATAATCCCAACTACTTGGGAGGTTGAGGCAGGAAAATTGCTTGAACCCAGGAAGTGGAGGTTGCAGTGAGCCAAGATCATACCACTGCACTCTAGCCTGGGTGACAGAGCAAGACTCAGTCTCAAATAAATAAATAGATAGATAGATAGATAGACAGATAGATAGATAGATAAACAATTCAGTAGCATTTAAAGCATTCAGTGTTCTGCAGGCACCACCACTATCCAGCTCCAAAACATTCTCAACACCCCAAATACAAGGCCATATCTATATGCAGTCACTCTCCACTCTCTCCTCCCAGCTTTGTGTGACGACAGTGTGCCAGGGACTGTGCTCAGGACAGAAGCAGAGTGGTGAACAAGGCAGTTGCAGTCCCTGCCATCGGGGGGTCCAGTCTAATGTGACAGTCAGATACTGCTCAAACAACTGGAAATGGTACATGTGACAGGAGCCTGTGACAGAAGTGCTGGGCAGGGGCCAGGCACAGAGGCTCATGCCTGTAATCCCAGCACTTAGGGAAGCTGAGGCGGGTCAGGGGTTCAAGACCAGCCTGGCCAAGATGGTGAAACCTGGTCTCTACTAAAAATACAAAAATTAGCTGGGCATGGTGGTTCGTGCCTGTAATCCCAGCTACTTGGGAGGTGGAGGCAGGAGAATCACTTGAACCCAGGAGGCGGAGGTTGCAGTGAGCCAAAATTTCTCCACTGCACTCTAGCCTGGGCAACAAAGTAAGACTCCATCTAAAAAAAAAAAAAAAAAAAAAAAAGTGCTGAGTGGGTCCAAGCTCAGAGTTCTCATACGATGCTCTGCTGAGGTGGGCTTCACAGTCGTCCCCATTTTCCAGATGAACAAACCAGGGCCTTGAGAGGTTAAATGCCTTGCCCAAGGTTAGACCACCAATAAATGGCAGAGTTGGAATTCAAACAAAGGTCCCTATAACTCCCAGCAAGTTGCTTTCTGTCTCTGTGGATTTAATTATTTGTACATTTCATATCAATGGAATTTCACAAGATGTGACCTTTTGTATCTGGTTTCTGTCACTTATTTGAATATCGCAAAGGTTCATCCAGGATGTAGCATGCTTCCGTGGTGGATCCCCTTTTATAGCTGAATTCTATTTCATTGTTTGGATGGACACTTTGTTTCTTTGCTCATCCACTGATGCACATCTGGCTTGTTTTCCTTTTGGTTACTGTTGAAGTTGGTGCACAGTATCTGTTTGATTCCCTGCTTTTCATTCTTTAGGAGTAGGACTGCTGGATCATAGAGTGATTGTTTTTTGTTTGTTTGTTTGTTTTTTGAGACAGGGTCTCGCTCTGTCGCCCAAGCTGGAGTGCAGCAGCGTGATCACAGTTCACTGCAGCCTTGACCTCCTGGGCTCCAGTGATCCTCCCACCTCAGCCCAGAAAGCAGTTGGGACTACAGGCATGTGCCACCATGCCTGGCTAGCTTTTTGTAGAAACAGGGTTTCGTCCTGTTGCCCAGGCTAGTCTCAAACTCCTGGGCTCTAGCCGTCTGCCCACCCTGTCCTCCCAAAGTGCTGGGATTACAGGTGAAAGCCACTGCACCCAGGCTGAGTGTCTTTTCCCGTGCTTATTGGCCACTGTATATCTTCTTTGAGAAATGTCCATTCTTTGCCCATTTTTTAGTTGGATTGTTTGTTTTTTTTGTTGTTTAGTTGTAAGAGTTTTCGTTTTGTTTTGTTTTTATTTTGTTTTATTTTTTAAGAGGGAGTCTCACTGCTGGAGTGTAGTGGTGTGATCTTGGCTCACTGCAACCTCCATCTCCCAGGTTCAAGCGATTCTTCTGCCTCAGATTTCTGAATAGCTGGGACTACAGTTGCCTACCACCATGTCCGGCTAATTTTTTTGTGTTTTTAGTAGAGATGGGGCTTCCCCATGTCAGCCAGGTTGGTCTTGAACTCCTGACCTCAAGTGATCTGCCCACCTTTGCCCCCCAAAGTGCTGGGATTACAGCATGAGCCACTGTGCCTGGCCTGTAAGAGCTCTTTATACATGGATGAGTAAATAGGCTTCGGTTTTTCTTACCACATTCTGATTTTTTAAATGCTTCCCTCCTCCACTAGCCAGGGAGCTCCTTAAGAGCAGGGCCTGGGCCTTCATTAAAAAAATCGAACAGGCCAGACTCAGTGGCTTAAGCCTATAATTCCAGCACTTTGAGAGGACAAGGTGGGTGGATCACCTGAGGTCAGGAGTTCGAGACCAGCCTGGCCAACATGGTGAAACCCTGTCTCTACTAAAAATGCAAAAAATTAGCCAGGCCTGGTGATGCATGCCTGTAATTCCAGCAGGAGAATCTCTTGAATATGGGAGGCAGAGGTTGCAGTGAGCCGAGATTGTGCCATTGCACTCCAGCCTGGCAACGAGAGCAAAAATCAGTCTCAAAACAAAAACAAAAACAAACAGGCCAGGCGTGGTGGCTCACACCTGTAATCCCAGCACTTTGGGAGGCTGAGGTGGGTGGATCATGAGGTCAGGAATTCAAGGCCGAGATGGTGAAACCCTGTCTCTACTAGAAATACACAAAAAAAAGCCAGGTGTGTTGGTGGGTGCCTATAATCCCAGCTACTCAGGAGGCTGAGGCAGAGGTTGCAGTGAGCCGAGATTGTGCCACTGCACTCCAGCCTGGGTGATAGAGCAAGACTCCATCTCCAAAAAAAAACCTTCTAGTGGCTGGGCACAGTGGCTCACACCTGTAATCCCAGCACTTTGGGAGGCTGAGGCAGGAGGATTGCTGGAGCCCAGGACTTCCAGACCAGACTGCGTACATACTACAACTCTCTCTCTACAAAATATTTAAAAAATTAGCTGGGCATGGGGGTGTATGCCTGTAATCCCAGCTACTCAAGAGGCTGAGGTGGGAAGATTGGGTAAACCCAGGAGTTCATGACCAAGTTGGGCAACATGGTGAGACTCCGTCTCTACAAAAAAATTTTAAAAATAGCCACATATGGTGGTGCATACTTTTGGCACCAGATACCCAGGAGGCTGAGGCAGGAGGATCATTTGAGCCTAGACTGAGTGAGCCTGGAGGCTGCAGTGAGTCATATTCGCTCCAGCCTCGGAGACAGAACAAGACTCATTCTTAGAAAAAAAAAAAAAAAGAAAAGCTCTTTTGAGTGGGGTGGCTGGTATGGTCCTGAGCTGGGGTGGCCATGAAGCCTGCCCCTTGAGAGAGCCTGCTCAACATCTGCAGAAGACAGGGCCCCAGCAGCATCATCTCAGCCTCTGGATTCACATAACTGTGTCTGAACCCTACATGTAGACTTTGCAACTCTGAGATCCCCAACATTCAACTTCAACGTCATTCTCTTCCTTATTTAAGATGCATTTGAGTTGGGCTGGGCGTGGTGGCTCACACCTGTAATCCAAGCACTTTGGAGGCCAAGGCGGGCGGATCACCTGAGGTTGGGAGTTTAAGACCAGCCTGACCAACATGGTGAAACCCCGTCTTATAAAAAAATTTAAAAAAAGATGCATTGAGTTGAGTTAGATATCCTTTTTTTTTTTGGAGACAGGGTCTCACTCTGTTGCCCAGAATGGAGTACAGTGGCGTGATCACAGCTCACTGCAGCCTCCACCTCCTGGGCTTAAGCGATCCTCCCATCTCAACCTCCTAAGTAGCTGGGGCCATAGGCACGTGTCACCGCATGCAGCTAATTTTTGTATTTTCTGTAGAGACAGGGTTTTACCATGTTGCTTAGGCTGGTCTCAAACTCCTGAGCTCAGCCAATCTGCCAGCTTCAGCCTTGCAAAGTGCTGGGATTATAGGCACGAGCCACCATGTCCAGCAGGTTTGAGGTTTGAGTTAGATTTCTGTAATAATTTTCTTCAATTTTTTTTTTTTTCAAGATGGAGTTTCACTCATGTTGCCCAGGCTGGAGTGCAATGGTGCAATCTCAGCTCACAGCAACCTCTGCTTCCTGGGTTCAAGTGATTCTCCTGCCTCAGCCTCCAAAATATCTGGGATTACAGGGATGTGCCACCATACCCAGCTAATTTTGTATTTTTAGTAGAGATGGGGTTTCTCCATGTTGGTCTGGCTGGCCTCGAACTCCCAACCTCAGGTGATCCGCCTGCCTCAGCTGGGATTACAGGCCTGAGCCACGGAGCCTGGCCAATTTCTGTAACTTTCAACAAAAAGATTAAAGAGCTCATATTCGGATGTTACACCGAGCTTTGTTTGAATCTCAGCCTGGCCATTTATTGGTGGTGTAACCTTGGGCAAGGCACTTAACCTGTCAAGAATCCAATTTGTTCATCTGAAGAACACGGATGATCATGAAGCCCACCCCATCAGAGCAGCGTGGAGAGCGCACGAGTATATGGGAACCCTGAGCGTGGACCCACCCAGCACTTCCATCGTGAGCTCCTGTAACACGTGTCAGTTCCAGTTGCGTGCGCCAGGTCTGGCTGTCATGTTAGACTGTGGATCCTGTGACGGCAGGGCCTGCATCCGCCGTGTTCACCACTCTGCTCTGTCCTGAGCTCAGTCCCTGGCATGTTGTAGTCACACAATGTTAGTTGAATGACTTTTCCATTCACTGACTGACCATAGCAAATTGCTTACTCTACTGAAGTTGAAGTCTCTGCTGTCCCATCTGCCCATAAGGAAGGTCACACTGAGCAACTGATGGATTCCCAGTGAATGGACATGCAGGTGGTTTGTTTCCTCCTCTCCTTTTATCCCATGAAAACTTACCAGCTACCTGGAATATCCATCTTTCTCCCAAATCCCTCCTGAAAAAGTGGTCAGTCTCCCATTAATTTTGCTTTGATTCCTAAATTATTTCCCTTTTCTGGGAATCTTCTAGGGTTGCCCTCGCTGGCCACCTGAACATGGTCCCTGCTTTTCATGAGAGTCCTTCAAGCCCACACAAGCTTGCTAAGGGCTGGGACCTGGCTTGGCTATAAATATCCTCAGATGTAAGTGACCTCAGAGCTCAGACCCCAGCCCCTCTCTCTGCAGGTGACAAAACCTGATTCTCAGAGCCTCTCTTGGAGGCTGCCCCTGGGTAAAAGCAGGTCCCCTCTGCCCTCTGGATTACATGGAAAGTGTAGTCCCGGCTGACGTCTGAAATTCTTTCCTTAGAGTTTAATTTCTTTGATTTAACCAAGTGATCCCTATTAAAATGTCAACGCCCAAGGAAAGGTTTCAGCTCTCCAGCCTGTCCCTCACATTCTAAGTGAAAGGATGATCCAGACAGACAGATCCGTGGCTGCGGGTGTCTCCTTTTGAGATTCCTTTTCTCTTTCATCTGACGCCATCAGCACAAAAATGTGGCGACAAAGCACTGAAGAAATCACTGTGGCTGAGCGCTCCCGCAAGGCTTGCTGTCTGCAGCCCGGGAGCTTGAGGTCCCTGCCCTCCCTGCCTTGCCCCCCACCCCCTGCAGCTTTTCCATACCCTCCCAGCACCTCCGTGCCAGCACCTCATGGACTCCCAGCACCTTTGGCCAAGACTGCAGTTTGCTGGGTGTGGTCAGGGGCCTGTCCTGGTCTGACTGGTTCTCAAGGAACAAGCATGGGTGGCAGCGCCTTGTCCTACAGGGCGGCAGGGGTGGGGGAGCTAGGAGTCTTAAATCCCCACCTGGTGAAGCGTGAGCTGACACGATCCTCACCTCATGGGACTGGGGCGGCGGGGGGGGGGTACCATGAAAAGGAGCTGGGCATCGGGAGCTATTCTCTGAGGTTGTAGGTTTTTGTTTAATTTGCTTTTTTTTTTTGAGACAGAGTCTCACACTGTCGCCCAGACTGGAGTGCAGTGGAAGGATCTAGGCTCACTGCAACCTCCACCTCCAGGGTTCAAGCAATTCTCTGCCTCAGCCTCCCAAGTAGCTGGGATTACAGGCATCTGCCACCACGCCTGGCTGATTTTTGTATTTTTAGTAGAGACAGGGTTTCACTATCTTGACCAGGGTGGTCATGAACTCCTGACCTCAGGAACCACCGCCTTGGCCTCCCAAAGTTCTGGGGATTACAGGATGAGCCACCACACCCAGCCTATCTATCTATCTATCATCTATCTATCTATCTATGTATGAGAAAAAGAAAAGAAGTGTTCTGAGAGGAGGGGAGAAACCAGACCACTTGGAAAGGGAGATAGAGGCGCCTCTGACTGCAAAGAGCTTCTCACTTTGACGTGAAGGAGGTTAAAAAGGACGTGGTTCTAAGTGGCAGAGGTCACCCTTCAATTAAATATGTTAATCATTTTACCTAAGGGGTCAGGAGACTGGAACAAAGAATTTTTTTCCTTAATGTCTTCCCCTTCCTATGACTTGGAGTATCTTCGTCTTCTTCCAGAAATTCAGGAGGCAGTAGCTGGGAAATGCCGGCTCTGGTACCTGCCCACACCTGCCAGTGGTTCCTGCAGCCTCAGACAGCAGTGTGTTCTCCCTGGTGGCTGTGTGTCTGCAGCTGTTCCTGCTTCATGTCCCTGTCTGTGTCAAATCTCTCTGCTTTTTTCTTTTCTTTTTTTATATTTTATATATTTTTAATTTTTTTTTAGAGACGGAGTTTCTCCATGTTGGTCAGGCTGGTCCCAACCCTGGGTGATCTGCCCACCTCAGCCTCCTGAAGTGCTGGGATTACAGGCATGAGCCACTGCACCTGGCCCTCTCTGCTTTCTTCTTGGAAGGACACTTGTCATTGGATTTAGGACCCACCCTACATCTAGCGTGATTTCATCTTCAGGTCCTTAAACTAATTACACCTGCAAAAACTCTTCTGCATATAAGGTCACATTCAAGATTCCCTGGGTTAGGACATAAGGCTTTGGGGCCACCACTCAACCCAGTACATGCTGGGTGGGGGAAAAGCCCACTCTTGCTGTAAATGCAATCTTTGACAAAAAGATGTGGGTTGCTATTTTATTTGGATGTTAGTTACACTGAGCGTCCCCAAATTGTTTTCCACTTTTTTTCTTTGAGATGGAGTCTTTTTTTTTTTTTTGCCCCCCCCCAGCACCTAGGTGGAGTCTTATTCTGTCGCCCAAGCTGGAGTGCAGTGATGCAATCTCGGCTCACTGCAACCACCGTCTTCTGGGTTCAAGTGATTCTCCTGTCTCAGCCTCCTGAGTAGCTGGGACTAGGGCTCAAGAAATCCTCCCATCTCAGTCTCCTTAGCTGACTAGATGCCCACACCACTGACTACAGCGCCTGCCACCATGCCTGGCTAATTTTTGTATTTTTAGTAGAGATGGAGATTTACCATGTTGGCGAGGCTGGTCTCAAACTCCTGACCCAGGTGATCCACCCACCTCAGCTTCCCAAAGTGCTGGGATCATAGGCGTGAGCCACCACGTCTGGCCCGTTTTCCACTTTATAGATGAATAACGTTTTGAATACATACTATAACAACAAAAAGGTGTTTAACTGTAGAATGCTATGCAACTGTTAAAAAGAATGAGTTCAGCTGGGCGCAGTGGCTCACACCTATAATCCCAGCACTTTGGGAGGCCAAGGCAGGTGGATTGTGTGAGTCCAGGAGTTAAAGACCAGCCCGGGCAACATGGTGAAACCCCAGCTCTACAAAAGAAAAAAGAAAATTAGCCGAGCATGGTGGCACGTGCCTGTAGGTCCAGCTACTTGGGAGGCTGAGGTGAGAGGATCACCTGAGCCCAGGAGGCAGAGGTTGAAGTGAGCCAAGATTGTGCCACTGCACACTCCAGCCTGGATAACAGGGTGAGACCCTGTCTAAAAAGATAAAATAAATAACATAAACTTGCAAAAATAAAGAGAATGAGAGGCTAGGTGTGTTGGCTCATGCCTATAATCCCATAATCCCAGCACTTTGGGCCAGGATTTTGAGACTAGCCTGGACAACATGGTGAGATCTCATCTCTAAAATAAAAATAAAAAAAAAATCAGCCAAGCATGATGGTATACACCTGTAGTCCAAGCTACTCAGGAGGCTAAGGCAGGAGGATCACTTGAGCCTAGGAGATAGAGGCTGTAGTGAGTCATGATTACACCACTATACTTCAGCCTGGACAACAGAGTGAGACCCTGTCTCAAAAAAAAAAGGGGGGGGGAAGAAAGAGAGGCAGAGGAAGAAGGAGGAGAAGGAGGAAGAGGAAAAGATGAGGAGGAAAGGAGGAGAAGGAGAAGAAGGAGGAGGAAAAGGAGAGAGAAGGAGGAGGGGAGAAGAGGAGGGGAAGGAGGAGGGGGGAAGGCGAGGTGGAGGAGGGGGAAGAGGAGGGGGAGGACAAGGGGAAGAGGAAGAGAAGGAAGAATAATAAAAGGAAGAAAAATGAGGAGGAGAAAGAAGAGAGAAGGGGGGAAGAGCAAAAAGGAAGAAGGGGGAGGAGGAGAAAGAAGAAGAGGAAGAGGAGGAGGCAGAAGAAGAAAAAGGGGGAGGAGGAGGAGGAGAAAAGACCCAGCTTGGCAGCTCCCCTGGTTTGACATCTGTGAGTGTCTTCTCCTCACTGATGTGGCTGACATCACCTTGGAGTCCTGGTCTCCACTGTGCTGGCCGAGGGAGGCTATGTAGAATATTTCTGGAAAGACACAAGAAACTATTAACATTGGGGAGGTCTGGGTAGAAGGAACACATCCTACTTCTCACTGTATAGTCTTAAGATTATTTGACTTTAAAAAGTATGTGTATTTTTATTATGTTTGGAGGGGACTGGGAGGGGATGAGGGGAATCTGTGTATTATTTTTGTATGTGTTTTGTTTTGTTGTTTTTTTTTTTTTTGAGACAGAGTCTCACTCACTCAGGCTGGAGGGCAGCGGCGCCATCTCGGCTCACTGCAACCTCCGCCTCCTTGGTTCAAGGGATTCTCTGCCTCAGCTTCCTGAGTAGCTGGGATACAGGCGCGGGCCACCATGCTCAGCTAATTTTTTTATTTTTTATTTTTTTTTAGTCAAGACAGGGTTTCACTCCTGTTGGCCAGGCTGGTCTTGAACTCCTGACCTCAGGTGATCCACTTGCCTTGGCCCCCCAAAGTGCTGGGATTACAGGCGTGAGCCACTGGCCTGGCCGAATTTTTGTTGTTGTTGTTTTTAATCTTCCTGTCTGCTATTGAAGGGTTCAGGGACTTTCTAACTCTACCTCCCCACCAGCAATGCCTGCCCTTGGGGTGAGGAGTTGTGTTGCAGGGGCTCCCGAGCCCTGACTGCTCCTTGTACATACCTTCAGCTAGTGCCCCGTGTCCACCCTAGCTCAAGCCTGTCCAGCAGAGGCAGCTGCTCCCTCAGGCCCCCGGTTTTTTCTGGGGTTCTGCAGCTCCAATGAGTTTGCTTCTTACGCTCCTCCATGTCGGCCTTCCCATGTTGACGTTCTCTGGTCTCATAGTTGACCATCTAACTTCTGTCTTTCAGGATTCTATCAGCTTCTTTCAACTGCAGAATCTCCTCTTCCCGTCTCTGAATTCATGGGCTTTTTTAAACATTCCTTTAATGCCATTTTAACAGACTTTTGGGAGAGAATCAAGATAAAGGCATGTGTTCAGTCTGCAAAATGTCCTCTCAAGATCAGTTTCATATGTTGTTGTTTTCTCATTGCTTCCCCAGCCCCTCTATACACTCAGTGTCTTCGCCATTATGCTGTACTCATGTGCTTGAACATAAGCGTATTTTGAAAATGTATGTAACGGCAGGCACGGTAGCAGCTCAGGCCTGTAATCCTAGCACTTTGGGAGGCCGAGGTGGGCAGATCACCTGAGGTCAGGATTTCAAGACCAGCCTGACTAACACGGAGAAACTCCATCTCTACTAAAAATACAAAATTAGCCAGGTGTGGTGATGCATGCCTGTAATCCCAGCTACTCGGGAGGCTGAGGCAGGAGAATCGCTTGAACCCTAATCCCAGCTACTTGGGAAGCTGAAGCAGGAGCATTGCTTGAACCTGAGAGGCGGAGGTTGCAGTGAGCAGAGATCGCACCACTGCACTCCAGCCTGGAGCAGAAGCGCAAAACTCCTTCTCAAAAAAAAAAAAAACGTATACAACATGTATAAAATTTTACAGTAACGGTATTGTAAATACATCTCATTCAGCGTCTTACTTGTCTCGTTCAGTAATTATTTTCCAGCTTTCTCCTACATTGCTACCTTGTACCGTGGTCTTGATTGCTACGGGAGGATCTGTGTACATCATATTTCACTTATCCGTCCTCTTAGGCAGGACAAGTAGCTTACCTCCAACTCTGCTACCATATATTACAATAAGCATTTTAGCATGTCTTCTTAGATGTTAGGAAATGTATTATTTTATTTTCTTGAGACAGAGGCTGGCTCTGTCACTCAGGCTAGAGTACAGTGGCACAATCTGGGCTCACTGCAACTTCCCCCTCCTGGGTTCAAGCCATCCTTCCACCTCAGCCTACCAAGTAGTTGGGATTAGAGGCACTCACCACCATGCCTGGCTAATTTTTGTATTTTTAGGAGAGACAGGTTTTGACATGTTGGCCAGGGTTGTCTTGAACTCCTGACCCCAGGTGATCCACAAGCCTTGGCTCCCAAAGTGCTGGATTATAGGCATGAGCCACCCCACCCAGCCTATTTCTTCTTATTTTCAAGACATGTTCTTGCTGTGTCACACATGTTGGAGTGCAGTGGCACAATCACAGTTCACTGAAGCCTTGACCTCCGGGGCCCCAGCGATCTTCCTGTCAGCCTCCTGAATAGCTGGGACTATATGCAGATGCCACCATGCCTGTCTAATTTTTGTATTTTTGTAGAGATGGGGTTTTGTCATGTTGCTCAGGCTGGTCTCGAACTTTTGGGCTTGAACCATCCACCTGCCTCAGCCTCCCAGTGTGCTGGGATTACAGATGTGAGCCACTGCGGCCAGCTAGAAAATTTCTATGAGATATATACCCAAAAATAGGTTGTGGGGACATAGGATTTATGCATATTAAATTTAAACTACCAGGTTTATTTCCAAAATGGCCATGGCAATAAACATTTCTGAACCCTTAACATGTTAATTGGCACTGGGACTCTCCCAGAGGAGAACAGAATTGCAGATTTATATGACCTTGGGACTTTCCTTGAAAAGCATCTTGAAGCTCTACTTCTTCACAGAATGCTGGGAGACAGTACTGCTGATTAAGCAGGAATGGAGGAGCAGCACACTGGGAGTTGGGGAAAGATTCGTTTCTACTGAGCCATCGTCTCGCTTGGTTGCCCAGGCTGGAGTGCAGTGGCGCAATCTCACCTCACTGCAACCTCCACCTCCCAGGCTCAAGCGATTCTCCTGCCTCAGCTTGCCAAGTAGCTGGGACTACAGGCATGCACCAGCATGGCCAGCTAATTTTTGTATTTTTAGTAGAGGTGGGGTTTCACTATGTTGGCCAGGAGGGTCTGGATCTCTTGATTTCATGATCCACTACCTTGGCCTCCCAAAGTGCTGGGATTACAGGCGTGAGCCGCCATGCCCGGCCGGAGCCATCTTGTTTTTAAGCTAGCAGGGTTGTTCTGTATAATCTTCACAGCAGAGCGAATGCTAATTTGCTAGCTAATGCAATAACTTGCTTTTCTGTTATCTAGGAAAAGACAAAATATCCTAATACTTTGTTACTAATTTCTAGTAGGAGTCAAGATTCACCCTGGGATTTTTTTTTCCCCCACAGCTGTGAGCAAGTGAGATTCAGTGGTCAAACTGTGACTATCCCAGTAAAAGAGGCACATGTTTTCACCGACTACTGATCGAAACACCAGGAATAGCATTCAGTTCTGACAAGCAGGTAACACCATAGTGTTGCAAAGAAGAGGACTGATTTTAACTTTATTTATTTATCTATTTTTAAGGCAGGGTCTCACTCTGTCACCCAGGCTGGAGTGCAACGATGTGGGCTCACTGCAACCTCCCCCTCCCAGGCTCATGCCATCTTCAAGTGATCTTCCCAACTCAGCCACCACCCCCGGCTACTTTTTGCATTTTTTTGTAGAGATGAGGTTTCATCACGTTGCCCAGGCTGGTCTTGAACTCCTGGGCTCGAGTGATTCACCCATGACCTCCCAAAGTGCTGGGATTACAGGCTAAGCCACTGCACCTGGCCTGATTTTAAGACTTTTACATAAAAAATAGTAATTAGCGGCTGGGCGTGGTGGCTCATGCCTGTAATCCAAGCACTTTGGAGGCCAAGGTGGGCGAAACACCTGAGGTTGGGAGTTCAAGACCAGCCCGACCAACATGGTGAAACCCCGTCTTTAAAAAAAAAATAGAAAGAAAGAAAGAAATAATAAAAATAGTAATTAGCTAACAAAGGTAAAATGGCTTTGGAAATTTATCAAGTGACAATCCAAATTAGGATATGTGGAAGATAACCTATCATAACCACTAAGTCAATCTGGAACTGAAACAGAACCTCTGTGAAGAAAGACACAATTTTCCTAGCTCAGAAAGGCCTAGCCCAGCACCTGGCACAGAGGAGACACAGTAACAAAGTGCCCAAGAAATACATTTAAAAATCAGGTATTTTTAAAGTCCTTAATAGTGGAAGATTTTTGATTAAAACTTGTTTTCTCAACCGGGCGCGGTGGCTCAAGCCTGTAATCCCAGCACTTTGGGAGGCCGAGGCGGGTGGATCACAAGGTCAAGAGATCGAGACCATCCTGGTCAACATGATGAAACCCCATCTCTACTAAAAATACAAAAAATTAGCTAGGCATGGTGGCGCGTACCTGTAATCCCAGCTACTCAGGAGGCTGAGGTAAGAGAATTGCCTGAACCCAGGAGGCGGAGGTTGTGGTGAGCTGAGATCGCGCCATTGCACTCCAGCCTGGGTAACAAGAGCGAAACTCTGTCTCAAAAAAAAAAAAAAAAAAAGTTGTTTTCTTATATTCTACTTATGTAAAATTAAATTGTTTTGTTTTATTTGAGACGGAGTTTTGTATTTCACCCAAGCTGGAGTGCAGTGGTTCAATCTCAGCTCACTGCAACCTCCGCCTTCTGGTTACAAGCAATTCTCCTGCCTCAGCCTCCTGAGTAGCTGAGATTACAGGCATGCACCACCATGCCCAGCTAATTTTTTTTCTTTTTTTGTATTTTCAGTGGAGTCAGCATTTCACCATGTTGGCCAGGCTGGTCTCAAACTCCTGACCTTGTGATCTGCCTGCCTCGGCCTCCCAAAGTGCTGGGATTACAGGTGTGAGCCACTGTGCCTCACCAGATTAAATTTTTTTTAAAGGTATGTAGATATCCTAAATATATCTCTGGGAAAATGTCCCCCAAACCATCAAGGATTCAGGGTACATAGAGTCAAGCTAGAAAACTTCACATCTAGAATTAAGGAGATGGAACTGACACTTATACTAGGATATCTGTCCATCCCTCTTTTCTGGGAAATGGCCATCCTTTCCACAGGTGTGGATTTCCGGCAGCCATATGTCTGCCACGTAATACTATTAATACCTGGCTACGATTAATTGAATTAAGTTGGACACAGGCCCCAAGCTGGGCCATTCAGATTTATTCCTTCCTTCTTTTCTCTCTCTTTTTTTCTCTCTTTTCTCTTTTCTGTCCCTCTTCCCTCCCTCCTTCCTTCTTCCTTCCTTCCTTGTAATCAAAATCTCCTTCCTCTCTCTCTTTCTTTCTCAATCTCGGCACACTGCAACCTCCACTTCTGGGGTTCAAGTGATTCTCCTGCCTCAGCCTTCTAAGTAGCTGGGACTACAGTCGCCCGCCACCATGTCTGGCTAATTTTTGCATTTTAGTAGAGACGGGGTTTCACCATGTTGGCCACCTCCAAATCCTGACCTCAGGTGATCTGCCCACCTTGGCCTCCCAAAGTGTCGAGATTATAGGCATGAGCCACCATGCCCACCCCCAAATCTCTTTAATTAACACAAGAAGTATTCAAGTGAATGACTAAAGTGACCTCAGAAACATTAAGGCCTGGGCAGCTTAGAGATCAATCTAGTCTTTAGAATGGTACAAAGAAATTAAATGAATAGTCAATGGTCGTAGTTTATCCATGATAGTTGTGCTAGAATGAGTTGAAGCCTTTTGAAGAGCGAATGGGTCTAAGACATGCTGGCACCGTACTTACCAGTCTTTTAGGAATCAGGGCACCTGGCTGACTTTCTCTGCCACTATGCACAAGCCCCACCCAGTGCCACCAACTCCTAGTCCTTCTATACAAAGTGCCCCATGGAGCTCGTACTAATCACACACTTGCACGTGATTTCTCTTGGAATTTTATTTTCCATTTCCATGTGTCTATCAGTCTAGGTGCTGATTTCATTCCCCTACGTATGGAAGTTCAATAAACGTTGTGATCTGTGGCAAGTAATGTAGCTTGGATGTTTGTCCCTCCAAATCGCAGGTTGAAATTTGGTCCCTAGCCGGGCGTGGTGGCGCGTGCCTGTAGTCTCAGCTACTCAGGAGGCTGAGGTGGGAGGATCCAGGGTGAGGAGCCCCAGAGTTCTGGGCTGCAGTGCACTATGCCGATCGGGTGTCCGCACTAAGTCTGGCATCAATATGGTGACCTCCCGGGAGTGGGGGACCACCAGGTTGCCTAAGGAGGGGTGAACTGGCCCAGGTTGGAAACGGAGCAGGTAAAAACTCCGGTGCTGATCAGTAGTGGGATCGTGCCTGTGAATAGCCACTGCACTCCAGCCTGGGCAACATAGCGAGACTCCGTCTCTTAAAAAAAATAAAAAGAAAGAAAGAAAAAACGAAATTTGGTCCCTAGTGTTGGAAGTGGGCCTGGTGGGAGGTGTTTTGGATTGTGGGGGCAGATCCATCATGCATGTCTTGGTGCCATCCTCCTGATTATGAATGTGTTCTTGCTATTAGTTCCTGCAAGAACTGGTTGTTGAAAAGAGACTGGCACCTTTGTCTTTTCCTTCCTTCCTCTCTCACTATGTGATCTCTGCACATGGGACCACTTTGCCTTCTGCCATGAGTGGAGGCTTCCTGTGGCCTCACCAGAAGCAAATGCTGATCCCATGCTTCTTGTACAGCCTGCAGAACCATGAGCCAAAGAAACCTCTTTTCTTTATAAACTACCCAGCTTCAGGTGTTCCTTTATAGCAACATAAATGGACTAAGACTGCAAGCCATTGGAATGCTTTTAAAAAAATTTTTTTGAGACATCCTGCTCAGGATTTTTTTTTTTTTTTGAGAAATGCTCTTTTTTAAAATTTCAAAGGTAATCAGGCAGCCTCCTGAACTAGATTAGGTTCAGAGCAACTCCTGGAAATGGTCTTTGATACTGTTTCTTCCCAGAAGTTATTTTTTCCTTCAGCTAAGTAGCAAGAACATGGTAAATGAATTCGTTTGTTTATATGGATGGTATCTTAATCTTTCGGAGTCATTGACCCCTTTGGGATAATGGAGCCTCTCTCTGAAAAAAAAAATGCCCCTTCATCACGATTATACTCAAATTAGGAACCCCTGCCTTAAATATTTTCTTTTTGAGACAGAGTCTCGCTCTGTCACCCAGGATGGAGTGCAGTGGCGTGATGTTGGTTCACTGCAACCTCTGCCTCTTGGGTTCAAGGAATTCTCTTGCCTCAGCCTCCCAAGCAGCTGGGACTACAGGTGCCCACCACCACGCCCAGCTAATTTTTGTATTTTTAGTAGAGACGGGGTTTCGGTATGTTGGCCAGGCTGGTCTTGAACTCCTGACTTTGTGATCTGCTGGTCTCACCTCCCAAAGTGCTGGGATTACAGGCGTGAGCCACCATGCCCAGCTGGAACACACACGTTTGGTGTAGCCACGCCAGTCATCGGTCTGTTAGCTCCCAGCTCCATCCTTGGATTCCTCTGCATTTCCGGGACTGAGAGCCTGCAATGGAAGGCACTGGTGGAAGACTGGAGCGAGGAGGAAGAGAGATGCCATGTCCTCTGCTTTGGTGGCACTGCCCCTAGTGGTAGCAGCCACCCCAATGAGTGGGCACCCAGGGCCCAGAAATAGCTGTGACAGGAGTCATTTCAGTAGCTTCAGAGACAGAGGAACTCTGGCAGTGGCAGTAATGGTGGTGGATGGCCTCAGCAGCACAATCATTGGGAAACACCATTGCCAAACACAGAGCAACAGAAGTTTCCCTCTTGCTCCAGCCTAGAGTTTCAGGCAGTTCTAGATCTCTGGGCAACCTTATTTCAAACCCCCACCCCCGCCGCCCCAGCTCTTTCAACTGTTTTGAAATCAATTCCCTACATTATCTCCATTTAAAATACTTAGAAGGAGGCCGGGTGTGGTGGCTGACACTTGTAATCCCAGCACTTTGGGAGGCTGAGGTGGGCAGATCACAAGGTCACGAGATCGAGACCATCCTGGCTAACATGGTGAAATCCCATCTCTACTTAAAAAAGTACAGTCACAGGAAGGGAGAGCAAGCAAGCAGGCTACTGATTTGTTAACACTCTTCCAATGGGAAGACAGGCTCTGCAGTTCTTGCATCTGAATTTCCGTGTGCCCTGTGACTGTGCAGACAAATAGAACAAGGCAGAAGTGACTCTGGGCCAGTTTCCGGGCCCAGGCTTTCAGAGACTTCCACTGCTTGTTTCTTTCAAGACAACCACTCTGAGAAGTGCAAGCCAAACAGAGAGGCCATGCATAGCTGCTCCGGTTGACAGCCCCAGCTCCAGCCGATGGCCAGCCTCCGCTGCCAGCCATGTGAATGTGCCATCTTGAACGTCAAATTCAGTAGAACCTTCAGATGACTGCACCCAGCCACTAACTGAAGCTGTGTGAAAGACCCAGGCAATTGCCATCCGGCTGACCCATTCGATCCATACAGATAGTATATTGTTGTTTTAAGCCGCTAGTTGTTTTTTTTTTTTTTTTTAAGCCACTGAATTTTGGAGTGGTTTGTACACTGCAATAGAAAACCAGAATAGATATGGAAGGAGAGAAAGGAGACAGGATCAAGGATGATATCTAGAATTCTGGTTTGAGCAGAAATAAAGATTAGGAGCAGGGCTGGGCACCGTGGCTCACACTGTAATCCCAACACTTTGGGAGGCTAAGGTGGGTGGATCACTTGAGGCCAGGAGTTCATGGCCAGCCTGGCCAACATGGTGAAACTCTGTCTCTACTAAAAATATAAAAATTAGCTGGCTGTGGTAGCTGGCACCTGTAATCCCAGCTACTTGGGATGCTGAGGCAGGAGAATCACTTGAACCTGGGAGGCAGAGGTTGGAGTGAGCCGAGATCATGCCACTGCACTCCAACCTGGGTGACAAAAGCAAAACTCTTGTCTCAAAAATAAATAAAGACTGGGAGCAAACAGTTTGTAGGGATGGTTGTGGGCAAATGATCATAAGCTAGGAAATAGATATTTTTGGAACTATGTTAAAATTCCTTTCCAGAGATCCCACTATGTTTCCTCTGTAGCATTAGCTATCCAGGTTTTACACAGGTTTATATTTTATAGGTCCTATCTCTAAGACTCTTTAAAATATTAGTATTAATATGTCTTCCTAGAAGAAAAGCTGTACTTCTCCAAAGTATCAAGAGGAACTGGGGCCTGGCGTGGTGGCTCACACCTAAGTAACTGCAGCTCTTAGGGACGCTGTGGCGGGCAGACTGCTTGAGCCCAGGAGTTGGAGACTAGTCTGGGCAACAAGGTGACACTCTATCTCTACGAGAAATACAAAAATTAGCACGTGTGGTGGCACATGCCTGTATTCCCAGCTACTTAGGAGGTGGAGGAGGGAGGATCACTTCAACCCGGGAGGCGGAGGCTGCACAGAGCTCTGGTTGTGCCACTGCACTCCAGCTTGGGGACACAGTGAGACCCCGTATCTAAAAAAAAAAAAAAAAAAAAAAAAAAAAAAAAAAAAAAGGAACTAATGCCCATTTCATCACATTCAGTCCTTGTTGATCTAGGGCTCAACTTCCAGGTCCCCTATTCATTTGTTAGTTACTCATCCTTTACACAGTGTCCAGGCTTAATATCCCTTCCCCTATGGCGTTTATATCCACTTTGCCAGGCAAACAACAAGAAAAGCAGTGAGAGGAATAAGCAGGGTGCTGATAAAGAATGATGGTGGAGGGGAAAGCTGAAACCTAAGGAAGTGGAAAAAGTAGCTGTGTGAAGGGGTGCAGGGGGACGTGAGGGGTGGTACCATGGAACCAAGAATGCAAAGGCCCTTGTGTGGTTAAAGGCTGGACCAGATTCTAGGAACTGAAACACAAGCGTGTGTGTGGTTTAATGGTCAAGAAGCCAGGGGGCACTACAAGATAGAGTTGGAGAGATCTGCAGAGGCTGGATTGAGGGATTAGGTCATATTTAAGGATGTACAATGTTTTTTTTTTTTTGAGATGGAGTCTTGCTCTGTCCCCCAAGCTGGGGTGCAGTGGCACAATCTTGGCTTACTGCAACCTTCACCTCCTGGGTTCAAGCGATTCTCCTGCCTCAGACTCCCGAGTAGCTGGGACTACAGGCACGAGCCACCATGCCTGGCTAATTTTGGTATTTTGATGTTTTCCACTCATCTTCACCAACCAGCCTACTTCCCCTAAACCTAAGGTTTCACTCTAGCAGGAACTACCATCTGTGGCATGAGATCCACTGAACCAATTAGTGGCTTTCAAGCCTCTTCACCTTAAGCAGTATTTGTTATTTAAAAGTTCCCTAGCAACTAGAATGGGTGGGGGTGAAAGATCCAAGAAGAGGCACAGAATTTTCTTTTTTTGAGACAGGACCTTGTTCTGTTCCCCAGGCTGGAGTGCAGTGGCATCATCATGGCTCACTGTAGACTTGACCTTCTGGGGCTCAAGTGATCCTCCCAGCTCTGCCTCATGAGAAGTTGGAACTGCAGGCTCTTGCCATCATGTCCAGCTAATTTTTTATAGAGACAGGTCTCAGTTTGTTGCCCAGGCTCTACAGCCCAGGTTGGTTTCGAACTCCTGGCCCCAAGTGATCCTCCCACCTCAGCCTCCCAAAGTGTTGGGATTACAGGTGTGAACCATCATGCCCTGCCCAGGTAGAGAATTTTAGATGGACTCAGTCCATTGAAGCTCAGTCCAGGTTTGATTGTCGTCCTTCTGTAGGGCAATAGGCCCTGTACTGAGAACTGAACGTCGGTGTAAGGAAGGGATCCGTATTAGCCTTAAATTCAATTCCCTTATCTCAGTGTTTTGAAGTTTCTCAGTAATTCTGAGTATTGATGAAATAGTCTTCATCTAAAACATGGTAACATAATTCAGCTGATATGCTTAAATTCCACTTCAACAGTCAGAGGCTGATGGGCAATTATGAAAAAGGCTCTTGTTATTGCTAGTTGAAAAAAAATGGGTCAGAAGTCAGGTGCGGTGGCCTGTACTTCTGGTCTCTGCTACTCCGGAGACTGAGGTGGGAGGATGGTTCATCACAGCTCACTGTAGCCTTGACCTTCCCGAGCTCAAGTGATCCTCCCAGCTCAGCCTCCTGAGTAGCTGGGACTGCGGGCTCATGCCATTCATTTTATTGAGGCTGCAGTGAGCCATGATTGCACTGCTGCACTCCAGCCTGGACGACAGAGCGAGAGTGTCTCAGAAAAATTTTTAAAAAGGGTATTTCATTAATAGAGGTAGTATGACCCCCTGATCACTTGAAGACAGCAACAGACGGACCTTCTTTAGTCATGATCTACTTAGCCAATAGAACAGTTACACTCACTTGCATAATCAGTTGCATGGCCAACTTTGCACTAATTCATTTGGTCACAAATATACACAATCAAATTAAGGCTGAACGTAAATTTAAACTTCACTTTTGCTTTCTTCTCCCCTCCCCCACCAAAAGGTCCATGGTCCAATATAATATACCTTCCTCATGGGTGAGAAACGTTGTGAAAACTTGTTTCATTCTTTCTTCAATCGGAATGATTTAAACATGAAGTTCGGTCTATCAAGGCATGCTCTGAATAGCTGCCATAGAGAAGTACTTGAATTCTTGAATACCAAATCTTTATTGTTTGCTGACTACGCAGATTTATCACGCGCTGAAAACACAGGTTTTCCAAGTATCAATGCCTTTGGGAAATTCACCTGCCTAGGCTTTCGTGGGGTCTGCTTACACCTGTGTCCTCACTGAAGCTAGATTCCTAACAGAATTCTAGAAAAAGGGAAGAGCGGGTAGAAGGCAAGCAAGGAGCAGTTTCTTACGGCCTAAACTTTGCACACCAAGACCAGCTACGACATTTACAGCGGCTTTAAGTTACAGTCCTCGGTAGGTGCAGATTGGCTTCCCAATGAAACCTGGCCTTCACTCTCATCTAAGGGTTACTTTTTCAAAAGAAGCCGCTTTTCCTCCTCCCAATTTCCTAAGGCACCCGCCCGGCAAAGCACCAAACAGGGAGGATACAGGGCGGGAAACAGGACACGTGTGATCTCCGAACTCTTCCCGGCGGGCTCCGGGCCCCGGCGAACCCAGCCCCGCGGAGGAACCGCGGCCGCCACCCCCAAAGAAGGCCTGGCGCGCGTTCCTCGCCCACGTGCACACCGCACGCGCCCGCTCAAAGTTCTAGGGCGGCGGTCCAGCTCTGGGACCTTGGACCGTGCGAGCTCCCGCCCCGACGGCGGGGGTCAGGAGCGTGGTGGCCGGGACCTGTCCCCGCCCGCTGTTCCGTGCACCTCCGCCCCAATGCGCGCGCCGCCTCCCGGACCACCGTGGCAGAAGCTGCACGGAGACCGGAAGCCAAAATGGTGACGCTCCACCCGTTTCCTCTCGCGAGAGGCGGGGAAGGAAAAAGTTGAGCGAGAGACAAGCACGTAGCCAGTGAGAGTTACGGGAGTGCCTGATTGGCGGCCCTCGCGGCGCCTGCAGGCCACGCCCCGGCTGCGGAGGCTCAGTCACCGCCTTCCCTTCCCACCCCTCCACTCCCTGCTTAGTTCTGTTCCCGTCTGAGGTGGCGGCCGGTCTGCCTTCGTCGCCAGCTCCATTTTCCTGTCCTCTCTCTTCCTCTTTCCCTCGCGCCCGAGAGCGCTTCCAGCCTCGGAGGGTGGTCCCGGAGCTCCTGCGCCTTCTCCTTTCTCGGGTCCTGCGTCCGCGCCTGCCCCGCCATGAATGAGGAGTACGACGTGATCGTGCTGGGCACCGGCCTGACGGTGGGCGCACCCCTGCCTCCTGCACGGCCCGCGGGTCGCAGGTCCTCGGGGGTCTGGTTCTGCCGTCAGCCGTAGTTTTCCTGACGGGAGTCGTGGGTTGGGGGCACGGGCGGCTTGGGGGCGCCCCGCGTTCCGGGGCGAGCGGGCGGATCCCAGTGTGAGGGGCGGGCGGGGAAATGGAGAACCCGGGCCGCGAGGCTCGGGCGCGGGGTAACGGCCGAGCCCTGGCGGCTGCGCTCGCTGCCTGCGGAAGCGGAGGAGAGGGAGAAACCCGCCCGGGCCGAGGCGCCAGCGCCCTGCTTTGGGCGGGTGACCTCTCGCGGTTGGAGACGAGCACCCGAGGCTGAGGGGCGGTGCAGGCCTCGCTGTGGCGTTTCCTACTCGGCCTCGGCCGCTGCCCCGGGTCAGTCTGGCTGCCAGAGCCGAGCACGGCATTTCGTGACAATTCTTGGATAGTAACTGATTCGGAACTGCCAGGGATTGACAACTTCTATTTTTGGAGAAGACGCAGAAATCAGTCTTTTAATCCTTCCCGCCCCCCCCGTGAGAAGGATCACGGAATCCTTCTGGCCACTCTCGCTTCCACTGACTGAGCATCTGTAGAATGGAAATTGAGATTTTTCCAAACTTGTATATCAGATGCTCCCGCACCTGACCTCCGCCGCCTTCTCCTTTTGTTTGGTGGGTTTCCTGCCTCCTTTGTCTCTCCTGGACTCTTCCCTAAGAACTGGATTGGTGATGGATTGCCAGAGGCCAAGTTCTCTGTACTCCGGAGCTTTCTTTAGGGAGTTGGAAGATAATATGAAGAATGCATTGTGATACGTGAATATACAAGGTGTACCTAATAATGTGGTATATTGATTTTCCTGATTATCTGTCTGCTCAGAGAACTTCAGATAATCTGCAGATAATGCAGGCAGGCGCTGTAGTTCGTACTTTTTCTGTTTTTTTTTTTTTTTTTATGACTGTTCATCTTGCAAAAAAATTCGATTTGAAAAAATATTTTAACAAAATTATGGGGGAAATTTGAAATTATGCTTGATCATGATTAAGATGAATACCGATGTGAATCTTGTGTATCCTATGTACTCTGACCTCAAATTCCTGAGTCATTTAATGTAGACTTAGCCTTCAATATTTTTGAAATTTATTATAATCTCTCAGGATCAAACTAATAGTTTTCCCCCCACAGGCAACATCTCCAAATAATTTTCGATGTCTCTAGGCAAGAGAAAACCTTCGAACTTTTATTTGGCAGTTTTTTAAGGAAAGGTTTGTTAATAATCAGAATGGTGTTTTTCTGGCCTGTCATTTTTCTGTTTATAGTTATATGCAATTATTAGAGGTTATTCTTTCCGAATACTTTGTTATGTTTGACCAGTCCAGGAATAATCCTGTGACGGTCTTGGAGAAGCTGGAAGACTGTTGGATGGCCAAGTGAATAGGCCCTACCCATTGCAGGTTTTGTGTGTGTGTTTTTCTAAGTGCCTGATTGGGATTCCAGGCTGAGCTTAGCAGTATGTGGTGGATTTTGCACGTTGGAATGGGTAGCGTTGCTGCCAGCATGTTGTAAGAGCCGGATAGTTGCACTGTTTTTCTATGGTGGTTGATGGTCTTTCAGATTTGCTTACAAATGAGGTCAGTTGAGCATGGACAAGTGAGTGCAAATCCACCATCATGCAGGCTTCCACAAGCCTCGTTCACATCACATTGTATCAAAGATGGTGAAACAGTCTTTTTATATAACAAGTTAAGATAATGAATGCACTTTTAAAAAATTTTCATTTGAGATGTGAACTCTTTGATGAATGATGGATGAATACTTAACTAGAAATCAGACCCATTTCTGCTGTTGTTTTGTGGCTGTGATAACTTTAATCTCTGAGCCTTCCTAAGTTTTCTGAGATGTTCTTTGATACATCAGTCCAGGACAATCACATTATTAGCATCATTGATAGGAGTAATGATGACAGGATGATTTCGATAATGAGAAATCTTATATCCTTACTTGTAGTGATACCAGGAATTAGACGACTACAAAGTAGAAGAAGAGAAAACCAGTTAGCCCTCAGATTAGAATTAACTTTTGAGTGTCTGGAGTTAGTTTTCTCAAAATTTACTTTATACTTAGTGCCCGAGATTGAAGAACCTAAGAAAAGGCAGGTACTTTCAGTGCTAGAAACTTGTTACTTTTAAAGAAGTGAAGAAGGTGCTGGAGTTTTGTGTTGCTTAGTGCTGTAACTGTATCAGTTGTTAAGTCCAAGCTCACAGTCACAGATGCTGATAGTAATGCTAATAAAGAAGATACAAAATGATTTGGTATAAAGGAGTAAAATCTTCATTCTGTGTGTAAAAGAAATGGAACATTCCACGCACTTGAATTTTCTAAGGAATTCAGGGTTATCTCTGAAGAGCCACAGGTTTTGGATAATGCCTTTCTAAGTGCTGTCACAACGTTTTTTTGTTTTTAAACAAACGAAGAAACAATTTACTCGATAGATAACTTAAGATTTCACATCATGAAGATTAATGATTGTGTTAAGCTGTAACATGTTGAAGTTGTGAAGACCCCTTCAGCTTGGTAGGAACTTTTGCTCCCTTTCCTCTCAGGCTGCTCTGCTTTTTGAGCTATTCAGCTTACTCTCCAAAATTTTTTCCCCTCTATCTTACTGTTAGACTGACAACATTCACTTTTCTCTGCTTTCAGCATGTGTAGGCAGCTTCTCACCACATAATTTGCACATAGTTTACTAAGGGCTTGGGAATAAATTCACAAGTCTTGTTAGACATAGATTAAAAAAAAAAGTAGTTTCATAGCTATTTGTGCTTCTCAGAGGGTTCTTTCTTCCTGTTTTTTGTTCTACACCGTAAGGATTTATCAATAGAAATATGTAATTTAGTGATATTTACCCAGATGGTTTTCAGCATTATATGTTTAAAAACTTGCTTTACGTCCCAGATACTTTTCCCCATTTCTCTCTATCAAAATTTTGCGATACCAGATTCAGAGAGGAGGTTTTGTACTTGATTTTAAAATTCCAAACTGTAATTCAGATTGCCTCTTGGATTTGCTTAATCTTAGATCTGCTTTTTGAGAGTTCTTGTTTATAGCGGTGTAAGAGTTCTGTAGACAAAGGACTTTCTATTCACAAAGTAGTGATCATAGGATCAGTATTTACAGATGCACTAGGGAGCTATGTTATAGGCAGTTTAAACCAGTCTTAAGCATCTTGGCCAAAATAAAATCAAGTGAAATTAGACATATTTTAGCATGTAGGGATGACAATAGTGTGACATTGGGTTTAAAAGGCCACTGGTAGATGTTCACATGTGTGATACGCTGCAGTTACCTCTGTCTTCCCTCCCATGGTACCTGATTGGAGACTGTTACTGGAGTACTAGTTTCAGTTATTTAAACTTCAGTGACTATTGTGATCAGTTATGGGCAGTAAAAAGGTAAACACCGAATCTGTCTATAAGTAGCTTGCTCTCATGTTTGGAGTAGTATAACTAATAAGAATTAGTATGAGAAAGTACTAAGTCCCTTAAGAGGTGCATTTATGAGAATTCAGACAGGGAATCAGGAAAACCTTTATAAAATAGGAGACATTTAGCTGGCTTTAACAAAATATTGGCAAGCTTTGAATGGAGGAATGATTTTAGGCAGAGGGCAGTGTAAATCAGTGCTAAGTCAAGGATTATGTAGGAAATGGGGAGTTTATTTTGTTTGAAATAGAAGGTTCTGAGAGGCATAATAGAGTTGGAAAGAAGGCATACAATAATGTGAAATATTCTAGGCTAAGAAATGTGAAAATTATCTTCAAGGCAGTGAGAGGGGACTTTGAGCAGGAAAGTGATATAATTAGCCACACTTCAAGAGAAGGTATCCTTTGACAGTTTTTAATGAGATGCACTGGAGGGGCAGAGTCATTTAAAGAAACATTCTGCATAAAACCGATGGGCATTTTTATTATGTTGTTGCTGTAAGAAACGCCATTGAAATGAACTGATTTTTATTTTTTTGAGACAGCCTGTCACCCAGGCTGGAGTGCAGTGGTGCGGTCTTGGCTCGCTGCAACCTCCACCTCCCAGGTTCAAGCAGCTCTCCTGCCTCAGCCTGCCTGGTAACTAACAGGTGCCTGCCACCACACCCAGGTAATTTTTGTATTTTTAGTAAAGACGAGGTTTCACCATGTTGACCAGGCTGGTCTTGAGCTCCCGACCTCAGGTGATCCACCCGTGTCAGTCTCCCAAAGTGCTAAGATTACAGATGTGAGCCACTGCACCTAGCTGAAATGAACTGATTTAAAATTTTTCTTATTAATGCATTTTCTCATATTTCTAGGTAAGTAGCTTTGAGAAGGGGCTTTAATATTAATTATTAGATACTTTGTACTCCTGATCACATTTGCGTGTGTGTATATATTTGGTAGTTTTTTTTTTTTATAACAGAACTTTATTTTTATTTTTGAGACAAGAGCTCTCTGTTACCCAGGCTAGAGTGCAGTGGCACAGTCTCTGAGCCCGGTTCAAGTAGTTCTCTTGCCTTAGCCTCCCAAGTAGCTGGGATTACAGGCACTGACTACTATGCCCAGCTAATATTTTTGTGTTTTTAGTAGAGATGGGGTTTCACCACGTTGGCCAGGCTGGTATTGAACTCCTGACCTCAAGGGATTTGCCCACCTTAGCCTCCCAAAGTGCTGGGATTACAGGCAAGAGCCACCGCATCCGACCCATACAGAACTTTAAAATGCAGTAGGATTTGATAGGGTATAGAGAGGGCTTTTTTGTTTTTTGTTTGTTTTTGAGACAGGGTCTCGGTCTTTCCAGGCTGGAGTGCAGTTGTGTGATCATGGCTCACTGTAGCCTCAACCTTCCAGGCTCAAGTGATCCTCCCACCCCAGCCTCCCAAGTTAGCTGGGACTACAGGAGGCATGTAGTTTTTGTATCTTTTGTAGAGATGGGGTTCTGTTCCCTTCCAAGTCTTAAGTTGCTTTGTGTTTGGGGATGGGGTGTAGGCATTAATTTTTTAGCATACTCTTTAGTATTACTGGCCATGGAAACACCATTTAGGTATAGCAGTTCATATGTAGAAATTCTATTCAGCCTCTTCAGGTGCTTTGTCTATTATGTTTGGGTGTTTTCCAAGTGAGTTATTCTGTGTTTGATTATTGCAACTCTGCTATTATATGTAGGATGCTGAAGGAAGAGAATGTCAGTATTGCTGATGGATGGTTCCATCCCCCAGCCCCACATCCACATGTCTACACATACTGGCACTTTGGTGCAGTTAAACATTAAAAACCATCTGGGCATGGTGGCTCATGCCTGTAATCCCAGCATTTCGGGAGGCCAAGGTGGGCGGATCACCTGAGGTCAGGGATTCGAGACCAGCTTGACTAACATGGTAAAACCCTGCCTCTATTGAAAATACAAAAAGTAGCTGGATGTGGTGGCATGCACCTGTAATCCCAGCTACTTGAGAGGCAAAGTTAAAAATAAAGAAGAAAAAAAAAAAGGAAATAAAAAATTAAAAGCCATTTTGGCTGGTTACCTCCTTTTATGTCGGAGAACATCAAGTGCCAGGTGGCTGGCAGATGCTAGTCATACAGAACTTGGATTCGGAAGATGGTTTTAGAGTCTTAGTGATTTTGGTTGCGAATGTGTATTCTTACCTTGCTTAGGGCATTTGTAGGTGAGTTTGAAGTTACATGTGGAGTACTCTTACCTGTTAGATTTAAATCTCATGTATTGGTGAATATTCATTTACATGCAAGTTTCCTGGTGAAAGTTATTAGTATTCTTGATGTACATGATAGATTGATAGATGGACCAGCTTTTCTAGTGTGAAAAAGAGAAGCTTAGTTTCTATGGCTTTGATGAGCTTTGCTTATGAATATTGTGTATTCACCAGATAGGTTGTAGTAGACTTTAATTTTGAGCAGTTAATTTTGGAAAATAATAAAATTGAAGATCATTAATCTGTGCCCAGATATGATTGATAAGTTTTATCAATGAATTAATGACTTCACCTGATGTTTTAAAACAAAGTTTAGAATATCATGTTTGTTATTACATATTTTACTCTTTTAGCAGTGTAGAAGCAATCTTTTATAATAGTTGGGTATAGAGTGGGCCTGCGGATTTTTGATTAGTTTTGGTTAGCTCTTGTCATATTTGCTCCAGGTGGTGCCTTTGAAGGCAATTACTGTTAGCTCTTTGGACTCAGCCAAGTCTTTAAATTACTGGACCCTTTATTTTAGGTCTCAGTGCTTGCTTTATGGCTGTGGTCCAGTGGGTCATGCTTAGTGCAAAAGGTTATATGTAGAAGCTGTGGATCACTCTAATTTGCTTGCTGAGATTTTGCTTTCAAAAGTTGAACTCTGGCAGGTCACAGTGGCTCACGCCTGTAATTCCAGTGCTTTGGGAGGCTAAGACGGGCGAATCACAAGGTCAAGAGATCGAGACCATCCTGGCCAACATGGTGAAACCCCGTCTCTACTAAAAATACAAAAATCAGCTGGGCATGGTGGTGCGTGCCTGTAATCCCAGCTACTCGGGAGGCTGAGGCAGGCGAATTGCCTGAACCCAGGAAGCGGAGGTTGCGGTGAGCCGAGATCGCACCATTGCACTCCAGCCTGGGTAACAAGAGCGAAACTCCGTCTCAAAACAAAACAAAAAACTATTTAAACTTATTTGTCATCAGGAAATGCAAATTAAATCACTTTTTTTTTTAGATGGAGTCAGCTGCCAGGCTGGAGTGCATTGGTGTGATCTTAGCTCACTGCAACCTCTGCCTCTTGAGTTCATGCGATTCCCCTGCCTCAGCCTCCCCAGTAACTGGGACTACAGGGGCACGCCACCATACCTGGCTGATACTTTGTATTTTAGTAGAGACTGGGTTTCACCATGTTGGCCAGGCTGGTCTGGATCCTCCTGACTTTGTGATCTGTCGGCCTTGGCCTCCCAAAGTGCTGGGATTACAGGCGTGAGTCACCGCGCCCCTTAAATCACTTCTTAACTAGAATGGCTAAAAATTAAAAAGGCAACAGTATAAGTGGTCAAGGATTTGAAACACTGGGGACTTTGACTCACTGCTGACAAAAGTGTAAGTTGGTACAACCATTTTGGAAAGCTGTTTGGTAATACCTGTTGAAGTTGAATGTATTCATGCTCTTCTTGATATGTAACAGAAATGCACACTTAAAAGATACATATGAGAATGTTCAAAGAGTATTATTTGTAATAGTAAAAAACTGGAAACTATCCCAATATCCACCAAGAGTAGAATGGCGAAGTAAATTGTGGTTTATTCATTCAATGGAATCCTCTACAGCTGTGTTACCCAAAGTGCGATCCATAGATCAGCTGCATCTGCAGCACCTGAGAATTTACCAGAAATACAGAATTTTAGGTCCCAACCCAGATACTACACAGAATCAGAATTTACATTTTAACAGGATCTCTAGGTTATTTTTATATGCTAAAATTTGCAAACACAGCTTTAGTAATTCTTGAAATTGGTCCCGGACCAGCATCATCACTATCACCTCATCATCAGTGGTGGCTGACACCTGTAACCCCAGCACTTTGGGAGGACAAGGTGGGAGGATTGCTTAGGCAAAGCTTGCTTTGCAAGACCAAGGCTGGGCAGCATAGTGAGATCACCATCTCTACAAAAAAATTAAAAAGTTAGGCAGGCGTAGTGGCACACACCTGTAGTCCCAGCTAATCGGGAGGCTGAGGTGAGAGGATCTCTTGAGCCGGGAATTTGAGGCTGCAGTGAGCCATGATCACACCACTACACTGTAGGCTGGGCAACAGAGTGAGACCCTGTCTGCCCCTGCCCCACCTCTCTCTTTTTTTTTCATATTACACCTTATTTTTAATAATTGCTTTTCTTTCTTTTTTTTAAAGAGATGGGGTTTCACCATGATGGCCAGGGTGGTCTTGAACTCCTGGCCTCAAGTGATCCATCCACCTTGGCCTCCCAAAGTGCTGGGATTACAGGCATCAACCACGCTGCCTGGCCCATATTACACCTTATTTTAAGAGCAAATTCTCGGACCCAACCTTAGTCCTACTAACTAAGAAGCTCTGGAGATGGGGCCTAGCTATCTGTTTTTTTTTTTTTTTTTCAAGCCTTCCAGCTGAAGTGAATAAACCTGAAGTTTGAGATTCTGCTTAGAATTTACATTTCTAACAAGTTGGCAGGTGATGCCAAGTCAGGAACTACACTGAGAAGCCCTGCTTGCAGGGTTAGGTGTACTCTCTGGAAAGGTCCAGATGGCAAATATTTTAGGTGATGTAGACTTTCTGGTCTCTGTCACAGCTGCCCAACTCTGCTGTGGTACTAGGAAAACAGCCATAAACAGTATGTACATGAACAGATATGAGTATTTGCCAATAAAACTTTACAGAAATAGTCTTCAGGCTGGATTTGGCTCATGGCCTTTGGGGACTTCTGCTCTATAGCAATGAGAATAAATAGACCACACACAAAACATGAAAGAATTTTTTGAAACGTTGCATAATGTCAGATGCAGAAAGTAAATACACATGATTCCATTTTTATGGAGTTCAGAAGCAGGCAGAACAAATATTGTTATTAGAAATTATGAGAGTGCTGGGGGATGGTGGTGGTTATGATTGGAATAGGGCATGAGGGCCTTCTGGAGTGCTTAGAATGGTTTGTTTCTTGAGCCAAAGAAAAAAATGATTCAGGCCAGGTGTAGTGGCTCACACCTGTAATCCCAGTACTTTGGGAGGCTGAGGTGGGTGGATCACAGGTCAAGAGTTCAAGACCACCCTGGCCAATATGGCGAAAACCCATCTCTACTAAAAACACAAAAATTAGCCAGGCATGCTGGTGCCTGCCTATAATCCCAGCTACTCAGGAGGTTGAGACAGGAGAATCACTTGAACCCAGGAGGCAGAGGTTGCAGTGAGCCGAGATCATGCCACCACACTTCAGTGTGGACAACAGGTTAGGGTTAGGGTCAAAAGAAAAAGAAAAAGAAATTACACTTCTGTAGTAAGATTTGAACCTTATGGTAAGTAAGTTAAAATATTTAAAAGTGAAATGAGTAGATACATGATGGAAGAAAACTTGAAATTTGTGCAAATTTTAAATATCAGGGTTTCAGAGTCAAATAGACTTCTAGAGAATAAGATTGTTTTTTGACATCTAGGGTCCTTTGGATAAATTTGAGAAACATTAAGGGTTGATAGATACGTGGAATTTTCTTTGTCTCTTTAAGAAAACACTGATCACCTTTTTGAGTGATTATAGGCCCCATCCTTGTATTTCTTCACTTTAATTGCATTCTTTAGTATTCTTTAATGTTTTCCTTCTTCTTAATTTGTTTTGTCTTAGTGTATCCATTCTTGCTTTATCTTTTTCCTGAGAGTGGTCATTTATACTTTGCTGTTGATTGTAATTTATTGGTGGTTATTCTAGATGCTTTGCTTAGGGCTCTAGTTTTCAAAGCTTTTAGTCTCAGGATCTGTTTACATTCTAAAACAATTAAGGACCTTGAAGAGCTTTTGTTACAAGGGTTGTAGCTATTGATATCGATCATATTAGAAATGGAGGAATAAATAATTCACTGACAAATAATAAACCCATTATATGTTAACGTGTAACAATTTTAAATGTACATGTACTTTTTTTTTGTTATTGAGATAGGATCTTACTTTGTTATCCAGGCTGAAGTGCAGCGGCCTGATCACAGCTCACTGCACCCTCGCCCTGGTGGGTTCAAGCAGTCCTCCCACCTCTCAGCCTCTTGAGTAGCTAGGACTGCAGGCACTCGCCACCATGCCCAGCTATTTTTTGTACTTTTTGCAGAGATAGGGTTTTGCCATGTTGCCTGGACTGGTCTCCAACTCCTGGGCTTAAGCCATCTGCCTGAGTATATTTTCTTTCTTTCTTTTTTTTTTTTTGAGATGAAGATTTGTTTTTGCTGCCGCCAGGCTGAGGTGCAATGGTAAGATCTTGGCTCACTGCAGCCTCCACCTTCCAGGCTAAACTGATTCTCCTGCCTCAGCCTCCTAAGTAGCTGGGATTACAGGCACCCCACTACCACATCCAGCTAATTTTTTGTAGTTTTAGTAGAGATGGGGTCTTGAACTCCTGACATTAGGTGATCTGTCCGCCTCTGCCTCCCAAAGTGCTGGGATTACAGGCATGAGTAACTGCACCTGGACAAGTTTTCCATAATTCTAATTTTTATTTAAAATTTGACTTTTTGTTATTGGCAACAGATATGTCAGTTATTTTCCTTTATGTTGTTTTTTGAGAAAATACCTAACTCTGAATAACCGTAGTTTGTTGGTCAGTTCTTTCAAATAAAAATGATTATTCATAACAAAGTGGCTGGTTCAGCTTATAGATCAGTGGCACGGAAGGTTTTCCCTGAGTCAAAGTGCTTTCTATTTCCCATTTTGTCACACAGAATATTTAAAAGATGATTCTTGAAGGTTGTATGTTTAATCAGTTTATTTTTTTGTGTGTGACTCAGTCTTGCTCTGTCACCCACGCTAGAGTGCAGTGGTATAGTTTCAGATCATGGCGGCCCCCGCCTCCTGGGTTCAATGATTCTGCCTCAGCCTCCTGAGTAGCTGAAATTACAGACATGCACTACCATGCCTGGCTAATTTTTGTGTATTTAGTAGAGACAGGGTTTGACCATGTTGCCCAGGCTGGTCTGAAACTCGTGGGCTCAAGCGATCCACCCACCTTGGCCTCCCAACGTGCTGGGCTTGCAGGCATGAGCTACCATGCCTGGCCAGTAAAGTTGCTTTTTAATGCTTTTATCAAGGACATACTTAAGTGAATGCCTGGTGATGAAGAATGTAATGACTTCTAGTATAGTTTAGAGCCCAGTCATATTTGTTTTATTCAGCATTGATTTTACATCTTGAGTGGAAATATCAACAGTGTTTAAAAAGGTGAGTAGGCTGGGTGCCATGGCTCACACCTGTAATGCCAGCACTTCAGGAGGCAGAGGTGGGAGAATCGCCTGAGGTCAGGAGTTCAAGACCAGCCGGGTCTATGTGGTGAAACCCTGTGTCTGCTAAAAATACAAAAAATTAGCTGGCGGTGGTGGTGGGCGCCTGTAATCTCAACTACTTGGGAGGCTGAGGCAGGAGAATCGCTTGAACATGGGAGGTGGACATTGCAGTGAGCCGAGATTGCGCCATTGCACTCCAGCCTGGGCAAAAAGAGTGAAACTCTGTCTCAAAAAAAAGATTATATATATATATATATATATATATATAAAAAGGTGACTAATGTCTTAGTGTTGTTATGGAAAGTTTTAATTTTGGGACCTACAGGGCCCACAAGCCACACTTGGACCCCTGGTTTCTTAAGGGCTTTTTCCATAAATTAAGTCACATGTTGCATGAATGTAAGTATAATTAAGAGAATGTGTAATGGCGGGCTTTAAGAAAAAAATCTGTTTTGAACATGCTGTAGAACTTTTGTTCAAGATACTATGCTTTTTCTATAGGAATGTATCCTGTCTGGTATAATGTCAGTGAATGGCAAGAAAGTTCTTCATATGGATCAAAACCCTTACTATGGAGGAGAGAGTGCGTCTATAACACCACTGGAAGATGTAAGTATTAGTCAATTTCTTTTTTTAAAATTTTAAAGTTTTTAAATTTTTTTTAAAGATGGGGTTTCACTATTATGGCCAGGCTGGTCTTGAACTCCTGTCCTCAGGTGATCCACCCACCTCAGCCTCCCAAAGTGCTACAATTACAGGTGTGAGCCACCGGGCCCAGCTGTATTAGTCAATTTCATAACACCTTTCACATTTTGTGAGTATTTCACTTGTGAATCTCTTCCTTATTCCTTAGAGATGGTCTTAATTTTGTTTTATTAAATGGAATATCTGGAGCACTGTTTTTCAGGAGCTTTTAGTTTGAAGCCCATAGAAATCTACATTTTAACTTCCTTTGTTACGTGGAATAGTTATTTCTTCTCTCAGAGTTAATAGAGTATAGTCTAGAAAGGGAGGGTAGAGGATCGCCTGATGTGCCAGAGCTTTCCTTGTGGTTTTTATTCCTTCAGTTAAAGATTTTTTTTTTTTAAATCTCCATTTGTCAGATTACAAAATAGTCTCTGTGGGGTTAAAATCTGAGATGGGTTGTAAACCTAAGTTATGTGACTACAAAGCTTAGTTCCTTTTGTTATACTGTGAACGTGGATACATATAGCATTTCCACAGTGTGTGTACTATAATATTTATTGATTTGTTTCTGCGTGTGAGGTTTGTTGAACTGTACTGTGTTTTACGGGAGATAGGTCTCATCGATGACTTTAAGCAGTGACATTAGACTTAATACTTATCAAAAATAATTTTTTTCTATATTCAGTAATACAGAAAAGTTTAAAAAATAATACAGTGTGGCCAGGCATTGTATTATTGTATTCAGTGGTTCACTGAACATCTGTAATCCCAGCACTTTGTGAGGCTGAGGCAGGCAGATCACGAGGTCAAGAGATTAAGACCATCCTGGCCAACATAGTGAAATGCTGTCTGTATTAAAAATAAAAAAATTAGCTGAGTATGGTGGTACACGCCTGTAGTCCCAAGTACTCAGGAGGCTGAGGCAGGAGAATCACTTGAAGCTAGGAGGTTGCAGTGAGCTGGGCCATTGCACTCCAGCCTGGTAACAAAGGGAGACTCTGTCTCAAAAAAAAAAAAAAACAACGAAAAGAATACAATGTATAACAAATCTTCTGAGTTCAGCAATTAGTGATTTCTGTATTTTTTTCTTTTTCTTTTTCTTTTTTTTGTTTTCTGTATTTTTTTCATGTCTCTTTTCTTGTTACTGGTTTTGATTCATTGAAAATAGTAAGACATCATGAGACTTGATTAAAATACTTCAGCATTCATCTGCTAACAATAACATTTCTCCTCCATAAGCATAAATACCGTTACCATATCCAGGACAGTATTCAGATTTCTCAGTGATCCCAGTAATCTCTTAC
Source organism: Callithrix jacchus (assembly GCF_049354715.1). Classification (NCBI taxonomy): domain Eukaryota; kingdom Metazoa; phylum Chordata; class Mammalia; order Primates; family Cebidae; genus Callithrix; species Callithrix jacchus. Next base: position 7,987,376 of record NC_133508.1, read on the forward strand.
ATAGCTGTTTGTTAGTCTTTTGTTTTTTATTTTATTTATTTCTTTTTTCTTTTTTTTTTTTTTTTAAAGATGGGGTTGCTAGGAGTATAGGCCTGAGCCACCGCACCCGGCCTTCTTTTGTTTTTTAAACCAGGATCAATAAAGGTTCAATGTCACAGTCATATTTGGTATGATTTTCTCTCTCTCTCCCTTTCTTTCTTTATTTCTTTATTTATTTTTGAGACAGAATCTTACTCTGCCGTCAGGGCTGGAGTGCAGTGGCACTATCTTGGCTCACTCTAGCTTCCGCCTTCTAGGTTTAGGTAATTATTCTGCCTCAGCTTCTTGAGTAGCTGGGATTACAGGCATGCACCACCATGCCTAGGTAATTTTTCTGTATTTTTAGTAGAGACGGGGTTCCACCATGATGGCCAGGCTGGTCTGAAACCCCTGACCTCATGTGATCTGTCCACCTTGGCCTTCCAAAGTGCTGGGATTACAGGTGTGAGCCACCACACCCCTTTATTCTTTGTTGTTGTTGTTTGTTTTTAAGAGATAGGGTCTTGCTCTGTTGCCCAGGCTGAAGTTTATTGGTGCGATCGTAGCTTGCCATAGCCTTGAACTCCTGGGCTCAAGAGATCCTCCTGCATCAGCCTCCTAAGTAGTGGGGATAAAGATGCATACCACCTGCCTGGCTAATTTTATTTTATTTTTGTAGAGATGGGGTCTCTCTTTGTTGCCCAAGCTGGTCTCAAACTCCTGGCCTCAAGTGTCCTCTCACTCTGTCCTCCCAAAGTGTTGGGATTATAGGTGAGAGCCACACTGCTTGGGTACCTCTTTATTCTCTTAATTTACAAGTCTCCCCACAATTTTTTTTCTTTTCCTTATTTTTTTTTTCGGGGGTGGGGGGATGGAATCTTGCTCTGTTGCCCGGGCTGGAGTGTAGTGGTACAGTCTTGGTTCACTGCAACCTCCACCTCCTGGATTCAAGTGTTTCTCGTGCCTCAGCCTCCTGAGTAGCTGGGATTACGGGTGTGGACAACCACGCCTAGCTAATTTTTAAAATATTTTTAGTAGAGATGGGGTTTCGCCTTGTTGGCCATGCTGGTCTTGAACTCCTGGCCTCAAGTGATCTGCCCACCTTGGCCTTCCAAAGTGCTGAGGTTACAAGTGTAAGCCTCTGTACCTGGCCTAGTATATTTCTTAGCTGATCTTCAATACGATGAGTAAGATTTCTTTTCCTTTTTTTCTCCCCAGATATGTTCAAAGAGTTGTGAATTTTTTGAGGCAGAGTCTTTCTCTGTCACCCAGGCTGCAGTCCAATGGCACGATCTTGGCCCACTGCAGCCTCCACTTCCTGGACTCAGATGATTCTCATGCCTCAGCCTCCTGGGTAGCTGGGGCTACAAGCATGCACCACCATGCCAGGCTAATTTTTTGTATTTTTAGTAGAGGTGAGGTTTCACCATGTTGGTCAGGCTGGTCTCGAACACCTGGCCTAAGGTGATCTTCCTGCCTCTGCCTCCGAAAGTGCTGGGATTATAGGCATGAGCCACTGCACCCAGTTAGAATTTTTATTGAATAAATATCTACTAGTTGTCTTATTCTGTTCTATCTTAGTAGGATTCATGAGCTCGAGTGAAACTATTAAGCTTTTTAAAATCTGAGCTTCATTTCAATTCATGTGAATTATAAATTGAGTATTCTTAACACAAAACATGATAAAAGAAAAAAGGACATTTTTGGAGGTGATGGATATAATTGGTACCTTGTGATGTTATGGGTGTACATTATGTCCAGACTCACCAAAATGTATGCAGGAAATAGGCTGTTTTTATGTATCAGTTACACCTTAGTAAAGCTCAAAAATGATAAGTTGATGAACAAATTTTAATTGTCTTTTGATTAGGAAGAATCTGGAGTTTATTTTGGATTCCTTACATAATACAAAAGCAAAATTAAGCCTTTGATAGCTTTTTATTTGGGAGAGAATGAATTTAAATGATTTCTGATTATCAGTGACATACTAGTTCTGCATATACTTCCTGACAAAAAGTCTTGTTTTATTTATTTATTTATTTTTTGAGATGGAGTCCTGCTTTGTCACTCAAGCTGGAGTACAGTGGTGCCATCTTGGCTCACTGCAACCTCCACCTCCCAGGTTCACGTGGTTCTCCTGCCTCAGCCTCTCGAGTAGCTGGGATTACAGCACATGCCACCACACCTAGCCAGGTTTTTTTTTTTTTTTTGAGATGGCATTTTATTCTCTTGCCAGACTGGAGTGCAGTGGCATGATGGTCACTGCAACCTCTGCCTCCTGGGTTCAAGTGATTTTCCTGCCTTAGCCTCCCAAGTAGCTGGGATTACAGGTGTCTGCCACTGTGCCTGGCTAATTTTTGTATTTTTGGTAGAGATGGGGTTTTACCATCTTGGCCAGGCTGCTCTTGAACTCCTGACCTCATAATCCACCTGCCTCAGCCTCCCAAAGTGCTGGGATTACAGGTGTGAGCCACTGTACCTGGCCGATTTTTGTGTTTTTAGTAGAGGTGGGGTTTCACCATGTTGGCAAGGATGGTCTCAAACTCCTGACCTCAAGGGATGCACTTGCCTTGGCCTTCTAAAGTGTTGGGATTAATGGCATGAGCCACTGCATCTGGCCTTCTTGTATATTTTCTGCTAGTGAAAAACAAAACTCACTTCTGCCATAATGAGTTTGATAATTAATTTACATATGTATTGGAACCTTGCTAAAAATTGTATCTAATAAAAGATGAAATGCCTTCATATTTTACTAGCATAGTGGTATTATTATACTAAAAACACTTAATAAAAAATATGTACATATTGTAATAAAATGAAATGTTATTACCTTATGGGTATTTTTGTCCTTGCTTTTAGTTATACAAAAGATTTAAAATACCGGGATCACCACCAGAGTCAATGGGGAGAGGAAGAGACTGGAATGTTGACTTGATTCCCAAGTTCCTTATGGCTAATGGTAAAGAATTCTAACTTAAATTTATGACAGTACTTGGATTGCAGTTTGAATGCCAAAACTGACTTTTGACAGGGAGAACTGTTTTGGGAATGAAGAACTGGGTTTTGCTGAATGGAACATCATGGTGAGTAACGTAGTCTGTTAGATATCTGAAGTCATTTAGGAAAGGATGGAAGGCGTTGTGACGTGTTAGTAGTTGGTTCTGGAGAAACAAATGATGCTGTGGCATAGTACCTACCAAGATTGAGAGCCTTTGGCACAGACTTACTGTTGGCGCTTCTATGACAGTCTTAGATAACTGGGCCTTTACAAACAGCAGTATTTTAATATTTTTTCTAATCTGTAGGCTTTTAAAATTTTATTTTCACTTTTTTTTATTTTAGAGGAGCTATTTTTTTTTTTTTTTTTTGAGATGGAGTCTTGCTCTGTCACCTAAGCAGGAGTGCAGTACAGTGGCGTGATCTTGGGTCACTACAACTTCTGCCTCCTGGGTTCAGGTGATTCTTCTGCCTCAGCCTCCCAGTTAGCTGGGATTACAGGTGCGTGCCACCATGCCCTACTAATTTTTGTACTTTCAGTAGAGATGTAGTTGGTCTCCAACTCCTGACCTCAAGAGTTGTACCTGCCTCAACCTCCCAAAATGCTGGGATTATAAGCTAAGTATTTCTTTTTTTTTTTTTGAGACGGAGTTTCGCTCTTGTTACCCAGGCTGCAGTGCAATGGCGCAATCTCAGCTCACCGCAACCTCCACCTCCTGGGATCAGGCAATTCTCCTGCCTCAGCCTCCTGAGTAGCTGGGATTACAGGCACGCGCCACCATGCCCAGCTAATTTTTTGTATTTTTAGTAGAGACGGGGTTTCACCATGTTGACCAGGATGGTCTCGATCTCTTGACCTCGTGAGCCACTGCACCCGGCCGTATTTCTTTTTTTTTTTTTTTTTTTTTTGAGATGGAGTTTCGCTCTTGTTACCAGACTGGAGTGCGATGGCATGATCTCGGGTTACAGCAACCTTCGCCTTCTGGGTTCAAGCAGTTCTCCTGCCTCAGCCTCCCGAGTAGCTGGGACTACAGGCACACACCACTATGCCCAGCTCATTTTTGTATTTTTAGTAGAGACAGGATTTCACCTTGTTGACCAGGATGGTCTCGATCTCTTGACCTCGTGATCCACCCGCCTTGGCCTCCCAAAGTGCTGGGATTATAGGCGTGAGCCACCGCGCCTGGCCCTATTATTTTAATTTTAGGCACAGGAGTTTCACTGTGTTACCCAGGCAGGAGTGTCATGATGCAATCATAGCTCACTGCAGCCCTCCTTCTGGGCTCAAGCTATCCTCTCACTTCTATGTCCTGATTAACTGGGTGTCCCACGACACCTGGCTAATTTTTTTGTTATCTGAGAGATGAGGTCTCACTGTGTTGTGTGGGTTGGTCTTGGACTCTTGGGCTCAAACAGTCCTCACTCCTTGGCATTCCAGAGTGCTGGGATTAATAGATATGAGCCACATGTGCCTGGCCAATAATACTCTAATTTGGAACCTCATACCGCTAATAAATTTTTTATTGCTTTTGCAAAAGCAAGTTGATAGAATTATTAACCTTTAAGTTGTAACATTAAGAAAAAACTGGGCTGGGCACCGTGGTTCACACCTGTAATCCCAGCACTTTGGGGAGGCCAAAGTGGAGGTGGATTGTGAGGTTGGGAGTTCGAGACCAGCCTGACCAACATGGTAAAACCCCGTCTCTATTAAAAGCACAAAAATTAGCTGGACTTAGTGGTGTGCACCTGTAATCCCAGCTACTCAGGAGGCTGAGGCAGGAGAATCGCTTGAACCTGGGAGGCGGTTTACAGTGGGCCGAGATCATGACACTGCACTCCAGCCTGGGCAACAGAGCCAGACTTTGTCTCAAAAAAAAGAATAAACCTATGTATTCCACGTTGAGTAGGAAGAAAGCAACTAAAACTTGTAATGTGCAGTGTGATAAGTATGAATTTTGGTTGTCTCATTTAAAATACAGCTTTGGAGATTAATTTGGGCCAGGCACAGCGGCTCATGCTTGTAATCCCAGCATTTTGGGTGGCCAAGGTGGGTGGATTGTTTGAGCTAGCTCAGGAGTTTGAGATCAGTCTGGGCAACATGGCAAAGCCCAATCGCTAAAAAACAATACCAAAAAAAAAAATTAGCCAGGCGTGGTGGTGCCAGGTACTTGGGAGTGTCAGGCTGGAGGATTGCATGAGCCCAGAAGGCTGAGGTTGCAGTGAGCTGTGATAGTGCTGCTGCACGGTTGCCTGGGCAACAGAGGGCTGCTCTGTCTCAAAAAATGATTATTTCATTGGAGTTATTGAACATTGTCAGGAAAAATTTGAGAAAAATTTAAGTTATAGTTTGAATTATGTGACTTTTCAGGTCAGCTGGTTAAGATGCTGCTTTATACAGAGGTAACTCGCTATCTGGATTTTAAAGTGACTGAAGGAAGCTTTGTCTATAAGGGTGGAAAAATCTACAAGGTTCCTTCCACTGAAGCAGAAGCCCTGGCATCTAGTAAGTAGTTTTATTTTCTCAGCATGAGATTTTATACTGGAAAAGTGTCTTAGGGCCTAGTCAACAAATATTTATTGAATGTCTGTCATGTGCCAGACACTGTTCTAGGCAGTTGGGAATACATCAGTGAACAAAATGTTCAAGAATTCCTACCCCTTTGAAGCTTAGAGTTCAGATGATCATCTATAGACCATGTAGCTTTAACCCTAGATCCCATCTAGGGTTAATAGGGTTCTTTTCATAATAATTCATAATAGCTATGCTTTTTGTAGAGTATGTCTTGTGTCTGAAGGCTCTGTACTGAACACTCCATATCGTTTTCTTATTTGACTTTTGAAACCTCTCTATGAGATAGGGTTTCCATTTTATAGGTGATGAAACTCAGGCCTAAAATTGCATTGGTAATATGTAGCTGGGATAAGTAGCTGGGTTGGGATTGAAATGCTGGTAGTGTTGCTCCAGAGCCCTAGTGCTTAATGATGTTACTAAGCTTACCCTATGCTATGTTACCCAACATGCCAGCAGGAGGAGTACTCATCCTGATGATGCTCATCTTCTAGTTGGTCTTGTTAATGATCCCCAATATGTTTGATTTTTGAAATTCTTAGTGAGTTTGAAGTGATTTTTTTTTTTTAATTTTTTTTTTTTTTTTGAGACAGAGTCTCGCTCTGTCACCTAGGCTGGAGTGCAGTGGTGCGATCTTGGCTCACTGCAGCCTCTGCCTCCCCGGTTCAAGCGATTTTCCTGCCTCAGCCTCCTGAGCCACACCTGGCTAATTTTTGTATTTTTAGTAGGATGGGGTTTCACCATGTTGACCAGGACGGTCTTGATCTCCTGACCCCAGATGATCCGCCTGCCTCATCCTCCCAAAGTTCTGGGATTATAGGCATGAGCCACCGCACCCGGCCTTGGATGATTTTGTTCTCTGCCCGACATTATTTCCTCTATTGCCACCAAAGATTTCTGGTTAACATTTCCTATTACAGTGTCTCTCTTAAATAACAAACACCCTAGAAAAGACCTTTTGTCCTTCAAGACGTTTTAGTCCTCATATGGAGCAGTTTGGGGAAGGATAAATTTGTATAACTAAGGGTAGGTGAGGGCTCTAGGAATTTAGAAGAGGGAAAGCGATGGACTGGGAGAAAAGGAAAAGTACTCATAAGTTCTCTCGTAATTATTTTGGCATCGGTGCTGAAAAGTTCTCATCTATAAACCTGATTTGAATTAATTTGGCAGTTTCCTCTGTCTCTATTTATTTACTTCTGATCAGGGAGAGAATATTGGGTATAAAATATTAATGACACTAAAGCCAGAAAGTAAAAAATACCACCTAGAATCATGGCTGGGTTAGGATTGACAATTGGGTAAGGGAAGGAACAGTTTCTCATTCATTTGGAGGTAGGTAGTTGTGTACACATTGGTAAACCAATGTGTAATCATTGGTTTGAAATTATTTTAAATCTTTTAAATGACTATGAAAGTTTAATCCAAATAAGTATCTTCATAAAAGTAGGAGTTTGAATAGAATCCTTTTTAACAGTGGCATGGAGTGGCTCACGCCTGTAATCCCAGTGCTTTCGGAGGCCATGGTAGGAGGACTGCTTTAGGTGAGGAGTTGAAGACCAGCCTGGACAACATAGCAAGCCCCTGTCTCTACAAAAAATAAGAAAATGAGATGTGGTGGCATGTGCTGTAGTCCCAGGTATTGTGGAGGTTGAGGCAGGAGGATTGTTTGAGTCCAGGAAGTCAAAGCTGCAGTGAGCCGTGATCGCGCCACCGCATTCCAACCTGGTAACAGAGGATACCGCTTCTCAAATTTTTTTTTAGATAAGAAATAAAAAGTAGAATTTTTTTGACAGAGGTTGTGAGTTCTTGTACATTTTTAGTCTTTCTTAGAGCTCTTACATATAATAAGGCTCCAGTTACCTCTGTCATCTAATAGAAATTATCTTTTGGCTGGGCGCGGTGGCTCAAGCCTGTAATCCCAGCACTTTGGGAGGCCGAGGCGGGTGGATCACGAGATCGAGACCATCCTGGTCAACATGGTGAAACCCCGTCTCTACTAAAAATACAAAAAATTAGCTGGGCATGGTGGCGCGTGCCTGTAATCCCAGCTACTCAGGAGGCTGAGGCAGGAGAATTGCCTGATCCCAGGAGGCGGAGGTCGCGGTGAGCCGAGATCACGCCATTGCACTCCAGCCTGGGTGACAAGAGCGAAACTCCGTCTCAAAAAAAAAAAAAAGAAATTTATCTTTTGGCAGTTTTATTTTCTCTAATTTTTTCAGATATATAAAACATTTACGCAGCTTGAAAGTTAAAAGGTATATTTAGAGTCTTGGTCTCATACTTTTTTCTTTTTTTTTTTGGAGTTAGAGTTTTGCTGTTGTTGCCTAGGCTGGAGTGTAGTGGCGTGATCTTGGCTCACCACAACCTCTGCCTCCTGGGTTCAAGTGATTTTCCTGCCTCAGCCTCCTGAGTAGCTGGGATTACAGGCATGCACCACCATGCCCGACTAATTGTGTATTTTTAGTAGAGATGGAGTTTCTCCATGTTGGTCCGGCTGGTGTTGAACTCCTGACCTCAAGTGATCCGCCTGTCTTGGCCTCCCTAAGTGCTAGGATTATAGGTGTGAGCCACTGCATCTCATTCTGTCTTTTCTACGTCCATTCTTTCTGACCTGTTAGGTAAATATTCTGGTTTATCCTTCTTCTTTTTGAAAAACAAGCACGTATCCTTATGTATGTCTTTTTAAGGTTAGGTTTATTGAGGTATAATTTACATATAGTAGAGTTCACTTGCTTTAGTAAACAGTTTTATGCATTTTGACCAAATCACTGCCTTATCAGCCTCTCTTTATATTAATGGAAAGGATTTTGAAGTCTTGAGTTGCTAGCAAGAAAATTCTAGGCAGAATGAAGGAATGGGATAAGGAAAGGTGGAGGGGTGGCAAAGTTCAAGGGATGGGTTGGTAAGAACAAGTTTTATAATTTTAACAGAGACTCACAATTTTTTGAGCATTTAGGTGCTAGGCATATATGTATTAAGTATTTTATGTGTATTATCTAACTTTATATAGTTTTCACTGCAACCTTGTGAGATGCAGGTGCTGTTATTATTACTTTGAATTTTACAGATGGGAAGGCTGAGGTATAAAAGGACAGCACAAAGTAGTATAGCTAGTAAGTGGTTTGAAGCCAGGTCTGTTTGACTTTAGAATCCCACACTCTTTACCACAAGCAGTACTATTTTCCTATCGTATATAAAACTATTGATATATTATTGCTTTTTATATATTTTAACAATTATTACATACCTCCTAATTCTAATTTTTTTTCCATACTAAATACTTTAGTCTCCTTTCTCATGTAATATGCTATCTAGATCTCTTGGCCACTCTTTGGGAATCTCTGATGAGTCAAGATCCTGTATATAATATGGCAGCTGGACTAGACAGTATCCCAGATGTTTTCTGCTCGTTCAGTGTCAAGAGGACTGTTAACTCTTTTTTGTTGTCGCCCAGGCTAGACTGCAGTGACACAATTTTGGCTCATTGAAACCTCTGCCTTCTATGTTCAAGCGGTTCTCCTGCCTCAGCCGCCAAGTAGCTGGGATTACAGGTGCATGCCACCAAACCTGGCTAATTTTTTTTTTTTTTGAGACGGATTTTCGCTCTTGTTGCCCAGGCTGGAGTGCAATGATGCAATCTCGGTTCACTGCAACCTCCGCCTCTTGGGTTCAAGTGATTCTCCTGCCTCAGCCTCCTGAGTAGCTGAGATTACAGGCATGTACCACCATGCCGGGATAATTCTGTATTTTTATTAAGAGATGGGGTTTTTCCATGTTGATCAGGCTGGTCTCAAACTCCCAACCTCAGGTGTTCTGCTCGCCTTGGCCTCCCAAAGTGCTGGGATTACAGGCATGAGCCACCATGCCCAGCCATAATTTTTGTATCTTTTAGTAGAGAAGGGGTTTCTCCATGTTTGCCAGGCTGGTCTTAAACTCCTGGCCTCAAGTGATTTGAGCACCTTGGCCTCCCAAAGTGCTGGGATGATAGGCGTGAGCCACCATGCCTGGCCTGAGAACATTTATAATTTCATGCATTTATTTTTTTGAAACAAGGTCTCACTCTGTCGCTCTGGATGGAGTGCAGTGGTACGTTCACGGCTCACTGTAGCCTTGATCTCCTAGGCTCCAGCAATCTTCCTACCTGAGCCACCATGCCTGGCCCCTTATGGTTTTAATTTTCAGTTTTGTTGATTGGAAAATGATCTTGGATGATTCCTAAATCTATCAAAACATTAAGCAGTCAATAGAAATGTTTTAAAGTTTTTTTTGTTGTTTGTTTTCTTTTTTCTTTCTTTTTTCCTTTCTTCTAGTCCAGTGGCAAAGCACAGTTCACATTTAGAAAACCCACTTAAACACACTTAGATGTTTGTTTTAAGATGGAGTCTTGGTTTGTCACCCAGACTGGAGTGCAGTTGCGTGATCTCGGCTCACTGCACCCTCTGCCTCCTGGGTTCAAACGAGTCTCCTGCCTCAGCCTCCTGAGTAGCTGAGATTACAGGCATGTACCACTAAGCCCAGCTAATTTTTGTATTTTATTTATTTATTATTTAGCCAGTCAAATTTAGCAGTGGGGGGAATTTTTGTATTTTTAGTAGAGACAAGGTCTCACCATGTTGGTCAGGCTGGTCTCGAACTCCTGACCTTGTGATTTGCCCACCTCAGCCTCCCAAAGTGCTGGAATTATAGGCATGAGCCACTGCACCTGGCGAGAGTTTGCTTTTACAACTGTAGTTGTATTTTAAAAATAGCTGTTTAACTTAAGAAAGGGGGGCGAAGGGAGGTAAAACCAGAAAATTTTCTTTTTCATTGGCTATTTGTCTTTCTTTGTAGAAAAATAGCTTCTTCACCTGTTTTTTTAGTGTAAAATGTAGTGAATTGGTTGCTTATATAGGACCTCAGTAAAGTAAGTGACTAGCAGCAGCAGCAGCATCTGGATTTCATTGAGGTCAATTTGTTCTTGGTATCTTAAGCTGTTATCATTAAATGCCCAACTGTATCTTAGCAAACAGGCAGAAAAGGAAGAACGTTCAGAATTTATGCAATTGGCTGAGTATAAATCACAGTTGTCAAAGGACTTCAGATGGATGTCTTCATGGATACTTGTTCAGAGTCACATACACCTTGTACCTAGTGAGAGGCATAATTTGACATTTTTCATTCAGTTAAGTACTAGTTTTAATTACTTGTAATTGTATGGTAAAATTGAAGACTTCATAAGTGACCTGTTATAATCGTGTCAGTTTATTTTGAAGTGTTGTGAAACTGGAAGCCATGTTGTCCAAACTCCCTTATCTTAAATTGCATCCTACATTTGGCCGGGCATGGTGGCTCACGCCTTTAGTCCCATGTACTTAGGGAGGCCAAGGCAGTCAGATCATCTGAGGTCATGAGTTTCTTACCAGTCTAACATGGTGAAACCCTGTCTCTACTAAAAATACAAAACTTAGCTGGATGTGGTGGTGGGCGGCTGTAATCCCAGCTACTTGGGAGACTGAGGCAGGAGAGTCGCTTGAACCTGGGAGGCGGAGGTTGCAGTGAGCTGAGATCGCGTCACTGCACTCCAGCCTGGGCAACAGAGGGAAACTTGGTCTCCAAAAAAAAAAAAAAATTGCATCCTACATTCTTCAGTGGATAGCATTGCATGTTTTTGTTTTTTTTTTCTTTTTTTAAGATGGGGTTTCACCATGATGGCCAGGCTGGTCTTGAACTCCTGACCTCAGGTGATCCACCCACCTTGGCCTCCCAAAGTGCTAGGATTACAGGCATGAGCCACTGCGCCCGGCCAGCATTGCATGTTTAAACTTTCCTCTCATACTTTGTTTTCGTCAATGTCTGATTGTAAGAGTGGGCATTTTGAAAAATATTTTATTTAGGTTTAATGGGACTGTTTGAAAAACGTCGCTTCAGGAAATTCCTTGTGTATGTTGCCAACTTCGATGAAAAAGATCCGAGAACTTTTGAAGGCATTGATCCTATGAAGACCACAATGCGAGAGGTGTATAAGAAATTTGATTTGGGCCAAGATGTTATAGATTTTACAGGTCATGCTCTTGCACTTTACAGAACTGATGAGTAAGTATTGTGGTTTTTAGATTTGTATTTTTCTTGAATTTCTCAGTAAATTTCCCAATTCTTTTAAGTGGAAATTCTGACAAAACAAATGAGTAGCCATTTTATACTACGAAAGAAGAGGTTCTAGTTGAAATTAGTGTTGGGGCGTTTTAAGTGAAATATGAAGGTGGTGGGCCAGGTGTGGTGGCTAATGCCTATAATCCCAGCACTTTAGAAGGCTGAGACGGGTAGATCATTTGAGGTCAGGAGTTCAAGACCCACTGGCCAACATGGTGAAACCCCCTCTCTACTAAAAATACAAAAATTAGCTGGGCAGTAGTGGTGTGCACCTGTAATGCACTTGGGAGGCTGAGGCAGAAGAATTGCCTGAGTCTGGGAGGTGGAGGTTGCAGTGAACTGAGGTCACACCACTCCACTGCACTCCAGACTCCAGTCCAGGGGGCAGAGTGAGAGAGTGAAACCCTGTCTGGGGAAAAAAAAAAAAGTAGTGGATTGAAATCACATCAAGAAATAATTTAAATTGAACATCATGAATGAAAACTAAAGCCCTTTCCTAATATTCATTTCCTTTCCTCCAGCTACTTAGATCAACCATGTTGTGAAACCATTAATAGAATTAAACTTTATAGTGAGTCTTTGGCAAGATATGGCAAAAGCCCGTACCTTTATCCGCTCTATGGCCTTGGAGAACTGCCCCAAGGATTTGCAAGGTAAGAGCCTATGTTCAACCTGTGAGCTAAAATCTCACTGATCCTGAACCTCATCTTCTACATAATGTGTATATGAGATACGGTTTAAATAATGAGGTGAGATCAGTCTATGAATAATAAGATGCTTTTTGTTTTTATTGAAATTAACATATAACGATATGCATAGATCTTCAGTTAAAAAATTCAGGGTCAGGCACAGTGGCTCACGCCTTTAATCCCAGCACTTTTGGAGGCTGAGGCGGGTGGATCACCTGAGGTCAGGAGTTTGAGACCAGCCTGGCCAACATGGTAAAACCCTGTCTCTGCTAAAAATATAAAAATTAGCTGGGCTCAGTGGCACACGCCTGTAACGAGCTACTCAGGAGGCTGAGGCAGGAGAATCGCTTGTGACCAGGAAGCAGAGGCTGCAGTGAAGTGAGAGCCTGCCACTACACTCCAGCCTGGGCAGCAGAGTAAGTCTCCGTCTCAAGAAAAAAAAAATTTCAGTTTTATACAACTGCAGCTAATGTGCTCTTGAAAGCACCAGCTCCTGGCTGGTGGCCAACCAACACAAAACCAGCGCACTTAACAAAAATATAACGAAGGACTTTGACAGAGTCTGCTTCACATCCCTGCTACCTCCACTGGAGTAAATGCTGGTATCCACAGCTGAGAGACCTGGAGACAGATCACATGACAGGACTCTTTGCAGACGCACCCCAGTACCAGCCTGGAGCCTGGTATCTCCACTGGGTGGCTAGATCTGAAGAGAAATAACAATCACTGCAGTTTGGCTTTCCAGAAGCCCTATCCCCAGGGGACAGGGGAGAGCACACGTCAAGGGAACACCACTGTGGAACAAAAGAATCTGAACAGCAGCCCTTGAGTCCCAGATCTTCCCTCTTACATAGTCTACCCAAATGAGAAGGAACCAGAAAAACAGCTGGAGTAATATGGCAAAACAGGGTTCTTTAACACTTCCCTCTTACATAGTCTACCCAAATGAGAAGGAACCAGAAAAACAGCTGGAGTAATATTGCAAAACAGGGTTCTTTAACACCCTAAAAAGGTCACACTAGCTTATAAGCAGTGGATCTAAACCAAGACAAAATCTCTGAATTGCCAGATAGAGAATTCAGAAGGTCGATTAAGCCAATCAAAAAGCCACCAGAGAAAGGTGAAGTCCAACTTAACAAAATAAAAAAATATACACAGGATATGAATAGAAAAATTTCCAGTAAAATAGCATAAATAAAAAATAGTCACAATTCTGAAAATCAAGGACACACTTAGAGAAATGCAAAATGCACTGGAAAGTCTCAGAAATACAACTGAATAAGTAGAAGAAAGAATTTCAGAGTTCAAAGATATGGCTTTTGAATTAGCCCAATCTGACAAACGCAAAGAAAAAATAATTTTAAAAAATGATGACCAAACCTAAGAATAATTGGTGTTCCCAAGGAAGGAGAGGAATCTAAAAGTTTGGAAAACATACATTTGAGGAAATAATTGAGGAAAACTTCCCCGGCCTTGCTGGAGATCTAGACATCCAAATACAAGAAGCTCAAACAACACCTGAACACCTGGGAAATTCTTCACAAAAAGATCATCACCTAGGCACATAGTCATCTTATCTGAAGTCACGATGAAGGAAAGAATCTTAAGAGCTGTGAGGTAAAAGCCTCAGGTAACCTATAAAGGAAAACCTATTAGATTAACAGATTTCTCAGCAGAAACTGTACAAGCTAGAAGGGATTGGGGCCTTATGTTTAGCCTCCTTAAACAAAACAGTTATCAGCCAAGAATTTTATATCCAGAGAAACAAAGCTTCATAAATGAAGGAAAGATAGTCTTTTTCACACAAACAAGTGCTGAGAGAACTCGCCACTACCAAGCCAGCACTTCAAGATTGGCTAAAAGGACCTCTAAATCTTGAAACAGATTCTCAGAATATACCAAAATTGAATCTCCTTAAAGCATAAATCACATAGGACCTACAAAACAATAGCATAATAAAGAAAAGAAAAGCCAAGGTATTCAGGCAAACAAGTAGGATGATAAATAGAATAGTACCTCAAATCTCAATACTAATGTTGAATGTCAATAGCCTACGTGCTCCGCTTTAGAGATACAGAATGGCAGAATGGGTAAGAACTCATCCACCAACAGAACTCATCTGTTGTCTTCAAGAGATTCAGCTGCCACACAAGGCCTCACATAAAGGAGTGGAAAAAGATATTTCATGCAAATGGACACCAGAAGCGAGCAGGAGTAGCTATTCTTACATTTTTAATTTTATAAATATATATTTTTTAAAATAAAAAACAATCAGTTTGATAAATGTAGACCTGTCCCTATCCTGGGTTTAAGTAAAACCCAGTGAAGGTGTAGAACATTTTCCTTACCCCATGCAGTTCCCTTGTGTTACCTTATAATACTGCCCAGCGCCACCCCCAACAACTACATCTGTGATTTCTAGCACTATAGATTACTTTTGCCTGTTTTCAGAGTTCACGTAAAAGGAATAATACAGTATGTGCTCATTTGTGTCTTTTTCATATTTTTGAGATTCATCCATGTTGGTGCATGTGCCGATTTTTGTTTTTGAGATGGAGTTTTGCTCTTGTTGCCCAAACTGTAGTCCAGTGGTGTAATCTCAGCTTACTGCAACCTCTGCCTCCCAGGTTCAAGTGATTCTCTTGCCTCAGCCTCCCTAGTAGCTGGGACTACAGGCATGTACCACCATGCCTGGCTAATTTTGTATTTTTAGTAGAGACAGGGTTTCTCCGTGTCGGTCAGGCTAGTCTTGAACTCCCAACCTCAGGTGATCCGCCCTCATAGTGCTGGAATTACAGGCATGAGCCACCATACTTGGCCAATTTTTTGTATTTAGTCGTGATGGGGTTTCACCATGTTAGTCAGGCTGGTCAGAACTCCTGACTTCAGGTGATCCACCCGCTGTGGCCTCCCAAAGTGCTGGGATTACAGGCATGAGCCACTGCGTCCTGCCAATTCTTTTTTTTTAATTGTTGAGTAGGATTCCATTATATGAATCATATGGATATGTGATTCTCCTTTGGTGGACATCTAGTTTGTTTTCAGGTTTTGGTTATTAAAGGCAGTATGACATTTTTATATAAAAGTCTTTGTGGGGATATAGGGTTTAATTTCTTTTGGGTAAATACCAGGAGTGAAATTGCTGACTGATATGGCAGATAGAAATCTGACTCCATAAGAAACTGCAAAACAGTGTTCTGGTGTGGTTGTGTCATTGTGTGTATACTCAGCAGTGTGTGAGAGTTCTGGTTGCTCCACATCCTTGTCAACATTTAGTATTGAGAGTCTTTTTAATTTTAATTGCCCAAGTAGGTGTGAAATGCTATCTCATTATAGTTTTAATTTGCATTTCTTGAGGACTCCTGTTGCTTACCTTTTCATGAGCTTATTGACCATTTGTATACTTTTGTGCTGCGATTGTTCAGCTCTTTTGCACATTTCTAAAGATTGGATTGTCTTTCTATTTTTGACTTGTAGGAGCTCTTGGTGTATTCTGGTGACAAGTCTTTTGTCATATATGTATTAAGAATATTTTCTCCCAGTCTATGGCTAGTCTTTTGATAAGCAGACATGGTAGTCATGTCCTTTTTTTTTAATTTTTTGACAGAATCTTTTTCTGTCACCCATGGTGGAGTGTATTGGTGTGATCTTAGCTCACTGCAACCTCTGCTTCCCAGGTTCAAGCAATTTTTGTGCCTTAGCCTCCTGAGTAGCTGGGACTACATTTGTGTTCCACCACGCCTGGCTAATTTTTGTATTTTGAGATTGGGTTTCACCATGTTGGCCAGGCTGGTCTCGAACTCCTGACCTCAAGAGATCCACCTGCCTTGGCCTCCCAAAGTGCTGGGATTACAGATGTGAGCCATAGCACCTGGCCTGGAAGGGTTACATTTTGATGATGTCCAGTATATTTAAAAAAAAAAAAAAATTTTTTTTTTAGTGTTTATAGCCTCTTGCATCCTATATTTAAGAAATCTTTACTTTCCCCCAAGGGCACAGAAATACTCTCCTATGTCTTTTTTTTTTATAAGAAGTTTTACAGTTTTACCTGTGGATTTAAATCTGATTCATCTTGAAATAGTGTTGGTGTGTGGGATGAGGTAGGACTTGAGGTTCACTTGAAGTTTATTCTTTTTTTCATGTACTGTTATTTAGTTGTTCTAGCTGCATTTGTTGGAAAGATTTCCTTTTCTAGGTGGTCTTGGTGCCTTTGTGGGAGATCGTTGGCTATGTTTTGTTTTGGGACTCAGTTTTGTTTCAGTGATGTGTATTTCCTATGCCAGTACTACACTGTCTGAGTAATTACAGTTTTATATTAAGTCTTGAAGTAGGTGATACACTTTCTCCACTTTTTCTTCAGAATTTCTTTTGGCTGTTCTAGGTCCTTTGCATTTCCATATACATTTTTAAAATCAGGTTGTCAATTTCTAGAAAAAATGCTTGCTGGGATTTTGGTATTGAGTTCAATCTGTAGATCAATTTGAAGAAAATGATCATCTTCATTATGTTGAGTTTGCCAGTCCAGGAATATGATTGTTATCTATGTAATTAGGTTTTCTTCTCAGCAGTGTTTTGTAGCTTTCATTGTAGAGGTCTATTGCATTTTTTGTTCAAATCTCTGTATTGATGCTGCTGTTAATGAAATTGTTTTAATTTTGTGTTGAAATTGTTTGCTGCTAGCTTACAGAAATACTTCATATTTGTATGTTGACCTTGTACTTAAATTGTACTAGTTTACTCATTAGTTTTTCCAGTTTTATATATTTCTTAGAATTTTCTTCCTAAACAGTCATGGCATCTGTGAATAAAGAGATTCTTCTCTTAGAATTTTTATGTGTCCCCCCCCCACCACCAACTTCCCTTTATTGCACTGGTTAGGACTTCCTGATAATGTTGCAGTGATGAGAATGGACATCCTTGCTTTGTCCCAGTCTCATGGGAAATCTAGTAAATGTTTTACTATTAAATATGTTTTCTATAGTGGTTTTTTTTTTTTTTTTTTTTGTTTGTTTTTTTTGTAGACGGTTTTGTCAGATTAAGTTCCTTTATATAAAGTTTGGTCTGAGAGATTTTTCTGTGTGGGTTTTTTTTTTTTTTTTTTCGGTGAGACAGGGTCTCGCTCTGTCACCCAAGCTGGAGTGCAGTTGCATGATCTTGGCTCATTGCACCCTCTGCCTCCTGGGCTAAAGGGATCTTCCCACCTCAGCCTGTTGAGTAGCAGGGACTACAGACATGCGCCACAACACCTAACTTAGGTATTTTTGTAGAGATGGGTCTCACCGTGTTGCCCAGGCTGGTGTCGAACTTCTGGGCTTAAGTGAGCATGATGGCTCATGCCTGTAATTCCAGCACTTTGGGAGGGTGAGGTGGGTGGATCACTTGAGCCCAGGGGTTTGAGACCAGCCTGGGCATCTTAGCAAGACCCCATCTTTAGAAAAATATAAAAAATACAAAAAAGTGCCTGGTGCAGTGGCTCACGCCTGTAATCCCCACACTTTGGGAGTTCAAGATGGGTGGATCACAAGGTCAGGAGATCAAGACCAGCCTGACCAACGTGGTGAAACCCCGTCTCTACTAAAAAAAAAAAAAAAAAAAAATTTAACCTGGTGTAATGGCGCACACCTGTAATCCCAGATGCTCAGGAGGCTGAGGCAGGAGAATTGCTTAAACCTTGGGCGTGGAGGTTACAGTGAGCCGAGATTGTGCCACTGCACTCCAGCCTGGGGGACAGAGTGAGACTCTGTCTTAAAAAAAAAAAAAAGATTCACAGTGGGATTTCTGCAGGAAAAAAATTTTTAAAAATAAAAATAAATATATATATATATATTTATATATATAAATAAAAAAGAAAGAAAAATCCAAAAAAATTAGCTGGGTGTGGTGATACATGCCAGTAGTCTCAGCTCTTCAGGAGGCTGAGGTGGGAGGATCCCTTGAACCTGGGAGGTTGAGGCTGCAGTGAGCCATGATTATACCACTGCACTTCAGTCTGGGTGACAGAGCAGGACCCTGTCTCTTACCAAAAAAAAAAAGAAACTACAAACTTTTTTCCCCTGCATTGTGCTTCATACTGGATAATGCCTGTTTATGTGGCTTCAAGTTCACTGATCTTTTCTGCTATTTTCAATAGGCTGTTAATCTTGTTCAGTGATTTTTAATTTTTTTATACTGTCTTTAGGATCTAGAGTTTCCATTTTTTATAGTAGTTTTGTTTTGTTTTTTCTTTCCTTTTCCATTTCCTTTCGTTTCAACAAAGTCTCGCTCTGTTGCTCAGGCTGGAGTGCAGTGGTGTGATCTCGGTTCACTGCAACCTCCACCTTTCGGGTTCAAGTGGTTCTCCTGCTCAGCCTCCCGAGTAGCTGGGACTACAGGTGCATACCACCACACCTGGCTAATTGTTGTATTTTTAATAGAGATGGGTTTTCTCTATGTGGGCCAGGGTGGTCTCGATCTCCTGGCCTCGTGATCTGCCTGCCTTGGCCTCCCAAAGTGCTGGGGTTACAGGCGTGAGCCACCAGGCCTAGCCTATGGTTTTCATTTTTGTGATATTCTCTATTTACTTGACTCTTTTGGGTATATTTATAACAACATATTTATCCTTGAATATGTATCTTTGAACAAGGATATTTGTTCTTGATCATATTTTTGAACACATAATAATATCATTTAACATATTTATAATAGCTGCTTTTAAACTCCTGCATATTTTAGCATTTGGGCATCTGCTTCTGTTGTTTTTTTATCTGTTTTCTTTGGATCACAGTTTTCTGTTTCTTCCCACATCTAGTAATTTTGGACTGTATACTGGACACATGGATTGATAGATTGTTGAGATGCTGGATTCTTCCTTGGAAGTTTGTTTTGGTTTGAGTAGGCAGTTCAGTTATTGGCTGTTCACCTTGCATTTGTGAAGACTGGATTTTACACCTTGTTAAAGTGGTTCTTTCTTAGTTTTTCCTTTTGTTTGCTGATTTTTTTTAAACAATTACTTCATTGATTTCTTACAGTCAAATACTGCCAACTAGCATTATTTCCACTCACGTATCATTAAAAACAAAGGATATTTTCTCCTTGGTATTTTAAAATGACGTCTTGTACAATAAACAAAGTTAGAGCTTATAATGCACCCTGATTAATTATGTAAACGGGGGAGAACGATCCAAGATGGCCGATCGCTAACATCCCGGGATTGCAGCTCTCAGGGAAGGCGCGGAGAACTAGAGGACGCCACACTTTCAGACAAAGTCTGGTCGCTCATGGAGCAGAAGATCCCCCAGTGGTGGAAACACACGAGTCGCCAGCGCGACTCTCGTGGTCGGCGCAGCGGTTCCTCCGGCACCTCGATGCGGCAGCGCTCAGCGCAGAGTAAACGGGACCGGTTCCCCTTCTGACCGAGGTTTGGAGCCCTGGGAAGGCAGAGTCGCCTACTACAGAAACAAGAAGGAAGCCTGACAGGAGAATCCTGGGCAGAAAAGCACCATCAGTTTTAACGCCGCTGCTCTGGCCCTGGGAACTAACAACCTGGACGTCCACTCAGGAGACCTAATCTGAAAGTTGGTAATTTCAAAGACGACAGGAGGATAAATTTACAATGACGGGAAGAAACCAGAGTAAAAAAGCTGAGAATACGCTAAGTCAGAACGCCTCTCCCTCTAAAGATGATCACAGTTCCACATCAACAATGGAACAAGGCTTGATGGAGAACGAGCGCCTCCTGATGACAGAATCACTCTACAAGGAATGGATAATAACAAACTTCGGTGAGTTAAAAGAACATGTTGTAGCCCAACGTAAAGAAACTAGGAACTTTGAAAAAAGGTTTGATGAAATCCTATTGAGAATAGACAACTTAGAGAAGAGTATGAGTGAATTAATGGAACTGAAGAATACAATACAGGAACTCCGAGAAGTATGCACAGGTTTAAACACTCGAATTGTTCAAGCAGAAGAATGATATCAGAGGTCAAAGTCCAACTTAATGAAATAAAACGTGAAGAAAAGATTAGAGAAAAAAGGATAAAAAGGAATGAGCAAAGTCTCCAAGAAATGTGGGACTATGTGAAAAGACCAAATTTACGTTTGATAGGTGTCCTGAATGCGACGGAGAGAATGAATCCAAGCTGGAAAATACCCTTCAGGATATTATTCAGGAAAATTTTCCTAAACTAGCAAAGCAGGTCAACATTCAACCCCAGGTAATACAGAGAACACCACAAAGATATTCCTCAAGAAGAGCAACCCCAAGGCACATAATCGTTAGATTCACCAGGGTTGAAACGAAGGAGAGGATACTAAGGGCAGCCAGAGAGAAAGGTCAGATTACCCACAAAGGCAAGCCTATCAGACTTACAGCAGATCTCTCGGCAGAAACTCTACAGGCCAGAAGAGAGTGGGGGCCAATATTCAACATCCTCAAAGAACAGAACCTTCAGCCCAGAATTTCATATCCAGCCAAACTAAGCTTCACAACTGAAGGAAAAATAAAATCTTTTATGAACAAGCAAGAACTCAGAGATTTTATTACCACCAGGCCTGCTTTACAAGAGCTTCTGAAAGAAGCATTACACACAGAAAGAAACAACCAGTATTAGCCTTTCTAAAAATATACCAAAAAGTAAAGAGCATCAACATAAAGAATTTACACCAACAAATGGATAAAACAGCCAGTCAACATCAAATGGCAGTAACCCTAAATTTAAATTGACTGAATTCCCAATCAAAAGACACAGCCAAAACCCAACGGCATGTTACATCCAGACCTGTTTCACATGCAAGGATACACAAAGACTCAAAGGGATGGAGAAAGATTTACCAATCAAATGGAGAGCAAAAATAAATAATAAATAAAAAGCAGAAGTTGCAATTCTTGTATCGGATAAAATAGATTTTAAAGCAACAAAGATAGAGTGGTAAAAGGATCAATGCAACAACAAGAGCTAATGATCCTAACACCCAGATACGAGACTTAGATTCAATGAGACAGAAAATTAATAAGGATATCAAGGACTCGAACTCAGATCCAGAACAAGTAAAAATAAATATTTATAGAGCTCTCCACTTCAAATACACAAAATATACATTCTTGTCAATACCACATCACACCTACCCATAAGTTTAAATGAAACATTGATTGGCCATTATTAATACCCAATTTTTTTCAAAATAAAGCAATATTTCCATTTACTCTCTTTCTCTTCCTCTTTCTTTCTCTCCTTTACTTATTTATTTTTTTTCTTTCCTTCTCTCAAAAAAAAAGAAATCAGCTTGTAAACCTCTAGATCCAGGTCGGCAATGTCTCTTTCATTGCTTGATTTCCTTTCTTCCTTTCCCTCCCTCCCTCCCTCCCTCCCTCCCTCCCTCCCTCCCTCCCTCCTCCCTGCTTCCTCCCTTCCTTCCTTCCTTCCTCCCTTCCTTCCTTCATCCCTTCCTTCCTCCCTACCGTCCTTATTCCCTTCCTTTCTGCCTTCCTCCCCCCCCAAAAAAAATTATGTAAACTGGTAATTTGTTTAAAAAAGCATAACTAAGAATTTCGTTTCTTCATAAAATGGAAATATAAATATTTCTCCTGATGGTCTTGAGGTTATTATGAATAGTGCAAAGTTTGGTACACACAGTTATATCTAGAAGGGTGTGTATCTTACATACCTTATTTTAACAAAATGCATATAATTAATGCATGATAGAAAGCAGGTTTCAAATACAAGGCAGCCCCTCAGGCCACCATATTATTTAGATTTTACATTATCATTTATAGCATTATAGATTAATTACACATAACATACATTTATAGTTTTTTTTTTAAATTATAGTTTAAGTTCTGGGATACATGTGCAGAGTGTGCAGGTTTGTCACATATACTTGTGTCATGGTGGTTTGCTGCACCTATCAACCCATCATCTACATTAGGTATTTCTCCTAATGTTCTCCCTCCCCTATCCCCTCACCCCTGTACAGGCCCTGGTGTGTGATGTTCCCCTCCCTGTGTCCATGTGTTCTCATTGTTCACCTCCCACTTAGGAGTGAGAACATGCAGTGTTTGGTTTTCTGTTCCTGTGTTAGTTTGCTGAGAATGATGGTTTCCAGTTTTATCCATGTCTGCAAAGGACATGAACTCATTCTTTTTTATGGCTGCATAGTATTCTGTGGTGTATATGCACCACATTTTGCTTATCCAGTCTATCACTGATGGGCATTTCGGTTGGTTCCAAGTCTTTGCTCTTGTGAGCAGTGCTGCAGTAAACATATGGGTGCATGTGTCTGTACAGCAGAATGATTTATAATCCTTTCTGTATATACCCAGTGACGGGATTGCTGGGTCAAATGGTATTTTTGGTTCTAGATCCTTTAGGAATCACCACACTGTCTTCCACAATGGTTGAACCAATTTACACTCCCACCAACAGTGTAAAAGTGTTCTTATTTCTCCACATCCTCTCCAGCATCTATTTATTGACTATTTAATGATTGTCATTCTAACTGGCATGAGATGATTTCTCACATGGTTTTGATTTGCATTTCTAATGACCAGGGATGAGCTTTTGTTCATATGTTTGTTGGCTGCATGAATGTCTTCTTTTGAGAAGTGTCTGTTTTGAGATGGAGTCTCGCTCTGTCACCCAGACTGGTGTGCAGTGGCGCGATCTTGGCTCACTGCAACTTCTGCCTCCTGGGTTCAAGTGATTCTACCATCTCAGCCTCCCAAGTAGCTGGGATTATAGGCACCTGCCATCATGCCTAGCTAATTTTTGTATTTTTTGTAGAGACGGGGTTTCACCATGTTGGCCAGGCTGGTCTCGAACTCCTGACCTCAGGTGATCTCAAGGTGCTGGGATTAAAGGCGTCAGCCGCCGTACCCGGCCCAACTTTCATGCATTTTAACCCTTAAGAAAAGTAATTGTTGTTTGAAAAAATTATTTCATGTAACCGTTTGGTTTTTATCTGGAGAAACTAAACCTGCATGAATTTAGTGTCTGCCAAGTCGGAATCAGTAGCTCAAGTCAGTGCATCAGATAATATGTGACACATTTCACAGTGACTTGTTTCCCAAGGCCTGGCAATGCCTCTTCTCCCAAGTATGCCAGATGATGAAGCATTTCCAGGATTATCCTTCTATGTGGTTTCCTGTTTCATTTTTTTTGCATTATTTTGTCTTCTCCCCTCTTCTGTGGCCTTCCATTTTAATTATTCATAAATCCTTTCAGAATAGCCCCAGAAAGCTATATAAGGGGAAGTTCTGGAGATGGAAAATCCAAGGGAGGAAGGTTGGAGATTGGAATGTCCTTTGCTTTCCGGGTATTTGCTGCAAACTTTTGCCAGGCTGAAGAGGCTGTAGAGTTTCTAAATGTGGCAGCTAGCTCCATAACTCTGATGTTTCTACAAAATTAGCATCTACATCCAGCTCCTTTTCTATTGGACCTTTTAGAAGTCTGCCCTTTTCAGCCTTTAGTTGTTTATTTTCTTTCCTTAATCTTTAATTCTCAGCCAGAAGAAATTCCACATGCCTCTTCAAATCTGCTTCTCTATAATTGTTTTATCATCTTTTGGGTCCTTGCTTCCAATTCATAGCTCTGTTGGCTCACTCTTTTGCTGAAGTAAAAATAGTAGACCAATATAGCTATTACTGGTCAGAGCTTTTTTTCTTTTTTTTGGGAAGTGAACCTAGAGAAATGGCGGACTTGCCTCTGGTGCAGATAGTCCTGCAACTGCCCAAGGCCATTTCAGAACACACATGAAGAGACAGGAGAATAGACAGTGTGGGTTTTGGGAAAGAGCAGAGAAAACCCCAGACATTGTATGGCTTTAGGCTTTGCTCTTGTGAGCCTCCTGTCCAGGAGGGCCATTAGTGTCCCCAAGTCTCTCCCAACCCCGTGAGCCATCCATCAGGGTGAGCTGAGGGATAAGTTGTGGAAGCAGAGCCGCTGTGGCTGAGAAGAACTGTTCTGGTGGTTGCTTAGCAAGCTGGAGAGTGAACGCGGGGAAGCAAACTGTGTATGGGGGTTGAACGCCTCCAGTGGAAGAAGATGAGGCGTAGAGGCCTCTTACCGCTAGGGAATGTATCTGAGTCACGTGGCACCAAAGTGTGTTACTGGTGGACGGTATCCGAGTCACAGAGGCACCAAAATATATTATTGCACTGAGATGAATCCGTATGGGTCTGCAGCAACCTCAGTTCTTTTCTCCTCAGAAAAAAGAATGGCCAAGGGATACAAGGCAGAAGGGATGACCTGGGCAAGTTTTAGAGCAGGAGCGAACGTTTATTCAAGCTCAAGTAGAAATGAAAGGAAGGAGAGAAAGTACACTTAGAAGAGGGCCAAGTGGGCAGCTTGAGAGATGAGTGCCTCCTTTTATTAGTCAGTCAGTTATCAACACCAGCTCTGCGTGTTTGCTGGCTTGAGATACCGCTTTGTGTGTGTGTGCTCATGCTTTAATCACTTTTAAGCTGACATCTTCCTAGAAGGAAATTGAACAAATAAATGCATATTGCCTATAACTCATTAAGATCTAAGGAAGGGGACTTTAGTAGTTGAAACGATTATATATTATTAATTGGGATTTAAAAAATTTTTCAGGCTAAGTGCTATTTATGGAGGTACCTATATGCTGAATAAACCCATTGAAGAAATCATTGTGCAGAATGGAAAAGTAATTGGTGTAAAATCTGAAGGAGAAGTAAGTAGCTTTTAAAATGAAAAAAAAAAAAAAATACTGTGTTCTGGTGAAGAAAATTGTGTATTCTAAATATTTATTTTGGTGTGGACACTGATGTATATGGTTTCTGTATGGGAGGTTGGTGTTTATCGTGACTAAGGACTAGTTACAGATGTTGTGCTCTATTTTAAAAAACATAACTAAAAATTTTTTTTTGTCAATTATTTTAATATTCAAACATGCATTATGGGTAAGCTCTAAATGGTAAGTATTCAGTGTTCTTAGTTTGGGTTGTGCCTGTCTCCCAAATTTTTATTTAAATTGATCTATACTTGCTGGCCAACTACACGGGTGTGGAGTTTTGAGCAGCGTTGCAAGTTTGAATTACATATGAAGCATTGTTAATCTGGCTCTAGTGTATGTTCTGATTCGGTAGGTCTGAGAAGGCTCTGCATTTCCTTGAAACCTCTCAGGTGATGTGGATGCTGCAGGGAAATAAAAGATCCATTTCCCTTTATTGCCGTATGAAAGAATTCTTCCGCCATTTGACACAGTTACTGTCTGCAGCAATTCCTGGAGTAGAGGATGCACTCCAAGTGTACTGCTTTACTGTCTGTCCCTGGAATCCTGCAAATCTCAGCTTTATCTTTTTAATATGAAGCTGTATGGAAATGTAGAAACCTCCTGGGTGGTGGGGTGGGGGGCATTTTCAGCCGTTTAGATGTCACTGGAAATGAAAGTTTGAGATCAGAGTTTGGTAGCTGGTGTAAGCGGACAGTGAGTAAGAGAGAGAAAATACAGGACTGACCTAGGGCAAAAAAAGCCTGGTAATAACTTGTGAAGCACATTTTAAATCTCATTTATTCCTTACAATGTCTTAAGAGGCAGGCATTACGTCCAGGTTATACTTGGAGGCTTAAATTAAGAAACATCTACAAGGGCACATAATTCCGTGAATGGCTGGGGTAGAATTGGAATCAAGGTGTTCTTCACTCACAGCCCTGTCATGATACACCTGAGGATGTAAACTCCTGTGCTGGGTGGTGTTGGGTTTGTATGTTTTATCTACTAAAATGTTACTCAATTATTTATTTATTTGAAACAGGGTTTTGCTCTGACACCCAGGCTGCAGTGCAGTGGTGTGATCTCAGCTTCCTGCAACCTCCACCTCCCAGGTTCAAGCAATTCTCCTGTCTCAGCCTCCACAGTAGCTAGGATTACAGGCACATACCACTATGCCCAGCCAATTTTGTATTTTTTAGTCGAGTCGGGGTTTCGCTATTTTGGCCAGGCTAGTCTTGCTAGTCTCAAAACTCCTGGCCTCAAGTGATCCACCCCCCTCAGCCTCCCAAAGTGTTGGGATTACAGGTGTGAGCCACCATGACAGGCCTCTAAAATGTTACTTAATTGGATCTTTTGAACATATATTTTAGGCAGCTTCTTTATAACCCCCTTTCATCTTGTCTCTGTCCTAGTTTCTCATCTACTTTATATGAAGTTACAAAGCACAAAAGAAACCATATTTTGTTTGACATGTTTATTACTAGGTTTTGTTAATGCTGACTGAATGCTCAGGCATATCAGTACAAACAGCACTGTTTACCATCTGGGTCCAGCAGACTCCACACAGCCACCTTTGTGTGTGGCATCATCAGTCTCACTATCTTCCAGCTCCACGCCGGGAGATCTTCGTCAGGGACAGTAACACTGCCTGTGCTTTCAGCATCATAGTTGTTTAGGAGCTAAGAGATAATTGTTTTTTTTATTTTTTATTGTTTTTTGGAGACAGAGTCTCACTCTGTCGCCAGGTTGGAATGCAGTGGCGTGATCTTGCCTCACTGCAACCTCTACCTCCCGGGTTCAAGTGATTCTCCTGCCTCAGCCTCCCAAGTAGCTGGGGCTATAGGCGCCTGCCATCAAGCCCAGCTAATTTTTGTATTTTTAGTAGAGATGGGGTTTCACCATGTTGGGCAGATGGACTCCATCTCTTGACCTCATGATCCACCTGCCTTGGTCTCCCGAAGTTCTGGTATTACAGGTGTGAGCCACTGTTCCCGGCCAGGGATAAGTGTTTTAATCTGACTTCTTAAAGTTGTTTTTATTCCATATTATTCTTTTGTTTCATTCTTCGTGTTTCTGAAGCTTCAGGGCTTTACTATGAAAAGGCTTTAATACATTTATTTTGCAATGAATGGTTTTCTTAGAAAGCATAGCCTTAAGATGGTAAGGATTTTGGTCTATTTAGAATACATTTATTGAGCATTTACTTTCTGTCAGGACACGCACATATAATGACAGACTTTTTTACACCATTTCATTTAGTTCACTACTGTCCTTTTGGCTTCCCTGGGGGCCACATTGGAAGAAGAATTGTCTTGGATCACACATAAAATATGCTAACACTAACATAGCTGGAAAAAGGGTCCATGCATAATTTTAATGATATCTGCCACCACAAATAAGCAAAAATGTCCTTGCATTCAAGAGGTTGGACATGGGAGAATTTTAGTCCTAACAACAATCCTTTGAGGTTAGGTAGAGCCAGGATTTGAACCCTGAGCTGCCCAATTCTAAAACTTGTACCCTGAATACTGTGCAACACAGTTTTCCTAGTATTTTAATAGGGTTTACAGTTCATGTATCTGTTCCAGGAGAAAATATGTAGGGTTATTGACAAAGCTAGCTTTAACAATCACACTTCAATAGTTAACCTCAACTTTTTATATGTTAGATTATGAAGATAACAGATTATATTCAAGGTAAAAATTACATTAATACACTCTTGAAAACATTGCAGACACTGAATGTTAGTCTTTTTTCCTCCAATTTTTATAAATTGTAATAAAGTACACATCAAATTTATCTTTTTTTTTTTTGGAGACGAGTTTCGCTCTTGTTGCCCAGGCTGGGGTGCAGTGGTGTGATTGCGGCTCCCTGCAACCTCCACCTCCGGGGTCCCGTCTCAGCCTCCCAAGTAGCTGGGGCTACAGGCACCCACCACCTCACCTGGCTAATTTTTGTATTTTTAGTAGAGGCAGGGTTTCTCCATGTTGGTCAGGCTGGTCTCCAACTTCTGACCTTCAGGTGATCTGCTCACCTTGGCCTACCAAAGTGCTGGGATTACTGGCCACTGCACCTGACCCTTTGATCATTTTTGAATCTGGGTTGTTGTTGTGTTTTAGGAGTTCTTGATAAATTGTGATATATCCCTTATGAGATATATAATTTGCAGATATTTTTTCTCATTCTATGAGTTGCCTGAATTCTTGATTACTGTCTTCTGATGCACAATTTTTTTTTTTTTTTTTTTTAAAAGAGACAGTGTCTTGCTCTGTTGCCTGAACTGGACTTAAACTCTTGGACTCAAGCAATTCTCCTGCCTCAGCCTCCCAAGTAGCTGGGATTATAGCCATATGCCATAATGCCTGGCTATGTACAAAATTTTTACATTTTCATGAAATCCTGTTTTCATGAAATTTGTTTTTCTTTTGTTGCCTGTGTCTTTGGTTTTAGATCTAAGGAATCACTGCCAACTCCAGTGTCATGAAGGTTTTGCACTGTTTTCTTCTAAGAGTTTTATAGTTTTAGATATCACATTTAGGTCTTTCTTCCATTTTGAGTTAGTTTTTGTGGGTGGTGGTAGGTAGGGGTCCAACTTCATTCTTTTGCATGTGGATAGTTTTCCTGGAACGATTTGTTGAAATGACTGTTTTTCTCTCATTGAATAGTCTTCACAACTTTGTCAAAAATCATTGTACTGTGGAGGTGAGGGTTTATTTCTGGCCTTTTTCCGTTTCATTGGTCCACGTTTGTCATTATGCTGGTACACTGAATTGATCACTATAGCTTTTTAGTGAGTCCTCCAGCTTTACTGCTGTTCTTTTAAGATTGCTTTGGTTGTTCCAGAATGCAATCCCTTGGGAACCAATATGAACCATAGGATGGTTTTTGATATCTTAACAATACTAAATCTTTAAAACCATGAACGTGGGATTTGTTTCCATATATCTGTGTCAGCTTCAGTGTCTTCTTAAATGCTTTGTTACAGATTGCTCGCTGTAAGCAGCTCATCTGTGATCCCAGCTATGTAAAAGATCGGGTAGAAAAAGTGGGCCAGGTGATCAGAGTTATTTGCATCCTCAGCCACCCCATCAAGAACACCAATGATGCCAACTCCTGCCAGATCATTATTCCACAGAACCAAGTCAATCGAAAGTCAGGTGAGGTTTGAAGACCAGGAGATGTTCGTAGATTTTTTTAAGATATTATTTGCTTTGTGTTTTATTTCAAATTGTGTATGCTCTATTAGTGAACAGACTTTGGTTTACATATGAGGGGGAAAATGTCATCCTTGTACCACTTCCCGGTCCTGCAGCATTGTGTTGACAGGGACAGGTTCAACTTGGAGCCAGCCCTAGATTTGTGTCCATCATCTGTAGAATGAACAGACTGGGCTAGGTGAACCCTGAGGCTCCCAGCTCTGACTAACAGTAGGTGCCTATAGAGGACACTACAGTTACTTGGATGAGTAGTATACAGACCAAGTCTAATTGAGAATTCTATCTAATGCCAACTCAGAAGTGGTTTATGTGGATTCTGCAATTTAACGTTACTTTAGTAAGTCAAAGAGGACATCAGTACTAAATACATCCTTTCTTAGCCATTCAAAACCTTTCCAAGTAGTCCAGAATGGAAGAAAAGCCCAGAATAGTTAATATGGTTTGGCAGCTTTTTTCAGTTAGGTATGACAGAGCTGTTAGGAGATCTCATTCCAAAGTTCAGCAGTTTGCGACCACATAAATTCTTAATCTCTAGTAAGTTAAAAGAAATGCCTATTGTTAACTATTTGTGTATTTTACAACTCTGTGATCATTTAGAACTTTAAGTGTAGAAGATCTTGCCTATTAAGTCACTGTAATTCACACCCACATATGGTTGGCACCTGAGTGTGCTGGGCCCCAGATGGACACACTTGAGCAGTGAGCTGGTGGTGTTTGTTTCTAGATATCTATGTCTGCATGATCTCCTCTGCGCACAATGTGGCGGCACAAGGGAAGTATATCGCCATAGTTAGTACCACTGTGGAAACCAAGGAGCCTGAAAAGGAAATCAGACCAGCTTTGGAGCTCTTGGAACCAATTGAACAGAAGTGAGTTGTGTTCTTTTCTATCTGCCAGGATGCAAACTGAGGCCTTTGATTGTGGTTCCACGGTGGGAGGAATGTGAGGGCAAGGCAGGTGGCCGTTGGCTGCTCTGTGGGTCATACATACCTCAGAATTTCAGGCAGAGCCAGGGTTAGGTGTGGAACCAGCTCATCTGACTCAGTTCTCTCTCCCTCCAGATTTATTAGCATCAGCGACCTCCTGGTACCAAAAGACTTGGGAACAGAAAGCCAGGTGAGTATGGAGGTGTGAGAGGATACGGGCAGGTTCACTGGAAGGTATCCCTCCACAGTCTTAAGTCTTTGTAATTTTTGTTTTCAGATCTTTATTTCCCGCACATATGATGCTACCACTCATTTCGAGACAACATGTGATGACATTAAAAACATCTATAAGAGGATGACAGGATCAGAGTTTGACTTTGAGGAAATGAAGCGCAAGAAAAACGACATCTATGGGGAAGACTAACAGCAGTACATGTTATTATCCAGTTAGGACAAATTTACAATGCGGCAAATAATGCATATGATATGAAATCAGTATTGTAAGGCCTGCTTTTGTAATCAAAGTGGAGAATGAAGAGCGCTGTGCCAGTAAATACTCCCCCCCCTCCATCTTTCTAATATTATGTATTAACTTGTTTTCGTGGAGTGGCTATTCAGAATTGGCAGTTACCATATTCTGTTCAATTAACCAAACTGGCTTTCTTTTTTCTAGTGGAGGATCAGTTGTAAACATTGGGATACTGATACTGAGACAGTATTTGTATGTTTAATCAGTGTAGCCTTTGCAGTTACGTGCTGCTGCTCAAGAGCTGGATCCATACAGGTTGTGTGCCATCTGTCCTCTTGACATTGAGGAGATTCCAAATTGAATATTCCACGGTTTGGGACGGCATCCAGAAGTTTTCCCTGTGACTTTATATTTTGTATTATGTCAAGTGTTATGGCAGGGTCCAAATAGCATAGCCACAAATTTGGTTTACCTGGGCATAATATTCTAACCAAACTCCAGACATAGGGAGTCATGTGGAGAAAGCCCGAATGTGGTGTTTCGATCTAATAAAGTTGATGAGGGAAAAGGGGAGAGGAAGCGAACATAAAGCGGGTACAGTGTAGAGAGCATCTTTTGTCTCAGGCGTGGCTTCATCAATGGACCAAGCTGCAATGCAGTATCGACTTGACAGAGCCTCTACTTCTGTCTCAAAATGGCTCCAAATGATTTCTGTACTGCAAAATAAAGCCAAATTCTGGAAACCACTTTCCTTTATGTGTCCTGATTGCCAGGGTCACAGCTGCTGTGCTTCCTTCAGTAGCACTGGAGTCAATGCCAGTCAGAAGGTGCTGAGCAGTGGAGAGCGTGGGCGTCTCCTGATCTGGATGGATTACAGCCGGTCCTGTTGTCTGGCATCCCTGTGAGTACACCTCAAGTTTTATTCTTGACACAGTGCAATTACTAGACTCTGATAATCTCGGTTTAGGAAAAACATTTTTGTGGACAAAATGCAGGTTACAGTGTTTGATTTTGCTTATAGCAGCAATTGTAAGGGAGTAAGTGAATCGTCAGGGAGAATAGGTACTTTATAGTTTTCCTGTAATTGAAATGGTAAAGTGTGAGCCTTACTGCAGATGCTGTTTACCACAGATAAAGACTGACTCTTATGTGGAGACAAAGGTAGATGATGTGTTAAGAGGAACTAGGGTGGTGATTTAGATTGTTACTCAGATTGCCACAGTGATTATCTTACAGCTTCTCAACTTCCCACAGCTGTTTTGGGGTGGATCCTTCTGTTGTAGGGGCCGGTCTGTGCATTGTAGGGTAGGGTTGATTATCGCAGCATCTCTGGCCTCCACACACTAGATGCCAACAGGAGCATCCTGGAATGACAACTGAAAATGTCTCCAGATGTCACTGAGTGTCCACTGCTTTATCTGTATGATCAAATTATCTTAAGTTCCAGCACGCCTTTCTCTCCTCTTCCCATGCAAAGGCCCAAGCTGGGTTAGTAATAAGTGAAAATTTAAAATCTTATTATTCATTTAACGTATTTACTGAATACCTTGTGTGCCAGGCCCCAGTGGAGACAAAGATAGTTACTGGGAGAACTCAGTTTGGGGAACACATGATACGGTTTGGTTGAGTGTTAGTACAGTTACAGAAAAGGCAGCGTGAACTGAGAAAGACAGCCTTGTGGGTGTTGGAAGGCTTTTCAGCAAGGGGAGGTGGGCATTATTAGGCCCAATTTGAAAGGTGTGTATTTCAGGAAGGTAGGTGTTGGCAAGCGTGTAACCGCTTACTTGTCTTAATTCACTGTACTGGATAGTTAACAGTCCCCTTACTAGATTCTTGTCCTTGGGGAAAAAATAAAATTCGGGTTCTATTAACAATTAAAACTCCAATAAAGCTCTTTTATTTAGGTAGGAATAATAAAAACCAACTTAATGACATCTGAAAGAAGTTTCGCTGTAAAGGCCAGGTGAAACTGCCATTAACTTGCTCAGTGTACTTCACCTTGGGAGGGAAAACACCAGAAACAGAACAGGCCAGGCCCGAAAGACAGTAGTGGTTTCCTCTGGAAGCTTATAAACCACTCCAGATGAGCTCAATTTCTGTTATAAAAATCATTGCAGAAAGAGATTTTTAGTTGTCTTTATTTAAAAAATGAAACAAATTAGTTACAAAACCCTTTGCTCCAAATACATACCACGTATCTTACAAATGTTTTTTGCTTGGTTTTGAGTTTTTACTGTAGAAATTTCAATATCATAAATAAATGATTATTTCTTTCTCAAAGCTGATTTTTGTAGTGTAGTATTTACAAAAACCGTAAGTGAAAATGGATAGTTTATAAATTTGTACCATTTAGGAAAAAATGTCTTAAGTTTATGTAGTGTTGTTTGTATACCAGCAAATAAAACCATTTGAGATAGTTTTTATAAGGGTGTTAAGACCATAATGTGCATCATATGCCTTTCTGACATTAGCATGCAAAAACAAAACTATCTGTTAAAATAGACTTATTTTTGCTCCAACTAAGTAAATGTAAAATTTGTGTTTTTAATATTAAGCTCAATAGCTTAGAAGGCATCTTGTTTAAAATGAAAATAATTTAAAAGAGTATCTAGCACTGCAACCTAAAGCTGACAGACAACTACAGTGCACTGTGACGTCACGTATTTCAGCAAAATATCAAAGAAGGAAAACTTTCCAAGTTGCAGAACACTGATTTTCCAAATATAAGACCGTTCACATGTGTCTTCATACGTTTTCCAAAGGAAAAGGAAAACAGTAATTTTTTGTTGGCATCATCCATGTCCAGGTAGGCTGTAGTTAAGTCACCTGAAGACACACAAAATTGGTAAGAACTTAAAATAATATGACCAAGAAATATTTTATAAGCCAGATGCTCTCTGTAATGGGGGAAACTCCCGTGTATTCTACGGTTATGTTATGGCAATCCAAGTTCACAATAAGTGACAATGTGCACCATTTAGATAAAATGGATGATTTTAATAGGTTGGTTACTTCATTTAGTGATAATTCAGGAATTCCTATTCATGCCAAACAGCGATTCCACCACTAAATACTTGATAGTGTGAAATATAAACAGTTTCCCAACAGTTTCCCTTAGACATGAATGTCAGTATTTGCCAATCAACAACTCCAATTCACCTGGGAAAGTTACATAAAAAGTGTTCTTACCAATAGCTACTCCTAAATGGAGCTGCTACTTTTTGTATATTTTCTATAAAGTTATTTACATCTGTAACAAGGATTCCACTATTTTCAAAGATTTCTCTGGGGATAGTAGGCTTGTCTGTAATAAAAAAAAATTTGGTTAATATAATTAATGTATTTGTACATAGCAGGACTTAGTTTTTTTAAAAAGGATCTCTGGAACTCCCTAGTGTGGGAGTAGGGGGACAAAAGGTGTTAGATTCCAAGCTAAGAAAAAATTTAAAGCTTTCTGAATAGATGCCTCCATCGGGGGTGGTAGGGAAAGTGCTGGAAAAAAAAAAAAAAATCCCTGAAAAATGACTGTAGTTCTTTATGTAAATTTTTAATTTTTTGAAATAGGGTCTTGTTCTGTCACCCAGGCAACAGTGCAATGGTGTGATGATGGCTCACTGCAGCCTCCACCTTTACGGCCCAGGCTCAAGCTATCCTTTTGCCTTAATGAGTAGCTGGGACTATGGGCACACATCACCACACCTGCTAATTTTTAAATGTTTTGTAGAGATGGGGGCTTGCTAAGTTGCCCAGGCTAGCCTTGAATTCCTAGGCTCAGTGATCCACCTGCCTCAGTCTCCCAAAGTGCTGGTATTACAGATGTGAGCCACCGTGCCTGGCTGCCCCATAAATTTTTTAAAAGCAACCTCTGCCTCTGGGGTTCAAGCCATTCTCTTGCCTCAGCTTCCCAAGTAGCTGGGACTACAGGCATGAACCACCAAGCCTGGCTAGTTTTTGTATTTTTAGTAGAGATGGGGTTTTCACCATGCTAGCCTCAAGTGATCTGCTCACCTTGGCCTCCCAAAGGGCTGGGATTACAGGCATGAGCCATTGCACCTGGCCCCAGTATTAATTAAAAAACAAAAACATATGGTACAACTATACTGTGAGTATTATAAGTAATCTAGAGCTGATTTACATATATAGGATGATTGTGTAGTTATCTGCAAAATACTACATTTTATATAAGGTCTTCAGCATCAGAGTTGAGTGACTCTGGTATCCATGGGAAACCAAGCCATTTAGATATCTGATGAATAGTATCAGGTATCTAAATGGACATCCCTAGAGCTG
Source organism: Callithrix jacchus (assembly GCF_049354715.1). Classification (NCBI taxonomy): domain Eukaryota; kingdom Metazoa; phylum Chordata; class Mammalia; order Primates; family Cebidae; genus Callithrix; species Callithrix jacchus. The sequence continues at coordinate 8,022,391 of NC_133508.1, forward strand.
ACCAATTTTGGCATTAACTGAGTAAAATGAGCCTGTGACTTACCTGTCAGGAAGACAGCAAACCTGGCATTGATATGCTGAATTTGCAGGTTTAGCAAACATTTCAGAACTTCCGCTTTTGTTGATGATCGAGAGTCACAGTGGTGATAATGAAGCAATTCAATGATATTTGCACTCTGAAATGACTTCAATATTATGTTCTTTTTATGTGCAGTGGAATCCACTCTGAAAGATACACAGGAATATTAAAATGTTAATTTTCAGTTGTTTTATTCTTAGGACTTTTTCTTGCCTTCGGTCTAACCATTCAAACTTGAGATCCTCTGCCTTTCTTGTTTGCCTCTTTAAAGATGGAATCTTGCTCTGTTGCCCAGGCTGGAGTCACTGGCATGATCTTGGCTCGCTGCAACCTCCACCTCTGGGGTTCAAACGATTCTTCTGCCTCAGCCTCCCAAGTAGCTGGGACTACAGTCACGTGCTACCATGCCCAGCTAATTTTTGTATTTTCAGTAGAGACGGAGTTTCACCACATTGGCCAGTTTGGTCTCGAACTCCCTCATGATCTGTCTGCCTCAGCCTCCCAAAATGCAGCGATTACAGACTTGAGCCACCACACCCAGCCTGATGTTTTTTCATGACACACTTTGGTTGTCTCAAAACATCAAAACTGTACCTACTCCTTTTGTAAATGTGGATTTTCATCATGGACCTCATTCTAAGAGGGACATTACGCATCTACCTATGACCAATCAATCAAGCCATGTGGCTTGGCAAGCCTCCCATGAATTTCTAGTGGGCCTTACTGCATTGTGTACTTGCAGAGCAATGCAACTCTGCTCCTCATGCCTTGTGGACAGATAATCACCAACTTCATTGAAATTAAGTAGTAGTCAGAATTTTCTTGTTTTCTTGCCTCCCTGAAAAAACCCTATCAGTAGGAGAATGTGTTAACTTGGTACGTTTAAATATTTAGCATCTGTCTCTGCTCTTGACTCCATCTCCCTAGTCCTCATCGCTTACATTCTTATGCTTGTTGGAGAAAACTCAAATCACCCATTCCCATAACCCTAGTAATAATCACTCTTACATCATGATGAATGAATTTCCTTTCACTTTTTCCTATATACATTTTTTATATGATTAACATCATACTGAACATAACTATGTGATACCAACTTTTATGCTATCCTTATTTCTATGAATAGAAGCTTTTTATATGTTTCTATTTGTTGTGTAAGGTTTGGGTGACACTAGTTTGTATCCACATATCTCCATATCTTCCTCCTAAAGATGGAAGTGAGGTGGTTTCTGCAATTACTGATAATCACCTAGAATTCTGGGTAAATTCCACAAAAGATCAAAGGATATGAAGAGTTTTCATTAATGCATAATGATAATGCCAGAGTGGTGTAATTCGAAGAGCATATTACAGTGCCAACAGCAGTGAGTATGGCCACACACCACATAATGCCAGGCCATTATGAGACATATGAGATGGTGGTCTCATAAAATTATAATACTGTGTTTTTACTGTACCTTTTCTGTGTTTAGACATACAAATACTTAACACTGCATTAACTGCCTACAGTATTTAGACGTACAGGGTTGCAGCCTAGGAGCAGGCTCTACCATGTAAGTTTGTGTTAAGTACACTCTGTTTGCACACAGACAAGACTGACTAATGACATTTCTCAGGCTGTATCCCCATCCTTAAGTGACATGTGACTTTAAAGCCCTGGAAGTGCTAGATTAATTTATGCTGATTAATTTTATAGGTGTGCTGTGGTACATCAGAGCCTTAAATATGCTTCTCTATTTACTACATTGACATTTTCCCCTACAGTGCTAGTTATTGAAGTCCTCTGTGAACTGGTCATACCCTTGACCTGCTGAAGCCTTTGCACCCTCCTTTCCTGCCAAGGAAACCTGTGCTCTTTCTCTCTTTTGTTAGTTCTACTTCCAAGAGAAAACCTTTCCGAAACTCTGTGCATGGGAGCTTCTTTCCTTCAAGTCATGCGCAGCTAGCAGTGGTTCTGTCATTCTGGGACTGAAACCCAGCTTGAAACTTACTTGTTTGACTTGGTCGTGTTGTTGCCCACTCGGTGCCTCAATTCCGCATCATCAGAGTAAGGGCTTGCTACCCGCCTCCTAGGGCTGAAGTCTGAGTGTAAAGCATCATAACAGATGGAAAGCACCTGTCAGTGCCTGAAATCCTCATTTCACAAGGGCTTGTCAGGTCTGCTTTTCCAACTGGTCCTGCCTGTGAGCATGTGGAGGAACCTCTCAGCCCCAGCTCTCTTCAGCCAAGAAATCAAACACATTTTTTTTCTTTTACAAATTAAAGCTTTAGATTTAGGGAAGTGTGGCTATTTATCAGCCTCCTCTTTTAGGGTACAATTGAATTAAGGACAGATTATGGTCTTAATTTTTCCATTCTCCTCAAAATAGTGGTAACTTATAAATATTTTTTCAGTTTGTAGTAATAGGGCTTAAATAGAACAATATGGACATTGTGTGACTGCTAAGTTTGACTCCCTTACTTTTGTTAGTCTAGAGAAGTACGTGCCTCGTGCTGCTGGTTATGGCGATAGCACGTAGCTTCCTTCACTGAACACAGAGCCAGCAGCCCTCACGCTCTTTACTGATGAAGGCCACTTCCACTGCAGCACTATGCTAGAGCCCATGGAACATGTGGTGTTTCTCTTTCCCCTAGCGGGTCAGGAAGAACTGTACACACAGCAAGTCCTTACCTTTCATCTTCTTTTAGCTTTTTGCTTTCCCTATAGTGAAGCAGCCACTTCCATCTTCCATTTCCATTTCCATTTAGTTTTTCCAGGATTTTGATGATTTCCTTCAGTTGAACTACAAAACAGAATCAACGTAGATGACAATTTTAGGTAGGGTATTTTTGGTTCATGCAAAGCCCAGTGATCATTTGTAAAACAAGAAAAAAACAGACAAAGACCCGTGGTTGAGGGCACACCATCACTGTCACTTCTATGGGTGGGCAGCATCCTGCTCTCAACAAGCCCCTCAACCTAGTCCCACCTGCTCACACTATGGTGGGAGATAACGGGGTAGACATGAACACAGTGCAGTGGTCACCAGTAACTGGAATTCTGTGTACAAATTGTGTGACACAAGGGAAGCAGGAGGCCCAGATGCAGTAGAGAAATGGGAGGCCAAAGTTCTAAATACAGAAGCTACATTTTTTTTTTTTTTTGAGACATTGTTTCAGGTCTGTCACCCAGGCTGGAGTGGCACAATCTCAGATGCAGTAGAGAAATAGGAGGCCAAAGTTCTAAATACAGAAGCTACATTTTTTTTTTTTTTTTTTTTTTTTTGAGACATTGTTTCAGGTCTGTCACCCAGGCTGGAGTGGCACAATCTCAGCTCACTACAGCCTCCACCCCCCGGGGCTCAAATAATCCTCCATCCTTAGCTGGGACTACAGATACAGACCACCACACCTGACTAGTATTTCTATTTTTTTGTAGAAATGAGGCCTCACTATGTTGCCCAGGCTGACCTTGAACTCCTGAGCTCAAGGGATCCTCCTGCCTCAGCCTCCCAAAGTGTTGGGATTACCGGCGTGAGCCTACAAATATTTAAAATCCGTTTGTGTAGAAGTCACGCTGGTTAAGGTGCATGCTGTTTTGATCTAGAAGTGGTATCACGTCCAGTGTGATCAGAGCTGAGGTAGGCTTTACACATAAAAGTGCCCTGAAAGAAGTCAATTACCAGTTTTCAAGCAGATGATTAAATAAGATGACTTAGTAGCCATTTTTTAGATTTTTGTGATATCAAGATGGTATGGGTGATGACATCAGAAATGGAGACGATTTTAAGCAAAAAATTTAATATGGAGCTGATCTGACTTGGCAAGTGAAGGGACTAAATGTAATACAATCCTGAATTTTTATGACTAGGAGCTTAGCCACACTACAGAGGGAGGGAACATAGAAGCAAGTGTGGTGATCGTTAGAAGAGGGTGAAGTGCTGCTGAGAGAATGACTGTCTGAAACAGCACAGCAGAGAGCTGAAGTATGCACTCAATGGGGGCAACTGATACTCTTTAGAGTTGCTCATTTCTTTTGGATGAAACAGTATTTAGGTCACTAGGTGAGAAGTCGATTTGACTAGACTTCAAAGAAACAGGAAAAGAAAATAAAGACCAACCTAGTGTTAAGGCTTCTAGTATCTTGTCATCAGATATCACAAAGCCTCCTGCATGGAACAGCTCTTGGTAGGTGTGATCGAGAACATCTCCAGGGCCGTCTACTCCAACAAAAACGACACTGGGCAGATGCTTCAGCTTCAGCAAAGAAGGAATCTGCATGACATGAAAAGGACCCCTTTGAAGAGAGACTCACCGGGCATGTTTTCTTAGACACTCCCTTGCTTTTCTATCCAAGAGACTGACGGTTCAGGAGCAGCTGAAAATACTTTATCCTGGATTACTGACTGGTCATTCTGCCCTGCATGAGGCATATTAACTGAGCTCTTCACCAGGGCCTGCAAACTCATCAAAATTAGTTCATAAAAAAGGTCAACTCCCAAAGGGGGATAATAATATATCAGGAAGGAAGAGTACACATCTGAGGTTGTGGGGACTGAAAAGTAACCAGTCAGGTCACCTCACCTCACTGTCATTTGTCTCCAGCTTCCCGACGGTGCCAGCACCGATGACTGCCTGCTGACAATGGCAAGTTTATGCACCCAGCCTTTGTCCATAGTTGGACAAGCAATCCTTTCAATTCACTGGTAAATATGATGATGAGAAAATGTCTTTTAAGGCAAGATTTCACTGTGAGCCATCAAGTGATGCCGATTTATCTTAGGTGAAAAGATTTAGCACTTTTTGACCTAAGTCTCAGTTAACATGAAATGTTTTAACTATCTGCCCTACAAATACCTTGGTAATATTGCAGTATTCTATAGTATACTATCTTACCACTTAAAGGCCCGATGGCAGTCTGTAGGCTTCTCTTCTACATACAAAAAGAGTGATGAGTCTGATCATTATGGAACAACTTACGTGCCTGGAATACATTTGTTTGTAAGAAAGGTATTTCCAACCTACCTGATGCAAATGTGATGATATATCTTCATTTCGGATGATGACGATGAGTGTATCATTCTCTTTATGGAAAGCCTGACAAAAGTGCTGAGGCTCAATCTCTGTATGGCCTCCTTTCCTCAGAAGGTTCTGAAAGATTTCAAATAGCCATGATTAAAATGAAAGAGACTTCCATAGAACTACTTGTGTAGTTTATTAGAATAATGAAAAGCATTATGGCCTAAGAAGGCAACCACAAATGACAATTTGTCTTATTACTAAATAAGCACATTTTACATATAAATGACTTAGGTTTTATTAACAACTGGATTTAGAAGATTATTTCAAAAGTAAGTAAAAGTATCAAAGGCTGATTTTATTTTAGAATGTCAGAATAATCTAAATAAATGAGTTTCATCTGCTTCAAGGGATGAGCTACCTTGAGAATACCAGGTATTTACTTTTAAAATGCTACCTCTAGTCAAAGCATTTCTAGAGCTTAAAAAAACAATACCCATAATACCCATGTATTTATCCTTAATAGGGAGTGATTTCAGAGTCAACAGTCCCTTGGTTCTACATCTCAGAGTAAGATAGGTGATGCAGTTTAACCGGAATGTGATTGTGTGGTGCCAGCCACTACAGTGCAGTCCAGTACAATAAACATACAGAATGGCTCCCTAATAATCTAGACTGGGAGGGTTAAGTTTGTATAATTAAATAAATTCTCTTACCCTACCCTTCCTTGTGATTTTGATACTTCTTGAGACATGCATGGTATCACTCTGTCACGCAGGCTGGAGTGCAGTGACACAAATATAAGTCACTGCAGCTTTGACCTGGGCTCAAGCGATCCTCCCACCTCCGCCTCCCAGGTAGCTAGAACTACAAGTGCACACCACCATGCCTGGCTTTTTTTTTTTTGGTAGAAATGGATGTCTATTTTGCTCAGACTGGCCCCAAGCAGTCCTCTTACCTCAGCCTCCCAAAGTGCTAGGATTCTAGGCATGAGCCACTGCACCCGGCCTTGACATTGAGTATCTTACCTGGCTGATGGATTCTGGATTTCTGTTATGCCCAGAAGATTGTCTGACTGTCACTTATATCCTTCATAAAAGTGAAGTGTTACTTTGATCTGTTTCCCTTGGATCTTTTTTTTTTTTTTTGAGATGTTGTCTTGCTCTGTCACTCAGGCTGGAGTGCAGTGGTGCGATCTCAGCTCACTGCAACCAATCTCCACCTCCTGGGTTTAAGCACTTCACCTCCCTCAGTCTCCCGAGTAGCAGGGATTCCAGGCACCCGCCACCACGCCTGGCTTTTGTTATTTTTAGTAGAGATGGGTTTCAATCATGTTGGCCAGGCTGGTCTCAAACTTGACCTCAAGCAATCTGCCTGCCTCGGCCTCCCAAAGTGCTGGGATTACAGGCATGAGCCACCATGCCCAGCTTCCTTGGATCTTTAAACAACTCAAATTTTGACTATTTCAATTTATCATTCAAAATATAGGGTTGATTTTCAAAAAAACTGTTATGAAATTTAACAGAGCTTGCTGAAATATCTAAGCATAAATCTCTAGCCTTCATTTATTTGACTAATAAATTATTTGAAGGAATATATTTCCATCAACTCCTGTGGTGGTGTGGGCTATTCTGTCACACACTCAGACTTCAATAGTAGTGAAGGGTCTACAGATCTGTCCTAGTGGGCCTAACATCCCATTACTAATTAATGCTTCAAGATTCTCCAGGACAAAAGGATTATGCAGAATATGTTTGTAAGCTTTTAAAAACATTTTGGGCCAGGCATGGTGGTTCATGCCTGTAATCCCTGCACTTTGGGATGCCAAGGTGGGAGGATTGCTTGAGGCCAGGAATTCAAGACCACCCTTGGCAACATATTGAGACTCCACCTCTATTAAATTAAATTAAAATATAAAATAAAAGCATTTTATTCTTGATAGTACATTACTCAAGTTTATTTTGGAATGTGTCCACTTTTTCAGTTGACAAGTAGCTTTTGCCTTTGCACATTTGTTATTTTCTGTTGTAAATAGTGACCATGTGATAAAATATTATGAAACAATACATTCCAGAGAAGCACTCCGGTAATGGAGTTTGAGAGCAGCCTGGCCAACGTGGTGAAACCCCATCTCTACTAAAAATACAAAAATTAACCAGATGTGGTGGCGTGCACCTGTAATCCCAGCAACTTGGGAGGCTGAGGCAGGAGAATTACTTGAAACCAGAAGGCAGAGGTTGCAGTGAGCCAAGATTGCACCACTGCACTCCAGCCTGGGTGACAGAGTAAGACTTGTTTTCAAAAAAAACAAAAACAAAAACAAAAGTACTCCTGCTATGAATAAAACTGAGCATTACTATGATCTCTCTTCTTCATGAAAATCCTATTACTTGATCTGGAAAGGAAGTGAGAACTAAGATTACCGCTCTGTTGTGGAGTCACTCTGTCAGCCAGGCTGGAGCACAGTGGCTGCAATCTCGGCTTACTACAATCTTCATTTCCGGAGTTCAAGTGAGTCTCCTGCCTCGGCCTCCCCAGTACCTGGGATTACAAGTGCTTGCTGCCATGCCCAGCTAATTTTTTATTTTTAGTAGAGGAGATGGGGTTTCACTATGTTGGCCAGGCTGGTTTCGAACTCCTGACCTCAGGTGATCTACCTGCCTTGGTCTCCCAAAGTGCTGGGATTACAGGTGTGAGCCACTGTGCTCTGTTGCTTTCTGAGAAGATGGAAGCTAGAAGAAACCAAGTATTTTGCTCACTGCATCCAAATACGTACATGGCCATGATGCTAACTTGGCTGATTCCAGAGTCACTCTATCTCGTGTCAGGGTATAGGATACAGAATTAACCAAATAAAGTTAACCTTAATTCAAGGTACAATAAAAAAATTAAACTGATTTCCAGATTGCTTTTGGAGGCTGGGTACCTTCAGAGAGATTGAAGAGCGTGACTGCCATTCAACATCTTTTCAACTACAGTGCTGCTGACTGAAATGGCAAGCAACTTGGAGCAAAGGCAACAGAGGAAATACAAAACCAAATCTGGCAACCATTCATTAAGAACCTTGGAGAACAAAAAGAACTTCAGCTGGGGAAGAAGAATACAATTGGGCTAAAGAGCAGATTCCACAAATTTGGAAAAAACATTTACAGTCATATTTAGGAGCCATCTTGTAGAAGAACAATGTGGGTGACTTTAGCAGCAATGGAGTTTCACGTTAAGGCCAGTGACTCATTTTATCAATCTGTTCTCCATCTGCTAAGAGATCGCTCTAAAATGCAAATATGATGCTGCTTGTTTCTTAAAAGAAGTTCTAAAATGCTTCACAACCAGTTACAGGTTTTAAAAAATCCTTCCCTACTCCAGGTGCTTTACTTGAAAAACAAACAAACCTTTAAAAAGATCTTTTAAAAAAACTATCTCTGGCAAGGTCAACTGCCCTCAGTGCATCCTCATGGCACCTGCATCACACTTACCATCACTTTCATTTTACATTTATTTGTGTGACTTTTTAATTAGTGTTTTCCTTGTCCCATTAGACTCTAAGAATCATAACAAAAAGGCAACATCCCCCCCACCTGCACATGTTGGGGCTCTGAGGTAGATACAAAACAGGACTGCTGGCATCTGAATGGAGCTTTCTGCTGCAAGGGTGGGGGAGGGCAGCTGGCCCCCCTCAGGTCAGGGAGTTTGGGAAGGTCAGGGTGAGTGCCTCAGTGAGGGGTCTCATTGTACCTGGGGTTGGGAGGAGGATGGGGGAGGGGAACCCGGGAGTGACAATAACTCAATACATTGAGGATAACAGAGTCAACCTTCTCAGAGAAGGGAGCTCCATACATGGAGAAAGTGGCGAGCACAAACTTGGCAGTACCGGACTAGAATTGGGGATGAGTGTGAACCCCTCTGTTTTTGCTTTTTATACACAAATACAGATGTAGACATATGTATGTACGTATGTATACTTCTTGGCTCTATGTGCTGAGAGGACCTAGAAGCAAAGACACCCATGGTACTGAGTTCATTCACCCAGTCCCTAGGTGGTGAAAACATGCTGTTCTTCACTAAAGAGTCAGCTTGTTAGAGAAATGCTTGACTTCAAGGCTGGGGAAAGGAAAATACAAGATAAGCCTGGAACATTATGTTACATCCCAAAGTAAAGAAGTGCCCAAAGAATTATGGGGAATTGTCAAAAGGACACAGAAGCCAACTTTAAGGGACACCTACTGGCTGGGTCTGGGACATTCTAAGTGTTAAAATAATTAAGAAACAGATAACTCTTTAAGTAAAACAAAATGGGTCATGGTCCACAGTGATATAGATAAGCAAAAGAATAGATAAATGGAAAAGAAGGGAAAGCTCTAGAGCAGAATGCAGTAATAAATGCAGACAGAACTTCAGTATCACTGTTTGGCAATCATCACAGTAATAACAGACTGAGATAGGAATCATCAACCCATGTTCAACTTAGTGGCTACAAGTCTGATAAGGAATAGGATTTCATAGTCTCAAGTATCTCCCGACTTATTAAGTTCAACATACTTAAGTTTACATTGGAGAAACCTGGCAGAAACCATCTTAACAGAGTGAGAAAGTTAATATACCAGTAAGGAGAGAAATCAACGTTGGGTGCCTCCTGATACAACGAATGCATTGAGAAGAGCCCTACATGACATCTACGTGAGTATTCACATCTAAAATGCCTAAGTCACAAAGAAACAACATGAACACAAATGGAAGGAAACTCTACCAAATAACTGGCCTACAGTCTTCAAAACTGCCAAGGTCACAAAAGACAAGGAGTAACAGAGGGACTATACCAGACTGAAGACATGACAATTCTATACACCTAGGATCCTGGACCTGCAATGAGGTTGATGGAGATGGTCACATTAACATGATATTAACTTCCTGATTTATAAGATTGTTCTGTGGCTAAAAAAATGAGTATCCTTGCACTCAGGTAATACACATTTAAGTATTTGCAAACACATTTACAAATGGTTCAGAAATGTCAGTATTGGGGTATCTAGGTAAAGGGCACTATTTCTGCAAACTTTATAAAAATTTATAATTATTAAAAACAAGTTTTAAAAAATGCTGTCTATACCCCAAATAGAAGAAAAATAAATTCTGAAAGGATAAAACAACGAAGTTAATGGTGAATCAAGACAGGTTCTGGCTCTGCCCATGCCAGAATTTCACCATGGTTTCATTATTTAAATTTAAGGACTATGTAACTCCATGTACTCACCATAACATCAGCTATCCTAACATTCAAATTAAAAGAAAAATATAAGGCCGGGCACAGTGGCTCACCCCTATAATCCCAGCACTTTGGGAAGCCGAGGCGGGCGGATCACGAGGTCAGAGATCGAGACCATCCTGGCCAACATGGTGAAACCCCGTCTCTACTAAAATTACAAAAAATTAGCTGGGCGTGGTGATGTACGCCTATAGTCCTAGCTACTCTGGAGGCTGATGCAGGAGAATTGCTTGAACCCAGGAGGCGGAGACTGCTGTAAGCCTAGACTGCGTCACGGTACCACAGCCTGGTCAACAGTGTGAGACTCTGTCTCAAAAAACAAACAAACAAACAAACAAAAAAAAAAAAAAAAGAAAAGAAAAAGAATATATCCAAAATAAAAAGAGGTCTACTTGACTATTCATACTCTGGAGGAACACAGGTAATAATACTTTTTGAAAAAATCTGTATTTTAACATTGTAGTGTGTATTTACGTTTGAAGTAGGGCCATGTCTACAATGGTAACTTTTTTGTGAAAAAAAATTAGTCATTGCCCCAATTCTGGAACATAATACTAATTTTCAAATACAGTACGAATGGCAGATCCTGCAGGAAACATTCAGTATGCAGACAGACTAGGCTGTGAAACTGAAATACCATGTCATACCATGATTTCTTTTTGATGGCAAACATGCTAAATTTCTTATCTGTAGAACAAACTAAAACCAGAAAGCAATTAAAATAACATGTAAGCCACGGCCGGCACTTTACCTTTGTTCTTACAAAGAATGATTTGTCTTCTGTTTCGACAACGTAGAACAGGAAGGTACTTTTACAAGCCTCTTTCACAACACTTCTTAGTCTGACATGCAAACTGGTGCACAAGTCTGTGATGATGTCTTCATAGGAGGCTGCCCGTCCTGGGAAAGGCGGATACATCTCATGAGCAGTGGCTTCTCCAGAAGCATCATTTAACTCTTTGTCTTGGAAAACAGCTTGGCTGCTATTCATCATCACCTTGTTGAATTCGGCATACTCATCGAGAATAAGTGAAATATTTCGAGATTCCTTCAACGTACTGTTATATTTCAGTTTGTTGAGGTGGAATGAAACAGTCTGAGTTCTTTGAGAATTTGTAAGATCTCTATTGTGACTACATCTCTCTCTCCAAGAGGAAGAGCTGTCCAGATTGCTGGCTGTGTGGCCTCTCCTGGGCTGCCCCTGTGGTCTGGGATCTGACTCCACAACTGTTATCAGAAGGGGGCTCCTGCTCCTAGGTGCAGGATGCAGAATTGGGGCCTCAGATATTTTTGTCAAAGGAAAAGCACCAATGGAGCTCTGGGTAGGTAACTCCTTTGGAAAGACACTGGTGGAGGAGGCAGAATGCTGAGAATCCCCATTCTTTATGGTCTGTTTTAGTTTATGTGCAAAACGCAGATACTCCAGGTCTAAAGTGTTCTGGGTGAGGTCGTCTGCCACTTGCCAAGTGCTTGTCCATGAGCTGAGCAGGCCACAGCTTGCAGATAAACTTGGGTGTCTCCTCAGGCTGTGTGAAGTTCTTGTGGTGTCTTTGAGCTCTTTTGTTACAGAAAAGTTGGCATAAGTCCTGAGGACCCCACGGACATCTCGGATTTGGACATAATGCGGCACACACTTCTCTTCTCTCTTTATCCCTGTGGTCCAGTGTCTGGGGGGGAGGCTCGTCTCCATGCCTGGAGCCCGGCTAGAGCAGCCCCAGTCCTCCTGGTGCTGGTTGTGGATTTTCAATGACGATTCATAGCCATCTGTGGCAACATCTTCTTTTTTCCTGGTGTAACTACCTCTTAAAGCATAAGAATCCTCCAAATTGAATTTGGGATTTTTATAATCACCAAGCGGGTCCAGATCAGAATCTCCAGAAAGCAGTTCACAGTGCATGTTGGAATTTATACTGACCTCTGCATCTCTGCCTAGGGTTTCAGAGCCAGCCTCAGCCTTGAGCCCCTCCTCACTGCTCTCGATTTCTATGTGCTCTGTGGATACTCTACAAACAGAAGTGTCAAAAGATTCTGAAACGAAGGAGGCCAAAGGCTCTTTACTGAGATTTTCCCTGGTGTCTGCCGTATTTTGGTAGAGACCAGCACAAAGGGAGAAAACGCCAACATTCAGCAGCTCCTTTGTTTCACATGTTGACACATTTGGCAGTGTGTGCATGGCTTCGCCTTCACCTTTTAGAGATGCGGTGTTGGACTGAGGGCCATCAGTGCCTAGACCTGTGGTTTCTTTGGGTAACTCAGCTTCAGTTTCACCATTCTTAAGCAAACTAGCCATTCTGACTGCTGGTATTTCCTTTGCCTGAAACCCAGGCTCTACACTTATTGGTCTCACATAATGGGTTAATGTACCACTGTCTGAGGAAGAACCAAGTGCTGGGACCACTGAGCACACGCATCCCTGCATAGAATAAGCGCCATCAACTGAAGCAGCTTTCGAGGACTTCACCTGTGGATAAATGCCTTCATCTGCTTTCAAATCACTATTAAAGAGATTTTTCTGACTTTTAGGGCTAGTCTGCTGTTTTACTGACACATTCACTGTAACACTTGGTGCAGCTGTGGAAACCAATGTGCCAGACAAAGACTTATTTTCAGTAACATGTCTAGGACCAAATGGAGGTTCACTGGACTCCAAGACAAAATGTTTCAGGTCCAAATTTCTGTTCTCTACACTAATTGGCTGCAACAGATTTCCTGATTTTACCAGTTTTTCAGGACTAGGACTGAAGTCACCTCTGTATTCAGCAGCTGAGGCAGGCTGGTTTAACTCCCTACCACAGCACTGCACCTTTCCTGAGAAAGATAACTCCTTATCATGCTCACTTGAGACAATTTCCTCAGTTACTTTACCAGGAAGGGTTGGTCTACGTTTTCCTCCTGGTTGATCAGTTATTATTAGAGGCATTTCAGCAGAGACCTGCATTTGTTGTACCTGGGTAAAATTACCTTGCCCCACTGGATGGGTAGGACCAACAAAAAAATTTTCTGTTATGCCTGTATCTTCTGACTTACGCTGGGAGACTCTGTTGCTCTTCTCACACTGTGTACCATGAAGTTTTAAAATGCATGGGGTCACAGCCTGATATGGTCGTGTCTCTTTAACTGGTACTGGAGGGTCAGGACTAGAAGCTGGTGATACTTCCTCAATTAAGGGATCAAAGGGAAAATCAGAGGTCACATTAATTTCCTCTGCAATCTCAAGGGTGCAATTTTCTTTTGAAAGTATTAAAGTAACTGGTTGTAAATTATCCCCTTTTTTGTCTTTATTTTCTACTGGTTCTTCTGCCACTGTAGGATATATCGACTCATAATCAGCAGAATTCACTTCTCTGTTTTCTGTGAGAGCCACCTCTTCTGGATTACCTATTTCCTCAGCTACATCCTGATGTTCTAAATTTGAGAATGGGGGCTCCTGAAGTTGCTCTATTTCGCCAGCTGGCAATTCTTCTCTGGGACTTGTAGGTGGTGATACTGTCAGCGCTAAGTCAATGTCAGAATCTTCCTCTGGTAACTCTAGGCTGACCTCTCTATTCACAGACAGGTTTGTTTGTTTGATAAATACTGAATCAAATGCTTTGAAATTCATCTTCTCAATGTTTGGACCATTCTTGTCATTCTTCCTTAGTTCCAAAGAGTCAGCTGATGTGTAGCATCCTGATGAAATACGGTTAAGTGAACACTGCTTTCCCAAGGAGGGAAAGGGTGATGATGAGTCAACTTCAACTTGCGTCAGTTCTAGAAGTCCTTCTGAAGATAGGCCAAGGAGACTCCGAGTCCGTGAAAGGAAATCCTGAGTGCATCTCACTTCTTCACTGGGTAGCGGATAACTAGAACTTTTAACTAATGATAATGCCTCCATTACCATTGCTTTATCAGACGATAGTGAGACTGGAAGAGGCATCTCTTTCTGTAACGAACACATTTCTTTATCAAGTGTCTCTCCACCTACTGAGGAGGCACAAAGGTAGTCAGTGCCTTTCTGTCCTGCCACTGCTAGAGAGGGAACGTCCCTAAGGCCTTGTGTTTGTGTTTTATCCAAGGTGGATACAGGTTGTGTAAGGCTTGCAGCAGGTGATACTTGCTTAATCAACTCATTATTAAAGTTTGTAGGTTCATCAGCTGTATTTACAACTTCTGTCTGTATTGGTACATGTGCTGTTTTTTCAAAGGGGAGAGTAACTGGCTCCAGATTAATCATTACATACTCCATATTATCATCTTTTCTTTCCAAGGAAGGCTGACATTCATTGTTTACGGGGCTGCTATGCTGGATACAGTCCTGTAAAGCACCTGTTTTTGTCTGTGTGGGTGCATCAAGAACATCCACTTTGTCTTCAAGGGTGCTGTACGCAGAGCTATGACACATCACTGGCTGACTACCAGTCCCATCATATGTCCTGGTGAATGCGGCTTGAGTAACAGTGCCACTATAAGAAGGAGCTCTTGTGCTATCCAGTGGCTGAAAAATTTCTTCTTCACTAGGAACAGAAGGTCCATTAGTTTGTGTAGTTCCAATACCAGAAAGCACAAGATTAGAAGTCTCCAGTTTATCTGATTCTTGTTTAGCTTCTTCCCCCATTACCTGAAATTACCAAAGTAAAAAAAAAAAATCAGTCACGTAAATGTTTTTAAACGATTACATATGTGAAGAACAGAAAAGACAAAAATTAATTTTAGTTTGTGAATGTTCTTTTGAATCTTCTAATCTATAAGAATGTCACAGGGTACAAATCAAGCAACTCCCTCTTTTGAAGCAGGCTTAAAATATCCCCCAATGGGATTTGTTTTTAAAATCATACACAGAGAAGAGCTCCGGAACTTTCTTAACTGTGAAGCTTTTTTTTTTTTTTTTTTAATGAGCTTTTTGGAAGAAAAATAGCTAGACCACTGACAATTTAAAAGACTTGAAATGCAGCCTGTTTGCTGATTAGCACCACTTAATCCAGAAATGTTGCACTAGAGAAAAAGCACTAAATTTTGTTTTTAATAAATGAGATTAGATTTTTTTTTTTTTTTTTTTTTTTTTTAGACAGTCTTGCTCTTTCACCAGGCTGGCATGATCTCAGCTCACTGCAACCTCTTCCCGGGTTCAAGTGATTCCCCTGCCTCAGCCTCCCCAGTAGCTGGGATTACAGGTATGCGCCACCATGCCCAACCAATTTTGGTACTTTTTAGTAGAGACAGGGTTGAACTACGTTGGCCAGGATGTTTTTTTTTTTTAAGACAGGGTCTTATTTTATCACCCAGGCTGGAGTGCAGCTGAGTGATCGGCTCACTGTAACCTGTGCCTCCCGGGTTCCAGTGACTCTGCCTCAGCCTCCTGAGTAGCTGGGCTTACAGGCGCATGCCACCATGCTAGACTAATTTTTGTATTTTTAGTAGAGATAGGTTTCATGTTGGCCAGGCTGGTCTTGAACTCCTGACCTCAAGTGATCCACCCACGCTGACCTCCCCCAAAGTGCTGGGATTACAGGTGTGAGTCACTGTGGCCAGCCTAAAAGATAATTTTTAAAAAGCAAAGAATGTTTTTAACATCAGTTTTCAATTAGACCGTAAGTGCACCATTATCTGAAACTTTCCCATGAGGCAACAAGGTAAACTGATTACTACCCGCTGTACTCAGAGTACACTGATTCTTGTACATAAAGGCCCCTCATCCCTTAGCTATCTTCTTTGCACAAAACTGGAGATACTTCCTTTCTCATTTTAATACCTCCTATTCTACAGGGCAACTGAAAATTTATCAATGTGGTTTGCATTCATAAACTGAACTAATGGGACTGACTGAAACAGTAGCAACCAGGATTTAGGTTAAACATTAGCAGAGCTATCATCTCAGGACAGTTCTGAGAACCTCATCAGCAGGTTGGTGTTTTTTGTTTTATTTACAGCCATGGTCTTGTCCAGGATAGGATAAAATGAACTGATTATACAACTCACCATACCCCTGTAACGCTGGGACCACCGTGTTCACAAACTGCATGCCATGTCTTGTAGCATACATACTGGAAGTCAGGAACTGTGTTCCAAATCTCTTGTTAAAAACATATCTGTCTTAGGTGGGGTGTGGCGTCTCACACCTGTAATCTCAGCACTCTCGGAGGTCAAGGCAGGCAGATCACTTTAGGCTCAGAAATTTGAGACCAGCCTGGCCAACACCATGAAGTATCGCCTCTACTAAAAAAACAAAACTTAGCCGGGCATGGTGGTGTGTTCCTGTAGTCCCAGCTACCTGGGAGGCTGAGGCAGGAGAATCACTTGAACCCAGGAGGCGGAGGTTGCAGTGAGCCAGGACTGCACCACTGCACTGCCACCTGGGCGACAGAGCAAGACTCTGTCTCAGAAAACCAAACCAAACCAACCAAACAAAAAATTTCTGGTTGAGGGCAGTGGTTCACACCTGTAATCCCAGCATTCTGGGAGGCTGAGGCAGGTGGACTGCCTGAGGTCAGGAATTCTAGACCAACCTGACCAACATGGTGAAACTCTGTCTCTGTTAAAAACACAAAAATGAGCTGGGTGTGGTGGTGCACATCTGTAGTCCAAGCTACCTGGGAGGCTGAGGCAGGAGAATCACATGGAGGCGGAGGTTGCAGTGAGCTGAGATCAAGCCACTGCATTCCAGCCTGGGCGACAGAGACTCCATCTCAAAACATAATAAAACAAAGTTTCTGTCTTAAAGAAGATATAATCCAGAGTCAGCAGAGTGGGGCTGAGACACCAGAGTTTTAAGAATTAGAAAAGTCTTTATAGTCAGAGTCCTTCTGAGAACTTTAATGGCCCTCCCAATCATGTGGCTGGTAACATTTAGCCTCAGTCCTGAATCTCACCATGACTGTAGTCTGAGTGAAATGCAAATACGAACAATCTAGATATACTTATAGTTAGATGCATTTTTACTACAGGTAAAGTGTAGTGCTTCTAAAATAAAGTGGTAATTCAGAAAGACTGCTTAACTAAACACACAACTAGCAGCACCATGCTCTTGGTCTAGTACCTATCATGCTAGAATCCTCTTCACATTCCAGTGTGCCCACTGGTGGAGGGAGTGCAATAGCACAAGTGTGTGCCTTTCAAGTAAGGCACAGCGTCCAACAAGATGACAAAAAAAACCCCAAAACTTATGTAAGTACATACTAAGGATATTGTTAGGAATCATTGATTTGAACAGTCAGGGTTGCCAAAATCACTGCTAAGTTAGTATTGAGGATAATTATGTATTACCACAACAAAAAGTATTTTATAAGAAACTAGCAGGTATATATGTAGTAATCTCAATCTCCCTAAATTATATGTTCTTATTCTAAGGTGGTGATTCTTAACTGTATTTTATGTAACTATTTGAGAATTGGACGGACTTGCTGAACCCCATCTTCAGAAGAAAAGCACATACATACTTATTAACATTTAGGTTTCTAGACTGGAATCTTGGCTTCACACTTTTTTTCTATGTGACTTTAGGCAATTTCTTTACTTTTCTGTGCTTTAGTTTCCTCATCTACGTAATGGGAGATTAACAGTCTTTACCTTATTTGTTCTGAGAATGAACTGAGGTAATGTGAGTGAAAGGTTTAGAACACTGACTATCTGGCACATAGCACCCCAGAAATCTTTAATTCTGATGATGGTGACAATCACTTGAAGATATTCACAGGTTCTATGAGTCTCACCCAAGGACCTTCAAGTCCCCAGTGACTCCAGGTATAGGAACACTGTCTACTCTTTGTTAAGACAGACATAGGTGCTGCCCAAACCCAAGCAAAATTATTCTAGAACAAATATGGGCAGAAAGCTTTAAAAGGTAGGTAATTTTGTTAATTCATTTACTTAGAATTTTGTGAACAACTTTTAGATTTGCTCAGGTAAAACCTGGATTATCTGGCCTGGCTGAATATCAGTTGAGAACAATGGAACCAAACAAAGTATATTTTCCATGTTTACAAATAGTTATCTGCAATGGATCTTCTCTCACGGGTCTGGCATTTTACTATTCTGGCATCTGTCTTCAAAAATTATACAATTAATTTTAGTTACTTTAAGGTTTATCAAAGTATGTCTAATATTTATTATTGCTATATTTGATCCTTAATATTCTACATAAGACATGACAGGTATTAGTCACCTCTATCAAAAACTAAGCAAACAAGTAATTTGCCCCAAATTATTAAGCTAATAAGTGACACGATTACAGTGGGCTCCCAGATCATGTGGACCCTGTGACATTTTTCTTATTTTTTCTTTTTTTTTTTTTTTTTTGAGACAGAGTCTCACTTGCACTGTAGCCCAGGCTGGAGTGCAGTGGCGTGATCTTGGCTCACTGCAACCTCCACCTCCCAGGTTCAAGCAATTCTCTTTGCCTCAGCCTCCCAAGTAGCTCTGATTACAGGTGCCTACCACCACACCCAGCTCATTTTTTTGTATTTTTATTAGAGACAGGGTTTACTATGTTGGCCACGCTGGTCTCGAACTCCTGACCTTGTGATCTGCCCGCCTCAGCCCCCAAAGTGCTGGGATGACAGGAGTGAGCCACTGCTAGGATTCTGTGACTTTTACTCTGCATTTTTTCAATCAGGATGGCAGGTAAGCTTTACCCGAAGACAATTCGAGGACACCTCACAAAAACTAAGTTTTTGGTGTAATAATTCTTTACATGCCTAGAGAATTCGCTGTCCTAAAATTTAAAAATGCCTTGTTTTGAATGTAATTTTACATACAAAATTTTTTTTCTTAAAAAATAATGCCAACATTTAACAGCATTCAGCCTTACATACCTCATTATTATAAAAACAGATGAAATTCTGGTTTTCTTGGATAACTGGATGACACTCTCTTGCAAAAGTTTTTTTCTGTTTATTTTGTACACAGAGTTCCAAGCCTCGGGTAGGAGGTGTTTTAATGAAAGGAAGCAAGCAGTTAGGATCAGGGAAGGACACTTCAGCAGCATGACACCTGGAAATTTCGTTAGTCTCCAATAGAGGGTCTGCAGAACATCTTTCCAAACCAAGGGACTCCTCAATTTCACTGAGCTCACAAGATTCTAACGTGCTATTTATAGACACAAATTTTGCTGGGTTGCTATATTCTACCACCTTTCGGGAAGATCGTATGACTTTGTTCTGATTGCTGTAAAACAGAGCTACCCACATATGAAGTAAAAGCTTCACTTCTTCCACATTATCAGGCAAATCAGTATTCCAGGGCCTAAAAGTTTACAGAAAGAACACATGAAAATCAATGTAAGTGGTTATTTTAGTTGATTACCTTAGTAAGCAAGTGCTTCCAATATTAACCTTAGGTTTTATGTTTTTATTTTTAAAATGTACAGATATGAAGCATGAATGAGTAAAAATGTAGTTGACTTAACAAATAATTATCAGTCTAACCCACTCATTTTACAGAGACAGGAACTGAGAATCAGAACATGTAATTGCCTTCTTTCAAATCACAAAACCTGCATGGCAGAATCATGATCTAAACATGCATCTCCTGACTCCTAGTTTAGCACATGTCTTTTACACCATACAAATTCACTCTAGACACAGAATACTAATTATGTGAATAATGGTTTCACCAATACGCAAATCCTCGTCAACATGCTTTTGCTAAGTCTGGCTGATTCATTTATTTTCCATTTTTGTGTCTCCCTTCTAATAGATGATAGTCTGAAGATAAAATATCTCTCTAGGCAATTCAACAGAAAACTATACTATTTTCAGATTACGGTTCTGAAAAATACCCTGAAACTGTAAGGGGAGATGGAAAACATTTCTGGCCATCTGGCCGGCAAAAGGATGCCAGATCGCTGGAACAGGGTAAGTTAGCGGGGCTGCAGAGTTGGGCAACAGCTCAGCAGGAAGTTCTAAGGAAATGACCCTTATGAGTATATATAAACTTGTGCATGGAAGACAGCCTGACAGCTGTAGAGTCCATTTAGTCAGATGTGAAATAGTTCATTAATAGGGAGTTGAATGTCATTTCATATAGCTAATGAATGCTTCTTGCTAACAGTGATATTTACCATTTATTATTACTATTGTCCCAATATATGTAATCTCAAGATACAGCTACTACTAAACTCAAAGTGTTGCCCAGACTGTCATCCACCATTGATATCACCTGAAAATTTGTTAGAAATGCAGAATGTCAGACCTCTCCCCAAGGAGAATGCATCAGGATCTGCAGTTCAATGCAATCTCCAGATGAGCAGTATACACAATTAAGATTGAGAGGCACCGTCCAAAAGCAAGAAACTTGCCCAGAATCACAGGAGGTAAGAAAGGGAAAGAACTCGGGTTCAAATCCACGTTAGTGTACACTCCAAAGCCTGTGCTGTTCACCACTCTGCTCTTATTGCCTTGATTCCTTCTTAAGGGAGATCTATAGAACAATCTGATGTGAAACGGCTTATTCCTATCAATCTGAACAATTTACCAAGCTACAAGTGATTTTTAAAATGTTTCTTCTGGAATCCAGTCTGTAAACCATTATTTCTAAATGTCACACTATTTCACATTAAGATCTCATCTAAAAATCGAAATTCAAAAGCCACAGGGGCTTACAAAGGACCACTGCAAACTGGAAAGCTATTCATTAGGCTAAAGTTATCTTTAAAATGTTCTCCATGTGAACACAGGGGAAAACCGGCCTGTTACTCTTACTTGCCAGGAAACATGTTTGCTTGATGTTATTATCAAATTACTGGTTTTACACACACTTGTTTCTCCTTCTCCAGAGTTTGGCACAAGTGTCCCCCTCTCACTATATTCATCTCAACAGAAAAGTTTCATCCATTTTCACCAAGTTTCACTCATACTCACCCATGTAATGCTCTAACTACAGTTTTCTCCAGTGGGTGGTTGGTATATTTGCTATCTAAGCTGAATGCATATTCTGTTTCACATTTGAAAGTGATCTTAACGGAGTCATCACAGCTAAACACCACATGAGAACAAGAAGATTCTTTCACACTGGAAGACTTCGGTTGATCCTTGTGCTTCACCACAGGCTCGTCAGAAGGTTTTGGCTGAAGCAAAAGGCCAGGTTGATGCCGAAATGGCATGACTTTCCCCACTGGGGTTACTGCTTCAGGGCTTTTTGTCCCATTCTTGGGAAAGGGAGGGCTTGGTGTCTCTTTCTCCTGAAGATGTTTCTTTAACTCTTCTGTAAGGAGCAGAGCATATGAATGTTCCACAGAAACAGAAGAGCTCTGGCTGGCATCTGAAGATTCTAGTGTTTCCTCAGTAATTGCTGACTGGGCTTTAGCAGGGGTCTGGCTACAAGCAACCAAGCTTTCTTCATTTTGGCTAACAGTTAAGTCTGACCCAGAATTACTCTTCCTATCAGAGGATGGGTTAGGTAGTAATCCACCTTTTTGACTTTTAACTCCTCTATGATATTCATGGTCAGATGTGCCTCGCAAAGAATTTTCTTTAGAGAGCGAAATATCATTCTGTGGCAATTCAGAGGAACAGTGAAGATCTCTAGGCTCCGATACTGGTGTGGAAGAGGTAGCAGAGCTTAATGCTAGATCGGCTAACATATTTAGGGCCTGGGAGTCATAGTTGACAATGGAGTTCTCAGCAAGATCACTGTGAGCCACTGTGGTATTTTCTGGTTGAACATTATTTATGCTGATCCCATCTTCTTGACCATCTCTTGAAATTTCTGACTGAAGCTTTGAAACAGTTTCTCCTTTGACTTCAGTATAAAGGAATTAAAAAAAGAGAGATATTATGTTTGCTTGTCATAGAATTCTCTGCTGTTATTAATGGTAACTCAACATGTTCCAGAAATACTTATGTTACATATATTGCTTATTAAAAATTTACTATCAGATTAAGGTCTCTTCCAACCCTCAGATCTCTTATAACATATTAAACCAGAGGGACAAGTCTTAAGGAATAGGTATATTAATTTAGAAAGAGATTAATCTTCAAAACATATGTAATGAACTACATGCAAGACACACAGCTCAGCTCAAAAAAAATGTACAAACAGAAAAAAAACAAAAAGGACGAGAGTCCTGCCCTTCAGGAGCTTACAATCTAGTGAAGCTAGGAATGTTGAAGTTTCAAGTGTGTATTAAAGTTTGCTAACACACATTCTCAGCAATCATTTCCCTGAACAAGTAATCTATTAGAGAAACCACCTAAGTTCAAATAATTTTAACTATATAAATCTTTAATTACATGATGTAATAGAAATAAAAAATTAGAAGTCATAAGCGTATTCAGAATCATCAATTCCATACCTTTAAAATTTTGCTTTCATTACCAAAAACATTTGGTAATGAAATTTTTTTACATTATCCAAGAAAGAGTAAATCTACTGACAGTTTTCCTTTATGTAGAGAAATCTATCCATATGCCGTTAAACAGAACAATTATATTTGCCAGTGGTGTCCCTAGGTATTTTCAAGACATTAATTAGTCCTTCCTAAATGCTGTTATTATGAAGGATCAACTTCACAACTCTACTAGGCAATGATTACCTGCTGCAGGTAGAGAGATGAACAGAAAAGCCAACTGTGTTCCTCTTTATAATAGTAGCAGGTCCAAAATGAATTAACCTCTCCCCAGCCAAGGCCAATGAGTAATACATTTAAAGAGAAGAAAAAAGCTCCAGGCCTTTTTCTTCATCAATTAGAACGAGATAAGGATATGCACATACATGGGGAAAGGGTAAAACTATCAACCACTGCCCAGTATTTATGTAAAACAGCAAATCCAAAGGGGACAGGTGGATGAAAAGGACCCAAAGCGGGTAGTTGTCTTGTTAGCCCCACAGGTATATTGGAAACATAAAATTAATTTTATGATCTGATTCATTTATTGACACTAATTTCATTCTATCTTTGTTAATATTATGGCCTTTATATACTTATCCCTTACACAAAATACTACTTACAAGTAAGGCCTAATATAAAAGATACTGTATTGAAATCCAGAAAAAATGGTAGTTTAATAAACATATTATAGTCTCACACAAATCACCCAATTATTAACTTGTTACAAGTTCTCAATTAAAAAAAAAAAACCAATAATTTCTATCTATTTAAGACATACATAAGACAATGCCAAAGGAACTACATTTAAAAAGAAAGTTCAGTGTATAAAAAGGAAAGAAAACCATGTTTCGTTAACAAAAGGATTGACTTTAAAATTTTCATTTGATTCTAATTTAAATCAGTAATTTTCAAACTGAGGTCATCATGGCTGTTTCATCTGCCTTCTTAAACTTTGATGTTTAAAGTGTAAGACTTAAAATAATTAACATAGGTGTTTAAGAAAAAAAATGAGATTTTTAAAATGTAGTCATTGAAAAATGTCAACTTGGAATGTGATAACAATACATACAGATATTTGCAATACAAATAAGTTTTTAAAATATGTGTTCAAATATTTTGAAAATATTTTGAACACATATTTTAAAAACTTTAAATTTTCTGGGCTCACTTTTCTGTCAGTATCCAATTGTATACCTCTTCCCATTGAACAATTTTTCAATAAACATCTGAAGCCAATTCAGTGCAACAAATTCAAATAACACTGCTAGGAACACAAGATGTTTCTCATAATGTTTACAAATTTGAAAGATTGGACCAAGACACATCAAATGATTTGAAAATAGTATGAATTAAATTCTGTAATGTTCTCAAATATCCCAAAGAAATGAGAGATTAGCAAGAGTCAGAACATGAGAAAATGCCTCTCTGTGGGGATAAAACTAGCTTCGAGCCCCTCACAGGCGAGGATGCATGGGGGAGGCACAGATGGCCCATAGGGGAAGGAGCATGGTGGCAACAGCAGAGGCTCAATGCAGAAAGGTGGGGTGCAGCCACAGCATAAACTCCCAAGAGAGACAAGCAGAAGAGCTCAAATTTGGTTTGGAAGGCAAACTTGCTGCATGTGGGTTTTTGAATAACATGAGGAGCTTTTAAAAAATCTTCAGTCAAAAAACAACCTGAAAAAACTTAATCTCAGGGTATGCTTAAAAAAAAAAAACCAACCAACAATTCAATTTCTTTCTCTGAATTCCTACTCTCTGTAAGGTATTAAAAATCTAGTAATAAATGAGGGAGAAAGTAGAATCAGAAGAACCAGACAGAAAACTCATAGGTTTATGTCTAACAGTTGAAAATACAAAACTAGAGCAGTTCGTGTGACTAAACTTGATTTGTCACTTAAGCAAAGCTAAATAAGTAAAACTACTTTTAAAATTAATGCCGTTTAAAACCAAATATAGGCTTCTTCATCAAGCATGGTAGCTCATGCCTGTAATCCTAACACTTTCGGGGGCTGATGCAGGCAGATCACTTAAGCTCAGGAGTTAAAGACCAGCTGGGGCAACATGCCAAAACCCCATCTCTATAAATAATACAAAAAAGGCTGGACGCAGTAGCTCACACTTGTAATCCCAACAGTTTGGGAGGCCGAGGTGGGCAGATCACCTGAGGTTGGAAGTTCGAGACCAGCCTGACCAACATGGAGAAACCCCATCTTTACTAAAAATACAAAAAATTAGCCAGGCATGGTGGCTCATGCCTGTAATCCTAGCTACCCAAGAGGCTGAGGCAGGAGAATCGCCTGAACCTGAGAGGCAGAGGTTGCAATGAGCCAATATCGTGCCATTTCACTCCAGCCTAAGCAACAAGAGCGAAACTCTGTCTCAAAAAAAAAAAAAAGCAAAAAAATTTGCTGGGCAGGGTGGTATGTGCCTGTAGTCCCAGCTACTTGAGGGGTCTGAGGTGGGAGGATCCCTGGAGCCCAGGAGGTTGAGGCTGCAGTGAGCTGAGATTGTCCCACTGCACTCCAGCCTGGGTGACAAAGTGAGGCTTTGTCTCAAAAAAAAAAAAAAAAAAAAAAAAAAGGAAATAAATAAAACCAAACACAGGATTCTGGATTACTGATAGTTCTGGACAGTCTGTTTATAATTTCCGTCAGATAAACTTATAATGTTCTATTTTTGTAATTGATAATGATCCAGAAAAATAATGCCAGATACTACTTACTTCTGCATTTAGTCATATAAAATAAGGCCATTTTTACTTTAATGCTTGTAGACAATTCCTGTTCAGGCTTTTTGCAAAGTAAAAAGTAAGCACTATGTTTGAGCCTCTGTACTTTCCTAATTTATTTACATTAGGAAACTGAACTAAAAAACACAGAAATAATTCTTGGTACATTTCAACTGCTCTTACGCCCTTTCAATATGTTATCTTGCACTCTCTGTTAGATCTGTATCAGGGTGTTTAAATTTATTGGAAGAGTATTTCTTACCAGGTTGTGGCTGCTTTCTGATTCTGGGGTTCTGATTGCCTTTTACTGTATTTACTCTCTGTTTCTGTGGAGATTTCTTCACAGGTGGCGTAGCCCTTGGAACAGTTTTGACTGGAGATTTCTCTCGTTTCCTTGCCCTTTTAGCCTTTGTTGGCACTGGAGCATCTTTAGAAATAGGAGCTTCTTGGTTTTTCCTATCCAATCTGGCTTTCTGTACAAACTGTGCAGTCAGCACTTCCGCACCTTATGTAGAAAAGACATCATTTTTTTAAGGGGTAGGGGCCCAGATACTTAGCATAGCTTTTCCTTTTTTTTTTTCCAGTTTTTTTTTTTTTTTTTTGAGGGGAGCAACTTTAGTAATGGGTAATCGACTATGAAATTTCAGGTATTTAATTAAAATATTTTAACAAAGCATAAGTGAAAAATTCTCACATAAATAGAATATGAACTTACTAAGTGTCTGCTTATATCCCTATCAGGTAAAGAAGAAACAGATCAGAGTAATAACTTTGTAGCAATTTAATCAAAAACAAACAAACTTTGGGGGGAGTGGTGGCTCACACTTGTAATCTCAGCACATTGGGAGGCCAAGACAGGAGGACTGCTTGAGCCCAGGAGTAGGAGACCAACCTGAGCAACATGGCAAGACCCTGTCTATACAAAAAAATTAAAAACTTCGCAAGGTGTGTGGCATGTGTCTATAGTGGCAGCTACTCGAGAGGCTGAGGTGGGAGGATCACTGGAGCCCACACCACTGTATTCCAGGCTGGGCAAGAGTGAGACCCTGTCTCAAAAAAGGGAAAAAAAAACCTTCATAACCTTCCTGACTAACGTGACAGGTAAGACTGGATATGCAAGATCACAGTCCCAGGATACAGATACTTACGTTTAAACAAAAAGCAACACAGCTCCCATAAGATGATGTGGTTAAAACTGTAACCACACTGCAGAGAAGAGGTTGTATAGAGAGCAATATTACGTATTTAGAGAGCCACATCATATATTTTATGTTACTACTTTACTCTTCAAATATACGTTCCCATCTTGTAAAGGGTTATTTCTCAGATGGTATTAAATTTAGATGGCATCCACATTTTAATTCCATCTGAAAAGTAATCTTTTAAAAGATGGGAAGACTGATGAAAGTTTGCAACTGGTTTTATTTCCAACGCATCTACTATCTTACACAAAATCATCTCTTAGAAGTTTTGCTTTGTTTCTCACATGCTATGAAAATAGCTAACAGTGGAGGTGGATGTGAAGAAAAAGAAAATACTAAACACCTGCTTCTGACACACAATAAGAAGTGTTTCAATCTTTTAAGAATTAAAATTTAGCCTCAAAGATATCATATGAAATAATCACACATATAAATGTTGGCAAATATTTTTAAATTATATTATACAGAAGATTCTACTTCTCACTAAGGACACTAAAGGTGATATTAAACAGTCTAAGAAACTGTGATGAGTGTTAGTGAAATGTAGGAGAAAAAAGCAGACCCATTTCATTTTGTTCTTTTGGGGGTTAGAGAAAGGAACGGTTTTGAAAGTGTTTTCAGAATATCTTAATGTACATTTCGAGCCTGATTATTTTCCTCCCTACCAAATTATTGTATTAATAAGTATTGAAGCAGCATATTGGTTTGTTAAGAATAAGACTCCTCATTCCACTCTAATTACATTTTATAAAATCTTCAGCATGGGGAAAGAAAAAATAAAAATAAATCAGGAAAACAGTTACCACTAAATTAAAAAGAATGCATTCGGATCACCTCTGGGAAGAAAAGCACAAAAAAAGAAAGAGAAAAAGATTAGACAACCAGGACCCAGGGGAAAACTTTCATACATCTGTACAAACAGAAAGGGAAGATAGTCCCAGGTACCCTGAGGTCCTGGGAGAAAAAGAAAAGCAAATTAAACCAAGTAATCCTGCAGGGATTATTCTGTTTACACGAACACTCAATACCATGCTTCTCAAATTGCATGCAATTAATCCACTGGTGGGTTATAAAATAAATTCAGTGTGTCACAACCAGAATTCTTTTTTTTTTTTTGAGACGGAGTCTTGCTCTGTCACCCAGGCTGGAGTGCACTGGCACGATCTTGGCTAACCGCAACCTCTGCCTTCCAGGTTCAAGTAGTTCTCATGTCTCAGCCTCCCAAGTAGCTGGGATTACAGGCATGTGCCACCACACCTGGCTAATTTTTGTATTTTAGTAGAGACGGGGTTTTGCCATATTGGCTAGACCTGTCTTGAACTCCTGCCCTCAAGTGAGCCCTGCTTCAGCCTCCCACATTGTTGGGATTACAGGCATGAGCCACCACACCCAGCCCAGAATTCTTTCTTAAATGAAGCAGAATAGAAGGTATCAGAATGTATTTACACATAATCTTTTTGAAATTATTGTTTCAGTCATGTATGAATTTGTAGGTACTAGAATATAGTATCAAACATATTTCTTACAGTGGATATAATTAAAAACATTTGAGAAACAGTAACAATGTATGTTGAGTCACAGACTGCTGATTGAGTATCTTAAATTGGTTCCCACAGAACAGCATGGTTGGCCTGGAATCTACTTACAGAGAGTTGTATAGTCTGGGGCACTGTTTGGCCTGGAATCTACTCAGAGAGAGTTGTATAGTCTGGGGCACTGTTTGGCCTGGAATCTGCTCACAGAGAGTTGTATAATCTGGGGCACTGGTTGGCCTGGAGTCTACTCAGAGAGAGCTGTATAGTCTGGGGCACTGGTTGGCCTGGAGTCTGCTCACAGAGAGCTGTATAGTCTGGGGCACTGGTTGGCCTGGAGTCTGCTCACAGAGAGCTGTATAGTCTGGGGCACTGGTTGGCCTGGAATCCGCTCACAGAGAGCTGTATAGTCTGGGGCACTGTTTGGCCTGGAATCCGCTCACAGAGAGCTGTACAGTCTGGGGCACTGGTTGGCCTGGAATCCGCTCACAGAGAGCTGTATAGTCTGGGGCACTGGGTGGCCTGGAATCCGCTCACAGAGAGTTGTATAGTCTGGGGCACTGGGTGGCCTGGAATCTGCTCACAGAGAGTTGTATAGTCTGGGGCACTGGTTGGCCTGGAGTCTGCTCACAGAGAGTTGTATAGTCTGGGGCACTGGTTGGCCTGGAGTCTGCTCAGAGAGAGCTGTATAGTCTGGGGCACTGGTTGGCCTGGAGTCTGCTCACAGAGAGCTGTATAGTCTGGGGCACTGGTTGGCCTGGAATCCGCTCACAGAGAGCTGTATAGTCTGGGGCACTGTTTGGCCTGGAATCCGCTCACAGAGAGCTGTATAGTCTGGGGCACTGGTTGGCCTGGAATCCGCTCACAGAGAGCTGTATAGTCTGGGGCACTGGGTGGCCTGGAATCCGCTCACAGAGAGTTGTATAGTCTGGGGCACTGGGTGGCCTGGAATCTGCTCACAGAGAGTTGTATAGTCTGGGGCACCGGTTGGCCTGGAGTCTGCTCACAGAGAGTTGTATAGTCTGGGGCACTGGTTGGCCTGGAGTCTACTCAGAGAGAGCTGTATAGTCTGGGGCACTGGTTGGCCTGGAGTCTGCTCACAGAGAGCTGTATAGTCTGGGGCACTGGTTGGCCTGGAATCCGCTCACAGAGAGCTGTATAGTCTGGGGCACTATTTGGCCTGGAATCCGCTCACAGAGAGCTGTGTAGTCTGGGGCACTGGTTGGCCTGGAATCCGCTCACAGAGAGCTGTATAGTCTGGGGCACTGGTTGGCCTGGAATCTGCTCACAGATAGCTGAATAGTCTGGGGCACTGTTTGGCTTGGAAACTGCTCACAGATAGCTGTATAGTCTAGGGCACTGGTTGGCCTGGAAACTGCTCACAGATAGTTGCATAGTCTGGGGCACTGGTTGGCCTGGACACTGCTCACAGATAGTTGTATAGTCTGGGGCACTGTTTGGCCTAAAAACTGCTCACAGATAGTTGTATAGTTTGGGGCACTGTTTTATATCACCGTAACTTTCCACTTACCGTCCTAAATACACACATCCCCACCTCATTCCTCAGTAAGACAGAAACCACTATTTGTGAAGTCACAGAATAAAACCAAGGCTGGGTGCAGTTGCTCAGGCCTGTAATCCCACCACTTTGGAAGGCTGAGGCAGGAGCATTGCTTCAGGCCAGTAGTCTAGCCTGGAAAACATAGTGAGACCTCAACTCTACGAATAAAATTTTTTTAAATTAGCAAGGCGCTGCTGTAGTCCCAGCTACTCCAGAGGCTGAGGCAGGAAGATCACTTAAGCCTAGGAGTTCGAGATTGTAGTGAGCCATGATCATGTCACTCAATTCCAGCCTGGGTGAGAGAGAGAGAGACCCTGTTTCTAAACAAAAACAGAAAACCCCAAACAAACAAACAAAAACACTCCAGGCCCGGCGCAGGGCTCACCCCTGTAATCCCAGCACTTAGGGAGGCCGAGGCGGGTGGATCATGAGGTCAAGAGATCAAGACCATCCTGGTCAACATGGTGAAACCCCATCTCCACTAAAAATACAAAAAATTAGCTGGGCATGGTGGCGCGTGCCTGTAGTCCTAGCTACTCGGGAGGCTGAGGCAAGAGAATTGCTTGAACCCAGGAGGCAGAGGTTGTGATGAGCCGAGATCGCGCCATTGCACTCCAGCCTGGGTAATGAGCGAAACTCCGTCTCAAAAAAAAAAAAACTCCATAGGGTAAACCCTGAATTATTTAGAATCCTGGGGATTACATCCTAGATGTTTCTTCTTTGGGCACCAGTATTTTCAAATTTAAAATATTACAGATTGGGTTGGCAAACGTTTTCTCCGAGGGGCCAGACAGTACATACTTTTAGCTTTGAAAGCCATGTGGCTTTAGTCACAGCTGCTTGGCTCTGCCAACAGAGCATGAGGGCAGCCAGAGATGACACAGGTACAACTAAAGTGGCCCCTCAGCCATACTGTGGTGCCTTCTTCTCTAAAGGGGTCACCCATATCTTTCCTTACTCTTAGAGAAAATACAGCAAAACACAATTTGAGATGATTTTAAGCCAAAGTCATACAGTTTGCTGTGCTATGTTCACTAAAATACATTTCCCACTCAGTGGCTCAAGACTCTAATTCTCAATTTTCAGGGAGCATCAAAACCACAGGAAGAATTCAGGTGTTCACGTAAAAACCTGTGATACACATAAAGGATCAGAAACTGCCCCAGACTGTTTTACTTTTGGAGGTCCCAGGCATTTCCCTCCTCTTTATAAGTGTTCAGGCTATCAGCTATCACCTTTTGCTGGTACTGACGTGCCTGATTTTAGAAGATCCTCTTTTAGTTCCATTTGTGAAGAGGATGGCACAGAAACTAGACAATCATCTTTCTTAGAATGGAATATAAACATGTGAGTGGTTTTACAAGTGGAACATAACATGTTGGTGGTGGGCAGGCTTTTGAGGTACCTTAGTCTTTCCTATTTCTTGGTTTTCAGCAGCTATCTCAGTCAGTGCTTGTCAGGCATTAGGAGGCACACAAATCACCTGGAGAGAAATGATGACGATTCTAATCTTATAACCAATGCTGTGAAGCTGCAGTCCACAGGGACCAAGAAAGTAACAAGGATCGAACACAACTATTACTATTACTATTATTATTTTTAGACTAGAGTTTTGCTCATTGCCCAGGCTGGAGCGGAATGGCACAATCTCAGCCTCCCAGGTTGGAGCAATTCTCGTGCCTCAGCCACCTGGAGTAGCTGGAACAACAGGTACGTGCCACCATGCCCAGCTAATTTTGTATTTTTAGTAGAGACAGGGTTTCACCATGTTTGCCAGGCTGGTCTCGAACTCCTGTGGTCCGCCTGCCTTGGCCTCCCAAGGTGCTGGGATTACAGGCACAAGCCACCGTGCCAGGCCACAACTGTTCTAATAACCCACATAAATCGTGCTTACCTCTTTTTCTTTTCTGAGGAAACTGTCCTTTAACTAACTTAAGTGTTGTTGGAGAGTTCGAGCTGTTGTCTGCTCTGGGAGCAGTTCTTTTGGGAAAGGGGCGGCACAAGTTCATCTTTTTACTCTGCACCACGTGTGGCATGCTGGCCTTCCTTTTAGGCTGCACTCTCAGATTTGATGATGGACTCAATGGAACCACAACTCTCTTCTTTGTTTTCAACACTTCTTCAGAATTCTTTCTTGTTTCAGTTTCTTTTCTTACTTCTGCCTCTGAGTCAAGAAATTCAGGATCTGGAGTCATTACTAAAGAAAATCCAGCATCACAAATTCCATCTGAAACAGAAGGTGACTGAGGATGCTCTGCTAACAAGTCCAAAGCAGTAGACACTTCCAAAATGTAAGCACTAGGGTCTGAAAAATAAGAGTGCAACTCAGTTAAAGACTCTAAAGGGCACTTTTCAGCTGGAGGAATCAAGTCAAAACCACTGGGCAATTTTTCCAAGAATGAAGGGTCTTTCATTCTCTCCTGAGGAGCAACAGTCAATGAAGGGCTTCTGTCTGCCTTGTACAGTTCTTGGAAGTGATGCTTTACTAATGTGTTTGGATGGATTCTTTCTTCAGGAAGTGATTTCTTTGTTTCCAGCAGGGCACAATTAAGGGCAGGTAAAATAGATATCATCTTCGCTGAGATATCTTCTTCAACTTTCAAATCTTTCACCCCTAAAAAAAAAAAATAAACATAAACACACACACACACGTATTATACACCTGAAGTTAATTTTTTAAAAACAAAACATTCAGGAAAAAAATGCTATAGTTTTAAAAATTAAGTGATGGTTAAGTATGTTATAGTCTTACAAATGACAACCTAAATGGCAATTAATAGAAGACTTACAGGTACATTTAACAAATATTATCTCCATATATTTGAAATCACATTCTCTCTCTCTCTCTCTCTCTCTCTCTCTCTCTCTCCCCCCTCTCTCTCTCTGAACTGAACTGTAAAAGAATAACGGCCGGTAGCTCACACCTGTAATCCCAGCACTTTGGGAGGCCAAGGTGGGCAGATCACAAGGTCAAGAGATCGAGACCATCCTGGCCAACATGGTGAAATCCCATCTCTACTAAAAATACAAAAAATTAGCTGGGCGTGGTGGTGCGCACCTGTAGTCCCAGCTACTGGGGAGGCTGAAGCAAGAGAATCGCTTGAACCCAGGAGGTGGAGGCTGCAGTGAGCTGAGATCATGCCATTACACTCCAGCCTCACAATAAAGCGAGACTTGATCTCACAAAGGAAAAAAAAAAATCATCTTACATGCAATCACTAGATTAGAACAAGTAACAATCGCTAGGTTAGAACATGTGAATTATACTCTGCCTCCAGCTCCATCTCACCTAACAAGGAGCTCAGGGGCTCA
This sequence comes from Callithrix jacchus, assembly GCF_049354715.1. NCBI lineage: Eukaryota > Metazoa > Chordata > Mammalia > Primates > Cebidae > Callithrix > Callithrix jacchus. The sequence goes on from NC_133508.1 coordinate 8,055,369, forward strand.
GTGGTCCATCATAGCAATCGCCATGGCCTTTAGAGTTGGGAGATTTGCTTTCTTACTTTTTCTTATTTTGTTTTAAAATTTATCTTACTGTAGCTGTCCCTTACTGAACTCACCTCAAATTCTTTTCAGAAGTTAGTGCAAATCAACTGAACTGAAAAAAGTAGATGTCCTAAATAATGCCCAAATCTCACTGGAATGATAATTGCTAATTTTATAATCTTTTTCTATTAAATGAAATAAAAACTTCTAAAAATTAAGTAAATAAACTAGTCTGTTTCACCTCCTCTCCTTGGCCCATGCTTTGAAGTGCTGTTTTTTTTTTTTTTTTTTTCAGATGAATAAAAAAAACAGTAAAAGAGAAAAAAAGAGAGAAAGGCCTGGTCTCTATGAATTGGGTAATAAAATCCTAAAATATTTCAGAGTTATCAGTAATATAAAACCACAAGTAGCAAAGGCCTTTAGGGCCTAGTAAATGAAAATGAAAACTGTACCATTCTTTATAAAGAAAAGTAACTTCAGAATAAAAGACGAAGTTAGTTCTAGTTAAATACATTAGCACTGTTGCAGGTATTAGAAAAAGGAAAAGAAGAACACATAACAGTAAAAAGGAAAATGTGGCTAGGTATTAAAATAAAAAGTTTTGTATTTTTTGTAGACATGGGATTTGTCATGTTGCTCAGGCTGGTCATGAACAACTGGCTCAAGTGATCTGCCTGCCTCAGCCTGCTGGAGTGCTAGGATTACAGGTATGAGCCACCATTCCGGGCCCAAAGTTTTTATAAATTAAATTTCTATAAAGTTATTACTCTGGTCTTGTCTTTTTTTTTTTTTTTTTGAGTCAAAGTCTTGCTCTGTCACCCAGGCTGTGTGCAGTGGTGTGATCTCACCTAACTGCAACCTCTACCTCCCAGGTTCAAGCAATTCTGTGTCTCAGCCTCCCAAGCAGCTGGAATTACAGGCACGAGCCACCACGCCCAGCTAATTTTTGTATTTTTAGTAGAGATGGGGTTTCACCATGTTGGCAAAAACTCCGGGCCTCAAGTGATCCACCTGCCTTGGCCTCCCAAAGTGCTGGGATTACAGGTGTGAGCCACTGAGCCTGGCCACTCGATCTTTTTCTTCTTCACCTGATGCAAATATAGGCGGACACTTAGCAAGTTCATATTATATTTATGTGAGAATTTTAAACTTTTGCTGTGTTAAAATCTTTTAATGAAATACCTGAAACTTTATCGTTGACTTAAAAAAAAAGAAAGAAATCAGAAATCTTACAGGAGCCAGCTCTGGAGTTAGCTGTTAGATTGGAACAAGTTCAACTCTCAGTTTCTTCATCTTTGAAATGGTTGTAAGAATACTTATCTTATGGATTGCTAAATTAATTACTTCCACCACAAAACCTGATATGATAAATGCCTGAAAATTGCAAACAGCTACTGCCAATTATGTTATTAGCATGGGTAATGTTTTGCTTATTCCAAAGAAGTGATGCCTAGGAAAGCACAGCTTTCTGCTTTAAGTAACTGAATTTTTTTTTGTTTTGAGACAGAGTCTCACTCTGTCACCAGGGTAGAGTGCAATGGCATGATCTCGGCTCGCTGCAATCTCTGCCTCCTTGGTTCAAACAATTCCCCTGCCTCAGCCTCCCGAGTAGCTGGGACTACAGGTATGCAACACCACACCTGGCTAATTTTTTGTATTTTAATAGATGGGGCATTTCACCATGTTGCCCAGGATGGTCTCAATCTCCTGACCTTGTGATCTGCCCGCCTCAGCCTCTGGAAGTTTGAGCCCAGCCAGTAACTGAATTTTTTAAACCAAGTTTAAAAACATTTTTATATTGATTATAGCTTTATGAATACTATATAGAGTTTTATGTTTAAACATTCGCAGTGTAATTATAAAATAAAGTGACTTCTTTTTTTTGAGACAGGGTCTCACTCTGTTGGCCCAGGCTGGAGGGCAATGATACAATCTTGGCTTGCTGTAACCTCCGCATCCTGGGCTCAAGCAATTCTCCCACCTAAGCCTCCAAAGTAGATGGGACCACAGGTGCAAGCCACCCCACCGGGCTAATTTTTCTCTTTTTTTTTTTTTTTTTGTAGAAAGGGAGTCTTGCCCTCTTGCCTAGGCTGGTCTCAGAACACCTGAGCTCAAGAAATCCACCTGCCTCAGCCTCCCAGAGTTCTGGGATTACAAGTGTGAGCTGCTATGACTGACCAACTCTCATTATTTATTTGTTTAGAAAATACTTATTATTTTATAGGTGCCTGGCATTGCTAGGCACTAGGGATACAGTAGAATACAAGGGTAAGTATCAAATAATTACACAAATAAAAATTTAAACTAAATAGGTAATAAGTAAGTGCCGGGGTTTAAGTTGGGCAGAGTGGTGAAGGGAGTAAGAAAGTGATAGTGAAACCAAGCTTGATAGGAGGAATAAGCTAATTAGTGATTCTCAATCTTTTTAGTCATCTTCCTCCCCAGCTCTTTTAGATCCATGTTTTCCCCCATATTGCCCTCCAAAATTTTAATACCACATATACACTGTATATCTGTTTATGCACTGTATGAGTTAAAATTTTTTGCACCCAAGAGCCACGTTTTGGTCCTTTGGATGGATCAACACCACCTTAAGAATGTATGGGCTTGATATGAAAAGGACTAACAAATACTCCAGGACAAGGAGAACAGCACCTATGAAGACCCTGAGGCATATTTATTGGCGAGAAGATGGTGAAATTCAGTAACAAATTCAGTTTTAGACATACTGAATTTAAGGCACCTTTGAGATATCTCAGTGGCCACGTCAGTAGACAAGTGGAGATAAGGGACTGAGGCTCAGAAGTGAGCATAAACCTACAAGGGAGGTCAAGAAGGGTAAACCAGTCATGTTAAGAGAAGAGAGTCACTTAAGAGGAAAATATGGTTAACAGTGTCATGTGCTACTGAAAAGTCAGATGACGACTAAATATATCCAACAGACAGACTGAGCTGGAAATCACTGTATCCTCACCTGCTGACTGGGGTGAATGGAATAAATGTAACCCATGCAGACCCATCTGCTTGCCTCCAAAATCTATGCAGAATGAGAATCAGAAGAAAAGTTAGGTTGATCTTATAAAGCAAAAGTAAACACAATGAAAAATATTTTTTCCAAAAACAGTTGCCTGTACCTGGTTCTGACAGTAAAGCTGATGATGTAAGTAAAATGAAAAACCCTCGATCTTCTAAGCATTTGATGATTGCCTTAAATATAAAAGAAAAAATTCAAATGAAAGAATATGCTGCAATCCCTCTCTCCTCCCTCTACCATACTCATTAATGAATTCTGAACTCAAGAAAAGAAAAAATTCTGGAAATATTATGGGAATGAGGGGAATTCTGTCCCCAGTATCAGAAACTGCAAGTTCCTGAGCTGAAATAATGTTGGCCCTGTTGGGGCTATATAAAATAACCAGAACATGAAGGATTAGTGTTAGAATAGTGCTCAAGAACATGACAGATCAATCAGAAGAGCCTTATTTTTTTTTTTCCACTGAGACAGCTGACATTTCATGCCATTGCCTAAACAGCCAATATGTTACCATTATAAACTCAAGATGAATCAAACCTACATAAGTAGTATCTTAAGCTCATGTTCACATGAACAATACCCCCAAACCCTAAAACTAGAAAGACTGCAAGATACCATCCAATAAAAGACTTCTCTTGAGCTCAAGAAAAAAAGTCTTGAAATGTCAATGTTTTCAGTAACTGAGGCAGTTTTGTTCCCAGGCAGCAGCTGTCTAAAAGCTGTTGTTCTAAATCATAAATTTAATAATTTTTCTTTTCCACTGCTCACCATTTTGAAAATCTATATATACATAAAAGATAAAATCCAATAGTCATACGATTTTTCAATGAAAAAAAAAACCACCTAAACATACCATTTTACAGAACAAAACATTTTATTCAAAACTGATAGGTGATAAGGCTACACATAGGACAAATCAATATATTATTTAATCATAGTGAATATACAAAATAAGACTTCTTTTCTAATTATTACATTACAATTGAGTTACAAAACTAGTATCTCACAAGAAGAATCAGTATGTTGAGTTTCAACAAGATTCTATGAGAGCCCCTATGTGTTTTATGGTATGTGATGGTTTACATTATTTGTCTCCTCCATATTCTCCCAAGCTCCTTGACTTATGGGAACTATGATTTAAGAGTCTATTTCTTTTTTTGAGACAGAGTCTTACTCTGTCACCAGGCTGGAGTGCAGTAGTATGATCTCGACTCACTGCACTGCAATCTCCACCTCCCGGGTTTAAGTGATTCCTCTGCCTCAGCCTCCCGAGTAGCTGTGGGGTATATGTTCCAAGACCCCCAGTGGATGCCTGAAACTGTGGACAGTACTGAAGGTGTGCAACACCAGACCCGGCTAATTTTTTGTACTTTAGCAAAGACGGGGTTTCACCATGTTGGCTAGGATGGTCTCGATCTCCTGACCTCATGATCCGCCTGCCTTGGCCTCCCAAAGTGCTGGGATTACAGGTGTGAGCCAACACGCCTTTTTAAAGACAGGCTATCACTCTGTTACCCAGCCTGCAGCGCAGTGGAACAGTAATAGCTCACTCCATCCTTGCTCTCCCGGGCTCAAGCTATCCTCCCACTTCAGCCTTCTGAGTAGCCAGCACTGTAGGTGCTGGCCATTATCCCTGGCTAGTTAAAAAAAAAAACTTTTTTTTTTTCTTCTTTAAATTTTGGTAGAGACAAGGTCTGGCTATGTTTCTCAGGCTGGTCTCAAACTCTTGGCCTCAAGCAATCCTCCCACCTTGTCTCCCCAAAGTAATGGGATTATAGGTGTGATCCACCATGCCAGACTTTAGGGAGTATTTTGTATTCTCGCTTCTTGCCCCATCCTGCCCAGTGTGTGAATCATCCCTCCGTCCAGTGTATCCATGCTGTAGATGCTACCCACCCAGTAGGGCAGTAGTAGTACTTCATAATGCCTGCACCACCCACCTCGATCATCACAGGAGTACTCAAGTATAGTACAATAAAATATTTTGAGGTGGACAGACCACACTCATATCACTTTCATCATAGCATAGTGTTGTAATTATTCTATTTTATTATTGTTGTTAATCTCTTACTGTGCCTAATTTATAAATCAGGCTTTATCATAAGTGTGTATGTATAGAAAAAAAAAACAGTATACATAGGGTTCAGTACTATCCATAGTTTCAGGCATCCACTGGGGGTCTTGGAACATATACTCCACAGATACTGCATTACATTAATTATATACAAATAAATATTAAACGTGAAACTCCTTTCAGCAAATTTAAATCATTCTATCGAGGCACAACTAATACTTACATATCAATTTAAGAAAAATGCAATAATTATATTTTAAATTAGTGATTCTTACCAATTGCTTGTTTTTAATACATTCTGTTAGTTTATCTATATTTTCCCCTTGTCTGTTGGACAGTTCCACCTCATACAAATTGAAGCACAAATCTTGGAAATGGACTGTAAAGAAAACCAGAAAAACATCTCATTTTCAATATACTATTATGTACTTATCGTCAATTTGTTCATTTTATATGCTGTACAAATGAAAGAACAGAAAGACTACTCAAAAACCTTTATCATTTAATGTTCTTGGTTACAAAATTCCTTCATAAAAAGTTATCAAAATAATTATTTTAAAACAATGCTCTTATTTCTACTGACACTGCTATAGGATTAACAAGACAAATACATACTACATGAATAAACATCAGTGTTCCATGAATTGACCTAAAAGACCAAGAAATATCCTTCTCATGGTTTTTCTTTGAGTTTAAAAGTACATATATAAATAAAACCAACAAAATCTCTGTTCTCCTTGAGAGGAACAGTGTTTCCAAATGCTTTTAATATCTGTTTGCTTAACTGCATCAATATTTCTATGTTAAAGCTAGTCTTTGTCATCTTAGATGAAACTACCTTTCAGTTTCTAGTTGGCCTCCAAAGAACTCAAGAAAATAGTAACTCTACAACTTTCTCACGAAGACCCTTTTAAGAATCACTTATAATGAGACAGAAGTGTGTTTGTATAAATGTTTGGAAGAGAGCAGAAAATAACCAGAACAAAGCCCAGGATAAGTAGTGTGTTATTACATTTCAACAGACCTTTTTGCTCCAAGTAATTCTGTTTTCTAAAGGCAGCCTCAGGTAGTCTTTTTTTCAAGGAAGACACTTTCATTACATATTTAAAATCTAGTTCCTGTGGTCTAAAAAACAACACAACAATATCAAGCAGAATAATAAACAGTGGATCTAAACTTTCATTAAGTTTTGGTTTTCTAATATAAATGTAAACAAAAACATAACCACAAAAAGACCTTAAATTGATAAACTCCAGGTTAAATAACATATATACTTTTAAGTAGTACAGATTTTCAAATATATGACCCATAAACCATGGTCTGCAAATACGTTAACATTTTCTGAATACATGTTTTCAGTTAGGCAAAATATTCAGATATGTCAAAAGTTGATGTATACAGGAGTTAAGAATTTTTTTACAAATTATGCTATTTAAGAGTTATTGCATGACTACTTTTTCCCTTTTTTTTTGAGATAGAGTCTGGCTCTGTCACCCAGGCTGGAGTACAGTGGTGCAATCTCAGCTCACTGCAACCTCCGAGGTTCAAGCGATTACCCTGCCTCAGCCTCCCAAGTAGCTGGGATCATAGGCATGTGCCACCACGCCCAGCTAATTTTTGTATTTTTAGTAGAGACGGCTTTTCACCATATTGGCCAGGCTGGTCTCCAACTCCTGACTTCAGGCAATCTGCTCACCTCGGCCTCCAAAAGTGCTGGGATTATAGGCGTGAGACACTGGGCCCGGCCCTCTGTTTCCTTTTTAAAAACTCATTTTAAAATGCTTTCAAACTTATACAAAAGTTGCAAAAATAGTATGAAGAATTTTTTAATACCCTTCATCCAGATTTCCCAAATATTAACAGTATATCATGTTTGCTTTGTCATTCTCTCTATACATGTGCGGTATTTTTTACTGAACCTTTTGGGAGTAAGATGCAAACCTGATGCCTTTTCCATGACATACCTCTCTGTGTGATTCCTTTAAAAAGGAAATTTTCTTTCTTTTTTTTTCAAGATAAGGTTTCATTCTGTTGCCCAGGCTGGAGGGTAGTGGGGCGATCTCGGCTCATTGCAACCTCCACCTCCCAGGTTCAAGCAGTTCTCCTGCCTCAGCCTCACCAGTAGCTGGGATCACAGACACGTGCCACCACACCCAGCTAATTTTTTGTATTTTTAGTAGAGATGTGGTTTCACCATTTTGCCCAAGTTAGTATCAAACTCTTGGACTCAAGCAATCCTCCCACCTTGGCCTCCTAAAGTGCTAGGATTACCAGCACGAGCCACTGCACCCGGCCCTTAGGAAATTTTCTTATATAACCCCAAAGCAATATGCAAAATCAACACATTCACAATGTTATGATACTGTGACTTAACCTACATCAAATTAAAATGCCACCAACGCTGAAAGCGCTGACACACAATGGCACGCCACGGAACGCCATCTAGTCTGAATCCCAGCACTGGGGCTCTGTGCCAGCTTACTCCTCACTCCAGGGTCAGATGCCATGTGCTACAGGGACATGGGAGCTGCTGCTTGTGGGAATCTGGTGCCTGTCCCACTAGAGACAAGGGGTAGAGTTTCTCATTTGGATGAAAACACCTTCACCTGGTGGTGTACAACTGAAGCTACTATTTCTTTTTTGAAAAATGGCAAAAAAAAAAAAAAAAGTTTCTGGCGACCACAGAACTCAAGTATGTGTTTCTCCTCTTTTGGGTCCACTTTAAGTAGTTGAGATATTTTGGACCTGCAGATAACAGCAGTTACCCATCCTCACCAGGGAATGTTGCCATCAATTCCAGTTGAAAATAACAGAAAAGACTGAATTTTTTTATGCTTCACTTAGGTGTTCATTTGAGTAGACTAAAAATCCTGCCTTGCTTAGGTTCTAACACTGCCTCTCAGATTTCAGTTTTGGACATTGCACAACTAAGACCTTTTAAATGCATTTGCTAATTTGGAAGACACACAGTCTGCAGCAAGACATTCCTACACTGAAGAAATGAGAGAAAATTTTATGCTGCATCAAGTGGAGAGCAAGGCTCAACAGTGGTTGCGTTAGTTCCCTCAGAAGTGTTGAAAAAACTCTGAAAGGGAAGAAAATGTTTGCATCTTTGTTCTGGGTACCAGATGTCTGGGTTCTTTCTTCTGCATTAGATAAATGATCATGCTCAGTGTAACAAAAGGAATTAAAAATAAGTTTTTCCCACAATCCCCTTCTAGGGGAGAAACTCATTATGTCACTGAAATGTTGAGCTTACTTTTCTTTAATCTTGATATCAGCCTCTACATACCTTTTATTCTAAGCTACCGAGCTTCTTGATTGCATTTAGTTGACCACGAGTGACCCTAAGGCACTGGGGGACTGTCCACTGGAGTTGGAGTGAGCACGTGGTGCTGCCACAGGCATTGTTTTACATACTTTGTCTCCAGTATTCTGACACCAACTGTCAACTGTGGTACTTTCTTTGCCTAGGATATTAATTCATAATTGTTGCTTTTGTTGATGGTTGATACCCTTTCCACTGATTTAAACCTAACACGTTATTTCTATTCCACATACCCAGTAGGCGTAGATTCCAAAGCCACTGGACCACTTGAGTACGTAAGCATCACTGTTTAATGCAGTATGCATATTCAGATCTGTAAAGCTAACAGTGTGACTCGGAGTGCTTCCTGCAGATGATTCTGACTGTTGAGTATTTACATGGACCATGGTGATCTCCAAAAGAAAAATGCTTTTTACATTTATAGATTATTTCATTGAACTATATATGAAATGGGTATCAATAAATGTATTTACTCCAAAAAAAAAAAAATAAAGTAAAATAAAATGCTGCCAACTATCTAAGTTCCTTCACAGAAAAAGAAAACAATTTCCAATCCAAGATGCCACAATGCATTCAGTAATCACATCTCTTTAGTCTCATTTTATCTGGAACCGGTTTTTAGTCTTTCTTTACTTCAATGACTTGGATATTTTGAAAAATACAGACAATTTTGCAGAATGCTGCTTAATCAGGGTAAGTCTATCATTAACTTATTAACCACTTAGTTAAGATGGTATCTGCCAGTTTACTCCACTGGTAAGTCTGCATTTTTTCCTTTGTGATTAATAGGCAAGTAGTGGGGAAATGTTGCTAAGATATGCAAATATTATTCCTTTCAACTACTGTTTTTAGCATACACTGTTTGATTATTACGGTGTTGTCAAATGGTGATTTTCTAATAGTGAGGAAGAACTTTCCCTTCTCTCCTATTTACTTATTCATATAATTTTTATGTTGTGGGTTATTATACTCCTATCTCTTCTTTAAAAAGGCCAATGGAAAAAAAAATGTTAAATGAAAGTTGCCAGGAATTTCTCTATTTAAAAAGAAAGAAAGAAAGAAAAATGAATCCTTACAACACATCAGTTTGCACCTTTTATTTCAATTAAATTATGACTATTTCTTAATGGTTTTGGGTACAAAGTAAGAACAGGCTGAACAAAAAAGGTTTCTTAAGATGTTCTTCAGAGTTCCCAAGGAGAAAATATTCATTATGATAATTGCTTCCAATGTGAATACAGGTACCAGCTACTCTAGTTAATATTTTCCTAAGAGAATCATGTTAAAATTAGAAAATCAGATACTGCAAATGTTAATAAAAATAATACAATTAAGTGGCTATAATCCGCTATATTTGCTATCAGACAAATCTGACTTATTTCTTGGGGAAGGTCAAATTTCCAGTATCATATAGTTTAATATATCCCGAAAGGTCATTTTCCCATTAATAACTTAGAATTTAGGTCACCTATGTCATACCCTGTGTGCTATACATCTACCCAAATGTACCCTCATCTAAAATCAAGAACAGTTGCTTGTATTTTACACCAATGCCACCCACAAAGACCTTGAAATGGGTTGGGGGGGGAGCAGACCTAAAACTTGTACTACAAGCATTAGTAAAGGACGTAACATTGCATACTTACAGCTGTGTTGGAATCACTGCACCATAAGTGGACCGAAGAGCTATATCACATAGCATACGGTCTTGAATAATTAATTTCCCTTTCCATGGAGACATAAGAACTTAAGAAATGAAGGTGAGAAAGAAAATTGATTATTTATGATAAAACATTTACTCATGGAAAAAAAAACACCTAAAAGAATCAATGAATTATTTCTTACCATTTTCACTGCATTCAAGTCTAGTAGGAAAAAAAAAAGAACATTTTTATAAGAGCAAAAGAAACAAATTCAGTAAAACAAAGCATGCATAAAATTACTTACATGCTTTTATGAGCTGGTGGTGCCATAGTTTTAGGTTCCATATAGCGAAAAGCTACTATTATGTAAGGACAGATCTGTCTGGGTCGTTCAGTGACAGTGTTGCCTGAAAGTTCGTAAAAGTAGTACTGAAAGAAGAAAAATAAGTATTATCAGGGTAGCACTATGGAATTGCACATGTACCAAGTTTTTCTCAACCCCACCCAGCCCTGAAAGTTAACACATTAGACTTAGAAATATGTCTTGGGTGTTATTCGTTCACAGGTGACTATACCTGACTCAGTTCAAAGGCACGAAAATGACTGGTCTTGTTAGAAACCTTGTTAGTATTTTCAGCCACATGGCAATCATAGCCAGAAGATGGCTTAGTATAGTTAGTTGTATAATTCTCGGACACAAACTTGACTTTTCCCTAGAATGAAAATATTAAAACTAATCAGATGCCTTCAAATAGCAATAACCTTTACTCTAGGATTCATTTAGAAGTAGTCTAACAAGGATGTAGATATGTCCCCCCAACAGTAACTGTATTAAGAACTATACTTCTTAGAAAAACAATAATCTTAAGGCAAAAATCACTTTAATTATCCACGAACCTTTAAAAATGTATTTAAAAATTTTGGACATTTGGGCATCTAAGACAAATATTCATAATTTTTATCACATTATCAGAGAAATATATGAATCACTCTAAATTCAAGACAGCCATTTCCTTAAAAGAAAAACTGTATAAGGCCGAGTGATGTGGCTCATGCCTGTAATCCCAGCACTTTGGGAGGCCAAGGTGGGTGGATCACCTCAGGTCAGGAGTTCAAGACCAGCCAGACCAACATGGAGAAATCCCATCTCTATTTAAAAATAAAAAAAAAAAAAAAAGAAAAACTAGCCCACCATCTTTTATGTTATGAAAAGAAAAATAGTTTTGCTCTTCCTCAATAGTCATTGAATGGCTATTTGGTGACTGTAATATAAAAGATGACAAAATCTAAAATTTCAAAAGATGAGTTTCCAATCTGAAGTATGATGAGTTGTAAATTATAGACTGAGATACTTCTATTATGCCAGGGCCCAGTAAGTTAATAAGGAGCAGATATGTAGCAAAGTTCTTAGCAGGCAGCTGGCCCTGGTCACTTAATAGTCAGCAGTATTTTCCATTATGGATTTCTCTCCATCGAGAATTACATGTCTCTCAAAAAAGAAAAAAAAGGAAGCTAGTCTAGTTTACCATACGATAAAATAGCCAATGATTTTAAAAGCTGTTTTGAATAATACAATGTCATAAGAAAATGTTCACAAGATAATGTTATTAAGTTATAAAAGAATGAGCATATAAGTATATACAAACTCCTTTTAGGGGTTAAGAACTCAATATATAGGAAAAAGTTAAAATATACAATATGTACTCCAATAAATATGCACATAAGCATAAATATTATGATGAAACATTTATTCAAGAAAAAAAACTAAAATAATCAATGAATTATTTCTTACCATTTTTGCTGTGTTCAAAAGCGAAAATGTTTAAAGCAAAAGTGTTTTGTTGTTTAAGTCCTGCCTCTTCATTTACAGAACCACTAAAGGCCAAACCACCAGTAAGCCAAAAAATACAAACAGTACTTACAGGTAACCTATCACCTCTACCATCTCCTCATCAAACATTTTACGGTTCTCGGTGTGGTTCGATGTGAAATAAAATGAAGATAGAGAGGACAGAGGCTAAAACAGCAATCTCCAGCCAGTGGCAAGAAACCAAGGCTGGGGCATAATCTAATATAAGTAAAAACCGAAATGCTTATTATCTGCACTGGTAGCCATACTTTCCGCAGCACTCCTCACAGAGCACAAGAAGATTAAGGGAGGAAAACCAGTAATTGTACTTCAAAGCAATGTTCCTCTCCCTCCAGGTTACTGAGAACAAACTTTACAATATTAAGAGTTCACACTCTTCTTTTTTTTTTTTTCTAAATTAAAGGTTAGTGCTAGTCTGATAACCAAAGAATTTAAGATAGTAAGAAAGCTAAAACAAAAACAATAAAATGAGACCACAGAAATGTCATCGGAAGCCCAATCACATAAAAAAATCAGTTTCCCTTCTGTTTGGGTGAAAATTCTAATAGTATGATTCACAGTACCATTTAGGGCATATAAGGATTTGTGACATCATCAGTTCTAGGTGCCACATGAAGCTGTGAATCTGGATGTCAATGGAGAAAGAAAATAAAAATTATATTGACCATTTAAATTAGTCAATGAATGCTGTGTTTTAAATTTATCTTTTTTATTGTAATCACGTCATGTTATAAGCAGCTACTTGTTTTCCGTTATTTCACGTTTAAAAAGTAGCTCTGATGGGTGAGAGTAAGAATTTTCTCTGCAAACCCTTTCACTATTTTTGAAGTTAAAAAAAAAAGTTTACAATCTAGTAAATGAGTAAAAAAGTTTTCTTTTTAAGAAAAGGAAAAATAGTTTTGTTTTCCTCAATTTGGATAGTTAACTTTGGTGAGGACTATGTTCAGCTAACATCTATAGAGAATATTAAAGGAAGATAGCCTTAAACTTTAAAAAGAAATCACATAACAGCACATTTAGACTTTACCTTAATTAGATTAAAAATTAAAATATAACCAGATTTCCCATGATACCATGGTCTTGGATGAAGATAGTCGGAGTATCTGGAAACGTATACACCTGTAAAAGTATAAAATATAGATTAAGCAGTAGATTGCTCCTCAGAGAGGAGAAAGTAGAAGCAAAAAGACCAATCAGAAAGCCACTGTGATAGCTGAGACCAGAGAGGAAGATTCCAACAAGGCAGCAGCAGTGAAAAATGAGGAGGAAAGGACAGGCTTCAGGGATACTCCTCAAGTGAGGCACCTCTTTTGAAATGTAAGAGACAATGAGTGAGAAAACTGATAGAGTGGACAAGAGCAATGATTCTGTGGTAAGAAGCTTGGGTCCCAGGTAGGAGTAAGTCACTCAGGTGGGGAGGGTGGGCCTGGGTCACAGACACAAACACCACAGGGTGCTCATGAAGATTTAAAAGATCAGTAAGCTTTAAAAACTATTATTCATTGAAAGTATTAGTATTATTATACACAAAACTATCTAGTTCTAGTCAAGCCAAAAACTATCAAATACATATAAGTAGTAATGTTAATATTACTATCAACCCCAGCATATGTATTTTTGAAGAATGTGTATTTGTCAGGAACAATCCAGTTTCTACTTCCATTACTCTACTGAAGCCGGCTTCTCAAACATCAGCAATGAAATCATAAGATTAAAGGAATGTGGAAAAATGTCCTTTTTTTGAAATGTAAGCTGCCGTGGTTATTTGTAATTACTTTCCAATTCTCCAGAAAACAATTTAAACAAATGAAGTAAATAATGCAATGTGTATGTGTGAACATATATACATACACATACACACACTCTGTATGTGTATATAGTGTATACATATCCTCTGTATGTATACAGTATCTATACATAGAGAGCACATACCTACAGTGTATGTATATATAACATATATCTGTATGTGTATATATAATATACATTCTGTATGTATGTATATATACACACATATTCTGTCTCTAAAAATATGTATATTAGAGACAGAGTGTCTGTCACTCTCTCGCCTAGGCTGGAGTGCAGTGGCGTGATCTTGGCTTGCTGCAACCTCTGCCTCCCAGGTTCAAGCAATTCTCATGTCTTGGCCACCTGAGTAGCTGGGACTACAGGTGCACGCCACCATGCCTGGCTAATTTTTGCATTTTTAGTAGAGACAAGGTTTAACCATGTTGTCCAGGCTGGTCTCGAACTCCAGGCCTCAAGGGATCCACCCACCATGGCTTACGAAAGAGCTAGGATTAGGCGTGAGCCACTGCACCCAGTGAATAATGCATATTATCTGTTAAACTTAGGTGATAGGTACATTATACTATGCTCTTTACTTTTTACTGTCCCTTAGAAGATGAGTTGAATATAAATCTTAATTTTGTTTTATAGAGTTATCATATGACCCAGTGGTTTCACTCGTCATTATATATCAGACAAATGAAAACATTATGTCCACCCAAAAACTTGTACATGCATGTTCACAGGACCATTATTCATAGTAGCCCAAAAGTAGAAACAACCCTTATGTTCGTGAATTGATGAATGGATAAGAAAATGTGGTATGGCCACGTAACAGAATACAATCATGTACCACATAACATTCTGATCAACAACAGACTGCATAAAGGACAGTGGTCCCTTAAGTTTGTAATACCATATGTTTAGCGTACTTTTTCTGTTTGATACAGAAACACGTACCATTGTTTTATAACTGCCTTATTCAGTACAGTAACATGCTGTACGGGTTTGTAACCTGGGAGCAACAGGCTATACCACATAGCCTAGGTGTGTAGTAAGCTATGCCATTTAGGTGTGTCTAAGTACACTCTGTGATGGTCACTTGAGTAAAAAAGTGCCTAATAATGCATTTCTTGGAATGTATCCCCATTGTTAAGTGCTGCAGGACTGTATTATCCAATTATAAAAAGGAATGAAGTACTACTGGTTCACGCTACAATATGCCTTTAAAACATGCTAAAAGAAGTTACTTAAAAAAGACTGTATATGATATGATTCCGTTTATATGAAGAGTCCAGGATAGGCAAATCTATAAAAGCAGAAAGTAGACTGGTGGTTGCCTTGAGTGGAGATGGTAGAGAATGGGGAGTCATTGCTAATGGCCATGAGATTTCTTTTTGAGGTGATAAAAATGGTCTAAAATTGACTGTTACGATGGTTACCCAACTACGGGAATACGCTAAAAAATACTGTACACTTTAAATGGGTGAATTCTATGACTGAATTATATCTCAATAAAGCAGTTTAAAAATATGAAAGGTCAGCAAGAATCTACAGTCATGAAGCCCAGCAATCTTTCTCAGTTCTGATTTCTACATTCTACGTAGCACCTGACGTTGCTAAATACCCCTCTTCATGAGATCTTTCTGCTTTCTGTGAAGCTGTTTCCTGAGTCTCCATGACTGCTCTTGACACTTCCTCATTCTATCTTTGCTGTACCTCCCCATACCCTCCCTGGTACCATTAATGACCCAAAAGTTCTGTTTTCGCCATCATCTCTTTCCATGCCATCCCACTAACAATGTCTTAGCTTCAATTCACACCCCACTTCCACAACCTCAGCCCCAAATCTAGTTCCAATCCCTTTTCCAACTATTTTTATGACCTACAGGCTATCTTTCAGAAACACTTATAAAAATCTCACTATTTCTCAAATTCAACTCAAAGTTGTACATTCCATTTACTGAGAACTTACTAGGTGCAAACCTGGGCTAAACACTCGACAGCGTTATTTAATCCCCACAACAATCTATAAAGTAGTTGAATCTGTTTTACAGATGAAGAAACTGTATCTTAAAATCAATGAGTGCTAATTCAGTCTCTTGACAATTACATTTTTCTTTTTAACTCATTGGTTTCTCTACCAATCTGCTTCTCTTCTTCTGTACCACTTTTCTATTAATAACTATCGCTACAGTGTAAGTTTAAAAGCTTATATTGATTACTTCCTCTCTTATCCCTCACATTCCATAGGTGCCATGTTTGGTCAGTTCTATCTATTCTCTATTCTTACTGCCATTGTGTGATACTTCAGAAGAGATTCTTAAGACAATACCAATCTCTCTCTCTCTCTTTCTTTTTTTTTGAGTCGGAGTTTCGCTCTTCTTACCCAGGCTGGAGTGCAATGGCGCAATCTCGGCTCACCGCAACCTCCGCCTCCCGGGTTCAGGCAATTCTCCTGCCTCAGCCTCCCAAGTAGCTGGGATTACAGGCACGCGCCACCGTGCCCGGCTAATTTTTTGTATTTTTAGTAGAGACGGGGTTTCACCACGTTGACCAGGATGGTCTCGATCTCTTGACCTCGTGATCCACCCGCCTCGGCCTCCCAAAGTGCTGGGATTACAGGCTTGAGCCACCGTGCCTGGCCAATACCAATCTCTTGACACTGAAAAATACTGTTACGTTTTAGACTCAAATCTCAGTTATATGTTTAAAGTTCGAACTCTAAACATTATGAACTGTTTGACATTAATGAAACTGGCTTTGATATACGTATCTTATAAAACTAACTAAACCTCACTTTATCTTGTAAAATAAGTTTTTTTTTAAAGATTCTTTTTTCTTTACAGACTTACCTTTGGCTGGATCACCCAGAGTGGTAACAGCACTGCTGCCAACACGGAGTCCACGCTGACATACCAATTTTGCCTTTAAATAAGATATTACTTTGCTTCAGTCTTTGAAGAGGCAATGAAATAATGCTATAATCTGTAAGGTTTTTAAAAATTTTTATTTTTTATAATACAAAAGACAGGGTCTCACTATGTTGCCCAGGCTGATCTCAAACTCCTGGGCTCAAGTGATCCTCCCACCTTAGCCTCCCAAAATGCTGGGATTGCAAGGCATAAGCCACAAATGCACCTGGCCTAATTTATAGGCTTTAAAATAAATAATCTGCTCACTATAGGTATTTATGGCACAATGAAATCTGCAAAACAATCTGTATTGTGATTAATGGCCCAAATTTTTCATAGAATTTTACCATTTCTATTAACAAAAATTTGCACAAAGAAAGCTGCAAAGCAATCTGTATTTTGATTAATGGCCCAAATTTTTCATAGAATTTTTACCATTTCTATTAACAAAAATGTCAGCAAAACCATATTAAGCAGGGTAACAGATAAGTCCATTCGAAGACTTATTTTCTGACTATAGCTTCAGAACCATGAAATTTCAAAATGTCTGACTGCCAGATGTCATTTTTAGTAAGAACCTGGAACATCTTATTTGAATTTAGATGATTAAGTTAAAAAGAGATTAAACTCTTCTAGTATTACTATATAGTCCTTATTTTATGTTAGTGCTAACTATCTGCTACATAAATCTGCCCTTTCTTTATAAACCATTAACCTAATTGAAGCATTGACTTTGAATTATTTTAAATCTCTGGTATTGTTTAAAATGTAAGGAGGCCATACATATCTTTGGAGACATACCCTACATGCAGTCGTTTCTTTCTCCCATAATTTAGGTACAGGTAACAATACAGATGTTCAGTCTTTAAATATTGAATGAAACAATTTGTTAGCCAGAATGCCAAAGTTTATTAAGTTACATGGTTTATCTCCCAAATCATGTAATTTAAACCAGAAAAATCTTCACAGGAAACAAAATATCTGTGTAAAAAGATGATCCAGAATGGAAAAATATCCATTCACTCTATTAAAGGGCATTATTGACACTAAAGAAACTTGTATTAATCCAAAGTTCACCCTAAGCTTACAAATGTTTTTAAGATAAAACTAAAAAGAAACCATCAAAAGTTATAGAAATCAAATCTCCATCATTGGCTCTTACTGTTGTCAATTACATGCCACCAAACTAAGTATCAAAAACATTGATGAATTGGTAATCTTACAACTCTTACAGAACTGAAGTACTACAATATTTAAGACTAATGATACCATTAATTTTCTACAACCTAATTCCCTCACCTGCTTTTCAGTATCAAACAGAAGAAACCCGTAAGTATCTTGAAGTTCTTCCTGAGTATAATTACTTGCTTTTTTTTGTTGGTAAAAAGTTTTGTACTGTGTAAAGAGAGAATAACCAAATGCTATAAGCATGCCATTTTGTCTTGCAAATTAAGTTTTAAAAATGTATAATTTAAATTTCTCCTGCTATAAGACTAAATGTAAATGCATTATTTTTCTATTCCCTAAAATAATTACATTCCAAGTTACTATTTCCAAGCATCTTCCACTTCGTCTGAAAAAGGACAGCTAAAAACTACTAGGCATATATACCAAGAATGATGGGTTTACCTCTCTTAAAACTAATACCAAACCATCACAGTGTGTACCAAGTACCTCACCTCATTTAAGAAAATCTCATTTTTCACCAAAGTCACTTGACTGTACTGAAATCCATGCTCAGATGAAGAGTCCAAGAAAGAAGTATGAAGGAGTGAAACTGCCCTCTGGAAGAGAGAGTCTGAACTCAAGGACACTGTCTCAAAAACTGTAAAACACAAACAAAAATAACGCAGCTATTTAAGATACCAAAGGATGGGGTTAAGGGGGACACAATGAATATCACTCAAAACGTCACCTATTCTTTTCCTATATAACTAATAAATATTTGTACGGTCTTAACAAAATTTAAGAGACCTCTGATGTGAAAAAAATAACCTAAATAAATTACAACTGAGGGTGAATTACTTTTAACACAGGAGCTAAAATATGCCCTGCCAGACCCTGTATGCCTTTTGGTTGAAAGCTGTGTCCTATAAATGAAGTTGGTCAAAAGCAGATGCAACTGTAGTGTCAAAGTGGTGGTCAGCAACTGCTTAGACTTTTACAGCAATCTCTCATTCTTTAGCTTTTTCATCCTTTAATGTTTCTATTCTTCGGTTTTAAAAAAAATCTACGCCACGTTTTGTAAACTTAACCTTCCATCTTCTTGTTAAATACCTAAGTCAGCTAGGTTCCTTTTAAGGGTCTCACTATTGTCCACTCACCAAACACAATAGAAATCATTGTATCTCTAGGGATTCCTCACCAGCCAAGAAGAGTCTATTGAGTTTTACTTCCTATGGGTTGCATATTTTTTTTTCATTTGATACAACAGAGCTGTATTTACATTTGTTTGAAGGTGATTTTTTCAAACCATACCCACGTGAGATAGCTTTCAGAGACTGTGATATGCCCTTCCCATGAGAGGCATGTTTCCTTATTGAGAATCACTGACTGGATCCAGTAATTATGCTGACTCTTTGTGCTTTTTGATTTTACAAATCTCTACTTCAGCAAGAACTGAGCCTAATGCCCTACAAACACTCATAGCATCTATCCATTTTAACTCTTTATTTTCCTATTTGCATTCTTTCTATTTTCTTTATTAACGTTGGGGTGTTTTACAAACCTAGTATTTATAAATAATGAGAAGAGATTGACTTATATAGCACTGGAATTTTTGGTCATACAGTATAAATGTTATGAAGTATAGTAATATGGCTTCCTACTTTTAGCAAAACTGCCAAATAAATGTATGAAAGTTCAAAAATTAAAGAGAAAAAAAATCTCAATTAAAATTAACTTACAAGTAACAGATACACAAAAACTAGACTATCTCAGAAATGAAAGCAAACATTATAGTAAGCTAAATTTGGACTCAACTGCCCTAATATTTTAATTATCAAGGTATTTAAAATGTATTTTAATAAACTTCCAAGTATCAAAATGAAAGACTGTAAATAGAAGAATGAAATGTTTAAGAATATTCTGAAGTTGATATACGTGACTTAGGTATTCATTCTAAGTTTTACTTTTACTTTTGCTCAGTCTCACTTTCTCCTTCACTATCAGCATACCGGTGGTGTGAAAAATAGGGATATTCTGACTAGATTCAAATAGCAAAATATTGGTGATAATTGTTAAAATTAAAGCTTTGTTAGCTGTACTACTCAAAACAAACTGGGAAGCCTTTGCATTTTCAAATTCATTTTACAAATAGTCTGTACTGCTAGCATAAACAGAAATCAAGAATCCTTTAGAAACAGTAATTTTGGAAACTTTCTATTTGATGTCTAAAAAAAGATATTTTCAAAATTGAATTATGTATAGACCAAGGTCCAGTATTTGAGAAACATATTGTTTACACTCAAAGAAATGTTCTTAAAACTAACTTTGGAAATGAAGACGATGATTATCAACTTCTCCAAATTCGAAATTAACAGGTAGGCACAGATTTTAAGTTATATACATGCTCACTTTTGAGCATCATAATGCACAATAATGAACTAAAAGCTGGAGCAATGATGCAATGAAAAACACTAATATAGGTCCTAATACATGGTCAGAGAGCACTTCATTAACACCAATGTGGGGAACGCTACTCCCTATAAAACTGTAACTAAAGCCAATGATTTAAAACAGAGAAGGAACAAGTCGTAGATTATTTTTTTGGTTATATATTTTTATTTCTAGAACTATTTATAGTTAAAAATGCTTCCCCTTTAGGCCAGTGTTCTCCAGATAGCAGTATATGCATAAAAGCAGTGATTTTCTGGTTAGCAGAGGTATGTCAAAAGCAAAGTTGTTGGAAAATCACAGCTAATCTTAAATCTTTCGTGGCTTCAAATAATGACATCAATTACACTCTCAAGAAAGCACAAGTTTCCCGGTCAGTAAACGAGGAGATAGATCAGAATTTCATCTAGAAATCTGACGCTCTCCTTTCTTTACAAAATACACTTTCATTTGAGAGTCCAATTAGTGCACCAAACAATACAAACACATCATGAATGAAAGGTCTCATTTTTGCTAAGAAATGCTCAAGCTTTATTTAAACATTAAGAATTATCAGACTATTGGCCAGGCTTGGTGGCTCACGTCTGTAGCATTTTGGGAGGCTGAGGCGGGCGGATCACGAGGTCAAAAGTTCAAGACCATTCTGGCCAACATGGTGAAACCCTGTCTCTACTAAAAATATAAAAATTAGCTGGGTGTTGGTGGCATGCGCCTGTTATCTCAGCTACTCGGGAGGTTGATGCAGGAGAATCGCAAATCACTTAAACCCGGGAGGCAGAGATTGTGGTGAGCCGAGATCTCGCCACTGCACTCCAGCCTGGGCAAAAAGAGTGAAACCCTGTCTCAAAACAAACAAACAAAAGAGATGATCAGACTATTAAAATGAAGAGGGAGCTATACTATGAAAGAACTTAAAAATCTAAAAAGGTAACTTGAAAAGTGCTTGCCTGTGAAGTACTGTGTATATCCATCCCTTAGGGCTTAAGTGATCAACAAAGAGCATGTGGAGAAAGGTTAAATTCAATCACAACAGCTCTGAAAATTGAGTTTTCCTGTAGTATCTGGCTTTTGGTATATTCCTCTACTTGTGAGTTTAGTCTTAAATGTTAAGTCAAGCTTAATACAGGTTGGCTTCTAGTCAAAGTAACTGCAATAACTTTCATCCCTTCTCAAAATCCCTTAGAGATACTGAGCAAGACTAGTTTTACACACTTGTCTCTCTTTAGAACTCCTAATAGAGATGAGAAAATTACAAACCAACTTCTAATGCCAGATCACAGTACCTGCTTTCCATTTTAGAAACATCTGGTCTGAAAGTAGATGATGAGATAAATTAATGTCAACATCTTAGGTGTTGCAGAAATTCTAAAAAAACTAGCCACTTGTACATCTTCCAAAGATTTTCATGATTACATCTTCCTATAGAAGGATTGTAACCCTTCATTAATACTCAAGATGCCTACACATCCTTCATTTAGCTGAAGTAAGCCATTTGATAGTTGTTGAAGGAACAGTCTGTTACTTAATCCTAAAATGTATTACCTTTACTTTGAAGATAATAAAGGATATCTGGGTTTAGATAAATGTAACTTCTTAGAGCACAATTTGGTAGGACCTAAATAAAATCTTAAATGTACATACTCATTAACCATTTCATTTCTAGAAATCTATTCCTGAGAAATACTAACACACACACACATGTTCCATGTGCATGAGCATCTTTAATAGTGAAAATACTGGCAATAACCTTAATTGCCATCAATAGGGAATAACTTGCAACTATTAAATAATAAGGTAAATCTGTACATATCGGCATATAAAGATACTTATTACATGCTACATTACGTGATGTCACTTGGGTGAAAAATACATAATTTGTTTGGAAGTGTACAGAAAAAGATCTAGAAAGGTGAAAAGCCAAACTATTAATAATGGCTAAACCAACGGCTACTTAAATTGGAAAGTGGATAAAAGGGGAACTTATATTTTTTACCTTATACATATAGGTTCATCTTACAAGCATGTATTACTTCTACCGTTTCAAATATTTCAACTCAAAAACCAAATAGAAATGCATCCATTTAAAAGATACAAACAGAGGAACATGTTTTATGTTGCAAATTGAAAAGTTAATCACCTATTACTTTTGGCCTAATGATTATTTTAAAACATTATAGGTACCAGAAATCATAATTTTGTTTTATTTAATCTAAGATCAAACTAAGAACATCTTAACCACTCTATTCTTGATTCATTAGTTCTGACTTACAGCACTTAGTTTAATACCCACTGTTTTCTGCCAGGGATTCTGTCTCAATCTTCTCTAAGAGAGGAGGTAGCTGGGAGGGTGGTCTTAATTCATTTTCACCAAGTATACCCTCAGAATTCTTGACATAGTCCTGTTCTCTGTTAACGTCATAAGTGCTAAAATGAAGAAAGAAAAAAATCATAAAATGAATAATTCTATTTATAGCATATTTACTATAGAAACAAATGTTCACCAAGTATCTAATTTGCATTAGGAATGATTATGTAATGTTTATTTGCCTCCTTTGACAAGCATTCTCAGCTAAGGACTAAATTTGCTCTATAAGCAGTAACACATAATCTGAAATGTTTTTCCTCCAAACGTCTTTCACTTCTGAAGAAAATCTTGTATACAGAAATACATTATGCTTAATCACTTTCACTTACTGAAAAAAGTATCTTTCACAGAACCACATCTTTATCCCACTGATTGAAAATAACAAAATCAAGCAGAACGCAATTTTAAAAAATCTTCTCCCCCAAATTAATAGTATATAAATTCATTAAACAAAAGTATCAGTAGTGACTATTACACATCTAATACCATGCTATACCTTGGATTTATCAAGACAAATGAGAAACACTATTACAGAGAAACAGGCTTTACATTAAAAGAGTTCAGATTAGGTGGGCATGGTGTCTCATGCCTGTAATCCCAGCAATCTGGAAAGCCAAAGCAGGCAGACTGAGCTCAGGAGTTTGAGACCAGCTTGGGCAACAAAGTGAGAACCAATCTCTATAAAAAATACAAAAATTAGTCAAGCACAGTGGAGTGCACCTGCAGCCCCAGCTACTCGGGAGGCTGAGGTGGGAAGATGGCTTGAGTGTGGGGGGAGGAGGTTGCAGTAAGCTGAGATTGCGCCCGTGCACTTCAGCCTGGATGACAGAGCCAGATCATGTCAGAAAGTAAAAAGAGAGGAAAAGAACGGAGAAATGGGGAGAAATGAAGAGAGAAAGAGAGGAAGGGAGTGAGGGAGGGAAAGAGGGAAGAAGGAATTCAGGGAGGGAGGAAGAGACAGAAAGAGAGAAAGAGAAAGGGGAAAAAGAGAGAAAGAGGAAGGAAGGAAGGGAGGGAGGGAAAGAGAAAGGAAGGAGGGAAAGAGCAAGCTCAGACTAGACAAGAAAGAAAAATCTGCAAAGAAATCAGAACTATAAATGTGTAGGAGTATCTAGAACATGATATAGTAGATATATAGTGATACAACTAATTTTATGGAGCTGGAGATATATCAAGAAAGATTTTATAGAAGCATAGATACTTGAAATCTGAGAAGATACTCAAATGAGGAAGCCAAAAAAGGAAACTAGTGTGTGTACGTTTTCTAGATAGTAGAAATAGTGTGAGCAAATGAACAGAGTAATAAACATAATACGTTAAAGGAACTGCAAATAGTTTAACATGACTGATTACGGGAAGAAGAGGGGAGAAGAATAAGAACAAATAAAAAGATAAAAAAGTGGTAAAGTTTTTCGTTTTTATCATGAGTCTGTGTCATTATTATTGGGGATTTCAATATGCTTCACAGAAAATAGCATGTATAGTTTTACAGCACATTTTTTTCACCCAAAAGCAACTGGAGGTAAATTGTGTGGATACAGTCAAGATTACCTAGGAAAAGTAACTATATTGATAATAATTCATGAAGGAGGTTGTCTATGTAGGAAAAAATTGGGAATTGGGAGACCAGGACTCCGGTGCAGGTTCTACCACTAACATGTTTTGAGACAGTGGTTGAAGATAGAGTGGACTGACTTCCCAACAATCACATCCCTTGTACTTCAGTTCTGCAAAACCACAATTTTGTTCAGGTATCAGGAGATCCGATGGTTCAGAAAAAGTTTGGGTATGTGTGAGAGAGAGAAAATGAGTGAGTGAGGGAGAGTGAGTGTGTGTGTGGGAGAGAATCTCAATTACTCTAGTATCATTACGGCAATTATACTACTCCCTTTGAATAGTGATTGTTTTAGGAATAAACATGTGACTCAGTTCCCGCCAATGAGAGATAAATAAATGGAAGTCTAAAGAGAGTTCTGGGAAAGCTTTCTTAGAAAAGGACTCCATCTTCTAGCCTATGATCTTGTCTGAAGATGTGTTGCCTGGATCTCCTTGCAACTAACATGGGATTGGTCAGCCAACATGGGATGGAACAGAACAGAAAGAACCTAGATCCTTGACCTGTTGAAATAAACTAACCTGGGGGCTGCCTTATCTTTGGACTTTTTAATATATGAAATAATATATATTCCTTATTGTTTAAACTTTTATTGGAAGCTGAAAACATACTAACTGATGGATTTTGTTAAATGTATACTCTCAAAGGCCTCATTTAGTTATAATTACCTCTCTAAAGCTCTTTCAGTTGTGACTCTACAGGAGCTTTACTGAAGGTTTGCTGCACATGAGGCATGGTGCAGTGGCATCAGATAAGTTAGCAAATTCCTTTTTCTTTGTTGCCATGGAGACATTATCCTAGTAAGTATATATTAGCAAGGAAGCTATTGTTATTAATGATAACAATGGCTAACATTTGTTGGGTGCTTACTTTTATTTTTCCCGAGACAGAATCTCATTCTGTATCCCAGGCTGGAGTGCAGTGACTCGATCCTGGTTCACTGCAACCTCCACCTCCCCGGTTCAAGCGATTCTTCTGCCTCGGTCTCCTGAGTAGCTGGGATTACATGGCTAAGTTTTGTATTTTTAGTAGAGATGGAGTTTCACATGTTGGCCAGGTTGGTCTCAAACTCCTGGCCTCAAGTGATCTGCCTGCCTCCGCCTCTGCCTCCCAAAGTGCTGGAATTACAGGCATGAGCCACTATGCTAGGCCTAGGTTTTACTACTTAACTGTATTTATTAATCATTGCTGAGCCATATTGGATAGTCAAGTTCCTTTCTTACACCATGTTTTGTTTTCTGATTTAAAATAGTCTCTGCTTAAATTTCAGTTACCAATCATCATTTCAGCTTGAAATTCTAGACAACTAACAATTTTCTCTGGATAAAGATAGATCAAAGATTTTGTTTGTTTTGAGCAGTTTCCGTTTTTTGGAAGCATCCTTTCTGGAGAACTCTGTCTTCCGGCTTGAATCTGGGCTTGTGCCCTTTGATATTACTGCCTGGTTTTCTAACTTCGCTAGGAGATGTTAAGATACAAAATAGATCTACAGATTCAGCACAATCTCAGTATGCAGGAGCTGATGATCTGATTCTAAAATTTATATAAGAAGCATTGAGAGTAGCCAAAACAATTTTGAAAAAGTAGAACAAAGTTGAAGGACTCACTACCTGATTTTAAGAATTACTACAAAGCTAAAGTACTCAAGACAATGTGGTACTGATACTTAAAAAATGCATAACAGATTTTCAGCAACACTGCCAATATAACTGCATGGAGAAAGAGTATCTTTACAATAAATGGTGCTATGGAACAACTAAGATGGGGGGAAAAAACATGACCCTCCAACCTCTATACCTTAAACCATAAAATTTAACTCAAAATGAATCATAGACCTAAACATAAAAACTAAAACTGGCTAAAATTATAAAATTTTAAAAAATCATAGGAAAAAATTTTCTTGACTATGGGGTACATAGTGTTTTCATAGGGCACAAAATTAATGACTTAGAGAAATGTATACATCAAACTTTCTGAAAATTAAAACCATCTGATCTTCCAAAGGTATCATTATTAAGAAATGGGAAATATTTGCAGAGGACTTGTACCTAGAATACATAAAATACTCACATTTTACAAAAGAAAGCATATAAAAAAAGGAAACATGGGAAATGGGTCAACATTATTAGTTATCAGGGAAGTGCTAATTAAAACCACAATAAAATACTACTGCTCCAGTAGAATGGCTAAAAAGACTGAAAAGACTAAGTGTTGGCAAGGATCAGGAACAACTGGAACACTCCTAGTAGAAACACAAAGCCAAATGAAAAATTATATAGTCAACTAAAAAAATAACGTCAGCTTCTTATGAACACAAACTTACCATATGAACCAACAATTCTCTACCTAGATATTTACCTAAGAGAATGAAACACATCCACAAAAACACCTGCACATGAATATCAGGGCAGCTTTTTCACAGTAGCCTAAAATTGGAAACAGCTCCAATATTCATCAATAGGCGAATAAACCAACTTGTATATTCATGCATAATAATGCTCAGCAATAAAAAAATGAAAAACAGACTTTTGGGGTCGAGTGCAAGGCGGTGTGATTGTGTGTATGAGTATGTCATGTGCTACTATTCAGGGAAGAACTGGGCTAGGAGCATATCTTTGAGGGCGGCTCGAACGCTGCAGCCAGGTTCCCGGGAGTCCAGCCCTGGCCTATGCTCCACTTTGTCCCTGAGCGTTTAAACGTTACTTCCTGAATCTCAGACCCACAGTTCCTTGCAGGTTTCGTCGTGAGCCGGCTGCAAATTTTGAACCTAAGTAAACCTCAATCCGGAGGGCCTAGTGGTAAGGTGGGCACTGTGTCTATCTGAAGTGCTCAGCAATAAAGCAAAGGCAGTGAGTTGATTAAAAAAAAAAAAAAGAAAGAAAGAAAGAATAATATACATGCATGCATCTCAAAACATTAAACTGGGCAAAAGTCATCAGACACAAAAGAGTACATACTGTAGCACATGAGCGAAGCGGTGGGGAGCAGGCACAGGACTGGGATGCTGTGGCCCCCAAGAGGCCCTGAGTTGGGGCAGGAAACAAGATCGGAGGCTGTAGGCTTATTGTGGTGCTGGAAGGGGCCAGTCTGGAGACAGTCAAGGTAGGGAAGACACGTGAGCTACTCAACTGTGACAAGCACAAGTCTACATTGCTGAAGAATGGACGGGACCCCGGGGAAGGGCGGCCAGACATAGCCCACCAGTTTACTGATGCTGATGGAAAGTCCCCTGAACCGAGCTGGCTTGCTGCAAGTTTATATCCACAAACAGAAGAATGTTCTGATTGAAGTGAACCCCCAGACCCGAATCCCCAGAACCTTTGACCGCTTTTGTGGCCTCGTGGGTAAATAAGAATCCAGTATCAGATAGATCACTTTCCAGTTGGATGTCTGAAAGTTGGCACTTCTTTTTCCATCCCGGTTGTCAGTGATCTGTGAGCTAGTGCCCAGTGTTAGCTAGTACCCAGCAGTGATCCTACTGTTTCTGTGGTGGGGGCCTTTGCCCATGGTAAGGTCAGTGTGGAGTATACAAAGATGGTGTCTATCAGCAACTATCCTCTTTCTGCTGCCCTCATCTGTGTAAAACTTACCACAGCCTTTGAGGAAGTACGGGGGGTCATTTGACAGTAGTAGAACCTGTTCTGAAACCAGAAACTATTGATGTTACATCCTTTGACCCTGGTCTGAGCTGACTGCTAGAAGATAATCTTTCTGCACTGAGACTGCGGAGTTTGGGGAGCCAAGGCTGTACATTTGCTATTTGTTTATCCTATGAATACTGCTCGTGCGAAAAAAAAAAAAAGAGTACATACTCTAGAATTCTATACATATGTAGTCCAAGAAGCAGGAAAATTAATTTATAGTGATAAAAAGCCTTTTGCTGATTGCCTACAGCAGGGTGCAAGAATAGGAAAATTGACTGCAAGTAGGGTAAGCACAAGGGAACTTTCTCGGGTGATAGACACACACTATATTTTTATTGGTGTAGTCGTCATATGGTACATATATTTACCAAAATTCACTGAACTGTATACTGAAATTGTGTTCATTTTATTGTATGAAAATTAGACCTCAATAAAATTGAGCTGATAGCCCCCAAACAAAACCTACTGGTTATGAATTTGGCCATAAAGGAAATGCCAAGAGTACTAACAAACAATTGATCTCCGAATAAACAATTGATCTGTGATCAAAATCAAGTAAAATAACAATGTAACCATAAAAAGTTAATCTCAAAAGCTCCATGTTTGGAAATTTAAAAAATCCTACTTAAAAATGATTCATAAGTGAAAGAGTAACATGTTTTTTTTGAGACGGAGTTTCACTCTTGTTACCCAGGCTGGAGTGCAATGGCGCGATCTCGGCTCACTGCAACCTCCGCCTCCTGGGTTCAGGCAATTCTCCTGCCTCAGCCTCCTGAGTTGCTGGGATTACAGGCACGCACCACCGTGCCCAGCTAATTTTTTGTATTTTTAGTAGAGACGGGGTTTCACCACGTTGACCAGGATGGTCTCGATCTGTTGACCTCGTGATCCACCCGCCTCGGCCTCCCAAAGTGCTGGGATTACAGGTGTGAGCCACCATGCCCGGCCACATGTTTTATCTAAGCTTAAGATATTATCTGAAATATCTACAAGATAACTGTTAGTTTCAAATGTATACATTACGGAAGAAAAACATTGTAAAAAATTAACAAGCTAAAGAGTCAGTTCAAGAACTTAGAAAAAGGAACAACATAGTAAACCCAGAGCAAATAATGAAAAGATCAGATATTAAATAGAAGAAAAAATGGCCGAAGAAAGATTAGCTTTTTGACAAAAATATTAACATATATTTAATCAAATTAGTCAAGGACAAAACACAGCACCAAAAACCAACATTACAAATAAAAAGGAGTGTGATTTACAGGTACTATAAATCATAAGAGTAATAGAAACAATATAAAAAAAACTGAAATCATAAAAGGGAATTTTCTAGAAACAAGTATCAAAGCCTACCTAAGAAAACAGAATATACCTACAACTATTAATTGAGTTGTTTAATTGTTACATGTATTTAAGTTTCAAGCCCAGAAGTTTTCCCACATAAACATTTTTCTCAAGAATAAAAATTATTTTTTTTTTTTGAGATGGAGTCTCATCCTGTCACCAGGCTGGAGTGCAGTGGTGCAATTTTTGCCTCCCAGGTTCAAGTGATTCTCCTACCTCACCCTCCCAAGTAGCTGGGATTACTGGCACCCACCGCTACGCCCATCTAAGTTTTGTATTTTTAGTAGAGATAGGATTTCACCATGTTGGCCAGGCAGGTCTAAAACTTGCGACTGCAGGTGACCCACCTGCCTCAGCCTTCCAAAGTGCTGGGATTACAGGCTTGAGCCACCATGCCTGGCCCAGAATGAAAACTTGCTTAAATTATATAGCACAATCTTGAATGAAAACCCAGAAAGGAACAACTATAAAAGAAAGTTTTAAGGCCTGGCACAGTGGCTCACAAGGTAAAGAGATGAAGACCATCCTGGCCAACATGGTGAAAGCCCATCTCCACTAAAAATACAAAAATTAGCTGGGTAGGGCGGCACGTGCCTGTAGTCCCAGCTATTCAGGAGGCTGAAGCAGGAGAATTGCTTGAACCCTGGAAGCAGAGGTTGCAGTGAGCTGAGATCACACCACTACACTCCAGCCTGGTGACACAGGAGAGACACTGTCTAAAAAAAAAAAAAAAAATTTTAAGGAAATATCACCAATGACAACACATGCAAAAAATCTTAAATAATAACATCAGAAAAACCTAAACTAGCAATACATATAAAACATAAAACAACATGATTGAGGTAAAGCTTATGCTAGAAATTCAAGGAAGGAAGGTGTAACATTAGAAAATTTATTCATACAATTAATCATAGTGAAACTGGGCACAGAGGCTCACGCCTGTAATTCCAGCACTTTGGGAGGCCAAAGTGGGTGGATCAACTGAGGTCAGGAGTTCGAGACCAGGCTGACCAACATGGAGAAACCCTGTCTCTACTAAAAATACAAAAATTAGCTGGGTGTGGTGGCGCATGCCTGTAATCCCAGCTACTTGGGAGACTGAGGCAGGAGGACTTGCTTAAACTTGGGAGGTGGAGGCTGCAGTGAGCCAAGATCGAGCCATTGCACTCCAGCCTGGGGAACAAGAGCGAAATTCTGTCTCAAAAAAAAAAAAAAAAAAAGTTAATCCTGCTGAGAGATTAAAGAAAAACCTATGCCTTACTATAAAAAAAAAAGTTCATAAAACTCAACAGCCACTTGAGATTCATAGTAAATAGATTACTTGATAAACAGATATCTAGAAAGCAGCCTACATATATAATGGTGGGACATTAAAGTACTCCCTTTAAAATTAGGAAGACAATGATCCCTAACAGTATCTTCTAGTTAATTATTGAGAATTTAGCAGTTAATTCTGTTGCTGAAGTTTGCTTTTTCATTTACTGATCAGCTGGTATCTGTCTTCTAGTTGTTTACTCAAAAAGGCTCATATAAAACAACCCATCAATGGAGGCAGCTGGCTTCACTGCTCAGGTGATTTATCCTGAACCATCCAGGGCCCCGTACTGGATTGCCACACAGCTCACATTGCATGCAAGTTTGCTGAGCTGAAAGAAAAGACTGATTGCTGTTCTGGTAAAAACCTGGAAGATGGCCCTAAATTCTTGAAGTCTGGTGGTGCTGCCATCGTTGATAGGGTTCCTGACAAGAACACCATGTGCGTTGAGAGGTGTGCTGTGATACGAGACAGACAGTTGCTGTGGGTGTCATCAAAGCAGTGGACAAGAAGGCTGCTGGAGCTGGCAAGGTCACCAAGTCTGCCCACAAGGCCCAGAAGGCTAAACGAGTATTATCCCTAATACCTGGCATCCCAGTCTTAATCAGTGGTGGAAGAACGGTTTCAGAACTGTTTGCTTCAATTGGCCATTTAAATTTAGTAGTAAAAGACTGGTTAATGGTAACAATGCATCGTAAAATTTTCAGAAGGAAAGGAGAATATTTTGTGGACCACCTTGGTTTTCATTTTTGCTGTGGCAGTTTTAAGTTATTAGTTTTTAAAATCAGCACTGTTTAATGAAAACAACTTGACCAAAAATTGGTCGCAGAATTTTCAGACCCATTAAAAAAGCTTAATGAGGGGGAAAAAAAAGATGCAAAACCCTGAATGTTTAAAACTACCAGCCAGTAAGTAGTCTTTATACCCAAAGGACACCATGGCAGGACAAAAAAATATTTGGCTCACATGTTCTTTCTTTGAATAGCTGACAGGTAGTTCCTCTACTATTTTCTGGTATTGAATGTTTCTGTTATTCTGAACCAACCTCATTTTCTTTATATTATCTTTTGCCAATTCAAATTTTGGGCCAGTTTTCCCTGGAGCATGTTGTGTCTTTTCAATAGATTTAAATCCTTTCTTTTATTTTCGTTTTTTTTGAGACAGAGTCTCGCCCTGTTGCCCAGGCTGGAGTGCAGTGGCACAACTTCAGCTCACTACAACCTACACCTCCCGGATTTAAGTGATTCCCCTTGAACAACCTGGACACCACCAAAAAATTGTTAGAATCAATAAATAAATTCAGTAAAGTTGCAGGATACAAAACCAACATACAAAAATCAGTAGCGCTGATATAGGCCAGCAGCAAACA
This sequence comes from Callithrix jacchus, assembly GCF_049354715.1. NCBI lineage: Eukaryota > Metazoa > Chordata > Mammalia > Primates > Cebidae > Callithrix > Callithrix jacchus. The sequence continues at coordinate 8,087,324 of NC_133508.1, forward strand.
ATCTGAAAAAGAAATCAAGAATGCAATCCCATTTACAACAGCTACAAAGAATATAACATACCTGGGAATCAACTTAGCCAAAGAACTGAAAGATCAATACAAGAAAAACTATAAAACAATGATGAAAGAAAGTGAAGTAGACATTAAAAAATGGAAAGATACTCTATGCTCATGGACCGAAAGATTATGTTGTTAAAATGACAATACTACCAAAGCCAATTTATAGATTAAATGCAATCGATCCCTATAAAAATTCCAATAACATTCTTTACAGAAATATTAAATCCTAAAATTTATGTGGAACAACAGAAGACCCTGAATAGCCAAAGCAATACTGAGCAGAAAGAACAAAGCTGCAGGCATCACACTCCCTGACTTCAAAATTTACTACAAAACAACAGCACTGACATAAAAACAGACACACAGACCAATGGAACAGAACGAGAGGTGTAAAATTTTTAAACCCAGGTGTAAAATTCATGTATAGTCAATTCATCTTCAACAAAGGAGCTAAAGCATACAATGGGAAAAGAACAGTCTCTTTAATAAATGGTGCTGGGAAAACTGGATAACTATATGCAGAAGAATGAAACATATCATACACAAGAAAACAAGTAAAAATGGATTAAAGACTTACATCTAGGCATCTAAGACCCAACACTATGAAACTCCTAGAAGAAAACACTGGGAAAATGCTCCAGGACACTGGTCTGGGCAAAGTTTTTTTTTTAAGACCTTAAAAGCACAGGCAACCAAAGCAAAAACAGACAAATGGGATTACATCAAGCCAAAAAAAAAAAAAAGCTTCTGCACAGCAAAGGAAACAACGAAGTAAAGAGACAACCCACAGAATGGGAGAAAATATTTGCAAACTACTCACCCACCAAAAGATTAACAACCAGAATATATAAGGAGCTCAAACAACTCAACAGCAAGCAAACACACACACATACACACACAAACACACACACACAATCTCACAAATAATCCAATTAAAAAACAAGTGAAAGACCTGAATAAACATTTTTCAAAAGAAGACATAAAAATGGCCAAGAGACAGACGAAAAAATCCTCAACAGCATAAATTATCAGAGAAATCACACACCATCTCACCCCGGTTAAAATGGCTTATTTATTTTTTTAAATTGTTTTAATTTTTTGAGATGGAGCACCCAGGCTGGAGTGCAGTGGCGCAATCTTGGCTCACTGCAACCTCCGCCTCCCGGGTTCAAGCAATTCCCCTGCCTCAGCCTCCTGAGTAGCTGGGACTACAGGTGCATGCCACCATACCTGGCTTTTTGTATTTTCAGTAGAGACAGGGTTTCACTGTTAGCCAGGATGGTCTCAATCTCCTGACCTCATGATCTGCCTGCCTCAGCCTCCCAAAGTGCTGGGATTACAGGCATGAGCCACCATGGCCAGCCTTAAAATGGCTTTTATTAAAAGGACAAGCAATAATGAATGCTGGCAAAGCTGTGGAGAAAGGGGAACACTTACACAGTGCGGTAGAAATTTAAGTTAGTATAGCCACTATGGAAAACAGTATGGAGCTTTCTCAAAAAAATAAAAACAGAACTACCACATGATCCAGCAATTCCACTACTGGGTATATATGCAAAAGAAACAATCAACATATCAAAAAGACAACTTGGGCCAGGCACGGTGGCTCACACCTGTAATGCCAGCACTTTGGGAGGCCAAGACGGGTGGATCACAAGGTCAAGAGATCGAGACCATCCTGGTCAACATGGTGAAACCCCGTCTCTACTAAAAATACAAAAATTAGCTGGGCGTGGTGGTGCGTGCCTGTAATCCCAGCTACTCGGGAGGCTAAGGCAGGAGAATTGCCTGAACCCAGGAGGCGGAGGATGCGGTGAGCCGAGATCGCGCCATTGCACTCCAGCCTGGGTAACAAGAGCGAAACTCCGTCTCAGGAAAAAAAAAAAAAGACATCTGCACTCCCATATTTATTGCAGCACTATTCACAACAGCCAAAATATAAATCAACCTCAGTGTCCATCAAGAGACGAATTTTTAAAACACAGTATATATAATGGAATATTATTCAGCCATAAAAATGAATGAAATTCTGCCATTTTCATTCCCCACCCCCTTTTTTTTTTTTTTGAGATGGAGTCTTGCTCTGTGTCCCGCATTGGTGCAATCTTGGCTCACTACAATCTGTGCCTCCTGGGTTCAAGCAATTCTCCTGCCTCAGCCTCCCAAGTACGCACCACCATGCCCAGCTCATTTTTTTGTGTATTTAGTAGAGTCAGGGTTTCACCTTGTAAGCTGATCTCAAATGATCAACCTGCCTTGGCTTCCCAAAGTGCTAGGACTATAGGCATGAGCCACTGTGCCAGGCCAATCCTGCCATTTTCAGCAACACTGATGAAACTGTAGATCATTATGTTAAGTAAAACAAGCCAGGCACAGAAAGACAAATATCACACGCTCTCACTCATATGTGGAAGCTAAAAAAAAGTGGATTTCATAAAAACAGAGAGTAGATTTGGTGGTTATCAGAGGCTGGAAAGGGTAGGAGAAGGAAGGAATAAAGATAAGTTGATTAATGGGTATAAATATGTGGTTTGAGAGAAGAAGTAAGACCTAGTGTTAGGTCAGGTTGACTGTAGTTTACAATCTATTACATATTTCAAAATGACTAGAAGAATTTCAGTGGTTCTAGCACAAAGAGAGAGAAATATTTAAGGTGATGGATATCCCGACTACACTGACTTGATCTTTACAAATTATATGAATGTATTAGCACATGTATCCTAAAACTATGTACATCTATTATGCATCAATAAAAATAAATGTATACCTGTTTTACTCACTTTTCTCATGTCTATACATTGTTTTGTTTCTTTGCATTATCAAAATTGTGGTAAAATATACTTACCATAAAATTTCTTTTATGATCTTTGCCATGGTGTCTAGTCTCCCTTGTGTACTTATAATTTGTGTTTCTGAAATGGCTTGATGATTTTTTGCTATTTCTTTTGTTCTGCTGGTTCCTGTTTCACATCCTACTGTTGTCTGGCTGCCTCTTCCTTGAGTTCTTTCTCCATAACTTCTATGCTTCATTATTTTTATTTTCTAATACAACTTTATTGAGATAGAATTCATATAACATAGAACTCACCCACACAAAGTGTACAATTCAGTTGCTTTTAGTATATCCACAAAGTTGTACAACCTTTACCATCATCAATTTTACAGTATTTTCACTACCCTCTAAGAAACCTTCTACCCCTTAGCTATCCTCCTCACCCCTCACTGGTTCCGAGACCTAGGCAACCATAATTTACTCTGTCTCTATGTATTGCTTATTCCAGACCATTTTCTATAAACAGAGTCATACAGTATGTGGTCATCCATGATTGGCTTCTTTCACTTAGCCTGTTTTTGAGGCTCATCCACCATGTTAAAGCATATATCAGTATTTCATACCTTTTTTTGCCAAATAATATTCCACTTTATAGACATACTACATTTTGTTTATCCATCAACCGATGGATGTTTGGGTTGTTTCTACATTTTTGCTATTATGAATAATGCTGCTATCAGCATTCATGTAAAAGTTTTTATATATCCGTTTCTCTTGGGTATATACCTTGGAGTAGAACTGCTTACTTATCCAGTAAATCTGTGTCTGCTTATCTGAGAAACTGCCAGACTGATTCAAAGTGGCTGCGCCATTTTATATTCTCATCAGTAGTATATAGAAGGTTCCAATTTTTCCACAGCATTGCCAATACTTGTTATTATCTTTTTGACTATAGCTATCTTCATGGGTATAATGTGGTATATATTTTAAATATGTATTAAAATCGTAGCTCACATTTTCCATCTACTTCTTAAGGTCAGCAAACTTTTTCATAAAGGGTCAGAAAATAAATACTTTAGGATTATGAACCACACGGTCTCTGTCACAACTACTCATCTCTGCTAGTAAAACATCAAAAAAGCCATAGAAAATGCATAAATAGGAAAGACTATCCCAGTATAACTTTATTTACAAAAATAGGCAAGATCACAAGCTTGACCACTTGTGATTTATTTTCTGGCAATACTGCTTTAAAAAATATCAGCTGTTGGTCAGGCGCGGTGGCTCATGTTTATAATCCCAGCACTTTGGGAGGCCAAGGAAGGTGGATCACAGTGTCAGGAGTTCAAGCCTGGCCAATACGGTGAAGCCCCATCTTATTAAAAATACAAAAATTAGCCAGGCGTAATGGTGCATGTCTGTAGTCCCAGCTACTTGGGAGGCTAGGCAGAAGAATCGCTTGAATCTGGAAGGAGGAGGTTGCAGGGAGCTAAGATTGCGTCACGGCACTCCAGCCTGGAGACAGAGCAAGACTCCGTCTCAAAAACAAAAAACAAAAAAATCATCTGTAGAAAATTGTGTTTTTTCTCTTTTTCTCTGTTCCTTTAACTTTTTATCATATAACTGTTTGGTCAACTACTGTCAATAAACAGACCATCCTAAAGTTCAGTGGCTTACAACCACAATCGTTTATTATCACTCACATCTCTGCGTTTGCTGAATTCAGCTTAACTGATGGGGTGGTCCTCATTCTCATATCTTTCATCTTCCTTCAGCCAATGAGCTGGCAGAGACATGTTTTTCTCATGGAAATGTCACAGATACAAAGAGAATAAATAAAAATACCCAACGCCTTTTAGGGCTTAGGCTTGAAACTGACATGGTGTCACTTTCACCTTAGCAAGTCACATAGTCAAGCACAAAGTCAAGAAAATCTCTCTCTCTTTAATGGAAGGAACTGCATAGGATCATGCATGGCATGAATATAAGAAGTAGTAAGGCACTAGGGTCAATAATGCAACTGACAGTGGTGATGGATGCACAACCTTGGGAATATATTAGAAACCAATGAACTGTACGTTTTTAAATGGTGAGTTTTATGGCATGTGAATTATATATTTAATAAAAATAATATAGAAGAACAAAAAAACCAACATAAAAAATACAATCTACCAGAGAGTCATTGTATAGATGTCATACTTACTATATTTGTTACACATGTCTGAATGAGATGAATTATCCTGGATTGTTATCAGAAGATTCAGGATGTAGGGAAGGACAGGGCAGTTGTCATGTTTCTTTAGGGTTCACTCTGTTCCTAAATCAGAGGATTGCTGTTTTATAATATGGTGCCTTGTTCTTGTTCCTTGTCTAACCTTCAAATGTAATCTGGTTCAGGAGGGCCTTTATTGCCAGCTCTGCTTGCTTCTTAAGAAATACAATCCTTGCTTTCCAAGGTTATACACTCATTTCTAGGAGTACTTTATTGGCACTAAGAATCTCTGCTCCTTCCAAACCCCAACCCAGTATTTTCTAGTTCTACTCCTTCTGCTTCCTCAATGGCATCATGGCTCTTCAGTCTTAGCCAGGAGTAAGAGACTTCTCTCTTTGGACAGGGCTCTCTGATTACGGATATGAATGATTAAGTTGCTGGAGATACCCGAGATATACTTCCTCTCCACAACTTTGTCTTCGTCACAGAACTGTTGGAACTTCCCACTGGGGATTCCGAACAGCACTTACATATAATTTGAAGTTAAGGTTTCCTTTTCCCCTGAATTTGTTAAAATGTAGTTTGAGAGCTAGCCCCTCGTTCCCTGCCCCCATTCTTCTTTTCAGAAGTAGGAAGATTAAGAATCAATCTGTTCTTTTTGGAACTATACATTCAGTATGCTGTGGTTTAGTTTTTTGTTTGTTTCTGTTTTATTGATCAGGGTACTTGATAGGCCCTTTCAACCTAGAAACTCACATCCTTCGGTTCAGGGACACAGTTTCCTTCCACTGTATTAGATGAACCCTCCTTGGCTGGTCCTCTGATTTCCTTATCATTTCACTCTTATTTTCTAATTCTTGTTGCTCTTCTGGTTTTTTTTTTGGGGGGAGGAGAATTCTTCAGATTTATTATCTAAACCTTATATTAAGTTTTTAAGAAATGTCTTCTGTCACAGCAATTTTTTTGAATAATTTCTTTAAAAAATAGAACCTCTTTCATCGTTCACAGATGTAATTATCGTCTCTTTAAAGAATACTAGTTTTATTTGTTGAAGTTTCTTCAACAATTATTTCAGTTCCCTGAAATAAATCTATTTATACTCAGCTCCTTTCATTTCCTACTTGTTTATTTCCTATTTGGTCTCTTTTTCATTAGACTTTCATCCTATGGCAGGTGACTCTTGGCTGTACGTTTATGTTCAAATGTGAGGCATTTAAAAGCTGACTAGGGCCAGGCACAGTGGCTCATGCCTGTAATCCCAGTACTTTGGGAGGCCAAGGTGGGAGGATCACTTAAGCCCAGGAGTTCAAGACCAGCCTGGCAACATAGTGAGACCCCCAATCTCTATGAAAAATGAAAATATTAGCCAGATGTGCTATATTTATATATATATTATTTTATATATACAGGCTATGCCTGCAGTCCCAGCTACTCAGGAGGCTGAGGTGGGTGGATGGCTTGAGCCCAGGAGTTCCAGGCTGTAGTGAGTTATGATGGCACTACTGCACTTCAATCTGGGTGACAGAGGGAGGCCCTGTCTCAAAACATAAAATAAAAGCTGACTAGAAGCTGTGGTACATGAACAATGCTTCTTGACCAGTAGCTTTATTCTCCAGGTGATTTGATGGCTCCAGATGTTTAATTAGATAAATTCCCATAGTTCATATCTGTTAAATACTTTGCCATGGCTGCTAAGTTTCCCCAGCCAAGAATCCTTAATATTTTGTTGAGGGCATGTAAGCCTGACAGTTTGGAAACCAAGCAAAAAAAGACAACTGCTCTCTAGGTTCAGCATGTTGACCTGACTTTCACTCAATCTTCATTTTCATTTAGGTGCTTCATTCCCACCTCAGCCATCTGGAGCCTGCCTACTTAATGGCACCTGGGTATAAACCTTCAGTCTTCTGTCAAGGTAGAAAGAGTAGTTGTCTGGGTGTATGGGAGTGGAGATGGGGTTCTAGGGTATTAAAATGATAAAGACCATCAACCAATCGTTCTATTCCCATCCCAGCCCGTAATTCTTGACTTCAGAAGTACTGTACTTGATACCCTCAATTCCTAAGACTTTTCCAGATCTGTGCAAAGAATCTGTTTGCTCCTTGTTGGGTTACCTCTCTTCAGTTTTCAGCATTTTCTAATTCATGAAATCATATATTAGTTGCCCATCTCCTTTCTAGTTTTCCAAATACTGATTTCAGCTGTCTTTTCCTCTCACCTCCTCTTCATCTTTGTGGATTTATATTCTTATTCTTTTACTATAAACTTAGACTCCCAAAAAGTGTATACAATTGAACATGTTAGACTAAAAGTGTCTACTTAGAACCTGTCTTAATTCCTACAATAAAAAATGATGCAGCTACCACCTACAATGGTAGCTACTATTGCCATTACATTTTAATTTGCGTAATCATGAAGATCTTTTTACTAATGTACCCACCACAGCCCTAATTACATACCAAATCAATATATATTAATTTAAATAATTAGCTGTTAGTGTATATGTATGTACTCAATACTTATTTACTAAAATGCATAAAAAGCACAATCTAAAGATCTTCAATGATATTCTCGCAAAGCACCCTGTCCTTTTCTTGCATGATTTATAATTACATATGTGTACTTACTCCATTAATGTCTTTTTCTTTAATAAACCAAGCAATATCATGGCAGGAACCACATCCGTTTTGTTTACCCCGATTACTCAGCATCCAGTCCAATTCCTGGCCCATGGTGAATGTTTAGTAAACATGAATTTGTTAAGTGAAGTAAAAATAAATAATACTTGGCTATTTAATCTGTTCCAAAATTCAGAAAAAGAAATAAAACTTCCCAATTATTTTTACAAAGCAGTCAGATTCGGATACCAAAACTAGACAAAGAAAACACATTAAAAAACAACAACTAGGCCAGGCGCAGTGGCTCACGCCTGTAATCCCAGCACTTTGGGAGGCTGAGGCGGGCGGATTACCTGAGGTCGGGAGTTCAAGACCAGCCTGATCAACATGGAGAAACCCTGTCTCTACTAAAAATACAAAATTAGCCAGGCATGGTGGCGGACGCCTGCAATCCCAGCTACTTGAGAGGCTGAGGGAGGAGAACTGCTTGAACCCGGGAGGCAGAGGTTGCAATGAGTCTCAATCGCACCATTGCACTCCAGCCTGGGCAACAAGAGGGAAACTCCATCTCAAAAAACAAAACAAAACAAAACAAAAACAACTATAGACCGATCTCTTATGAATATTGATATGAAAATCCTAAATATATGCATTGGCAAAGTAAATCCATCAAGACATTAAAATAACAACAGATCAATTAGGGCTCATTCTAAGATGCAAAAATGGCTCAATAAATAGTAAATCCACAAATTTAACTATAATAATAGGTCAAAGTAAAAAACCACAAAGGGGCAGCTGGGGTCTGGGATGGCACTGGAGAGCCACATGTCAGACTATCAAAAGGAAGTTACTGTATAACTCCCACCAGATGCCTTGTAACTTGCAAATTTTTGCTGCTGCACAGTATTTCTCCACTTATGCATGTTATTTACCGTACTTAATCCAAACCCAAATTAAGATGCCCCCAAAGAAAACTATTTAGTAACAGTGAAAAACGTCCTAGCATAAATTATTCACGGGAAAGAAAAGCAAGTTCCAAAATTAGTATATGTGTAATACACCATGTCTTAAAGCACATACTTCACAATTTAAACAGTGGTCATCTTCTGCACATTTATCAGTATCCTGGTGTTTTTCCTTGTTTATCTGATTGTCGTCCAACCACCAGATTAGCAGTTTCATGACTACAAGGGCTTTTTCCTTTTCAATGTTGTACTGTCAGTACACAGTAAGATTTCAACAAATATTTGCCTAACGAATTCATCAGTTTTCCAGATCACTTCCGTTTCTGTAATTAAAGCCCCTAGTAGCCTCCCACTGCCCTCAGAACCCAAAACACACACTTCTGCTTGTGGACAAGTAAAAGTTGGTCCCAGCTGATTTCCTACACCTCATCTTGCTCACTTTCTCCTGATTTACTGCTGAGTGCTAGCTACATGGATCTTTCTTTTAAGGCTTTTGTGCATGCTATTATTTCTGACCAGAATCCTTGTTTTTCCGTACTACTCCTGTGGTTGAGCTTCTTTTTCTTCCTTTAGTGACATCTATTTCAGTTATCCACTCAGATAAACTTCTGATCGTCCCCACTCAAAATAGGTGTTTTCTTAAAGCACTAGAACATGGAATTATTATAAATTTACTTCTGGTGGGGTTGGGAGAGGTCTGTTTTCCCCACCAGAATGTAAGGTTTATAGAGGCAGACACTGTTTGTCTTGTTCACCAAACTCTCTAGTGTCCAACAGAGCTCCTAGCACAATAGGTAATCAAATATTGTATGGACCTATCTTTGGGTGGGACAAGTACCGGTAGTTTTTGCTTTACTTTATACAGCTTTACATATCATCTGAAATTTTAAATAAACATTATCTGGGAGAAATAAAGCTATTTTCACTTGGAAAAAAGATCTCCTATAGTCCTAAGTAACAGCAAATTATAGCTGTAGTTTTGTGGGGTTTTTCCCTCCAAAATGAGGCTGCCCAGGTTGGTCTTGAACTCCTGGAGTTTTTTTTTTTTTTTAAATGAAGCAAATGTAGAGAAAACAAATAGCGTTTCCCGTAAGTCAAAACAGACACCCAGAAAACAAAGTGACCCTATTAAAATCCAGAAAATATACTCTGAGAAACATATGATTTTCATAGAAATTTAAACATTCATTAAATTTTTTTTTTGCCAGGTACAAAAGTTTAAACCAATATAATCACACACAAAAGGAGAAAAAACTAAGTAACAACCTGCGATTACTTGAAGCCAAAGTCCATTTGCAATCACTGTTCTACATTTCAAAAAGATGACCTTAACTATGGTAGGTTTACACAGGCACCCACAGAACAAACACTCTCTGGTAGTTCTGCAAGGACTCCACCACTACCACACACAATCCACTAACAGTAGTGAAGAAAGCCTTCGGGTACCATATAAAAATGTCTGCCATCACCGGGTCTCTACTGCGGGCCTCAGTGACCCTGCCAAAGCTTCTCTCCTCACACCCTCATCTGAAGATAAAACGAATACTAGACAGAATCGGCCCATTTTCCCAGGTCTCCTTCGCACTCAGTGCTGTATTATGAGCCACCTCCGTAGGTGAGCCCGCCCCAAGCAGAGTAGGGCTCAGAACTCCCCACTACAGCATGGAGGAGACCTGGGCCCCTCCACGACTCACCTCATGATGTGTGGGGGAGGGGACTGTGTCTCTGCTCAGCCGGCGGCCCCTCCGGCCCCCTCTGACCCCCTCCCGCCAGCCAAGGCCAGTGCGCCAAGGCGGGGGAACTCGGGGCAGGGCGTGCAGAGCGTGTATGGCGCGGGGACAGCAGCGCCTTTTGAAAGTCAACAAGGATGACAACGGCTCCGTGAGCGGAGCCCAGGGACATGGCCCTGACTCAGTGCCCACGGACCCCACAGAACGAGGGGATTCCATCAAACCCCATTTAGCCGACACAGCCAACAGGGCTGGAAGATCCCCCACACACTCCGTAGACCCAACAGAGCTTGTAAGGCGTGGGCTCTCCACACACCAGGGAACCCCACAGAACCCGCAGTACCCGGGGAACCCCCGCAGATGTGGGCGGGCTCAGTCGTCAGAACCAAGCATAGGACAGCAAGCCAACTGCCCCCGAGTACTTGGACGTCGCACAGCAACCGGGTCGGGAGGACGGTTTTAGTGTTATTTTACAAATACTCCAAGCTCCAATTTCCTTACATGTCCTGCTCGCAAGCCCGGAATAAGAAAATCTATCAATCTCAAGTCTAATCTAAAATCCACGTTCTTTTCACTACAGTGATCTCAAGTTATTATAACTCTTCGTCTCACCGTCATTTATGCAGCCTCATTGGTCACAATCTGATGCGGCTTTACTTTTCAATTTATTATATAGATAATAAAAAATATAGTTATACATTTAACAAAACTAAAATTCAAACTGAAAATGGCTTTTTGAGACAGTGCAGTAGCAGAATCTTGGCTCAATGCAACCTCTGTCTGCCTCCTGGATTCAAGCGATCCCCTGCCTTGGCCTCCTGAGTAGCTGGGATTACAGGTGGGAGCCACCATGCCAGCCCTGAAGATAATTTAATACTTCACATATCTTCAGGAGAGCTGATACCAAAGCCTGGGGTAGGGATGAGGTCCTTTCCCAATAAGCCATGCAGCCCTAACAAATTTCACCAAAAATGAAATTAAATGGAGGAGCGGGGAAAAATGAAGTATTTGGCCTAACCTCAGGACATCTTTACTCATTATGTTTTAACTAAGCAATCTAAGATACCCGCATGCATTTCCCAGAAGAAAACCTAATTAGTGGATCTTATTATTACTATTACTGTGTTGTATAGTATATAGGATAATCTGAACTCATAAAGCAAGTTATTTAAATTCATAATGAATGATGTAGATTAACAATGGGCTATTTAAAACAGAAAATTCACTAGGGTATTTAGTATACCCAGAAGAGAAATTGCCTTTTTTAAAAACTTTTTTTTTGGGATTACACTTCCTGAGTCAAGTGAACTGTACCTATTTACTATGACTTTTTCATTTACGGCTTGCTTATTTTTGGATTTAATATTCAATTTCTGAAGACTGTTTTAACATTCTCAAAATCCAGTCTACCATAAAAAGTATTTTTGGTTATCAGGCTGATGCTTATAAACTAACACCCCAATTTTCTTCCTGCTACACTATGTAAAAACAACAACAAATAATTGTCTCACTCTGTCACCCAGGCTGGAGTGCAGTGGCTCGATCTCTGCTCACTGAAATCTCTGCCTCCCAGGTTCAAGTGATTCCCCTGCCTCAGCCTCCCTAGTAGCTAGGACTACAGGCACGTACCACCATGCCCGGCTAATTTTTTGTATTTTAGTAGAGACCAGGTTTCACCATGTTGGCCAGGATAGTCTCTAACTCCTGACCTCGTGATTTGCCTGCTTCGGCCTCCCAAAGTTCTGAGATTACAGGCATGAGCCACTGCACCTGGCGTCAAGATCATATAACTTTCATTAGGATGATTTCACAGTCAATCTGATGACTTTTTAAGGTATCTGTCTATAGCAATGACCACTGTTCTGGTTCCTCATAGACCGGGTTTATGAGTTTGTGCTTTGGCACTAAACTGTCTTTGGCCTGTATAAAATGGCTGTATCATACTCATTACTATACTTAATGTAAGGATACTGTTAAGTAGTTTTGTCCCTCTTAAAAGAAAACCCTGAGAATAAATTTCTCTCGGAAACAATTATATTTCAAGACCCACTTTTGGGTACTCTTGATTATTACATATGACAAAAGAGAAGGATATATCTGATTTATGCTAGAACAAAGATAATTTTGTATTGCCATCACCTCTACATATAGCCCATGGAAAATGTCCTGGACACAGATAAGTAGGGGATATTCCCAGGTGAAGTAGGTGCCTCAACTGGACAAACCCCAGGCATTGGGGTCTTGAATATTCTTTCTCCTAATGAGGGAGCAGTTGTACATGAAAGGTTCTTAACAGGGTCTATTTCACCATTCCAAGGAGGGTAGTAAATCTTTATACAAAATAGTAGCAAGGGATTTAGTTCTCCAATTAAATGTAATTAAAATCTTACTAGGAGAAAACAGAAGTACACTCCAGACACATTTCTTATGATAAAAACAGTAATTTTAAAAAGCCAATTTAAAAAGCCAACTCAATCAATAAAAGCAAAAGCTGGCTAAAGAGTAAAAATAAAACAGGTAATCTTTTAGCAAACACAAAAAAGAAAAGGAAAAAACTAAATATTGAAAACAAAGATGATATAACCACAAAAACCACATATACAAGGAAGGTATTTCTAAAATTATAAATCACCATGTATAATTTATATCAATAAATCTGAAAACTATAAAAATATAATTTACTAACATTGGTCTCAATAGAAAAAACATTTAAATAAACCAATAATAATGAAGAAAATGAAAAGAGTAGTCAAAAACTCTACCCCCTCTTCTAAAGACCAGTTCCAGAGACTCACTGTTTTACTTTCAACTTATCAAAAATCTGTTGGGGAAGCTGTGGGAAACAAAGCGAAAGAGTAAAAGACCAGAAGAGAATATGTACTATGTAGATAATAAAAAAATTATACATTAAGTAAAACATAAATGGAATTAATATTTAATAAATTAATAGACAATTAAACACATTTATAAACACCTCCAATTTGCAGACTTAAGAAGACAATCCCATCAAGATAAACACATGTTAACAGCAAAACAGCAAAAAGCTAAGGACCAAAACAACAACAAAAGAACCCCAAAAGCAGTCAGTGTAAAAGGAACTGACAGACCAATAGGTGACTTTTCAACAGCAATCATGAACGACAAAAGATGGAGGAATAAGAGCTTCAGCATGCTGAAAGAAAACAACTGCCAACTTTGGTATTCAGCAAAAACATCATTCAAGAATGGCTGTGAAATAAACACATTTTCAGGTGAACAAAAACTGACTGTTTATCATCAATAGATCGTCAATAAAGGCCATTCCAGGCCAGGCACAGCGGCTCAAGCCTGTAATCCCAGCACTCTGGGAGGCCAACGTGGGCAGATCACGAGGTCAGGAGATGGAGCCATTCTGGCTAACACGGTGAAACCCCATCTCTACTAAAAAAGGCAAAAAATTAGCCGGGTGTAGTGGCATGCACCCGTAATCCCAGCTACTTGGAAGGCTGAGGCAGGAGAATCACCTGAACTTGTGAGGCAGAGATTGCAGTGAGCTGAGATCGTGCCACTGCCCTCCAGCCTGGATGACAGAGCAAGACTCTATCTCAAAAAAAGCCATTCCACCAAAGGTTGTACTTTTATTTTTCTTTTCTTTTCTTTTTTCTTTTTTTTTTTAAGAGTCAGGGTCTCACTATGTTGCCCAGGCTGGAGTGCAGTGGCATGATCGTGGCTCACTGCAATCTCGACTTCCTGGGCTCAAGTGATCCTCCCGCCTCAGCCTCCCAAGTAGCTGGTGTGTATTACCATACTCAGCTAATTTTTTTTTTAAAAGATGGGGTCTAACTATGTTGCCCAGGCTGGTCTCGAACCTGGCTCAAGCAATTCTCCCAGTCTGACCTCCCAAAATGCTAGGATCACATGAGCCTAGGATCACCATGCGCAATTTTCTGAAATTATATGATGAAATGTGTCATGTGAAAGAGCTGCATAATTCAGTGAACCATTATTTTCCAAATGACCCATGTGTAGGTAAAAGAGCCCTTGAAAGTGCAAGATAGGTCAATGGATTTTAATGTTACAGCATGAGAAGTTCATTCAAATTCTACACAGCAGGTAACATTCAAGAAACTGTTAGAGGCTGGATGCTATAGTCCCAGTGCTTTGGGAGGCTGAAGGAGGGTAATTGTTAAAGGCCAGGAGTTTGAGACTATATTGGGTAACATAGCAAGACTGTCTCTACAAAAAACATTTAAAAATTAGCCAGGCCTGGTGGTGTGTGCCTGTAGTTCTAGCCACTCAGGAGGCTGAGGCAGGATTGAGCCCAGGAGTTAGAGGCTGTAGTGAGCAATGATAGTATCACTGCACTCTAGCCTGGGCAACAGAGCAAGACACTGTCCTAAAAAAACAAACAGAAACAAAAACACAAAACTGATAGGTTTCGATGAATATCAAAAAAGAACATAATCATCTGAAAAGATTATTAAAATACTCCTTTTTCAACTACTCAGCTGAATGAGGCTGGATTTTCTTCATGTACTTCAACCAAACCAATACATGGCAAGTCGGGTGTGCTGGCTCATGCCAGTAATCCCAGCACTTTGGAAGGCCGAGGTGGGAGGATCACGAGGTCAGGAGATCGAGACCATCCTGGACAACACAGTGAAATCCCATCACTACTAAAAGTACAAAATTAGCCAGGTGTGGTGGCACATGCTTATAATCCCAGCTACTTGGGAGGCTGGACAATCACCTGAACCTGGGAGGCAGAAGTTGCAGTGAGCCCAGATCGTGCCATTGCACCTGGGCAATGAGAGTAAAACAATGCCTAAAAAAAACAAAAACAAAAAACAAAGAAACACATGGCGACACAATGAATACAAAAGCAGGTAAGACTCTAGTCGTTAAAGGAAACATTCAGCATTATTTGCAAAACTGTACAAAAATCCCACTCTTGTCACTAATTTTGGGGGAATAAAATATGTTAAGATGTAATGGGTTATTTTTAAAGATACCAATAAATATACATATATTTCAGATTGGTCAGTTTTAATA
Source organism: Callithrix jacchus (assembly GCF_049354715.1). NCBI lineage: Eukaryota > Metazoa > Chordata > Mammalia > Primates > Cebidae > Callithrix > Callithrix jacchus. The sequence goes on from NC_133508.1 coordinate 8,102,710, forward strand.
TCTAATATGGTAATTATCAATTGATATAATCCAATAAAAGATCTTTGGGATTTTTTTTTTTTTTTTTTTTTTTTTTGAGACAGAGTCTCACTGTTACCCAGGCTGCAGTAGAATGTTGAGACCTTGGCTCACTACAAGCTCTGCCTCCCAGGTTTAAGTGATTCTCTTGTCCCAGCCTTTTGAGTAGCTGGGACTACTGGCACCTGCCACCACGCCCGGCTAATTTTTGTATTTTTAGTAGAGCCAGGTTTGCCTCAGCCTCCCAAAGTGCTAGGATTACAGGTGTGAGCCACCATGCCTGGCCCCCTCAATGGTTCTTAAAAGCGTAAAGGAGTCCTAGGAATCAAGTTTCTAAATTGCTGAACTATAGGCACGTGCTTTAACATGAATGTATCTCAGAAACCCAATGTTTAACAAAAGTAATTCATGGAATACAGAATACGACTTTATTTAAATAAAGTTCAAAAACAGGTAAAAGTAAACAATGTTAGATAAGATTACCTATACAGGTGATAAAACTGTTTAAAAAAGCAAGGGAATAGTACGAAATTAATAATGGCCACGGTAATGGGGACAGGGAACACTTTCTTCCTGGGGTAGAAACACACAAAAGGTTTCTAAACTAAAGGTTCTAAAGCTTTTTAATTAAGTTTTCATTATTTTTAATGTGAAATATGCCATTAATATGTACAGACAAGTATAATTATTACACAGATACGTTTAATGACATATTTCACAATAAAAATTTTTAAAGAAGAAAAAAGGAGATGTACCTATTCTCCAAGGAGAAAAACTCAAAAGAATGTCTCTTCTGAAATTATAAATTCAATGCCAACACAATCAATATCCCGAGAAGATTTTCTATAGGACTTAAAAAGATAGTTCTAATTTCTTCTGGAAGAAAAAATGCAAATGAAAAACCCAAAGCTCTTTTTCAAAAGAAAATACCAACATATATTATAAAACTGTAATTAAAATACTTTGGTAATAGTTACGTGGGTCAAAAAAAAAAGAGCGCTCAGACCCAATAAAAATATCAGCCAGTGATATGACCTGGCTAAAAATATTTAACTTTTGTATTCACCAAGGAAGATAAAAATTAAAACAGAATGTTACTTTCAATGACTAAGGCGGCTAAGATCATTTTAAAACACTATTATCCAGTGCTGGCTAGCATGGGAGATAAAAACACATCTTTGGAGAGGGTGAACAAAGAAAGGTACAATCATTTCGGGACAATCTAGCAACATTATTATCCAGCACTCTCGGAAGGACTCAATTCTACAGAAATACTATCACGGGCACCTGAAGCGCTGTTTAGAACAGCAAGAGATAATCATTGCAGTATGGTTAGTTACAGGGTTATCTTGAAAATAACTTGAATGTCTACCAATAGCAGAATGAGAGTCACCTGATAAACACATGCCATTATCAATCGATTTTTCCTAGATATTATACTATACTTAACAAACACGTCTTAGTCAAGTTTGTAGGCACGTCACCGACTGGAACCCATTTAAGCAACTACGTTTAGACTAAAGGCATAGTTACAGCTCCCCTTCAAGAAAATGAGTTACATGTGGGCAAATGTCCCGCATACACACAGAGTTTCAAACACAGCATCTCTGTCCTCCTTAAATTCACCGTGGACCTTCCGTCACCCTCTTTCTGTCCTGGCTTAGCGATGTACCGATGTACAGTCCTGGAGACACTGCACACGGCTCGTCATCCCAATAAGGCGGTTCTCCACAGAAGGGTATTCTTGCACCCTTAGGGGACACTGCTTTGTTCGAAACCTCCTAGGCAGGATGCCCGGCAGACCCACCCTACACGAAATGTCACGAGCTCGTTCGTCTTCGCTCTCGGCGATCCATCCAGGGGAACCCCGCCGACTCTCAGGTGGCGACTGCGGCTCCCACAGTGCCACACACTTGCACAGCACATCTGACGTTCTGGACACACACTCATCACCTTTACCGTTCTCACAGGGAGGTTAAGGAGGAGTAAGCCTGCTTTGTCCGCATTTACGGGTTTCAAAGACAAGACGAGACTAAGAGAAACTTGAGAATTTCCAAAGCAGCCTTTCTCCCTCAGCACTTCGGTCACCAGCCCAGTCCTGCCAGGAAACGCTGCCTGGCGCCGCCTTCAGACAAACCTGTGGGTCCCTCGGACCCAGTCATCCGAACGCTCAAGCCGGGCTTGCTTTTGCTGCGAAGCGACCCCCGCTTCGGAGAGACCTGCTTCGCCCTCAAAAGAAAAGGCGGCGCATGGCCACGAGGGTCCGCTCCAAGAAACGGTCTGGGTGGCAGCGGGCGCCACCCAGAACCCGCAGGAAATGCCTTCCCAGCCGGCGCAAAGCCGAAGAGGGAAACTTCAGCCAGGACCTTATCACATCCCTGGGGACGAAGCTGTCCCCGGACGGGCGACGCAAATGAAACGCCTCAAAAAGGGGCAGGACGACACGGGCAGGATCTCCCGGCCCGCGGCACCGAGCGCGGCCACAGCTCGTAGCGCAGGACAGAAGGTCGAGTCATCTAGCAGGCGCCGACCCCTCCCACCCCCTCGCCCCGAGCGCGGCAAAAGGCGAGGAACGCGCCCGCCCCTCGCAGCCCAGCCGCGGCAGCTGCCCAAGCGCTCGGCCTCGGGGACCCGCCGTCCTCCTCGCAGGGATCCCAGGCGCCCAGCCCGGGGTGACTTACCCGCCCGCGGCGCGGCCGCCGCCCCCGAGGACCTGAGATCCCGGGTCAGCCTCCTTCCCATGCTTCTCCCGGCCGTCCTCTGCGTCCTCCCCGGCCCTCGCGACAACCGGCGCACGTGGGCAGCACCAGGCGCTGGCTCCGCGCTCCCGCGGGGAGACCCCTCACACACGCCGTCCTTCCCGGCCCCGGAGTCCTCGCTGCCTGGCGCTGACAGGGACGCGGCGCCCGCCCGTGCTCCGTCTCCCGTCAGGGCCACAGGCGAGAGGCAGCCCCGGGCCGCCTGGCCGCCTGAGAGAACATGTCGACTTTCTCGCTGACCGGCGCTAGCAACCGGAAGCAAAACCTCACGGCCAAAGGAAAAGAAGAGGTGCTGGGGGGTGCAAAAAAAAAAAGAAAGTGAAAACTGAAGTGAGGCCTCCCCCTCAGACATGGGAACCAATCGCCGGGGAGAAGCCAAGGCGCAGGCGCGGGCCGAGGTCGGCGTCCACGCGGCGCTCTCGTCTCCCTTCTGCGCAGGCGTAAGGCCTCAGCTCGCTCCTGATTGGACGGCCAATCCCGGCGCGCGCGTCTTTTCTCGCGAAGCCGACCCCTAACCGGATGCGGAAGATGCCTTTGGGAAGAGGCAGGAGAGGCCCCGTCGGCGGAGCTGGAGTGCTGTGGCGGTCGCCCACGTGGCCGCCTTCGGGCGCTTTCTCCCTTCTGTGCGTTTCCCGCCGCAGCTCCTGCTGCAAGAAGAGTTCCTTGTCTTGACCAAATGCGACATTTTCGAAATCTTGCCCTTGTTTTGATGCATATAGCAGGTGTGGCTGTTACCCCTAGGAAAGCACCTCTAGAAATTTATAACACATGCACAGAGAGCTAAGGTAACCGTAAATAAAGTGGCCATCAATAAGCTCAGGTTTATCCTTGCCCATGATAAGTAGTCATGCACACATCGCTTAACTATAGGAACACCTTATGAGAGAGATATGTCATTAGGCAATTTGGTCCTTGAGCAAGCATCATAGAAACCTAGAAGCATAACCTACTACACACCTACACTTATAAGGCATAGCCCATTGCTGCTGGCTACAAACCCGTGCTGTATGTTATTGTACCTAATGATGTAGACAATTACAATGGTAAATATTTGTACAAGCGTATCTAGACACAGAAAAGGTACGGTAAGGCCAGGTGCGGTGGTTCATGCCTGTAATCCCAGCACTTTGGGAGGCTGAAGCAGGTGGATTGTCTGAGGTTGGGAGTTTGAGACTAGCCTAGCCTGCATGGCGAAACCCTGTCTCTACTAAAAATACAAAAATTAGCTGGGTGTGGTGGCAGGTGTCTGTAATCCCAGCTGCTAGGGAAGCTGAGGCAGGAGAATCTCTTGAACCCCAGAAGCAGAGGTTTCAGTGAGCCAAGATTGCACCATTGCACTTCAGCTTGTGCAACATAGTAAGACTCCATCTCAAAAAGTACAGTAAAAATACAGTGTAAAAGATAGATAATGGTATATCTGTGTAAGGCATTCCCACAAATGGAGCTTACAGTACTGGAAGCTCCTCTGGATGGGTCTGTGAGTGAGCAATGAGAATGTGAAGGTCTGGGACATTACTGTACACGTGTAGAATTTATAAACACTACACCCAAGGTACAGTGAATTTATTTTTAGAAATTAATAATCTTGTAACGTTTAAACTTTTTTAAACTGAAATTTTAAGACTTTTGTAATAACACTTAGCTTAAAACAACACATTGTACAGCTGTACACAGATATTTTCTTTATATCCTTAATCTGTAATTTTTTTTCTATTTTCAAAATTTTTAATTTACTTTTTAAACTTTTTTCATTAAAAACTAAGACACAAACACACATTAGCCTAGGCCTACACTGGATCAAGACTATCAATATCACTGTCTTTCACCTCCATTTTGTCCCATTAGAGGGTCTTCAGGGGCAACTACATGCATCGAGCTGTCATATTCCATGATAACAATGCCTTCTTCTGGATACTTCTTGAAGAACCTGCCTGAGGTTGATTTATAATCAACCTTTTAAAAAAAATAAATAGGCGTACACTCTACACTTGATCTAAGCCAAAAGGCCAAGAAGCGACTAGGAATACACTCTAAACGATAAAAGTATAGTGAATAAATAAGCCAGTAACATAGTCTATGATCATCATCAAGTATTATATGCTGTACATAACTGTGTGTGCTATACTTTATTTTTTGGAGACGGAGTCCTCTGTCACACAGGCTGGAGTGCAGTGCTGTGATCTCGGCTCACTGCAACCTCTGCCTCCCAGGTTCAAGTGATTCTCCCGCCTCCGCCTCCCAAGTAGCCGGGATTACAGGCACCTGCCACCACACCCAGCTAATTTCTGTATTTTTTAGTAGAGACCGGGTTTTGTCATGCTGGCTAGGCTGGTCTGGAACGCCTGATCTCAGGTCATCTGCCTACCTCAGCCTCCCAAAGTGCGGGGATTACAGGTGTGAGCCACCACACCTGTATTATGTGTATAGAACACACTGTACGCTCTATTTTTATACGACTGGCAGTGCAGTAGGTCAGTTTACACCAGCATCATCACGAACACGTGAGCAATGCATTGCTGTATGAAATTAAGGTGGCTACAATATCACTAGGCAATAGTACTTTTCAGCTCTATTATAATCATATAAGGTCACCATTGAATATGTGGTCTGCTGTTAACTGAAACATTATTAAGTGACACATGACTGTACCAATGAGAGAGATTAGGTGCTAATAAACATGCACCATGAGTCAGGCACTGTGCTGGTAATACCAAGTGATTTAGTCATTGTGTTTACTGTTTACTGTGACCAGGTGCCGTAGTAGACTCTGATTTTACAATCGTGAACAAGCTAGACAAGGACCCTGCCCATAATGGAATTTATTCCAGAGGCGAGTGACAAACACAGGTAAATCACCACCACAACAAAACAGAATTTCAGATAGCAATACATGCTATGAACACTTACTGGAAATGTAGTGGATGGGACTGGGGGCTGGAGGCCAAGGGCAGAAGCAACAGAACTACAAGATCTTACTGAAATGGGGACATTCGAGGTCAAACCCTAAAGATCTAAACCGACAGAACCGAAGCTTGGAATATGTGCAGGAAGAGCTCTCCAGACAGAGGCAAAGCAAGTGCAAAGGATTTGAGAAGCGAAAACAAGCCTGTTCTAGAACTGAAGAAGGCTGACTGAGAAGAGGAGAATGTAATATAATGACTATTTTACTAGTGCACAAAACCAGAATGTACAACTCCAGGATTTATCACAAGGCAAATATGCATGAAACCAACACGCCGTCACGGAATAGAACATTGCCGGTACCCCACCTCGCTTCCCTAGCCTAACCACTATTCCGACTTCCACGGTAATCTCTTCTTTGCTTTTGAAAGTAAGTGTGCCAACTAAATACGCACCCTGAAGCTTTATCATTTAGTTTGCTTGTGGTTTGCTTCAGGGGCAACTCTTCCCAGTTTGAACTATCATTTAAATTTTCAAAGATTCAGTGCTCCACCAAATCCGCGATCAAATATTTTCCAATCCCAAGATGACTCTCAGATGCAAAATGGATATTACATAAATAATTGTCATGTTAACTGGAACTGTATGACTTTTGATCAGAACAATGAGTATACTGTAGTGAGAATAGGAGCAATGTTCATCCCTCTGGAAATGGCTGCAGTATTCAAGATGAATATGTGAGTAATGGTTTCTGTGAAGTCAGAGAAAGATGCTGGAAAGATCCTTGTATGGACAAGCATAATGGAACAGACAGGTTTGTGAACCAGCAGTTTGAAGAGGCAAAGTTAAATAAATTGCAGAAGTTACTTATTCTTTTAAGAGGTCGCCTGGTTCTGGGAAAACAACGTTGTCTCGAAAAAAGACACTAGAGAAAGATTTAATTTCTGATATTTCAAGCTGGATTAAAAACTGTGATCTTTGTGAATGAGTTTAAAAAATGGCATATATTTTGCCATATTTATCTCTTTGTTTTTGACGTTATTCTTAACAGTATTAAAAATGTTTACAATAATCTGTTACTAGTATATAGAAATATAATTCATTTTTCCATATTAACTTTATATCTTGCAACTTGCCAAAATCACTTATTATATCCAGTAGCTATTTGTTTGCACGTGTGCATCCTTTATGCTGTCCTAGGACCTTGCCTGCAAATAAAGAGTTTTACTTCACTGTTTCTAATTTGTATTTTTTTCTCCTTATTTTGCATTGTTTAAGGCCACTAATGTAATGTTCAACATAAGGAGTGAAAATAAAATATCCTTGTCTTAAAAATATATATATATCCTTGTCTTGTCTCTCAGTGCAAAAGCATTTGTTTGTAATCAGTAAGCATAATGTTAGCTTTGGTGTTTCATACCCCTTTTAGATTTATGAATTTCCCTTTTGTTCCTACTTTTTGAAAGTTTTTCTCATAAATGGATGTCGAATTTGGTCAAATGCTTTTCTGCATCTATTGAGATGATTATATAGTTTTTCTTTTTTGATCTGTTAATATGGTAAATTATATCAATTGATTTTCAAATGTTAAATCAACATTGAATTCCTGAGATAAACCCAATTTATTCTGGATTCATTATCCTTTTCATATATGAATGGATGTGAATTGCTGATATTTTGTTAAGGATTCTGGCATTTGTATACATAAGAGATGTAGGTCTATGTTTTTGCTTTGCTTTTCTTGTAAGGCCTTTAGTTTGGGTATGAAGGGAACTCTGGCCTCATCCAATGAGTTGGGAAGTTTCCTTTCTTAATTTTCCCAAAATACTTAGATTTAAATTGGCAGCATTTCTTTCATAAATGTTTAATGGAATTAATCAGTGAAAGTATCAGGGCATGTACTTTTTATAGCAAGGCTTTTAAGTGCAGATGTTATTTCTTTACTAGATAGAGACGGATAAAAGCCTAATGTCAATTTCGGAGGAAGAGAGTTCTAGCAGTGCCACTGTCATATCAGAGCGGTGGTGGGATATTTAAAGTGGTATCAGAAGCTTAATACTATGTGTGTGGGGAAATATCACACAGAGTCGGGTCAATTTATTATCTAAACTCTAGTTTCCAATCAAGAATTATGAGGCATGCAAAGAAATGGGAAAGTATAACTCACACAGTGAGAAGAAAGACAAGCAGCAGAAACTGTCAGGAAGAGTGACCAGATGTCAGATTTAACAGAAAGGATTTCAAAGTAACCATTGTCTACGATGGTATTCTCATCATTAGTAGAACTTAGAGAATGGAAATCCATGTGCTGAACACACGACTCCTTCCCTCTCAGCTTTCCATATCTGCAGAATAAGAAGGTTGGAGGGGAAAACACCAATTCCTGACAATCCTATTCTTATTTTTGACTTCATAAAATTTTAATAACTAACGCACAGAAATAAAAGTTCAAGAGAATGACAAGACTGGCTGACACAAAATAATATGGAGCTATCCTCTGTCCTGTCCTCTTCCTGATTTTTCCTTGGAGACAAGCATTTTCAATTCTTGCAGCTGTTTCTACTGCTATTTACTCACTCATTTTTTCCTGCCACTCTGACTTCTCAATTTCATTCTTCTTATTTTGTTTTAAATAGAGACGGGGGTCTCACGATGTTGCCCAAGCTGGTCTCAAGCTCCTGGGCTCAAGCGATCCTCCTGCCTCAGCCTCCCAAAGTGCTGGGATTACAGGCATGAGCTACTGTGCCCAACTGACTTCTCAGTTTTAGATAAGACCTTCCCAAAATGGCTGAGGACTGAGCTGTTTCAGGCAACACCCTGCAAGTGTACATTTGCATTCCTCCAGGCTTTGTATATAGTCAAGTCATCATCTTTTATTGCGTTCACAGCTAAGCCATAAAAAATGTTTGGGCCAGGTGTGGTGACTCACCCCTGTAATCCCAGCACTTTGGGAGACCAAGGCAGGTGGATTATGAGGTCAGGAGTTCAAGACCAGTCTGGCCAACGTGGTGAAACCCTGTCTCTACTAAAAATACAAAAATTAGCCAGGTGTGGTGGCGGGCGCCTGTAATCCCAGCTACTCGGGAGGCTGAGGCAGGAGAATCGCTGGAACCCGGGAGGTGGAGTTTGCAGTGAGCCGAGATTGTGCCACTGCACTCCAGCCTGGGTGAGAGAATGTAACTCCATCTTTAAAAAAATTGTATAAAATTTGTTTTTCTTGAAGTTAGCACTTGCGTCATTTTTAATTATCTATCAAGAACATAACCCCAAGTTCTTCAACAAAACATACACACACACACACACACACACACACACGTTATATTAGGAGCATGAGGGAGACAAAATGTGTATGCACAAAAATGGGGGCAGAGTAAAAGGGGTTAAATCATCTAATAATAAGTAGGAAACCAAGAATGTCTGTTTTAAGAGTACCCATTGCCCAATTTATAAAACTTAGCAATACTGCGGGACTTCCCCCAAAAAATGCCATAAGAAAAGTACAAATAAAGTGCTGTGTTTAGCAAATCTTTCAAAAAATGAGTGCTAACTAGAAGTGGAGAGAAGTGCGGGATGAAATCTGCTGCCCTCAGGCTGTTCCTGGCCAGGGCCTGAGCGTGGTGGGGGACGAGTTTGGGCCCTTCCCATCCAGAGCAGGACTCCTCTCATGGAGAACCTTCATGCTGAGGTGCACATCTCCCAGCTGACTTTCCCAGAGCTCCATGGTGGTCTGAGACTCTTCCTACCCAGTTGTTCCTCCCCCTTTCCATGCACAAGTGTCGGCCTGCACTACAATCTAAGACTCCCTGCCTACTCTTGCTCCTTCCAGGTTTATTCTTTACAGTCATTTCCCCCAGTACATACATCGCTTGTATGTCCGCTTTTCAGACCCCAGGAAGTGATACAAGTAAATAGGAAGAGTGGTCCAAGAAAAGAGAAGGCCGGCTGGGGTTTTGGAATTGGGTCACTCGCGGTCCCGATGGCAAAAAGGAGCTCATTCCAAGAGGAATGTGAGGTACAGGACAGACCTCGGTACCAAGTGTTGGCCCAAATGGTGATGATTTCACCAGAAGTAACCCGGGAGAAGTGACGACTATGCAGGTGTGTGCTTACAATAAGAGAGGTGGTCGGCCGGGTGCGGTGGCTCACGCCTGTAATCCCAGCACTTTGGGAGGCCGAGGTGGGTGGATCACAAGGTCAAGAGATCAAGACCATCCTGGTCAACATGGTGAAACCCCGTCTCTACTAAAAATACAAAAATATAGCTGGGCATGGTGGCGTGCGCCTGTAATCCCAGCTACTCAGGAGGCTGAGGCAGGAGAATTGCCTGAACCCAGGAGGCGGAGGTTGTGGTGAGCCGAGATCGCGCCATTGCACTCCAGCCTGGGTAACAAGAGCGAAACTCTGTCTCAAAATAAATAAATAAATAAATAAATAAATAAATAAATAAATAAAGAGAGGTGGTCACACAGCTGAGGTACTAGAGGCGGGCGGTCTCCAGGGGCAGGCAGGATCTGAGGTGATAGAGGCAGGCAGGGTCTGATAGAAGCTGGAGATCACAATTAATCTAATGACTGGCAGAGGTGGAGAAGCAGACCACAGGGGCTTGGCCCTTACAGATGGCAGATAGGACACAGTATTCCAAAATAAACAGGCAGCTAGTGAGGGTTCTACATAATGTCTGTAACTAGGAGAAGGCCAGGGAGGAGGAGAGGGAAGCTGGGGGTGGAGATGGAGCAAAGTAGCCCCAATTCCCATCACTTCCGCTGGGAGACACCCATTCCCAAACTCTAAGCTCCACCAGGGTGGAGATACTGTTCTGTCTCCAAAACAGGTGTCCCAGATGTGCCAGAATAAAAAAGAAACAATTAAATAAACAACCCTAAAAAGTGTGCGCTTCTCAGGAGACTTGGCACATGCCCTTTAAATCCCAAGCTACAGCAGCTGCCGGGGCACTTAGACTCTTACGGCCAGGCAGCAAGCAGCACGCAGAAAAGCTGTGACTGTCTTGACGGTAGAGATGGCCACCGATGGGCAGGAAGAGGTAGAGCTGTCTTTACACACAGGAAGGAACACCTTTACAATCCAGGTGTGCAGCTGGGGGCCTCTTGGTACTCCTTTGTCTCATTGTAACTGTTGATGGACACAGGCAGCAATTGCAGCTTTAGAAATGTATGATTATTATGAGTTCCAGCCCCTCAAGTGTCAAGGTTTGTGTCATGTTACAAGGTGAGCCACAAAGCCTCATTGAGGTGATAGCTAAGAGGGATAGGAAAATGTAAAACATGGTGGAGAAAGATGATGAGGAATGCCCACTGAAGCCCTGAGACTAACTGCAGAGGCAGATCTTATTTCTACCACTGACCTTCTTTTTCTAAGTTCCCCCCTGGGGAATCATGGAGAAACTGCTCCCCCAAATATGTATGGAGAAGTAGATTTATGTGGTGGAAGGAGGCAGACTGTGGTAGAGATGGAAGTGATCTTTCTAAAGAGAAGCTTCTCTGGGAGCAGAGTTGACTCATAGATTCTAACTTCCACCCCACTGAAGCCGCCATGGCTCTCATGCTTCCACTAGGATGCTTCCAGACAGTAGCTGAGCACAGCAGGGATACGAGTGCTGGTCCAGGCCTGCCTGAACTCTCCAATGGGCAACCTTGGCTCAAGCACTCTCTGTCAGCCTGGCAAAGCTACGATCAGACCTGAGCTGTGATCTGACTCCTTGTATACAGACCTTCCTTACTGCTCTTCCTTCACAGATGCTAGGCTTTTATCTCCATCTGCAGGTTCTCCTGCCATACCCCTTTACCTCTCTGTTTATTCTTCATGAAATTTTTCCTAATAAATCTATTGCATGTCTATTCCATCTTGGTTTCTGCTTCTTGGAGTACTGAAACTGACACACTCCCCAATAAGCCTTTGGGGAGCACTCCTAACCCTAACTTATTTCATTGCCTGCTTCCGAGAGAACCTAACAGCACTCTTGTGATCTTACTAAAAATGCTGGGCCCTGCACTTGACATTTCTTTTTCTTTTTTTGAGACAGTCTCACTTCATTGTCCAAGCTAGAGTGCAGTAGCATGATCTCAGCTCACTGCAACCTCTGCCTCCCAGGTTCAAGCAATTCTCCTGCCTCAGCCTCCCAAGTATCTGGGATTACAGGTGCCTGCTATTATGCCCGAATATACTACAAAGCAACAGTAGCCAAAACAGCATGGTACTGGCATAAAAGCAGACATAAAGACTCATGGAACAGAATAGAGAACCCAGAAACAACTCCATGCATTTATAGCCCACTGATTTTTTACAAAGGAGTCAAAAACACACATTGGGAAAATAACAGTCTCTTCATTAAATGGTGCTGGGAAAACTGGGCATCCACATGCAAAAGAATGAAACTAGACTCTTATCTCTCACCATTTACAAAAAATTACTCAAAATGAATTAAATAAATCTAAGACCTGAAGTGATGAAACTATAGAAGAAAAAACCTAAGTTAAATGTTCATGACACTGGTCTGGGCAAGAATTCTTTGGATAAGATCTCAAAAGCACAGGCAACTAAAGCAGAAATGGGCAAATGGGAATCCACCAAGCTAAAAGGCTTCTGCACAAGGAATAAACAAAGTGAAGAGACAACCTACAGACTGGGAGAAAATATTTGCAAACTATGCATCTGATGAGGTATTAATATCCAAAATACATAAGGAACACAAACAAGTCAATAGCAAAAATAATAATAATAATAATCTGCTTTAAAAACTGTCAAAAGAGCTGAATCTCTCAAAGGAAGACACACAAATGGCCAAAAGGTATATGAAAAAGTGCTCAACATCACTAAATATCACAAAAATGCAAATCACAACTACATGGCTGGGTGTGGTGGCTCACGCCTATAATCCTAGCACTTTGGAAGGCTGAGGCAGGGGGATTGCTTGAAGCCAGGAGTTTGAGACCAGCCTGGCTAACATGGCAAACCCCTCTCTCTACTAAAAATCCAAAAATTAGCCAGGCACGGTGGCACATGCCTGTAATTTCAGCTATTTGGGAGGCTGAGGCATGAGAATCACTTGAACCTGGGAGGTGGAGGTTGCAGTCAACTGAGATCATGCTACTGCACTCCAGCCTGGGCGACAGAGTGAGACTCTGTCTCAAAAACAAACAAACAAAAAAGCAACAACAAAAATAAAAAACAAAACAAGCTATCAACTCACCCCAGGTGAGTCTGAGCCACTTGGCTCAGAATGGCTATTATCAAAAAGATTTTAAAAAAATGGTGGTGAAGATGTGGAGGAAGGGAGACTCTTAGATGCTGGTTCTGGGAATGTAAATTAGTACAACCATTATGGAAAATAATAATGGATTATAAGCACGCACCACCACACCCAGCTAATTTTGTATTTTTAATACAGACGGGGTTTCTCCATGTTGGTCAGGCTTGCCTTGAACTTCTGACCTCAGGTGATTTGCCTGCCTCGGCCTCCCAAAGTGCTGGGATGACAGGTGTGAGGCACCCTGCCCAACCCCATGTTTCTTTCTTAGTGGCTGGAGGGGTCAGATGCAGCCCTTTCCCTTTACTTTGGAAGGATTATCTTGACATGCCCCAGATCACTAGAAATCTGAATTGCTGTCATGCATGCGTCTTACCGAAATGCTGACAGTAGACACTGATTCCTCCTTATCAGGTCCAATCAGCTTGGTATCATCAAAACACTTGGTGGGAATGATGGCCTGGTGAATGGAGAGGCAGTCAAGATTCCTGCAGACCAGATTATGACATAAAATCAGAAGGTTGATAAAGTTCCGAGGTGAGATGGTGACGGCGAATTGCTGCCCCAGCCAGCTGGAAGCAAACTGTTCCTCGAGGGCTTCACTAACCACATGTAACCAGTAACCAGAGAAAGAATTCATCAGCCCAACAGCTGCATAGCAGCAACGACACCGTTTCTAAAACAGCAGCTTCACCTCTGATGAAGTTTATAATAATCCGCTATCGTTCTCGCAGAAGCCATCTGTCTTCTGCACAGGCCAAATTACGTGACTTGAATGGAGATGGGCAGTGGGAGCAGGGGGAATCACCATTCTGCATCTCTCATGTTCTTTTTTTTTTTTTTGAGATGGAGTCTTGCTGTGTCACCAAGGCTGGCGTGCAATGGCATGATCTCGGCTCACTGCAACCTCCTCCGCCCGGGTTAATGCGATTCTCCTACCTCAGCTTCCTGAGTAGCTGGGATTACAGGCACCCTCCACCATGCCCAGCTAATTTTTGCATTTTTTAGTAGAGATGGGGGTGTCACCATGTTGGTCTGGCTGGTCTCAAACTCCTGACCTCATGATCTGCCCACCTTGGCCTCCCAAAGTGCGGAGATTACAGGCGTGAGCCACCACGCCTGGCCCTTTCATGTTCTTGATGGTAGCACTAAACTCTGCACTTCCTCCAGCAATGTAAGATTGCTTTTTCCTATTTTGGTAGATAGAGGTAGTTTCAGAGCTCTCCACTTGGCTCAGAGAATCCATGTAGGGACTCTGCCAGATTCTTATATTCAAACGATGCATTCTGGAACTGAAGAAGTAACTATGGGATTCAAGAACCCACTGGGCTTATCTGAGACGAACCTAAGCCCAAACTCAACTGATCATTTTCTCCACCAACTCCTGTTCTGTCTGATAGACATTGTGGTATTTTAGCTCTCCAGGAATTAGTGTCGGTTCAGAGCCAGTGACCAGCAATTGCTGAAATAGTCTGGTTATTTCCCTTTCTTCAGTGCATAGTCAATACGCAACCTAGTAAATATCCATGAGACTCTTTGGGAAGGTTAGGAGGACGAGTTACAGCACAAACTCGGTGGCTTGGAGTTCAGAGTTCATGTGCACCTGGCCTCCCTTTCAGTCAAGGAGCTCTGGGTCTGTGAACTGGCTCGACTCTGGGAATTGGTTGAGAGGCTGAAACTCCCTATTATAGTGATTTTTTTTTGCACAGCTCTTCATCAAATTTAGAGCTTTCCTGCTTATAAAAATCAAATAAGGCTTCAGTAGGCTGCCATGAGTCTCAGCTCTAGGGACACCATCACCAACTAAATCAACGTCCAAGATCTCTGAGGACAGACCATCTTGGTGACTGTGCCAGTTCTGCTATCCATGATGGCAGCTGGTCCTGCACTGCCTTTGGCAATTAAGTGCCACCACTCGGCCATCAGATTCTATCATTCCCAGTGAATTCAGGGGTTGAAGCTTAACGACAGCAACTCTCCCACCTAGACTGCCCAAGGATTAAGAAGTCCTCTTCCCCTCTAAATGGACTTCTCATAGTCTTGTGAAGGTATTCTTCAGATTCTGAGAGCCAGGGTTGGGCAGTGGGTGAACAGGTTTTACATGAAAAATCTACTCTAGCATTTTAAGCCTCTAGGAGATATTTATCTAAAGTTACCAAGAAAGTTCCGGCATTTTACCTGCAGAACGATACCTAGCCATTCGAACTAGCAAACCAGCTTTAGGATTGCTGTGGAGTAAACCTGATTAAAAATTTTGATCCACCATAATTTTCCTTTCACTTGGACCCAGTATCCCTTTGATCCATTCCGATACGTGTTCTACAGATTTCTGCCAATGTCACTTGGCAAAAATCTTGCAAGTTTTGGCTGAATGCGGGGGCTCACGCCTGTTATCCCAGCACTTTGGGAGGCTGAGGCAGGTGGATCATGAGGTCAGGAGATCAAGACCCTCCTGGCTAACATGGTGAAACCCTGTCTCTACTAAAAATACAAAAATTAGCTGGGTGTGGTCGCATGTGCCTGTAGTCCCACTTACTTGGGAGGCTGAGGCAGGAGAACTGCTTGAACCCGGGAGGTGGAGGTTGCAGTGAGCTCGGATCACACCACTGCACTCCAGCCTGGCGACAGTGAGACTCCATCTCAAAAAAAAACACACAAAAAAACACCTTTCAACTTTTATGGTGCTCATTGTGCCTTATGAGACCTCAAACCCCTCTGAACTTTACCTTTCAGGGCTGGGCAGGTCATGTCCGGTTACAGGTCTAGAAGCAGCAATAGGTGGGGTGGGAGGAGGATCCATAGCTCTTTGCAAATCATCTTCCACTAGTGAGGTCATTATAGATTCTTCAGGCAAGATTCACCCTCTGAGTGAGCACAGGTGAATTCCTTCTGCTGGCAAAGAAGGCTCAGCAGAATTCAGGAGTTTAAGGTCTTCAGCCTCCTAGAAACCTGCCCATTTGCTCCCATTCCACTCCAGCATCCTATTTCTTTCTGATTAGTGCCCCATCTTTATCATGAACGACTCTAGGGGGTCGAGGATCAAATCTGCACTGTTTTAGTCACCTGCAAGCTTATACTCTGAATTTAGTTTTCAGAAATCTTGGCTGTGTGGCTATGAGAGATAAAGGTTTTTTGCAGGGTGGCCATATAAGATTTCTGGGCCCTGGCCTGGTCTTTGAGCTGGAGAAAGCCCTAACCTGATGACTTTATTTTCCTTAAATCCAATCAGGTCAGAGTTTTTTGTGCCAGCCAAGAAGGTTCCAGCCCATTACAGTCTCTGTCTGCCACTGCTACAAATAAAAACCAGACAAGCTACCAAAAGCAACTTCCCAAGCGCTTTAAACATTTTTTTTCTTAATTTATTTTGAGAGCTGGGGTCTCATCGTGTTGTCTAGCCTGGTCTCAAACTCCTGGGCTTAAGTGATCTTCACAAGTAGCTGGGATTACAGGTGTGTGCTACTGCACCAGCTGACTTCCTAAGGACTCTGAAAAGTTAACAGCAGGAGAGAGGAACCAAAACTTGAAGAACCCTATATATTCTTCAGTACTCTTCTATTTAGGAAAAGAATCAGTCAATATGAATTGTAAATGAAATGCTTCCTCACAGCTTTCGGAGGATGGGGTATACCAGTGTTTGCCAAACTTTTGGCAATGGTTAAAAAAAATTACAGGGCTGCCTCCCAGGTCTTTCGCTGGAGCCCAGAATCTTCAGGAGAAACTCAGAAATATACATGTTTAACAAAACCTTGTTCTCTCGAGATAGTAAGTTTAAGAAAAATGGCTTATCCAAGCAAACAGAATTGGATTTCCTACAAATTTCGTCCTCACCCAACCTGACTATTTGGTTTGGAGGCAAAAGAAGAGTATCTTATGACTAGGAGACTCTAAAAAAATGTGTTATGAAGACTGTCTTTATCAGAAAATCCAGGGGTTAACACATCTCAATTCATGATGTGTTGGGGAGCCCCTAACTATACCACTTTCCAAATAGGGGTCTTATCAGATTTTCAAATGCTAACAAAAAAGGGATGATCTTGTAAAATGATATTTATTTTAAAAACACATGTGGTAGTTAGTTGAAAAATCACTCACCTTAGGTTAGGTCATCAGCAAATATTTGCTAAATGAATAACAGAAACTTTATCAATATTATAGAAGTTCTTACAATAGATTCAAAAGTTAATTGGAACCAACAGCCAATACAAAGGGATTAACACAAAAATAAATGAGTGACTATTTAATGAATATTTTGGGAAAAAGTCTGTTTCAGTTTAGAGAAGAATGAACTGAGCTCCCAGATTTTCATTCTATACAGTGCAGTGAATTCTAGATGGGACTCAAAGACTTAACAACAGAACAGAATAGAATAATATATATCTTCTGGCTCTTGCTGGGGAAATATATTTTAAATATTGAAGAAAAAGGAAATACTTGCAGGGAATGTACTTCTGAATATATATATATATAAACTTAAAAAAGGCTTTTTCTATAATGAAATATTTTAATATTTTAATCAAGCAACAGAGTGGAGGAAAAACACAAATATTTGCTTTTTAATATATTTAACAAACACTTGCATAACACACATACACATATGCATATATATATTCTACATGATCATACTCAAATTTAGATGACACTTTGTGCAGGAAGAAATAGTGAAGAAAATGCAAACATACCAACACGACGTTGCCACAGGGGAAAACATACCATTCATGTCAAATATAATGATACAAAAATCTATTACAGTTAGTAAAAAGTGCAGAAAACTCGCAAGAAAAATGCAGGGGGCTGATTTCAGTATATAGTGGCAAAAGGGCTCTAAATGCACAGTGCTAACGGCTTGAAATTCCATTCCCAGGCCTGGGGCTCCACATTTCCAGGGCTCTGCTGTCCATCGGATATGGTTCAATGCCCCCTAGGTATAGTGCCTTCAGTCTGGACTGAAGATGGCTATCTGGGTCATCTGAGAGGCTTTGTAGAGTGAGAGATCAACCTGGCTGCTCTCTGCCAGTCCTCACCTATTTCCAGACTGGATGATTCCTGATATTTACTTTTGAGCCCAAACTCTGCTGCATTGAGGTTCAGTACAGGTCAGGTGAGTGACCAATCTCCTGACAAGGCTACAGTGAACTTTGACAAGGTTAAACCTTGTAAATTTGGGAAGCCACTTTGCAAAAATAAATAAAACAAAAATCCCTTACTCAATTGTTGACTGGGTATTACTTGGGGAACAGGAAACAGGCTTTTCATTTCTGCTAGGTTGTGCCCCTGCTTCCCTTTGCTAAGCTGCTTAGGGGAACATTGGATTAAAAACACCCGGAAAGAAAAGATAATCAAAAAATTGATTTGAATGATTTGAAATTATTATCTTGAAAGAAACAGTGATTCTGGACACCGGCTGTGGTGGGAAGCACTTCCGGAAAGTTAAGCCTGGGGGAACTCGAGGACTCTGGAGCATCATCAGCATCAGTACATTGCAAGTGAGCTCCCGCAGCTAGACGTATGCTATGCACATGGACACACAGACACATGCTTGCACAGGACACGTTTGCAATACATGCATGCTTATTCATGGACACATGTTTTGCACACGCTTGCACAGGACACGCGCACAGGGTGTATGTTTTGTACAGGACACAGGTTTTGCACATGGAAACACATATCCATGCTGCGCCCAGGGACCCAGGGAAGTATGCAATGGATACATGTTTACACACGGACGCATGTTTTGCACAGGACATATACACAGGATGCATGTTTTGCACAAGGACACACGTTTGTATAGGACACGTGCACAGGACACGTTTTGCACGGGACGCACGGTTTGCAGGTGCGAGCACACACACTTCTCGGCTCGACAGGCGAAGCGGGGTGGCTGTGACAGTGGAGTCGGGACGCAGAGACAGCGCCACCGGGAACCCCGCCAAGGCGGCGGGAACTACAACTCCCGACGCGGTAGCCTCGGGCCGACGCACAGCCCCGCGCAGACTGGCCCCGCCCAGCGGCCCCGCGGGTCCAGTCCCAGGTCCCGTCGCCCCGAATCGCCGCACGGCCGCCGGCTAGCCGCATGGAGCCCCGGGCGGCGGACGGCTACTTCCTTGGCGACGTGGGTACGTGCGGCCGCCGCGGAGTTCAGGGCGAGGCCGCCGCGCGGGGGGCAGGGGCTGGCGGCGCATCCCAGGGCCTGCGCCGGGGAGCTGGTGGAGCGCCCCGCGCTGGCTTCGTGGGCGGAGGCGTCTGGCGGGGTGGGCCGCGGGGAGAGCAGGGTCCCAGGGGTGCCGCGCATCCCAGTCGGGCTCCCAAGCTTCGCGCCTTGTCCCAGGCCCGCGCACTGCGGGGCTGCGGTCCGTGGGGCGCGCCTGGTGTGGGGTTTCACAACCGCCAACCCACTGAGCGCCGCGCGCGCTGGGGAAGGTGTGGGGCGCGTGCGGGGCGGTTGACCAGTGGCGGGGAGAGCCTGGGAAACGCCCACGGTGCCCCCTCGCTGGGCAGCCCGGCGCGAGCCCACGGTGAGATCTGAATTCCCCTCCACGGGCGCGCGTGAGGCCGTGACGCAGTGTCCGAGAATCCTGCAGAGACGTCCGCGTGACCCCGAGTCCGCTGCAGAGTGAGGGTGGCCCTGGGGCACCGCGGCACACTCGGAAAAGTGCGGTCCCGGTTCTCCACGCAGTCCCCTTTACCATCCGAGCAGCCGAAGTATGAAATGGATTTGAGGGAAGGACAGACACTCTTTGGGGAAGCAAATTTTTTGCAGCCTATGAAGCAGTCATATGGTCACTGAAATGAACGGTGGAAGCTCGATGAAAGCCTAAAAAGAAAAAAAAATCTAAGATATATTCATTCCGGTAAAAACAGTAGTGCACCTAAGAGGGAGAAGTCTGAAGGTAAATTTAGCTGAAGAGGAAGTTGCAGTCATAGCAAAGCAAAGCAATTTTTACTGACTGCAAAATAGCCACCTTTGGCATGATCAAAGGTACCTAATAAGCATCTGTTTCTACTTGGCATTCCAGTCCAGGCAAGCACAAGACTTTGATCACTGGGATCTATCTGCATTTGATTAGCTTAATTGAATAAGCAGTGAATAGCTAAGGAGGGAAGCTTATTTAAACACATATTTTAATATTTCTGTTCACGACATCACTTCTGAGCACGTCTTCTGCATCGCTTGTTAAGGGCTGCATCTGTAGAAGAAAAGCACATTTTAAACTCATAAATCCGCAACTTCGGAGGTTCACTGTTATTTTTGACATTGTCATTTTTTTATTTAATATATTTCTCCCCAAAAAGTTCTGCTGATACTTTTTATTCCCAATGTAATAATAAGCTGAATGTGTTGGATCCACAACAATACTGCTGTCCCAGCAGTCGTAGACGTGAACTGTAGGAGCTTTGGCCACTTTTAACATTCTGACCTCTAATTCTGAGTGTGTGGTGTAGTCCAACCAAAACATTTAGGTTTTCAGCTGTTGAGAGGTCTCTCATGCCTGTAATCCCAGCACTTTGAGACACTGAGACGAGTGGATCACTTGAGGTCAGGAGTTCAAGACCAGCCTGGCCAACTCGGTGAAACCCCGTCTCTACTAAAAATACAAAAATTAGCTGGGCATGGTGGTGGCCGCCTGTATTTGCAGCTATTTGGGAGACTGAGGGCCGAGCATAGTGGCTGGGTGCCTGCAATCTCAGCTACTTGGGAGGCCGAGGCAGGAGAATTACTTGAACCTGGGAGGCAGAGGTTGTAGTGAGCCAAGATCACACCACTGCACTCCAGCCTGGGTGACAGAGTGAGACTCTGTCTCAAAAAAAAGAAAAGAAAGAAAGAAAGGAAAGGAAGGAAAGGAAGGAAAGGAAGGAAGGAAGGAAGGAAGATTCTGCATTTCCTATTGACGTCCTTCGGTGGGAGATGCACCTCTAACCTACTGGCTGCTCCCCGACTGACTCCCCCATAGGTTCTCCCAGGGTTCTCCAGTAGAATTGTGTTTTTGTTAAAATCAGGTTTCAGTGTCGACATTATTGTAACTGTGAATATTGCAGCTGAGCCACTTGCTATGTGGGGACTGTGTTTCTCTCCTTGTATAATGTCTTACTTTTCTTGGAGATGGCGGCTGTTCTTTTTGTTTACCTGTGGGTTCTTGCTTTTCTTGGAGATGGCCCCTGTTCTTATGTTTTCCTGTGGGTTCGCTGTTCCTCATGCACAGCCCCTCAGTTATCCCCAGACAGTCTCCTCGGGCCCCTCAGGTGAGTGGCAGGTGCTGTGTTCCCTCTCTACTGGTCCAGTGTTTGGAGACCTGCAGCCTCAGGTCTTCAGCTCTGCCTGCTGCGGCTCTGGGAAGCCTGGGTGGGGGCGGGGCAGGGAGTGTCTTCCCCATAAAGATGGGGATTTGCGCATCCCTTTGCGTTCAGCGCCCACCCAGGGGGAGCTCAGATTCCCTGCTCTTCGCTGGTCCCCACCCCAGGTGCCAAGCCCGCCTTCTCCATCCTGGTTGGCCGCTGCGCCAGCCTGCTCTTCAGCTCCCACGATGGTCTGGACGTCACTCCCAGCCTGTTTTCTACTTGTTTATATGGATGTATGTATGTCTCCCCACCCGGGTACCCTCAGCTGAGTGGGATCTTTGCGGATGGGCAGAGAAGATCCTCCGTGTTTAATCAGAAACTGCTGTGTCGTTCTTGATTTCAGTGTCAGAGCGGGGAGAGGGAGAATCCATTAGGGTAGAGTCTAGGGCATTTCTAATGGGTAGAGAATTACCTGGAGCGGGAGGCTATTTCATCCTAAAACAGGAAATCAAAGGCGGGCTTGTTGAGAAAACCAGAAAAGCCTATTTAGGGCCAAAAAAAGTATCAAAGGAAATAATAGTAAGACAAACACAGGAAGCATGCGTATGGGCAGAACAGTACCTGGATGGTCCTTCTCCACAAGGCAGCCCAGGGAGGCGGTGCCTGCTATCCTAAAGGAAACTGAGGCTTAGGTGATTTAGGATGAAAAGCGTTCCTCAGGTCGGATCTCAGGGGTCCTGAGTCAGGGCCTGAGCTCCCACAGTGCCTTGAGGGTGGGATTGGGATTGGGGGACCCTCCCCATGTTCCCTAGGCCACCGCCTTTTGGGGTGGACTAGGGGCAAGGGAGAAGTCGGGGTAGCAGATAATTGGGTGAGTGATGAGGGAGTCTGGGGAGGAGACAACGAGGGATAATGCAGTGAAGTCGGTGAATTCACTGAGGTTTTAGCGCCATGCTGGTGGGAGGAAGCGCCCAGTACTCACCAACTGTCCTGGTACCTTCCGTCCTTTCTCCCGGTTCCTTTCCTCCTTAGCCCCCTATTTTCACCTCTTTCCTCCTTGTCGTCTGCTTTCATTTATTCTTTCCCTTTCTTTTCCCCATTTTCATGAGTTTGACCATTTTGTCCCTCTAAGAAGGCAAACACTGGCATTTTTGCCTCGTTGAACACATCTTAAAGTCAGTCTGCTGTTTGACTTCAAGTTTACCCACAAAAAATATTTTGGGGATTCATAATGAAAACATTTAAAAAGACATGGTTGAAAAATATCAACATAGCAACAAAACACTGAGCCCAAACTTTTAAGTGGGAGTTTCTACACAGAAAAAGAAAGATCAGTATGTTTCCCTTGGGTTTCAATGGCACGAAAACTGAAATTTGCAATGTGCTATTAAAATTTGGTGAGAGTTGGCCAGGCACTGTGGCTAACGCCTGTAATCCCAGCACTTTAGGAGGCCGAGGCAGGTGGATTTCGAGGTCAGGAGTTTAAGACCAGCCTGGCGAAGATGGTGAAACCCTGTCTCTATTTAAAAAAATACAAAAATTAGGCAGGCATGGTGTCGGGTGCCTGTAATCCTAGCTACTCTGGAGGCTAAGGCAGAGAACTGCTTGAATCCAGGAGACGGAGGTTGCAGTGAGCCGAGATGGTGCCACTGCACTCCAGCCTGGGCAACAGAGTGAGACTCCATTTAAAAAAAAACAACACAAAAGAATTTGGTGATAGTGATAAGTCCCATGTGTTAGGCACTCTTTGTGCCGAGTTGTCACATAGACTGTCTTTAGTTGTCACCATGAAATCCTTCATTTCTCTTTTCCTCTGTGATCTCTGTCTTTGTGGGTTCAGCCCCCACTTTTATCCCCTACCATTTTCATGTGGCTTGGATAGCAGGCAGAGATGAATGGATGCTATGTTCGGCCGTCCTTTTCTGGGAGGTTGATTGTCCAGGATGGATTTATTTATTTATTTATTTATTTCTCTTTCCCTCCCTCCCTCCCTCCCTCCCTCCCTCCTTCCCTCCCTCCTTCCTTCCTTTCGTCTCACTCTGTTGCCCAAGCTGGAGTGCAGTGGCATGATCTTGGCTCACTGCAATCTCCGCCTCCCAGGTTCAAGTGAGTGATTCTCCTGTCTCAGCTTCCGGCGTTTGGTTACTTTTAAAAAAAAATAATTTTTCTATTTTTACTTGTAGTAAATAACACATAACGGAATTCACCACCATAGCCATTTTCAAGTGTCCATTTCAGTAGGGTTAAGTACACTTACATTTTTGTGCAGCAGATGTCTAGAAATTTTTCATGCTGTAAAACTGAAATTCTGTCCCCATGAAACACTAATTCCCCAGTTCTCCTCCCCCCAGCCCCTGGCAAGCACCTTTGACTACTCCAGGGACCTCACGTAAGTGGAATCATACAGTATTTGTGTTTTCGGAAAGGGCTCATTTGTTTTTTTCTTTTTGAGACACGGTCTCGCTTTGTCACCCAGGCTGTAGTGCAGTGGTACCATCTTGGCTCACTGCAATCTCCACCTCCTGGGTTCAAGTGATTCTCCTGCCTCGTCCTCCTGAGTAGCTAAGATTACAGGCATGGACCACTATGCCTGGCTGATTTTTGTAATTTCAGTAGAGATGGGATTTTCCCATATTGCCCAACTCGGCCTCCCATAGTGCTGGGATTACAGGCGTGAGCCACCGCGCCTGGCTAGAAATGGCTTATTTATTGATTTATTTATTTTTGAGATGGACTCTCACTCTGTCACCCAGGCTGGAGTACCGTGGTGCAATCTCAGCTCACTGCAACTTCTGTCTCCTGGGTTCAAGCGATTCTTGTGCCTCATCCTCCTGAATAGCTAGGATTACAGACACATACCACCATACCAGGCTAATTTTTGTATTTTTAGTAGAGACGGGGGTTTCACCATGTTGGCTAGGCTGGTCTCGAACTCCTAACTTCAAGTGATCTGCCCGCCTCGGCCTCCCAAAGTGCTGGGATTACAGGCGTGAGCCACTGTGCCTTGCCCAGAAATGGCTTATTTGACTCAGCATAATGTCCTCAAGGTTCATCCATGTCGTAGCATGGGACAGGATTTCCTTCGTTCCCAAAGCTGAATAATATTCCACTGGACGCTTGGGTTGCCCTAGCTGCTGGCCATGGAGAATAATGCTGCTGTGAATGTGGGTGCACAAATGAATGTCTCTTCAAGACCCTGCTGTCAGTTCTTTTGGAGCTATGCCCAGCAGGGGAGTGGCTGGATCATGTGACCGCTTAGGTTTAGTTTTTGTAGGAACTGCTGTACAGTTTCCCACCGTGGCTTTACCATTTTACATTCCCATAGTCAGTGCACAGGGGTGTCTGTTTCTCTACATTCTCGCCAATGCGTATTTTTTTTTTATAATCCTAACAGGTGTGAGGCAGTATCTCATTGCGGTTTTGATTTGCATTTTTTTAATGATTAGTGATGTTGAATACCTTTTTTTATGCCTGTGGCCATTTGTGTATCCTCTTTAGAGAAATGTCTGTTCAAATCTTTTGCCCATCTTTAATCTTGGTTATTCGGGTTTTTTGTTGCTGATTGCAGGGGTTCTCTGCGTATTCTGGACTAACTCCGTATCAGGTATAGACTTGCACATATTTTCTCCCATTCTGTGGGTTGCCATTTCACTCATTGTGCCCTTTGGTGCACGGAAGTTTCTTTTTCTTATCATGTCTGCTGCTGTTTTTTGCTCTTAATTGCTGCTGCTAAGACCAAAGCAGCTGATGTGATTCACTAGAAATAGGTTGCATTTTCTTTATAGGTGGGTCATACAGGGAAATCAAATTAGATTTCCTTTTAAAAATTTTATAGTTGTAACTGAACCCAGATTCGGCTGCTTACTGCTCAAAAGCCAAACAGAAGCGACAAGAGTTGGTGGCAGTTTTATTTGGGAGCCAGCAAGCCAGGAAGATGGTAGACGAGTGTCTAAAGTGCCATCTAAGCCAGTACAGATTTCGGTTTCTTAATTCTGTTGAGGGCAGTAGGAAGAGGAGGCTGTTGGGATCAAGAGGTAACCGAGGACCGCTGACATCTGGACCCCAGCGAGGGTCCAAGGAGGTTGGGAACATCTTTGTCCTTGATCAGGTCACAGTGCTCCTATCAATCTTTAACAAAACATAACTAGTTGTTTACATGCTTTCCTTTTAATCCCAGAGTTAATTTTAAAACTACATGATTGCTCTTTTTGCATATTATCTCAATGCTCTAAAATTATCCTAGCCTCTGTGTAAGAATGGGTAAAAGCCTCTTAAACAAAAACGTTGGTTCTTTAGCTGTTTCATTGCTGCACAGACTTACCATTGGTTTTAGTAACTCCTTCCATTCATTTACTCATCCACTCACTCCTGACAACCACGTGGACACCAGCATCTTCGTGGATCGTGCCAGGTGCTAGGGTCCACAGGCAAGGGAGCAGTGCCTGAGATAGATCCAGCTGCAGCTCTGCAGCTTCTGTGACCTCCTGGCCATCCCTGGGCGTGGGGGCTCTTGCTTCTGAGTCCCCATCACCAGACGTGATCGCAGTTGTCATGTTGTGAATTATCTTTTTTTTTTTTTTTTGAGATGGAGTCTCGCTCTGTCACCCAGGCTGGAGTGCCGTGGCTCGATCTCAGTTCCCTGCAACCTCCCTCTCTGGGTTCAAGTGATTCTCCTGCCTCAGCCTGCTGATTAGCTGGGATTACAGGCAGGTGCCACCACGCCCAGCTAATTTTTGTATTTTTAGTACAGACGGGGTTTCAGCACATTGGTCAGGCTGTTCTCCAACTCCTGACATCACGATCCACCTTCCTCGGCCTCCCAGAGTGCTGGGATTACAGGCATGAGCCGCCGCGCCGGCCCATGTTGTGAATATCTGCACATTTATTCCCTGGTCCCTGACTGTGAGCTGCCTATTGCTGCATCTTAGTCCTCTTTGTGTGCTGCAGTGGGAGACGCTAAATGCACCTGGACGTGGTGAATGGAGGCAGGTCGGGAATGCGCCTTCCCAGCTCGGGTAGCCTCCTGAGATGCACTTTTCTTTTTTGCTGCAAGGCCTAGGCCTCACCCTGCCTTCCTCTTCTTTTTCAAGTGGCAACCTCTCCTTCTACCCTTGGGATTTTGCTCCCCGTGGATTAATTTTAAAGTGACACTAAGTCACTTCTCACTAACCGCAGGACGGCAGTGGGTTACTGTTCATTACTCCTGCTGGGGCTGAGGGCCACCTGGAGATGGTGAGTAGAAAGTTCCATCATAAGCTTGACTTTTACATTTTGTGGGGATCGAATCTTCCTTTGTGCTTCAGTTTTCCCTGGTCCCCACTTCCTGACATAGGGTCACCCAGGCTCTCAGGCTGTGGGCAAGACAGGTAGGAGGCTAAAATACTGCAGACAACGTTTACTGAGCAATGTTTCAATTCATTTAATGTTCATAATCCAGCTAGGCAGAGAAAATAGTATCACAACTTATAGGTAAAGAAATGGACACTCAGGGAAGTTGGGTTTGGGGTAAGCTGATAAAAGGCTGAGCTGAGTTTCCATTGAGCAGTTCTGAGCAGTTGTGGCGCCAGGGAACTCTTAACCTTGTACTCAGTGCCCAAAGCAGAGGTGAGGGTGGGCGTAGCAATGTGGGGATTGCTAAGAGCAGACAGAGTCATCAACACTAACCGATGAGGCTACCCACCTGCAGAGGAAATTCACTGCAGATACACTTTTTTTTTTTTTTTTTAATATACAGAGTTTTGCTCTTGTTGCCCAGGCTGGAGTGCAATGGTGCGATCTCGGCTCACTGCAACCCCCACCACCTGGGTTCAAGCCATTCTCCTGCCTCAGCCTCCCAAGTAGCTGGGACTACCCAGCACATGCCACCACGCCTGGCTAATTTGTTTTGTAGTTTTAGTAGAGACAGGGCTTTTTCACTATGATGTTCAGGCTCGTCTCAAACTCCTGACCTCGTGATCTGCCCGCCTCAGCCTCCCAAAGTGCTGGGATTACAGGCGTGAGCCACTGCGCCTGGCCAGATACACTTTGTAAAAGTATGATCTGGGGAAGATCCAGGTGATCGGCAAGTTTTTCAGGAACATGTCGGAATAGTAAGAGGAAACTGTTGATTGAGAAGAGGTGTGTGATGTGATCTTGTCTGTTTGAAGCTGGGGAGCTGGCAATAAGAATATGTCAGCTTTTGTCCAGCGCTGTTGTCATTATGGCGTTTTAAAGTTTCTAGAAGACTCCTCCGTGTCTGAGATGGGTGCTGAGAAAACATAGGCGTGGTTTCTGCATCTGGAGAGTTTACGATCTGTACTAGTTACCCAGATTTTGTCTGGACCTGGTTTAGACAGTAAAGAAACGTGACTCTTAGCCGGGTGCGGTGACTCACGCCTGTAATCCTAGCACTTTGGGAGGCTGAGGTGGGTGGATCACCTGAGGTCAGGAGTTCAAGACCAGCCTGACCATCATGGTGAAACCCCATCTTTAAAAAAAAAAAAAAAAAAGAAAGAAACGTGATTCTTACCAGACAGGAAGCCGTGCCATTGGCTTGGTTCCAGTCACCTGATGGTCCTTGACTTGTCCTCCAGATTCCAGTTCTTTCCTGGCCTTGCCATTCCTGTAGGTCCTGTCTTCAGGCAGGTGGCCAGATGGCTCGGCAGGTGCAAGTTCACATCCTGGCAGTATTCAGAGAAGGGAGGAAGACGGCCTTCCCCGGGAGCGCCCTCTTAGGAGTGAGCAGAGTATGGAAGCTTGGAGGCCTCTCCGCAGACTCTCCCTCGCCTCTCCTTAGCTACGGTTGGGTAGGATGCTGTATAGGAAATAGGGCACTATGATTGACTGAGACTGAGGGAAAAAAAGGGCCAGGCATGGTGGCTCACGCCTGTAATTCTAACACTTTGGGAAGCCAAGGTGGGCAGATTTCCTGAGCTCAGGAGTTTGAGACCAGCCTGGGCAACATGGTGAAACCCTGCCTCTACTTAAATACTGTAATCCCAACTACTCAGGAGGCTGAGGCAGGAGAATAGCTTGAAACTGGGAGGTGGAAGTTGCAGTGAGCTGAGCTGGTGCCACTGCACTGCAACCTGGGTGACAGAGCAAGACTCCATCTCAAAAAAAAAAAAGAAAAACCCAGTTAACATCATCCTTAAAGGTGAACAACCAAATGCTCTCCTCCTGAGACTGAAACAAGACAAGGATGTCGGCTCTCACCCCTTCTGTTCAACATGGCACTGCAAGTCCTAGCCAAAGCAATTCAACAAGAAAAAGAAATAAAAGGGCCGGGCACAGTGGCTCACACCTATAATCCCAGCACTTTGGAAGGCTGAGGTGGGCGGATCACCTGAGGTCAGGAGTTCGAGACCAGCCTGCCCAGCATTGTGAAACACCGTCTCTCTAAAAGTATAAAAATTAGCTGAGTGTGATGCCACATGTCTGTAATCCCAGCTACTTGGGAGGATGAGGCAGGAGAATCACTTGAACCTGGGAGGCAGAGGTTGCAGTGAGCCGGGATCACGCCATTGCACTCCAGCCTGGGTGACAGAGTGAGACTCCGTCTCAAAAATCAGTCAGTCAGTCAATGGCATCCACCTTAGAAAGGAAGAAGTTGAACAGTCTTTGTCTGCAGATGACATGACCTTGTACATAGACAAGCCTGAGGAAGCCATTAAAGTTGAGTAATGAAAACATGGTTTCTTAGGGCACTCGCACTGGAGACAGTCAGTGCAGGAATTTGTGTGTGTGTGAGCGTTGTGGGAAGTGTTTCCCAGAGAAGTTGTTTTACTTGGGCCCACCTGGAGGACATAAACTTTTTACCAGAGTGGACAACTGGCAGGGGGCAGAGGTGGGCGTGTCAGTGGGAAGGATGTGTGCAGAGGTGCAGGTGTGGAGCTGTGGGGGAGTGGTGAGTGCCTACACCTGCAGAGTGGGGTTTACACAGGGCGGTGGTGGGAGGTGGACCGTGGAGGTCAGCGGGGCCTGCAGGATGGAGCCCCTTGTAGGCCAGGAGCTTGGACTCCAGCCTTTAGGCAGTGGGGGTGGCTCAGGGGTCTTTATAGAAGTGCTGGGACAATTGCATGATCACGGATGGTATCTTGGTGGCATCAGAGGCCCTGGAGTCTTACATATGCTCATTTGTCCTGGATGGAAGTGGCAGGGTCTTAGCGTGAGGTCCCCTTCCTTTCCAGGTTTCTGGTTGGAGCGGACCCCTGTGCACGAGGCAGCCCAGAGGGGTGAGAGCCTGCAGCTGCAGCAGCTGATTGAGAATGGCGCCTGTGTGAACCAGGTCACTGTGGACTCCATCACGCCCCTGCACGCAGCAAGTCTGCAGGGCCAGGCACGGTGCGTACAGCTGCTGCTGGCAGCTGGGGCCCAGGTGAGCGGCCCCTCAGGGAAGAACCCCGGACTGGCTGCAGCTGCCAGAATGGAGGAGGTTGAGTCAGGAGAACTTGGGAAAGAGGGGAGAGGGGGTGGGGGCTGCACTGCATCCACTGCACACAAGGACCAGGAAGCCCATGGCTGAGAAGTGCTCGTGGACCTGGCTGTTGGGAGGTCATGGTGGTAGGAGAAAGGGCAGCCTGAGCAAATTGCTGGTGGGAGCGCCAGCCCTGCAGTGGGCCGGAGTAAGCAGGCTGGCCGCAGCCTAGATACAGGCTCTTAGGGGCGGCCAGGCCTGGGCGCAGAGCTGCTGCTTGGGCCCAAAGAGCAGGGTTCTGGCTCCAGGATGCCTCAGTGGGATGCTGGCCAGCCTGCTCTGAAAAAAGGAGCAGAAACAAAACTCTGTGTTGCTGCTTTCCCTGGTGTAAATGTTTCCATCCTGGCTGGTGTTAAGCCACCCGGGGTTTCTGGTCAGCAGAATTCCTGGCACTTTGGCAGCCGGCTCTCCCGAGCTGGCAAACACTGGCCCTGCACACCCCTGGCCAATGTATAAGGGACACAGGGCTCTGATCTCAGAGTCGAAGCCGGGGGATTGGTGGGGAAGAAGGGAAGACGGTGTACTGTTTACTCTTCCCAAAGCTTGGAATGAAACCAGTGTCAGTGTGTACCCAGATAGAAGCTGAATTTGGACAACTGCTAAATAAAATTTGCTAATTTGGGGAGTTGCCTTTTTCCTGGCCTCTGACTTTCTCACTAGGGGGGGTGTGGTAAGCTGTCTCTGGCAAGCCTTCCATTGAGGGTAGAATTGTGTGTGTTTTTTGTTTTTTGAGACAAGGTGACTCTGTCGCCTAGGCTGGAGTGCAGTGGCGTGATCACAGCTCACTGCAGCCTTGTCCTCCTTGACTCAGGTGATCTTCCTACCTCAGCCTCCCAGGTAGCTGGGACCACAGGTGCATGCCACCACACCCAGCTAATTTTTGTATTTTTTTGTAGAGACAGGGTTTTGCCATGTTGCCCAGGCTGGTCTTGAACTCCTGAGCTCAAGTGACCATCCCTCCTCTCCTTCCAAAGTGCTGTGGCTACAGGTATGAGGCATCATGCCCAGCTGAGGTTAGGGTTTTTAAAACCCCCCTCCTTTTTTTTTTGAGATGGTGTCTTGCTTTGTCGCCCAGACCGGAGTCCAGTGGCGTGATCTTGGCTCAGCACAACCTACACCTGCCAGGTTCAAGCAATTTTTCTGCCTCAGCTTTCTGAGTAGCTGGGACTATAGGCACGTGCCACCATGCTTGGCTAAGTTTTATATTTTTAGTAGAGACGGGGTTTCACCAGGTTGGCCAGGCTGGTCTCAAACTCCTGTCCACCTTGGCCTCCCAAAGTGCTGGGATTACAGGCATGAGACACCATGCCTGGCCCCTTAAAACCCATTTTTAAAGCCTGCCTCTCCCAGCTTGCAACCTAGTGTTCCCCTGTTCTGCTCTGTGCTTAGCAGGTGTTTGGGGTGGGGGTGGCTCAGGGGTGGCTGAGCTTATCCTGCCCCGAGAAAAAAGAATCCTGAATGAGATGACTTCTGTACTCTGAGGCTATGGGTGCTCCCCAGCCACGTGCTGTCTCTTTCAGTGTCCTTGCCTAGCACATAATAGCAAAGCCATGTGCAAAGATGAACTGCCTCTTTGGCAGGATGGGAAAGCGGTTGCATGGCGTTTCCCTGCCCTTTGACACTTGTTTCTTCCTCCCATGAGGTGGACGCCCGCAACATCGATGGCAGCACCCCGCTCTGTGACGCCTGTGCCTCGGGCAGCATCGAGTGTGTGAAGCTCCTGCTGTCCTACGGGGCCAAGGTCAACCCTCCCCTGTACACAGCGTCCCCGCTGCACGAGGCCTGCATGAGCGGTGAGTTGGGCCCCTGGGATTAAAGGGCTTTGGGAATGGAGCAGAGTAGATGGAATTGGGAGCCCTTGGCCGGTGAGGGAGAGTTAATGAGCCTGTTTCTGGCTCTTGGTGACTCAGCTGTGGCGATTCTAAGCTTTTCCTCCTTGAGGTCTTCGTCCAGGGCTTTGGGGTGACTATGGTAGGATTCTGAGTCCAAGCCTGGGCTCCTCGGGCCCTTCCACGTTAGCACCAGGGCCTGGGGGCTCGGCAGAGGCTCACCTGGGCTTTGCTGTAGGTTGCTCTGCAGGCCACTGGTTGAGATGGGACATGACGGAGCAGCGTGTCCCGACAGCCTGGGCCAGGAGGCTGTGCACAGTGCTCTCAAAGCAGAGTGCTGGCCCCGCAGGCTCAGGGCGCAGGTGGGACCTCAGCTGCCCTCCAAGAACAGGCAGATGGCAGAGGCTGGGAAGATCAGAGGGGACCCCGAGCATGGGAAACAGTCCTTGTGCTGTCTTACTATCTCAGGAGCTCCCAGTGGAGCGGAGACGACTCGAATTTAGGGTGAGACCAGCTGGTGGGACAGTGTTTAAATGACAGACTAGGGGGTTTGGATTCTAGTCTTACGAGCAGAGGTTGTAAACTGTGGCTTGTATCGTGACTGGCCAGCATGGCCTTTGTCTTTGGATGCATGTGTGGAGTGCGGGGTTTGGGGTGTGTGCCCTCCCACGGTGTTGGCAGGGCCACGGCTCTCTGTGGTTCACAGATATGTGAACTGCGGAGTAGGTTCACCCTCGGTTTCTGCTTTGGAGTCTTTTCATGTCTGCAGGCCATGGGGACAGCACCAGGGAGCTCTTGAAGGTTTCTGAGCAGATGTTGAGGGTCAGGAAAACAGAATTTGGGGAAGCTTCATTTAGTGGCCCTCCATGTGCTGATAGACGGAGGTGGCGATGGTGGTCGGGGTCTCCTGGAAGCAGAGGGATGAGCTGGGAACATCGCTGGGGTCAAGGTGCCCAGTGCTCAGAGTAGGCTGGTGGGGTGGGATGGGTTCATTTAGAAGGCTTGGGGGAGGAATCCATAGGATTTGGTACAAAGAGGAGGCTTGAGAAGTCAGAAGTGAGTCAGGTTTGAGCTAGGAGTGGGGAGCCCAGGAAGGGAGAGGGAGACAGTGGCTGGTGGCCAGCATATGGCTGTGGGGCTGGTGGGGAAAATCAGGGAGCTGCCAACAGTGCTCACCTTACCAAGAGGTAATTGAGTGACAGGAGAGGATGGAGCCTGGATGGACTGCACAGGGGCGGGAGGGTGGAGAGCCTGGAATCGCGATCCAAATCCACATTACAGACCCAGGAAGGGGAGCCTCTGAAGGGGCAGGAGAGGCCGGGCGCCATGGCTCATGACTTTGATAATCCCAACACTTTGGGAGGCTGAGGAGGGTGGATCACCTGAGGTCATGAGTTCAAGACCAGTCTGGCCAACAAGGTGAAACCCCGTCTCTACTAAAAATACAAAAAATATTAGCATGGTGGCACATGCCTTTAATCCCAGCTACTTGGGAGGCTGAGGTGGGAGAATTGCTTGAGCCCAGGAGTTGGAGGTTGCAGTGAGCTGAGATCGTGTTATTGCACTTCAGCCTGGGCGACAGAGCGAGACTGTATCTTAAAAATAAAAAAAGCAGGAGAGGTGGCTGCCGTGGGGCACAGGAGGATGACCCGCCTAAGAAAGTCTGGGGGTTTCCTGGGATGCTGGCTCAGTGCCGGCAGCCATGGGTAGACACAGGGTGGTGGTGGGGCAGCAGGAGAGTCTTCCCTGGCCCATTCTAGGTGGTGCCCTAGGCCTTCTGTTCTCACAGCAAGAGGCCAGCCAGGCCTGTTTCTCCCACTGCCAGGCGGGCCATGAGCCCTCCCCTCCCCAGGGGCATGCAGAGCTGTGTCCTGGCTTCCCGAGGGCAGGCCGTGCAGGGCGTGAACGCCTCCTTCGGTTCCAACGCGGGCTGCCTGGCTGCCTGCTTCCCGCCCTGCGCAGGGGATGGAGGCCTGCTGCAGCTGCCGCGTCTGTTGTGCTTGGAGTCTCCATCGTCCATATTCATGGGCATGTCCTGCCTTTTCCATTGTCTCAAGGGAGTTCCGAATGCGTGAGGCTTCTTATTGACGTCGGGGCCAATCTGGAAGCACATGACTGCCATTTTGGGACTCCTCTGCACGTGGCCTGTGCCCGGGAGCATCTGGACTGTGTCAAAATGCTGCTCAAAGCAGGTGCGTGGGTGTTTGCCTGAGCGGGTGTTTACCTACGGAGTGCATATTTACAGATTTGTCGGAGAAGTTTGCCTGAATGGATATACACTAGCAAGGCTGTTCACCTGAGCAGGTGTTTGCTTGCAAGGGTATTTACCTAAGTGGGTGTTTACCTGAGCGGGTGTTTACCTGCCCTGACCTGAGCAGGTGTTTCCTTGCAAGGGTATTTACCTGAGTGGGTGTTTACCTGAGCGGGTGTTTACCTGCACTGACTTGAGCAGGTGTTTCCTTGCAAGGGTATTTACCTGAGCGGGTGTTTACCTGCACTATGCCTGGCAGAGAGCTGGGTAGAGGAGTCAGAGGGACCAAGGTTGGAGGCTGGCTCTCCCGCTTGCCAGCTGAGACCTCAGGCCTCAGTTTACAGATCTGAGGACTGGAAGAATCTGTGCTGCAGGTGGCTGGGAGGACTGGGCTATTTCCTGGTGCCTAGTAGGTACACAACAAATGCCACTGACTATTTCTAGAGATCACAGCCCGCTGTCCCCACAGCTGCCTGGTGAGTCTGCTTCCAAGAGAGAAGGGGGTGCAATGGGAAGCAGAGTCAGCAGCGTTTAGGAGAATGGAGCATTTGGAATCCAGGCCGTTGTCAGGTGTTCAAAAAATACCTGGGATTGAGATTCCCAAGGAGGGAAAAAAAGATCAAAACTAAAAAGACCCGACCAACTGAGGAGCAGGTTCAGGACCTGTCTGTAGCAGAAGTTTTCAAATGTAGCCAGTGACTGTTGGCACAGGGTTGTTTTTTTTCATTAACCCAACTTACACGTTTTGTTGAGGGAAAATTTGTTTCGTCATCTCATCCATCCAAATTCTGGGTGTGGTGTAGAATAAAACAGAATTGTTCAGGATGGCCAGGCACGGTGGCTCATAGCTGTAGTCTCGGCACTTTGGGAGGCTGAGGTGGGAGGACTGCTCGAGCCCAGGAGTTTGAGGCATCCTGGGCAACATAGCAAGATCCCACCTCTTAACAACAACAAAAAACCCATTAAGGATGGGAAGATTGTGAATCCACCCCCCGCCCCAGGACAGCCATTTGAGCTTAGTTATATTTAGTTTTCTTTTTTTTTTTAGTATGCTTTTTTTTTTTTTTGAGACAGGGTCTCGCACTGTCACCCAGGCTGGAGTGCAGTGGTGCGATCTCGGCTCACTGCAACCTCCGCCTCCTGGGTTCAAGCTATTCTCCTCCCTCAGCCTCTGGAGTAGCTGGGACTCTAGGCACCCATCACCACGCCCAGCTAATTTTTTTTTTGTATTTTTAGTAGAGACGGGGTTTCACCATGTTGGCCAGATGGTCTCAATCTCCTGGCCTCATGATCCGCCTGCCTCGGCCTCCCAAAGTGCTGGGATTACAGGCGTGAGCCACCACGCCCGGCTCTATATATAGTTTTCTATTGGAGAATCTTATTTGATTTCATGTGCCACTTTTAAGTCTTTTTGGTGGAAAAGATTCATTTTGTGCAAGAATGATTGTTGGGTATTTAAAATTTTTTATACACTGTCTTAAAAGTGTCTCCATTGGAGCAGATGTCCGTGTGTCCAGCTGAGCTGCTCCTCTGACAGCAGATCCGTTTCTGTCAACACAGGGCAGTGATTCCTGTCCAGCCTTTGTGAGCCTGGTACACATTGGTTCTGTTTTTACCTTGGTTCCTTTCGGTGTGGTTGCAGGGAAAAGGATCAACTTAGCGTTTAAAGCAAACATCCTTTTTGGATCAGGTAGGACTTCATATCAGTTGTGACACCTTTGCAGGTACAGGAAGCCACTTCCACCTGGTTAACAGTGGCAGGCATTTCTAGTTCAGGGGGCTTCAGGGATGAGACGCAGAGCAGGTTTAGGGGCAGCTGGACCGGAGGTTCTGTGGTGTCACCCAGACCTCAGTTTCTTTGATTTTTGCAATTCTGCTTTCCTCAGTGTTGGCTTTATCCTAAGCCTCTGGCTTCCCTGAAAGGTCACAGGGCTGCAGTGGCTTCAGGCCTGCACGCCAGACGTTTCCCGTGTTAAGCTTTCTGGGGACTCTCAGAAGAGTGGAAAATCCCTTTTAACACACCCCTCCCCAGTCCTGGTGCCCAAACATTGCCAAATGTGGATGGGCTGAAGCCTGGGTCATTAGAACTGATGAGTATGGTCAGGGGAGAGGGATTGGAGCAGGCGGGGCCCATCCTGGAGCTGAGGCCAGGTCTGCTCCTGTGCCTGCCACATGACCAGGAAAGGAAGGGGCAGCTGTAATGCCCACTGTCACCCTGAAGCGGGGTTCCTGCAGCCCTCCCGGGAGTTTACATGCCCCTGGGGAGTTAGATGAACACAGCTTTCTTGGGGAAGCCTCCCCACTGTGATTGTTGCTGTCAACTCGATGCTGTGGTTAGTGTCCAGCCATCAGCTCCACGTGGGATTCCTGATTCCCACCCTCCTCTCAGTTGGTCTCCTCTGACACCCCTTGTAAGGGCAGACAGATCATCATCTTTTCCTTAGAAACCATTTTTTCATTGTGGAAAATTGTGAACATGCAGAGAAGAGAGAAACA
This sequence comes from Callithrix jacchus, assembly GCF_049354715.1. NCBI lineage: Eukaryota > Metazoa > Chordata > Mammalia > Primates > Cebidae > Callithrix > Callithrix jacchus. Next base: position 8,138,957 of record NC_133508.1, read on the forward strand.
ACAGCATGCCCCATGTCCTCACACACAGATGCTTTAAGAAGTAGTGATTCTGAACTTTGGGGTCAGGTCACAGATCCTTGGGGAATGCAAAGGAAAGCCAAGGACCGTATCTTTAGAGAAACAGAAGAGTGGAAAATCTCTCTTCCCGCACCCTCCCCACTCCCTTTGCCCAAACTTTGCCAAATTCTTATCGGCTCAAGCCTGGGTCATTTGAACCAGTTACTGTGGAGAGGGGGAGGGACTGCACCAGTCGGGGCCACATGATTGCAGGTGCTTTTGTGTGTGGTTTGAGAGCTGAGCTGTGAGGCAGCCACGTTGCGCCCCATGTGGGACGTGGAGATGGCTGTTCTGGTTCTTTGTAGGTGGTGAGGCGAGTCCAGGAACCAGATTGTATTTGCAGAGGAAGCGGGGGGTGGGGGAGGGTGAAAGTCCAGTTATTATGGTGAGGTAATTTTTAATCTGATCACCGACAGTGAATATTTAACTCTGCCGGCAGTGTTCAGAAGTGGCTCCTGAGGACGGTCATGCCTCCACTTTCATTCTCAGCACTGACCCTGGCACAATTAAAAAATTTTTTTAAATTGTTTAATTTAAAAAAATATTTTAATTGTTTTTTTACATTTTAATTAGTTAAAAAAATTTTTTCTAGTTTCAACAAGCACATATTGGGCTGTTCGTGCTGATGTTCCAGGATTGCGCCAGCCTGGGCATGCCAAGGTCTTAGAGGGTCCTGTCATCGCTGGCCACGGGCTCTTGAATCCACTGTAATCCTATTTTGCGTTGAAAGCAGGATTTTGGTAATGAGCCCGTGTTGACCCCTTTCCTCTGAAGGATGAAGTTCAGAGCATTTAATTCTCTGGTTGTTCCCTAGCTCCCCGTCTTTGTCTCTCCGTCTGTCTGTCTATCTCTGTCTCTGTCTCTGTGTCTCTGTCCTTGTCTGTCTTTCCCAAGCCTCTCAGTTCAAGGTATATCACCATCCTCGCTTCACACAAAGCCACTTTCTTTCCTTCTCCTACCCTCCTTCTCTTTCTTTCTTCCTTCTCTTCTTTTCTCTGTATCTGTTCCCCTCTTTTTTTTTTGACAGAGTTTTGCTCTGTCACCCAGGCTGGAGTGCAGTGACACAATCTCAGCTCACTACAACCTCCGCCTCCTGGGATCAAGTGATTCTGGTGCCTCAGCCTCCCGAGTAGCTGATTACAGGCATGAGTCACCGTGCCTGGCTAATTTTTGCATTTTTAGTAGAGACGAGGCTTCACCATGTCGGCCAGGCTATTCTCGAACTCCTGACCTCAGGTGATGCGCCTGGCTGGGCCTCCCACAGTGCTGGGATTACAGGCATGAGCTACTGCGCTGAGGCGTGTTTCTTAATACACATAGCTGATGGGCTTTCCTCGCCCACTCTCTCCTTGGCTCACTTGGTGCTGTACTTTCAGGGTCTATCCATGCTGCTGTGTGCACCCCGGCCTGCTGTTTCCCTTCAATTCTTTATTCACAATTTCATTTCCTTTCTTATTCACCTTCCTTCCCTTCCACCCAGTCAAATAATGCCAAGCACAGATTTTGAAAAGATGTGCATTGGGAAGGTCGCCTCTCTGCAGGAGGCCTGGCCAAGGCCTTGTCTGCAGAGCCCGGCAGGGAGCGGGATTTTTAGAGCTCTTTTCAGCCATGGTTTCCCCCTGATGGTGAGAGAGTAGCTGTGCGTCCCTTGGGCCTCTTTCTGTTTTTTTCTTTTGATCATCACTTTTCTCTCGCAGTTGGCAAGAATATTACCGGAATTAATGACATGAGAGAAAGCTACTTGAACTTTAGGTTCTGTGCATGGTACAATTTGCTTTTCATTACAAGTGTACCTTAGTGAGAAGATTTACTTCTTTCATGATTGCAACACTGTACAGGAGGAAAACCCCTTATGTGAAAGAGGATGAACTGTGGGGAGAATCTTTTTTGAATCTATTGCTTTTAAATATTATTTTTTTGTAGTACATTTCTGCCGAATTCAGGACCTAGGTAATTTAGTGTTTTTCCTAATTGAGAGATCCTTTTTCTGGCATGTGCTGTGTCCCGCGCTGCACAAGTGTCCAAAGACGGAAGAGGGATTGGCGGGGGGTAAAGACAGACATACAGACAGACATAGATAAAGCTGGACCAGGCGGTCCGAAAGCTGATGGTGTCAGTCTCTTCCGCCCTGACCTGCCTCAAAGTACTTTATATGTTTACAAAGCACATAGCAGAGGGAGGGTGCGATTATGTAGAACAGCCTCTTCTCACACTTCAGTTAACATACTTCAGCTGACAGCTGTCTTGCAGCCAGGTGAGAGCTGGTTGTCTTTTTCTAGGCCTCTCTGCTCTTCTCTGAGACATACACATTTCCCTATTATGGTTCCGCTTCTCTGGAGTTCACCCGAAGTCCACAGCAGCCTTGCTGCTGATTCCCCCAGAGGGGTCGGCTGCTCTGGCTCTCTGCACCCTTTCCTGGCCAGACTTCTGAGTTTTGGCTGTGGGAAGCGGACAGAGCTTTCTTCACTTGTCATCACTTTGGAGGGCTGGGACAGTCAGAGTTTTGTTCTTTTTTGCCCAGACTAGAGTGTAGTAGCACAATCTCAGCTCACTGTAACCTCCACCTCCTGGGTTCAAGCGATTCTCCTGCCTCAGCCTCCTGAGTAGCTGGGATTACAGGCACCTGCCACCATGTCCAGCTAATTTTTATATTTTTGGTAGAGACAGGGTTTCACCATGTTGGTCAGGCTGGTCTTGAACTCCTGACCTTGTGATCCGCCCACCTCAGCCTCCCAAAGTGCTGAGATTACAGGTGTGAGCCACTGCGCCCGCTGCACTGGGATCTTAGGATCATGCCATGAATGCTGTTTTGTGCATGGTTCTTATGTGCTTTTAGGGGATTAAAACATTTTAAAGCAGAGGCTGGGCGCGGTGGCTCACGCCTGTAATCCCAGCACTTTGGGAGGCCGAGGCAGTGGATCACGAGGTCAATAAATCGAGACCATCCTGGCCAACACAGTGAAACCCGTCACTACTAAAAATACAAAAAAATTAGCCGGGCATTTGGCATGCACCTGTAGTCCCAGCTACTCGGGAGGCTGAGGCGGAAGAAGCGCTTGAACCCGTGAGGCGGAGGTTGCAGTGAGCTGAGACTGCGCCACCGTGCTCCAGCCTGGTGACAGAGCAAGACTCCATCTCAAAAACAAAACAAAACAAGAAAACCATTTTAAAGCAGAAAGCAGGATTTTTCAGATACTTTTTGAGCACAGGAACTAGAAAATGTAGCTTTCCACCCTTCCACTCCTCTTCTGGCCCTCTGAAATTGTCGGTAGGTGATGGCATGCTGGTGGTCTGTTATTGTAAAATCCCACTTTTGATAATATTTTATGGTTGTGGTTTGAATCTGTCATTTGGCAGATTATTTTACTGATGCTGGGTGATTTGCTTGGCTTCTTTAAAATATTTCTTATTCCTTTTACCTTATAACCTCCTTTGTTACTGAGGAACAGACTTCGAAGAAAATGGCATTTTCTTCCAAAAGAATTCGGAAGCCCTGGGAGAGTCTATTGTATAGGAGCAATGATGGCTGTGCCCTAAGAATGACGTTTTACAAAAATCATATTTTTATCAAAATTTTTTAGTGCATTAAAAAAATGCAGTATTTGACCAGATGTGGTAGCTTGTGCCTGTAGCCAGCAGTTCCAGACCAACCTGGCCAATGTGGCAAAACCCCGTCTCTACAAAAAATACAAAAGTTAGCTGGGTGTGATGGCTCAAGCCTGTAATCCCAGCTACTTGGGAGGCTAAGGCGGGAGAATTGCTTGAGCCCTGGTGGCGGAGGTTGCAGTGAGCCAAGATTGTGCCACGGTACTCCAGCCTGGGGGACAGAGTGAGGCTCTGTCTCAAAAAAAAAAAAAAAAAAAAAAAAAAGCCATATTTAGCTGCTAATCCTTTGCATCTTTCTGAATGTCTGCTCTTTTTTTTTTTTTTTTTTTTTAAATTCTGCTACTTTTCTTTTACTTTTAATCAGCTTGGTGAATGTCCGCTCTTATCCTGAGAAAGTTGAGGAGTGCGGAGCTTACTCTCTTCTCTGAATTGCCTGTGGCTTTGGGCACATTATCTGCTTCCCTTTGTAAAGGAACATGCATTGTTAAGGAATCCTCATTCTCTCATCCACCCAGTATTTCCAGAGCCTCCGTCCCGCACCCGCAAGAGGAGGCGGCAGAGTGTGTGAGTGCTTCAGGCCAGGCGGGGATGCTGGAGTGGCTCCGATTGGAGCTTCTGGCAATCTCAGGACCCCTGAAGGCAGATTGACAGGGCATTAGAACCGTTAACTCGGGATGTTTTTGTATTGTTTTTCTTCTTTCCAGTTCTAGGTCCAGTTATTTATTTATTATCACGGCCTGCCTTTACTTCTCTCATGAGGGGGAACAATAAATAATTCCTGCTTTTGGATGTTGAAAACGTTTTTGAAAGCTATGGTAGAGTCTGTCTGGATTTTTCTTCTGGATGGGGATTGCTTCTGCCTACCGTGCACATACATGCGGTTGTCCCCCCAAGCCCCCACTCCAAGTTCTCTTCTTGGTGAAATCTGTTCCCGGCTCTTGACCTCCAGGGGCCAACGTGAATGCTGCAAAGCTTCATGAGACGGCCCTTCACCACGCGGCCAAGGTCAAGAACGTCGACCTTATCGAGATGCTCATCGAGTTTGGTGGCAACATCTACGCCCGGGACAACCGCGGGAAGAAGCCGTCTGACTACACGTGGAGCAGCAGCGCTCCTGCCAAGTGCCTTGAGTACTATGAAAGTGAGGCACCCCACTGAGCGCGCCCCCTGCCCCTCCAGCTTTCAGCCTGGGCCCCTGTGTGCCAGCTCCCTGCGGGCTTCAGTGAAGAGCTAGGCTGTTAGTCCTGGCTCCTGCCCTTTGCACTAGGACAGACCCTTGGGCACTTTGCTGGGGCTGTTTGTGCTGCTGCCCCAGCTCTTCCTGGGTTCCCTGTGGCCCGTGGCCTGGGGCAGCAGGAGCTGCAGCTGACACCTGCCCGGGCACCAGACCTGTGCCTGCCGTGCTGGATGTTCGACAGAAGAGCCTCCTAGCTGTAGATTAGTTGTTTGATGACAAATCCGGGTGCTGAAATACAATGGTGTGGCTCAAAAAACCAAAACTAGGCAGGGCACAGTGACTCATACCTGTTATCCTAGCACTTTGGGAGGACGAGGTGGGCAAATCACCTTAGGTTAGGAGTTCTAGACCAGCCTGGCCAACATGGGGAAACCCTGTCTCTACTGAAAATACAAAACTTAGGTGAGCATGGTGGCAGGTGCCTGTAATCCCAGCTACCTGGGAGGCTGAGCCGAGATTGCACTCCAGCCTGGGCAACAGAGCGAGACTCCGTGGCAAAAAAAAAAAAAAAAAGGCAAAAAAACCCAAAACCCACAAAATGCAATCCAGTTGACATCACCCGAGTTTCATTTCCTGGGCTCCCTTCCTCGGGTTCTTGGCTGTCCTTACAGAGAAGGCCTGCAGGACACATCCCGGTTCCAGGGGAAAGGAGGCGTTTCTGATTCTGAGTTTCTTTGTTTCAGGTGTTGTGCTCCTTCCTGAAACTAACCTCACATCCTTCCTTACTCCCTTTTACAGAGACGCCTCTGACTCTGTCACAGCTCTGCAGGGTGAGCTTGAGGAAGGCCACCGGCGTCCGAGGGCTGGAGAAGATCGCCCAGTTAGACATTCCGCCCCGGCTCATCGACTACCTCTCCTACAACTGAGCTGCAGGCAGAGGTTGGGCAGCTGCCTCTCATCTCTTGCTGCCCTTGCTGTGCCCAGCATTGCCCCGAGAGGGGTCTCTGCCCGTTCCTCTGAAGCAGCGTGATTGCTGTAGATAGAACAACGCTCCTTCAAGCCCCTTCCTGCGCTCCTGTTTGGGCTTCTCTCCTGGATCCTGGAGAATGTTTCTGAGGCGTTGGGGAGGCCTCGGTCTCAGGTCACGGTTTTGGGTGTGGCCCCGCGCTGTTCGGAACCTACCCTCTCACTGGGCGTGGGCCCAGCCGTACGGTTTTCCTCTTTTGCAGACCATCCTCAAAGGCACTGTAAGGTCAGGCGGCTCGGGGAGCACAGAGGAGGCTGGCAAAGCAGGGGACTCAGGGCCTGCTTGCTGACTCCCACCTGCCTGGGCAACCTGCACAAGTGCACAGGTCCCAGGTGCAGGCCACCACCTCTGGGTGGGCACCAGGACTGCCCTCGGTGCTCATAGGGAGTGGCTGGGCCACGGAAGGTTGGCCTGGGACCACGGCTCTGCTGACTCTCTGCTGTGTGGATGGTTTTCCTGGAGCACTTTCCAAGCCTCCCTGCCCCCACCCTGAGCCTGGGCGCATCCACCACTCAGGGGCTTTCTGTGGGTCTTCGTCAGGGAAGGCCCTGGCTTTGTATTCCCCACAAGGAGCACTGAGTTTCTTAGGAAATGCATCTTCAGTATTAGGTCTCAAACTCTTGTAAAAAGTTTATGTGTAGGATAAAAGCCTTTTAGAGGATGCGTCTGCTGTCCCTCTAAGGCTTTGCTGGTGAGCCGTTCAAACCGACAGCAGCAGGAAGGTGAATATTCTCGCGGCTCTGCGTTCCCAAGGCACAGGGCTGTTTGGAGACTCTGGGCATTACTTTTCATCTGTTTCTGTGGTTGTCAAATGAATTCTTCACCCAACCTGCAGTTGGCTAAGTCCTTGAGAAGCTGTCAGATTAGTAGGGAGGCTGCCTGCACCTAGGGGCCCCGTCACTCACTCACTTGGTTTTGCGGATACTCATGGAACATTATCACGCACCCAGCATTGTCCCAGTGCTGAGTAGGACGGGAATGGGACTCTGCAGCCAGGGCAGGAGAAGGAAATCTTGCAGTCCCATCTTGCAGAAGTAGAAACAGGTCGTTCCGCATAAGCCACAGTTGGAGGATTCAGAGCCCATTCAGACTGCACGGGCCACCTGAGAGTCTTTGTCTTCATCCGTTTTTAGAACCCCACCCACACAGGAAGTTAAGCTGGAGGACCTCTGCATGATTCGTCCCGGGATGTGTGGTTTCTGGGGCAATGGAGAAGGGGTCAGGCCTGTCCTAGAGACATCGTGCCCAGAAACGGGAACATGGTACTCACTGGATGCACCCAGGTGGCCTGAGCTCGCCCCCCAGACTGCAGAACAGAGTGAGCCCGAGCTGCCCACGGCAGTGCCCCTTGTGCTGCAAGACCTCTCCTCGTGGGCCCGTGGGGGTGGGGCCACAAATCGGGTGAAAAACTTCACGCTGGCTGCTGGGGTGTTCCTCCCCTCTGGCGTTCCCAGCCGTTGTCATGGGGCTTCCTCTTACACTGAGAAGAAGAGCATTTCTACTTGGTCACCGGCTCAGATACCACTTCTGGATCCCTCGGAGTTTCTGCATGGAATAACAACCATTTAAAAGAGCACTGGGTTCCTCCCTTTCATCTTTGTAACAGATTCTTGCCTAGCAATGACATCTGGTGACGTCTCACAGTAGAGTGCTTAGCGCAGAATCAGGTCCCCACAGCTCTTGCACAATAAAAGTGGAATAAAGTGCATCCCTGTGTTCACACGACCCTTTTCTCATGGGGCAGAAACACCAAGACGGGCGCGTCCTGGGCGCACAGAGGGCGAGGTGGGCGTGGCCTGGGTGGATGGAGAGGGGCTGCTCCTGTCTTGCCGCATTCTAGGTCTTCTGGCAGCGCTGTGCTTGTCAGTGATCCACACCTTCCCGTCTCTTCCCGAGGTCTGGCCGGCTTCGGCACCACACTGATGTGGACTTTTCTTGGGGGAGACAGACGCTGTCTACGAGACCAGGTGAGTGGGATTTTGGGCTCTCCTCCACCATTACGCAGGGCTGTGACTGCAGACAGGTTTGCCTGCTTCTCTGGTCTGAGTTGTTCCAGAAAGCTGCAAAATCGGGGTAACAGGTCAGACTTGGAGTATTGAATGGGTCTTGACGACCAGCCACTGAACCAAGGCCCTCCCCTCCGCGGGAAGAGGTGGGGCCCCACTAGCCTCAGGTTTTTATGAGGCTGAAATTAGAGGATTGAAAGATGCCTTGGCTAGATGCAGTGGCTCCCGCCTATAATCCCAGCACTTTGGGAGGCTAAGGTGGGCAGATCACTTGAGGCCAGGAGTTTGAGAACAGCCTGGCCAAGATGGTGAAACCCCGGCTTTACTAAAAATGCACAAATTAGGCAGGCATGGTGGTAGGCGCCTGTAATCCCAGCTACTTGGGAGGCTGAGGCAGGAGAATGGGTTGAACCCGGGAAGTGGAGGTTGCGGTGAGCCGAGATTTCACCATTGCACTCTAGCCTGGGCGAGAGAGTGAGACACTGTCCCTGCAAAAAAGAAAAAACAAAAGGATGCCTTGAAAAGCATAAAGTGCTCCCCAAATAGAGAAGTTCCGTCGCTTTGGCCGTTGTGTGGTTTTGATGTCTGTAGAGCTCGCAGCTGTGTGTACTCTTCCCCCACTTTAAGAACACACCATCTATTTCGGGAGTCTTATCGTCACAAGACTTCTCAGTTTACATTTTGAAATGCAGTGGGCAGTGGACAGATTTGGAGCAGATATTTGCAACATATATAACAAGTATGTGGCAAGCAAAATGTACAAAGCTCTTTTTATAAACCATTAAGAAAATGGGCCGGGTGCATGCCTATCTTCCTAGCACTTTGGGAGGCTGAGGTGGGAGGACTGAGCTGAGGAGTTTGAGACAAGGCTGGGCTGCCTAGTGAGACCCCATTTCTACAAAAAAGAAAAGATTAACAACCCAATAGAAAAAAACTGGGCAAAGAATCAGAACAAGGGCTTTATAAAAGAGGGATCTTGAAGTGTCCACCCACAGGAAAGGACACTCAGAAGTGATTAGGGAAATGCAAATTAATGAATGTTTAATTCAACAGAGTGAGTACCATTAGATGAGACTCGTGACAGTTGTTGGACGGTCTCTCACAGTGTTAATGGATATATGGGCAAATGGAAACGCACAGGCTGCTAATGGGGAAGACACTGATGATAGGTCTGTTTTGGAGAGCTATTGCCTGATTCTACTCCAATTAAAAGCGTGCATGCCCCTTGACCCCAGTAATTCTACTTTGGATAAATATACCCTCAGGAAACTCTCAGGCAGTATCACAAGGAGACACGTATGAGGATGTTTGTTGCAGCAGTATCTGCAATAGCAAAAGACCCCATGAGTTGGGAATAAGATGTAGAATATCATATATATAATACCTATACTCTATAAAAGTTAAGATGAATTAGAATTACATGTTTTAACACAATAGATCTAAAAAGTGTAATGGTAGATCAAATAATTGCCAAACCTTTTCTGTGTAAGGTGTGAATCAATTTGTATAGAAATTTTAAAAGGCCATCTACTGATTCGTATGTATGCAGTAAGTACATTAAATCACGGAAACCACACACCAGTGCCATGGGGGTGCCTGCGGCTCGGGGATAGGCACACAGGGAACTTCCACTCTGTTGTGTTACATTTCTTCAAAAGATGATATTGGCCAGGCAGGGTGGCTCATGCCTGTAATCCCAGCACTTGGGGCGGGTAAGAGCGGAGGATTGCTTTAGCTCAGAAGTTCAAGACCAGCCTTGGCAACATAGTGAGACCCATCTCTAAAAAAAACAATGATAAGAAGCAACATGGTAGAATGCTATCATTTGCTCCTGTTGGAACAAATAGAAACATGGGGTCACTCTCCATGTGTTTCGATGTTTAACTTTTTCATAACAAAAATGGAATGCATAGAGGAGCGACAAAGGGCTGAAATGTGTAACCATCATGAACTGGGTTTTGCTTGAAAACGCTTTTCAGCGTCCTGTTGGCCACTCGGTGTGGTTTCGGTGATAAGAGCTTGTATTCCACAGTGGGTGTTGACACCTTTTTCTTTGGAACTACTCTCTGACCAGCTAGATGTGCAAAGCCCTGAGTCCTGATGTTTGTCTCAGGCTACCTTCGTCTCCTCTGCAGGAACGTGCTGGATAAAATGCCTCTGGCTGATTAGCCTCAGCTGTGCCGGCATGACTTGCTCCCTAGATGATGCTAGGTCTTCTAGACCTGGCTCTGGACAAAGTCCCTGGCATCAAGCCTCCCCTTTGGACAGGTCATAATTGAGGGACTACTTCACAGTAAGAAAATGCAGCAGCACCCTCTGTCCTCAGCCCTTGGCAGGGGTGCTGCCACCCTCTGCAGGTGGGAGGCGTCAGGAGGTGAGGGAGACAGCAAGAGACCCCAGTGGGATTCCAGCGGCCACTGATCAGAGAGATCAGCTCTGGGTTCCCTGTGGTCTTCTTCGGAGGGAGTGGAATCTTGTCTACTCCTGGGCCAGAGCAATGCCCCGTGTGGTATCCTGTCTGCGCTAGTAGGTGAGTGCAGAGAGCTCTGAAGTCATTTGGGATGAAAAGAATGCCTTTGTCTGTTCGTTTCATCCTGGGCCGCTTTGTTAGAACTGCTCGTGCTTTCTCTCCAGTGGGCAACACCTGTTTCTCCTAGGCAGTTGAGTTCCTTTATTCAGAAAAATGAGGGTAAAACTGTCTCCGAGAACAAAGCTAATGGCTCGCTCATCTTCCGAGCAGCTGTGCTGTGGAGAGATGAAGGTAGTGGCCCAGGGCTCTGGCAGGCTGTGCTGCTGTAATGGCTGAGAAACGATTTCCAGACTCTGGAGTCTTTCCCTTTTCTTTTTTCCACATTGGCACCACATGGCATAGACAGCGAGGCCTGTGATCTCTGCCAAGTTGAATGAAAAGATGTCTTAGATTGGTCCCGTCTAAACAGAGTGCCTCCTAAAAGCCTACTGACTCCAAAGCATGAACAAAGGCAGAAAAGATTGATGACGGGCCTCTCTCTCTCTCTCTGTCTCTGTCTCTCTTCCTCGCACACATGTGTGTACATATTTATTTGTTCAGAAAACTTCACGCTAGCATCTGGCCTCCAGGTGTGCGGTTCTCCTGCACACGGACTTCCTGGCGGGGAGTTTGCCACTGAACGCTGAGCCAGGATGTTTCATCATCTGCACACGGAGTGATCAACGAAGGAAGCTCCCTCTGTTCTTGGTGTGAATCCAAACCCCGAAGCTCGTTCGGCAGTGTTGGGGACAGAGGGCTGAGACCAGAGGAGAAGCAGGAGCGTCCGCGTGCTCCCTAGTCGCCTCCCCGTCCACCCAAGCCCACCCATGTTCTCTCCTTTCTTACTGGTTGTTCTGTTTTAGGTTCTCCACTTGGCACTAAGGACATGGAAAAACATAAAAGCAAATCTTGGCCCTGAGGATCTGAGTCGGTTTCTCAGGGAGCAGGAACAGGAGCAGACGTTGCCCCTCCTCCTGTGGTGGCTGCAGGAGGCTGCGATCTTAATGTCTGTGTGTTCAAATCCCCACCCCCACTGTGATGGTTTTAGGATGTGAAGCCTCTGGGTGGTGATTAGCTCATGAGGGGAGAGCTCTCTTTTTTTTTTGAGACAGAGTCTCACTCTGTCACCCAGGCTGGAGTGCTGTGGCACGATCTCAGCTCACTGCAACCTCCGCCTCCCAGGTTGAAGCGATTCTCCTGCCGCAGCCTCCCGAGTAGCTGGGATTATAAGCGCCCGCCACCACGCCCAGCTAATTTTTTGTATTTTTAGTAGAGACGGGATTTCACCATGTTAGCCAGGATGGTCTCAATCTCCGGACCTCACGATCGGCCCACCTTGGCCTCCCAAAGTGCTGGGATTATAGACGTGAGCCACCGTGCCCAGCCTAAGGCAGAGCTCTCTTGAACGGGATCAGTGCCTTAGGAAAGAGATGCCAGAGCGCTGCCTTGCTCCTTCGGCAACAAGCACACAGGACACAGGAGGAAGGAGCTGTCTGTGAAGCAGGGAGCAGCCCTCCCGGCACTGAATCTGCGAGAGCCGCAATCCGGGACTTCCCAGCCTCCAGAACTGTGAGAACTAGATTTCTGTTGTTCAGAAACCACCAGTGTTTAGGGTGTGTTTTCTTTGATTTGAGCCAGGGTCTTTCTCTGTTGCACAGGCTGGAGTGCAGTGGTGTGATCATTCCCCAGTCTCCCAGGTTGAAGCAATCCTCCCATATCAGCCTCCTGAGTAGCTGGGACTACAGACGTGCGCCACCACACCTAATATTTTAATTTTTGTAGAGACAGGGTCTCGAAATGTTGCCTAGACAGGTCTTAGGCTCAAGGCCTCAGCCTCCCAAAGTGTTGAGATTACAGGCATGAGCCACTGTGCCCAGCCATGTAGAATTTGTTCTAGCAGCCCCAGCAGACCGGGACATGAGCAAACGGGAAAGGAACAACTGACTCTAACTCTGCCAAGGACACTGGAGAAGGCAGAATGGAGATGACCACTGACCTTTACATTCTTGGATTAATGAAGTTAATTATGTAACAGAAAGAAACACCCTGGCCTGGCGCGGCGGCTCACGCCTGCAATCCTGGCACTTTGGGAGGCCAAGGCGGACAAATCAGGAGGTCAGGAGATCGAGACCATCCTGGCCAATATGGTGAAACCCTGTCTCTACTAAAAACACAAAATTATCCGGGCGTGGTGGGCACATGCTTATAATTCCACCTACTCAGGAGGAGGCTGAGGCAGGAGAATCATTTGGACCCAGGAGGTGGAGGTTGAGGTGAGCTGAGATTGCGCCATTGCATTCCAGCCTGGGTAACAAGAGCGGAACTCCATCTCAAAACAAAACGAAACAAAACTAGAACCACCTCAGTTTTATACTCATGGTGCGCTGCGGTTTACAAAGCTTTGTCACGGCTTCCGTTGTCCGCAGCACTCTTCCAGGGCGAGGATCAAGGTGCACAAGGTTTGTTGATTTGACTTCTCTTTTCACCAGATACGGAAACGAGCGTGAGACTCAGTTCCATGGAATTTTACATGTATAACCGGGTTTACTGTAATCCTTCTTATGCTTATGATTTTCAAAGACCCGGGAGAGACTTTGATCATAAAAGGCAAGATTAGGCGGTCGGGAGAGTGTGGGATTTTGCCTGCGAGCCTGTCGGAATCTGTGGGCTTCAGAACAGAGACAGATTATTTATAAAACTTGAACTTCACTGAGCCATAGGAAAAAATCCCTCACAAGCTAACTTCAAAGAGTTTAATCGTTAGGATGTTTTCCTTCTTCTTTGGGGTCATAGGGATCCGTTGCTTCTTCTAAAATAGCGCAGAGTGTAAACTTGTATTCAACAAATACAGGTAAAATACGGTTTAGGCGCAGTTTCGGTTAAATACGGCACAGATGAGCGTGGTATGACTCAAGAAGCTGAGCGCTACTGAGTTCCCACATCCGGCCTCCGGCCTGTGCTTGCCCCAGCAGCCAGTGGCTCCCACACCCAGCAGGCTGTGCCTAAAACTGGCCTGCTCTGTGAGGCCCTTCCTCAGGCGATCTGACAGCCATGGATTAATCCTGTGTCACTTTCAAACGGGGCAACAGAATTGCCGAGACTTGATAAAGCCCAACAATACTTCTAATAGTAAGTAAACTGAGAGCCCGGTTGGGCGCTGGTTCTTATTCTCTGTTGGGCTCGCAGACCAGTCTACAACAATCTGTTCCTTTGCATTCAACAGCCATTCACAGCCAGGCTTCCTAAGCTGCAGTCCCTGGAAGTGAGCTTTGCAGGTCTTGACTGTAAAGTATCTCATTGGTCTTTCTCGCTGGCACCCCTTTTGTGCCTCCAGCTGCAGCCAGGCGTCTGGCCTTGGTCTCTGAGCGCTGTGACTGCAGGCATTCTGTGCTGGCAGGTGACCTGGTTGCCTCAGACCAGGTGTGACTGATTATTTTCCTCCTGACGTTCCAAGGGCTGAAGTGAACGAGGGATGGGAGAGATCGGAGCCTCAGTGGAATCTATCTCTCTTTCAGCCGTGATTAGGGACAAGCCACCTTGAATTGGTGTTCCGTTTGCATATTTTGCTTCTCAGCAAATTGAGACTCGGTAGAGTTTTGCTCTTGAGCAGCGTCATGAGGTCAAGGAGGGGCACTCACTCCACTCTGCGCATAAACACTGAGAGTGGAATGGAAATACAACCGGAGAGAATGACCTCGCCACTGGAAGGTCGCCTGGAGACAGGTCTCCACCATCCATGCTGACCTCATCCGTGACTCCTGCACGTGCCAGGAAGCAATTCCATCCCGGTAAGTGGAGGGTGGGTGTAAAGGTAGCTGAGAGAAAGGAGAAAAGGCCCAAAGTCAGGCAAGAAAGTGTATTAACCTGCCAGGCTGCTCAGAGGCGGCAGCAGCTCTGAGCTTACAAAAACCCGCAGTTTACATGGGGTGAGGGGTATAAGAGGGTTTCAGGTAGCAGGCACAGAGAGAGGTCGTTAACCTGCAACACAGACCTACCATACATCGTCCTGCGACTTTTGTGGTGGCAGTTTTTTAAAAAAGACAGAAATCAGGATTGTTTACAGATGTATGTCCAACAGGAATTCACAATTATGGATAACCAACATATGTTTTCGCTATCCTTCCTCCAGCTGCCTGGGCTGCCCCATAGCTGTAATGAGGCTTTGGTTAATGCAGCGTCTGGCAGCCTTGCTGTGGCGCCTAGGTAGGGTTCAGAAATGCAGCTGCAGAGCAAGCAGAGTGGGGTGGGGCCAGCCTTCGAGGAGGGGGTTTCTGAGGCAGCACAGCTCTGACCCTCACAGTGGGACAGTATCTCTCCCTGTGGTGACATGCCAGACTGAGTCCTCAGCAGCACACTGTTTCCCCAGGAGGCCCTTTTGCCCAAACTGGGACACCTGGTTCCCTTAGGAAATCAGAATGTTCGCCTGGGCTTATGGCATGTCCCCAAGTGGACACTCCTCTAGGAGGGCTGCTGCCAGGGCAGAGTCACTTCACAGGACCTCAGGAAGCTACAGGTAGAGCTTGGACACGCATCCTGCTCAGTGCCACCAGGAGATGCAGCTGCAGGAGTGTCCCCTGCAAGGCCAGAGATGATGACTTCAGTATTACCTCTCTCTTTCTCTCTCCTCTATCACCATCTATTCCTTCTCTATTATCTATCATCCTCTATCCTTCTATCCACCTGTCACTCATCTATCCATTTATCTATCCACTCATTGATTATTATCTATCATCTGTCTATTTTTTTTTTTTTTTTTAGAGACAGGGCCTCACTATCTTGTCCAGGCTGGAGTGCAGGGCTATTCACAGGCGTGATCCCACTACTGATCATCATGGGTGTTTTGACCTGCTCCCGTTTCCAATCTGGGCTGCTTCACCCCTCCCTAGGCAACCTGGTGGTCCCTTGCTCCTGGGAGGTCACTATGTGGATGCCGAACTTAGTGTGGCCCATGATCTGCACAGTGTACCACTGCCTGGAACTCCAGGACTCAAGCCATCCTCCTGCCTCTCCTGAGTAGCTGGTATTACAGGTGTGTGCCACTGGCTATCTGTCTGCCAATCATCTATTTATCTACTTATCATCTATCTGTTGATCTAGCATCTGTTTATATATCATCAATCAATCAATCAATATGTCTGTCTCTAGAGCTATCATCCATCTATTGATCTATCACTGATCTATTATTTAACGGACATGTATTGAATGTCTAATACATGGCTCTGAACTGAGTCTCCGGGAGGGAAGTGCGAAGGTCTTGGCTTCCCTTTAAGAACTTCCCATCTAAGAGAGGATAAAAGATGCGTGATATTTATCAATATCAGTCTCAACAGAAGCCAGAATGGAGTGAATGCCACACAAGAGGAGAACGGTGCTTGAGAATTTGTTGTTTTTTAAAAAATGTGTGTGTCTGGACAAGTATCATGGAGAAAGAGAATTTGAACTCTGTGCCTCCAGTCAAGGAATGACACCAGACATGCATGTTCTGGAAAATTGGTCAGGTTGTGGCGTGTGGTATAGACAGGCAGCTGGCAGAGCTGGAGGCCAGATCTGGAATTGGGGGAGGCGGTGAGAGAGGGATGAAGGCAATGCCGTTCCTGCCGGCGTAGAGATAGATTGGACTGGATCAGGTGTCCAGGTGGATGAAGTCTGGATGTGCATTTGATAGCTGGGGCACCATCTTTGCTGTTCAAACAGAACACCTATCGAGGGAGATCTCAGCATCAGGTGCCCCAGCCTGAGTGGCACCGAGGGCATGCGGTCTCTGTTGCAACCACTCCCCTCTGTCATCACAGGGCAAAATCAGCTCCAGACAAACACATGAGCATGACTGTGTTCCAGTAAAACTTTATTTACAAAAACAAGTTGAGGGCCAGATTTGACTCATGGGCCGTAGTTTGCCAGGCCTCATGTATACCACAGCTAAAACTTTTGCAGTGTTTCTTGACCTTTCCCTCTTGGTCCCAAGATGGCTGCTACAGCTCCAGCCATCATGCCAATTTTCCAGGCAGGAAGAAAATGGAAAAAGCAGCAATGGTTGGTTGTCTCAGCCGACACAGGGGCTGTCATGTCCTTATCCTCCAGGCCTCGGAGTGATGCCATTCACTATGTGACATTTGTGTCTCTGGAACACTGACATCGAGCCATCTTGTGGTCTATTTAAATTGTGTGTTACTCGGCAACAGCTGCCATAACGAGAGACCACAGCTCGGGGGCTTCAACAATAGAAATGAATTTTCTTCAAGTCCTGGAGGCTGGAAATCCCAGCTGAAGCTGTCAGCAGGTTCGGTTTCCCCTGAGGCCTCTCTCCTTAATATGCAAACCGCCGTCCTTCTTATGTGTCCTCACGTGGTCTCTCCTCTGTGTGTGTACACCCTTGTGGTCTCTTCCTCTTTTTATAAGGGACCAGACCTATTTGGTGTAGGGCCTCAGTCTTATGACCTCATGGAATCTTAATTACATCCTCAAAGGCCCTGTCTTCAAGTACAGTCACCTTGAGGGGTAGGGCTTCAACATGTGAGTTTGGGTGAGGGACACTATTTAGTCCATACCGTATGGCTACTTCGTATATTTCTTCTATAGTATCAGCTTCTAAAGACCAGGGGCCATGTTTGATTCACCGTCCACAGTGTCTGGCACAGGGGAGCCCCCACAGACTGGCTGAATGAATGGGCTGCAGGATGAAGCCAAGCTACGGGGCTGCTGCCTCCAGCGCACTGCAGAGCTCCACCTAGAGGACGCCGTGGATATTGCTGCTTGGGGTTATGTAGGGCTCTGTCCTATGGCGGTGATTCAGATCCTTGCAGAGGGAATTTGGGATGTGTCTTTTTCTGCATTTTCTAAAAGTTGCCATGTTCTGCTTCCACAGCTGTGTAAACTCCGAGTGCCTTGAGTGTAAGTAGTGTTAATAATTAGACTGTGAGGGACAGAGACCTCATGTTAAGCATAAGAAACCTCATGTCTAACACAAGAGGATTTTTTTTTTTCATGGTAAGCCTGGAGCTAGGCAGTTGCTGTCTGTGGTTTAGAGCAGAGGTTGACAATTTTTTTCTGATCGTCAGTATTTTTAGCACTGTGGGCCAAGTGGTCTCTGTTGCAGCCACTCCCCTCTGTCATCAGAGGGCAAAATCAGCTCCAGACAAATACATGAACATGACTCTATCCCAGTAAAACTTTATTTCCAAAACAAGTAATGGGCCAGATTTGCCTCTTGGGCTGCAGTTTGCCAGTGCTCATGTATACCACAGCCAAAGCTTTGGCGGTTTTTCTTGACCTTTCCCTCACGGTCCCAAGATGGCTGCTGCAGCGCTGGTCATCAAGTCAACTTTCCAAGCAGGAAGAAGATGGAAAAAGCTTGACAAAAGGAGTGTCTGCTAGCCAAACTAACCTCGTGCATTTTAAAAAAAGATTTATTTGTTTTACTTAGAGCACTGTGCCATTCCAAACAATACAAGGTTTCTCTTGTTGAGGAAGAATAGGATAATAGAGAGTAAGTTACACCACTCAGCTCCCAGCATTACTGCTTTTAAAAAATATCCTCCGACTCCTGGAGTGGGGCGGTGCTGAGCACAGTGTAGGAAATCCGTGAATAATGCTTCTTGTTTGCTCTCATACTTGTGTCTGGTCACCTCTGGTCTCTTCACTCCATCCTTAAATCCTTAGAGGGGACTACAGCCTTTACAGTCTAACTTTGTAAAAAGATGACAGAAATTTTCCGATTCTTGTTAAAAGAAACCACACACACCTCAATAACTCCTTTCATATTATACAGATTTTCAGGCAGGGAACAAAAGCCAGAAAGGGACGGGAAGGCAGGAAGGAGAATATGACGGATGCGTCGCTGGCTCAGCAGTAACTGTTGGCAGCTTTAGGAGAGTCAGGAGTGACAGGTGGCTTTGGGGCATGATTGATGAGGTATGATGGGGACCAGGAGGCACCTGGCCTGTGTGTTCGAGGATTTGGGGAAGCAAATTCTGCGGTGCATCTCGAGCGTCCATTCTGATGCTGCCTTCTCCAGGAGTATTTGGTGAGAAGGCAGGGTTCTCCGCAAAGCCCATCTCTGCTTTGTTTTCCATTCGTCTTTCCACACCCCAGAGCTGAGACCCTGCTGAGACTCTTTCAGCCCTGGGAGGCACGGGGTGTGGCAGAAAGTCCCTAAGTTCCCAGACCCGGGGTGAGGCGTGTTCCCCGGGACCTACGCCGCAGTAGCTTCTCTTTCTGATCCCTCCCCTGCCATCCCTCTCTGCTCTTCAGAACGAGTCTGTGGTGAGGGCTGGAAAGGACAGGCAGAAAGAGGCCCAGAGTTAGCGTAGAATCAAGGAGATCTGACACAGAAAAGAAGGAGATGAGCATGGACCCGTCAGCCTCTTCCCTTGATTGGGGAGTGGCCCCGGAGGATGACCTGGGTCCCTGGTTTTGGATCTCCTTGGCAGTTCCCTCTGACACCCATCCTGGCCACAGCCCCTCCCTTTCTGATCCTTTCCTCATTGCCTTCTCTTCAGTCTGTAGCAGGCATTCTGAGAAATGCATCATAAAGGTGGGACTGTCCTCTTCAAACAAACCTATGTTCATATATATATGGACACCAGCGATCTCTCTGTGTCTCAGACAGAAGCAGCTATGGGAGGGCACAGTGAGAAGGTGGCTGTCTGCATGCCAGGATGACAGCCCACCCCAGAACCTGACCACGCCAGCACCTTGACCTTGGATGTCAGGCTGCAGCACCATGAGGAAATAAATGTCTGCTGTTTAAGCCGCCCAGACTGGGGCCTCCCTATGCTGCTTAGGCTGAGGTGAGCTTTTTAGGGTCACTGTTAAGCTGCTTGAAGCTCTGGGTCCCCTGCATGTTCTTAGTTTTCATGAATGAGCCGCAGGTTCACCCCTAAATATTCACCAGCCACTGCTCGTGCCCAGGTTTCTGGTCTGAGTCGTCGGTGCACAGACATCCTGAGCCCCAGTGACCCTGACCTGGGGGTGGCAGGTGCAGGTGGGACCAGGCTCAAAAGCTGCCCTGGTCCATTTGCACTCACCTGGTGTTTAGCGTGTGGCCACATGGGGGCACCAGCGCGCCAGCCTAGATCGACCTGCGTCCCCAATCTGGGCCTCCCCAAGCTGGCTGTGACTTGGGCCCAGGAGAAGGTCCCTTCTCCCTGCCACCGTCAGTAACACTCTGGCCCCAGGGAGCCACAGGAGGTCGTTCTGAGCTGGTGGCCTGAGGCTGTCACACCCTGGGGGTGTTGAACTTCTTACTTGAAACACACAGGGCTGCAGGCAAAAGGTCTCGAAGGTCACTTTGTGCTCTCAATTCTTCTAAAATTAAAATTAACTGAAAAGACTTTTCAGCTTTATTGAGGCATAGTGGACAAATGAAAATGGTGTATGTTTAAGGTGTACATGCTGCTCTGATGTGTGTATAGACCGAATGGTTACCACAGTCAAGCTAACTCACATTCGTCAGCTCACGTCGTGACAGTATTTCCGTGTGTGAGGTGAGGACACTTAAGATAAAATCTTTTAGCAAATTCCTGGGATATAGTATTATTAGCTACTCACCACACTGAGCATTAGATCTTGAAGAACGGACTCATCCTGCATAGCTAAAATGTTGTACCCTTCGACAGATTCAAAGTTTAATTCTGCAGAAAATGCACCAGAGCCCAAGAGTCAGCAGGCAGGGAGGGTCTCCAGGGCCCATAGGATGGATGGATGGATGGATGGATGGATGGATGGATGGATGACTGAGACAGGGTCTCGCTCTGTTGCCCAGGCTGCAGTGCAGCAGCGTCATCATAGCTCACTGCTATGATCAACCTCCCAGGTTCAAGGGATCCTCCCCTCTCAGCCTCCTAAGCAGCGGGGACCACAGGTGTGCGCCACCACATCCGGGGGCCGCAGGTGTGCGCCACCACATCCGGGGACCACAGGAATTTACTCCACTGGAGCCTTCAGCCTGGGCGACAGCCTCCTGCCCTGCAGCCTGCTCTTTCCCTAAACCCCGGGTGGAAAGAGGCCTCCTTGTGGGTGGGAACTGGCTTCTCACAGACCCCGGCGAGTTAGACATGAATCCCAGGGAAGTTTCCCCATAACAGCGCTGAAGTCTCCACCCTGGAAGAGCTGTAGCTTCAGGACCATAGCGTGCAACCCATGTGCTGGCATGGTGACACCATGCCTGTGCCACGGGGAGCCCTGCTCTACCTGGACGATGTGTCCTCTGCCCTCTCCATTGCCCCAGAATACCCTCCTGTCACTTTCCCTTGGAGAGACACTGCTTTGAGAATATGCCCAGTGCCCTCCATACTGAGCCAAGTAATCCACTCTATTGATTAAAACTTGCATTCTCGTGGAGAGTCGTTGTTGCTGGACAGGGGCGTGAATCCTGATATTTTTTGGGTAGCAGAAGCTCATGTTTCACATCGCGGCCAGTTTCTGATTCCTGGTCTGCCATTACCTTGGCTGGGTGACCTGAGGCAAGTCGCTTTTCCTCTCTGATTCTCTCTTTGCATGTTGTGTCTTTTCATTTTTTTTATTTTTGAGACATAGCCTTGCTTTGTCACCCAGCTGGAGTGCAGTGTCGTGATCTTGGCTCACCGCAACCTTTGCCTCCTGGGTTCAAGCGATTCTCATGCAGGCTCCTGAGTAGCTGGGGCTACAGGCACACATCACCACGCCTGGTTAATTTTTTATCTTTTGTAGAGATGGGGTTGTGCCATGTTGTCCAGGCTGCTCTTGAACTCCTGAACTCAAGTAATCCTCCTGCCTCAGGCTCCCAAAGTGCTGAGATTACAGGCACTGGGCCAGCCCTGTCCTTTCAGTGGGCCCCAGGCTGTCTGGGAGCATTATTTGGGGGTGAGAGGGGGGTCCATGGAGACTTCACTTTCTACCTCCATCCCTGACGCTGGCTGAGGAAGGTCTGACTCTCAGAGGAAGGGGGCTGGTTACAGGGGGCCAGGTGATTCCAGCACCTGGAGACTAGAACCTTCCTTCCACTATCCTGTTGCTGAGGCCTGGAGTGACAGCTGAGTGTGGGTAGAAAAAAAGCCAGCAGAACTGAGCCTGAAGTCTGAATTCCACCCAGCTGTCCGGCAAGCATAGCCTGGAACCGCAGCTCCCACGAGGCTTTGTGCAGACCCCAGCAAGGGACCACCTCACCAGGCGCCTGTTGTGTAAAGTGTCTCCACCTGTTGCGACTTCTCTTACAGTAACCGTCTTAGTGTGTTGGCACCTGGCCCCAAACAGGGGTGCGGAGGAGTGGCTGGGTGCTGACTGGGGACGCAGAGGTCCGGGTCCTGCTCCGGTTGGTGGAAATTACTGAGGGTGCGGAGGAGTGGCTGGGTGCTGATGGGGGACGCAGAGGTCTGGGTCCTGCTCTGGTTGGTGGAAATTACTGAGGGTGCGGAGGAGTGGCTGGGTGCTGATGGGGTACGCAGAGGTCTGGGTCCTGCTCTGGTTGGTGGAAATTACTGAGGGTGCGGAGGAGTGGCTGGGTGCTGACTGGGGATGCAGAGGTCCGGGTCCTGCTCCGGTTGGTGGAAATTACTGAGGGTGCGGAGGAGTGGCTGGGTGCTGATGGGGGACGCAGAGGTCCGGGTCCTGCTCTGGTTGGTGGAACTGTACTGAGGGAACGAGTCGCTTTCATCCATGGTGTTTGCCCTCCTGTGATTTTGTTTTCGGTCGTCTTAGTATCTTGGATCTGGGGAGGAGATGTAATCATTCTTCAGAGCCAGCACTTTCCCGTCTTCTGCGTGGTCTGGGTTGGTGTCCCGGCCTCCCCCGGGTCGTGGTTGCTGTGGAAGGCTGGTGGGGTGCGTGCTCTGCAGCGCCCTGAGACCCTGGCAGCTCCCACCTGCCTGCTCTTGCTTCTGGCCCTAAGGGCTGGCTGGTGGGGCCTCTCAGCTCTGGCTGGCGTGGGGTGCTTGGGGCATGTCTTCTGTCCTCATTGGCTCTGGAGGCTGGGGCCTAAATTCTGCCTTTTGGTTTTCCCAAGCAAAGGAGAAACGGCCAGCCTGGGGTAGACAGGGTGATGCTGTGCTCAGAGTGAGGCTGGAACCCAAAGCGATTTCTCCCGAGACCGGGTTCCTCCTCCGCCATCTGGCAGCCTCCTTCCCTGTCCCATGCACTCGTCAACCACCTAAGCCCAAAGCCCTCTCCAGGTGGCTTCCTCCGCCTTCCTCCTGTGGATCCTGGGGCTCTGTGGCCTGTGAGGTACCCTCAGCTTCCCTGATCTGGAGGCCAAGGGCACCTGCCCGACAGCCTTGATCTTGGCAAGGCAGGTGTCCTGAGACCTCCCTCCTGGGACCCTGGCCACCTCCCCTACAGCCTGCCCATTTTCCATACACCCCCACCCCCGTGAGCCAGGCTCCAAAGCCAGTCATAACAAGGCACTAAAAAGGCAAGGGGAGAAAAGGAAAAACATGTATCTTGGCCTCAGCACAAACCCGGAGACGATTCACTTCCAAACCACTGAAAACAAGGCCGTGCCATGGCTCTGAGGCAAGGGTCCAGTGTGGTGCGGTCACCCCTGGTCTTGCAGAAAGGGGTGTCTGTTGGAGGGTGTGGGTGAGAACAGGGGCAACGAGGGAGGGGACAGTCCCCCCATTTCTGAAGCAGGGCTGAAGGTTGAGCCCGCAGTAGGTCTTCCCACGTGGAGTGGGCACGGGGAGGAAGTGGGTGTCTGGAGGGAGAGTGTCAGGCAGCCATTCCAGCCGTTGGGGCCCCACCTCCCGTCCTCAGCCTTCCAGGCAACTCTGGCCTCTTCCAGAAGGTCTGACTGGTTTTTCCTGTTAACTCCGCCTGTTCTACTGTTGGGGCCTCTGCAGCTCAGCTCTTTCCTTCCAGGCTGTGACCTCAAATCCCGGCCCCTCGGCTTCCTTCGGCGGGGATTGTCCTTTCTCTCCAGGTTCTCGAATCCTCGTCCAGGACCAGCCATCAGGGCGGAGCTGGGGCTTGGAAACCTTGCTCCCTGCTGAATCCAGGGCTCAGGGGCACGGCTGCTGACCACACAGGGGCCAGGTGGGGTGTGTGTTCCCTGCAGGAGGATGGGTCTGGCGTGGGTCAGATGCCTGCTATTGTGATCTGTGGGACTTGAAGGTGTGTCATTGACACGGAGCAGCTCCTTTCTTCTCAGTCAGTTCTGGAAAAGCCCATGAGGCCAGGGCAGTTGCTGCCTGGAGAGTGTCTCTTATGAGGGAAGAGGTGGGAGGATTAATGCATTCCTCCACTCACTCATTCATTCACTCATCAATCACTTCAGCACTGAGTGGGCACCTGTGCTGTTCTGGTCTCTTTCTGTAGATTGAGAGGTGGGCTGTTCCTGATTGACAGATGGGCTTGACATAGACTCGGGCTCTGCACACGGGCTCCTGGGGCAGCTCAGAGCTGCAGTGCAATCAGGCTGCACCCCACAAGGAGAAGCTGCCTGGGGCCCTAACCCCTAGCCAGCAGGACAGCTGCTGCAGCTGTCACTAACGACTGTGCCTGGGTGGGCCTCGGGGTCGAGGGTCATTTGTCACTCTGAGGAGGACATCCTGATGCCTCTCACAGCTTGTGGAGGAAACACGCAGGGCCGTGGGGTTTCACAGGCTAGCAAGGGCCCTGAGGGCACGACCCCAGCCAGGAGCCACTTCCTTAGTTGCCCATGAGGACCT
This sequence comes from Callithrix jacchus, assembly GCF_049354715.1. Lineage (NCBI taxonomy): Eukaryota > Metazoa > Chordata > Mammalia > Primates > Cebidae > Callithrix > Callithrix jacchus. The sequence goes on from NC_133508.1 coordinate 8,162,979, forward strand.
GGTCCAGGGAGCCTTCTGGGGCCCAGGCACATGGCCACCCACTTTCTCAACCTCCTTCCTGAACAAGACACACTTTTTTTTTTTTTTTGAGATGAAGTCCCACTCTGTCATCAGGCTGGAGTGCAGTGGCACGATCTCGGCTCACTGCAACCTCCACCTACTACCAGGTTTTAGCGATTCTCCTGTCTCAGCCTCCCAAGTAGCTGGGACTACAGGTGTGTGCCACCACACCCATCTAATTTTTATAGTTTTAGTGGAGACGGGGTTTCACCATGTTGACCAGATGGCCTCGATCTCTTGACCTCATGATCCGCCCACCTTGGCCTCCCAAAGTGCTGGGATTACACTGTGTCCGGCCCAAGACACACTTTTTAAGGCTCAGTCCAGAGCTGACCTTCTCGTTGCAGTACTTGGTGATGAGAAGTCTTTCCACCCCTGAGCCTTGCCCTTTTTGGGGGCGTGAGATCCTGGGATGTTATCAACCCACTGAAGCTTGGTTCCTCGTCAGGAGCCTGAGGGTCATTGTAGCCACTGCCTCCAAAATTCTTAAAAGCCTTGTTGTTATTATTCAGTTTTTCAGACTATTTAAAAGAAAAGCACTGGAGAAACAGATCATCATAACAGCACATTTTACTGTAGTCTTCTAACGAGCCAGGTGTAGTGAAGTACACCTACCACTCTCTCCCCAGGTGTAGCAAGTAAGTGTATTCTGTGAAATCACTCTGTGGGATGGATATGACTGATTCTGAGTTTGCTAATGAGGAAACAGAGACCTGGAGAAATTGAGACATGCACATAAGGGCACACATGGCTAAATGGTAGAGCTGGGATTGCCACCTAGATGTTGGATGATGGAACCCGTGCTTTTAACCACTACCCTGTCCCATCTCTCAGCGAGGGAAAGAGGAGCGGCTGCAGAGCCTCTGCCCCATCTCTCAGCGAGGGAAAGAGGAGCGGCTCCAGAGCCTCTGCCCTCTTTTAAAGCACATTGGCTTCACCTTCAGAGTGGAATGCGGAGCCCTGCCTGGCCTTAACCTGTGGCGTTTGGGCCAGGAGCTGAGGTCCTTGCGCAGAGGGGTGTGGTTGGTGCATGGATGCATGTGCGCTGCCCAGATGCAGGGTGTGGACTTTGCTCAGAAGCACAGCATCTGGAAATTATCCCTGCGAAGCTTTTGGAAATTATCCCTTTGGCTCCAGCCCATTCTAGAGATCTCCAGGCATATCCCTGTATGAAGATTTCAGAATCACTGGGTTCCCCGGGGTCTTCTCTTTGCTGTGAATCTCTGAGATGCACTCTGCAAGATGAGTTGGCAGCATCTGTGCCTCTGGTTATGCCAGGCTCCACCATTAACCTGCTAAGAACTCTTGGTCCCCAAGGTAAAACCCAAACTCCTTAGCATGGTATGCAAGGGCCTGCTTCCCTGCCCACCTGCCCACCTGCCCACCTGCATCCCTGCCCACCTGCCCACACGCATCCCTGCCCATCTGCCCACATGCATCCCTGCCCACCTGCCCACCCGCATCCCTGCCCACCCACATCCCTGCCCACCTGCATCCCTGCCCACATGCGTCCCTGCCCACCTGCATCCCTGCCTACCTGCATCCCTGCCCACTTGCCCACATGCATCCCTGCCCACCTGCATCCCTGCCCACCTGCATCCCTGCCCACCCGCATCCCTGCCCACCTGCATCCCTGCCCACCTGCCCACACATATCCCTGCCCACCTGCATCCCTGCCCACTTGCCCACATGCATCCCTGCCCACCTGCCCACCTGCATCCCTGCCCACTGACATCCCTGCCCACCCACATCCCTGCCCACCTGCCCACACACATTCCTGCCCACCTGCATCCCTGCTCACCCACCTCCCTGCCCACCTGCCCACCTGCTTACTTGCTCACCTGCTTGCCTGCTATACTTACCTGTCCAGCTCGTCTTCCCTGGCCCTCCTGCTGCCGTTCTGCCTGGGAACTGCCACTCTCCTGTCTTCCCCAGCTAGCCCTCCTCTCCACAGCCATACCCTCGGTCCTTCACTGCCCTCGTGACTGACATGTCCACTCTGGTCCACCTGCTCCAGACGCTCCTTAGGGCAGCGGCCCCACTGAAGCATCTTCGCATTCCCAGGCAGGGACGAGCACTTCCAAGATGAGGGAATCAGAACTAGAGATGAGAAGGGATTTGTCAACCATCACCAAGAAAATCAGCACGAGAGGCGGGATTGGAACCCCGTCCCACAGTATCCGGAGCCAAGTTGTTTAGGGGCCACAGGGCTTCCTCACTCACGTCCATCTTAGTGCACTGAGGGGAATGCCACACTGAGGGCCGACGTTCTTAACCACTGGGGTCCAGAGCCCGGATCGCTGTGCTCCCTAGTAGGTAATCATGCCCTATGAAGAAAGCCTCCCTTCCCTCTCCCCCACAGATGCCCATATCCAGACAGAGTGAGGGAATTCACAAAAACAAAACACAGAACATGCTCTTTCCCCAGGTCCCCAGACACCCTTAACACAGCCGTCTGCAGGATCGAGTGATTGGTGGGACCACACAGTTTAAACTTGGCTCTTGTGGTCGGGAGGGGAGGGCCACACCAGCATGCGAAGACCAGAGGGCAAGGAAATGGAAATTTGGCCAGACCCTGCAGCTGCTGGTGGTGGCTACAGCCAGACAGGAAAACTGAGATGGTGTGAGCAGAAGGGGCTGGAAGGAGTTGGCTTTTTCCAAGAAATTACAGCGGAATCTTCTTCCAAGGGGCTGGGGGCCTCTGAAGACATGATCTCATTATTCACAGCCCTGCAATCCACTGGCTTCCCTAGGGACCAAGGGCTGGGGGTCTCTGCCCAGTCGTAACTCCAAGGAAACTCACACTTGGCTGATTTTCCTCATCGGACTTGGCCCTGAAGTTTGCTCACTGACAATCGCCAGAAAATCTTCCCGACAGTGGGTGATGCCAGAGTGTCCTCAAGTTTCAGGGGTCCTTAAAAACACTTGACTCTCCAGGATAAAAATGACTGGGGAAACATGCAGTTATTCAAGGAGAACCGTTTCGTTCTGTACTGAGGGGCTGTCTGGATTTGCTTTGCTTTGGAGGGAGCCCTGTGCTGTGGGTGGACGGCAACTGGGGGGTCGACGGCACTCGGCGGGGGGGGCTGCAGCCTCTTCTATGCCACAAGCCCTGTGCCAGACACTGGCCATTGATACAAGGTGTGTCAGAGCTGGGCCTTAGCAAGCAGGGGACAGAGTTGTGATAGGGGCGAGATGAGGTCCTGGAGTTGGTGCAGAAGAAGAGTCCAGGGGTCCTGGGAGGCTTTGCGGAGCTGCTGTGCTAGCTAGCTCCCATCCATGGTGCCAACTATGGGCAGGCGCTGTGCCGAGTGACCCCTGACATCAGCTCAGTTAATCTCCGTAACAACCTGGGGTCTGCTCATAGCATGGTGCGTTGGTTACCCAAGTGTGGTGCCAGGCACAGACCACAGACGCTCCCTGGGTGAATGGTCGACAGTGATACCCACTGCAAAACACGGAGGCTGAAGCCATAGAAGAAAAAAAGCTTGTCACCAGTCGCTGAGCCAGGGAGTCAGATGCCAAACCCAGGACCCCAGTGGTTAAGAGTCCAAGCCTGGACACCAGAGAGGCAGGCTGGACAGGGCTGGGCCTCTGAGTGCGGCCCAGCAAAAGTCACAGCCTCTGAATGCATGGTTTGGATACGGAGATAAAAATATTCCAGAGGCTACTGGGAGAATTCGGTAAAGTATAGACTTGCTCAGCACAGGATTGGCCCGCGGTCAGCATGGACTAAATGCTGATTCACTGAGCTCCGCTCCGATGCTGGGCCTGTGGGTCCCGCTGTGCTCATGCTTCGCTCTGGAAGCTTTTCAGCATCCTCCCTGGGAGCTGCCTCTTCCTAAAGCTTTGGGTTAGGCTTAGATGTCCTCCCGCGCCAGTGCGACAAGACCCGTACAGGAACTGAACGGTGGCTTTCTAGTGAAGAGGTTCATGTTTCTGAGAAAAGCAGGCCTATTTAAGTGCCTCTGTGATTTAACTTAGAACCTGGCTTTAACCCGCTCACTGTGATCATTAAATGACCCTAGAAACAGTGACCAAATGGTTTACTAGCTTACTCCACCTGAATACTTTGGAAAACAAAATGAATATTTGGGCTAAAAATGAAAGCAAGGGAGGGAGGGAGGGCACGGTGGCTCAGATCTGTAATCCAAGCATTTTGGGGAGCCGAGGTGGGTGGATTATCTGAGGTCAGCGGTTTGAGACCAGTGTGGGCAACATGGCGAAACCCCGTCTCTACTAAAAATACAAAAATTAGCTGGCTGTGGTGAGGGGTGCCTGTAATCCCAGATACTCGGGAGGCTGAGGCAGGAGAATTGCTTGAACCTGGGAGGCAGAGGTTGCAGAGAGCCAAGAATGCATCACTGCACTACAGCCTGGGCGACAGAGTGAGAGTCCATCAGAAAGAAAGAACAGAAAGTAAAGAAAGAGAAGAAAAGAAAAGGAAGGAGGGAGAGAGGGAAGGAAGGAAGGGAGGGAGGGAGGGAAGGAAGGAAGGAAAGAGGGGAGGAAGAGAGGGAGGGAAGGAGGGAGGGAGGGAGGGAAGGAGGAAAGGGCTAAAACACCACAACCAGGAAGGATGAAAGTGAATTGCTAATTAGGGTCCCTTCCAAATCTTGGTGAAGGATGGGATGTATCTGTTAACTTAGCTAAGATGCCATAGCTTGAGTTTGGTTACTGCAGGAAAGCATGGGGTGAATCTCAGCTTTGGTTATGAAATCTGAGATCTGTGACATTCCAGCACTTTATTCTCTATGGACACAGTGAAAGCAGCAATTCTGACCCAAGGAAACCAAAGCCCGCCCTCGATCCTGTCAGGCTCCACCGTGCCCTAATTAGAGTGTCTGTTAATCATTCTCCTTGCTTCCCAGGCTGGTGGGGGAAAGACACCAGTTTCTCAGTGCCTCTGTTCATGATGGCGCTCTGTGGTCTTAGATAGTTGAAAGACATTGGTATTTCCCCGGTTGACCATCTAAAGAAGCTGGAGGAATCTTAGCAGCCAGAAGCTGGTGGGTGCCCTTAGCTCAGCTGGGGTAAGCAGCTACAATGCGGGTGGTGGCTATCTGTGGAAAGACGCAGTGGCCGCTCCCTTGGAAAAGTCCTCCTCTGTTCTAATTCCCAGCGTTGATTTTGGCCCCAGGCAAAGGGCCTTAGTGGAACAGGGGCAGGAAGGAGGCATTTGGAAACCACAGGGTTATTGATGAGATGGTGCAAAACATACCTAACCAAAATACTGGTCCTAGGGTGGATCAGGACGGTGCATTTCTGGATTGTTCCATGACGGTCAAGGCCAGTGTGCAGAGCTAAACACAGCCAGGTTCCTGGTTCCCGGCAAACCTCTATTTCCTGAAAAACCTTTCACAAAGTGGTCCCAAAGCTTTAGCTAGAAGGCCATATAAATCTCCTCCCTGCTCCCACGATGACCTGCAGCTTCAGGGTGGATGAATTTGCCTGTGATGAGCAAGGTTTCTGGAAGAAAGACCTGCTGGCTAGGGGAGCGGATGCTTCCTGCCTCGGGAGGGAGTGCCTTGTGCCCCTCGCACAGATGGGACCTGGGACCTCCATTTTCCTCTGGCCTCGAGTGCTCTATCCAGGCTCATAGACGGGAGGGGCCGGCGCTTCTTCACCCGCTGCGTTCGATGCGACACAGAGCCTGGGGTTGGCTGGAGTAGAACCGCGGAGGAAACCCTGTGGTCACAGCGGGGACTGGAGACCTCCACCCATCCTTGTGTACCTGCATCTTTCCTTTTGTTTGCTTGCAGGGAGGAGGAGAAGGTGAGTATAGCAGAGAACTGGAGGGGACTGCAGAGTGCGTCTTCCATGACATTCTTTTTTGTTTTTGTTTTTGAGACTGAGCCTCTCTCTGTTGCCAGGCTGGAGTGTGGTGGCACCATCTCGGCTCACTGCAACCTCTGCCTTCCGGGTTCAAGCAATTCTTCTGCCTCAGCGTCCCGAGTAGCTGGGACTACAGGCACCCACCACCATGCCCAGCTAGTTTTTGTATTTTTAGTAGAGACGGGTTTTCACCATGTTGTTCAGGCTGGTCTCAAACTTCTGACCTCAAGTGATCTGCCCACCTCAGCCTCCCAAAGTCCTGCGATTATAGGTGTGAGCCACTGTGCCTGGCCACAGACACACTTTTAAGATAGCAGGTTTTCAAGTCAGACCCAAAGCAGGAAAGATTTCAAATGGCCAACTCTCCACGCTGCTCACAGGCAAAATCAGTGGACACGCACTCAGCTTCTGCGCAGCTTTTCTGTCCCCTTCCCTGCAGCCTTCTTGTTTTTTTTTGTTGTTTTTTCTTGAGATAGGGTCTCGCTGTGTAGCCCAGGCTGAGTGCAGTGGTGTGATCTCGGCTTACTGCAGCCTCGATCTCCCAGGCTCAGGTGATCCTCCCGCCTTAGCCTTCCAAGCTGAGACTACAGGCACGTGCCACTACGCCTAGCTTTTTTTTTTTGGTATTTTTTGTAAAAACGAGGTTTTGCCATGTTGTCCAGGCTGGTCTTGAATTCTTGGGCTCAAGCGATCCTCCTGCCTTGGCCTCCCAAAGTGCTGGGAATTATAGGTGTGAACCACCATGCCCGGCGACCCCTGAAACTTTTGATGTCATTTGAAGGCGGTTGAGCCCCAGCTTTCATCTTGAGGGCAGGGACAATGTGTGACTCTCCTTTTGCATCCTCAGTGCCTTGAAATCTAGGCAAGATGGCTGCTCAAGCTGTCCAGTGAATGATGAATGAGGGGCAGGAAATCATAGCAGGGGAGGAGGAGGGGCAGGAAATCATAGCGGGGGAGGAGAAGGGGGACAGAGATGTGGCCTGCAGGGAGCCCGCAGGGTGGGGAAGCAGAGATGGGAAGGGTGCGGGCAATCCAGCTGGTGAGGGTGGAGGACACTTGTGTCTCATGGGTCTCCTTCAGCAGTCTTTCCTGGAGGTTTGCTTAAGAAGGTCAAGAGAGGCTGGGTGCGGTGGCTCATGCCTGTAATCCCTGCATGTTGGGAGGCCAAGGCGGGTGGATCATGAGGTCAGGAGATTGAGACCATCCTGGCTAATACGGTGAAACCCTGCTCTCTATTTAAAATAAAAATTAGCCGGGTAGAGTGGTGGGTGCCTGTAGTCCCAGCTACTCAGGAGGCTGAGGCGGGAGAATCGCTTAAATCTGGGAGGCAGAGGTTGCAGTGAGCCAAGATCATGCCACTGCACTCCAGCCTGGGTGACAGAGCAAGACTCCAACTCAAAATAAATAAATAAATAGATAAAAGAAGGTCAAGAGAGAGGGAATTAGCCAGAGATAGCAGGTTTCTCTTTGCAGTGGGTGAAAATCAGTAGAGGCTGGGGTAGGAAGGGCTGGCATGGGAAGCCGCCTTCAGGTACATGCATTCCTCATTCTTGCTGAGCCCTGGGCTCTGGACAGCGCCACACAGGCCGGCACGCTTGTGAGCTTGGCACAGAGAGGTGAGTCATCCATTCTCGATGGCACAGCGGTCGCCTTCCTGAAACTTGCATTGGGCACGCACTCATAGACTCACATGTAGCACGTGCAGCCACTACAGACAGGGCACACCAACCCCAGACTGGCATTGCCAGGTATGTGGGTGGTTCCTCTCGCTCACTGGTCCTGCAGAGCCTGGGATGTCTGCAAGCGTGAAACGAGGCACTGATAGCGTTCACTGAAGCCCCTTTTCTCTACTTTGGTGCTAAAGTGACCAAGAATGAAAACTCTGGTCACCTGGCAGCCCTGCCCTGGAGAGCAGATATAAATATGTAAGTCTACAAATATTCCACTCAATGGATGCCTTCGAGACTGTGAACCAAGCCTCAGCACCCAGAGGCTCCAGTCAATCTGTTTGGCTGGGATGTTGGTTATACCCATTTCCAGAATAACCACTCACTTAGGAAGCACCCAGCCAGCCCTCCCTCCCTGCTGTGTGCCAGGCCTGTGCTGGGTGCTGGGGTGCAGAAAGAAGCAAGGCAGCTGGTGCCAGCCCCAGGACCTCAGCTTCCCATCTGCCCCATTGGAGGTCTCCTGACCCTGAGCATTTCCCCAAAGTTTGAGTGCATTTTAAATTCTTTTACAAATAATGTTTCCAAGGACCGAAACCAAAAGGCCTCAGAAGAGAGAAGGGGTTGATATTACAGTTCTCCCAGCCCTGCTGCCTAACCTTGAAACCTCAAAGGCAGATAGCTTTTTGGAGGTCACCCAGTGCAGGTTTCTTTTGGCCAAAAGAGAGCGTGGTGACCGTGTGATGTGTAACAAATTCAGGAGGCGTAACTCAGGCTCTACCTCTAAAGCCAGGGTGCAGCCTGCTGCCGAAAGGCTGTCAGAGTGGTGAGCAGCCAGCACTGCCAGCCGCTGTCGGAGAGTGAAGAGCGGGCAGGGGAGGGCCAGCCGTGTGGCCTCCGGAGATGGGCAGCAGAGGGACATCCGGCAGAGACCAGTCGTCCTTTGTCCCCGGCTATGCCACGGATTCATTGTTCGGAGTTGACTTGCTGGTTTTTTCTTCCTGGGCCATGTCTTTTTCTTTCTTTTCTTTTCTTTCCCCCCTTCCACTTCTGTTCCCTTTTTCCCCTCTTTTCTTTCTTTCTTTTTTTTTTAGAAAGAAGCACCTGCCTTGCCGCCGTCCCTCCGCTGCCTGTCCGGAGGTGAATGGTAAGAGTCGGGCAGTGTGCATGTCTTCCTAGAAGAAAATGTGAGGCTCAGATACGACGCAGTGTCCCCCAAGTGGGTGCATGAGAAATGTCGGACATCAAGGGCACTGAGAGCCTTCTTGGGCTGTCTTCACTGTCTTGTTCTTGGCTTTGGATTCCTGAGCTGCAAAATAAGGACGTGCGTGGTGCTCATGACTGCGTGCTCGCCCACCCGGCTCCAGGACGATGCAGAGTGCTGACAGCCACGCCCCGGAGCTCGCGCTTGCCAGTGCTTAGTGAGAAAGGAATTGTGAACCTTCAACAGCCCTGACAGCTCCTTAGGGGTCACATAGCTCAGTCGGTGATCCCAGCAGTTTCTGGGTTGGGGAGGGCGCTAAGGCAGCTGGCAGGGCAGAGATGCTGGACGAGACCCACTGACCACAGAAGAGGAGAGGGAGGTTCTGAGTGACCCAGAGCACTCAGGAAGATGGGAATCCTTCCCAGCCCCCTGCCAAAAGATGGGAACCCTTCCCAGACCCCTGCTGAGCCCTGGGGGCAGCCAGTAGAATGTTCTGGGTCTGAGACCCGAGTCATTTTTCACCGTGATCCTGCTATCTCCTTGGCAGCTCTAGGAACTGACTCCTGAGAAGGCCAAGTGTTTGAATTGACTTTTTCCAACGTTCTGACTCTTGCAAGGATGCAGGTCAAGTTATCTGTGATTCTCCCCATGGGTCGGGTGAATCCTCAAACTGCTTCCCTCATGGTGCTAAAGTGGCTGCCAGCAACTTCTAGGCCACACGCATCCTTGTTCATATCTAGCAGGGAGAGGGCTCCACTTCCTCAGACACAGAACAAAGCCGGGAAAGAAGAGGACTTGCTGGTTTTACTCTTTGCTTTCCCAGTTTCTTAAGTCCTGCAGGTAGTGGGCTAGAGTCAGAGTGGACAAGTAATTCTTTGTCCTGATCAGGCCCTTTCCAGAGTGATGGGGTGGGTAGTGTATGTGATAATGGTGCTGGGATGGCAGGGGCAGCTGGTCGCCTGGCCCTTGTGGGGGACCCAGGAGATCTGAGGTGAGGCCCAGCTCTGCCACTCGCCTTCCTGGGCCTCAGTTTCCTCCTCTGTCAAATGGTGTCATTTGTTTGTGATCCTTTTTGTCTTTAGTTTCCTAATAAATGTCAGCTGTTTGACAGAATTTATCTCAGGCTGAGGGAAATGGCCACTGCGTTTATTTTAAAACATCTCCTGGAAAACGGGGACCTTTTAGCAGAATTTGCCATGTAAGGAGCCAAGCAGTATTGCCAGCAGCAGGCGCTGTGATGTCTGCCCTCACAGCCGGCTGGGGTTTGAGAGGGAAGCGTGGGAATTCTTTCTCCTCTACCCGTGCTGCCTCGAGCAGAGAAGGAATTTCTCAGGCTCTTGGTCCCATAAGTCTTCCCACTTACAACTCGAATGCGACCTCCCCCTCCCTGCCCACCCTACCAAGCAAAACAAAACAAACTTAACAAAACTGCAAATGATCTAAGACCAAAATATGTCTTGGTGAATTTTAAGCTCGCGGGCATCCCCGTTGCTGATGCGTCTTCCCAGCAGGAGTGCCTTTTGGTTTCACCCTCTTCTGTGGCCGTGGCTGACCTGTCCCTTTGTCCTAGCGCTGCCAGGCCTTCCTCCTTGAAGTGCCTCTCGGGTGCCTTCTGCTTCCTTGGCCTCCATGGGGCCTTCCTCATCCACTCACTCACTGTTCCTGCATCCTGGCCCATGGCTCTGATTCTCAATGGCTTCTGCGTAGTAAACGCCGCCAGGCGATCTTCCCGGAGTATCTCCTTCACCACATTGCTCCTTCTGCCCGAGCACAGAGGTCTCGGGATGCTGTGGGGACACACTGGGTTGTTCTGATGGGCTTCTGGGGGCTCCTTTCTGGTAGCCCTGGCTTGTCGCTGTGGTGATCTGGTTGGGGGGAGGGCTGCACTTCCACAGCAAGCACCCCATCTCTACTTCCTGCGCCATCAGAAATCCATGGAAATAGTAAGAGTTTCTATAGGTGATTTTACTAGAGTGCTTCACAGTCCAGTCACAGAATATCCACATCCAACGACCATGAACAGGGGCTTCGCCGGCTCCCACATCTAAAACACACCAAGGAAGGGCAGGTCACTGGGGTGATTTTCTCCAAAGCTCTTGGTCATATGAGGCTGCAGTTCAGTTATCAGTGATGCTCCCTGTGGTCTGGTTAGTTCTCACCCTGCTTGCCTCATGGTAATAAAGTGGCTGCCAGCACCTCCTGGACCATGTGTGTCCTTGTCCACATGGAGGAGGAGGGAGACTCACCTGGGTTAGGTCTTTTGGAGGTGTTTTGAGGTCATCAGGGCTTACACTGGGGAAATTGCATGCATAGAATGGGCAGGAAGAGGCCAGGCGTCGTGACTCATGCCTGTAATCTCAGCACTTTGGGAGGCCGAGGCAGGCAGATCATCTGAGGTCAGGAGTTCGACACCATCCTGGCCAACATGGTGAAACTCCATCTCTACTAAAAATACAAAAATTAGCTGGGCATGGTGGTACATGCCTGTAGTCCCAGCTACTTGGGAGGCTGAGGCAGGAGAATTGTTTAGACCCAGGAGGCAGAGGTTGCAGTGAGCTGAGAGCATGCCACTGTATTCCAGCCTGGGCCACAGAGCGAGACTCCATAGCGGAAAAAAAAAAAAAAAGCCAGAATGGGCAGTAAGAGAAGGAAGAGGGTCTTTAGAGGGTCAGCCCACAAGGTCCTGCTCGCTCCTGGATCACGGTTTGGTTTTGTTTTGAAGGCAGGAACCCAGTCTTCCCATTTCACTGCTAGATCTGCCCTATGTAACTGCGTGGACTTCTTTTGCAGCTGGATTTAATTTTAGGTGAAGTTATACATATTTGTTGCTTATTAGGCCTCATGAGGAGTGGAACTCAGTCTGGCTGATGCTTGCTCTGGGAATTAACATGGCATTTCCATCTGCATTCTGGAAATCAGCCGCTGCAGGCACATTTCTTAGATCCCACACTGGTGGGACCCCACCCACCGGGACCTGTGTGGGGCTGCCCCGAGCCTGCAGCCCTCTTTTGTTTTCTGTAGACTTGCTGCGTCCTCAAGAGTGTATTTGGACTCAAGTCTGACTCCAGAGGGGTCCTTCCAGAGCCACCGTTTCTTCTTTTTCAAAGAAAAGGTGGCTCTTTCAGGAAAGCCTCTTCCCTACCCCAACTATTTCTCCAACCCACTCCTTTTGCTGGGCCAGAACTGTATTTATTATTATCACGATTATGATTTTGGTGACAGATCAATGCGGAAAGCCATGATCACACCATGGTCCTCCAGCTCCGTCGGCCAAGCTGGAGGGCCTTGGTGCCATCTCAGCTCTCTGTAGCCTTGACCTCCCTGGCTCAAGCCATCCTCCCACCTCAGCCTCAGCCTCCCAAATAACTGGGACTACGGGCATGCACCATCGCACCTGGCTAATCCCTTGTGCCTCAGTTTCCACCTTACCTTCCAGGCCTTCCTAGAAAGAATCCTGCGGTAAGCTTGTGGAGACATCGGGGTTAGTGGAGTCTAACCCCAAGCCAGGTGGGGAGGCCCAGGCAGGGAGTGCGTGTGGGCTGCACCTGCTGTTCTCCATGCAGCACCAGGGGTGGCTTCCTGCCCGGGATCCTGCCTTGGCTGGTGACATTGAGAGCGCATCGTGCATGAGCACCACCTCCTGGAGTCTGAGGACTGCACTGCACAGCCTCCTTCTGGGACTGAAGTTGGAGGAGTGAGAAGGGAGGACTCTGTCCTCCTTCTGATGTCCGAGGACACACTCCTTCTTACTGGAGAAAGGAAATATCATTATTGCTTATGAGAGGATGGGAAGGGAACCGCCCTCTGTAGAAGACAAACCAGCTTGGTGTCTCCAGGAATCTGAACACTGGTGCAGCTACACTGCTGTCTCCTCTCTCTCTAACTTCTCCTTGACTGTGCTTACAGGAAAGTGCACATGCTGTGAGTGTTCAGCCACTTAAGTTTTAGAAACAGAGCCCACCGTGAAGCCGCGCCCCAACGGCACCCCAGGCCCTCTCCCCACCCCCGTCCGGGTGGCCGCCCTCTGGCTCCCAGCAGCAACGCTGGCTCTGGCTGTCCTTGGACTCCACACACTGGCAGCGGACACTGTGCACCCTTTTTTGTCCAGCTCTTTTGCTCAGTGGTGTTTGGGTGTTTGTCCACCTCTTTGGAGGGATCTAATATCCAAGCAGTGTTACCAGTGTGTGGGTCCCACAGGCAGCTCCCCAGGAGGATGGCAGGAAAAGAAAGGGGACAAGCTCAGAGGCAACTTCAGCGCAAAGCCAGAGAGACCAAGGCTGTCTCCAGACCTGGTCCCCACCATGTGGTGCAGAGCTCTGACCACTTGTCCCCAGCCTGCAGGCTGCGCAAAGCTGGGGGAAGTCCCCCTGTCCTGGTGGCCCCAGAAGCCAATGGAGGAGGTGTGACTTCTCAGGGTCCCCAGCACTCTGTTACACTCGTGAACGCTTTCCTGGTGCTGGGAACTGAGAGTTTGTGTCTCCCCCAGATTCCCATGTTGAAATCCTCACCCTCATGAAGATGGTGTTAGGAGGTGGGACCTTTGGAAGGTGATAAGGTCATGAGGGTGGAGCCCCCACAAATGGGATTAGTGCCCTCATGAAACAGACACGGGAGAGATGATATCTCTCCTCTGCGTGAGGACACAGCGGGAAGCCTGCCCATCTTCAACCAGGAAGTCAGCCCACAGCAGAACCTGATGGTGTGGGCACCTGGTCTCAGAACTGCCAGCCTGCAGAACTCAGAGAAGAAACATGGCTGTTGTTTATAGGTCACCCACTCATCAGTTCTTTTCATAGCAGCCTGCACTAACTACGACACTTGGGAAGGCTTGCTGCTTTTTGATTTTGGTTCTTGTTTTGTTTTAACCTAACCACATTCTTGACCCAATGATTTAGAAAAGAGAAGCCAGGCTGGGCGCGGTGGCTCAAGCCTGTAATTCCAGCACTTTGGGAGGCCGAGGCGGGTGGATCACGAGGTCAAGAGATCGAGACCATCCTGGTCAACATGGTGAAACCCCGTCTCTACTAAAAATACAAAAAATTAGCTGGGCACGGTGGTGCATGCCTGTAATCCCAGCTACTCAGGAGGCTGAGGCAGGAGAATTGCCTGAACCCAGGAGGCGGAGGTTGCGGTGAGCCGAGATCACGCCATTGCACTCCAGCCTGGGTAACAAGAGCGAAACTCCGACTCAAAAAAAAAAAAAAAAAAAAGAGAAGCCATGTCTTCCGAGGGGCGGGTCTTCAACAAGGAAGTCTGCCAGGTCTTGGAGTCTGCTGTTCACTTGGTTGGGAAAGCTCCTGTGCTTCTTAAAACAGTTCTAAGGTAACTTGTAGATTGTGGAAGCCATGAAATCGTTGTTTTAAAATAGTTTCTCGCACCATTAATTCAGGAAGGAGATCTTTACCTTTCATCCTATTTTGTGCAAGGGGAGAAAAAATTAATAGGAATTGAGGTCAAGTGAGGCAGGGGCCTCAGAGTCCTTTTGGGAGTGTAAGGGCTGGCCACACTGACAGATAAGATGGAGCTTTAAAAAAATGTATTTATTTATTTTAAAATAGAGATGAGGACTCACTGTGTTGCCTAGGCTGGTCACAAACTTTTGGCCTCAAGAAATCCTCCTGCCGTGGCCTCCCAAAGTGCTGGGATTACAAGTGTGAGGTGGATCTTGTCACACACTGTCAGTGTGAGCGTGCGGTCGCCGCAGTCTTGATGACTTAGGCTTTCGCGTCAGCTGCGATTAGGGCTGTGTCGTTCATGAGAGCAGCTCTGGAGAAAGGCTTTGGGTAAGGAACAAAATGGTTTTTTTCTTCCTTGAGTCTCATTTTTTTTTTCCTCAGGATGCTTGCAGATGTTAGGACTATGCCCACATACTAAGAGCACCTGTGAGGGTGATGGACTTCCTGTGGACGCCTCATCAGGTGGGCCCGGGAGGGTGATGGACTTCCTGTGGACACCTGGTCAGGTGGGGCTGGGAGGGTGCTGGACTTCCTGTGGACGCCTCGTCAGGTGGGCCTGGGAGGGTGATGGACTTCCTGTGGATGCCTGGTCAGGTGGGGCTTGGAGGGTGATGGACTTCCTGTGGGCCCCTCGTCAGGTGGGCCCGGGAGGGTGATGGACTTCCTGTGGACACCTGGTCAGGTGGGCCCGGGAGGGTGATGGATTTCCTGTGGACACCTCGTCAGGTGTGCCTGGGAGGGTGATGGACTTCCTGTGGATGCCTCATCAGGCGGGCCCGGGAGGGTGATGGACTTCCTGTGGATGCCTCATCAGGCGGGCCCGGGAGGGTGATGGACTTCCTGTGGACACCTGGTCAGGTGGGCCCGGGAGGGTGATGGACTTCCTGTGGGCCCCTCGTCAGGTGGGGCTGGGAGGGTGATGGACTTCCTGTGGGCCCCTCATCAGGTGGGCCCGGGAGGGTGATGGACTTCCTGTGGACGCCTGGTCAGGTGGGCCCGGGAGGGTAATGGACTTCCTGTGGATGCCTCGTCAGGTGGGCCTGGGACTTCCTGTGGGCCCCTCATCAGGTGGGCCCAGGAGGGTGATGGACTTCCTGTGGGCCCCTCGTCAGGTGGGCCCGGGAGGGTGATGGACTTCCTGTGGATGCTTGGTCAGGTGGGCCCGGGAGGGTGATGGACTTCCTGTGGGCCCCTCGTCAGGTGGGGCTGGGAGGGTGATGGACTTCCTGTGGGCCCCTCATCAGGTGGGCCGGGGAGGGTGATGGACTTCCTGTGGACGCCTGGTCAGGTGGGCCCGGGAGGGTAATGGACTTCCTGTGGATGCCTCGTCAGGTGGGCCTGGGACTTCCTGTGGGCCCCTCGTCAGGTGGGCCCGGGAGGGTGATGGACTTCCTGTGGACGCTTGGTCAGGTGGGCCCGGGAGGGTGATGGACTTCCTGTGGGCCCCTCGTCAGGTGGGCCACTTGCCCGCCCCATGTCTGTGTTGAGGCTGCAGCAGGAATAGCATGTTGGAGCTTAAGGCAGAGTGCTGATGTGTCCACCGCATTCTTCCAGGGTGGGCGTGGTGTTGAGAGCTCATTTGGCCAGGGTTGAATTAGCAGCGTCCATTGAGAAATGAAACTCAAGTCCAGTGGGATCTTCTGGGAAAAGCTGACACCAGGTAGGCCAAAAGCCAGCATCACATCCACACAGCGCCAGCAGCCGACTGCAGTCAGGGAGAGAGCCACATGTTCCAAACTGGGTGAAGATGGGGTCTCGAGAGGGTAGAATAGGAACAAATGAGGGGGTTCTGGGGCTCCTGTGGCTGCTTTGAGGATTCCAGACCAGTGTCAAGGGCAGGGTGTGCAAGGTCTGGCTGGTGTGAGGACCCCTGGGTCCCATCCTGGCCAGTGAGGGCCTGGTCAGGGGTATGTCAGCTGGAGGGGTTCCCCTCCAGAGTCCCAGGGCAGAGCTCTGCTTCACTAGTCTTTCCCGAGAGGAAGGATGGCTTTGTCAGCCTCAGCACATGGACCCAGCCCTGAGCACTGTCTGGCCTCTCAGCAGTGACTCGTTAAACATGCTGAATTGGTTATAGCCAAGGGAGGAAGTGGTCAGAGTTGGCCGGCCCCGAGCGCAGCTCGCTGCTGGGGATTTATCTGGGCTGTCTATTGCTTGTTCTCCCCCATAGCAGCACGTGGGAAACAGAGGCATTTCCAGTGTCCAGGTGCTCTTGTGAAAGCTTTTGTATTTTTTAGGAGATAGGATCCACTCAGGCTGGAGTACAGTAGTGTGATCATAGCTCACTGCAGCCTCCAATTTCTGGGCTCCAGTGATCCTCCTGTCTCAGCCTCCTGAGTAGCTGGGACTACAGGCTCATGCCACCATGCTTGGCTAAGTTTTGTATTTTTTGTAGGAATGCAGCCTTGCTACGGTGCCCAGGCTTGTCTTGAAATCCTAGCCTCAGTGATCTGCCCACCTTGGCCTCCCAAAGCTCCAGGATTAAATGCATGGGTCACCATGCCTGGCCCTGAAGCACGTCAATTCCAGACCCTCCTTGCTCACTGCAAACTCCTTTTTCTGATGCCTTGGGTGAGCTGTAGGCTTCATGGTGGCCTCTCTCTTTTTTAACCTGCCTACATTTCCACTCATTATCTGAATTTCAGGGGATTTGGAAGTTTATAACATTTCTCTATGGCTCACCCACCATCGTGGGTCTTTAAAATTCACATCTAGCCGGGCCAAGGAAATCTTGAAGACTAGACTGTTTTTCCAAATGCTATCACGGGAGCAGGCATTGAAGAACACACTCTTCCTCCCCTCTTCCCTTCATGCTCATTCTCTCCCAGTCTCTCTCCCTCCCCTCTCTTCTCTCCTTTCCTAGGTTACACAATGATAAGATGAAATATAAAAACAAAACTAAAATTAGATGTGATGACCAAGGATTCTGCTTTGGGCAAAGGAAAAATAAACCATACCCACATTTCTATTTTTCCCAGGACTTGAAGAGCAACCTTGGCTATTTGGGCAGTTGGCTATTCCTGGGAATGTTTCAGAAATAACTCGTGTTTGTTTATGATTATTTATAACAGTTTCAGAGTAGGTTTCCAATAGCCCCACAGAGGAGAGCGTGCCTGGGCTCTGGAAGGGACAGGCAGGAGGGCCTCTGGGCAGGAGGTGGGAAGGGCACTGTCACTGCTGGGTCTTGCACCCCCACCTGCTCCTTGGAGTTTCTGCTTGCTGAGGCCACAACAGAGGGCTCAGAGCTTTGTTTCTGTAAGTCTTCCCTGAAAGGACGTCAGACCCTAGATCGATTACCTCTTGCATTTGATGGAGTGTGGTGCACACACACATACACGCACATGCATGCAGACAGGCACACAGACAGGCAGACACTCTGGGCTCAGGCAGGGATTAGAGGTGACATTTCTGGAGGCATAGAAGGATGGTGGATTCCTGAGCAGTCCCCCCGCAGACCAGTGCTCCCAGGAATGCTGCTGGCTCCGGGGTGCTGACATCACCCTTCTCCTCCGGGCCCTGGGAGGAACGCTCTGACCCCAGGTCTCAGATGGTTATTTTTAGCCAGCAAACCCGTGCTGTGGCGTTCTCGTGGTGTGCTCCATGGAGTCAGGCTTTTGGGCAGGGCCTTTTAGGCCTTTCGAGCTCCCAGTCTCTGCCTCTACTGCTAAAGAACCAAGAGTTAGAGGTGGTTAAAGGTGGAGGGGAGGCCGGGCATGGTGGCTCACACCTGTAATCCCAGTACTTTGGGAGGCTGAGGTGGGTGAATGACCTGAGGTCGGGAGTTCAAGACTAGCCTGGCCAACATAGTGAAACTCCATCTCTACTAAAAATGCAAAAATTAGCCGGGTGTGGTGACACACATCTGTAATCCCAGCTACTCAGGAGGCTGAGGCAGGAGAATCACTTGAACCCTGGAGCGGAGGTTGCAGTGAGCTGAGATCATGCCACTGTACTGCAGCCTGGGTGACAGGGCAAGACTCCATCTCAAAAAAAAAAAAAAAAAGGTGGCGGGGGACTTGGGACTCATCTGCTCAGCATCGCAACATCTTCCCTTGGCAGATGAGGCCAGAGGTCGAACAGCTTGCTCAAGGTCAAACAGCCACATCTATCAATGTACGCTGCATTAACAATTACAGCTGAGAAACTTAAAACTACACACATTCATCTATCAGTCCAGGCCAGGAGTGGTGGCTCATGCCTGTAATCCCAGCACTTTGGGAGGCCGAGGCAGGCAGATCACAAGGTCAGGAGTTCAAGACCAGTCTGACCAACGTGGTGAAACCCTGTCTCTACTGAAAATACAACAATAACAACAAAATTAGCTGGGTGTGGTGGCGTGTGCCTGTAATCCCAGCTGCTCAGGAGGCTGAGGTAGAAAAATCACTTGAACCTCGGAGGTGGAGGTTGCAGTGAGCCGAGATCATGCCACTGGACTCCAGCCGGGGCAACAGAGTGAGACTCTGTGTCAAAAAAAAAAAAATCTATCAGTTCATTAATAAACCCATTGCACACCACATAAAATATTCTTATAGCAAATAATTATATATTTTTCAAAACAAAAGAATTGAGTGAAAAGAAGGGCATTATTTTATATCTTGCAAAAATGTATGGCTTAATAGAAGACATTGAGGTTGCCATATTTCTTTCAGTATTCAATCAGAATTGAATCGCATGTTACATAGCTTCTGGAAGCTTCTCTGTGACAGAATGAGAATGAAGGCAATTCGTGTCTTAGAATTATTCTAAAAGGATCTGGAACCCTGCAGGGCTTCCTCTGCCACACTTTGAGAACCACCGGCCGGTCGTCTTCCTCTGCTGCCTCTATGGCAGCACTCTTTTTGACTCTGGCCATATAGTCGTTCAATAAACACGAGGAACTACCAGGTGTTAAGCTGGAATTTAAAGACAAATGTCTCAGGTAAATTCTGGTCCAAAAACTCCGCTGCAAAGGAAATAGAGCACACTTTGTGTTCCTGTAATCACTTGACATCTGATTGCAGGTCGGGGTGCTGGGAAACTCAGGTCAGTCCTTCTCCGGCTCTCTCTTCCCAAAGACTGTGGGGTAACCTTGGGGCCTCGGGGCACTTATTTCTTTGTGGGGCCTTTATGCTTCATGTGCATGGGGTCAGCTGAGACCCCGAGGTCTGGTCTCATGGCACTCGGGCTTCCTGGGCAGGAGGTGAGGGAGGTGGGGGTCCATCTGCCCCCGTCAGAGTTCAGCTGCGTCCCTCAGAGGAGCTGAGAACGTGGGCACAGTTCCCCCAGGATTCACGCTCGCTCTCTCCCCTCTCGTTTTCTCTCTCTCGTTCTCTTTCTCTCATTCTCTCCTGTCTCTCTCTTATTCTCCTTTTCTCCCTCTCATTCTTTTCTCTCATCCTCTCTCCTCTCTCTCTCATTCTCCTTCTCTCATTCTTTCTCATGTTCTCGCTCTCATCTCATTCTCATTCTCTCTCCTCTCTCTCTTTCTCTCTCATTCTTCTCTCTCTCTCCTTCTTTCTCTTGCTCTCTCTTTCTCTCTGTTGTTCTTTCTGCCTCTCCCTTTGCTCCTTTCTATCAGGCCTGATGCATCTGTTGTCGGAGAGATCCTTTTCCCTCAAGCTTCCTCAAGCCCTCTGCCCACTCCACCTTCCCCTTTTTCCCCTTGGGGGTTTGGGGTTTTAGAACCAAAAGCCAGAAAAATGTGCAGGCTGTTTCTGCCCCAGCCCGCCTCACCCCTCCCTCGGGATTAAATGAGATAATAATGCAAGTGTCTGCCACACACAAGGACCCACTGAGCTGCCGTTGGTGTCCTTGCGATTTGTACTTCGGGATATTGAGGCAGAAAGGTCATCAGGGAAGAGGAAAGGGGAAAATTCAGGGAAAGGAAACCCTGCGACATTCAGATTTCAGCCCGGGCCATGACAGTGGCCCTGGTCCCCGCTCTTCTGCAGCTGCTTGGGTCCCTCAGTGCTAAAGGGAGGGGTGGGAAGCGTCCCCCGCTGCCCTCTCCTCCTTAGCCACTCTCCTTTCTCAGGTCATGGCATGACCTTCATGTCAGGAAACCACTGCGAACTCACTCAGCAGGCCCGGCTGGCAGGATGCAGCCTGTGGGGTCTCAGCATCAGCAGAGCTTTGGAGCCTCGTCACCCCGACACTGCCCTGCTGGGGCTGCCCAGCCTCTGCTCAGAAGCCTCTAGGGATGGGCCCTTCCTCTCTGGCTCCTGAGTCCTCCTCCCAGTGACTCACCTGCCGCCCCAGGCATTTTCAGGGGTGTCAGCCCTTATGTGTCCTCACCTGTCTAGGACCAGTGCCCCTGGGAGCCGTGCCTGGCATTCTGCTGAGGGCCGCTGCGCTAGCCCTGGGTAATTTCTATGGGACACGCAGACTGCGGCGGGCACACCCAGAAGGGAGTCAGTAGTGGCTCACGGATGATGGGTGTGAGCTGGAGCAGCGGTGGGCGGTGGCAGCTCACCTCTTTGCAGGCCAAGAGCACCCTCTGCAGGAGGCAGGTGCAGCGGCCACTCCAGGTGGACAGGGCAGGGCTGTCTGGGCCACATCTTGGGCCAGGCCACTAATCATTGCTCCCTTTGCCCACCGGATGGGGCTGCACATGCATGGCCACTGCGAACTGCACTCTGCACGTGTGTGCATGTGTATGTACGCGTGTGTGCATGTGTGTGCGTGCATGTGCATGTATGTGCACGTGTATGTGCATGTGGATGTACCTGTGTGTATGTGCGTGTATCTATGTGTATGTGTGTGCATGAGTGTATGTGCGTATGTATTCTGTGTGTGTATGTGTATGTATGTGTATGCACATGTGTGTATGCACATTGTGTGTGTGTGTGGTGGCCTGTGCTCTGTACACAGAGCCACCCAGCGGAGAGAAAGAAGGGCACAGGATGGGAGAATCTCCTCTCTTTCCTCTGAGGCTGTCAAGCCTTGTGGGTAAATCTAGAAGACGTGGTTGGTGGACAGTTGAGATTCTTGGAAAATGGGAATGAGCTCTGCATGTAGCATTCAGGCTGTGATGCTCGCAGCTGGGTTAGGGTCTTGTCTGGCTGGTGCTGCCTTTGAAATCCCTTGCAAACTGGGCTGGTGGTCTCCTGGGTGGGCATCAGACGTGGCATGGGGTCCTGGCTGCACCCCACAGCTGGACCCCAAGCTCTTTTGAGTCTGGGCAGTGTCATCCTGCTATTCTCCTGGAGTGGAAACCGGAGATGGGCGGATTTCTTGCAGAAAAGCAGGATGAGGGCAAGCCGTGAGGGCCCCAGCCTGGGCTTCCTGCACAGCTAGAGCTCCTTGTGGGCCCTGGAGTGAAGAAGCCACAGTATATTACAACTCAGGAAAACACCCACATTGTCTGTCCGGAGCAGCCTTGGGGAGGAGAATGAGAGGTGAGTCGGATGCCTTCGGGGGAGGAAATGACTTATCAGCCTGAACTTCCTACAAAGTACATCTATCCATCATTTGCAGAAAATGGAGAAGACAGCTGGCGAAGTCCTGGTTCCAGGCTCCCCTATTTGCCAGGATTTGATGGCTCTGTCGGTGGAGAGGCTCCTCCAGGAGGGGCGGTATCCTCAGGCCAGGTCAGGCCCATCTGGGAGGCTCAGGCATTCCCTGCAGGGGTGAAGGTGGCTCCCCATGCACTTCCAGGGTCCCCTGCTCCCACAGCATAGCCACCCTGGCTCTTCACCTGGTGAGAGTCTGCCTTGAGGGCTGAGCAGTGCCACTGAGCAGCTGGAGAAGCTACAGCTTCCCATGGCAGCCTCTGTGGCCTGGAGTCCTGGTTCAGTGCCATGCCCAGGGAGGCTTGCTGTTGCACACATGGTCGTCTCAGGTGGAAAGCTCGGGGAGACACAGGCCTTTCTGTCTGAAATGTTTTGTGTGGTGCTTGGCGTGGTACACCTGTCCTCACTGCCCTGGTACAATGATTTCTCCAAGAGTTTCTATCCCGATGATTCCATTTCCCTACTTTATAAAGGTGCCTAGAGTCCTGGAGAGCTAGAGAGGGAGGGAAATTCAGATCATCGAAACCCTTCAGCCCCTCATCGGACAGAAGTGGAAACTGAGGCCGAACTGCATGACATTCCCAGGGTCATGGCACAAATTCACGGAAGAAGCAGGAGGAAGCCCAGTTCTCCAGTCCGAGTCCAATGTGTGTTTTAGAAATGTCTCCACAGGGTTAATAATTCAATTTTCCATGTGTGAGTACTGGGAATAACAATCACGGTATGTTTGTTTCTGTAACTTTGGAAATCACTCCTTCCACTTGAGTTTTAGGTCCCGACAGCCCAACACTGGCAGGAGTTAGGTTTTGCTGAGACTGATAAGGCATTCACATTTTGTGGGACTTGATTGGTCTCTGTAGCCTAGAATCTAGATTTTTTCCCCTCCCCTGCTTTCAGTGAATACAGAATTCCATCTCCGCACAATCTGACCCGTTCTGCAGCAAGATCGTCATCATCTCATTCACACCCCCCACTTCGGTAACACAAAGGGCTGTAATTGATGTGGTTCAGAGACTCACATCCAAGCTATAAAAACAAACCCCTTATGGTGGTCTGCAGCAACGCAAATGGATCTAGCGTCTGGCTTTAATGGGAGCAGGGAAATTGCTAACAGATGACGCGAAAGTTCACAGAGAGTCTCTGGTCTGAAATCCGTTCTGATGGCGGCTCTGCCTCTCACATGTGCCTCACAGACGTCGGGTATTTACGGGATGTCCTGAGCCCATCCCTGCTCAGGGTTTAACAGTAGGGGCCATGTGTGTGT
Organism: Callithrix jacchus; assembly: GCF_049354715.1. Lineage (NCBI taxonomy): Eukaryota > Metazoa > Chordata > Mammalia > Primates > Cebidae > Callithrix > Callithrix jacchus. The sequence continues at coordinate 8,185,949 of NC_133508.1, forward strand.
GATGGCTGAGGTCATGCAGTCATTCATTTCAAGTTGCAGAGACATTTGGTTTTTTAAACCCCAGAGCCTCCACTGGGATTGGCTTTCAGAGAAGAAAAACAGCTCCTGAGTTCTTTTCCCATCCCAGCCCGGGCGGGATGGTGCTGCATTGCTAGCCTTCGTTAACCCTTTTGGACTCAGACAGTTCTTAAACCTTGTGACTTTCTCCCGGTGATTTTTGCCTTTTTGAGGAAGCTATGTGAGCCGCAGTGATTTCCTGTGAGCTCACTGAAAATGTGTGTAATGTGTATGCAACCGAGCTGGAAAGCCCAAAGACTGCTCAGAAGCCACGTGAGGGCTCAGAAATGTCTTGGGGTTTGATAAGCCTGTTTCTGGAACCATTTTCCTCATCTACAAGACAGAAGAGAGGGAGGTGGAGGGACTTGATTATTTCCAAGTCCCTCGAGCTCTTACACTGTGCAAGCCCATGAATGTCTTTAATGGTGCATTAGACAATTGTTTATAATCTATGCCCTGCCTCTCCCAAGATCAACCTTTTCCTGAGATCAGGGAATTTTTTTTTTTTAATTTTTTGAGATGGAGTCTTGCTCTTGTCTCCCAGGCTGGAGTGCAAGATCTTGGCTCACTGCAACCTCTGCCTCCCAGGTTCCAGTGATTCTCCTGCTTCAGCCTCCCAAGGCATGCACCACCACACCTGGCTAATTTATATATTTTTAGGAGAGATGGGGATTCACCATGTTGGCCAGGCTGGTCTTGAACTCTTGACCTCAGGTGATCTGCCCCCCTTGGCCTCCCAACGTGCTGGCCACGCCCAGTCCACAGGGATATTTTAATATACTTTCCTGCCCCATGTGTCAGCTGCTCTTGAACCAAGGAAGTTAAACAAGAGGAGGGAGGTTATAAGAAGCTTTTTAAAAGACGCACCTGTGCAGCACTGGCTGTAGTGGGTCACAGGTGTGTGGCATTGGAAGACGAAACTGCATGGAGATGATTATGTTGGAGGATGAGGAGGTGGAGGGGATGAGGGGGTTGTGGGGGGATGAGGAGGTGGTGGGGGGATGAGGGGGTGGGGGGCAGGAGGGGGTGGTGGGGGATGAGGGGATGGTGGTGGGGATGAAGTGGTGGGGATGAGGAGGTGGAGGGGATGAGGGGGTAGTGGGAGGATGAGGAGGTGGGGGTATGGAGGTGGAGGGGATGAGGGGGTGGTGTGGGGGATGAGGGGGTGGTGGGGGGATGAGGCAGAGGGGATGAGGGGGTGGTGGGGGAATGAGGAGGTGGGATGAGGGGGTGGTGGGGCATGGGGGGTGGTGGTGGGGATGGCAGGTGGTGGGGGGTTGAGGAGGTGGTGGGGGGATAAGGAGGTGATGGGGGGATGAGGGGGTGGTGGGGATGAGGGGGTGGTGGGGGGATGAGGAGGTGGAGGGTATGAGGAGGTGGTAGGGAGGGGACTTGCCTTTCTTCATACAAATACGTCCAGATAAATGGTATGTCCAAAAGCCATGTGACAGAAAATGTCCATTGTTCCCACAGGGTGACTGTTTTGTCACTAGGCCACCTGTGAACATGGCAGCAACAGCCCGATCTAATACTAACTTTCCCCAAATCAGTGTCCTCATTTGACAAATTACAACTTAACAAAAATATATTTACATGTAGAGAAAAGACTGGAAGGCTGAGGCGTCTCTGTGGGTATGAAAACAAGCATCCTGCTTTCTTCTTGAATTTACTAAATTTCCTACCAAAAACGTTAATGAATTATTTAGCTAATGAGAACACAAGCTTAATCACATTTAATTGGCACATAAGGAACGACAGAGCTCGGGCAGGTTCTCGCAGGGCTTTCTGCCGTCCCCAGCTGAGACGCCAGCAGGGCCCAGAAGCTGCCCTTGGATGACAGCTGGTGATGACAGGGACACGGCCAGCTCCCTTCCCCTCTTCATTGTGATCTGGACTCCTCTTGCTAAGTCAAGAACATTCTTGATTCCCAGCATTGATATCAGCGTCTCACATAGGACCATGTTGCTCCCTCCTTCAAATCTTTCAGACTTCCCTGCACCATGGCCCTAGAGAGCCCCTCCCTCCTTCCATGGCACTGAGCTTCCAAAGAGCATGGCGGACACTGGGCCATACTCTCTCTTGTGTCGTCCTCTTAATATTCCAAGTCCATTTGTTGGCCACGCGTCCCCGCACCTCCCACATACCACCTGAGTGGTCGTCATGCCGTCTCTTCCTTTAAAGGTAAAGTTGTGCTAATGGCCTAGCGTGGTGCCTCGTGTATGCTAAGCTTTCAGAAATAAAGGCAAAATGCAGCTGTGTTGGAACTGTGCAGATAGCATCATGCCTGGATCCTGAGTGTCTATAAGATGAAGACTTCAAAGCATCTTGGGCCAAGTTTGCCAAGTGTCAGAGGAAGAGAAAGTTTCCAGAAAGCAGGGGTCTAACCCAAGGAGCAGGACTGCATGGAGGCCGGGCAGGAAACCATGTTGGCCTCCTCCACCTGTTCGCCTGTGTCCCTGGGTGGTGGTGGAGCAGCTGTTGCTGGGGAATGGGGGACTGGAGGGGCTCCCAGCACAGACCCCGACGGGAAGTACAAGCTAGGGTTTCTCTCGGGGACAGAAGAAACAGAATGGGAAGGATCTTCTCCGAGGTACAATAAGGCAAGAACATGGTCCAAGATCCCGTGACCAGGGCTAGTCTAAGCTCAGTTGCATAAGCTCCTAGCAGAGGTGGCATCGGGAGTTTGGACGTTGTGAGTCCCTGCACCTGAGTCTCTGTCACGTTCTAGGGATACGTGTGCCAGGGTGTGTGTATGCATGCATGTGCAGAGGCCACACAGGCTGGGCTGGGGCTGACGCTGCCTCCCTTAGCTGCTGGGCCTGCTTAGGCTCACTCATCTCCCACAGCTGTCAGGAAAGAGAGCAGCAGGTGAGAGCAGGCCCAGCTCCTTGTTCCCGGGAAGACTTAGCTACGCCTGCCACCCCCCACCTGCCGTGCAGACCTTCAGCTCGGCACAGTCACTGCAGGAGGCCAACCCTTAGGGCGCCTGGGGCTGAAAGGCTGAGGTTCCCCACCCGCCCTTGAGTGCTCCTCCCGCATCTATGCCAGGGATGCTGCCTCGGGCTTCTTGAGGGGCACGTGAGATACAGGGACAGATGCAGGCAGCCCTCTGGGAGCTCAGCCGGGCCTTGACGTCCGTGGGGTCAGAGAGCGAATTCCACCCAGCAGCCCACCCCGTCACCCAGCAGGGCAGCCGCAGCACTCAGTGCCTCAGGTCGGTTTGTCAGCTGCACCTCCCGAGCCTTCCAGCACACCACGTGGGAGTGGCAACCACATTCTCTGTTCCCTTTAAGTGAGCGCTGATGGCCTAGGGTAGTGCTTCATGTAGATGAAGCCGCAAAAAACAAATTCAAAATTTGCAGCTGGCTTTGAACTGCACAGATGCCATTTCACGAGGTGCTGAAATTATCCGTAAGGAGTCTTCCTGGGCTTCACTGGATCAGATTCTCTAGTCTGGAGACTGTGGGGTCACACTCGGCTTTGTGGCCGAAGCGGGGCCTTGGAGATGACTTTGTCTTTATTCTTTCCAGCTGCGGTCCTCCCTGCCCTACATCCAGATTAATCTTTGGAAAGCCCCTACCGCCATTCCTACTGCCACCCTGCTCCCTTAAAAACCTCTGACGGCAGCCCAGTACCCACAGGATTGAGACTAAGCTCTTTTCCTGGACTTCAAGGCTGCTCCCAATTCCTTTCCCACCTCGTGATCCCTCCAGTGCCCCTTGGAGTTCACCCAGCCAGGGGGATGCCATCATTATCTCCCCACGAGCCCTGCCTACTTATACCCTCAGACCTCTGCGTTCACTTTTCTTCATACTGAAGGGAAGCTCGAGTTCCATTCATGTCCCAGATCCTCCACGAAGCCTGCCCCGAACAACCTCGGCTGTGATGACCCTTCCCAGAACTTCCATCCCTGCGGTTACTGTAGCAACGCCTGTCACTTCTTACCGTTTGTTGTGCTGAAAAGCCATTGATTTTTTTGATTCACATATTCTATCCAACTAGGTAGGAATCCTGTTTTGGTAAAGGACTGTCACACACAGGAGGCTTTGGCGCATGCACTTAATAGTTTCTCAACTCTAATGGGGCTTACGGACAAAGAGGCCACTAGGAACGAGGGCTGAGAGGGCTCAGAAGAGGTGGCCTCACACCTCAGGCTCTGGGATGATGCCCCGAGCCTTCCAGCACACCACGTGGAGTGGCAACCACATTCTCTGTTCCCTTTAAGTGAGCGCTGATGGCCAGGAGTCCCGAAGCCCTGAGCCCTCAGCTGCCACAGATCAGAGCCTCGGGCTGGGGCTGGGCGATCCGGAATTGCTGCAGCTGTTAGATTGCAGCAGACAGAAACTTTCACCTTGGTTGTTTTCCATGGAATACTGTAGTAAGGAACCTGTGGAAATGGGAGGCAGAGCTGGGAATTGGGCAATGGGAGGGGACCCTACCGGTGCTGCAGATGTGGGTGAGGTGCCTCGAGGACCCCCGGTGCCTGGGCTGCTTGTGCCTCACCCGGCGCATCTCTGCACAGGCAGAACCTGCCTTCCTGGAGACTGGGCTCACCTGCCACCAGCAAGTCACTCCCCGGCCACCTCCTCCCAGCCAAACCTTCGAGGGGCGGAGGCGTCCTGTGGCTCCCCAGAGCCAGCCTGAGGCCCTGCAGGTGGAGTGAGGGCCTCCCGTGAAATTCACCTGCTCTTCCTCCTGCTTCTCAGTATTGCAACCCCTTCCCAGCCCGCTTTCTCTGCTGTTCCTTGTTCCTACCTCTGGCTAACCCAGCTTTGTCCAAGCTGTCATCTTCATCATCCCCCTGTTCCCAAGTGCCTCCAAGGGGCACCAGGAAAGCATGGGAGCCATCCTGGCCATCCAATAAATGGGCTTCAAAATAGCTTTGCTGAAGCCCCTCCCGGGGACACTTAGTCTCCCTGGCTCCTGCTTCCCCATTTCTCAGTCACACGGTCCCAGCTGTGCCCCGGGAGAGGCTGTCACTCAACAGCCTGCAGCACAAGCCTATTTTTAGGCAGCCCCTAGTCCTCCTCAGCCACCTCCCCAGGAGCCGTCAGGTCCACCCTCCTGGGCTGGCAGTGGCTGCATGTCCCTGGGTCTCCTTAAGGAAAGGTGGCCTCAGGTAGGAGCATCCCTTACCAAACAGAGGAAACAGACAGGAAGTAACGGGAGAGTGGTCTCCTGGACACAGAGGAAGTACTTGCTGAGTTTTGGGTGGGTTCTACTTGGAGGGGAGTTGGGCGACACTGAGGCTGGTGACACTTGGCTTTATTCTGACCATGGGAGTCCTAGATTCAAAGAGATTGTTTCCCCCAGGGCTGCACAGTCTCTGTTGAATTCCTCGCAGCTCTCCGCTTCCCTCACCCATCATTGGGTGGCCTTACTTGGTGGTAGGGCATAAAAGGGAAAAGCACTTGGAATGAATGGCAGAGTGGCTGCCCTTTGAGGCACACTTCTCTGGGTCTCAGTTTTCATATCTGTTCAATGGGTGTAATAAAATTCCAACCCCGTCTACTTTGCAGGGTTGCTGTGAACACACAGCCTCGTACCTGAGGAAGCAGTGCCAGTGGAGTGTGAGGAGTTAGCGTCACCTTCAAAATGCCCTCTGGTTTCTGGACGGGGTGCTGGAGTCCAGCAATGAAGAGAGGCCGCCCACTAGCCAACTGCACAGCCATGTCACCTCGCCATTTTTCCAGTAGAGTCACACGTCGACCTTCACCCGCCAGCCTCTGAGGACCTCAAGTCTACGGTAGGAGTGGGCACCGGGTATCATATTCTGCAGAGCAGACCTTGCTCTAGTGAACACCAAGGGCCTCCTGAAACAAAACTCTAATGTCAGAGCTCAAAGTCAAGTCCTGACAGGGCAAGGAGGGGCATAGTGACAGCCAGGCCTGGGGGGTGGATGCCCCTCCTGCCATGCATGGTGTGTGAATGAAGCCCCTGCTGGCATCAGGCCTGTGACATCCCTGAGGACATGGCTGCAGCCCCACCTGGACCCGGGGCACAGGCCAAGGGAGCTGTGAGAGGGGAACTCGGAGCTCGCTGGTGCCAGCTGTTGTTCCCCACCAGCGTGGCATCTCAAGGGGTCACCACAGAAGAGACAGGCCACTCCCCCAGCTGCGAGTTCCCACAGGGAATCCAGCGGCGTCTGGGGCCCTGCAGACAGCAGCCTGCCTTTCATGTGTGGAGTGGGGCCTGGAGGAAACATTTCCCGTGCCTGCTGCCAAATTTCCTCAGAGAACAATGCAAGAGAAGACGCTGTTTTGCAGTCCGGGAAGCTGGGAGGGGGCGGTGGCGCAGGTTTCAGGAAGGTCAGAGGTCAGCTGTGCACCTCTGGGAAGCTGCCCCCCACCCCCAGTAGAGCAGGCATCCCGAGACCGTTCCCCTCTCAGGCCTGGAGCTGCAGGGCACTTGGAGTGGTTCTCGGGCACTTGGGCGGGTTGTAGGAAGTGGCTTGCCCAGCACAGACGCTGGCTTCTGCCGCTTCCCAGAGCTGCGGGGTCTAATTAGTGAGATGGGGGAAGGACCCTCTTGGTCATTGCTGCTGCCAGCATCATCACGAGGCATTTGTCAAACGCCTGCACCCTAAGATGTGTGAACCCAGAAGTATCCAAGACAGGTCCCAATCAATTAGAAAGTTCCTTTTGCCAAGGAGAAGGACATGCCTGTGATAGCCTTGGGAGGGCCTGACGATGCATGCCCTGGGTGTGTGGGACACAGCTTGGTTTTCTACATTTTAGGGAGACATGAGGCATCCATCAATGTGTGTGAGATGTACATTGGTTTGGTCCAGAAAGGTGGGGGCAACTCAAAGTGGGGGCTCCCACGTCATAGGCAGATAAGAACCAAACAGCTGCATTCTTTTGCTTTTTTGGAGATGGAGTCTCGCTCTGCCACCCAGGCTGGAGTGCAGTGGTGCAATCTCGGTTCACTGCAACCTCCACCTCCCAGGTTCAAACGACTCTCCCACCTCAGCCTCCTGAGTAGCTGGGAATACAGGTGCCCACCACTATACGTGTAGCTAATATATATATATATATTTTAAGAAGAGATGGGGTTTCACTGTGTTAGCCAGGATGTCTCAATCTCCTGAACTCGTGATCTGCCCGCCTCAGCCTCCCAAAGTGCTGGGATTACAGGCATGAGCCACCACACCCGGCCACAGTTGCATTCTTTTGAGTTTCTGAATAGCTTTTCACCGAATCCGCAGTTTACAGTGAGAGAGGCGTAGAGGAATAATCACTGATGCCTCAGTCTAACTCCGTGAATCTGCATGTTTTTCTTGAGACGGAGGCTCCCTCTGTCACTCAGGCTGGGTTACAGTGGTGTGCTCCTGGCTCACTGCAACCTCTGCCTCCCAGGTTCAAATGATTTGCCTGCCTCAGCCTCCTGAGTAGCTGGGATTGCAGGCGAGTGCCATCATGCCCGGATAATTTTTGTATTTTTAGTAGAGATGGGGTTTCACCATATTGGTCAGGCTGGACTCAAACTCCTGACCTTGTGATCCACCTGTCTCAGCCTCCCGAAGTGCTGGGATTACAGGCATGAGCCACCATGCCTGGCTGAATCTGCATTTTTACATAGACAATAGGGCAAAGGGAGCCATCACAGATGCGTTGGTCTCACGGAGGAATGACGTTGAGTTCCGCCTGTTCTTTGCAGGAATTTCCTTGTGTGTAAGTTGTGGGCAAGGCGTGTAGATTTTTGTCTGTGTAGCAACCATACTTAAGAATAAAATGGGAGGCAGGTTTGCCTGATGCAGTCCCCAGGTTGACTTTTCCCTTTGGCTTAGTGATTTTAGGGTCTCGCAATGTATTTTTCTTTCACAGATGTTTTGTAAAGACACCATCTCTGCCTTCTAGAAGATTCTAGTCTACATGGAAAGTGCAAGCAAGCATAGCAGAGTGAAAGGCAGTGCTGTGGGTTAAGACCAGGGACTCTGGAGTTTGCTGCCTTGTCTGAATCCTGACCTAGTTACGTATAGGTTATGTGCAATGCCTCAGTTTCCCCTCCAAAAATGATGCAGATAGCAACAGCATCTCCTTTATGGAGTTGTTATAAGGATGAAATGAGTCACTGTTTGCGAAGCCTTTAGAATAGCATCTGGCATCACACACCTATGGTGTTTGCGAAACAAGTAACACATGAGTAACAAAAAATGCGGGCCGTGACAACTGGGGTGAGACCACACTGGGCTTTTAAGATGAGGATTGGCAGGTTTCCAACATGAGGGTTTTCTTTTTCTAAGCATAGTTTCAATTGCTCCAAATCTGTTTTGGGTTTGTGGGAAAGGCAAATGGGAAAGAATGCGATTCTGAAATGCAGGGAACTTTACAAAGCTTTCAAAGACCATAGCTTCACCTTCCCGGGAGCAACTCCTGAAAATGGAGACCTGCTTCTGCAAAGCGCTGTGCAAGCCACCTCTCTAGCAAGTCTGGGTGGAGGGAGAAGTTTCCAGACTCTCCTGAAATCAACACTGTCGTGTTGATGGGGAGAAAATAAGAACGAGAGGACTTGGCTAAGGTCCCCGCCTGCGACGGCGTCCAGGCTGATGTGCCGGCTGCCTTCAGAAATCTCTTCAAGAGACTGAGCTGGAGTAGGATTTCTCCCCTTTGAACAAGCAGATGATTATACGACGTTCCGTTCTCATGGGGTAATGCCCTGTCCAGTCTTCCCAAGACCCAGTGGAGAAGGAGAGGGTTTCTAGCTAAGGAAGGGAGACACGGGTGGTGGCTTCCTATGGCTCCTGCACATGCTGGGTGTGAAGCTGGCGGTGGAAGTGTGTTTCCTCAGCAGCTGTGGGTCCTCAGAATACTGGGCCCCTGTGAACCAGCCAGCAGAGCAGCACTTCCTTAGTGGGTCTCTTCAAGGGCCAGAGGAGCCCCACAGGCTGTGCTGTGGCCTCGGCTGCTCTGGGGAGAGGGTCATTGGTCCCTCTTACTCACCTCCTGTTGGGAGTCACCTGACCATACAAGGTGACTAGGAGTTTAGGTTCGAGTGTGTTGAGGGTGGCCAGGCATTCCGAGTCTGGGGCCCTCCAGGCAAAAACAACTCATCAAGCTTTTGAAAGCAACAGCTGAGTCACTAATACCAGTAGCAACCGAGATTTGTACTTTTGGTGTGCTGGGCATTCTTCCAAGTTTTACCTAAAGTCACTGACCTCAACATTACACAGCCTCTGATTTATACAATGACAAACATTTTAAATGCTGTACGGGAAGGCGTCAGTCAACTTGACTTCTAAGACCCCACACACTTTCCCTGAGGGGTGCTCAGCCACCAGGCAAGTGACCCCTGGCACACGTGCCTCCTGCTGGCATCTGTGTTCTAAGCTGCTGCGTCCCTGTTGATGTGCACTGAGCTTGTGAATGATTTGAACTCTCGAGACAATTTCTTTTTTCTTTTTCTTTTTGAGATGGAGTCTCACTCTGCCGCCCAACCTAAAGTGCAGTGGCGTGATCTCGGCTCACTGCAACCTCTGCATCCGGGGTTCAAGCGATTCTCCTGAGTAGATTGGACTACAGGAGTGTGCCCCCACACTTGGCTAATTTTTTTGTATTTTTAGTAGAGATGGGATTTCTCCATGTTGGTCAGGCTGGTTTCAAACTCCTGACCTCAAGTGATCTGCCCGCCTCGGCCTCCCAAAGTGCTGGGATTACAGGTGTGAGTTACCACGCCCAGCCTCTCAAGTCAATTTCTGTTCAGCCAACCTTTCCTAAATCTTTTTTAAAATTGTCAGTTCCCACCTGCGGTTCCAGTCGAATATGGTCTGTTTTCTGAATACCAGTCTTGTCACCTGTAGCACATTTGCTTTCCCTGGAAGCTCTAGGTCATTTGTGGATTGGGACAGCATGTTTTCACTGAAGCCACTGGGTAAGAACAGTGGAGGAACAGGCTGGGCAGACACTTCGTTTAGGTGCGGCCATCTACTCAGCCACGGAGCCGTCCACTGTGTACTCCCATCCAGCCCGTTGTCCCAGAGGTGGTGATAGGGGAGTTCCAGGACATCCCTGGCTCCTCTGCTGCCCCTTCTCTTAGCTGAGCCCCTCCTCACCTTTCCTCCCAGATCCGGTTCCCTCCCCTTACGTGTGGGGCATCTGTGGGGACAGGTTCTGAAACGGGAGCTGTGGGCCAGCATTCCACCTATTGTCTGCAAGCCGCAGAGCAGAACAAACCTGCCTGAGAGTCTCATTACAGTTTGTGAGGTGGGAGACCGGCCAGCTGCAGCTGTTGCCAGGGCAACCAGTGGTGTAGAAAAAGGTAACAAAAAAGAGCCTGGAGCCTCTTGACCAGACTTGAGGAGTCAAGGAGTGGCGTGGAGGGGAGGGCGAGGGATTGCCATTCAGGGGAGATTGTTAAAATGTCAGCTGCAATCCCTCTGCCCTGCTCCAGGCCGGGACAGCCCCCAGAACAGCGCCCTGCCATGCACTAGCAGCATGTGCCTGCTGTGTGTCTGTGTAGTCAGGGTCCACTTGGCCCTGCGTAGCCTTTTCTTTTTTGTGCATTTCCCCACTCACACCTGAATGTCTTCAATTCCTTCCTCCCTTTCTCTCATCCTCGTCTGCAGCTCCTTTCCCTCTCCTTTCCTGTAGATGAGAACATCAGCCTCAAAATATTAAAAGAAAATTAGCTAGGTGTGGTGACAACTGCTTGTAATCTAGTTAGGAGGCTGAGGTGGGAGGATCCCTTGAGCCCAGCAGGTGGAGGCTGTAGTGAGCTGTGATTGTGCCACCACCCTCCAGTCTGCGTAACAGAACAAGTCCCCATGTCTCTAAAATAAAAATGTAAAAAAAGATTGAAAAAATAAAAGGAAACATAAATAAGGCACGGAGGGAACTGTTGGTGGTCACGTCGGCAGATCCTCCCTGCAGCCTCGGTACCCAAGTGGCCAATGGGCAAAGGCAGTGAATTCAACCTGTCTAGATAATGTGTGATGCATTGATTGGGGAGTGATTTGTGACACATCCCATGATGATTTCTTTCTAGTTACCCACTGGACATCTTGTGCTGCCATATCCTGGGGAGCCAGAGTGGGGCGTTTTCCTTTGAAAGCTTTGAGAGTCAAGCCCAAGCCCTCCTTTTCTCCTCGGCGTCCCTCCCTGACCCCACCCAACATCTCAGGAGTCAACCTTCACACAGACCCCAGCTGTTGCTGTTTTACTTACTGAAGAGGGAATCCCCTGCACGTTTGCCTGAGCGCAGGCTTTGATCCTTACCTCACTTTTGGTAGAGGTCTGTTTCATTCGCATCCAATCTGCAGGCTTTTCCCTCATCCCTTAAGGATGCAATAACTTTATGTGTCTCAAAATATCCTGATCAGAAGAATCAGCAGCTTAGAGCACAGATTCCTGAGCCCTGTCTCAGACCTACTGAATCGGAAACTCTGGGGAGGTTGTCTGGGAATCTGTTTTAGAAAAACTGCTCCTGGTGGTGCTCGTGTGAGGGGAGGTTTGGGGAACCAAGGCCAAGGGCTGCCTTCCGCCTCTCGGGCTCAATACTTCGGTTCTGTCTCTGGGGCTCGGGGTACTTTTTCATTTGCAAGGTGGAACTGATCCTCACAGCTCACAAACTTCCCAGGCCAGGGAGGCTCTGAGGAGGCATAGCCAGCCTGGTGCTGGCCCAGTGGGGTTGGGACTGGGTCATTTGTGGACCTGGACAGCGTGTTTTCACTGAAGCCACTGTCGCCCATCGCTCACCATGCTGTGGATATTCCATCCATCCATGCCTGTCGGCTCATGGCAGCTTAAGCCCTAGAAAGAGCAGATGGGAGAACGTTAGCTCCGTGTGCCCACCAGGAATCTCACACCTTCTGGCTGCAGGAGCTGGATGGGAGGTGACCTGGCTTTGATGTAAGCTGCCACCTCTTCATGTATCCATCCTGCGAGCCCTCGACGCGCCGTTGCTCTGTGGCATTGTGGCAGCGCCGCATACCACGAAAAGGGCAGGGTTCGGAGGTCAAACGCTCTGCTTGGATCCTGGCTGCCACTTGGAGCCCTTTGTTTTCTTGTCTGTCAAACATGGATAATCACCAACTTCACAGGGTTGCTGTGAAGATTAAGTATGACAGATTTCCAGCTGAGTGCTTTGCAGCAGAGAACTCAATGTACGTGGGTTCCCTTTCTGTTCATTTTCTCTCTTCCTCTTCAGGTACAGGCCGATTCATTAAACCTCTCTCACTTCTTCTTTTGGACCCCATTGAAACACTTCTGAAGAAAGGTCAAGATACAAAAATCAGTTGTGTTTCCATGCAGTAGCACCAAACATTTGGGCACTGATATTTAAAAAACCAGTTCCATTTACAATAGTGTCAAAAAACATAAGATAATTAGCAACAGATTAAAAACAGATGAGAAACATTCAATACTGAAAAAATAAGAAGTTGCTGAGAGAAATTAAAGAAGATGTAAATACATGGAAAGATATACTATGTTTATGGATTGGGCTACTCAGTATCAATTTCTCAATTCCCCCTAAGCTGAGGTATGGTTCAACACAATCCCAATAGGCTTTCATTTTAAAAAATAAAAATTGACAAATGAATTTTAAAATTTGGAAATTTAGAGACTTAGAATAGCTAAAACAATAAGGGGAAAGAAGAAAAAGTTGGAGAGCTTACATTACCTGACATCAAGTTTTACTGTAAAGCTAGTTATTTAAATAGTGTGGTATTGACATAAGAATAGACAAATAGATCAGTGGAGTTCAGAAATAGACCCACACTTACATGGACAATTGATTATTGGCAAAGTTAACACAGCAATTCAGCAGGGGAAAGGATGGCTTTTTCAATAATGGTGGCTCATGCCTGGAATCCCAGCACTTTGGGAGGCTGAGGCAGGCAGATCACTTGAGGTCAGGAGTTCGAGACAAGCCTGGTCAACATGGTAAAACCCCATCTCTACTAAAAATACAAAAAAATTAGCCAGGCGTGGTGGCTCACGCCTGTAATCCCAGCTACTATGGAGGCTGAGGCAGGAGAATCACTTGAACCCGGGAGGCAGCAGTTGCAGTGAGCCGAGACTGCACCATTGCACTCCAGCCTGGGCCACAAGAGCGGAACTTCATCTTAAAAAACAAAAAACAAGAATGAAAAACAAATGGTGCTGGAACAACTGAATATCTAAGGGAAAAACAGCTTTGATTATTTCCTCATCATAAACAAAATTAATTCAGTATTGGTCATAAGCTCAAATATGACAGCAAAACCCATGAAAGCTTTTTGAAGAAAATGGAAAATGAAGGATAATATCTTTGTGGTCTAGGAACGGACAAAGATTTCTTTGTTAGAATACTGAAAACAACCATGAAATAAACAGTTAATGAATTAGACGTCAAAAAAATTAAAAAATTCTGCTCATCAAAGCAAGCCTCATAATGGACACGCCACAAATTTGGAAAAATATTTGCAAAACCTGTATCTTACAAAGGGCTTATGAGAATTTATAAAGAACTCCTACAACCTAAGAATAAAAAGACAAACAGCCCAATTAAAAATGGGCAAAAGACTTGATGACCCCTCCTCTTTATAGAAATATATTCAGGGTTAGGGCAGTGGCTCACACCTGTAACTCAGCATTTTGGAAGCCTGAGGTGGGTGGATTACTTGAGGTCAAAAGTTCAAGACCAGGTTGGTCAACATAGTGAAATCCTGTCTCTACTAAAAATGCAAAAATTAGCCAGATGTGGTGGCACACACTTGTAATCCTAGCTACTTGGCTGGCTGAGGTGGGAGGGTCACTTGAACCTAGGAGGCAGAGGTCACAGTGAGCCGAGGCTCTCCCCTCCAGCCAGGGAACACTTTGAGTCTCTATTAAAAAAAAAAAAAGAAGATCAGGTGTGGTGGCTCAAATCTGTAATCCCAACACTTTGGGAGGCTGAGGCAGGCAGATCATGAGGTCAAGAGATTGAGACCATCCTGGCCAACAAGATGAAATCCTGTCTCTACTACAGAAAAAAATACAAAAATTAGCTGGGTGTGGCAGCACATGCCTGTAGTTCCAGCTACTATGGAGACTGAGGCAGGAGAATCGCTTGAACCTGAAAGGCGAAGGTTGTAGTGAACTGAGATGCACTCCAGCCTGGGCAATAGAGTGAGACTCTGTTATGTATGTGTGTGTATATATATATATGTGTGTGTGTGTGTGTGTGTGTGTGTGTGTGTGTGTGTATATATATAGATTCAACTGGCCAATAAATACATGAAAAGATGCTCAACATTGTTACTTATTAGAGCAATGAAAGAAAACCATAATGCAATACTATGTCCCCCACTAGAAGGGCTAAACTTAAGAAGCTTTATAATATCAAGTGCAGGCAAGGACAGGGGCAACTTGAACTCTCTCTCATATGTGGCTGGTGGGAATACAGGAGGGTGTAACCACCTTGGAAAAGGGTTTGATGTTTATAAATTAAACAGATACCCACCCTATGACCCAGACATCTCACTCCTAGAAATCTATAAAAAGGAAATGAAAACATACGTCTAAAAAACCTATACGAGAATGTTCATAGCAGCTTTATTTATGATAGTGAAAAATGGAAAGCAGCATCCATCAGAAGGAGAATAGATGAATGCATTCTGCCATATTCACACAGCGGACTCCTACACCACAGTAAAAAGAACTACAAATGAATGAATCTTGCAGACATTGCCCTGAGCCAAAGAAGCCAGACACAGAAGAGTGTATGGATGTGTGTATGCTTCCTTTTTTTTTTTATATTTGAGATGGAGTCTTGCTCTGTCACCCTGGGGTGCAGTAATTCAATCTTGGTTCACTGCAACTGCCACCCCCTGGATTCAAGTGATTTTCACTCCTCAGCCTCCCGAGTAGCTGGGATTACAGGTGCCCACTACCACACCTGGCTAATTTTTGTATTTTTAGTAGAGATAGGGATTAGCCATGTTGGCCAGGCTGGTCTTAACCTCCTGACCTCAAGTGATCTGCCTGCCTTGGTTTCCCAAAGTGCTCGGATTACAGGCATGAACCACTGCACCCGGCCTTACTTCCATTTAGAAGCCCCAGCTCTGTAAACCCAGAGTGTATTGAGAGAAATCAGATCTGTGCTTGCTGCTGGGTGAGAACTTGGTCAGGAGGGGGCCAGGTGGAGCTTTCTAGCATGATAAACATGTGGCACATGCTTGGTAGGAATGTGAGTCACATGCATGGATTGTACATTAAAATGCATTGAACTATACATGTAAGGTTTCATTGTACTTAAATTTTACTTCTGAAACACTATGAACAGATATTGACCCCAGTGAGTAGGGTGCTTTTCTCAGTGGTAGGGGTTAACAATTCTGAAACCACTTTCTGTTACCAGAGGTTTGAGCAAGTGAGAAAACCTAATAAAACGGGAGTCAGGTTTCTGGCTAGAAGGGGCAGCGTGTCTGTGACCTTCTGCTGGTTCTCCACAATGGCCTTGGTGTCCGCCTCCGGAGCACCTCTGCTTTGGCTGCCCCCAGCCCCTCCCAAGTGGTGGGGACAGGTCTTGTGTGTCCGTGAAGCCCGCCCAGAACTTCAGCACCTTTAACATTGGGTACACGCTGAGCTGTGAGTAGGGGACAGAAGTGCTAGAGGAGGGACGGAAGATAACCCAGGCCTCCTAATGCCTGGCCCACACGGGTTTAGGCATGCATCGGTTTCGGTTTTGGGGGGTTTAGGCAAGCTTCGGTTTTGGTGGGGTTTAGGCATGTGTCGGTTTCGGGGGGCTTAGGCATGCGTCGGTTTTGGGGGGGTTTAGGCATGCGTCGGTTTTGGGAAGTTTAGGCATGCATCGGTTTTGGGGGGTTTAGGCATGCTTTGGTTTTGGGGGGTTTAGGCATGCGTCAGTTTTGGGGCAGTTTAGGCATGCTTGGTTTTGGGGGGTTTAGGCATGCGTCGGTTTTGGGGGGTTTAGGCATGCATCGGTTTTGGGGGGTTTAGGCATGCGTTGGTTTTGGGGCAGTTTAGGCATGCGTCGGTTTTGGGGGTTTAGGCATGTGTCGGTTTTGGGGGTTTAGGCATGTGTCAGTTTTGGGGGGGTTTAGGCATGTGTCGGTTTTGGGGGTTTAGGCATGGGTCAGTTTTGGGGGGTTTAGGCATGTGTCGGTTTTGGGGGGTTTAGGCATGGGTCAGTTTTGGCTTCCTGCCATGAACATCACACTGTGTATTTCATTATACAGATTTTGCATTCATTCAGGTTGCTTGCTTGGTTCATACACACGCCCTTTACTTTCCTGGGAATGATGTGCTGAGGAGCAAGGCGTGTGCGGGGTGTGTGTGCACGTGGGTGTGTGTCTGAGTGTGTGGGTGTGTGTGAATGTGCAGGAGGGGTGTGTGCAGGGTGTGTGTGAGGGGTGTGCGTGCGGGGTTTGTGTGCATGTGTGAGGTGTTTGTGTGTGATATGCGCGTGTGCGGGGTGTGTGTGGGGTGTGTGTGCAGGGTGTCTGTGCATGTGTGGGGTGTTTGTGGGGGGTGTGCGCGTGTGTGTGGTATGTGGGGGGTGCGTGTGAGGGGTGTGTGTGTGGGGTGTGTGTGCAGGGTGTCTGCATGTGTGGGGTTTGTGGGGGGTGTGCACGTGTGTGGGGTGTGTGTGCGGGGTGTGTGTGGGGGGTGTGTGTGTGTGCAGGGTGTCTGCATGTGTGGGGTGTGCACGTGTGTAGGGTGTTTGTGGGCCGTGTGCGTGTGTGCAGGGTGTGTGTGTGCATGTGTCTGAGTGTGTCAGCACGTGCCCATGAACGTGTACCGGGCATCAGTGACATGGGGCCTCAGGGGCAGCTGAGAGGATAGAATGGGTTACTCGATGAACAGCATTTGTCCCATGCGCATTCTCCGTGCGGGCTGTGCCGGGTGTGCACGCTCGGGTGTCAGCGTCTAAGCCTGTGCACACTCGCAGGGGAGCTCCAAGGCCCAGGCTGGCTTCTGATTCCCTGAGTGAAGGTCCTGGGCTCAGGGACTAGGCTGGGAGGAACAGGAGCTCAGCTCTCGGGAAGTCCCAGGACCTGCTGCTAGAAACACGAGCCTTTCAAGGAAAATCTGGAGGTTTCTCTTCTCTGTCTGGCGCCTGTGTCTTTCCCTCTCTTTAGCCCTGGCCACCCCTCCTTTCCACACTGAGAGGAAGTGGAAGCAAAGGTCTGGAGGGGACCAAGGACAGAGAAGCTGTGTGTGCAGGGAGTGGGGGCTGTGGACTTCCCAGAGGAGAGAGAGACAGGGACAGAGAGAGAAAGAGACACAGACAGAGAGGGACAGAGATGAAGGCAGAGAGAGACAGGGAGACAGAGAGGGACAGAGATGAAGACAGAGAGAGACAGGGAGACAGTGAGTGACAGAGAGATACACAGAAAGAGACACAGAGACAGAGAGATAGAGTGAGAGTGAGACAGAGACAGAGACAGAGAGAGGGAGAGACAGGTAGAGAGGGAGGCGGGAGCGGCCGGGGGTCTGAGGCTGGGCTAGGGGAGGGGCGCAGCGGGCAGAGAGCCAGGAGAGGAGAGGGCAGCCGGCCTGGCCTTGCTGCTCCGCCCCAGCTGAGGGCGAGCCTCCCGCCCGCACTGTGGGCCCTGGTGCCAGCTCCCGAACTTGTTTCTGAGCGTCGGGAGAGGACCCACTGGGCAGAGCAGGCCTGGGTCTGTGGTGGGCAGCAGAGGGAAAAGCTGTCCCTCTCACCTGGCCCCACACAGCTGGCCGGGAAGGCTCTGTGTCCCCTCCCGAGGTCACTCTCAGCCACCTGGTTCGAGCAGGTGGAGGTGGAGACCCGGGCACAGCCAGGCCCTCCCCATCACACCTCTCACACTTGGTCCATGTGCTTCGTGTGCCCATCAGTGCCTGTCAAAGCCTCCCTCGAGCCACAGCTTCTGTCAGCCAGGTCCTGCTTTGGGGTCATCATAAAGCCCTTGTCTCACCAGGGTCTGGTTTCTGTGATGTCCACAAAGCGGTCAGATTAACGACGGAAATGAGGGGTCCCTTTTAGGGAACTTGGCGCAAAATCAGTGTGTGAATCATCCCTCACAAGTTGTCAGCCAATCCATATATAACCTTGTT
Organism: Callithrix jacchus; assembly: GCF_049354715.1. Lineage (NCBI taxonomy): Eukaryota > Metazoa > Chordata > Mammalia > Primates > Cebidae > Callithrix > Callithrix jacchus. The sequence continues at coordinate 8,204,023 of NC_133508.1, forward strand.
TCATGTGTGTTTCTGTTTAAATGCGCCTTAATATAAAGTGTTGATTCCTTGGTGGGTGAGTGGTGGGTTGGTTGGTTGGTGGTTGATCAGTGCTTGATTGGTTGATTGGTGATTGGTTGGTTGGTGGTTGGTTAGTTGGTTGGTTGGTGGTTGATTGGTTGGCTGGTGGTTGATTAATGGTTGGTGATTGGTTGGTTGGTGGTTGATTAGTTGGTTGGTGATTGGTTAGTTGGTTGGTGATTGGTTAGTTGGTTGGTGATTGGTTGGTGATAGGTTGGTTGATTGGTGGTTGGTCGGTTGGTTGGTGATTGGTCAGTTGGTTGGTGGTTGATTGGTTGGTGACTGGTTAGTTGGTTGGTTGGTGGTTGATTAATTGGTTGGTGATTGGTTAGTTGGTTGGTGGGTTGGTGATTGGTTGGTTGTGGTTGATTAGTTGGTTGATGATTGGTTAGTTGGTTGGTGATTGGTTGGTGATAGGTCGGTTGGTTGGTGGTTGATTGGTTGGTGATTGGTCGGTTGGTGGTTGATTGGTTGGTGATTGGTCGGTTGGTGGTTGATTGGTTGGTGATTGGTTAGTTGGTTGGTTGGTGGTTGATTAGTTGGGTGGTGATTGGTTAGTTGGTTGGTTGGTGATTGTTTAGTTGGTTGGTTGGTGGTTGATTGGTTGGTGATTGGTTAGTTGGTTGGTGGTTGATTGGTTAGTGGGTGATTGGTTAGTTGGTTGGTTGGTGGTTGATTAGTTGGTTGGTGATTGCTTAGTTGGTGGTTGGTTGGTGATTGCTTGGTTGGTTGGTAGTTGATTGGTTGGTTGGTTATTGGTTAGTTGGTTGATGGTGATTGGTTGGTTGGGATTGATTGGTTGGTTGGTGATTGGTTAGTTGGTTGGTGGTTAATTGGTTGGTTGGTGATTGGTTGGTTGGTGGTTGGTTGGTTGGTGATTGGTTAGTTGGTTAGTGGTTGATTGGTTGGTGATTGGTTAGTTGTGGAGAGTTGGTTGGTTGGTTGGTGATTGATTGGTTGGTTGGTGATTGGTTGGTTGGTGGTTGATTGGTTGGTGATTGGTTGGTTGGTTGGCTGGTTGGTGATTGGTTAGTTGGTGGGGGGTTGGTTGGTTGGTGATTGGTTAGTTGGTTGGTTGGTGATTGGTTAGTTAGTTGGCTGGTGGTTCGTTGGTGATTGGTTAGTTGGTTGGTGGTTGATTGGTTGGTGGGGGGTTGGTTCGTGATTGGTTAGTTGGTTGGTGATTGGTTGGTTGGTAGGTGGGTGAGTGGTTGGTTGATTTGTTGGTAGGTGGGTGAGTGGTTGATTGGTTTGCTGGTAGAGGTGAGTGGTTGGTTGGTTGGTGGTTGATTATTGCTTGGATGATTAGTGGTTTATAGACTGTTGGTGACTGGTTGGTTGGTTGATGGGTGGGTGAATAAGTGGGTGGTTGGTGTGTTGTCGGTTGGTTGATTGGTTGTTGACTGGTTGAATGAATTAATAAATTATGCTCCCAAAAGCTCATAGTTCCCCCAAATCCCTTCTTCATCTGTCATAAGGTCTGACATTTCTAATGTTAAGATCCTCAATTAAAAAGCATAATGGAAATGTAAATATTTAAACTGGATCACAGAATTATTTTTCTCGGGAGGTGAGAACTCACTAATGAGTTAATGAATGGCACAGGATTCATTTCTCCAGTCGTTTTTCCCTTATGATTCCATTACACCCCTGGAAAGAGTGGGTACAGGTAGGTATGTATCTATGGAAAAGAGGGAAAAGTAAGAAAAGGGCCGGAGTGAGACTTCCCGCTCTAGTCCTAGAGAAAACCATTGTGATAATAGGAAAAAATCATCTTCTCTCAAAAGAGCATGTTTACCTTTAGATGACAGCAACCTGTTGTAAAGGCTCATGAGTTCCTCACTGTGTCACTGTGATCACAAATCTCCCCAGAAGGAGGATTTTGCAGGCAAAGTTTCTGAGAAACATTTCACCAGAGAATGGCAGCCCAGCGAAATGTGCATTTGGGGAGCCTGGCTTGGGACGTGCATCTTACAGCCTGGTTTGCTGCCAGGATCCCCCAGGACCCTCTCAAGAAAGCAGATCTCTAGGCCCCCCTGAAACCTTCAGAAACATTCTTGAAGGACTGAACAAGGAGAAGATGCTCCTGAGAAGACCACCAGCTGAATCTGAAGATGAGCCCAGGTGTGGAATCTCAGGCACGGGCCTGGGACACGGACAGGCCTGGTGAAAAAGCCGTGGACTGCAGGGAGAGCTGCCTGGGAACCCGGCATGAGGGCGAGAGCCTTGAAGGAAGAGCATGCACACCAGAGGGGAAGCTTTGCCCTCTCCAGCACAGAGTGGGCTGTGTGCTCTCTGCCATGGAGGTGGAGGGATGAGGAAAGAGGGAAGCTGCATTGTTTTGATGTCTAGGCACAGACTTGGCATCCACCAGCCCAGGCAGCGCCACAGCCAGGCTGGCCCTGGAGGAAAGGGTGGGTCACCGCTTTGAAGCCAGTCAGGCACACTTCCTCCAGAGCCTGGGTCTGCATGCAGTGGGGCGAGGCCCAGAGGCCAGCTCGCCCATCTGTTTCCGTAGCACGTAGATGGGGCAGAGGGCGGAGGGTGCAGGGCTGGACAGGGACCAGACTGTAAAGCCTTCCGGGGCCTGCGCCCAGCTGCATCACAGATAGGAAGGTGCTGTCGGGGAAGCCCAGTGTCCAGGGCTTTGAGCGCTAATTCTTCCTGGACTTTGGTCCCCCTCATCAAGAGCTGGAGCCAGGGTCCCTTGCTTTTGCAGACGCCCAGTGCCCGGCGTCGAGTCTGGCCCACAATAAGTGTGTGGTAAACATCCATTAAATTGAATCTAATGCCCCTTTCAATGAGAAGATGAGCTCTTCCATCTCTCCCATTAGACAGAGGTCTCCACCAACGGGTTCACATCAACTGGTTGTTCACAAAAAGAGGGACTCTGGCCCAGCCAGCACCCACGCACAGGAAGCATTTGGCGATGCTGGCTTTGTTGATTTGCAATGAGCATCTGCAAAACTCTCTTCCCTTTATCTGGGTGTGGGTTTGGCTCCTGCGTGTCCAGGTGGACCTAATTGCCATCGTTGATACGAGATGCACTACCATGACCCCTTCTCTTCCCCTTCTTTCAACTTCTGCTCTAAGTGTAAACAAGTCAAATGATTTGGGGTTGTTTTGGCCCCATCTGATTTAAAAAGAGGTGATGAGGCATCTCAGTTCTACCAGCCGTGTGATCACGGAAAAATTGCTCAACCTCTCTGAGTGCCAGTTTTTGCAACTGCTAAATGGAGTTAGAAAACCCACCTTGCAGAGTAATCAGAAGGATTTGTGTACCTAATGCACTGGAACAGAAGTGGCAGTTGACGTCTAGAAGCTGGTAGTACAATAGTCTCCATCCTGGGGCAGTCCAGCCCTAGGGACTGGGTCCCAAGACATGGTATCCCAGAGAACTTTGACCTTCACAGCTGTGGACAGAGGGAGGGACAGGGCTCAGAGCTTCAGCAGGTCCAGGGTCTGTTCCTGAAACCCATCGCTTTGTGAACAAAGTCCTGTGTATTCATAGCAACAGGGATAGAACCTCCTTGTGTTTTTGCTCATGCATTTACAGAGATGTGTGTTCTATGCCTTGTTTATGAGCGTGAGTGGTGTGTTTACTGGGTGGGGACCCGCACACTCCGGGCTTGGACACTCGAACAAAGAGCTTCCCAGGCCCAGGGCCAGGCCCCTACGGGAGCCCAGGTCCTTATCCTTGGAGACCCTGCATTCCTGAGTCACAGCCTTTGTTCTCTGGACCTGAGAACAAATGTCCAGAAGAAGCAGTCTGCTGGCAGCCAGAACTCCCCGGACGGTGGAGCTGGACAGAAGGGTTCCCGGATCAAGGTGCATCCGTGGACGGTGTTCTAGCCTCATCTTCTTAGGTGCATGGGAGCAACATTCAATACTTTTCATAAGTTGACACGAGCTTATGGATATTTATTAACACATTATATTGAATGCTTACTACATCTGGCATTTGCAGGACAGAGGAAGACAAACTCTAGCTCTGGCCATGATTGAGGCCCGATTCTCAAAGCCCCACAGGTCGAGGTGCAAAGGAGAGAGCTTCTCGCTTGGGCACCTACTGGGGCCAGCACAGCTCCTCACACCTGGTGCCACACCTTGGGCCCAGCCCAGGGCATCAGTGGGCAACTCGTTCTCTTTAAAATTCTTGCAGCTGGGTAAATGTGGCCCAAACAGTGTATACATGAGTGTCGAATGGGGACAACCACGGATCTTAAAAGTGGTTTCGTTTACGGGTCTTCCTCCTGCCATAGGCTGTAGGCTTGCTTCAGGCTGGCCAGGAACAGAGCTGTTTAGTAAATGCTGCATGTATCCACCATTAAGGGCTTGGATGTGTTTGCTCCTGACCCAGGTTGGAGATTCCCGACTGTCTCTTCTGAGGACCTCTCTTATCTGTCCTGAAATGTGGTGTTAGCCGTGTAAGGCATTTCTCAGAGAACGACCAGCAGGCCCGGTGCCAGCCTCTTCCCTGAGGGTATCCGTCAGAAGTCAGGAATGAAGGAGGAAGGGCCGACAGCAGGATCTTAGAGGGCAACCGCCTAGTGTCACCATGGCCAGCGCCACTCAGGGCAGCTGGCGCCCTGTCCTCCAGGAGCTGGAGCTGTTACAGAGTGGTCTGGTCACTCCTGCCCCTCCAGGCAGCACAGCCCCAAGAGTGCTCCCTCCACTTGGAGGAGCCCCATCAGCGCCTGACCTTTCTCTTCTTGTCATTGCTGCCTCTCATGCACAAGAACGAGCATGTCCGCCGCCTCTGAGCACATGGCCGTCAACTCTAGGCCTGCCCACGTCTCAAACCCATTTGGATTGCAAAGCCGCAAGCCCTATATGCCCAGCCCTAGAAAGGGTGGCTCTTTGCTCCTTCACAGGGATGGGCTCCCACGGAGCAGAAGGCTTTCTCCCCAGGTCCGTTCAGCCTTCTCCAGACAGGCACCAAAATGCTTCCTTCTGCCTGTCCTTGGCATGTGCTTGTGCTGTACTTGTTCATGCGGCTTTTTATGGCCACAGAGTCTGGAGCCGATTCGTTGGGCTGTGCAGGCCTGTAGGACTGCACAGAGAACTTCAAGTCGGCTGGGCGCGGTGGCTCATGCCTGTAGTCCCAGCACTTTGGGAGGCCAAGGTGGGAGGATCGCTTGAGCCCAAGTTCAAGACTAGTACAGCCAACATAGTGAGACCCTGTCCTAAAAGAAACACAGAAATTAGCCAGGCATGGTAGTGTGCACTGTAGTCCCAGCCACTTGGGAGGCTGAACTGGGGGAATCGATTGAGCCCAGGAGGTGAAGCTGCTGTGAGCTGAGATTATGCTACTGCACTCCAGCCTGGGTGACAGAATGAGACCTTGTCTCATTGAAGGAAGGGAGGGCTGGAGGGAGGGAGGGAACCTAAATTTCAGAGGATTAAATACACTGCTGAGGACAAAGACAATGACTTTACCCAGTGATCCTCCAGTCTCTCGCACCAGAGTCATTTAAACCAACGCAGAGCCAGGCCCCTGAGAGAAATCAGACATTAAGTGAAGAGAGAGAAGCCAGAGAACAAACCGAGACTCCCAGCTCCCACCCAGTCCACTGCTAGCAGGAATATCTGCTTCCCTGGAGACGTTTCCACTGTGTGACTGGCCCTTTCTGGGGAAGATGTGACAATTCAGCAAACAGAGGTGGAAGGGCTCGCAGGCCAGAGGGATACATAGATATATAAGTCAGTGGCGTCGAGTGTCCCAGGTTGGAAATACGGGCAAATCAATGCGTCTTCCGCTCTCATCCCGTAAAGGAAGTGGGTGTGTAGTCACACAGCTTACTGAGAACTTGCCACGAGTCAAGGTCTGTGCTAAGAGTCTTCGATGCATTATCTCATAACATTTTCACGATAGCCTTAGGAGGTGGTTATTGCTATTTGAGGACCCAGATACTTCTAACAGCCAAGCTGGGTTCCTAGGTCAGGGCCCATCAAGTTGTGAATCTGGCCTTGATCACAGTCAGCGGCTCCATCACTGGCGTGAATGCTGGCTCTGTGTGGGGGACCTCTGAGAATGGTATCCACCTCCACGAACCCAGCAACTTTCTGCAGTGCCTGGGCCTGCCACGAGGTCATCTTGCAGGAGGCTCAGGACAGTGTGCACCTGCTCCATGCAGAGTGAGCAGCACAGGGTGTTCTCCGGCCTGATAAATACATGGGGAATTTAATTATCTGATGGGCAGAAGCTGCCAGGCTGCCATGCCTGCTGCACAGCCAGCCGAGGAGGAAGAATCAGGTTATGAGACTTGGTGAGCTCAGCAGGTGAGGGGGTAGGCTTGCCCCAATGTGGGAGCCCCCTTGAAGGCCGGCACACGCAGATTTCTCTGGGCCAGTTGCAGTCGGAGTGTAATGCACCAGTGAGGGAAAAGTGAGGTATGGGGATGAGAGGAGCTGCAGAATAGGAGCAAGGCGGGAACCCAGGGGTCCCGACCCTCATCACAGCAATGACACCACCTCCCAGCTCTTGCAAAGAATGCTCATGGGACAAACATGGCTCATCTATTAACCCATTCTATCCTCTCAGCCACCCCTGAGGCCCAGTGTCACCGATGAGGAAACCTAGGCACACAGAAGATGACCTGCCTGGGGTCTTGCCTTGAGGGAGGCCTCCTCCCTGTCACATGCCATGCTGCCTTCTGCTACAGGGCTGCCCCCTCCCCTGCCCCTGGTTAATGACCCAGCAAATTCCGCAGGATCCAAAGTACACAGGGCAAGGTCCCAGCTGCTCTCACAGGCACCTGCTGCTTTATGGGCAGTCATAAATGCGCCGTGACCTTAAATAACACGGGCTACGGGACACTCCACAGGTGCACGTCCACAGGTGCCCAGCCAGCCTGTGCGGATGCTCAGACGTTACCTGCCCAGCTCCAAGCTGCTCTCCCATTCACATGTGGGGCCGACCTCCTGCCCCACCGCACTGCAGGGACTACGTCCCTCTTCTCCACACCTTCCTTCTCCAGAAAGGCTCCTGCTTGGGCCCCCATGTGGATGTCACTTGCTTGTGACAAGCCCTCTCAGACCCCTCACTCCCACAGCCCATCCTGCCAGAGGTAGGAGCATGGCTTGGTCCTCATCTCATTTACTAGTCGTGACATTTTTGTTCTCCGTGCCTCAGTTTCCCCATTTATAAAGCACCATGGCCCTGGGATTACAGCAGTGTGTGTGAGGCAGCAGGTGGGACTTTCGCTGCTCCTGGGCTGAATGGCACCTGGTATCACCTGGCACAGCAGTGGTCTCTATTCCACCACATGGCCCCGGGAGGCGGGCACCCAGCACAGACTGGGCAGTCTGCAGGTGAAGGAGAGAGAGCATTCTTGAATATTTGTGCTGAGTGAGGGGGAAAAGCATAAATAACCCCAAGAGAAAACATTCCTTCCTAATGGCAGGACCTCAAAAGGTGGCAGTGCTCAGAAAGCAGGGTCGGCCGTGGTACTCTGGAGTAAAAGGAAAGATGTGTCCCTTTTCCCCTGGCATGGCTCTACCCTACGAGGGTGCTTTTACTCAGCCTCTAGCCTCTTTCCATAGTTCAGGAGGAATTTGACACTTCTGTGGTCAAAAGCAAGAGAAACTGAGACCCTCTCTGAGGTTCACTGTTACTTTCATTCTGTTTTTGAAAATAAGGCCAAGACATAATAAAGGGCACAAATCCATACAGTTTGATGGACTTTTGCATATGTATACAACCATGAAACCATCCCTCGAACCAAGGCTTGGAAGATTCCTCCTTAGGTCACTGTAGGACTGAGAGACACACACCTCCTTATACCTGGTGTATTCATCAGAAATGATCTCACCCTTGGGAGGGATATAATCTCCCACACCCCCAGCAGGCTCGTTAACAAGGCCATATATTGGTAAAATATATGTGGTGACATTCACATCGTAAAACAAAACAAACCACACACACGGGTAGGAAAAGCAGGGCATTCCCTTAAACTAGGGTGGAAGATAAGGTTGTTATTAGCTAATGAGCCGATTCTTTGAAAATGATTAACTTCAGGAATACAAATACGGAACAAGGTGTATCCCTCCTTATCACCGGTCAAATACCCATGGATGCTTATTTGAAAGCTAATAAAATGTACTGAAATCAGTACCTTCTGGATAATTTCGGCTTGTAAACGTTTTGAGAATACCTGGAGACTCACGTGTATGCAGTACGCGTTTCCCCTGGATGTAGCAAAGCTTGAGGTGACTTTCGTTCGTAATTGTCTTCTGTGGCTTTATGGCCAGGTTTCGTTTCAACAAAATCAACCACCAAAGAAGCCTGTGACCATGAGTTTGTGAGAAGTCTTCAAAGTCCTTTTGTTATAGGTGGCATTTAGTAGGTTTTTTGTCTGTTTGAGACCAGTCTTACTATGTCGCCCAGGCTGAAGTACCGTGGTGCCATCTTGGCTCACTGCAACCTCCGCCTCCCAGGTTCAAGAGATTCTCCTGCCTCAGCCTCCTGAGTAGCTGGGATTACAGGCACGCACCACCACACTCGGCTAATTTTTTTTTTTTTTTGTATTTTTAGTAGAGATGGGGTTTCACCATGTTGGCTAGGCTGGTCTCAAACTCCTGACCTCAGGTGATTCACCCATCTTGGCCTCTCAAAGTGCTGGGATTATGAGCATGAGCCACCACACCTGGCTGTTTTTTTTTTTTTTTTTTTGAGAAAAAAGATAGGTGTGTAACGATCTTGCATGATAGGATTTTTTGTTCGGCAGGGATCTCAGGCAGCCCTGTTTCATCCATTGGCCATAAATCCTGTCTGTAAAGGCAGGTAACTTACTTCCTTCTCCCGGGGAAGGACTTTTTTGCCCTACCCAAAGCTCACTAGTTACAGAGTTGTCCTAGCGACAAAGACGCAAATCCAAGTTGCATTCATCGCTGACCAAGGAAGGTGAGTTCATCTCACCTTGACTCACAGTGATGACAGGTCCAAGCCGCTGCCTGCGAGCCAGTTCCTATGCGGAGGTTTGCCGTGGGGGTGGGGGCTGCCATGGGGACCACCAGGCAACAGAATGGAGAAGAGAGGAATTTGGTTTGAAATGGAATTTGAGTCTTGAGAGGGGCTGATTTGGCAAAGGAGGAATAAACAAGCCGTGTGAGAGCATCCAGAGGCCTGGAGACCAGGGCCTGTCGCATGGCTGTGAACAATGACTGAGCACGGGCCAGGACCCACCCAAGGGAGTCACAGGGAACTGGAGGAGAAGGTGGGGGGCACCTGTGCGTTATGGTCTGTGACAGTTTTGTCTAGATTAGGGTTGAATGTGGGATGTCCTCACGGGACTCTGGTGAGCTGGGCGTGGGAAAGGCGATTGACCCCTTGGGGGCTGGTCACCACTTGACAGCTGGTCTCCAGTGGCACCTTAAGAAGGATGTGAGCAATGGGAGCCCCCAACCAAGATGAGGGGCGTAGGGACCCAGTGGCTGTCAAGGTCAGCAACCCACGGATCTCACAGAAGTCCATCAGCCTCCACAGATCTCACGGAAGTCCATCAGCCTGAAGGTAGGCATCTGGGAGATGACTAAAACCAGGTGATGTGGAGAGGGGGCACCCTCAGAACCCCCTCGAGCTGCCAACTGCTCCCTTCTGTGCTGCCTGCGTGTTCAGCCGCTGAGTTCCATGTGTTTTGGGAGATGGAGTATGCATCCCTGTGGGCTCATACGTCCTTGCCCTCACCATCCTCCCTGGCACCGTCCTTGCCCTCATCATCCTCCCTGGCACAGTGTAGAGTCTGAGCTTCCATCTGCCCCACCCAGGTGTCTCATCCCACCTGCCTCGGGGAGCCTGGCTGAACAGCAGGCACCACCCCAAGCCACCCCTTCCCAGCCAGAGCAGCTCTGGTCCGGGGCTTCACCCCCACAGGCAGGCTCCTTAGGCCTCTTTAATCTGCACGGAGGAAATTCAGAAATCCAGTCATCCTGAAACCGTCTTCTTCCGGGGCAGGACAGAACCCGTGTTTGTGGGTAGATGAGTGTGGCTGGTGGGGGTGGGAGGCGCATTTGTCATCATGCTCAGCCCAGAGCTTCCCAGATGTTCAGGTCAATCAGGGTGAACTCCTGAACTTCTCTGGGCCTCAGAGGCCTGGCCAGTGCCTCAAAAAGCCTCATCCACAGGTGCTTAAAAAAAAAAAGACTTGAAGCTCCTTTATAGATGCAGTGCATTCTAGAAATCTTCCAGCCCCAACATCACCAAAGGCAAAGAGAAGAAGGAAACTCACTATTCGAGCGGCCCTGGGCCAAGACCCTGTGAAGCACCTTTGCGCGCCGTCCCCTAAAACACAATTCTGCCGGGCAGGTCTGGCAGCAGCCGGCCTGTATGTTTCCTGGAACACTGTGTGTCCGGTGTGTCCTGCAGGCTGCCCTGAAAACCTCCTCCCAATTCCCGAACCCTCTCTTTTCACATGCTGATGACTTTAGGGCAGGAGATCCCGGGGGCCATAAGGTTGTGGAGGTCAGTGGAGCTGCGGCTTGGGAGAAGCCCACCCCAGAGAACCATACAACTGGAATCCATCACATGCGGCTCTGTGTGGGAGAAGCAGGTGCTTCATTGCATGGGGTGGCTGAGATCTGGGGTTTGTTATTGCAGCGAGGACCTAGTCTAACACACGAGGTGTTATATGCATTTTACAGATGGCCAAGATGGTACAGGAAGAAGTGGCAAAGCAACACTTCAACTCAAACCGGCCCAACTTCCAAATGCATGCCCCTCCCCAGCGCTAGACTGCCATCTTTGACGCCATCTTCCACTGAGGTGTCGTTTGCCTTAAACAGGGAACTTCTGGCACCTGGTGGACTTTAACCGCGGCCCACTCTTCCTAGGGCCAGCCTTCCTCTGTGGGGTCAGCCTTGGATGGTCTGGGCTGGGAAGGTGGCTGATGAGGCCCCTTCGGCAGCCACGTTGGGGCACAGTCTCCTCCGGACATTTTTATTCTTTCCCAGACTCGTGGCAGGTAGGGAGGAAGCTGGGGGCCGGTTTAGAGGACAGAGGTGCAAACAGCGAGCAGAGAATGTTTGGCTGCAGTTGCTCCAGAGTTTCACTGGAGGAAACACAAGCCTCACAGGGCAGCCGTCAGGGGCAGGCGCACTCAGCTGGGCGCACGTCCACGCCGAGGCATCACGCGTGGTCTGGAGCAGCCGTCAGGGGCAGGCGCGCTCAGCTGGGCGCACGTCCACGCCGAGGCATCACGCGTGGTCTGGAGCAGCTGTCACGGGCAGGCGCGCTCAGCTGGGCGCACGTCCACGCCGAGGCATCACGCGTGGTCTGGAGCAGCCGTCAGGGGCAGGCGCGCTCAGCTGGGCGCACGTCCACGCCGAGGCATCACGCGTGGTCTGGAGCAGCCGTCAGGGGCAGGCACGCTCAGCTGGGCGCACGTCCATGCCGAGGCATCACGCGTGGTCTGGAGCAGCCGTCACGGGCAGGCGCACTCAGCTGGGCGCACGTCCACGCCGAGGCATCACGCGTGGTCTGGAGCAGCCGTCACGGGCAGGCGCGCTCAGCTGGGCGCACGTCCACGCCGAGGCATCACGCATGGTCTGGAGCAGCCGTCACGGGCAGGCGCGCTCAGCTGGGCGCACGTCCACACTGAGGCATCACCCGTAGTCTGCGCTGAGCTCTATTCTCTGGGTTTTAGGACTTTCAGCACAGGCCTGGCCCTTCACGGTTAGTCTGGGTGATCGGGGACCAGCAACTGTAAGGCGGTGAAGTGTCACTGTGGAAGGGCACTGGCCGGGCCTTGGGGTCACAAAAGTGCCCCTGAGAAGTGCAGCCATTCAGCCTGGTGAGAGGAGAGTGAGCTGGGGGGATGGCGAGAGACAGGCGGATGGGTTGTGAGTGTGACCGCTGCTGAGCCTGTCTGAGACAGCTGGCAGTCACTGAAGGCTTGGAAGCAGAGGTGACACTCTGCCTTGTGGTTTGGAGAGATCACGGTGGCTGCTGTTTGGGGATGGAATGCAGGCTGCTCCTGGCTGTGGGCGGTGGTGGGCAGTGAGGGGACAGAGGAGAGTGGATGGAGTTGCTGCCCCCGCACTCCTGCTGAGAGTGTCCACGGGGCCAGGCAGGGCGTGAGTCACACTAGGGCTGCTCTGCCTGGCTCTGTATCTGTTTGGTGAGCTGGAAGGGACAGCTTTGCCTTGCCCCTTGGATGGACATCGATGCAGGAGTGAGGGCCTGTGTCTGAAGCTCTCTGAGGTACCACGGGAAAGGTTCCCACGGGCTCAATGCAGAGATACTGGGGCCGGTGTGGCAGGAGGGGTGGGTATGCAGGGCCGGTAGGGAAGGAGACTTCAAACAGACGGGCTGCCCCCCAGGGAACCTGGCTGCGGCCATTCTCAGAGTCGAACCATCTTCATCCAGCTCTGAGGCTGCCCCAGGCCAGTAGTGTCCTTCCTGAGAGTCTTTCCCGTGATATTTATGAACAGGGGCCAGGCCCAGATCACAGAAAGCTACAGAATGCCTTGGCTGCCTAGGGGAGTCTGGAATTCCTTTAAAACGAAGCTTCTAGACATCCCTGTGGATGCCTCTGTTTGAGGATGGGTGCTTTAAAGGCCCAGGAGAAAGCTCCCATGACGCTGTGTTCCTGACACCCCATCACCTTCCTGGCACAGGAGAAAGCTCCCATGACGCTGTGCTCCTGACACCCCATCACCTTCCTGGCATCTTGGCTGGCAGGACCCTCCAGGACCTCACTCCTCTGAGATGCACTGCAGACCTCCCTGGTGACAGCAGCGTTCTGGTGACTCAGAGGCAGCTGCTGCGATGACCCTCCAGACCCGGGGCAGTGACTGTGATGGGGGAGCTGCCGAAGCCGGGTCTGTGAGGCGGCCCTGGCTGGCTCACTGGGATTCGGTCAACCTTGAAGACTTGAGTTCCAACTCTGTTTCGTTGGACTAGGAGCACACAGCCAGCCAAACCCTGGTTAACAGAGTGCCGAAGATCACATGGAGAAATGAGATAGAGAGAGAAACCCCGAACGGCGCTGTTGCCATGCCTCGGAACCTCTTCCCCACCAGCATTCTGACTTTATTTTCTCGTTTCTAGTCCACATTTTGTCGGAAAATTGTACACATTCACGACAGCAAACAATACAGCAATACGCTTCTACATACTCTATCATCGACAGTTTTCAATTCATAATTCACCTTATTTTATCAATCTTTCCTGTACCCCCCATGCTATTTCTAGGCAAATCTAGATAACCCACCCTTCCAGCCTTAAACATTTCAGGATGTAACTGACCGAAGCTTTTTAGTAGAATTGCGAGGTAGGGAGGAAGTTTAAGTTTCCATGACTATGCCAAGTCACATTCGAAAAGAAGGCAATGGGGAGAAATAGACATTGTGAATTCACACTGAATAACGGCACAGAGACAGTTCCTTTATTTGAGGCTAAATGGAGACAGAGCCTCAGATCCCCTAGCTCACTCCTCTCTGGCCGAGAGGGGAGGAATTTGCATCTGGGTGGGGAGCGGTGAGGAGGGAGTTTCGGGGTGGAGATGGAAGGTAGTAGGTAGCAATCCACTAACTGGCCCCATAAATGGTTTTGTGAGGCAGAAGCAGCTGTTTCGTGGGGGACTTGTGAGACTCTGAGGGAGGAGGAGGCCTCACATGCCAAGGTAGCCTCTAGAGTCTGGGTTTTGGGAGCCCTGGGAGATGGCGGCCTCCATGGTCAGAGGACAACAGAGGGGGTCAGGACCATGAGGACATAGAGCTACAGGCGTGGCTGCTGGTGGGATCAGGTGGTCTGACGACAGAGCACCACAAGACATCCCTCAGGGACCTGTGTCGTTTAGAGACACTTCCCTCCGCAGATATGTGGCCGTCAAATGGCTGTGCAGCCCGAGAGCGAGCTGTGAAATGGACCCAGTGCAGAGGTACAGCCGTTTGGAGGGTTGGGGCCATGGTCATGCATGGAGGGGCTGCCTACAGGGCCTGTGGACCTTGGGGGAGGGGCAGCATGAGGGGAGACCTGGGGGGGACACAAGGAGAGGGGGACCTGGGTGGGACACCAGGAGGTGGAGACCTGTGGGGGACCTGGAGGGTAACACCAGGAGAGGAGGACAGGGGTGGGGAATATGAGAAACATTAAGTTTCCCCCGCCCCCATGCCTCCCTCGTGTAATTAGTGGTAGGCGGGTAATAGCTGCCTACTTGACGTATTGTAAGTTACATAGAGTACCTATGTATTAAAGAGAGGCACCTGTGTAAGAGCAAATAACTATTCGGTTAAAAGTCTGCTCAGGCCTTCGGTCTGGAGAGCTGTCAGCCTCGCAGGCTCCCAGGCTGTTGGTCCCCAGGATAGATCCGCTCTGTTGTGCTCTCTGGGTGTCTGCCTCTCAAACACCTGCAGGCTGCCTGGGTGGGGGTCTCCTGGTTCAGCTGGATCTCGGTAGGGGGACACCACAAGAGGGGTGGGGCTTGGAGTTACTCTGCCATCTTGGGCTCCTCAACTTTGGGACGCCAGCTCAGCCTTTCTGAGCCTTGGTTTCCTCATCTATAAAGTAGAGGGATCTCTCCACAGAGTGTTTGTGAGGGTTAAATGATTAGGTCCAGCAAAGGCTTAAAGCAACACCTGTCGGGTGCTGGGCTCGTTACTCCCGCTGTGGTCACTGGTGGTGTGATAACTGTGTCACGGGGCAGGAGGGACATGGCCCATGAGGGTCCAGCCTCCTCAGCACCTGCTCCAGGGCCCTCCCTGTCACCTCCTGGCTCCTCGGTGCCCGTCTTGCTCCAGCACTGTCAGGCCACTTGTCCCCATTGTTCCTGCACCCTCATTCCTTTATCCTCACCTGGGACCCTCTTCCTCCCCTCTCTTTGGTGGAGGCTCCCAGCCTTCTCCAAGGACTTCCTGGGGAGTCACTTTCCCTCTGGAGCATCCCATGCACCCTTTGGGCAACTTCCCCTCTCCCGAGGGCCCACAGCTCTCCAGATAGTGGCGACGCCATCCCATCATTGGACACCATGGCTTCGAGGGCCTGTGTCACCCCCGGGCAGGGCCGTTAGTCCTGCAGATTTCGACCCTGTCTTATCCATCCAGTCTCTGCACACTTGCCATGGGCCAGGGCCTGGGCTGGGGGCTCAGGAGACGCAGTCGGATCTGAACGTTACGTTGCAGAATTCTGTAAACATATTGGACGAAGGGTGAGTGGCCGCATGGGGCATGAGCGAAGTCCTCTGGGAACCCAAGGCAGGCTTCATATGACTCCCTCCAGACAACTGGGCCCACAACCCTGGGTGAGCCTCTCCGGGAGGGTCTCCCTGCATTCTTGGCCAGGTCTGGGCCCAGGACAGTCCTCTAGGGAGACGAGTCCTTGAAGGGGATGGCTGTGTTGACTTCCAGCTGTAGGGTGTGGTCTGTATCTGCCTCTCTGTTCGTCCCACCCCTCTGGGGCTGTCTCAGCCTCAAGGAAAGGAAGAGGGAGGATGTCTGGTCTGTGCCTCATCTTAGCGTGTCATGCTCTTGGCCATGAAGCTTTTCTGCAGCCTCACCTGGAAGGCACGAGGACTTCTGCATGCCAACGTCCAGGGCAGGAAGGCAGCTTGCAGGAGGGGAACGGCCAGCCATGCTCCAACCCCATGTTCCCCGAGGGAGGGGCTTGTCTGGCGAGACCAAAGAGTGAGTGCCAGCGTGAGATGTTCAGTGAGCAGACCCTTGACAGCGTAGTCACTGACACACATTAATGCACGGCTTTGTCCATAAACCATAAGCCTGTGATTCCACTCTTGGACCTTCTCTCTCCCTGCATGTCCATGAATGTAGCAACTGGTCACAGATTTGACACATCCCATGTTGCCTTGTGTGCCGTTTTCGTAGATCATGGCAATGACCCATGGTGACAGCCTTGCCATATTCCAGGCTGCCACGAATCTCATTTAACCTTCACAGTGAGGCTCTGAGGTGAGAACCTTCATGATCCCCATTTTATAGATGAGGAAACCGAAGCTTTGGGAGCACAACTTGCTGGGAGCAAGAGCTGGCCCAGAGCTGGGCCTGGGACCTACCTGCGTCTGACTTGAGCCAGCCAGCGTGGCTCCCTGGTCTCTGGAGCTCCAGCCAAGCTCTGCGAGTGCCGATATCATGTTTCCATTTTCCTATTGTTCTCAAGAAGCAGCTATGGCTTGACTGCTTGATCGAAAGGCTGTTTTAAACAAAATAGAATATATTTCTTTCAAAGAGTCCAAAGCCCTCCGAAGAGCGTTTCCAACTTGTTTCCAATAATCTCTGATCTCTGAACAATGTCAACCCATCACTCCTCAATCTTGCCGTCACTCCCCATCCCCCAGCCTGACACTGACCTTTTCCTGTCTCACACACACTGGAGATAAAGCTGGGGGGCTGGAGGTCGGGGGAGGGAGAGAGAGACACACACAGAAAAAGAGAGTCAGAAAGAGAGATCAGAGAGACAGAGAGAGGCAGAGAGAGCAAGACCAGAGAGAGAGAGAGACAAACAGAGACAGAGATTCAGAGAGATCAGAGAAAGTCAGAGAGAGAGAAAGAAACAGAGGGGGACTCAAATCTGTTTCACACAAGAACCTGAAGCGACTGAATCGAAGTCCCACAAAATAACCCCTTATATTTAATCGTAGATGGGGAAAAAAATGACGAACCCCTCTGAGCCCTGCCTGTTAGTTTTGGTTGTGTGTCATTGTTTAAATATTCTTTGCATTTCCCCCTGCCAAAGACTGCAGTTAAATTAGAGCCGGCTTCAAGCACGCGTTATTTATGGCCGTGCCTACCCCCAAGCCTGGCCACCCTGGCTGTTCTAAGCCAGCAGGGAAGGTGTGCTTAATATAGAGCAGGAGGGTATGTGTGCAATGTTCTTTGAATGATGATTGCAAGGTGCACAGAGAAGATGTGACTTTATTTAGACATTCGGTTTCTTCACAGTCTCCTCTCTGGGAGGGCTCTTGGCTTCCTCTCTGGGCAGCGTGTGTGTGGTAAGGAAAAAGGCCGTGGAGGTCTGTGAAGGAGGTGTCACCACGGGATGGGGTGATAGGTTTTCATTATGAAGGAGCTTGCATCATCCACACTTGGAATTCCCACGTGGTGCAGTTGGATTAAATATTTATACGGTCCAGGTTACCCTCAGCTACCCCTACAGTGAGGGCTCCTTGAGGCAGTGTGCATTCTGGGGAACAGTAAAAAAAGAAAAATCCAAGCCGCTTAATCAGAGACGGCGATGATTGGTGCATACCTGTGTGAGGGCCTGTACTCTAAAATATTTGCTGTATTTTATTCTCAATTTATGAAGCAACACACCAAGGCATTCTCAGTGGAGGGAGAAAGCCATAAAATACTGGTGCACTTAAAATAATGTGGACCTGTAATGCTAGCACTTTGGGAGTTTGAGGGAGGAGGGTTGCCTGAGCCCAGGAGTTTGAGACCAGCCTGGGCAACATAGTGAAACTCCATCTCTCCAAAAAATACTCAAATTAACCAGGTGTGGTGGTGCATGCCTGTCAACCCGGCTGCTTAGGAGGCTGAGGTAGAAGGATCACTTGAGCTGGGAGGTCAAGGCTGAAGTCAGCTGAGATCACACCATTACACTCCAGAGGGGGTGACAGAGCGAGAGACTCTACTTAGAAAGAAAAAAAGTGTCGCACCTTCATAAAGCTGAGCTGTGTTTGCAGGAACTCATCTTCCCTGTAAGGAAGACTTGGGAGAGAATCGTGAATTTAATCATCAGTGACTTATCTGGGCCCAACATGCAGAAACAAGCAATAAGCTTGAGTTAGAACAACAGCCACAGCCTCCGAGGTCCCTCTCACCTCCAAGACAGGGATTTCCAACAGGATGAAATCTGTAAATTGTCATCTGTAAATTGTGAAGTCGACAGAGAGCTATTCGATTCTATGATGCTGAGAACACCACAGCTATCCTCAGACAGTGCAGTCCTTGTCTAAACTCAATTCAGTCAATATTTTGGAGGGTTTTGATGGGTCAGATACACTTGCTGATTGTCCAGGGCAACTGGGGACTGGATGAAGGGTAGGGCCCGAGGCCCCTGAGCCTGCTCGGTTGCTGGGGAGCAGCCCATGCTGCATGGGCTCCAGAGATCACGTTCCCTCGGAAGGGACATCGGGGTCTCTCCAGAGGAAGGCAGCCTCAGAGGTGCGTCTGCCAGACATCAGGTGCTCTTCTGTGCCCTGGCGCAGACAGCCTGAGGGTGTGAAGGCAGCCGAGTCTCCTTCCTGGGGACAGTGGCCTCACCTCTTCCTTCTGGGCAGCAGCTTGCCTCCAGGAGGTGGCCGAGGGTACCGTCTGCTACCCCAGTGGGGGAGACTTGGGGCCCAAGTACGGGATGGGGCAAATGGTTAAGGAGGCATGGTGGGGGTGGTGTCCAGCCCTGTGCAGTCTCCCTGCCCACAGACTGCCCTCATTGCTTTGGGGCTAAGCCCTGCTGCCTCCCCGCAAGCTCCTCGGGGGTTCAGGGCAAAGAGGACACCGTGAGGGGACATGGTGCTGCTGGTTCCGGGTGCCGCCTTCATGCCGGGAAGCTGGCGCCAGCTTTCTTGGGTGAGGGCTGCATTTACTCACTGGTGAGTTCCCTGGAAGAACACCCCCAGCGGCAGGCGAGTCCTCAGCCCCACAGCGTTCCCTGATGGGCGGATGGCCCCTCCGGCCTGTCTCTCTGTGCCTCCCGCATCTCCCTGCTGGGGCTACCCAGCCACCTCCTTTCCGATGAGCCCAGCCCCCTGCAGCACCCACTCAGCTCCAGGGACCCTTGCACTCCCCTCAACATGCCCCCTGGCATGCTGCTGAGTGATGCTGGCCAGTCCTCCAGGTTCTGCCTGGAGACGCCCAGGAGCGCTGCTCACAGGCCTCTTCATTGGAGCCCTGAGCTTCCAGGCCATGTGTCCCACAGCTTCCTGAGACAGACACCCCTCAGTCAGGCAGCCCAATAGGGGGTACGGTCTCAGGACCCCTCCTGTGGCTTGTGGTTGGAATTGGGGCTGAGGAGCAACTCTTTTCCTACCCTTCCCTTGGAGAGAGGGGAAGACACGCCCTGTCTACTCCCAGACCCTCCCAAGGGAAAAGAGTCTGCAAGACACTCTATGGTGAGGGGCCTGGTGGGCCAGGAGACCAGATGCTCGGGGACAGTCAGGCCCCTCCACGCCCAGCCTCAGGGAGAGACAGGTCCCTCCACGCTGGCCTCCTCCTGGAACCTTAGGTAGAATTTGTCCCTGAATAATAACAAGACAGCCTGCACTTTGAAAAGAAACCAGCTTTGATGTGTTGTTTGGCGGTGGCTCCCCAACACCGGACGCACCCCCAGATTCCCTGGGCCCAGAAAACAGGACACGCGGAGGACATCAAGGCCTGAGCGAGCAGACCCCAAGGGAAGTCCCGGCTAGAGAGGACCCTCCCTCCGGAAAGACACTGGACTCCTTGGGGACTGTTTTCCTGTGAGGCAGGGATGTTTTATGGGGTGCAGTGTCGGGACTGAGGGCTGGGAGGAGGGGACCCCTGGTTCTGCACTGGAAGCTTCGTATGGGGGGTGGGGCAGCCAGGCAGAGGCCCGAGGGGTGAGTGCCGCAGGGGAAGAGGAGTGGGCTCCCTGGAGGAAGAGCTCCTGAGCCTCAGGCCTCCTCCAGCACCAGGTGCAGAGCTTCCCGCCACCACGGATGTTCCCGCAGAGACTGCACAGCCTCGTGGCCGGGACTTGAAGCCATCAGAGTCGTGAACCTCGCCAGCCTGACTATTGATAAAGCAAAAGCTCCTTGGAGCATTGGTTATTTTCTTCTCCCCTAGAACAGTGTGGAAGGAATGAGTAGCTGCTGCCCGTGGCCAGGAGACCCCTGACCGCTGGTGATGGGGAGGCTCTTGCTTGTCATCCGGCCCTAGAAGGCCTGGCGTTCAGGAGCTTGTCATCACTTTCTAATCAGGCGGTGACTTATCCTTTTATGGTTTTGTTCCCGCCCTTGTGAGGTCAGCTAAGGGTTGACCCTGTATCTCAGGAACTTGGCAGGAGCCAGACAGGAGCAGCCTGAGGTGGCCGGAGTTGTACCTGCCCAGGGAGCTGGGTCTAGAGTCCACATAGCTTCAGTCCTGAGCCCCTGGGAGGGCTCCTGGCTGCGTCTGCGCAGGCAGAGGCATGGGAGGAGGCAGCATCCAGCTGTGGGACATGGTGGCACACAAATGCCACTGTGCCTGTCATTCAAGTGTTGCTTTACCTCAAGGGCTTGGATTTGGGAGGGGGGCAGGGACACTTTCATCTCCTGAACAGGATATTTCTATGGTACAGTCATTGCTTAGCAGAATCATACCTTACTTTTGAAATTTAAAAAACAGCAAAAAGTATATCTGAACAGCTCTCCCTTGGAGTCAGGGGACCTCGTTACAAATGCAAAATCCTCCTTGAGGGGTGGAACCAGCTCATTAACCCAGCCACTCCCTCCAAACCCTTAAGCATGGCTAGTTTGTTAGATTACATGCAATAGAATCATCTAGAAAGAGGGATCGCGTAACTCATCAAGGGGACTGTTGGTTTTGTGCGTGGCGCGGGGGTGGTGGGTTGGCTGGGAGGGAGATGTTTAGGTCCGACGTCCCTGAGCAATCCCAGGGTCATGCCTTGGCTGAGCCACAGGGAATGTGGGAGGCTGTGGGCTAGAGGGCCAGAGTCCTCCAGCTGAGCTTCTCAGAGACCGGGTGTCAGTGGGGGTCTCCTTGTACCCACTCTTCGACTGAAGCTTGGATGCTTGACTGTGCTTTATAGACTGGCCTAACTCATGAGATTCCATCAGAAAGGTTCTTGGCTGAGAAAAAACCATTGCCAGGTGCAATGACTCACACCTGTAACCCCAGCACTTTGGAGGCCAAGGTGGGAGGATGGCTTGTGCCCAGGAGTTCGAGAACAGCCTGGGCAACATAGCAAGACTCTTTCTACAAAAATTTGAAAATTAGCCTGGTGTGGTGGTGCACGCCTGTAGTCTCAGCTACTCAGGAGGCTGAGGCAAGAGCATCACTTAAGCTCAGGAGTTCGAGGTCAGCCGTGACTGTATCACTGAACTCCAGCCTGTGCAGTGGATCAACCGTAGCTCACCACAGCCTGTGCATGTGACAGAGACTCCAACTCTAAAACATAAATAAAAGGGTATGAAGCTGCTGATGCAGTCCCCTGTCTCAGGTTTTGGAAAGGTGTCTAGGGTTTGAGATTGCAGATGTGCCCATGGGCATGGGGTATTGGCGTAGCCTGGACCTGGGGCGGGGGGCTGTGTGCAGCCAGGCCTGGCCAGCACTGCTGTGGCTGCTACTCTTGTTCAACGAGCAGGGACGGTGCAGCACAGAGCATTTTCTGAGAAAGGCCAGGGGATCTTGGGGCTGGGGCGTGGCAGGGGAGTGCTTGTAGTCCAGGGGGCTTTGGGGCTGCTGAGAGAGGACTGGCCTTGGGAGCTTGACAGTTCTGCTGACAGTTCAGAGACTGGGAACACTTCCTGACTCCCCAGGACTGTATTCTAAACTTGGAACCTGCGGTGCGCTCTTGGAGGGCTTCAGAAAGTTCACGAACACCCTGAACTTGTGCCAAAACGTTTTGTGCATGGGCATTTCTCTGCCAGGGTCCAGGGTGAGGGAAGATGGTGCTAATTGCATTCTCAAAGGGGCAAAGGACCCCTGCTGGGCTATGTCACGTTCGGACCCACAGCCCATCCTGCTTGGCCCTTTTCTCTCCACTTCGGCAGGAACAAAATCTACTCGAGTCTCCAAACTTGGAATAGTGATTGTGCTGATAGACTGCTTATTTGTGTGTGCACATGTGGATTTAGAGATGGAGGCAGGGAGAAAGACTATGCATTCCGAGAGAGAGAGAGAGAGAGAGAGACAGAGTGTGTGTGTGTGTGTGTGTTTGTGTGTGTGTGTGTGTGTGTGTGTGCAGGAATCACACACTGAGGGTCCTGGTGACTGTCAGGGCTGGAGGTGCCGGTGTTTTCTTGCCTCTTCTTCTCTCTGTCTGAACAGAGCTGCTCTGCTTTGAAGACTAGTCTTAGCTGTTCCTTCAAAAGTTCTGTGTGTTCTCCTCTGATCTGAGCTGACTTTCGGGGCATGGCTCCAATGCCGCGCCAGCAACTCACGCCAACGGCAACAGCGGAAACCGAGACGGCTCTGGAAAAATATTTGTGTAATTAGCAGAAACAATCTGTGATCAGAATCCATGTTTAACGACCTGGCTTGCAGCCAAGCCCAACACATTTTCCTTCAGGACTGTTTTTGGTTTTGAACTGAGCAAGTGGTGTTCAGCTCTGACCTTCGTCCAGGCTGGGGGAGGGGAGATGCCCTGCCCTGAGCAGACCCTGGATTTTTTATTGAAAGGCAGGGCCCGGCACACTCTGATGGGTCACTGGGGAGACCAAGGGTGCCCTGGTCGATGTCAGCCCGGACTCTGTGCCACATGCACCCAGCTCTGCCATGGAGGTGTGTGGCTCTGTGGATGTGGACCCTGAGCTGGGGAGGAAAGTGGTCTCGGAGGGAAGTGCTCGGTGGGGAGCTGAGCCATTTGACAGGCGTGTTCTTTACAGCCCTGGGTGTGTCACAGCAGGGGACCCTCAGAGGCGATCCTCGGGCCCTGAGAGAAAGTCTGCTGGTGTGACAGAGTGATACCGAGTGAGGCCAGTGGCTGCTGTCAGGGAATCACCCTGGATTTGGCTTTAAATCCACAAGGCTGGCTGGGTGCAGTGGCTCACTCCTGTAATCCCAACACTGGGAGGCCAAGGCGGGTGGATCACAAGCTCAGGAGTTCGAGACTGGCCTGACCAACATGGTGAAACCCCATCTCTACTAAAAATACAAAAACAAGCCAGGCATAGTGGTGTGAACCTATAATCCCAGCTACTCAGGAGGCTGAGGCAGGAGAGTCGCTTGAACCCAGGAGGCAGAGGTTGCAGTGAGCTGAGATCGTGCCACTGCATTCCAGCCTGGGTGACAGAGCGAGACTCCGTCACAAAAAAATAAAATAAAATAAAAATCCCTGAGGCTGTGGAATCCCAGGGTGCACTGAGAATCTGCAGGAGAGCAGGGATAAGCCCAGGCAGACCTCGAGCTGTCCTCAGCCCTGTGGTTTGGGTCACTCTGAGAGCACTTGGGTCTCCACCCAATGGCACAAATCATTCTCAGGCCCTTACAACCATGCCAATGGTCTCTCTAGAATCCCTGTTAGGACTCCTGGGCTGGGCTGTGTCTATTCACCACTCTTTGGGTAAGAGCCCTTGGGGTCCTGGGAGTTAGAATCACCATTTTCTTTTCTTTTCTTTCTCTTTTTTTGAGATGGAGTCTTGGTCTATCTCTAGGCTGGAGTGCAGTGGCACGATCTCGGCTCACTGCAACCTCTGCCTCCTGGGTTCAAGTGACTCTCCTGCCTCAGCCTCCTGAGTAGCTGGGATTACAGGCGTGTGCCACCAAGCCCGGATTTTTTTTTTTTTTTTTTTGCATTTTAGTAGAGATGGAGTTTCACCATATTGGCCAGGATGGTCTCAATCTCCTGACCTTGTGATCCGCCCATCTCAGCCTCCCATGGAGTTCATTCCTTCCCTGGGCCCGTGGACGCCCCTGTGGCAGTGGCTCCTTTCAGTGGCTGCACTTCAGAGACGTACTGGAGAGCAATCACTGATGATGACTTTTTTTTAAAGCCCCAGAAAACAAAAGATAAATCTTGGCACTGGAAGCTTCCTGGGCCTGTGCCATTAAGGCCCATGCTTGGCGGGTCTGGTGCCAGGTTCTGCAGCATGTGGAAACCAGGCCCACCGACCACACAGCAGTGGCTGAGGATGGCTCATTCCTCGGCCACTCTCTGAAATGGTAGAGGCCGCTCTGATGGCTGAGTGGCTGTTTCGCAGAGGCATGGATAAGAACGGCTGTGTTCTTGCTTGTCTTCTAGGGTTCCTTACTGAATGTTGGCAATCTGGAGATCCTGTCTCAGGCCCCGGCAGGGACCCTGGCTGATCATTGTATAAATCCTCCCAGTGTCCTGCAGACACCCACCTCCCAGACCAAAGAGAGACCTTACTGGTGGCTGAAGCAGAGAGATACACACGGATTGAGAGAGCGAGAGAGATGTAGAGGAGCAGAGTTGGGTCCTCAGGTCATCTTAAAAGACTCTGAGACTTTTCACCTGGACAGGGCCTGCTGGGCGGTGGAGACGCAGGTTGAAGGAGTTAGGGAGGGATCTTTTTCTTTCAGTGCGAAAGTGAGCTGTGTTTTTATGAAGGGGCGAGAGAAATACTCAGGATCTGAGAGCAGGCGGTTGGAGTGGATCTCAGCCGACTTTCCTGTCTGCACACTCCTGCAACCGTCGTCCTGGACGGCGGTCTCGGTGGGTAGAGCTGGATGGTCTCTGGATGGTCATTCCTTAAGGGGTCCTAGAAATGGGAATCAGGGTGCCGAGGAGTTCAGGAAAGAGGGGTGAGGCATGGGGAACCTGCTGGCTTAGAGGACGCAAAGGCTGCTTTTATGCACGATTTATGCAGGTCCCTTTCATAAAGACACTTGCCCGTCCTGAGCAGAAACCTGCCCCCGGAGTTTGTTCCTTCCCTGAGCCTGGGGCACGCCCGCAGCTGCAGCTCCTTTCTGTGGAGCAGAGGCTCTTTCCACAGCTTCTCCAACTCCTGCAAATGCAGCTCCCCCAACTCCTGCAAATGCAGCTCCCCCAACTCCTGCAAATGCAGCTCCCCCAACTCCTGCAAATGCAGCTCCCACTTCAGACACTTGGCAGCCAGAACCCCTTCCTTCAAGGTTGGGGGCCAGGACCACGGCTCCTGCCTCCAGGTTTCCACGCTTGAAGATTCCCAGCCTCTTCCCTTTGCTCCCTCAGCCTCAGGGGTGACGCCTCAGAGCTCCTGTGGCCTCTTTAGCCACCGAATTAGTAATTTTACACCCACGCAAGTGTGTGCAGGAGTCTTCCGGCTCCAAGTGGCTGGTGTGGGCGTTGTCTTCAGCCTGAACCCTGGCCTCTGCCTGCACAGCTTCCTCCCCTCCTGTCCAATGTCGTGGAGACAGGAGGCTGTGGTCAGCAAGGAGAGGCTGGTGGAGGCGGCGATCTGAGTCGCCTGGGAACGTGAGCTGGTTCAGATCACCGCAGAACCTGGCTGGTGCTGGGGACCCCGACAGGTGCCTGCACCCACATCTCCTTGGCCCCTGTTCCCATTGCTAACGTCTCTGCACAGACCCGCCTGGCTGGCATGTACAGAATCCCACAGTGACGCACGTGCTCAGGTGTAAGTCACTGAGCCCCTTGCACAGCGGCCTTCCGGTCCCTTCTGCTGTGAAGCAGGAATCCTGTCAGCCCCTGTCTTCTGGGGGCCCCATTAGGACTAAGAGATGTGGCCCTGGGGGTCTGGCCTGGAAGAGAAGTGTGGTGAGTCACCCCAGGCCTGGCCGATTCACTCAGACCTGGTCCTTCTGCCCGGGGTTGAGCCGCCTCTCGGGGACCCTCCTGCCCTCCCGCCCGTAAACTCTCACCTGCCCTGCCCAACCGGTTGGTTCTCTGGGCAAGCGCAAACCAGCTCCACCTGGCTGCAACTGCGACTGTGTGGGCACAGGCGGGCCCCTCAGGGGGTTTGGAAGCTTCTAGAAAAGCAATGGCCTCTGGGGAATGAGGCCACTGCAGAGACTCCTGTGATGGGCTGTGCGTCTCCCTCATTCGTGTGTGGAAGTCCTGACCCCAGGACCTCAGAATGTGGCCATGTTTGGAGAGAGGATCTTTGCCGAGGTAATTAGGTTAAAATGCGGTCATTCGAGTGGCGCTAAGACAGTCTGACCGGTGTCCTCACAGGAAGACACTGGGACTCCGCGAGAATGACGCCGGGGCAGGTGTCTGGGCCGCCGTCTGCGCGCTGTGGGCAGAGGCCTCGGAGGAACCAGCCATGGTAACTGGGAGCATGTGCGTCTCTGTTGGTCAAGCCGGCAGCCTGGGGCATTTTGCTAAGGCCGCCCCAGCCGCCTGGCGCCGTCACCAATATCCCCTCAACTAGCTTGGGTCCCCGAGGTTCTGATGTGCTCTCTGGACTAGTTTCCTGGGTCTGCTGTGACAAACCGCCACAAATACAGTATCTTAAACCACACCAATGTGGCTCCCACAGCCTGCAGGTGGGAAGTCCAACCCAAGGTGCCGGCAGGGCTGTTCCGTCCGGACTTTTTGAGGGGGGATCTTTCTGCCTCTTTTTGCTTCTTGAGGCCCCTTCCTGACATACCGTCTTTCTCCACTGGCTCCTACCATTGACGCTGACCCCTGCCTGCCTCTCGTCGGGGGGAGGACTCCAGGTGCGCCCAGTGATCCAAGGCCATCTCTCCAGCTCCGGGTTCATAACCCAATCACCCCACAAAGGGGGGTCACGTGTTCCCCGGGCTCCAGGGATCAGGAGGAGGGCTCCTTTGGGGTGGTATTATGCAGCCCACCACACCCTCTCTCCACCTGGGCTCCCACACCCACCCAATTTTGCAGATCTTCAGAGGCCACCTGGGATGTCAGAAGCTGCCAGGAATCAGGAGGTGGCTGCATCTGCTGTCCCTTCCTTGAGTCACCCTGCTGGACTCAATGGTGTGGTGCAGACGGGAAGCTGTAAGGGCCACTGTGGAAGGAGGGGGGATGGAGGAGGAGGAGTGGGTGGGCTCTGGGCCTGGCTGAGCAGCATAGGGCTGAGAGCCACCTGAGCACAGGTGGTGCAAATGGCAGAGAAGCTCCACACTGGAGCGGGGAAGAATCTGGGCTTTTGGGACACAAGGTGCAGGTTTTGGCTGTGGCTCTTCTGCCACTCACTAGCTGTGGGAGCTTGGGGGCGTTACCCAAGCTCTGAGCCTTGCTTTCCTTATCTGAAAAGTGGGAATAGTGGTAGGGTGAAATTAAAGTGAATTTGGCCTGAGGATGCCTCTCTTTGAGTCCACCTGCATCCTTAGTAGCAAATGAACTGAAGTCCTAACTCAGGAGTGTGCTTTGGTAAGAAATAGCTGAGTCTTAGCCAACTGCAGCCGCTGAGCTTCTGCAAATCGCCAGCAGCTGCTGAGCAGACCATGTTCAAACAAGGCCAGCCAAGCTGTGACCAGTGAACTGTCTCCGTGCCTCACTTCCGTCTTCTGTCCATGAACACTCCCTGTCTAGACCACGGAGTGGAGCTCAGCCCTGGAAACCTCTTCTGGTGTGGGGGCTGCCCAAGTCATGGCTCCTCTGCTTAATTAAACTCAACTCATTTTACACAAAACTCAATCACTCAACTAAATTAAACTGAACTCTTCTGAAGTTTTCTTTCAACAGTTCCTACCTTGTTCAGTTGTCATGGGAATTAGGTGGAAATTTCCTTTTCATGTGGAAAGGGCTTAGCATAGCCGGGCACGTGCTGAGTGTCCAGTGCATGCTGGTTGTGATGATCATGGTGTCTCCATGTTTGGTCTGTTTAGTGCTACAGTGTTTGGGGGCCAGCTAGGCAGTGCTGCAGCTGCACCTCGTGTGTGGTGTGTGTGTGCGCGTGCGTGTGCGCGTGTGTACACGCGTGTGGAGGGTTCTGTGAGATCAGTGGGCCCAGGAGAGGATGACTGCTACCTGCTGCCGAAGATTCTTTCCTGCAAGGGAAAGCCACAAGTCACTCGCTCCAGTGGAGACTTTTTAAAGGCCTCCTTTCCTTTCGCTCTTATTTCTGGGGAATCCACGGATGGGAAATGGCACTAAAGTGACTTCATCCCTCCACCCTGATGCCCCCATCACCCTCAGAGTTTACACCCTTCATGAGTCACTTAGCGTGAACTCAGAGCTATGAATGAGGTGACATCACCCTGAGAGAGCTCTGCGGTCTCGGGGAGGTGCCTGTGTGTGTTATCTCCCTGTGGCATGCCGGGCGTTGTGTTTGTGCATGTGTGTGTGTATGCATGTGCATACGCGTCTTTGTATGTGTGCAAGCGTGTGTGTGTGTGTGGAGAAGGACAGGGAGGGAGTGAGCTGGGCCGTCTCCCCTTCCCCTCAAGTGGACCGGGCATGAGCTGAGTCTGGCGTTTGTATGTAGCTCGAGTTGGAATTTGAACTCACTCCTTATCTTCGATGCTGGGAAAGAATGCCTGTCCCCAGGACTGACTCATGATACCAAGCCTGGCTATTGACCTTCCTGCTCTGCAGATCCTGGGTGGCGGGAGGACGAGGAAGGGATGAGCAGAGGGCGAGGGCTCTCTGGGGAGTGGACTCAGCGGGCGGTGTTGGGGACTCCCCTATCTGTGTGACCGCTGACAAAGCTCCTTGGCCTCAGCCAGTCTGCGTTTCCTGATCCAGGCAATGGGGGCCAGTCCTTCCCCTCGGAGGGGTGGAGAGGATTCAATGAGCTGTTTCAGGTAGAGCTGGCTCAGGAGCGTCAGCCGTAACACCTGTCCTGGAAGGTGCTGGGTGCCTTCTCCCTTTGTTCTGTGCCCCCCTCTCTCCACCCCCTCCTCACTCTGGGTCCAGACAAGGCCTGGGGAAAGTCTCCCAGAAAGTGCCCTGACCAGGGCGGTGCCAGCTGGGTTCCTGTTTGCCTAAATCTAAGCACAAGCCCTTCAAAGGAACCTAACAAACCTGCACAGAGAGCTTTGTGTTTTCCTCATAGCAAAGGAGAGAAAAGTTTGCTGAGTAAGTCAGACACCATTAAACTCACAAAAAGGCTCTTTGTTCCAGCCTCAGAGGGGGCGAGAAAAATAACCGAAGTGATCGAAGGGCGTGTGTTTGCTTCCGTGTTCTTGGCAGATTTGGGTGGGGCTCCCCAGCTCACTCTTCCTGCTCTCCCCGTCTGAGTCCTCTGTTTATGGTGATCCCATCAGCAAAAAGTATAGCGTAAAATTGTGCAATAGCCCAGCCAGAAGGGACTCCTAAGGGCTTTTAGTCCAGCCAGAGTTTCACTTTTAAAATGATGCTGCATAGGACTTAAGTGAGAGGCTCCCGCAGGGCTTTTCCGGCTTTCTCTTGTTGGGAGTGACGTGACTGAGGCTCCTGCCAAAGGTCAGACAGTTGCTGTCTGAGCTGGGCTTGGGACCAAGCGCCTTGGACCCAGCCTGGTGTCATTGACCGTCATCCCCGGTGCTGGCTGTGGACAAGTCTGCTTGATTCTAACCATTTTGTGTCTACTACATTGAGATCCATGCTAAGATTTGTCCCCATTAAATTAGAAATTCTTCCAGGCAGGTCACTATGTGGCTGGTGTCCCCTGCGGTTGTGCAGTGTGCAACCTGAAAGCCTGAACATGGCAGCTCTGCTTCTGAGGCGAATCCACTATTAGTGATTCGTTCTTCCAGCAGATGGAACAATGCCTGTGGGGGCAATTATGGCTTTACCCCTAAGACTTGTGGTTGTAATGTCCAAAATCCAGTGTGACTGAGTCCAACTGTACCGAGAGAAACCAGCAAGAGGCCCAAAAGGAAAGGGTCTCCTCTTCCCAGACATACCGGCTGCAGGAGGCCCATGTGCCCATAGGTGGCTGGGCTAGGTGGCTGCAGGCTCCTGGGCAGGGGAACCAGGCCTTAGGTGGGCATTCCTGGGGTCTCTCATGTGATGGAACTAAGTGGCCAGGCCCAGTTCTCTCCTTCGGCAGCCAGAGAGGGGAGAATGTCCGATGTTTGTACCTTGACTCAGCAGGTGACGTGAACGTTTATGGGCTTTCCTTCCTCTGGGCTCATTTCTTCATCTGTTAAAAGCAGGCAGAGCAGTGCCGGGCCCACACCTTCCCAGAAGGACAGACAGAGCATAAACGGGCGGTGTGGTTGTGAAATGTCACTGGGCATTGTCCATGTCGACTCCGGTGTGGTGTGATACCCGGGCCTGTATGGGGACAAGGCTGGGGCTGACGTGCAGGAGAAGGCTCGGCTGTGGCTGGCCAGGCACCCACCCACACCGCTGCTCTGTAACTCACACCGTTAACAAGGAAAGCGTTGCCTTGTTGTATGTTTTGTGTATCTATGTTTTGATTCCCATTTTTAGTCCATGTCTCTGGAGGGCAGAAAATCTGTCTTATGCTTCTTTGTGCCTTCAAGCACATCCTTGGGAGGGGGTTAGATGGAAGACAGGCGTCTTTACACAGGTGAGGACTGTAGGAGAGACGGGGCCAGTCCTCATGGTCATCACACACCTGGAGAGGGAGGCTTCTGGGACTTGGTGTGTGGTGACAACACTGCGTTTCTTGGTCTTCCTGATGGTTGGACAGGCTTTGGCATGTCCTCCAGGACGCCCAGAGCTGCAGGCTGGCCTTGACTCCTCTAACCTGGCCACGTCCCTAGGGTGGATCAGCCACTGGCACCTTCAGCCGGCCTGCAGCCTCCTGCCCGGGTGGGGCCCTGCCTCTGTTGGCTGCACCGTCTTTCAGGAGGGTGTCCTTGGCTCTGGCGTGCTGGGCTCCCAGAGCAGTGGTTTTCCTCAGCCTATGTTCCCAACTTCTGTCCAGCTTATGGTCTGCCTTGTGGCTTCCTTTCCTGACGACTGTTCCCTCTGTCCCCCACCAGGAGAGTCATGCCTGCCATATGCTCATTCTAACAGCCCGCCCTACTAAGGCTCTGGCTGGTGACCCGCAGCTGCTGGCCAGGCTGGGCTGACCCTGGACGGCTGCGGATCAGCAGAGCACGCGCCCCACCGTGATGGGCCTGCCTGAGGATATGCTGCTGGTGGAGTGACTCATAACTAGCGTTTCCTCTCCACAAAAACAAACACCCGGAGAGAGGCTGAAGGGCCCTCCTTGGCTAAACAGTTCTTGAGATTGAGTTGGAAGGGAAAACTCATTACACAAAGGGCTTTGCAAGGGAAGAGGGGAGAAGGCGAGAAGCCAGAATAAACACAAAGACCCAAGCCACCCAGGGACAGGGAGAGGGACTCCGGCTCAGGCGGGACGGGCCATGTCCACCCTCTTGGGACTGAGATCCTGAGCACATTTGCTCACTGCTTTCCCTCCTATGGCTGTTAAAGCTGGTGCTTTGAACCCAGCCCTGGGCAGGGTCCTTGCTGGCCTGGGGAACCTCCGTTCATGCTGGGCTGACCCTCCGTTTGCGCATAGTGGGCTAGGGCCGCCCTGGGTGTGGGGCTGCAGCTCACAGCCGATGAGATCATGAATGAGGAGAGCGTGGGCTTCGCAGTCTGTGAGACCTGGCCGCGAAGGCTGCTTTGTTGCCCTGGTTTTGTGGGGTCAGGCAAGTGACTTAATCCCACAGTCTCAGTTTCTTTATCTGCGAAATGGGTGGTGACGCCTACCTGGGAGATTGCTGTGAGGATTAAAGATGATGTGTGTACAGTGCTGAAGCTCAGGAGGCGCTTACTACCTAGCAGCTAATTTACTTAATTAAATATCTTCCCCTCTCAAATAAACCTTCTGGGTCTAGTAAAAGGAAGTTGAGTAAGATTCAGGCCTTCTCCAATGGACACACACAGCTCCTTGGGGACCGTCTGGTGGGATCTCATCCCCAGGCCCCAGGCCCCAGGCCAGATGCTCATCAGCATCCAGTGAGGCCACACCCCTATTCCAGGTCACTGGCTCATTTCTGGTCAAAATGGCCTCTTCTCCTCATCCCAAAGTTAGGCAGGACCTCCCATGAACCGACGGAAAAATGCTCAGGGGTCCAGGTGCCAGCGTGCCGACCAGGGAGCAGGCACAGGTCACCTTGGGCTTGCTGTGGGGGCCATCAGCTGGCCAGGTGGACCCTACTGCCCTCCTGGTTGCAGAGGAAGGCACTGGGCTTGTGGGAAGAGTGTTAGAGAAAAACCTTGTGATGAGGCATGGCCACAGGACTGAGGGCAGAGCAAAGGAGAATCTTGGGGGACACATTTCATTTCGATGGAAGAAAAAACTTCACTATTGAAGAATAGATTCAAGGGCACCTTCACCTTCTTTGTCTCTCCTTGACTTGGCCGTTGGTGGTAGCGTGTGCACATGTACGCATGTGTGTGTGTGTGTGTGTGTTGTTCAGCTTAATAACACACCAGAATCATGCAGTGCAATCAAATTCATATGAGAAAAAAAGATTTGTTCGTTTTGAAGTTCTCTGAAAGTAAATATACGGGAACCAACCAACCGCGGACCTCCAGCTACCAAGTTCTGCCCAAAGTTGCGACACTCAGAAGACAAACAAGTTAAGGAGCGTTTCTCAAAAACTAGTCTCTGAACAGGACTTATTCCTGTCTGGGTGTGTCCACGTTACAAAAGCACGTCTACACCACGTCGCTACATCAATCCTCAGATGTCTGAGTGACATAGGCAGGAGGGTATTGTCTTCCTTTTGCAGAGGAGGAAATAATTTGCTCAATGTCGCTTGGCCAGCAAGTAGCAGGCATGGGAGAACCAGGTCTTCTGGCTCCTTCACAAAGCCTCATCTGGAAAAGGAGGGGCTGCCTCATGAGTCCCATGGGCCCAAACAGATCAGATGACTGCGGATCAGATCATAGAGACCTTCTGGAGCTCATAGTTGTACCATGTAAGCATCCTCCTGCATGACAGTGAGAGCAGAAGTTGGCACAATTTGTAGATGTGTATTTGGCAATATACATCAGAAACCATAAAGGTGACTATGTGGTTTGACCCGTTATTTTCATTTCTAGGAGAGTGTCTTAAAGAAATAATCAGAAATGGGCACCGGGTTAAAAAGTGACACGGAGTTACCATAGGATTCAGCAATTCTGCTCTTGGTGCATGCCCAAGAAAATGAAAACGTGTCCACACAGAAAAACTGATGTGAGTGTTTATAGCAGCACTATTTATGCTAACCAAAGAATGAAAAGAACCCACTATCCATCAGCTGTTGGATAGATAGATAAATGTGGTATATCCCTACAGAATATCATCCTGCTGTAAAAAGATATGAAGTACTGGTGTTTGCTGCAACATGGATCATCCTTGAAAATACTGTGCTGAGTGAAAGAAGCCAGGCACAGAGACCACATGCTATGACTTCATTTGTATAAAATGTCCAGAATAGGCAGATTTATAGAGCCAGAAATAGACTTGGGTTGCTTAGGGTTGGAGTAGGAAAGTTGGGAAGAGGCGGATTGACTGCGAATGGGTTTGACATTTATTTTAGGAGAACAAATATATTCTAAAATTAGATTGTGGCGAAGACTGTACAACACTGATTTAAAAAATGTTGAGTTGTGTACTTTAAATGAGTGAATTATGTGGCATATGGCTTACATCTCAACAATTTTTTTTTTCTTAAAGAAAAGGATACCAGGATGTTCTTCTCATCAGTTTTCATAATAAAAAAAATTGAAACAAACCAAATGTCTAAAGAAAAGAAATAATCAAATAATTATGGTATGTCCATAGTGGATGTATAAAGAAGTCAAAAAAAGTACGTAAAAATATTTTACATAATGAGAAAATTCTCGATATATTATTAAAAATCATAAAATACAAATGTATGTTCAGTGTGATTCCGAGTTTAAAATTTTTTTTAAAGTAAATGTTTTATCTTGATATAATTGTAGATTCAAATGCAATTTTAAGAAAGAATGCAGAGATCCTGTGTATTCTTTACCAATTTCCCCAGATGGGAACAGTTTGTAAAACTTTACTACAAGATGGCAACCAGGACACGGACCTTAACATGTTCAAGAAACAGCATTTCCATCCCTGCAGGGATCACCTGTGTTGCCCTTCACAGCCATGTCCACTTCCTTCCTGTGCCATTCTCACCTTAATGCCAGAAACCACGAATTTGTTCTCCATCTCGATGATTTTGTTATTTCAAGATTGTCGTTGATTGTTATAAATGAAATCATATAGCGTGAAATCTTTTGGGACTGGCTTTTTTCACGTCGCACAATTCACTGAGACTCATCCAGGTTGTTGCACTTACCCTTAGCTCATGTTCCTTTACAAACCTGTACACAATGTGTATAGTAGTTTTACTTGTAACAGCCCAAACCTAGAAGCAATCCAGAATTTTCCAGGAAAACCATCTGAGCCTGGAGATGCCCTTTTTTAGGAGGTTAAAAATTACAGATTCAATTTCTTTAATAATGAAAAGGCTATTGAAATCATCTATTTTATATTAGGTGAGTTGTTATAGTTTATGGTTTTCAATAAATTGGTCTATTTCATCTAAGTTGTCCAATTTTATGTGGATAGAGTTGTTTGTGGCATTCCATGAACATTCCTTTGATGTCTGTAGGGTCTGTGGTAATATCCTTGTTTTATTTCTGATATTTATAATTTATGTCTTTCCTATTTTTTCCTTTGTTAGTCTTACCAGAAGTTTACCAATTTTATTGATCTTACCAAAAAACTAGTTCTTCATTGATTTTCTCTATTGTTTTCCCGTTTTCAATTTGATTGATTTTTGTTATTTCCTTATTTCCGCTTTCTTTGGATTTATTTTTATCTTTTTTCAGGTTCTTGAGGTGGAAGATTAGATTATTGATTTGAATTTTTTTCTAATACATTCATTTAGTGCTATGAATTTTCCCCTCAGCATTGCTTTAGCTGAGTGCCACCAATTTTGATATGTTGCATTTTAATTTTCATTCAGTTCAATGTATTAAAAATTATTTGGAGACTTCTTCTTTGACTTCTGGTTATTTAGAAGTGTGCTATTTAGTTTTCAAGCATTTTGAGATTTTCCTATCTTCTCTCTGTTACTGATTTCTAGTTTGATTCCATGTGATTGGAGAACACACTCTGTAAGATGTCAGTTCTTTTGAATGTGTTGAGGTTCCTTTTGTGGCCCCAAATATGGTCTATCTTAGGTATATATCTTGAAGTATGGAAAATGCTCATGATATATACAAATATAAATCATAAAATGTACTTATAATGTGATTCCAATTTTATGTTAACTGCTCTTTATTTCCCTCCTTATCCTCTTCTGAGTTAGCTAAAGTTAAGAATTCTACCTTTTATGATCAGAAAGTCTTTATTTATTTATTTTAATAAAGAGGGCAAAGGGCAGTGTGTCGTAAGATATGGGTTTAAAAACTGCGCTCTCATTTTCTAGCAGTGTGACCCAGGCACTGCCTCTGATTTATCTCATTGAGCCTCATTTCTGGAATCTATAAAGTAGAAATAATAGAATGCCCACTTTATAGAGTTGGTGTATTAAACAGTCCAAAGCCAACATTTATTGAAGCACTTTGCAAATGCGCAAGCAGTGTGCCCGCAGCGTGGTGGCGTTTCCATTATAGAGAGGAAGCTGGACTCTTTCTTTTTTTTTTTTTTTTGAGACGGAGTTTCGCTCTTGTTACCCAGGCTGGAGTGCAATGGCGCGATCTCGGCTCACCGCAACCTCCGCCTCCTGGGTTCAGGCAATTCTCCTGCCTCAGCCTCCTGAGTAGCTGGGATTACAGGCACGCGCCACCATGCCCAGCTAATTTTTTTTTGTATTTTTAGTAGAGACAGGGTTTCACTATGTTGACCAGGATGGTCTCGATCTCTTGACCTCCTGATCCACCCGCCTCGGCCTCCCAAAGTGCTGGGATTACAGGCGTGAGCCACCGCGCCCGGCCCTTGGACTCTTTCATCTCTTGGGTCCCTTGCGATGATTTGCTTTTAAGCCTCTGTGATTCTTGCACTGAGGAGCAGACAGAACTCTCCATACATTTTTGTTCTCCAGATCTTTCTGGAAGCCTGGGAGTATAATTGGGATGTAACACATTTGGACTTTTTAGTTACATTCCAATTTCAAATGTTCTGTGCTCTAACTCCCCTAGTATAAGAATAATTTTGAGGCCGGCATGGTGGTTCATGCTTGTAATCCCAGCACTTTGGGAGGCCGAGGTGGATGAATCACGAGGTCAGGAGTTCCGGACCAGCTTGGCCAACATGGTGAAACCTTGTCTCTACTAAAAATAAAAAAATTAGCTGGGCACAGTGGCAGGTGCTGGTAATCCCAGCTACTCGGTAGGCTGAGGCAGGAGAATCGCTTGAACATGGGAGGTAGAGGTTGCAGTGAGCCAAGATCACCACTGCACTCCAGCCCAGGTAACAGAGTGAGACTGTCTCCAAAAAAAAAAAAAAAAAAAGTAATTTTTACACTGTGCAATTCCATTTCTGGTTAAAAGATAAACCTGAAAGGGGAAGAAAAGGTCTTGGTTGTCTGCCATACACTTTTCTAGAAACCTTTCCCTTCTTTTTAGGTCTGTGATTGTTCCCCAGAGCAGGTGATTCCCAAGAACCAGGTTATCAGTAAGTTTTACAGCCCCAATTTCTCAGTAGCAGTAAGGGAGTGGGGCCTGTAAGATGTGTCAGGGAGGGACAGGGTTTCCCTGGAATTACTTATGTTAAAGTCCTTTCCCTGCCCACCCATGCCTCCCAACCCATTGCTGGGCTGGCCTCCAGAGGAACTGCTGTAGGAGCTCTCACCCTGCCAGGGCCACCTCTGTTCTTCTCTCTGGGTCTTCTACCCTTCCTTGGCCAGCAGACAGTCTTCTGGTTTTAGAAGTGCCCTTTCTTCCTGCTTGTGTGGTATTCCCTTCCAAATTCACCCTCTCCATGTGGATGGAGTTTTCCTGACCAAGAGAGGCAGAGTCCAGGTTTTTCTAAGGATACTCTGGAGGATACTAGGGTCTATTCAGCCAATGAACTCTTAGCCCTGCTTCCAGGCTCAGTGTGCTCCCACCCCTCTCAAAGCTCCCTGTTCGTCCAATGCGTAGCATCTATCGACAAATCAGCATGCCCTGCCAACCAGGCACACCCTCCTCTGTGGTCTTAGGGTAGCGGATGCCTATTTACACACTGCACTCATTCAAATTTACATCCTTTACCACCTGGCTCTGTGAGTTTCTTGGGTTCAAGGACTTTTCTCATTTGTTTTTGTTTATTTTGATCACAGTAAATATATAGCATAAAATTTACCATTTTAGGTACACAATTTGGTGGCAACTGTCACCACCATCCATTTCCAGAATTTCGTCATCCCAAGCGGTAACTCTCTACCCATCAAACAACAACCCCAGCTGGGCACCGTGGCTCTACCACCAGCTTGAGCAACATGGAAAAACCCTGGCTATACAAAAAATACAAAAATTAGCCAGAAGTGGTGGTACCTGCCTGTAGTCCCAGCTACTGGTGACGGGGGAGGCCAGGGAGCTGAGGTGGGAGGAATACTTGAGCCTGGGGAGGCAGAGTCTGCAGTGAGCTGAGATTGCACCACTGCACTCCAGCCTGGGTGACAGAGTAAGATACTGTCTCAAAAACACAAAACAAAACACCCCAACAAATCCATTTGTTTTTGTAATGGGTTCTGTCCTCTCTGTGAGGACCTTTGCCTAGCACACGTCCAGGCAGACACATACTGTCACTTATTGTCCACAGACACGGGACACATTGTGAAGGTGCCCTTGAGTTGTGCAAGGTACTGGTCACGCTCCCATCCCACTTCTTAACACATGGTGGGAACATAAATGTTCTTAAAATGGAACCAACCAGAAAGCAGGGTATTATGGGCATACTTTTAAATCCTCGGCCCTTGGGGCAAACCATCCTCAAGAAAGACCTGGATTTTCACCCTGGGGAGAAGGTGTCTCTTTCATGGCCCTCCAAATTCTGCGATCTGTGGCATTCATTCTGTTCCAATTGATTTTATTTGTGTAATATTTACAGGGCGCCTAATGAGGCAGTGGGCTGTGCTATGTGACTGAACCAGAAGCTAAAGGAACAGGGCCTTCCCCTCGAGGTGTCCATACCCTAGGGTTGGGTGATAGGAACTTCCTTCCACCTGTCTATGCAGCTCTTGCCTTTGAAATGATGAGTTTAATGGTGATCAGACCACAGAAACTTCTGCTACTTGAACCCTCTCAAGGGCAGGTTAGAAAAAGCCAATTTTGCTAGAGAAATGGGGAGACACAGAACTCTTCCATATGAAATAGATCATCCCTCTTTTAGGACAGAAGAGTAGGTCTGCGGATGTCAATGGACAGCACCCTCCTTCCTCCGAGCTCAGCCCAGCCCTCCTCTCCTGCAAGGCATCTGCGATTCTTCAGGCTTGCCCTGGGCTGTCGCCTCTCAGACCAGGTGCCTCTGTGGTCAGCATCATGAGTCTGGTTGCTTATGTGCCCCTGCTTGTTTACACTGTTGGTTTTGTGTCCCCAGACGCTGGAGAATAAACTGTTTGAGGACCAAGACTTAATGAGCTTTTGCTCTGCTAGCTCACCGAGGACATTCCAGCAGAACCTATTCCCTGAGTGATAAAGCATACAGGGCTTAGGTTTCTGTAGAAAGTCAGACAAAAACAGATGGAATTAAAGAGAACAAAGTTAGAGGGATCCCCAAATAACTGACACGTGCCTCTCTCCCCCGCTTCTGCATTATGTTTGAGATACAGAATTTACCTGGAGTCTTCCCCTGGAGGGCAGGACCTATGAAAATGAGAGCAGGAGGAGCTGGGACCAGCTCTGCTCTCTCCAGTTCTGCAGCCTGAAGGGAAAAGGCCCTCAAGGCTTTCTTAGCACAGGAAGGAAAAGCAACTTGCCTTAAGGCTATGTCCCAAGATCAAAGACTCTCGAACAATGAATGAGTAACTGGGAAAAATGTGTTAGGATGGAGGTTGGGCTGTATTTGGAAAGAACTGGGTGGCACTGAGGAAAGATGGGGAGAGAGGGTCAGAAGTAGAAGAAACAGGCCTGGCATGGGGGCGCACACCTGTAATCCCAGCACTTTGGGCGGCCGAGGTGGGCAGATCACGTGAGGTCAGGAGTTTGAGACCAGCCTGGCCAACATGGTGAAACCCTGTCTCTACTATAAATACAAAAATTAGCCAGGTGTGGTGGCGCACGCCTATAATCCCAGCTACTCGGGGGGCTGAGGCAGGAGAATCACTCGAACCTGGGAAGCAGAGGTTGCAGTGAGCCGAGATTGTGCCACTGCACTCCAGCCCCGATGACAGAGCAAGTCCCTATCTCAAAAAATTAAATAAAAAGTGAAGAATGGAAAAACAACAAAGAGAAGATTTACAGCACAATGAAAGACAATGAGAATTGGAAATACAAAGTGAATAGCATGAAAAGTCTGGCAGAGAAATATTCTCATGCAGGTAATTGGGTCGGGCCACGGAGAGCAAGGCAGGAGGTCAGATGGAAACACGGAAGAAAGGCCTTAGCGCCACAACATCTTTCATTGGCCATTATCAGTCTGCGTTTATGGCTCCTTAACACAGACCTGAGGCAGCCTCTAGGGCGCAGCATCTGGGCGGCTGAGATGTCCTCCACAGGGAAGATGTGGTCAAGATTATTCAAAGGGCTGGCACGGAGCTCACACCTGTAATCCCAGCACTTTGGGAGGCCAAGGTGTATGGATCATGAGGTCAGGAGTTCGAGATCATCCTGGCTAACATGGTGAAACCCCATCTCTACTGAAAATACAAAAATTAGCTGGGTATGGTGGTGCATGCCTCTAGTCCCAGAGGTTGCAGTGAGCCAAGATCGTGCCACTATACCCCAGCCTGGGTGACAGAGTGAGACTTCATTTCGAGAAAAAAAAAAGAATCTTCAAAGGGCTGGAAATAGCGTAGACATTCACCATTCCTCCACCTGGCTATGCAGCCATCGTGATGAAAACTTGGCTTCTGTTTTAGAACTTCTTTTGTGGGACCCCTCCTGAGGCCCTGGGAGGAACCCCACGATGTGTTCACAAAGTCATATTTTTTTGTAAAATTTGCAAATCCAATATTTCTTTTTTTTTTTTAAATTTTTTATTGGATTTTAGGTTTTGGGGTACATGAGCAGAGCATGCAAGACAGTTGTGTAGGAACACACATGGCAGTGTGCTTTTCTTTCCTTCTCCCCTTCACCCACATTTGGCATTTCTCCCCAGGCTATCCCTCCCCACCTCCCCCTCCCACTGGCCCTCCCCTTTTCCCCCCCAATAGACCCCAGTGTTTAGTACTCCCCTTTCTGTGTCCATGTGTTCTCATTTTTCATCACCCGCCTATGAGTGAGAATATGCGGTGTTTCATTTTCTGTTCTTGTGTCAGTTTGCTGAGGATGACGTTCTCCAGATTCATCCATGTCCCTACAAACGACACAGCAAATCCAATATTTCAACTGCTGTCAGTCACACTGTGGTCCTGAGGCAGTCTGCAGTTTCTCCCTGCACATATATCTAATGTCCAGAAGCTCCAGGGTAGGCGCAGCCCCAGAAATGCTCCTACCACCCATACACGCAGGGGCACAGTGGCGTGAGGGCCCTCTGGACCTGTGGCCTTATTACCATGGGATGCATCCCGCAGTGCAGGCCCCAGGAGGATGGAGGAAGTGGAAGAGAACTGAGGTTTCAAATGTAGGCAGCCAGAGGCTGGGCAGTAGAATTCTTGCAACCATCAGACATAAGACAGCAAGTGGAGGATGCGGTTCCCATCGAGGCCTAATAATCACAGCTGGAGCTCTCACCTGCCAGAGCCACGATCATGGTGCTTCTACAATTACTATGCACTGTGCACTTTTCGGGCCTGTCTTGGATCCTGCAGCCAGTACTGGAGCGATTTTAGTTTCCAGATGTGTGCCGCACTTGTTTGTATGTTGTATTAAACAGCCCTACCTGAGGGCAGGAGGCTCTCTGTGCCTGGTGAACAGCACAGGGCCTGGTCCGCAGCAGATGCTCCACTAATAATTGTAAGACTGGCGAATGAATGAAAAATGCATTGAAATGAATCTCTGATTTTTCATTTTCCAAATGCCATCCATATAGCTTTGTTTTCGCTACAGCAAAAGGGGCCATAGCAATAAAGATAGAATCACTGGACCATTCTCTTCCCACCTACTACCTTCTCTTCCGGAGGGCTGATGCAGGGTTAGAAATGAGAATGTAAGGCCGGTGCGGTGGCTCATGCCTTTAATCCCAGCACTCTGGGGAGCCAAGGCGGGAGGATCACCTGAGGTCAGGAGTTCGAGACCAGCCTGGCCAACATGGTGAAACCCCATCTCTACTAAAAATACACAAATTAGCTGGGCGTGGTGGCGGTCACCAGTAATCCCAGCTACTCTGGAGGCTCAGGCAGAAGAATCCCTTGAACCTGGGAGGTGGAGGCTGCAGTGAGCTGAGATCGTGCAACTGGATTCCAGCCTGGGTGACAGAGTGAGACTCCGTCTCAAAATAAAGGGAGAAAAGAGAATGTGGAAGGGAACAGATTCCAGTATCACACCTTACTCGCCTTGCTGAAGTGTCTGTGTTCTAGGTTAAATAAATCCCTTTTTAGTCTTCTTTGGAGTTTCCTGAGGTCCCTACGGGATTTTTTTCTTTTTTAACAGAAGGCTTGGCTGTTGCAAAAGCTCTTTGCGTGCTTTTGTTCCCTTTCAGCGAAACCTCTATTTGGCAATGGAACTGAAGTTTCCTCACAGGCTTCGGTTACAGACAGGGTCTTACTCCGTCCCAAGTCTCCTTTGGGAGCAGTTTTCTAAGAGTTGTGACTGTGCAGACCCGGGGCTTGCATAAGGCCACCGAGACTCTGGATTCAGGGATGGAAATTTTCCTTTTAAAATTAGGTAGGGGAGTTTGGACCAGGATTTTTATTTGGATAGCCTAATTCTTGGAAATGCAGCTGGTGTCTCTTGGGAGAGTCCAGAAAAACTTTCATGCAGAACTTCAGGCACTTATTCCTCATGAGCCTTGATGGGGAGAGGTCGCCACACAAAGTGCTGTGACTGGGACTTCGGGGACCACAAAGGGGCTCTTTCATTCTGCACAGGCCGGGTTCCCATGCAGGTGGCCCGCTCAGTTGCCCTGCAGACATCTCCAAGTCTGTGCTGTTGTGAGATTCTTCCTCAGGGCAAATCAAAATCTCTGCTGATGTTTAAGATCGTTTAGTTTTTACTGGAGAAGCGGAACAACTTTTTATCTTCTGCCTAATCTCCCTTTCTGAATGGAAAGACTCATCTAAGTCACTGTGAAATGTTTTCTTTCTCAAGCAATTCTTTGAGCTTGTGTGCACTGGCGTGGCGATAACCACGGGCGGGAGGAGTACTGAGGGGCGTTTGGAGTCTCCGGCAGGCTGACCACACACTCTGGGTTATTAGAGGCTCTTTCCTGACTACATGTGTCATCTAGGCCGGGAGAGCCCAGGGAAAAGTTCCGGGGCTTCAAGCCTGCTGTACAGAGGGAGAAACTGAGGACCAGGTCTGAGCCTAGCCCAGCCCAGCTGACGGGTCCTGTGGGTGGCGGGAAGTGAGGTGTCGCTTGGTATCTGGGTCCTCTGAGGTCCACAGGCAGCTGGCATCGCTCCTTAGCCTCCATTCTGTGTGTGACCTGGCAGTATCAGTGGTGCTTTCTGGACAAAGAGAGTCTGAGCTGTGTCATCAGCCTGGGCAGAAACGACGCCAGATGATCAGCAAAGGGCCTGCTTTGATCTTTAGCGTGGGAGGAGGAGGGTCTGATGAAGTAGGGACAGTCCTCGTCTGGGCTGTGGCTGGTGGGGTGAGCCCGGTCCTGGGAGCTCAGGGGGACATGGTGAGCGGGGCAGGCACATCATTTGGGGGGCTTCGTGCAAAACAAAAATGCAGGGCTGCATGTTCAAAAGTCATGAAGAGTTCCAGACAGCAACAGCAGAGCCGTAAGCCGAGCGTGGGGCTTTCCTGAGAAAGGGCCTGTGTGCCTGCGTGGGAGCAAGGTTGGGGCATGGGTGACACTCCCACCTGTGGACTGTCTCTCTCCACGCTCTGCACCCTCCCCGGGGAACCTCATACATTCTTCTATTTGGAAATCCTATTACCTGAAAATCAACGAAAACCTCGAATGCACCATCTGATCCCTCCTCCCATGTCCTCCAGCCATCAAGATGGAATTGCAATCACATTCCTTTCTCCACCACCGTTCACCCCTGGTGGCTGCAGCCTTGCTGCAGCGCCAGGCCTCTCACTTGGGCCATACCCAGGCTTCCTAATGAAATCTCTGTCTCACCCGGACCCTAATATTCATCCCCTAACAGCTGCCAGCGTGCTCCCCATCTGCCTCCTGCACATGTGTGACCCACCCTGTCCACTGCCCTTGGGGTGGAGCCCAGCCTCTGCAGGATGGCAGTGCGCTGTCTTCTGTACCTGGCACACTCACCTCCCCACCGTCCTCAGCATCATCTCCTCCCGGAGCACACTGGGCTGTCCCAGGCACCCACTCCACAGGCGCTTTCCAACAGCCACTGAGCAGGTTCCACTTTAGACTTTCACTGCGAAGAATGCTTCGGTGGGAGGAGGGTGGAAAAGAAACCCTCGTGGGACTGTAACGAGGTGGGTGCCTGGGTTAGAGATGTGCAGATGGGGGGGGTCTCCAGCCCAACCTGAGGCCGGAGGTCAGGGGATGGAAAGTCAGGAGGGGCTTCCTTTGTCAGGGCCGAGGGCATGCGGATGGGTAGGAAGTGGTCACTTAAGAGGAGCAGAAGGAAAGGACTGCTTCCGGCCCTGTGCCTTTTCCTGAGCTGTCCTTCAGCCGGGGACACCCCGACACTGCCTTGGCCTGGCTGCCCTGGAGACCTGGTGGTCGAGTCCCCTCTCTGCGGAGTCTTTCCTGGTACCCACAAGCCTGCATGTCGATCTCAGCCTGACTCATCCAGCGTCAGGTCCTGCTGTTCCGCTGCTGTGCTGTCTTCACGGCTGCATCCCAGGAGCATGGCTATGCCGCCTCCAGGAATCCTTCAACCACAGCAGAGCTGGGGTTGGGAGAGCAGGGACTTTCCCGGGATGCTCTACAGCAGGGCCAGGCCTCCAATCTCACCCACACGTCTACAGATAATTTGTCAAAAGACGGTTTCCCATTTTCAAGGGATTATTTGCCGCCTCCTCCTTCCTTTGCTCTTGGATCCTCTCCAGAAAAGAAAGGATCTGACTTCCTGAATCCCCCAAGGAGTTCGTATGAATTCAGACTTCACTATGAAGTCAGAATTGGGCTTGGACAAAGGATGGATCTGGACTAAGTTCCCAGCAGCCCTTGTGGACCTTGGAGCAGGGAGAGAGACCGTGAACACACCTGGCCCCCTTACAGTGGATGCATGGGGCGGCCATGACAAAGCAACGCAGACCAGATGCTTCAACCACAGAAAGGCCTTGTCTGCAGTCATGGAGGCTGGAAGTCCAAGGTCAAGGTGTTGGTGGGGTTGGTTCCTTCCAGAGGGCTGCTGGGACGGGCTGTCTTCTCCCTGTGTCTTCACACTGTCTTCCTTCTGGGCGTGTGTGTCCACATGTCCCACTCTGACAAGGACACCGGTCATTGGATGAAGGCCCACTCTCACGACCTCGTTTTGGCTTGATGACCTCCGTAAAAACTCTATCTCCAAATAAGGTCATGCTCTGAGGTCCTGGTGGGTAGGACTCCAACATATGAGTTTTTGGAGGTAGGGGGCACATTCAACCATAATAGGGTCATGTGGCCTTTTCTGACTGTCCATCATCTGCACCCCAAGATGTGAGTTTGGGTGAGAAGCTGAGAAGCCAGCCACCTCCCAGCTGCTCTGCAGCAATGAATGAGAAATTTCGTGCAGCACTTTGGCTGCAGACAGATGCACCTGTGTGGGGCACGGAGAGGCTTGGGACCACCTGTTGTGAAGATGTGGCCACTGCAGGATTCCCTCTCATTTTCTGGGACTGCAGTGGCCCTAGCACCTGCGTGGGGCCCAGTGCTGGGCCAGAGGGGCAATGAGACATCATGTTTCACGGGGCAAGTGGGCGGTCCAGCAGCACTCGCTCTGCAGACACCTACACCCAGGCATGACGGGCCCTGTGGCTCCTGGATTTTTCTGGCATCCATCAATTCCTTTTCTTTTCTCCAGGTCCTCCTCGCCCAGGCAAATTCTGCCTGACTGCTGTTTCCTATTTCCAGGCCTTTCCTACAGAGGTCTCTCCAGCACTCACCGCCTCTCAGTCTCAGGCTTCCTGCTCTGAGAGCTCCTCTCTGGCACAGTGGAAAGGGCGTGAGCTTTGGGGCCGGT
Organism: Callithrix jacchus; assembly: GCF_049354715.1. Taxonomy (NCBI): domain Eukaryota; kingdom Metazoa; phylum Chordata; class Mammalia; order Primates; family Cebidae; genus Callithrix; species Callithrix jacchus. The sequence goes on from NC_133508.1 coordinate 8,248,900, forward strand.
CAGACCCAGGGTCAAACTCTGATTCACTAGATATATGGCCTTACGGAAGTTATTCAAACTCTCAAGGTCTTAATCTTTTCTTCTCTAAAACAGGCTAAAACAAGCTACTGCACGGACTGGTTCAGAGGATGAAAGGAGCTAATGAAATGCACGGCAGGTGCCTCCCGACAGCATGCCCCAGCGAGGGTGAGCTTCTGCCGTGGGAGCCTTCGGACCAGAGTCTTCAGGCGTGCAGCGGGCTGTAGGTGAGCCTGGCCTGGCTGGTGATGACGGGAGCTGGACTTCACCGTGGGCCAGCAGTGCCACATGCTGTCACTTCTGGATGTTCAGCTCCCCCGGGGGTGCAGGACCACCCAGTTGGGGGGGGCAAGAGGCCTGGGCCCACCTCACATTCACCCTTCAGATGTTCCCCTCGTGTGCTAAGGGCCTGGCTCCTTTCCCCTCCCCGGTAGTTCTGCGCATAAGACCTGAAGAAGGTGTTTAGGGCACTGTGTGTGTTTCCTTCTCTTGTTATTCCCACAGGGAACTTATCCTCTGATTATGGAAACCTGGCCATTGTTTCTGGGTCTGTTTCAAGCTTTTCACTTCCCTGCACTTTGAGGAGGGTGCTTGTCCCACTCAGTACTCAGCACCCAGCCTTGTCCCTGTTAGAAAGGGCTCAGAGGAGGCCTTTCCCAGGTGCTTCCCTTTCTTGCCCAGTCCAGACCCCTAACTGAGAAGCTGTTGCTATGGAAATGGTGACCAGAAAAGCAAGATGGTGAGGAGGCTGACACAGGGTTCGGCTAGACCATTCTCAGAGGTGGTTTGGTTTGCTCTTATTTTATGTAGCTCTGTTTTTGGTGGAGAAACACAGCTCGTATTCCCCGTTGCTACTGTTCCCCATGGAGCAGTCTCACCCCATACATGAGTTTTGATACGAGTTTTCTCTAGTGGAAGCCGTGGGTCATTTTTAGCTGGCTGGTTTTGGGAGCCTTTGATCAGGCCCTTGGAATCTTTAAGGAGAAACAGGAGCCGGCACGGCTGGGCTGAATTTGACTTAAAATTGGAAACACGGGAGTCAGAGGCGAGCTTTATATAGTCTGGGAGTGCAGGAGCCCCAAGACCTGATTTATGAGGGAGCTCAGTGAAAGCACATGGTAATATTTATAAATTCCTTCCCCCTGCGATGAATGGAATGTTGTTTTGAGCTGCAGTCAGATAGCACCTTTTTGGGGGATGAAGACAGGTTGTTTAAATTTGGTGATTCAATGAATGGAAGGAAAGGGAGATAGCAGTCAGGCAACGGCCTCGAGTCTCTGCCACAGAGCCCAGGGCGGGAAGAGAGCTCGGCCCGTGGGGCTGGATTCCTCTGGGGAACTCTGCATGTCCTTTTGGGTGGCTTCTTCCTCCTGCTCCAGCAACCACGCCTCCCCTTGCCCACGTTCAACAGGCGAGCACCCACCCCTGGCAGCTAGAGTGACCACTTTTTACCAGGAAAAAAGTTGACGTGACTTCTGGGACAGGCTCTTTGGAGGTGCTGACCAGGGTGGGAAGGAAGAAGGGAAGATAAGATAAAGGGAGATGGGGAGGAGGCTGAAGACAGGCCTGGGTGTGCCCCGGTAGCCCTGGATCCTGAGGCTGTCGTGTGAGAGGACACTCGCTGCCATGGGTAAACTGAGTCAGAGTAGCCGATGCCATGCCGTGGAGGTCAGCAATGCTAGCCCAGTGAGATGCATCCATGCTGTGGGTTTGGCATCTGCTGGTGAGGGCAGGGGATACCCTGGGCATCACACTCCTTGAAGCAGAAGAAGCAGCGTCCCCCTCTGGCCTGGCCTTCCTTACCCCACGCAGAAGGTTGGGAGGGGCAGAGCTATGTGACAGCAGGCTGCACTCACTGTGGTGAGCGCTGGTGACCCAGCTTCAAAGAGAAGGGATGACAAGATGTTACTAACAATCATATTCAGGACTGGCACAGTGGCTCGTGACTGTAATCCCAGTACTTTGGGAGGCTGAGGCAGGAGGATCACTTGAGATCTGGAGTTTGGGCAAGACAGGGCAATGGAGACACCTCATCTCTGCAATTTTTTCTTTAGTGGGTCCTGGTGGTATGCATCAGTCCAAGCTAATTAGAGGTTTAGGTGGGGAGGTTGAGGCTCGGTGAGCTGTGATTGCACCATTGCACGCCAGCCTGGGCAACAGAGCAAGATCCAATCTCAAAAAAAATTTGAATTTGAACACCAAGGGGGAGGGGAAGGGTCATTCACCTTTGCCACAGGACTCACTTGGACCTTGCTGCCTCAGGCTTCTGTCTGTGGAAAGGAGACCCTTCCATTTACTACTCTGCTTCTGAGGACCGCCCACAGGGAGGATAGGAGGCTGCTGGTGCGAAGCTGAGTGCAGGCAGGGTGTTTCCTCTGCCCCAGCCAGTGCCTGCCTGAGCACAGAGAGCTCTTGGTGAAAGGCTCCCAGCACCTGCGAAACCCAGGCCAGGTGGTTCCGTAATGACCGGTGTGTGGGGTTGCAAGAAGATCTGCTCTGGCAGAATCACCGGGAGGCTGGGAGGAAAGCAAATAGACACTGCCGTGCCCACCCAGCCCAGGCCTTGGCAATGCCTAGGTCCCAGCCCTTGTAGGAGCTTCCTCAAGCCCCCACCTGGGAAGAGGGACTTAGATGTCAAACCTCAGCCGTGTGCATGACAGTGACTACAAAGACGGCTCGTGCAGGGAGACCTTGGTTTTTCTCCCTCCTGCAGAATTTAGGAGACTTCCTATGAAAGGCGCTCAGGCCTGACATCCTGTTCCTTTCAGTTGGTAGTCAGCAGCCATGGTGGGGGCTTCTGTCTTCCCCTCCTGCTCACAGCCCCCCATGCCCTGGAGAGCCGCTGCCCAATGACCTCTGGACACTGTCCAAAGTGTTCATGAGGCTTTTCCCAAATCTTCCCCAGGATGTGTCCAGTCAACTCCGACTCCCGAGAGTGACAGGCAGGAGTGGGGATTTGCTCAGCAAGCTGAGCCTTAGCTTGCCGTTTCTGTTTCCCTGACAGGAGGACCTGCAGTTACACCTGCCTGGGGCCCGTGCTCACCCAAAACCCCACCCTCCAGCACTCACACCTGCCTGGGGCCCGTGCTCACCCGAGACCCCACCCTCCACTCACACCTGCCCTGGGCGCTGCTCACCCGAGACCCCACCCTCCAGCATCCCCTCAGGAATCCAGCTCCAGAGCACCTGCTTTTGCTCTTTCTGCTCTCATTCTCGAGCTCTGGAGAGGGTGGCTGTCCTGGAGAGCCTTGCTGTATTAGAGCAGGAAGGAATCTTTAAAGTGATCGTAATAGTAGCTGTCATTTATTAAGCACCGACTTCAGGCCAGGTGTGTTAAGAATGTTGTTCCCACTCCTTACAAGTGCTGGAGAGGCGCACTACCGTAATTACCATGGTAGAGGTGCAGGTTGGTGGTGGACATTTAGCTTAGTGGTCGGGGCACAGACCCAGATCTGCCTCTTATCCCCTGGCAGGACTCAGGGCTGCTTTCTGAAGCCCTCTGTGTCTTCACTTCCTCGTTTGTAAGATGAGGAAGGTAATAATAGTGGCTGTCCTCCAGGGAGGTGCCGAGTGTCTATGCAGACCAAGTGCTTGCTGGTGCCCCAGCCCAGGCAGGCGGCATAAGGGTCCTGCCTCCCTGGAGGTCCCAGTGGTGCAGTGATGATGGCAAGCCAAGCTCTTTGTTTGACAAAGAAGGAAACATGGTCGCGGGGAGTGGTGTCGGGGAGAGAGGACTCATCCACTTTGGCCTTTTCTGAGGAGCCGTGTCTAGTGCCCACCCTACGGAACGTACCTCCCTCTAGAACTAAAGGGATCTCTGGCAGGGACCCTTCGACCTTCTCTGGGTGTTGCGTCTCTTGCTGGGCTAGCGCAGGACTAACGTCTCTGAACAGCTCTTACATTGCGTGTGCCCGATGTGTCCCCCCTCACCATCTTCTAGTGCCTAGCACTTCACAACCAGGAGCACAGGAGAAGAAAAGCAATCAGCAGGTTCCCTCTCAATGTGATGGACTCAGGTCTTTCAAGTCCTAGATGGACTTTTAACCGCTCTTTGCTGCCAATGTATCCTTTTTATTGGAAACAAATATTCAAGATTGCCCTCATCCAGACTTCTCTGCGAGGCACCCACCAGTATAGGAATACACTGCATTTTCAAAAGCACAAAGATGGAGATTCCTGCTTTGTTTCAACCCTGAATTTAACGAGGATCATTGCAGTGGGAATCAGAAAAAAGGAAATGGTATAACGACTATCTCATTTATTTCTCTGCAGTTCCCCTGCCCTGCACCCAAGCCTCCCTCCTTCCAGATGAATAGGAAGAGGTTACAGCTGACCCGGTTTCACTCCCAGCAGCAGCAGATGAATCACGTGAGTTGTCAGAGACAGAATGGAGCAAGCTGGAGCAGCATGGAAGGCAGTGCTGTTTTCAGGAGGCCTGACCTCTGTGGCCAGAGTTCCCATCAGCCCCACTCACTGCGGGCCAAGATGCCCCCCACCCTCCAGAATCCCACAGCAGAGGGAGCCTGCAGTCCAGGAGCCTCGGGAAATCCAGGCGTGGGCTGAGGGCTGCAGCCCACCCTGGCCTGGGCATTGGGTGCCTATTAGGGATCTTGCCTGGGTACTCTAGGGGGTCTGTCCTGGTGGCCACAGAGCCAGCACAACCTGCTCGGGTGCTTGTTCCTAAGGTCAGCTCTGCTTCTCCCGAGTGGGGAGGGTCTCACAGTCTGCTTGGTGTGGGAGCGTTCCATGTCACTCAGATGGGCAGGCGGGAAGGTCGGCAGAAGAGCAGAGCAGAGACTCAGGAAGAGGGAGGCAGAGAGGTGGGCCGAATCAACCACACCCTGGAGGAAGCCACGGTGCCCGGGGGAGGTGGGGGTGGAGGAGGGGGCTGGAGGCCTGGGGTTCTTGCCCTGCTGGCCGGCCTCACTTGGACACCAGCATGCGGACAAACTCCTCGTAGTTCACCTGCCCATCTCCGTCCGTGTCTGCGGCCCGGATCATCTCCTCCACCTCCTCGTCACTCAGCTTCTCCCCCAGCCGGGTCATGATGTGCCGCAGCTCGGAGGTGCTGACAAAGCCGTTGCCATCCTTGTCAAACACGCGGAAGGCCTCGCGGATCTCCTCCTCGCTGTCCTTGTCCCTCATCTTCCTGGCCATCATGCCCAGGAACTCGGGGAAGTCCACGGTGCCGTTGCCGTCCTGGTCAATCTCTCTCATCATGTCCTGCAGCTCAGCCTCCGTGGGGTTCTGGCCCAGGGACCGCATGACCGTGCCCAGCTCGTGGGTGGTGATGCAGCCGTCCCCATCCTTGTCGAATAGGGAGAAGGCCTCCTTGAATTCTGTGATCTGCTCCTCAGTCAGCTGGTCGGCCATGCCTGGAGTGGCAGAGGTGGCCACCGCGTGGTCTCCCTCCCTCTGCTGCAGCCCTGCTGCTGTCCCAGCTCCAGGGTGGCAAGTGAAGATCTGAGTGGCCGGCAGGCTGTCTCACCCTGGCTTGAGTCGCTGAAGCTTAAAAAGCAGCAGAGTCCTCTCCCATCATTGGCAGACGCCCCTGCCCTGTGGTTGCCTGGGCCTGTCCTGTTTAGACAGGAGTCCAGGGCCTGTGAATTGAGCTGACGCCAGCACCTCTCTGCCTGCTCTCACCCGGACCCAGCAGAGCCGCAGGGGCCCTGGCAATCACACCTGCAGTCGGGGCGTGGTGGGCCAGCCTTGGAGCGAGCCACGCTGGACTCTCTCCTCCTGAATTTCCCTCTCCCTTCTCCCTCCCACCTGCCTGGCTCCCATTCAGTCATCTCTAGTGCCCTTTCTTCCCCGGGCACTGGAGTGGAGGCTGTTTTGCAGGATAAAGGGCAGACGGAAGAAACTTCCTTGCCTTTGGTTTCTATAGCCTTAGGCACCTCAAGGTTTTTAGAGGAGGAAGGTTTTTCTTATCTTCAGACTGGACATGAATTGGGAGGGGTTTCCTCCAACCCAGTCACTCACCTTTCACTGATTTACTGAGTGCCTACTATGTGCAGTGCCACTCTGGAAGCTGGGAACACAGTGGGACCAGGCAGGCCACCCCTAGTCCTCACGAGGTTAACTGGCAAGACAGTTAACTAGTTAGCAGGTAAACTACTTGAGGAATGCAGACAAGGTAAGGAGGGATTGTTGATAAATGCTGACAGACATCCAAAGCGGTGATGGACAGGACCCGAGGGTCACCTTTCAGCCTGGCCAAGGACAGACCCTCTGTGGAGAGGCACTCCAGGGTGACCCGAAGCTGGAGAAGGGGCCATCTAGGCTGCAGTGGGTGCAGTGGGGCCAGTGGCTGGAAGATGATCCTTGGGGCTGCAGGCCCGTGAGGAAGGGGACGAGGCTGGGGAGGAGAGAAAAAGGAGGCCTTGCCAGGAAGTCCCACTCCATTCTCTGATCTGCAGTGCCCCAGGAGCTCTGCACTGTGTGGAGCCTGTGCTGAGGAGAGGGCCTCTCAGGAGGGTACCCACTTGGGGGGACAGTGGGGTGTTCACAGCACAGACTCAGCTCCCACCCCCAGGGGCCCCGCGGACATGAAACCCAGAGAGGCAGGAGCAGCTGCATCACCTGTGTGACTCCAGGAAATCCACACTGGGGGAGAAGTGTGGAGCCCACTCTATTTTTTGCTGGGTGTGTGGGGACAGGGTGGGGACCTGGATAGGAAAAAAAGTTTCATTTTGAGGACCTCAGCTTGTCGAGGAGAGACCGTAGCAGGGCTTGGATATTCTTTGTTTTCTCTCTGAATTTCCTTCCCTTCTCTATTCAAGTAGAGGCAACTGTGTCCTTCTGGTCTGCAGGGGTCCGTGGTGGAAACTGAAGTCACCTGCAAGACCCCTTCCTGCCTGCCCGAAGGCTCCCGTAAAGCCTGGGCCTGAGGATTTGGGCAGGAGGAAGCAGGAAAGTTGAAGAATCCCTCCACCCCCATGGAATCTTTTCCTTAGAAGAGAAGTTTGTGGACCCCAGGGCGGCAGGGCTCAGGAATGTGGTGGCCACAGGCAGCCTTGGCAAAGAGCTCTGTGGCCTGGGGGTGGCGTGGAGGGAACCAGGTCATGGCCATCTTGGAAGCCACGTGTGTGGGCAACACTTCAGTGACCAGAGCCCACTCTCCCTTTCCTCCCCCGCCCCAGAATGTTCGTTGGGCCTTGCCTGAGACCTCACACCCCAACAGCTCTAGAGGAGTGGGGAGATGGGTTGTCTAGGACCCCCTCAGGTAGGAGAGGGGCTGATCATAAAGTTTAGATTTAGAGAGAATAATGAGGCGGCATCTCCATCTGCAGGCTGGGAGCGTGCCCTGGGCTCAGGTTCCAGCTCTGTCCGGGGGGCTGGGTGAGAGCCTGTGCCTTGCTCCTGGCAGCTCCACCTCTCCTTGAATATTCTGTAGAATACAAGGTAACCGTGAAAAGTTTAGCTAGGAATGAAGGTCCTTTTATTATTTTGGTTTTTTTTGGGCTAATTCCGGGACGTGGGGACCTTGTGTTCCTTCTGAGATGGGCTCTTGATTGTACACTGGTGTCTGATGCCTGAGCATTAGATTTCACATCCCAAAAACACTTTAAAAATATTTATCTCCGTTCTAGATCACCCAAATATCCAACAGTAGCAGGTTAGTAACAAATACCTGAGTTTTCATCCACAGCAGGAAAAGTACGGCTTTAAAATGAGGATGAGGGTATAGCTACGGAAAGCCGTCCGTGGAAAACGTTTGAAAAGCAGATGGAAAACTGTGTGATATAATTTCATGTATTAAAAATTATATATGTTTATATACATTCACAGAAGAAAAGCCTAGAGAATCACATACCAAACTCTTCACAGTGGATACTTGGGATAATAGGATTATAAGTGCTTTTAATTGTCTTATAAATACAGTATCTTTTTCCATTTTAAATGTTTTACATTTGCCATATATCAATTCTATTATTAGGGGGAATGACTGAAGATTCAAAAACCATCCCTGATTAAAAAAAAAATATTCCAGCCTGGGCGAGGTGGCTCATGCCTGTAATCCCAGCACTTTGGGAGGCCAAGGCAGGCGGATCAAGAGGTCAGGAGTTCGAGACCAGTCTGACCAACACGGTGAAAGCCCCTCTCTACTAAAAATCCAAAAATTAGTCAGGTGTGGTGGCAGGCTAATCCCAGCTACTCAAGAGGCTGAGGCAGGAGAATCACTTGAACCTGGGAGGTGGAGTTTGCAGTGAGCCGAGATCATGCCACTGCCCTCCAGCCTAGGCGACAGAGCGAGACTCTGTCTCAAAAAAAAAAAAAAATTTATACCTTACTGAACTCCCAATCTTCTTTCTCTTTCTCTGAGGTGAGGTAAGGCAGAGAGCCTGTAATATGGTCAGCTTTATATGTCTCAGATATGAGACTATGATGAGCATAGCTATTATGTATAGAAAAGCAGAATAATTAATAGCAGATAACCACAGCCCCTATCTGACTGCCAGAGTGACGGTCAAGTGGAAAAGAGGCTATGAAGCATTTTTCTTCTACTTTCCCTGCCTGGGGATGGAGGGACACCTTCATGAAAGAATACAGGGGCAGTCCCAGGAGGTAGGACAATTGAGGGACCTGGGCATGTGGCCGACACAGTCTCCTGGAGAGCCCAGGCTGGCATTGGGGGAAACCTGGCTGAGACAGTGCCCTGATGGACAAGGACAGGAATATGTTTATACCTCCTGGCCACCTGACCGATGACCAGATGACAGGCCAACAGTTACCTGTGGGTTTCTGGGTCATGGCTCTGTGGCTCAAACATTAGCTTTTACCTAAATGTCTTTCTCAAAAAGGCACTTCACAGTGGCTGGTGAGGTGGCTCACACCCATAATTCCACCACTTTGGGAGGTGGAGAAAGGGGGATCACTTGAGGTCAGGAGTTCAAGACCAGTCTGGCCAACATGGTGAAACCTCATCTCTTATACTAAAAGTACAAATATTAGCCGGGCGTGGTGGCTGGCACTTGTAATCCCAGCTACTTGGGAGGCTGAGGCAGGAGAATCACTTGAACCAGGGAGGCAGAGGTTGCTGTGAGTCGAGATGGTGCCACTACACTCCAGCCTGGGAGACAGTGAGACTCTGTCTCAAAAAAAAAGGACTCAGGATTTTAAACAGGGTTGCTTAGTACACAGTGACTCACAGAGGACTGCCTTATGACGGGCCAGATTGTTGCAACTCACTGGTTGGGAAACTGTGGCAGAGGGAATGTTTTTCATTTCATGTTTAACTCTCTCCCTGCTGCCTCTCACCCCAATATAGCAACTCATTTCCCTACAGAATAGACATTATTTTGGTCTATTTAAACATCAGGATCAATTTAAACATTTAAAAATTATGAAGGACTCCAAAGTGCTTGTGTTTATGTGGAGTATATATATATCAATATTTACTGTGTTTGCAACTAAAACTGAGAAACATTTAAATATTTGTATTTTTATATATTTAGGTACTAGCCTCAATACCTGGGTGATGAAATAATCTGTACAACAGACCCCCATGACACAAGTTTACCATGCAGCCAACCTGCACTTGGGACCCTGAACTTAAAGAAAAACATTATTCTTAAATGAAAAATAACGTTTCCAAGACGAAGAACAGGCAGAAGAATGGCATTTTATCAAATGGATTTGCAAATACCTTTAATGCCCGGCTTTCCAGAAGCAAACCTCCATCTGCGCTCAGTCTGTGGTAAAACGTTTGAGAGTGTATGATGATCCAGCCTCACACGGGTGTGCAGCCGGGGGAGGAGGGAGCATTCGAATAGTCTTTTCAAAAATTTGCGGATATTGTTCTTTGATACTACATCAACATTTGACAACTGTTAGTTTCTGAAAGGCGAGTTGCCGTGTGGAATCTGAGACCATCCCAGAGACCTTTCCATCCTGCTAAGTGAAAATGCAGTGGTCTCTTTTGCACCTTGAGCAGAACTTTTACCCATGCGTGGTTTCATAACACCGTGCACTGGTCACTTGGAAAATACTGGTTCACTGGTTGAACAATTACACATATAACATTACAAAATCACATTCATTAGGCCAGGTGTGATGGCTCATGCCTGTGATCTCAGCACTTTAGGAGGGCGAGGTGTGGGGATTGCTTGAATCCAGGAGTTCAAGACCAGCCTGGGCAACATAGCCCTCATCGCTACAAAAAATTGAAAAATTAGCCAGGTGTGGTGGTGTGTGCCTGTAGTCCTGGCTACTTGGGAGGCTGAGGTAGGAGGAGGATTGCTTGAGTGTGAGAAAGAGATCAAGGCTGCAGTGAGCTGTGATCATGTCATTGAACTTCAGCCTGGGTGACAGAGTGAGACCCTGTCTCAAAAAAAAGACCACATTATTGATATCACCACCAATCTCATTAGAAAGCTGCTAAGTATTGGAGAGGCTAAAATTCACAGTGACAAATACAAAATTTCAAAAATTCAAATTTTCATTTGGAAGCTCAAAAAATTTTAATGGCAACAAATACTGTCACTTGTTTCCCTTGCAATGACAGGCTCACTTCATTCTCAAATGTCTGCCAAATACTAGATCTGAGTAATATGGTTTGTCCATCAGCTGTTCTTTCCAGTAAAAATGACGTTCTATGACAAAAGCTTACCTTCTACTCAATCACAAAAGTGCTTTCCTCATGGCAATCATCACACTTCAAGATCAGCGGACTATTAAAAATGTGCAAGTGGAGGGGCACGGTGACTCAGCTTGTAATCCCAGCACTTTGGGAGGCAGAGGCAGGTGGATCATTTGAGGTCAGAAGTTCGAGACCAGCCTGGACAACTTGGTGAAACCCCATCTCTACTAAAAATACAAAATTAGCCAGTTGTGGTGCCGAGTGCCTGTAGTCCCAGCTACTTGGAAGGCTGAGGCTGGAGAATTGCTTGAGCCTGGGAGGTGGAGGTTGCAATGAGCCGAGATTGTGCCACTGCACTCCAGTCTGGGCGACAGAGTGAGAACCTGTCTCAAAACAAAAATGTACAAGTAATCTTTGAAATTGAATAAAAATAATCCTGCCCCAAGGATATTTTCAAGTGCAACCAGTTTTTTGTTTGTTGAATGAGACAGTGTGACAGTGAAGGGTGTCATGATGGGTAGCACAGGGATTCTAATTCCTGTGAATTCCTGCCAAGGCACTGGTTTTACCCCTGTTGCTTTTGACCTCAGTGCAAATACCAACACAGTGAAAAGGCCAAAAAACATTCGTATTATTGTGAAAATAGTTTTGACCTCTCAGGCCCTCAGTAAGGGTCTTGGGACATGCTGTTCCCAAATAGATCCATGGAACAGACTTTGAGAGCCAAGCGCCTGGCGTGCTGGCACTCAGGAGTGTGAACTGCTTGTAGAATTCCTGGGCTACAGGTATCAGGTAAGGACTGTGGAATTGTGGTGGGACGGTGTGGAGAATAGTATTATTTTTTATTTTTATTTTTGAGATGGGGTCTCGCTCTGTCGCCCAGGCTGGGGTGCAATGGCGCACTCTCGGCTCACTGCAACCTCTGCCTCCCGGGTTCAAGTGATTCTTCTGCTTTAGCCTCCCAAGGAGCTGGGATTACAGGCTCGGGGCACCATGCTGGCTAATTTTGGTATTTTTAGTAGGGACAGGGTTTCACCATATTGGTCAGGCTGGTCTTGGTAACTCCTGACCTCATGATCCGCCTGTTTTAGCCTCCCAAAGTGCTGGGATTACAGACGTGAGCCACCGAGCCCGGCCGAAAATAGTATTAATGAACCCAATAAATACAGATTGAAGGGCCCCCTCCCCCCGCCCACTACAGTTGCCTTCTTTGAAGACTAGAAACCCCAAAGCCAGAAGACCCAAGGAGATTTGCTTTTTCCCTCTGAAGCGTTGTAATAGCCTTTGTCAAGAACTTGTTACGTGTCCTTTTAAATGTGCCTCTACTGCTGGGTGCTATAAAGGTATGAAGATTCGCCAATCTTCAGCCGCTTCTGTTCCTGTGGTCCGGCTGGAACGGGTGTGGCTGAGTGGTCCTGAACTCTCTTTTTCTTGATAAAGCCATCCACCAGCCCTAACATTTGCTCACCAACTTCCTTCCTCCCCTGTATAAATATTAGCACTTTTATGTAACTTAATCCAGCTTCGGCTGCTCACAGCTTGAAAGCCAGATCAAGAGACAAGGGTTGCTGGGAGGAAAAGCAGGTTTATCCAGAGAGCCAGCAAATGAAGCACGTGTTCTAAACCATTATCCCATCTTAACATTTTCAGGCTGGGCCACAAGGCTCCTATAAATCCTTAACAAAACATAGTTAATTGTTTACACGCTTTACCTTTAATCTCAGCATGAGTTTCAAAAATGACATGATTGCTGTGTTATCTCAGTGCTCTAAAACTATCCTAGCCTCTGTGCAGGAATGGGTAAAGGCCTCTTAGCAAAAACGGAGTTACTTATGCTGTTTTACTGTTTGACAGTTACGTTTATCATGTAAGACATGGATTTGTTTACTATCCATTGAGCAATTCGTATCCTTTGTGTTATGTCTCCATGTCACAGATGATGAATAGGAGGTGAAGTGGGGCAGCTAGCAAGCGTAAAACTTGGGCTGGAACACGGATCTTCTGACTGCGACAGCTAGCCTCCCTTTCCATTTGCTCTGTGGTCCTCCCCAGTGCAGTTTTGACCATCTTGCCCAGAAGCTGCAAACAGACAACAGAAGCCGGGGCTGGCGCTGCGTTAGACGGCTCTCAGTGCAGGTAGGTATCAAGACTTGATCGTAGTGCATCTCTCTCTCCGCCTCTTCTGCTGAGCACCTCACGTATGCATCTGCCCACCGAACACCTCCATTTGCGTGTTTCATCACCATCTCAAGCGAATGTGACCCAGCAGACTTCTTGGTCTTCATCCCTACTCCCCCCCTGCCCCCACCTAGTCTTCTCATCTCATCTCTCTGTCTCTCTTTCTGAGATACAGGTTGGCTCTGTCGCCCAGGCTGGAGTGCAGTGGCAGCATCTTGACTCACAGCAACCTCTGTCTCCTGGGCTTAAGCCATCCTCCCAACTCAGCCTCCCAAGTAGCTGGGTCTTCCCATCTCTTTAAAAACAATTCATTCGATTGTTCAGAACAAAACCCTAGAGTCATATTTAATTCCTCCCTTTCTCTAGCACTTTTAAAGCAATCAGTCAGCTCTGCTTTGAAAATGCTCCTTTGCTCATCCACTGCACCAAGCCCCCACCATCTCAAGGCAGGACGATTCCATGGCCTCCTAACTGGTTTCCCTATTTGTATTATATTCACTGTGTGCCTTTTCTTACTCAGAATCCTCTAATGGCCTCTCTTCACCACCTGTGACTGTTTCCTGCCTTCCTTGCTGCGATCCTATCACTGACCCCCCAAGACGATGTTCCATCCTACTTCCCGCTCCTTAACAACAGCCTTGACCTGATTCCCACATTTTGTGACTTTGCTTGAGTCGTCTGCCTGCCTGGACACTCTGCGCCTAACCTTTAAGTGTTGACCCTTTCCCGCCCCTCAGTTGAAAGTCAAATTCCATTTCCTTGTCAGGGCTTCCCTGAGTACGTGCTTTTAATTGACCCTCTGCTTCCTCCCGTGACTTCTGTTTCGCTCCCTCCTTAGCTCCTTCCCATCTTAGTTTCACAAGAGCCAGGGCTGTTTTCGACCTCTTTCCCTGTCAAGCCCCCGTAGACAGGACAGGCCCTCTGCCTCGCCGACTTCACTCGGTGTTTGCCAGTAAACAGAGCACGAGAGGATCACATTGTCCTCAAAGAGAAATTGCTCCAGGACTGCTGGAACCTCACCCTTCCTTCAAGTTCTGGTTCAAAACATTCCCGCCACGCCTCAAATGGCCCGTCCCAAGTGCCTGTTTCATTTGCCTGTGTTCTTTCTTCCCCACTGTCCTCATTTGCCATGTGTCTTGGAGGTGGCTGGAGACCTCCATGCTGGCCCTTGGGAACAGCTGCTGAGGCTTGGCACCCGTGGACGTTGACCACCAGGCTTCTCCTCTGTCTGCATCTCTGCAAGAATGAGAACCTGCCCCCAAACCATTTGTGCTGTGTCAGCCTCAGGAGGCATGGGCTCACAGACCCAGCTTCCTGGAAGCTCTCCGGTACGTCTCAGTGTTCACCCCCAGCTCTCCATTACGGGCACCAGCAGGGACTCCGGTGCAGGCTCCTTAGAAAGAGGCCAGGAACTGCCGAGATGATATGAGCCAGTAGATCTCGGGGGAAGAGAGGACTTCTCTCCTTAGCAAAGAACCCGTGGAGATTGGAAAGATACTCCGGCTCAAAGCCGAATTTGAAAGTTAGGCTGACAGCCCAACTAGGGCAGATTGGAGGAGCCAGGTGGGGAGACGATGTGGGGGGTTCAGGAAAGAGGTAGAAGGAGGAGCCTGGAAGGGTGGCCCGCTCCTGGAGCACGGCCAGCGGCACTTCGTCAGGACCCTGCCCATCACCCACTGATGGGAGAGTATTCTTTGCACAACTGGTAGGGTTACCTGGGAAACACACAAATGGAAGAATTAAAAAATGTCTGCTAGGACACCCTCCCCCACGCCCCTGCCACGACTCCTCACAGAGCAAACTCCTTGGCTGCTTCTTGTCTCGGCCGTCGTTTCATTTGGCCTCTTTGCCTGGCTCAACTTTGGGGTCTTTGTTCCCAGCATCAAAACTTCCTGCCAGTGACTTTCCATCACGGGCTCCCTACAAGTCTTCTGGAAATTATCACATGTGCCTGGATTTGCAGGGGCTGCACAAGGTGTGTTGTGGAGCTGGGATGTTTGCAGTTCACACTCCAATGTGCAACTGTGACCAAATGGAGATGGAGGACGCGACAATGAGCTACGGGGACATTGATGAAGCGTGGACGAGGAGTCAGTGGCATCTGTCTGTGTCCTGGAACCGACCAGGCACTGCTGCTTCCTTTTGCATCCCAAGGCCGGGACTGACCTGACAGTAGGTAGGCTTTGCTCTATGCTCCAACTCCCACTGGCCACAGGGTGAAAGCACCCTTTCTCAGTCAGCCTCACTGCTTCCCCACAGATGGAGGGATTTTCTGCAGGGGCATGAGCCCTGGGCCTTCCTTTCCCACCGCCTCTTGACAGCCTCCTCCAGATGTGCTGCCTGGCCCAGCTCTTCCGGTGACTTTTGGTCTGTCTCATCTGACTCATCAAGATTCACACAGGGCTGTGTCCTGGGCTGGGCTGGAGTTGATTGAGGGAGGAGGTTTGTGTTCCAGAACAGAGCAGTGATTGGTTCAATTGAACTCTGACAGGCAGATCGTCAGGTAAAAAGCACGTGAGCACGCTCCCCGGAGCCTGCCGCCCTGCGAGGCCTCTTGCCTGGTCGGGGGCTCACATGCAACACGGATCCCCCAAGCCAAACAATGGGATTGAGCGGAGACCGTCCAGGGCACGTGCTCACATCAGGTCTTGCAGTTTGCACCAGGTAGCCCAGGGTTACCCTGCCCCGCAAGAGCTGCCTTCTCAGCACAATCTAGTTCTATGGCTGCCTGGGCTGCAGAGGTCAGCTCCTGACCCTCGCTGAGCACCTCCGTCTATGCGTTTCGAAAAGGGCCAAGTAAGGGGCATTAACGTGGCCTGTGCTTAGTACCTGACAGCGAGTGGGATTAAACCACTATTAAACGCTCAGCCCTAAACCAATGCAGACCAGAAATAGGTCTCAGGATAAAAGCAGTCAAGTGATTAAAAATCTATTCCTGGACTTGTTACTTTCCTGGGAAAAAGTTATTTCTTGTGAAATAGGTAGGGACTGGAACTTTCCCTGACAGCCCGCTGGGAGCTCACTCACTGGCCCCGCCTGTGTTGGGGGTGTTGGGTGGTGAGAGGTGCAGGTCTGTCCAGAGGAAGGGTCTGGACAGAGGTGGAGGGAGGAGAGAGGGCGGAGAGGGAGAATGGGCATGATCCACTGACCTTTCAAACTTGATGCTTGATGTTTTGAAAAAAATGACAGAAAATATGGGCTGGGTGCAGTGGCTCATGCCTGTAATCCTAGCACTTTGGGAAGTTGAAATGGGAAGATCACCTGACGTCAGGAGTTCAAGACCTGCCTGACCAAGGTGGTGAAAGCCCGTCTCTACTAAAAATACAAAAATTAGCTGGGCGTGCTGGTGCGCACCTATAATCCCAACTACTCAGCAGACCGAGGCAGAAGAATCATTTGAATTCAGGAGGCAGAGATGCAGTGAGCCGAGATGGCGCCTCTGCAGGCCAGCCTGGGTGACGGAGCGAGACTCTGTCTCAAAAAAAAGTATGAAAAGTATGAAGTAAGGGGGAAGTAGAGGGGCTTAGCCACATGCTACAGATCTTTTTATACCAAGATGCATAGATGATTAGCTAAGTAGGACAGTTTGTTACTCTAGGCCTCCACAACCAAAGGGGCAAGATAATTATCTCCAAGAGAACAAGTTGATCTTCCTTGAAGGATAAGGAGTTCCCCAAGCAGCAGGAAGAGCTTCTGTTTCCAATTCCAGCCTTTGAAGTTTCTGCTTCAGTAGAAAACCTTAGCATTTAATGCGGGAAGGCGGGCACGTGCATGTGCATGTGTCTGTACCCACACGTGTGGCTCAAGCAGCCCTGTGACAATGGGTTGCCTGCGGGCACACAGGGGATGTGTGGGGAAGGCAGGAGGGTTTAGGGTGTGGGCTCAGGATGCTGGTGAGAGATTTAAGGCAGGCAAAGGGATGTGGCAAAGTGCACTCCCGTTTCCTCATTCCATCAGAGCCTGCCTTAGTTATTTACCGCTGTGGTTTTAAGCTCTGCTCTTCGAAACCCTTGGGTTCTGCAGAGGTCCTCCGAGAGGTGTGTGGGGGCAAGGGAAGGCGGGGGCAGGCACCCAGGCCACCCAGCCTCCTTCCATTCCCCACGTCTGCTTTCAGCTGTTTCATGTGCATCAAGCAATTGCAGCTGTCGTGGCTCAGGTCCTCATCTGTACAGTGGGCACCATGGCAGTGTTCAGGTCAGAGGGTGACCAGAGTGACATGAATTAAGGCATGAGAAGGCTCCAAAGACTGGCTGGGCCTCTCACATCATAGGAGCACCATAAGTAGTTGATATTACTTTGTGTTACTAGGTATACACTTTTCATCTGTATTGTGACTTCCATGGGCCCCACCTCTCATGACCTCAACTCACCCTAATGAGATGGGCCCCCTGCAAATACCATGGAGGGGCAGGACTTGAGCCTATGAATTTGGCGGGGACACGATTCAGTTCAAACCTCTTAGTGTTTCTTTTTTCTTTTTTTGAGAGGGAGTCTTGCTCTGTCCCCAGGCTGGAGTGCAGTGGCGTGATTTGGGCTCACTGCAACCTGCGCCTCCCAGGTTCGAAGGATTCTCCTGCCTCAGCCTCCAGAGTAGCTGGGATTATAGGTGCGCACCACCACACCCAGCTAATTTTTGTATTTTTAGTAGAGATAGGGTGTCACCATGCTGACCAGGATGATCTGCCCACCTCAGCCTCCCAAACTACTGGGGTTACAAGCGTGAGCCACTGCCCCTGGCCACCTCTTGGTGTTTTTGTGTATCCATTTCTGCATGTGTGAACTGAACAGACAGCTTCTGACCTCATCTCTAAAGGTGCATGGAGGAGGTGGGAAGGCCCCAGCCTGAGACTGAGCTTTGCTGCCAGCACAAGGCTGGGTTTGGTGCTTCAGTGCAGGGGCACCCTCGGAAAGGTGGCAGGTGCCCACAGTGAGGAAGGGGCGGGAGTGAGGGAGTGCATGGCCCAAGAGCACTCAGTGACGATGGCCATTAGGGAGGAAATGAGGGAGTGGGGTGTGCGAAGTGCTGAGCTTTTCCTGCCCAGTTTGGCTGAGGACACGCCATGGGTGAGTCTCTGCCACAAGGGGAGCTTGGTAATGAGGAAGGAAGAAGACACGATAGAGAACTGGAGGCACGAAGGTAGGAAAGCTAAAGGAACGGGGAGGAGAAAGGGCTTCTCTGGAGCTGCTTTTGCTTTTCCCAGATTCTCCTGCCATTCCTGGCTGCAGGGACTCCTGAGGAATTTGGTTAGGGTGGAGAATCCCGCAGAGGAAAGAAGAGAATGGACAAGAGCTCACACATGGCTTCTTGGAGGGGCCGGGGGAGCAGGGGCTGTGAAGCTGCAGGTGGCAGGCCCAGGGAAGGAAGTTCTTCAGCGGAACCTTCGTATGAATTCCACTGAGATGCGTCCGGCACAGACCCGAAGGCAGCCACATGTGGAAATGAGGTTTCATGTGCATTTCGGATCCACAGAGAGGGTGGACTCTGTTTTGCAGAATGGACTGGTGGGTGGGGGAAGGAATGCTGGCAGAACTTTGTATTCCACTCAGTCCTGTATTCATTCATCCAACCATCCTTCTTTTATCATTCATCAAATTAACACACACTGCAAGTCCACTTTGTGTCAGCTTCGTGCCTGGCCCAAGACCTCAGGTGGTTTCGGCAAAGTTCCGTCGCCAAGGAGCTCACGGGCGTATTTCCTGCCAGGACCCAGACACTCTCTGCGTGGAGCCTGAAGAGGTTCTGAGCCTGAGGGAAGAAAGGTAGAGGCTCAGGATTTGTCCAATAACACTGCCGATGGTGAGAGATGGGGGGGCTGATGCCCACCCTTAGCCAGATGCCTCCCTCCCAGGCCGCATGTCCTCTCCCAGACCCCAAAGCTTTGTGCCTGGTCTGAGTTCTTGGGAGAAGAGGGATTAGAAGCTGGAACAGGCATTTCTGCTAATGGCACGCATCAGGTCAGCATTTGTGGGGGCTCTGTCACCCGGTGGGATGGCCCAGCGGGAAGTGTGGCATGTCTCCACCGAGATCTCCATGGAGCAGTTTGGCTCCCTGAGAAGTTGAGGTATGAGCAGTAGCTGCCTTCCCTTTGCAGACAGAAGGCTCGGGAGAGAAGACGCCCTCTTGATTGGAGGTGGAAAGGAAGCTGTATGATGGGGAAGAGCCCAGGTTTGGGGTTCAAGGTGCTGGCCACTGGGAAAAAGCGCTGCCCGAGTTGCAAAACTCTAGATCCTATACATATAAACTGTACCCCGAGGAAGGGATCTCAGACGTATCGTAGGAGAACACGTTCTAGCTTGTGAAGCAAATACAACAGGACCGTGAATCCAGATATTTCAAGCGAGTTTAGAGGACTGGAGCTCTAGACGCTGCTTTGACTGTAAATTATCACAGCCTGGAATGTGATGAAGAAAGGAAAATGGGCCGGTAACAGCAAGGACTATGGGCAAGGAAAACCAGAGTGTGCCATGTGGCAAAGCAGCCCTCTGTGTATAGTAACAGAATCAAGTCACGGAGTAACAGAATCAAGCTGATGTGTGTGGCAGGGGCGGGGAGGATGAGGCAGCTCCCAGCAGAACAGAAAGATATTAACGTGTAACCTAAGTGAGGCTGGAGGCAGGGGAAAAGTGGGGCTCTCTCTTTTTAAGATGCCAGAAAGTAGTCAGTCATGCTAAGAACAGAACAAACACAAACAAAGCTCTTGAGAAGAGTAAGGCTAATGATCTTCGAGAATTGGATCATTATTTCCACACGTGTCCAGGAGAACACAGGCATAAAAGCACAAAGGAGAAACTTAAAGAGGGAGGGAGAAGTCAAAGCTCAAGTGAAGAGATTTTTAACCTAGAGAGACTGAGTTATCAGGGAAGGGGGAAGCCCAAGCCAGCTTGTCACAGAATGTTCCGGAAGTTCAGATAACGATAGACTTACATAAACAGGGACTGATCAAGTGATACTGAGCTCTTGGTGAAATTGCTTCCAAGGATTTCACAGAAGTGTATTTCGTTGAAATGGACAGTAACCAGATGACTGCATTAAAATTTTAAAACTGTCAGGCGTGGTGGCTCACACCTGTAATCCCAACACTTTGGGAGGCCAAGGCAGGTGGGTCACTTGAGGCCAGGAGTTCAAGACCAGCCTGACCAACATGGTGAAACCCCACCTCTATTAAAAATACAAAAATGAGCCGGGTGTAGTGGTGCATGCCTGTAATCTCAGCTACTTGGGAGGCTGAAGCAGGAGAATTACTTGAACCTGGGAGGCAGAGGCTGTGGTGAGCAGAGATCACACCACTGCACTCTAGCCTGACTCTGTCTCAAATAAATAAAATTAAATTAAAAGAAAAACTGACTCGTAGGTGACAGGGGGATGGAGGCAGCAAACCACCTATGCAACAATCCTGCAAGGTCTGCACCTGTACTCCAGAACTTCAACCATAACAATAATTTAAAAGATCAAAAAAGAAAAAAGAAAAAAACCCCTCAGCAATGAGCATAAACTCTGTCAATGATAAGTATAGGTGAATATTTGAAAAAAAGCCTTAGCAATGATTATCTCCAGAGAGTGGAGAGAATGTGTGGATGGAATTTTTGTGTTTTACACTTTGGAATATTTCTAAATTTTTAAAGAAGCATGGGTTACTTTCAAACGTTGTATCTTGAATAAAATGCAAGGCTATAAATGCCATTATTAAAAAACAACAAAACTGACGGATGCCGTTGGGAGTGTTTCCACAGAACAGACCAGCTGGGAGGCAGAGCCGGCCTGGATTGCCGCCTCTCCCCAGCACAGCCGGTGCCCCCCTCCCGCTCCTGGCCACCTCCACGGTCCCCTGCCCCTGCCAGGCCTAGGGGAAGCTGTGAATGTGCTTCTCCACTTGAGGGTGCGGGACAACACCGGGGCCTTGGGCTGGGCCTCTGCGCTAGAAAGCCCCGCCATCCAGTCAGGGGCTGCTGGAGCTGAGTTTTGTCTTCCACGGCTTGTGAAGGAAAGATGAAGCTATCAGATCATGAGCAGACGCTGGGGTGCCCTGGGTAAGAGCCTGGGTACTGGCATCAGGCGAACCTAGATTCGCATTTCCACTCTTTGATGAACTGGTTTTGTGACCTCACTGAGCCTCAATTACTTCACCTGCTTACCCTTATTTTAATAAGAATAAAGGGAGAGGGAAAATGAGGTCACACATCAAAGCCCATAGCACAGCACCTGGCACCTAGGAAGGGCACAGCACCTGTCTTCCTCGGGTAATGGGGGCAGCTGTGGCTTTGACGTGGTTCTGCCCAGTTTGGGCACTGACGCGTGGCCGGGCTACAGTGGATGCTTGAGTTCAGGATAGAGCTGGGGGCAGCTGACCTTACTGGGCCCTGGTGGGGGTGTTCTTGGAAATCCCACCACAGAGGGTGGTGTGAATCCCAGAGCCAGGGTGCATACAGCACAGAGTTGTGTCCAGGGGGCTTGCGGACATCACGTCAGTGTCCCACCATCATGAAGAAGTTATGAACTAGTGACTTCTCATGAAAGTCAGCTTGAGGCTCCAGAGCAGGGGGGAGCAACTTCCCAAAAGAAGGAAGCAGGAAGGGGAAACAGCTCGGGGCTGGGAAAGCCGCAGTTGGCCCAACCAGACTGTGGGAAGGAGAGGGAAGGCAAGCTGCGGCGATGCAGGAAGGGCTGAGAGCATCTCATCCCAAGAGAGGAGGAAGGAGGAGACGTGGCCAGCCAGGCCCAGGACGTCCCAGCCTCTGGGCCGGCAGCAACAGCAACGCTTCTTAAATGTCACCCAGTTGAGGAGAAGGGGGTGTGGGAGTAGAGCCTGTCCTAGAAAAGAGCAAACAGAATGAAACTGGAGCTGGGGGTGAGGGGCGGGGACATGTGGGTTCATAAGGAAGCGGGATGTAGTGGCCGGGGAGGCTTTAGTGCTGGAGGAAAAGGGCAAACGTGTGTGTATCTTACAGTGAAACCTCCACCCGAGAGCTGGGGGATCCAAGAAGAGACCTGAAAAAATATCTGTGGAAAAGGCGTAGAGTCCTTGGAAGTCGGGTTGAAAGACCTCGAAGTCCGGGGAGGGGATGGACCCTCGGTCATGATCCGGGTGGGTGGGGAAGGAGGGGCCCGAGGAGCCGTGCACCACTGGTTGGGATCAGGAGCCTGACGCACCTGAGGAAGCGCCTGGACCCAGGGCAGCTGGTGTGGGATGAACACCACGTGGGTCTCAGGTCTGTGTGTTGAGTCCAGCCTCCCTTCCGAGGGGCGGCTCCTTCTTTTCATTCCTTGGCTTCCCAGCCTCTGACACGGGGTTAACCATGACAGCTGTCCTGGGTGGGGCCACAGACATGTGAGTAGAGGGTCACTGATGAATGACTGACTGGTGAGCATGTCCACGCAAAAGGAGGGCACGTTGACCTGGAAGCACATTTTCCCTCAATCCACTCAGAAAATCCCAGGACCAAAGACAGGGCCGAAGGTTTCCACAGGCCACTGGCACTGAGCTCTGGCACATGCAAAAATGGAGTCAGATGGCCGGGAGGAGGAGCAGGGCTGGGACTCCTGCCCCGGGAGCCCTGGTCTGCCCGCTGCACTCTCCTGCTTCTGAGCCCAGAGCCCAGCACCTGCCGACCCATCCAAGTGCCTAGACCCTGCAAGGCTGAGCATAGGATGAAGGGTGGCTCTGCCAGGAGCCCTGTGAGGTTTCTCAGTCAGTGGACCTGACCCCCCAAAGCATTGTCTGTGACTAACCCCAACCAATTCAAGGACATCAGCCTGGTAGGTGGGGGAGATGGACAGGTACACAGGCACCCCTTGGGAGGTCAGGGGCAAAGTGCAGCGGGTGAAGGAGGGCAGTGGTGGCCTGCGGAGGGCAGAGCTGTTTTAGGGGGCTGCTTGCATCTGGATGGCCTGAGAAGGGTGTGGTGGGGGGTCCTGGGAGAAGAGGGTGCCCTGTGGGGAGGCCCAAAGACGGAGGCTGGGTGGGAGGGCAGCAGGGTGGTTTTGGGAGGGGGATCTTCCGGCCCTCAGTCCCCCCGGCCATTGCAGGCTTCACCTCAGCCAGTGGCCTCTCGTGGACCCAACTTCATTTCCACCCTAGACATAGGGCCAGACTTGCTGGTAACCCAGGTTCCCATCTCTGGGGTCTCTGGGCTCCCCTCCAAGGAGCCCGTAAGAACAGGGCCCTCCTGTCCTCTTCTCCCCCTTTCTTCTCTAAGGCAGCCCTGCTCTCCTCCCAGGACACAGCCCCACCGAGGGTGCCCTGCAGCTGAGCTTCATGCCCGGACCTGCTCTGGCTTGGAGGGGACACTTGGCCATTCCTGCAGACGGGCTGGCTCCTGCAGAACAGGTTTCCTGTGGCAAGAACTCCTGAGAGGCGGTGAGCGGCCAACCCTCCTACACAAGGACCCTCCTACCGAGGGGACTGGGCCTGTGGGGTCAGCAGGAGTGGGGCATGGCCACAAGGCTGCTGTCGGGCCAGAGGGAGGAGGCGGTTCTCCCAGGCTCACTGTTCCCACTGAGTCAGAGCCAGTGCCCTTCTTGTCCCTGCCAGTTCCATGTGCCCAATGGCAAGCACGGAGGAGAGCAAGTGCCAGGGGCAGAGGACACCATCTGGCTCGCCCCGTCCTCCACAGAGGGCCCTATGGTCCTGCAAGGTGCCTGCCTCCTTTCCTCTCTGACCACATGCCAACATCTCTCTTGCTTTCCTGGTCCGTGTTGGACCCCGGGGCTATCGTCTCCCTGTGTGGCGCCATCGGGGATTGAAGAGCCACGGTGTGGAGGTGTTGCATCCTGAGAGCCTCCAAGTGGCCTGCCCACTCACTGGGCAGGCCACTGGCCGAGCACCCGCTCCTGGTGGGAGGTGGGGTCTCAAGAAGGTGGAAGTCACAATGCAGAGGGAAGACCAGTCCCTTACCTTTGCAGGGTGCTTTGCAGGCTACAGGCACCTTCCCTTTTGCTTCTTGCAGCAGCCCCATAGCGGGAAGGGGTAGGGATTCCTAACCTCTCTATGGTGGATGCAGCCAGCGCTCCTAAGCCCAGGGCCTCCTTGTCTCCAGCTCTCCCTGGGATGGGCCTTACTCGGGAGCCTGAGGTGGGAGGATTGTTTGAACCCGGGAGGTGGAGGTTGCAGTGAGCCAAGGTCACGCCACTGCACTCCAGCCTGGGGGACAGAGCGAGACACTGTCTCGAAAAGGAAAAAAAAGAAAAAGAAAAAGAAATAGGAGATACTTAGCAAAACAAAGATCCTTTAAAGATGTTTCATCCAGTTCCTTGTACACAAGCACACACACGTACACACCCACACACGTACACACCCACACACCCACACACGTATACCCACACACACCCACACACAATGACCATATCATTCAGCCTTTTTCATCTTTTCACCCCTTTTTCTGCCTATCAGTATCTCTGCAAGCTGTATTAACATCCCAGAGTTTTGTTCACACATGTAAAATCCTGTCATTAGTTGTAATACATGACACAGTGCCAGGTTACTAAGAATAAAGCTGTCGCATTTGACCTTTTCACCAGCAATGTGGAAGGAGGACAGTTTCTTCATATCTTCTCTAGCAGTAGGTATTTTAATTTTTGCCAGCTGGATTGGGCATGGCGCGATGCCTCGTCATTATCTCAGTCGGCCCCTCCTCCTCTCCTGCCGAAGTCCAGCGGCTTTTACTGTTGGTCGGCCATTTGAATTGGCTTTTCTGTGAATGGGCTGCTTACATCCTTGGCTCATTTTCCTATTGAATTGTTATTGTTGCAGTTTTAACAGTTTTAAAGCTCTTTGTATATTTATCATCTCCCCCAAGATCTATCATTTTTATCTATAGTCTTTTTTTTTTTTTTTTGCTGCTCATACAAAAGGTTTACCTTTTTATAGGTACCCAGATATGCCTACCTTTCTTTGACGACTTCTGGGTCTCCAGAATTCTTTAAATATGTTCCTCTCTCACCTCTCACTTTGTGCATCCATCCACTTGCCTTTAACTGTCTAGGTCTAAACTTCCCCAAAGGTTTCTGTACGTGTGTGTGACAGCAGTGAGCAGGATCACGACCATCCCTGATCCTGTCCAGCATTCAGGCTCACGGCAGTCTTCACGCTTCAGAATATGGTTCTGAATCCTGAGATACACCGGCAGCCCTCTGCGCCACCTCAGAATGATTGCTTTCTTAGTGTTGTTACTCCAAGAACACTGCCGATTTACAAGCTTGCTTAATTTCTTTTCCTGACAACTTTGAGTTCTGTCTTAAAAGTTCTGCCAATACTAGCTGTGAAATGAAGAGGAACGCAGGACATGCTGAGAAGACCCATGGGAGAGGGAGAGGAAGAGGGACCCACTCCACGACTGCGGGTGGGAAGGAAAGAGGGACCCACCCCACGACAGCAGGTGGGAAGGATCACCTGGGAGATCACCGCCAACCGGGACTGTCTCACGTATGGCAGACCCCATGCAAACCTCTGCACAGTGAATAGAGAGGTCCTATGTATCGGTTTAAACCACTGGGATTATACTCCATCTAATTTCGAGTTGAAATGTTTCAGTTCTTGGGTAAGTGCCTCTCTCAAGACAGTTCTCCAGGAGATGCTGGATAACCAGGGTTGGGGAGTGGGGACCAATGAGCAGGCTCTGGTCTGGGACACAGAGCCAGGTGTGTCCTGCCAGGTTCCCAGGTGTGTCATTGATGGGTCAGAGTCTGGGGGAGGACTGCTCTTGCCCACTAACCCAGCAAGTCTAGACACATTGCGGGCACTGGATAAATAGCAACCCACGCCAGCTCCAGAGCCTCTCTTCACCGGAGAACACACAAGCATCCTCCCAGGAGAGGGGAGGGGGGCTCTGCCCTTTGCCCAGGGAACACCTGGTGTGACTTCAGGTTGTTGTAGCCCAAGAATCACACTGTTGATTGGACAGGGACTGGAACGGAGCTCTCTACCCTCCAAGTCCTCACCCTGTGATTATTTCCTGTAGAATTCTGTGCCCCTGTCAAGCGTGTTCCACGCAAGTGGTCTATATGGCAGATGCCAGGAGTGCAGTGGACAACAAGGCTGATTGGCAGCAGTGAAATCAGGTGTTTCTTCATTCAGCTGAAGCCCTGAGAACTTAGAATTGGCACCTGAGTATGCAGTGAGGGTACGTCTGCTTTGGCCAGGAAGCAGCCTGGCACAGCACCCAACAGAGAGACGGTGTGGGCAGGGGTGCAGGAGGGTCGGGCAGCTCCTGCCTACTGAGCGCTTGCTCTTGCCAGGTGCTGGGCAGAGGTTTTCTTGCAGGGCCTTGACCCTCTCAAGGCTACTATAAGGCAGGTGCTGGTACCATATTCTTCACCTGGAAGCACGCAGCATTTAGGGGTGGAGCAGTTCTCCCAGGCCGCACAGGTAGCAAAGTGCAGAAGCCAGGAGCTGACCCCAGTGATCTGAACACACGCCAGGAGCTGACCCCAGTGATCTGACCACACGCCAGGAGCTGACCCCAGTGATCTGACCACACGCCAGGAGCTGACCCCTGTGATCTGACCACACGCCAGGAGCTGACCCCTGTGATCTGACCACACGCCAGGAGCTGACCCCTGTGATCTGACCACACGCCAGGAGCTGACCCCTGTGATCTGACCACATGCCAGGAGCTGACCCCAGTGATCTGACCACACGCCAGGAGCTGACCCCAGTGATCTGACCACACGCCAGGAGCTGACCCCTGTGATCTGACCACACGCCAGGAGCTGACCCCTGTGATCTGACCACACGCCAGGAGCTGACCCCTGTGATCTGACCACACGCCAGGAGCTGACCCCTGTGATCTGACCACATGCCAGGAGCTGACCCCAGTGATCTGACCACACGCCAGGAGCTGACCCCAGTGATCTGACCACACGCCAGGAGCTGACCCCAGTGATCTGACCACACACCAGGAGCTGACCCCTGTGATCTGACCACATGCTGTTGGGAAGATGCGTGGTGTGTAGGGAGCTGCGTGGCGTGTGGGGAGCTGTGTGGCATGTAGGGGAGGTGCGTGGCGTGTGTGGGAGGTGTGTGGCGTGTGTGGGGGAGGTGCGTGGCGTGTGGGGGGGAGGTGCGTGGCGTGTGGGGGAGCTGCGTGGCGTGTGGGGGAGGTGCATGGCGTGTGGGGAGGTGCGTGGCGTGTGGGGAGGTGCGTGGCGTGTGGGGGGGAGGTGCGTGGCGTGTGGGGGAGCTGCGTGGTGTGTGGGGAGGTGCGTGGCATGTAGGGAAGTGTGTAGTGTGTAGGGGAGGTGTGTGGTTTGTAGGAACACCAAGGAGGGGGGATTGGAGCCCGCTGCCTGTGAAGCCGGCTCAATCACTCACCATTTCTGTTGCTCATTGCTGAGGATAACTGCAGGGGAGATGAGCTCTTTGTAGCTGGGTCCCCGGCATTCTCTTCCACAGATCACACCCTCCACATAGCCCCTTTCCATTTCCCTGGGGCTGCCCTGTCCCTAGAGAAGGTCGGGCTGTGCACAGGTCCCAGGTGAGATCAGTTTCTGCAAACACAGAAGTGTGAGAGGAGTTCCTGCTCTGGTCCAGGCTCTGAGACCTGTTTGACTGGTTTCTCCGCACTGAGGAGTTAAACCATAATGGAAGTGCCAGAGTGTGTTTTTGTTCTTGGGGTCAGTCTGGTATGAAAGCTAGAGTTGGCCTCTCCTGAAGAAAGGACAACCACCCTACACCCTACCTATCTTCTCCTAACACACACACACACACACACGATGCACACTTGCACTCACATGCACACACAAACCCACACCTACATACCACACACCTCCCCTACCCACCACTCACCTACAAACATACACAAAAACACATGTGCACACAGCTACTGCACAAGGCAGTCCCATGACTGATGGTAACTCTCCCTTTCCTGCCTCTGGGGACTGGTGCAGCCACCTTACAGAGGTTTCTATCCTTCCTACAAGTGAAGATGTCTTCAATCCTCCTCAATGAAAGAGACCCCCTTTCTCCTCCAAAGTAGCAGGGACAGTTGTTGTCTTCATGAGGAGCTCAGCTGAGAGGCGAGGGAGAGGGCAGGAGAACCCACCTCCCGCACTCAATCACAAGGCACCATCTCCCTGCGATGCCCCCACTTCCTCTGTGCTGATCATGGCTTTCTCTTTCTTACCTGGTCCCTGTCTCCCTCTCTGTAAACCTCACGCAGCCTCTCCCTCTGCTGCAGTTCTTCCCAGCCTTCTGCAGCTCTCTTAGACCCCTGGCACACTGCTTGGGAGCAGCCGCCACGTGAGGTCTGGCTGGGGCATCTTCCTTCCCCTCACCGCTCTGCTGGGTTTGCTTCTCTTGTGGTCCCTGGGTTGGGGGAGCTCAGCTGTGGGACATAAAGCCAGTGGCTGAGCACCCCAGCTTCAGGCTCCTCATGGGGTGGAGGACGGACGATGCCCTTGGCCCCTGCATTACACAGGGATATGCGCAGAAGGCATCACCTGGCAGTGCACCTTAGCTAGAAAGAAGGTGTTTCTCCCTCCTCAAAGCCAGGCTCCGCACCCAACTGCTGTGCTAAACCAGCCAAGGCAGAGGGGCTTGATGACAAATGTCATCTTGTCCCCTTTTGGGAGCCCCCATTTGGGCTGTGCCAGGCCCTCTGTGGTGCGGGTCACTCGTGCATGACTGTCCTTGGTGTCCCTAGCGGTGACCCCAAAGGAGGGGAGTGCAACCTTCAACCACAGAGGCTGAGCCAAGGCAGCTGATGGCTCGCATACTGCGACGGGAGGCTGTGGGGAGGATGGAAAAAATAATCTCTGTGCTGGTACATGCCCTGAAAAGATTTTGTGTTAGGGAGGAAACGACCCCCAGCTGGGGAACACCCAGCGAGAAGTCAGGGAACTGTCCCTATGGGACACTGCGAGAGAATAGTGACCATCGTCCTGTCTTGTGATGAGACAGCCTGAGGCTTTTTCTAAACAGATGCTTCTGCTCTGACTGGAACTGCCTCTGTTTGGAGCTGACACTGAAAAGTCAGCAAACGCTCTGAGCCTTGGCTTGAACTGAATTGAATTGATTTTTTTCAGTTCAATCGAGAGAGGTAGAATCACAAAACTGTGAGATACCCTTCAAGCAGATGTTTTCCCAAGGGTTGCTTTACCTCGAACATGAACCAGCTTGTTACTGACCATGAGGTTTATCGTAGGATAATAACACCTGCCGCTGGCTCTGTACTTAATGCTCGAACCCCACCCGATCTGATCAGATACGGTGGGTGCATCATCCTAGTTTATGGATGAGGATATGGAGACACAGGTTTCCACATCACTGGCGAAACTGGAAGCTCGAGTCTCCTAATATTGTTTGCAAAGTAGGATTTTAAAAAAAGCCCCGAGGGGTTGGGAGGTGTTTGTCTGGGAAAAATGATATGAAATTTTTCCCATTTTTGTCTGGGAAAAATGATACCTGAGAAAAATGATATGAATAATTATTAAGCATCTGGATTTTAATCACCAGGTCCCATCAACAAGATGAGAAGGAAAGGAAATTGCAAATACAGATTTAAGTCCTCAGGTATTCTTTAAGGAGATAAAACAAGGAGCTGGGCTGAATCCAGCTATTCAGAGTCCCACCCTCCCCAGGCCCTCACCAGGCAGGATGCCCCTCTGTCCTCATGTGGCTGGACCGACATTCTCCACCCCAAACCGGTTGTCAGTTTCATTGAGAAATTGATTACTCAATATTTATTGAGGCCTCTGTATTATTCCACCACTGAGGTGAGCTAGAAAATCTTCAAGACATCTTTATAAAATGAGTTAGACAACTGGGCCCCTCCTCTCTGCAGCTCTTTCTATGCTAGATCCCCCTGAACTCTGGTGGGGTGACCCCCTTGCTTCCCTCCTCCCTGCTGACCATGACCTTCCCTTTTTCACTGGGTCCTGGGAGCTCCTTCTCTGCAAACCTCAGCCTCTTCCTCTGTTGCAGCTCTTCTGAGCCCTTCCCAACCTCCCTCTGGCCCCTCCCCACCCTCCCTCTGGCCCCTCACACACAGCTCAGGGAGCAGCCGCCACACCAGGGCTGGCTGGGGCAGCTTCCCTCCTCTCACTGCTCTGGGTTTGCCCCTCACGTGGCCCTGGGGGACTGAGCTGTGGGTCATGGAGTGAGTGGCTGGGCACCCCAGCCTCTGGCTTCCGAGCCTGTGAAGCACTGAGGGGCTGGGAGGTGTTTGTCTGGCTGCACTTTAGGGGAGGAGAGTATACTTGGTCTATGTGACGGGCTGAACAGGAGGGAGGTGGGATGTATTAACTTTCTCAGGAGAATGAAGGAGTTTGTTCCCTATGTACGAGCAGGGGCTGGGGAGAGGAATAGGAATCTATGGAGCTCGGAGGGGGCATTTTTGAGAAAGTCGTCTTGGGGACTCCAAGGCAAATGTCCCTTCACAACTGTAGGTCACATTGATGGAAGGACTTGGGGATGGTCTCCCTAAAGCTTAGCTGTTGCTCTAAGAGCTGCTCAAGGCAGTGGGCCTGGGGATTTCCTTCCAGAGAACAGATCAGACCGAGGGCCCCAGTAGGTTCCCAACACTTAGTAAAACCACGAAGAGGGCCAAGTTTGGGGCAGCTGCCGGCTCTGCCTCCTCCTGCTCCTGCCTGCACCTCTGGGGTGTGCTGGGCACTGAGGTCCCCATGTCTTACTGCAGCAAGGCTCCACCTGCAGCCATTTGACCCCCTGTAAATGGAACAGCTGCCACTCAGTTCCCCGGAGGCAGGGAGCTGTACGGGGAACCTTGGACTTGGCAATGGAACTGAATTCTGGGAATCTCTGAGCTCGAAGGGAGTATCTGGGAAGACTGGAAAAAAAGTATTCTGGGAAAAAAAGTTTTTCCCTCTCTTCTGAAATCACACACCATGTGCACTTGACAAACAACGTCTCAGCACCAGCTATGGCTCTGAAGGCAGCCCTGGTCCCTAGTTTCCTTGAGGTTAAAGGCAGCGAGCCCCATCCTCTGTCTCTAGACCCTTGACTGTTCCCTGGCAGAATCAATGCTACCACCCACTTCCCTTCCACCAGGCCCAATCTCAGGGCAAGAGCTAGGCATTAGCTCCGGAGAGAGGGGTGTGG
Organism: Callithrix jacchus; assembly: GCF_049354715.1. Classification (NCBI taxonomy): domain Eukaryota; kingdom Metazoa; phylum Chordata; class Mammalia; order Primates; family Cebidae; genus Callithrix; species Callithrix jacchus. The sequence goes on from NC_133508.1 coordinate 8,279,731, forward strand.
AAATGCCAAACACTGGGGCCCGCTGCACCCCTGAGGGAGATCTCTTCAAGCCCTCTCCCTCTCCAGGCTGGGCCTTTGTGAAGATGGAGAAGCTGTCTTGAACCCCTTGGCTTGCTCAGAATCTCTGTGAATCAGCTGCAGGGGAAACTGGGCCCTGGGCAGAATGTTCCTGGAGGGAAGTGGTTGCTGTCAAGGCCAGGAGGGGTTGGCAGGCTAGCCATCCCATTCCCCAACCCCATGCCAGTTCCTGGGCACCTAAGAGCCCTCCCACTCCCATTCCTGCATTTCCTGTCTGCTGCTGATCTGTTCCTCCCTGGGAGGAGTCTCTCACCCCCAGGCATTTGGAGGGTGGGGAGCCTTCCTCCATCCTTTGTTCTGACTGCAGAAAAGGAGGGGGTTCCCATGCCAAGCCAGGCTGCCTGGGACAGACGCTGCCATAGATCACTGCGGCCGCCTGCACTCTGGACCACAAGCTCTGAGAGCAGCAGGTGAGGGCCGGTGGGCAGCAGCTTGGAGGCTCCTCGAGGTGCAGGGACGCAGGCATGGCTGGTGAGCTGACTGCTGAGCAGGTGGCCAACTACAAGCAGGCCTTTTCTGCGGTCGACACGGATGGAAACGGCTCTATCAATGCCCAGGAGCTGGGCGCCGCGATGAAGGCCCTGGGCCACAATCTCACGGAGGGCCAGCTAAAGGAGTTCATCTCCAAATTGGACAGCGACGGCGACGGCGAAATCAGCTTCCCAGAGTTCCTGGAGGCGGTGAAGAAGTTCAAGATCGGCCTGGAGGACCTGCAGGCCGCCTTCCGAGCCTTCGACCTGGATGGCGACGGCCACATCACCGTGGACGAGCTCAAGCAGGCCATGGAGAAGCTGGGGGAGCAGCTGTCGCAGGAGGAGCTGCATGCCATGATCCGCGAGGCCGACGTGGACCAGGATGGGCGTGTGAACTATGAGGAGTTCGCAAGGATGCTCTCCCAGAAGTGAGGCTTCCCGCTTCGTTCTGCCCCGCCCGGTGGCCCGCTGCCCTCTGAGCCTTTGTGGCCGCCTGCTTCTGCTGCTTTTGTGCTGGGACTTTTCCAGGGAAGCCTGGTTGGTGGATGGGAAACTGCCTCCCCCTTGGAGGAAGGCTTTGCGCTCTGGGGCCTGATGTGGCACCCTTGGGCCTTCTGCAAGCCCCTTTCTGCTTCCAGACCTTGGGCAGAAGGCAGCCTCCCTGGGCCTTGTCCCTCTTTGCCCTGCAGTGGAATGGGGCTCCCCAGCTCAGGGCTGCCCTGAGGGTCCCTCAGCCCTGCAATGTTCTAAATAAAGGACTGCTGTGTCCCACGTGTGCTTGGGGTTTGTCGGGGGAGGCCTCCGAGGGCCCCCACCTGCTTCCAGGGCTCCTTCCAGCCCACCCCCTCCCAGCCGACCCCTCTCACCTGCAGTGGGAGAACTGCCTGGACAGGCCCCAGGGGCAGGTCCTGCCTCCCCTGACTTAGAGCAGAGGGCAGGTGGGTAGGGGATGTGCCTCTGGCTCCAGGCTCTGCCTGAGCTGCTGGTGAGGACCTGGGCACATGTCCTGCACAAACAGGAGCCCTGCGCCTCGCATGGACAGACCCAGCCCAGCTGCCACCCTCTGCACGCAGCCTACCTCTCTCGGGCTGCAAATAAAATACGTGTATGTCTGTGTGTACATCTGTGTGTGCGTGTTTGTGGGTCTGTATGTGTGTCTATGTGTAAATCTCTGTATGTTTATGTGTCTGTGTGTGCTTATGTGCATCTGTGTGTGTCTGTGTATGTTTGCATCTCTGTGTCTGTGTGCATCTGTGTCTGTGTGTGTCTATGTGTTTATCTGTGTTTGTGTGTTTGTGTTTGTGTCTGTGTATGTATGTCTGTGTGGCTCTGTGTGTGTCTGTATGTGTGTCTATGTATGTCCTTGTGTCTATGTGTGTGCCTGCATGTGTATCTGTGTGTCTGTATGTGTATGTGTCTGTGTATGACTATGTCTGTGTATGTGTGTCTCTGTGTGTCTGTGTGTCCGTGAGTCTATGTGTGCCTGTGTGTGTATCTGTCTGTGTGTGTCTGTGTGTGCTCATCTGTGTCTGTGTGTGCACCTGTGTATGTATGTGTGTGTCTGTGTATGTGTATGTGTCTATTTGTGTGTCTGTGTATCTTTGTGTGTGTCTGTGATGGTGTGTGTCTGTGTGTGTCAGCCTATCTGTGTCAGTGTGTCTGTGAGTCTGTGTGTGTCTATGTGTGCATCTGTGTGTGCGTCTGGTGTGCCTGTGTGTCTCTGTGTATCTTTGTGTGTGTCTGTGTGTGTATGTCTGTGTGTGAAGGTGTGTGTGTCTGTGTGAGTCTGTGTGTGTATCTCTGTGTGTCTGTATGTGTATCTGTGAGTCTGTGTGTGTTTGCATGTGTCTGTGTATCTTTGTGTGTGTGAAGGTGTGTGTCCGTGTGTCTTTGAGTCTGTGTGCATGTCTCTGAGTGTGTCTCTGTGTTTGTGAGTCTGTGTCTGTGTGTCTCTGTGTTTCTGTGTGTGTATATCTGTGAGTCTGTGTATCTGTGAGTCTGTGTGTGTCTGTGTGTCTGTGAGTCTGTGTGTCTGTCTCTGTGTGTCTGTGTGTATCTGTGAGTCTGTGTGTATCTGTGAGTCTGTGTGTGTGTCTGTGTGTGTCTCTGTGTATCTGTGTGTGTATCTGTGAGTCTCTGTGTCTGTGCATGTCTGTGTGTGTGTCTGTGTGTCTCTGTGTGTCTATGTGTGTTTCTGTGTGTGTATCTGTGAGTCTGTGTGTGTGTCTGTGCATGTCTATGTGTCTGTGTGTGAAAGTGTATGTGTCTGTGAGCCTATGTGTGCATCTGTCTCTGTGTGTGAGTCTGTGTGTCTGTGCATGTCTGTGTGTGTGTGTCTCTGTGTGTCTAGGTGTGTTTCTGTGTGTGTGCATCTCTGTGGGTTAGGGTTGGGGGAGGTGGGGAAAGGGCAGAGCAAGAAGGAGGAGGAGCAGGGTGAGCAGTCTGGACCCTCCATCCTGGCAGTGCACAGCCCTGTGTGGACTTGGGTTGTGTTGGTGCTGTGGGGTTTAGAAACGAGACCTGGGCTCATCACAGCCCTGGGTTCCTGGGGCTCCCTTTGTCCTGGGTCTCAGATGGTCAGACCCACATGCCTTGCTTGGCAGATGTGGAAACTGAAGCCCCATGTGGGTACAAGAGCAGCAAAGGCCAACTTACGGCAGTGGTGGGTGAAATTGGGCTGCAGGGAGGTGTCGGGCCCTGGCCTCGGAGTCAGGACTCGTTACCTTCCCACCTGCAGTGCTCCTTGGCACAGCTGTGGGCGCACACCTGTGGAGGAGCATGGTGGGCCTGTACACTTTATCCCAACTTCAGCACAAAGCCTGGGAGCCAGGGGTGGCCCGGGGCATTGAGGTGGCACCTGGGCGTTTTCAGGAGTCACCATAGTCTCTTGCAATCACTCATGGTGACCTGTTCCTCCCAGCCCTGTGCTCGGAGCCTGGCCAGTGCCCTCCAGGGCCTTCCAGCCTCAGGGCTGAGGCCAGACCTTCCCTCCTCTGCCTGGGCTGTGGGCAGGGCACACCTAGGGCTGTGGAGAGGAGAGGGGGACACCCCAGTATCCTCCCTCAGGGCTCTGAACAGGAGGGACTGTGGAGGGGGGCGAAGAGAGAAGATGTGGAGGTGAGAGTGGGATGGAGCAGAGGCAGCCTCAGACCTGCCTGGTGACCTGGCTGAGCAGGAGGCCCCGGCAAAGTCCATGCCTATCCTTGCTGCACATGGGCTCCTCCAGGAAAGCCCCATCCTCTTAGGAATGCCGTCACCAAAGTCTCATTTCTGAAGTGGGGATTCCTCAGTGCCAAGCTGGTCAAGAGGAGATTTCCCAGGGTATGTAGAGAAAAATAAAATAAAATAACAAAAGAAAAATAAAGCCTTTTTGTTCACTTTTTTTTTTTTTTTAAATGGAGTTGTGTTCTGTCACCAGGCTGGAGTGCAGTGGTGTGATCTCAGCTCACTGCAACTTCCGCCTCCCAGGTTCAAGTGATTTTCCTGCCTCAGCCTCCTGAGTATCTGGGTTTACAGGTGCATGCCACCATGCCCAGCTAATTTTTATATTTTTAGTAGAGATAGGATTTCACCATGTTGGTCAGGTTGGTCCCGAACTCCTGATCTCATGATCTGCCTGCCTTGGCCTCTCAAAGTGCTGGGATTACAGGTGTGAACCACAGCACCTGGCCATGTTCACTTCAAACCCAAAACAAAGAAGGCATTTCCCACTCCCCACCCCCACCTTCTTCAGTCAGACAGAGATGGAGTCTCGCTCTGTTGCCCAGCCTGGAGTGCAGTGGTGCAATCAGGGCTCACTGCAACCTCCACCTCCCAGGTTCAAGCAATTCTCCTGCCTCAGCCTCCTGAGTAGCTGGGATTACAGGTGTGCACCAGCACACCTGGCCAAGGTTTTTTGTATTTTTAGTAGAGATGGGGTTTTGCCATGTTGGCCAGGCTGGTCTTGAACTCTTGACCTCAGGTGATCCACCCACCTTGGCCTCCCAAAGTGCTGAGATTATAGGCACAAGCCTGTGCCTGGCCAAAGAAGATGTTTTCTGCCATAGTGTTAGCACTGTAGGGGCAGCACGTACATCCAGATTTGTCATGATGGTTAGATCTGGGCTCTCTTTGCAACAGTGGACCAAGATGCAACCTTTGAGAAGAAGATACGCTGGAATGGCAGTTCCTGGGTCTCAGGAAGGAAGCCTCTGCCCTCAGAAACACGGTCTTGTTGCCGTCTCTGCTGGCTATGGAGGTGTCTGCTGGCTCTTCCATCCCCTCTCTGTCCACTGACTTAGAAAAGGAGTCAGTCCCGCATGTAAGGGAGCAGGCGAGAGAAAGCAGCTCGGGTTGATTTCCTGCTGGAGGAGTAGCCAGGAGACCAGGCCTGGGGACCTGCAGTTTGGACCACACCAGGTTAGCCAGGCTGGTCTCCAGCTCCTGACCTCAGGTGATCTGCCTCCCAAAGTGCTGGGATTACAGGAAGGCGTGATTGACTTTTACTGGGGGATCTTTTAGTGGGGCAAGGAGGAGGGTTGTAGAGGAAAGGGTGACCTTCCCTACAGAAAAGGCCCCAGGCATTGCACAGGATGCCAGACTGAAGAAGGCTCATCAGGATACCAGACTAAAGAAGGCATCCTGTGCAATCCCTGGGGCCTTCTCTGCAGGGAAGGCCATCCTCTAACCCTGGGCAATCTGCACATTCCTCACTGACAATGCTTACCTGTTTCTAGATAAACAGCAGTTTCTCCATATTTTTTTCTCCCTCAGACTCAGCCTGGAGCCCTTCGGGCATGCAGCTTGCAGGGCAGTTCCTAAATCCTGTCCCTCGAGGGTGTCACCTTCGGCACCCGGAACTGTTGAAGAAACCGGGCTACTCCTCCCTCAATGAATGTTTGCTGGAGGAGGGACCCCCTTGGCCTCCCTGGATGCCCCTGGAGTCTGACCAGAGGCAAGAAGCCTGAAGATGAGAGGAGAGGGTAGGAGGGAGGTCGTGGAGTGCAGAGGGAGCCCGAGAGGGATCTTCCCCCGTCTCCTGCGGGTGGGTGTTTCTAAGGTGAATATGGGCCACCCACCTGCTGTCCCTGGGAATTCTGCCTGATAGCAGCACTTCGCTGTGCCTCTTGGAAGCACCCATGGATGCACGCCTCCCACAACATTCCTGCTTAGCTTCCAGGGACGTGCTAACGTTCCACACCCCCGCCCTGGGCTCTGGCTGCCCAGGCCTCTCTCTTCCACCTCAGGTATCTGCTCTTCCTGACTTTCTGGAAGCCATTTCTCCAGCTCTCCACGGAACTAAATCCTATGAATCAGCCAACCCCCACCTCTCCCTCTTCTTGGGCGGGATCCCTGGCCCAGACATGGGTCTGATCCTTCCGGGCTCTGCATGGAGGCAGCACCAATGGCAGCGCACAGTTTGGGCAGGGACAGGGGAACAGGGCCAGGCCTGGGGAGTGTCTCTCTCCGGCCCCTCCCCAGGCCATGCCAGGAGGGTATGGAGTGGATGGGAGCCAGGCAAGTGCCCTAAGGAAGAAACACTCACTCACGCCCACTCCACACACACTGAGAGCCACTGGCTTGCCCTGAAGCTTCCTCGTCGGCTTCCAGTGTCTTTCCCCAGTGGGACTGTAAGACCTAGTCCGGGGGTCCTTGGCTTCTTGGTGGAGCCCACCCAAATGGCTGCTGCTGAGTGATGAGCTGTGGTCTTGTTGAGAGGGAGGCCATAGTGGGGGGTGCTTCTGGCAGCAGGGATGGCAGGTGGTGGGAGCAAAGGGGAAAGGTGAACCCTGGAGTCTCCTGTGTGGCTAGGCCAAGCCCAGACCCTCCTCCTGGGCCACCGTCAGCCTTTCTACCTAGGATGTTGAAGGAGGGCCCAGGGCCAGCTGCTGTACAGCCTGCAGCACATTCCCCACAGAGGGGGGAAGTGTCAGAGACCTCACAGGTCAGGTCAGGCCCCGGGCCCCTGGCCCCCGTGAGTGTGGAGTCGACTACTGAGCTCCAGGCCTAAAACTTGGGGTGTGCTCTGCAGGGCAGTTTTAGGCCAACCGCCTGACGGTCTGGGCTCAGCTGCAGCTTGTGTAAGGTGGGGACAGAGGGGCAGGAGAAATGTAGTCCTCGGGAAGGGAAACGTCACACTGGTCTTCAGGAAGGGACTTAAGACTCAGTCCAATGCTCACCTAAACATGCGCAGACAGCAGGATAAAATGGAAACAAGTTTCCACGCAAAGACCATGTGTAAGTATTTTGGAACACGCCCTGCCTTTTCCTCTCCTTTTCCATCCATTCGCATCCCTCTATTTGTAGTACTTTTCCTTTTCGGAAACGGCGTCACGCAGATAACTCTGTAACCTTTTTTTTCTATTTAATGCTATATCGTGGACACCTTTCCTTGTGAAAATGATGGAGACCCATGCTCCTGCTTTTAGTGGCTGATTATATTCCATTCAATGGCTGTGTCACCCCTGTAGCCTCCAGAATGAGATGGAGAAGGAATTCAACCCCAAATCTGCCACTTGCTGTCCAGGTGGCCTTGAGCAAATGCCTTGACTTCTGTGAGTCTCAGTTTTCTTACCTGGAAAATGAGATCAATAATAATACCTGGGCTACTGAGTGCTGTGAGGCTAGCACCAGGCACACGGCCTGCAGAAGGTACTAGAAAGCACTCAGAGCCCACTCCAGAGTCCAGGCTTCTGGAGCATGCTGCCATGAGCGCATCCCAAGGTGGCCCTGCCTGTGGAGTCCACCCGTGGCTCAGTGCAGCCCTCCCAAGTAGCACATGCTTAGTGCTTGCAGCAGGTGTGACTAATGAGACCCCAGTTACACTCACTGCCCCGGGTGTGAGGGTATAAGTGAAGAGCAGTGAAGGAGTCAGGATCCCAGGCCTGAGGTCAGAGATCTAGAACATCCATCATGTCCTGAGAATAGAGTCTGGGATCCCAGAGCCAAGGCCTGCTCCAGGCTTGCAGCCCAGCTGGCATCAGGGAGGCTGAGTGCCCATACCAGGGCTTCAGCCTTGGCAGTCAGAGCCAGGCAGTAGGGGGCAGGGGTGTGCCCTTGCAAAGAGGGCTGTGGCAGGAAGCTCTGTGCTGATTTGGAGGTCTGGGGAATGGCCAGTCAGAGAGAAGCGTGAAGGAAGGACAGAAATGAAGCTACCCAGATGGCCTAGGGCGGCAGAAGACCTGTCTGGGGCAGACAGAATATCACAGGCAGGATGCGCATTGTTGCTGAGCCCGTTCTTAAGAAGGGCTTTGATGGGGGCAGCACAGCAATAAGAAAGCAGCAGAAACTTCTCTGAATCTACTGAGCCGAGAGATGAAGAAGGACTCTGAGGGCCTGGAGAGGAAGTGACTCATTTCAGGTCTTAGAGCGAGGTGCCGAGAAGGACCCGGAGTGGAATTCAGGGGCTCAGAACGAGGTCAGGGGGCTTCCTCCAAGGGGTGGTTCCTGGGCAGGCCTGCCTGGATACTGGCTTTGAGGTGGGGTCTGTGGTGGGGTTGGTTGGGACCCGCATAGCAGAATGTCTTCTGGAAGCTGGCGACTGTGAGTTATGGGAGATGCACAGATGTGGCCGTGAAGACCCTTGAGGGCAGACAGCAGGCTGTGCTCCAAGCATGAGTCCACAAGGGTGCCCTGTCTCAGCTCAGAGCACTGAGGAGGGTGGACAGAGCCAAGGAAGCATTGGGGCAGCCAGCTGGAGCGGCTTCAGGTCACTCAGGGAAACCCAGTTCTTTGAAAGACGCTTCTCTGAAAATCGACTTAGCAGAAGCTTAGTTCTACAAATGGTCAATGTGCTGGTATTTCCCAACCTACCAAAAAGTTATTTGAATCCTTGGCCGGGTGCGGTGGCTCACGCCTGTAATCCCAGCACTTTGGGAGGCCGAGGCGGGTGGATCACGAGGTTAAGACATCGAGACCATCCTGGTCAACATGGTGAAACCCCGTCTCTACTAAAAATACAAAAAATTAGCTGGGCATGGTGGTGCGTGCCTGTAATCCCAGCTACTCAGGAGGCTGAGGTAGGAGAATTGCCTGAACCCAGGGGGCAGAGGTTTTGGTGAGCCAAGATCACGCCATTGCACTCCAGCCTGGGTAACAAGAGCGAAACTCCGTCTCAAAAAAAAAAAAAGAATCCTTAATACAGATCACAGAAATTCATACTGGGTGAACTATTCTAGCAGTTGTTGACTATTTCTTTGATGTTTCGTTTACTTAATTTTAATGATTAGTTTGGTTTTACTTTTAGCTTAGTATTATTTTAGTGGCAGTCAGTTCACCTAACCATTGTACCATAACCTGGCAGTGTTTAAAGTTCTCTGTTTTTGTTTTGCTGTTTCATTTTTAGTATTTTGGGTCAATGGTTTTGGAGAAGGAGAGCTTCTGATTCAAGATTCAGCCATTGGACATGATTTCAATGTCCAGGATTTTATGGATTGGCAGGTTTCTTTCCCCTAATAGAATTTCAACTTACATGTATTGCTTTCGTACTTGTTTCAAATCACGGATTTGTTCAATGGCTCAATCAACTGGATATTTTGCATGTTAATTTCACCTTAAATGTATTGCTTAGTATTTGTTTCAATTCATGGTTGTTAACTGGCTTGATGAACTGGATATTTTGCATGTTAATTTCAACTTAAATGTATTGCTTACTTAGTATTTGTTTCAATTCACGGATTTGTTCAATGGCTCAATCAACTGGATATTTTGCATGTTAATTTCACCTTAAATGTATTGCTTAGTATTTGTTTCAATTCATGGTTGTTAACTGGCTTGATGAACTGGATATTTTGCATGTTAATTTCAACTTAAATGTATTGCTTAGTGCTTGTTTCAATTCACAGATTTGTTCACTGGCTCAATCAAATATTTTGCATGTGGTTTAAGTGTTTGGTAAGTGCTTGGTGTCTGAAATATGAGTCACACATGAAACTGACATCCAGCAAGGGAGAACTGAACTGAAGCTACTGGAACTGGCTTGGGTGGGACAGCATTGGTGAAACCAAAACTAATTTCAACTAAAGCAAAGCTTCCCCAAATCCTCCGATGTTAATTGGTAGATGGATATAATTATTCTACTTCTGATCCAACTAGATGTTTCAAATTCCATATATGAAATAATACATTTTCTTCATTGGCTTGCCCCCTGGATCTTTTAAATCCTAATTTATATCCATCCTGGTAGGCCTGGTGACCCACTCCTTCTGTTAAGATCCATGTCAAATGCCTCCTGCTTTTGGAAGCTTTCCACAGCAGGACCTGGCATACAGGGGTCCTCTGCACCTGTTTTCCAAGCAAATGGCTGAGGGTGATCCTTCCCTATTTGTACAGTTCTTTTCAGAGTGCAGCCTTTACTAGAGTAAATTACAGAGTTTATTCCTAGTGAACAAGGCCTATTCTCCATCCTCAGAACCCCAAATAGTGAAATAAAGCCCATCAGTGAATCAACTAGATGACAGGCTCCTCAAGCGTGTGGATTCTGCACGAAACCCTCCGTGTGCACTGCGGTGGCATGACCCGGCAGGCGCCTTTGCCCGGAAAGCCTCGTCTCCACCTTGGGTCCTGACTTCCGCAGTGCTGATGCGGTAAAGGAAATCTTCACAGCCCCATACTCCACAAGAGGGAGAATCGGAAGTGCAACTGCAGAGCGAGGACTCCTCTGGTTCTTTCTGTCGTCCAAGAACCATGAAAACTGTCCTTATATGATCACAAAATCCCAACTCATCCCCTCTTGGTCCAGAAATAGGGAGAGTCGAAGGCATGTCACCTGCCAGATAGTCACTGATGTGGACTTCAGACCACTAGGACCAGCTTTTAAGATTTCAAGCCATTGTTTCTCTCTCCACAGTGAGTCCCCCCTTTATTAAACAAACAAAAACAACTCATAAAGAACGGATTCCCAACAGGTACGGTGACTGTGTGTCCTAGAAACAACCTAGGTAGAATATTCTATCCCAGTTTCTCTGGGAACAAGCCCAGCTTTCAGTCTTTGCAGCGTGCACCACGGCTGCAGAGGGGCCGCCCGTCGTTCCCGCCGGAGGAGCAGGTGCGGCCTTCTCAGCTGGGCCCAGTGAAGTCTGGCCCTGCCCAGCACGCAGGAGCCCGTGCCTCGCTCCTCCCTGGCTTCTCTCTCATGTGGCCGCAGCTGGGGAAAAGGCCCAGCGCCTCCTTCTGTAGCTGCTTTGCTATTTATCATCTCCAGGTGTGAGCTCATCTCTTTCCCCACCGCAGGTGGCCCCACCCGATCTCTGCCTTTCCCGCCTCTCTGCTGGGTTGCACAAGCCAGCAATTCTCAACCCCGGCTGCACCTGGAAGATACCCCAGGGGATTTTGGAAAACGTGTGTGCACGCATCCCCGTGCTCTGAGCCCCGGTGGGTCAGCGGTGGGGCGCTCTGGCGTGGCGGTCTTTTTTAAGCTCCTAGGTGCTGTATAGCCAAGAGTAAGAAGTGCTGCCTCAACCTGTCTTGGAAACTCTGACTGTATCCGGTGCTCCCCACACCCAACCTCCCTTCTGCCCCTGGGCAGATTGGCACCCAGTGTTGTCGAGGACCCCGGGGGTGAGCACCAGCTTTATAGAATCAACAGGTGGGACACCTGCAGGTTGGACAAGGTGAGGTCTGAGTCACCTTGCGTGGGAACAGATGGTGCCTTGTTGGTGGCCTGCCAGCCTCTGTCCCCACCCCACCACTCAGAGACGCCGTGTGCCTGCACTTTCCTGGTTGGGGAGCTCTGGCCTTGCTGCCCAGATGACCTTTGGCCTAGAAAGAAGTTAAATCTCAGTGCTTTGGACGGGGCATGGTGGCGCACAACTGTAATCTCAGCATTTGAGAGGCTGGTCACTCGAGGCCAGGAGTTCAAGACAAACCTGACCAACACGGTGAAACAACCCTGTCTCCACTAAAAATGGGAACATTAGTGAGGCGTGGTGGCAAGTGCCTGTAACCCCAGCTACTCGGGAGGCTGAGGCAATAGAATGGCTTGAACCTGGGAGGCAGAGGTTGCAGTGAGCTGAGATTGCAACCCTGTATTCCAGCCTGGTGACAGAGCAAAACTCCGTCTAAAAAACAACAAACAAAAACACATGTCGGTGCTTTGGAGGAAGAGTGTTTTCCTGCACCTGGAGCCCTGCGGTCGTGAGCTCATGGAGTAAGTGTTGTGACCTTCAATCATTCACTCGCTATTCTACAAATGTTTTCCTCGGTGCTCCTCCTCACTGCGGGTCTGCGGGGACTTGGAGGGAGACTCCGCCCCGGTCTCTGGCCCCCAGGTGGTGACCAAAACTGGCCGTGCAAAGACAGTGGGCCAGGTCCCTTGTCAGTGGATTCCCGTTCTAGGAGGTGCTCAGAGAAGGGGAGGCTTACTTCCGGGAGGTGGCACCAGGGGGAGGGGGGCAGATTTCAACAGGGGAGGCTGTTCTTGGTGAGGAAAGTGCATGAGCGAAGGTCTGGAAGTGGGAACTTCAGTGTCTTTTTGGGGAGCTCACTGCCTGGGAGGGGTCTGAACGCCATCCAGACGCCATCGCAGGTGGCCTTGATGGTTTGCTGAATGAGCTTGGATCCTTTTCAAGTCCCAGTGAAGTCTGGTGGTATCGTTCTCTGCCTCAGTCCCCTCAGCTGTAACTGTGGTAAGGATGAGATTGGCCTTAGCTTGATCGTGAGGAGAGTTGGGGGGGTGTGTGGAGAAAGTGCGAGAAACAGCGTGAGGTGTGGTGACATTCTGTGGGGGCAGCAGCATGTTTTGCATAATGTCACCAAGATTCATGCTATTTCTTCTCCAGAAGGTGAGACGGAGACTGGCAGAAGGTTTTTAGCCCGTGGAGGCGTGCGGCCACATTTGTGCTTTAGGAAGATGGTGTTGGCATTCATGTGTGGGATGAAGGGGGCAGGGAGACAGCCCTGCAGGAGGCGGGTTTGGCCACCTAAGCCTGAGCTGATCAGGACAGGAAGGAAGGTGGAGGCAGTCGGCAGAGAAAGGAAGAGACATGGGGAGGGGAGGCAGAGAGTGAGAGGGACAGGGCCTAACTTGGTAACCCCGGGGCCTTGAGCAGTTCTGGAGGAGGTGGGCGGGGAGCGAGCAGGGGACGGGAGGGACCCCAGCCCCACCAGGCTGAGCCGTGTCCGTGCCATGCTGGGTCAGGGTTACTGCTGGTACCATCCGGAAGGTGGGCCAACCAGACCCATCTAACCTCTTGCCAGTCAGATGGTGGAAGCACATCAGAGTTCTCAGATTCCTGGAGCCACTGAGAGCCCAAGGGGCACTTGTCCAAGAGTCAGGCTGTGATTGGAACCTCAGGGCCTGCCTGACCCCAGAATTTGGAGAAAAGAAAAGCCCTGGACTTCCTTCAGACCAGGAAGGTGCTGACCAAGAGGGGAAGGCGGGGGTAGGGGAGGTGTCAGTAGGGAGGAGCTGCCCCTGCCCCCACTGCAGGCCCTGGGCCTTCCTAACCTCCAGCTCCACCTGCTCAAGGCAGAATCCGAATGCAGGCAGAGTCTGAGGTATCTTAGAAACCCTCTCCTTCCCTCTTGGATGTGCAGTCTGTCAGACATTGAAGAGGAGGAAGAGGAAAGACGCTGGCCCCAATATACAGACAGAGAGCAGTGCCGGTTCTGGAGAGGCCAGCACTCTGGGAGTGGTGGCTGCTAATGCCCTTCTTCCCTCAGCCTCCCTGCCCCAGCTGCCCTTGCAAAACACATGGAGCCTGATGGTCTGTGGGCACAGGGCCTGGCCCTGGTGCTGCATGGGCACAAGTGACAGCTGTGGCTGAGGTTGGGGAAGGGGCTGGGCTGGAAGCCTCAGGAGGCTCTGAGCACACAGGATTTGGGGCGGGTGCTGGTGAGGATCAGAGGTTGCCGGACTTTTGGGGCGGGTGCTGGTGAGGGTCAGAGGCTGCTGGACTGCGTGTTAAGGCATCTGAGGCTTTGAAGACCTTTTGGAGATTGGGTGTTGCAGGCTCAGGGCGAGTTTGGGGCTCCCTGGAGACTTTGGGGTGCAGAGCAGCCCCTTCTCTGGCTTGCTTTCTGCCTGCCTTTGGACCTGGGTTCTTTCTGCTGGAAGCACGTGGACAGGTGCGTTAAAGAGGGATGCCTGTGGGGAGGGGCTGGGCTGCTCACAGGGCCTTCTGATTCTGGTTTCTCAGTGTCAGTGATGCTCAACTCTGAAAATTAGGTATCTCAGCGGCCCAGTGTGCCTCCTTCCTGGCGTGGTTGTTCGGGAGCAGGCATCCTTCTGGGGTTGGCCTGTTTGGGAGGAGCCTGAGATCTGGAGGGAAGGCTGCCAGGCAGCTGGAACAGGAAGTAGCAGAAGGTGGGGCACAAGGAATCTGTGCAGGTGGTCTGCTGCTGCCTCGGGGACTAGCTCAAGCTGGTCTTTCTGCCTGGCTCCCTCTCATCACTGAGTTTGTAGCATAAATGTCACCCCTCAGAGATGCTGACTCAATCACTAATAAAAGCTTCACCTTGTCCCCTTTACCACAAGACCCACTTAGCTCTGCAGAGCATCTACCGCAGTCAGTCTTTTTGCATTTCGTTCCATCCACCCACGGCACTAGGACATGAGCTTGGACTTCGTCTTGTTTACGCCATCATCCCAGCAGCAAGGACTGGATTTTGGAGGATGGATAGATAACACAGGGAGGACCAGCATTTTCATTCCTGGGCACCTCACTTCTAGCCTGGAACCAGTTCCGAGAGGAAGGACCAGGAAGACCCATGTGTGGGGAATGGTGGCTGGAAGGAGTGTGCTCAGTTGCTGCTGAGATGATCACACGCTGGCTGCTGGAAAAGAGAGGGGACCTGCTAGGAACCATGGTCCTGGGCTAAATCAGGGATGAAGGCGGGAGCTGCTGGGCTGGGCTGCAGCTCAGCATGGGGACAGTGAGCCCAGATTGTAGAATTGCCCAGGGAAGACCGTCACCTTGGGGGACGGAGGCTGCAGGTGCTCCTCAGACCTTAGGGAGACAGTCGGCAGGGAGCTTGTTGAGGTGGTGCAGGTACCTCTGGGTGGCTGGGCTGCATGGACTTTGATGACCCTTCCTTTCTTGAGACCTGATGGTTCTCTAATTTGGGAATCATTTCCAAGAATGGGTCTAAAAATCCTTGTTTCACTGGAAATAATGAGTTTGCTAGTCTAATCTTAAGCACAACACCATTCTAAATTACCACACTTTCCCTGCCATTTTCCTTTCCCTTTAATTCTAAACATTTAAAAAAAAATAACTTCAACTTTTATTTCGGGAAGTACATGTGCAGGCTTGATACCTGGATATTCTGTGTGATGCTGAGGTTTGGGGAATGGTGGATCCCATAACCCAGGTGCTGAGCTTAACACCCAATACTTATTCAGCCCTTGCTTCCTTCTCTCCTTCCTGCTTCTGGTAGTCCTCGGTGTCTACTGTTGCCATTTTGATGTTTGTGAATACCCATTGTTTAGTGCCCATCTATAAGTGAGAACATGTGGTGTTTGGTGTTTTGTTCTTGTGTTAATTCACATGGGATGGTGACCTCCAGCTGCATCCATGTTGCTGCAAAGGACATGATCTTGTTCTTTTTTATGGCTGCATAGTAGTCCATGGTGTGTATTACCACATTTTATTTATCCAGTCCCCTGTTGATGGGCACTTAGGTTAATTTCATGTCTTTGCTTTTGACTAGTGCTGTGTTGAACATACCAGTATGTGTGTCTTTTTGGTGTAGTGATTTATTTTCCTTTGCATGTACACCCAGTAATGAGGTTGCTGAGTCTAATGGTAGTTCTGTTTTAAGTTCTTTCCCAAATCTCCAAACTACTTTCCACGGTGACTGGCCTAATTTACATTCTCACCAGCAGTGCATGCATGTTTCCTTTTTCTCTTCAGTCTTGCCAGCATCTACTGTTTTTTGACGTTTTAGTGATACCCTGCTGACTGGTGGGAAGCGGTATTTCACTGTGGTTTTGATTTGCATTTCTCTGATGTCATGATGTTGAGCATTTTTATGCTTGTCAACCGCTTGGATGTCTTCTTTTGAGAAGTGGTTGGTTGCTCATGTGTTTGCCCATTTTTTAACAGGATTATTTGGTTTTTGCTTGTCCCATTGTATAAGTTCCTTTATAGATTGTGGGTATTAGACCTTTCTTGGATGAATAATTTGTGAATATTTTCTCTCATTCTGTGGGTTGTCTGTTTACTCTTCTGATAGTTTCCTTCCCTGTGGAAAAGCTCTTCAGTTTAATAAGTTTCCACTTGTCAATTTTTTGTTGTTGGAATTGCTTTTGAGGACTTACTCATAAATTCTTTGCCAAGTCTGATGTCCAGAATATTTCCTACAGTTTCTTCTAGCATTTTTTCTAGTTTGAGGCCTTACCCTTAAGTCTTTAATCTATCTCGGGTTAATTTCGTATGTAGTGATAGGGAGGAGTCCATTTCGGTCTTTTGCATGTGGTTTGGGAGCGAGGCAAGCACCATTAATTGAATATGGATCTCTGTCCTCACTGTTCGTTTTTGTTGACTCTATCAAAGATCATATGGCTGTGGGTGTGTGGCTTTATTTCCAGTTTCTTTATTATGCTCCCTTGTTCTGTATACCTGTTTTTGCACCGGCACCATGCTGTTTTGGCTACTGTAGCCTTATAGCAGGGTTCAAATCTGGTAATGATGCCCCCAGCTTTGTTCTTTTTGCTTAGGATTCCTTTGGTTATTCAGACTCATTTTGCTTCCATATAAATTTGAGAATAATTTTTTCTAAAATTATGTTGATAGCTTGATTGGAATAGTGTTGAATCTCTAGATTTCTGTGGGGAGTATGACCACTTTAATAATATTGATGCTTCCAATCCATGAGCATAGAATGTTTTTCCATTTGTTTGTGTTATCTAGGGTTTATTTCAGCAATGTTTTGTAGTCCTCCTCCTAGAGATCTTTCACTGTCTTGGTTAGAGGTATACCTAGTTTTTAAAAAAAATTTATTATTATACTTCAAGTTCTGGGGTACATGTGCAGAATGTGCAGGTTTGTTACATAGGTATACAGGTGCCACGGTGGTTTGCTGCGTCCATCACTCCATTATCTATGTTGGGTATTTCTCCTCATGTTATGCCTCCTTTATCCTTCCATCCCCTGCTATCCCTCCCATAGGCCCCCACCCCCCCAACAGGCCCCAGTGTGTGATGTTCCCCTTCCTGTGTCCACGTATTGTCATTGTTCAATACTCACGAGTGAGAACATGTGGTGTTTGATTTTCTGTCCTTGTGTCAGTTTGCTGAGAATGGTAGTTTCAGGCTTTATCCATGTCCTGCAAAGGACATGAACTCATTCTTTTTTATGGCTGCATAGTATTCCATGGTATATATCCAGCCTATCATTGATGGGCATTTGAGTTGGTTTCAAATCTTTGCTATTGTTAACAGTGGCTCAATAAACGTACATGTGCATGTGTCTTTATAATAGAATGATTTACAATCCTTTGGGTATATAGCCAGTAATGGGATTGCTGGGTCAAATGGAATTTCTATTTCTAGATCCTTGAGGAATTGCCATACTGTCTTCCACAATGGTTGAGCTAATTTACACTCCCACCAACAGTGTAAAAGGGTTCCTATTTCTCCACATCCTCTCCAGCATCTGTTGTCTCCTGATTTTTTTAGTGATTGCCATTCTAACTGGCGTGAGATGGGATCTCAATGTGGTTTTGATTTGCATTTCTCTAACGACCAGTGATGATGAGCTTTTTTCCATGTTTGTTGGCTGCATAAATGTCTTCTTAAAAGAAGTGGCTGTTCATATCCTTCACCTACTTTTTGATGAGGTTGTTTTTTTCTTGTACCTTTAAGTTCTTTGTAGATTACAGATATTAACCCTTTGTTAGATGGGTAGATTGCAGCATTTTTCCCCATTCTATTGGTTACTGGTTCACTCGAATGAGTTTCTTTTGCTGTGCAGAAGCTCTTTAGTTTAATTAGATTCCATTGTTTATTTTGGCTTTCGTTGCTATTGCTTTTGGTGTTTTAGTCATAAAGTCCTTGCCCATGCCTATGTACTGAATGGTATTGCCTAGGTTTTCTTCTAGGGTTTTTATGGAGTTAGGTCTTATGTTTACATCTTTAATTTATCTGGAGTTAATTTTTGTGTAAGGTGTAAGGAAGGGATCCAGTTTCAGCTTTCTATATACAGCTAGCCAGTTCTCCTAACACCATTTATCAAATAGGGAATCCTTTCCCCATTGCTTGTTTTTGTCAGATTTGTCAAAGATCAGATGGTTGTAGATGTGTGGCATTATTTCTAAGGTGTCTGTTCTGTTCCATTGGTCTATATCTCTGTTTTGGTACCAGGACCATGCTGTTTTGGTTACTATGGACTTGTAGTCAAATTTGAAGTAAGGTAGAGGGATGCTCCAGCCTTGCTTTTTTGGTTCAGGATTGTATTGGCTATGCAGGCTCTTTTTTGGTTCCATATGAAGTGTAAGGTGGTTTTTTTCCAATTATGTAAAGAAGGTCAGTGATAGCTTGATGGGGATAGCATTGAATCTATAAATTACCTTGGGCAATATGGGCATTTTCACAATATTGATTCTTCCGAACCATGAGCATGGAATGTGTTTTCATCTGTTTGTGTCCTCTCATTTCTTTGAGCAGTGGTTTATAGTTCTCCGTGAAGAAGTCCTTCACATCCCTTGTTAGTTGTATTCCTAGGTATTTTATTCTCTTTGTAGCAATTGTGAATGGGAGTTCGCTCATGATTTGGCTCTCTGTCTGTTATTGGTGTGTAGGAATACTTGTGATGTTTTCACATTGATTTTGTATCCTGGGCCTTTGCTGAAGTTGCTTATCAGCTTAAGGAGATTTTGGCCTGAGGCAACGGGGTCTTCTAAATATATAATCATGTCGTCTGCAAACAGACAACTTAACTTCCTCTTTTCCTAATTGAATATACTTTCTTTCTTTCTCTTGCCTGATTGCCCTGGCCAGAACTTCCAATACTATGCTGAATAGGAGTGGTAAGAGAAGGCATCCTTGTTTTGTGCCTATTTTCAAAGGGAATGCTTCCAGTGTTTGCCCATATAGTATGATATTGGTTGTGGGTTTGTCATAAATGGCTCTTATTATCTTGAGATACGTTCCACTGATACCTGGTTTGCTGAGCATTTTTAGCATGAAGGCCTGTTGAATTTTGTTGAAGGCCTTGCCTTCTCTGCATCTATTGAGATAATCATGTGGTTTTTGTCTTTGGTTCTGTTGATGTGATGGATTACAGGTGCCATGGTGGTTTGCTGCGTCCATCACTCCATTATCTATGTTAGGTATTTCTCCTAATGTCATGTTATAGATTTGCATATGTTGAACCAGCCTTGCGTCCCAGGGCTGAAGCCTACTTGTTGGTGAAGATAAGCTTTCTGATGTGCTGCTGGATTTGGTTTGCCAGTATTTTATTGAGGATTTTCGCATCAATGTTCATCATGGATATTGGCCTGAAATTCTCTTTTTTAGCTGTGTCCCTGCCAGGTTTTGGTATCAGGATGATGTTGGTGTCATAAAATGAGTTCGGAAGGATTCCCTCTTCTATCATTGTTTGGAATAGTTTCAGAAGGAATGTTATCAGCTCCTCTTTGTTCCTGTAGTAGAATTTGGCTGTGAACCCATCTGGTCCTGGACTTTTTTTGGTTGGCAGGCTATTAATTGCTGCCTCAATTTCAGACCTTGTTATTGGTCTACTCGGGGATTCAACTTCTTCCCGGTTTAGTCTTGGGAGGGTGTAAGTGTCCCGGAATTTATCCATTTCTTCCAGATTTACTGGTTTATGTGCACAGAGGTGTTTGTAGTAATCTCTGTTGGTGGTTTGTATTTCTGTGGGATCGGTGGTGATATCCCCTTTAGCATTTTTATTGCATTTATTTGATTCTTCTCTCTTATTAGTCTAGCTAGTGGTCTATTTATTTTGTTGATTTTTTTCGAAAAAACAAGCTCCTGGATTTATTGTTTTTTTTTTTGAAGGATTTTTTTGTGTGTCCATCTCCTTCAGTTCTGCTCTTAGTTATTTCTTGCCTTCTGCTAACTTTTGAATTTGTTTGATCTTGCTCCTCTAGTTCTTTTAATTGTGACATTAGGCTGTTGATTTTAGATATTTTCTCCTTTCTCTTTTGGGCTTTTATTGCTATAAATTTCCCTCTAGACATTGCTTTAAATGTGTCCCAGAGATTCTGGTATGTTGTATCTTCATTCTCATTGGTTTCAAAGAACATATTTATTTCTACCTTCATTTCATTATTTACCCAGCAGTCATTCAGGAGCAGGTTGTTCAGTTTCCATGTAATTGTGAGGTTTTGAGTGAGTGAGGTTTTTTTTTTTGAGATGGAGTTTTGCTCTTGTTACCCAGGCTCGAGTGCCATGGCACAATCTCAGCTCACCACAACTTCCCCCTCCTGGGTTCAGGCAATTCTCCTGCCTCAGCCTTCCGGGTAGCTGGGATTACAGGCGCACACCACCAGGCCCAGCTAATTTTTTTCTGTATTTTTAGTAGAGATGGGGTTTCATCATGTTGACCAGGATGGTCTCAATCTCTTGACCTCGTGATCCACCTGCCTTGGCCTCCCAAAGTGCTGGGATTACAGGCGTAAGCCACCACACCCGGCCCTTGAGTGAGTTTCTTAATCCTGAGTTCTAATTTGATTGCACTGTGGTCTGAGAGACTGTTCATTATGATTTCCATTCTTTTGCATTTGCTGAGGAGTGTTTTACTTCCAATTATGTGGTCAATTTTAGAGTAAGTGTGATATGGTGCTGAGAAGAATGTATATTCTGTGGATTTGGGGTGGAGAGTTTGTAGATGTCTGTTAGGTCTGCTTGGTCCAGATCTGAGTTCAAGTCCTGGGTATTCTTGTTAATTTTCTGTCTTGTTGATCTGATATTGACAGTGGGGTGTTAGTCTCCCACTGTTATTGTGTGGGAGTCTAAGTCTGTAGGTCATTAAGAACTTGCTTTATGTATCTGGGTGCTTCTGTATTGGATGCATATATATTTAGGATAGTTCGCACTCTTCTTGCATTTATCCCTTTACCATTATGTAATGTCCTTCTTTGTCTCCTTTGATCTTTGTTGGTTTAAAGTCTGTTTTATCAGAGACTATGATTGCAATCCCTGCTTTTTTTTGCTCTCCATTTCTTGGTAAATATTCCTCCATCCCTTTATTTTGAGTCTATGGGTGTCTTTGCACATGAGATGGGTCTCCTGAATACAGCACACCAATGGGTCTTGACTTTATATCCAATTTGCCAGCCTGTGTCTTTTGATTGGGGCATTTAGCCCATTTATATTTAAGGTTAATATTTTTATGTGTAAATTTGATCCTGCTATTTTGATGCTAACTGGTTGTTTTGCTTGTTAGTTGATGTAGTTTCTTCATAGTGTTGTTGGTCTTTACATTTTGGTACGTTTTTGCAGTGGCTGGTACTGGTTTTTCCTTTCCCTGCTTAGGGGTTTTTTTAGGAGCTCTTGTGAGGCAAGCCTGGTGGTGATGAAATCTCTCAGCAATTGTTTGTCTGTAAAGGATTTTATTTCTCCTTCACTTATGAAACTTAGTTTGGCTGGATATGAAATTCTCGGTTGAAAATTCTTTAAGAATGTTGAATATAGGCCCCCACACTCTTCTGGCTTGTAGGGTTTTGCTGAGAGATCTGTGAGTCTGATGGGCTTCCCTTTGTGGGTAACTTGACCTTTCTCTCTGGCTGCCCTTAGCATTTTTTCCTTCATTTCAACCTTGGTGAATCTGATTATGTGTCTTGGGGTTGCTCTTCTTGAGGAATATCTTTGTGGTGGTCTCTGTGTTTCCTGTGTTTGAATGTTGGCCTGCCTTGCTAGGTTGGGGAAATTCTCATAGATAATATCCTGAAGAGCATTTTCCAACTTGGTTTTGTTCTCCCCATCACTTTCAGGTACACTGATCATAGATTTGCTCTTTCCACATAATCCCATATTTCTTGGAGGCTTTGTTCATTTCTTTTCACTCTTTTCTCTAATCTTGCCTTCTCACTTTATTTCATTGAGTTGATCTTCAATCTCTAATATCCTTTCTTCTGCTTCATCGAATTTGGCTATTGAAACTTGTGTATGCTTCACGAAGTTCTCGTGCTGTGTTTTTCAGCTCCATCAAGTCGTTTATGTTCTCTGTATTGGTTATTCTAGTTAGCATTTTGTCTAATCTTTTTTCAAGGTTCTTGGCTTCCTTGCATTGAATTAGAACATGATCCTTTAGCTCTGAGAAGTTTGTTATTACCCACCTTCTGAAGCCTGCTTCTGTCAATTTGTCAAACTCATTCTCCATCTTCTTCTCTGAGAAGTTGTGATCCCTTGGAGGAGAAGAGGCATTCTGGTTTTTGGAGATATTAGCTTTGTTTCACTGGTTTCTTCCCATTTTCATGGATTTATCTACCTTTGGTCTTTGAAGTTGGTGACCTTTGGATGGAGTCTCTGAGTGGACATCCTTTCTGTTGATGTTGAAACTATTTCTTTCTGTTAGTTTTCCTTCTAATAGGCCCCTCTGCTGCAGGTCTGCTGGATTTTGCTGGAGGTCCACTCCAGACTCTGCTTGCCTGGGAATTGCCTATGGGGGCTGCCGAACAGCAAAGATTGCTGTCTGTTCCTTTCTCTGGTAGCTTTGTCCCAGAAGGGTACCCGCCAGATGCCAGACAGAGCTCTCCTGTCTGAGGTGTCTCCCAGTCAGGATACACAGGGATCAGGGAACCACTTGAGGAGACAGTCTGTCCCTTATCAGAGCTCAAGTACTGTGCTGGGAGATTAGTTGCTTCCTTCAGAGCTGCCAGGCAGGGATGTTTAAGTCTGCTGAAGCTGAACCCACATCTGCCTGTTTTCCCAGGTGTTCTGTCCCAGGAAGGGGGTGGGGCTTTATTTATAAGTCCCTGATGGGCTGCTGCCTTTTTTCAGAGATGCCGTGCCCAGCAAGAAGGGAGTCTATTGACAGCCTGCCTGCAGAGGTCTTGATGAGTTGCCATGGGCTCCGCCCAGTTGCTATGTAAACTTCCTGGCGACTTTGTTTACACAGGTGAGGTTACAATCGCCTACCGGAGCCTCAGCAATGGTGGAGCCCCTCCCCACAGCAAGCTTCACTGTCCCAGGTCGAGCTCAGACTGCTGTGCTGGCTGTGAGAATTTCAAGTGCACGGATCTTAGCTTGCTGGTCTTTGCGGGGGTGGGACCTGCCAAGCCAGTTCACTCTGCTCCCTGGCTGTAGCCCCCTTTTTCAGGGGAATGGGCGGTTGTATCTCTCTGGTGTCCCAGGCTCCACTGGGGTATGAGGATAAAAAGAACTGCTGCACCTAAAACAGCCAGCACAAAAGTGCTGGGAGGCACTGAAGGGAATTGCCTAGTCTCCTGGTTGTGAAGACCGTGGGAAAAGTGCAGTATCTGAGCCAGAGTGTCAGAAAAAGTCCCCAGTGGCTTCCCTTGGCTAGGAGAGGGAGTTCTCTGGTCCTTGCACTTCCTGGGCAAGGTGCTGCCCCACCCTGCTTCAGCTCACTCTCCTTGGGCTGCACCCACTGTGATGAACCTGGTACCTCAGTTGGAAATGTGGAGATCACTGGCGTTCTGCATCTCTCTCTCTCTGGGAACTGCGGACTGGAGCTGCTCCTATTTGGCCATCTTGGTGGAAATCCCACCTTTCCCTTTATTTTTAACAGATGATATTAGGTTACAATGACATTTTGTTTCTATATAAACATTTAAAGGTCTTCATAAACATATAAAAGCCTTCTACACTTTTGTTTGCAAAAATAGTTTCCCACTTTTGTATTTTTTGCTAGAGTATATAAATGTGGAGGTGTGCATAAAACAGTAAAACAGTACTCACCAAAAGATACAAAGGAGATATTTGCAAGATGCAGAATGTTGAAAATTTTTCTTTGTTTTTGTATGTTTTAGAATTTTCTTCAACAAGCACATACTTCTTTTTACAAAAGAAAAAAAGATGATGAATAACGTAGGTGCATCATTTACATCCACGATGAACCAGAGTCATCTCCTGAGTCATGAGACTGACTCTGTGGGCTCTTCTCAGCTGCCGGGCTGTAGCTCCATGAAATACAATGAACCAGTGGTATCATGTCGGCAACTTGAAACTGGCCCTGGTGGTAGTATTTACACCACAGCAATTGGCGAATGCTACAGATCAGGTCTTGTTTTCATCCCCGGGAAAGCTGGTTGTTAACCACTTACCAGTCCACCACTATCTATATTATCCATCAATCAATAAAAAATATTTAATCAGTAGAGAGGCATGAGGTATGTCAGGGTGCAGTGGCTCATGCCTGTAATCCCAGCACTCTGGGAGGCCAAGGCGGGTGGATCACTTGAGGTTGGGAGTTCAAGATCAACCTGCCCTAATTTTGTATTTTTAGTAGGGACGGATTGGTCTCTATTAAAAATACAAAATTAGCTGGGTGTGGTGACGGTGCCTGTAATCCCCAGCTACTTGGGAGACTGAGGCAGGAAATCACTTGAGTGTGGGAAACAGAGGTTGCAGTGAGCCGAGATTGCATCATTGTACTCCAGCCTGTACAAGAGTAAAACTCCATCTCAAAAAAAAAAAAAATCTGTAAATGATATGTAAAAATAATTTGTTTTCAAGCTTCCATAACTACAGAGCTTTGCAGTTTCAGTTCCCCCCCCACCACATATGTGGTCTCATTTAATCTTTAGGACAGTGCTAAAATACGCTTCTTATTTTATAGATAAAATACTTATTTTCAGATTTTATTACAGGTAAAAATCTTTCTGATAGAATCGGATTTTCTAGCTGAATGGAATTGAACTGAATGTTCCACATTGATTTTCGAGAAATTTAGAATGCCTATAAAAGCCACCCAGAGCTGGAATTTTTGTCTTTTCTGAGAGTTTTAAATTTGTAGGAGAACTTTATGAAAAGCCCCCATCAATGTAAAATGATTTCAGTTGCATTTCATGAGGCTGCAGTTGTGATTTTGACATTTTTTTCTCAGTGTCCACCTGTCCTCCGTTCAACGGAGTGCCATGTGCATCCCACCCTCGTTCCTCCAAGACCTATCACGTGGCCCAATTCACTGTGCTACAGGCTCAGTCTGGTCTGGACAGGAAGGTGACAGAAGGGAGGGAGGTCAGAGGAGGCTGTTGGTTAGAGGACTGGAATGTGAAGAGGGGTCACCAGCATATTTCAACACCGGCCGTTTTTGCCCAGAGCATTCAGGACCTGAGGCATTCCAAATAAACAACAGTTCTTTATTTTTTCTTCTTTTAGACATAGGGTCTCTCCCTGTTGCCCATGCTGGAGTGCAGTGGCACAGTTCTAGCTCACTGCCGCCTGAAACTCCTGGGCTCAAGCAATTCTCTCAACTAGGGCTCTGGAGTACTCAGGACTAGAGGTGCACACCACCAAGCACGGCTAGTTGTTACTCTCCTCTCTTCTCTCCCCTCTCCTCCCCTCTCCTCCCCTCTCCCCTCTCCTCCCCTCTCCTCCCCTCTCCTCCCCTCTCCTCCCCTCTCCTCCCCTCTCCTCCCCTCTCCTCCCCTCTCCTCCCCTCTCCTCCCCTCTCCTCCCCTCTCCTCCCCTCTCCTCCCCTCTCCTCCCCTCTCCTCCCCTCTCCTCCCCTCTCCCCTCTCCTCCCCTCTCCCCTCTCCCCTCTCCTCCCCTCTCCCCTCTCCTCCCCTCTCCCCTCTCCTCCCCTCTCCCCTCTCCTCCCCTCTCCCCTCCCCTCTCCTCCCCTCTCCTCCCCTCTCCTCCCCTCTCCTCCCCTCTCCTCCCCTCTCCCCTCTCCTCCCCTCTCCTCCCCTCTCCTCCCCTCTCCTCCCCTCTCCTCCCCTCTCCTCCCCTCTCCTCCCCTCTCCTCCCCTCTCCTCCCCTCTCCTCCCCTCTCCTCCCCTCTCCTCCCCTCTCCTCCCCTCTCCCCTCTCCTCCCCTCTCCCCTCTCCTCCCCTCTCCCCTCTCCTCCCCTCTCCCCTCTCCTCCCCTCTCCTCCCCTCTCCCCTCTCCTCCCCTCTCCTCCCCTCTCCTCCCCTCTCCTCCCCTCTCCTCCCCTCTCCTCCCCTCTCCTCCCCTCTCCTCCCCTCTCCTCCCCTCTCCTCCCCTCTCCTCCCCTCTCCTCCCCTCTCCTCCCCTCTCTCCTCTCTCTCTCTGTCTCTCTCTTGATAGAGTCTCAATCTCTCAATCTGTCATCTAGGCGGGAATGCAGTGGCACAATCTCGGCTCACTGCAACCTCCTCCTCCTGGGTTCCAGTGATTCTCATGCCTCAGCCTCCTGCATACCTGGGATTACAGGCCCGATTAATTTTCATATTTTTAGTAGAGATGGGGTTTTGCCATGTTGCGCAGGCTGGTCTTGAACTCTTGACCTCAGGTGACCCACTTGCCTCAGTCTCCCAAAGTGCTGGGATTACAGGTGTGAGCCACTGCATCCACCTGTAATTTCATTTTTCTGTAGAGATAGTCTTACTAGGTTTCCTATGCTGGTCCTGTGCTAAACTTCTAGGTTCAAATGATCCTCCTGCCTCAGCCTCCCAAAGTGCTGGGAGTGTAGACATAAGCCACCCTGCCAGGCCCAAATTTGGAGATGTCCAAATGTAAACAATTTCAGTGACTGAAAAAAAAAAAAAAAACCTCAAACAATGTATTTATAAAAATTGGTTTCATACACAATTTAGGATAAAAAGTTTGGGAAAGAATAAGCCAAAGTTGAGGCTCTGCTGCTGGCATTTACAAGGTGGCACGAATGCCACGGTGGGTCTCATTTTGAGTTCCTTTAAAAGCCACTGTGCTATTTTTATGCTTCTGATAGTTAGAATCCCAAAGAAATAAGCATTTGTATTTTGGAAAGCATAGAGGAAATTTCTCTTAACCTACACAGGAGAGAAAGGTCAAATGCCAGCGTTTTGAGTTAAATGGACACATTCATTCAGTAAATGTGTTAGAGTAACTGTGCAAAGGCTCTGAGGATGTGAGGTGAGCAGGGCAGCGATGGTCTTTGTGCAGAGCTTCCAGCTCACTGGTGAAGGGTCATGGGTTAAGGGGGCCTCTGAAAGGGGGTTTCCAAGCTGAAACACCCAGTCCTGTGAACGGGCTCTTATTTAGAAATAGGGTCTTTGAGATCCTTCATTATATCGACAAGGGGAGATCAGCTGGTTTGAGGATGGACCAGAAATCCACTGACTTGTCCTAAGAGAAGGGGACATAGACCCAGAGGCCGTGGCCCCGTGAAGGTGGAGGCAGAGACTGCACAGAGGGGTCCTGGCGGCTGTGGACGCTGGGAGAGGTGTGGGGCATGCTCCCTCAGCATCCTGCCTGTTGCAGGTGGTTAGTCAGGCACCAGCCGTGCAGGAGAGGGCTCCCCGCCACCCAGCAGGAGCACTGGGCTACCAGTGGGTAGAGTCCAGCAGTTACCCCACCACCTCTCTGAAAATGATCATTGATCGCAGGTGCCAGGGAGAGGAGATTCCCGAAACAGAGAAAAACACGCTAAACTGGTAATCACCTTCCAATACAATCTCAGAAACTGGGTGAGTAGCCTCAGGCACCTGCATTAAGAGACAAAACCCGAGGAGCAGGCGGCCCACCCTGAGGGGAGAAGCACAGAAAGGGACGAGGTCTCAGAAGTAAGCCGAGGAATCAGGCCCCGAGTGCAAAGGTCACACACCGCACTCGTCCTTCACGGGGTCTGCTTGTGTCTCTTCCAGCTGTACTTCCCTTTCTTTCCTGCTCTCAAGCTTGTTAATACACTTCCATTCCTGCTCCGAAATTTGCCTGGGTCTCTTCTGCTTCACACCCCTCCTTGAATTCTTTCTTCTGAGGAGGCAACAGTTGAGCTTTCTGCAGACCTGCCGCTAATTCGGACATCCGTGGCCCCTAACGTGCCCACACCTCCCTCTCAGACTTCTGGCCCCCAGATCTGAGAAATGATGTATTTCTGCTGTTTTAGTCCTGAGTACTTCAATACACCGTTGTCAGGAAACCAACACACGTGGGTAAGAAAGGGCCAAACAAGTCATTTTGCAAGTGCACGTCTGTGGCGTCCTCACCAAAGAGGGACCCGCGGTGAGCGTGCCCGCTGCCCAGCTCTGACCGGCTCCTCCAGGCCCTCGACCGACAGACTAGAAAAACGAAATGAGCAGTTACACAGCGACTGTGTTGGTAGAAAGACGTTTGGGGAATGTGGGATCCTTGGCTGGGGAGAGTTGGGAGCCATGGCACCAGATGTTCTGAAAGCCCCTCCAGCTGTGAGGACAGAGCCCCCAGGCCTCGGGGGGCAAAACTGAGCCAGAGATTGGGGCCAGTCATGGGTTCACTTTGAGCCCAGCCTTGCTGACGGCTTTTAAGTAAGATGAGGCAAGGCTTGACATGGGGCCTCCTGTTCCACGTGGCCTCTGAGAAGGTCCGAGAAGAATCTCAGCACAGGACAAGCTTCATCCGGTGGTGCCTTTGGGGCTGTCACTTGTGACCTGCCACCCCAGGGTTGGATAGGGTGGTGGCGGGCATGGCTTGGGGTGGCACTTGGCATGGACACGGATGTTGTGACTAGGACTCAGTGGCTCTCGGGCTGTTGGGGACGGCAGAGGCTGGCCTCAGGGCCCTGCAGAGGGAAAGATGGGAGGGGGCAGCCTACTCACTGCCAGGAGGGGAAGCCCCGGGACCATCCTGTAAGGTGGGAGGGCCTTTGCCAGACAGACTCTGCCCTTCCCACTCCAGGGCTCAGATCAGCTTCGTGAGTGGCGGTGGGTGGCTGCGCCACTGAGTTGTAAAAGGCACTGGGCATTGGTGTGGCAGAGCCTCACGTGGACCCACTGGGGGGGAAGAAGCACAGGTCCCGTCATAGGGAGTTGTCATGACCTTGAACTTGGCACCATCTTTGAAGAAGCTGAAGGGAAAGAAGGAATGACGGTACGAGAGGTGAGTCAGTGTTCTGTGTATGTGTTTGCGTTGGAAACGTGTGCCTGGGTCCTAGGTTGGGCAGAGCCTCTTGGACGTGGTTCTCCCATTTGCAGATTGGAGGCAGGGATACCTCTCCTCTGCTTTATGACACGGTGGTGAGTCAGGGCCACCCTGGGGCTGGTGGAGCTCAGTGCACACGCTGTGGCTGCAGCTGTGTCTTCACAGGACAGGTCCCTGTGAGTGGGGCGCTTGCCTGGTCCCTGTGAGTGGGGTGCTTGCCTCTTGCCTATCAGAGCCCTGGGACCCCGAGTCCATGGGCTCTTTTCAGTTCTGTTGCTTTGGGAGGAGGCTGCCCAGCCCACCCAGGCCGCTCCGCTTCCTTCTCTGGGTTTTCCATGAGGCAGAGGGGATTTCCTGTCGGGAACCACTGCGGTATCTGTCAGGACCTGTGGGGAGGGACATTGGAAACAGAGCCCCTTATCTCTCCCAAAACACAACCCTGGTGCCTTGCTGTGGGCGGGCACTGGAAAATGAAAAGTCTTTTGAAGCAGATGCTTTGAGACCAGGGGATTGTATTTGTGAGTGTGCTGTAATTATCACGGGGAAGTAGCTAAGGCATCTGGGAAGGAGAGGGAAGAAAGAGGCAGAAGAATAGTGAAAATAGTAGCCTTGAAATGGACACAGAGACCTCCAAGTGTTGGCCAGTTTCTGCTGTGTGCCGGGATGGGAACTGAGGGATCTTGGGCTTGCAATGCAAACAGAAGAGGACACAGCAGAGCCCGCTCAGAGCCAGGGATGCCCAGGCAGAGCCTACTGACATTATTTTGTTATTATCATTTCTTTCTACCTAAAGCAAAGGCAGGTTTCCATTTAGAATAATCACGTAAAGTGTTCATTTAAATGACCTTCACTAAGGACAGAAGCTGTAGATTTGAAAATATTGAGTAGACCATGAATAAAAAAGAGCAAAATCGTGACGGAGGCGCACAGATGGGTGGACCTGTGGAAATGCGATGTAAGCCTGGCCTCTCATGTTCCAGAGGAAGAGGCCAAGGCCACGGCGGGAGGGCTCAACCAGGGCCCTCCACGAGAGAAGGGCGTAGTGGAGCCAGGAAGTGAGGGGATTGGAGGAGAGAGACAGAGACACAGGGCCTGAGACGAGAATCTCGAGAGTACAGAAAGGAACCTTAACCCACCCGGATGCTCACAGGCGGCTCTCGCCCAGCTCCAGGGGAGCTGAGGCCATGGAGACAGTTGCAGGTAGAAGGAGAGCGGCCCTCAGGCCAGGCAGCCCCTGCCCTGGCTCCTAAACACCTCCCGGTGAGGAGGCTCCCCTGGGGGAGGACACAACCCCACTCACCTCCTGCCCCTTGATCAAGCCCAAGGGACAGCCTGCAACCCATGCCAGGGGTAAAAAGCTGGCTCCAGCCACAAAAGGGACTTTCTGAAGATTCGGCTTCCAAATCTTCTGATTCATTTTGCTAGAGGTTTTCAAAAATTCCTTGAGGCCTCAAAATTCTGCTTCTGCTTATCAAGAAAAGCATGGGGAGGCATTATTTTGTCTGTGACCCACAGAGATTTTCAGCCTGCTCAAAGGGAGGCAGAGGAGCCAGGGAGACTAGAAGAGGTGGGTGCTGTCTGTTGCAAGGTAAGGAGAGGAGAGAGCGCTCAGTGGCCTTGCGGTCCAGGAGAGCCGGAGAACTGAGATCAACTTAAACAAGTCCAGGGGAAATTCCGGGTAGACGCCCAGGAAGGTCATCTGACAAACCCATGTGGGCTCTGTCAGATGGGTTTGTTATAAGAAGGGCCTTATCACTTCTGGAAGCCCCTTTAAAATGCCCTAGAAATTTCTCTAGATAGAAGTCCCATGCGGGAGGGCGAGTGATTTTCCCGAGGCGGGTCCTTTCTGCATCCAAGATGGTTATGCTTGGTTATGCGTCCTGCACTCAGCGTCTGGGAGGTGACTCTGGCTCTAATGGAGCCCTCTCTATAGAGACCGCAGCAGGAGCAGAGACCGGCCCCAGGGTGGGGTGGTGGGGGTCCTGCCCAGGGCAGTAGATGGCTGAGTTTACGGGTCCCCTGGAGTCACCAGCTGACTGACACTCACAGAAGATCATAGGGCCTCACAGGCTGGAACGTGGACGTGAGACCTCAGTGAGGTGTATGAGCTCTCTGGCGGGGTCTAAAGGACAGGTGAGGAGGGGGCAGTGACTGTCCTTAGAGACTGAGGGTCCTTGGATGACAGGACTCACTCACTGTGACAGTTTCCCAGGCCTGCAGTTAGCTGAGTAAATTAACACATCTAAGGATGTAGTGTCTCCTTGTCAAGGAGGTGGGGGCATGTGGGTGAGGGGGCTGTGTGGGGTATGGACGTGGGAGGGGGTCAGCCCAGGAGCCCACAGGCAGCCCGGCATGCCAGTGTGCAGGGAGAGGGGGGTCTCGGCTGAAATCGTTCAGCCCCAGGGGCCGGTATCTGGTCTCACGGTATTAGCTGAGCAGCTGAGAAACTTGTCTTAAATCCATGTAAATTCCTTTCCTTTCGGTTGTGCTATTTACCATTTCCATGCACTTCAAACATTTCAGCCCTGAGACACTGTTTAAAGATCG
The DNA here is from genome assembly GCF_049354715.1 of Callithrix jacchus. Taxonomy (NCBI): domain Eukaryota; kingdom Metazoa; phylum Chordata; class Mammalia; order Primates; family Cebidae; genus Callithrix; species Callithrix jacchus. The sequence continues at coordinate 8,310,739 of NC_133508.1, forward strand.
GGTCACATGAGAAGGATCTGGAGAGAAGCGGGTATGGCTTAGTATCCATGTCTTCCTAAATTCAGATCTGGAACATGGACTCAGGATGGGCAGCCTCCGGCCTTTCCTGGGAGAATTGCTCAGCTTAATTAAGTCAGTTAATCCCACGGCTTTGCCCCGTGGGAGTCGGAGCTGGATCTCAGCCACTTTGAGCAGAGCACTGGGGTTGCGGCTTCTGACTGGGGGCTGATATTTGAAGCCCCCATTTGCTACCTCTGTCCAAGGCAACTTGACATGTAATCCTCATGTCCTCGTCCCAGGCCCTTGGCAAGGGACTGAGGTGCTCAGTGGTGGAGGTCACTGCCCATCTCTCTGAGATGTCGGCTAACACCCTCCGAGCTTCCTATAGTAGATTTCAAACACACCAAGCTGGCGAGCTCAGGTCAGGTCATTGCAGCTCAACCCTGAAACTCAGGAAAAACATCTCTCTGGCATTTTCTTGTGATGCAGAAACAGACAACAGGAGCTTATTTCTATTTATGAAAATAAAGTAAGGCCGGGTGTGGTGGCTCACACCTGTAATCCCAGCACTTGGGGAGGCCGAGGCAGGCAGATCATGAGGTCAGGAGATGGAGACCATCCTGGCCAACATGATGAAACCCTGTCTCTACTAAAAATAAAAAAATTAGCTAGGCGTCGTCGTGCATACCTGTAGCCTTAGCTACTCTGTAGGCTGAGGCAGGAGAATCGCTTGAACCCGGGATGTGCAAGTTGCAGTGAGCAGTGACAGTGCCACTACACTCCAGCCTGGGTGACAAAGTGAGACTCTGTCTCAAAACAAAAAATAAAAAAGTTAGTAAATGGAAGCAATGCAGCATCATGGGAAATGCACGGAATTAAAACTGGGAAAAATGTGTGTGATGATCACAGGCTTCCTCCAGCCACTGTGTCACCAAAGTTTGCACCAAACATTCATTCATGGGTCCTCCCTGGCACAGGCTTGGTGGGACCCACTCAGCACCGCCCACTGACACAAGCGCTGGCTCCCAGCCGCCTTAGGCACAGGCAGAGGAGGGTGTCCCAGCAGGCAGTGGCTGTCATCAGGGGCCCCTGCAGATGGGGGTTCTAGTTTCTGAAACTGTCTTCTTGGGCTTTGTCACTGCAGTCTCTGGCATAGCTCTGGGCCTTCCAAGCAAGGCAGCACCAAGCGGGGTCCTGGAAGGGCCGGAGATGCCGCTGATCTGTCACTTCCAGGGAGCTTCTCCCTTCTAGAGCAAACACACAGCTAACCCACAGAGGAGTTTCTCCCTGGAGGCTGGCGTCCTGGGGCCTTGCAGACCAGGAACCAGAGAGAGACCAGGAAGGCCTCCGTGAGGGGGACCCTTTCTTTCTGCGGGGCCCCGTGGCTGTCCTGCATGCTGAACTGGGATCTGAAGCAGAGTGCGTCGGTAGCAGAGTGGGCCAGGGGCGCTAGGCCTGGGCTGTCCCCCAGGCCCCTGGCTGCCTGCTGCTCCAGCCGAGAGCCCTGCCTCTGGCCCCTGTGTCTTGGTCCGTCCTGGGACTCTGGGCTTCAGTGGCATGGCAGAATACAGCAGTGATTCCACCCTAAGCCTCTTTCTTCTCCTCTCCTCCTCCCTTGTGGGCGTGGCCAGGCTGCCTCCCACACCATCAGCCTCAGCACCTGGACTGCTCAGCATGGGACTGCCTATGGGACCTGGTGGAGCTCAGCTTCTGGCTCTGCTGCCCCCGGGCAGCCTTGAGCACACTCCTGATGCCTCAAACCTTCAGTCCTCATGAGCATGAAATCAAATAGTGGGTTGTGTTTAAAATGCCTGGAAAAGTCCTCTCCTGAGACCCGGACTCCAGGCCTCTCCCGGTCCTCACTGTGGAGGCCGCAGGGGCCTCTCCAGCCCTTCCACACCCCCTGAGGCCAAGGCCTGCTGGGGCACGAGGTCATGCCGGCGGGAGCACAGGCCCCACTTTTAGAATGTGTTCCTGGCGGGAGCGGGGAGGGGGCTAGAATTCCCTTCCCGTGTTTGCTTCTGTGTTGAGGCCAGTGCACATGAGAGGCCCCTCCGTGCAGGACTGAACCGGGCTGGGAGGAAGGGACAGACTGGGCTGCTGGCCTCTGCTTACCGTGCTTTTCCTGTGCCTTGTGGAGAGCCGGGCTGGGTGCAACAGGGGCTGTGTCAGCGGTGGCTCCCACTGTGTTTCTGTTGAACCATGATGCTTCCAGCAAAGCCTACACTGTTGATACGCATGGGGATTAGGATGATCAGAAGCATTCTGTTATGAGTGAGATGAGGGGGAAGGAAGAGGAGACGGAGGAAGGAGGAGGGAGGGAGTGGAAGGGAGAGAGGAGGAAAAGCGACAGGGCCCTGCACTGTCCATTGTGTGGCTGGGGCAGCAACGTGACCTACATTGAGCAGGAGGGAGGAACCGTGCCCGTGCCCACGTCCACAGCCGCCCAGGAGCTGCTGCTAGAGATGCACGGATTCCGCCTGGGTCTGTTTCCCCTGCCGTGAAATAAGCTGACGTTGAGTAAGACGGGGACATTCAAGGTCAGCTTATTTGCTGGTGTCCCCTGGGAAGTGGGATCTGGGGACAGAGGGCAGCTGGCTTCAGGCCTCAGACCGCAAGCGGCGCCTGAGGAGTGTTTATGTGGCCTGCTTGGCCCTGGGGGATGAGGCCTCGGTGCCTCTTCTTGAGATCTGCTGCTGCTTTAATTCCCTCTGGTTTGGGCCAAATCCAAGAGCTCGGATGAGCTCCCGTGGGCCAGGCCCTCCCAGTGGTGTGCATCATAGTGACAACCAGCCAGCTTCCAGGACTGGGAGTCGTCACCCACGCGGCACAACAGGCTACGTGAAGAGCGAGGCTTCAGAGCACAATCAACAGGCATTTCCCCCATTTCTCTGAGGGCTGCTCAGCTGGATGCTGTCTCGGCAAACCCAGTGAGGCTGCAGCCAGTGAGCAGCGGGTGGGGCTGCCTCAACTGAAGGCTCCACCTGGGCTCCCTCCTGCAGCAGGCAGTGGGTGCTGGCTGTCTGCGGGGGGCCTCAGTTTCTCCCGCCTTGGACCTCTCTGCAGGGCAGCTCGAGTGTCCTTATGAATGCCGGCTTCCTCCAGATCAGGAGGTCCTGGACAGGGGAAGCAGAGGCAGAAGGTCTGTTATGACGTAGCCTCCGAAGTCACACTCCGTCACTTCCATCTTATTCTGTTGACTTTGCTCTAAGGTTTGGGCCCTGACACCTGTGGGAAGGGTGTGAATCCTGGAGGTGAGGTCCCCTGAGGCCTCCTGGAAGGCTGGCTCCTGGAAGGCTGGCTCTGAGAGGTTGAGTCTCTGAGCAGCTTGTCTGCTGAGCCATGGGCGCTCTGGCTGACGCAGAGCTCAAATGTCAGTCTTTACAGCTCACTCAGCAAACAAGTTTGCACTCGTTCTGTGTCGCACAAAGTGGTAGTTTAGGGGACACACAGACCTGTAGACTTGTAGAGAGGGCAACCCCCAGCCTGGGAAGTGCTTGATGTTGGAGACCAGGAACCAAGACTAGAGCATGGGGTGGGACCCGATGAGTGAAGAACGGGCTGGCTCCCCAGAGTCTCGGGGAAGAGGGAAGGCTCAGAGCCTGTGGAGGGGTGCAGGGGACCCCAGCAGAGGATGTGGGGGACAGGGAGGCACAGCCCTTCAGGCTGGGGGACCACAGTGAGGTCTTCTGACCACAGGTCAGAAGACTCAGCCAGGGTGCTGGGCACTGCCAGAGTTAGGGTGTCGTTTCTCCAGTATGCCCGGATTCCAGAACCTTCCAAAACAACAAAAATTTCTGCTCCGAAAAAATCCTGTTAAGTCCGTGGTTAACTTGTTACTGTAACCAAGAAGCCCGTAGAAAGTTCTGGAGCGACTCAGCCCTGCAGGACCTGGGTGTAATGCTGGGCCAGCCAGAGCGAAAGAAATAGTTTCCATCATGGAAAAGATTGTCTCATGCTCCTTCCTTCGCGGGAGGCGGACATAGCTCGGTGGCTGTCGGCACCTCCCCGCTTGCCGTCGGCTAGGGTGTGCTGCACGTGTATTTATAGGGCCATGTGTCATTTTCCTTTGTTTTGGAAGAGCTACTCCCCACTGGGATCAGCGGAGGCTGCAAAGGACCCAAGGGACTTACAGGCCTGCCTGGGCTGGAAAGTTTCAAGGTTGCTTTGAGCTTTCGCTCCATCTGCCACCCCATATAATGCATATCCATGCGCATTTGATGGGATGGAAAATAACACGGTATCTATTCATTTGTACACAACGGCATGTGAGCTGCCGAGGCCTCTCCCTATGGTCTGTTTGCTCCAGAGCTGCCTGTCTCGGATTATAAATTCCTAGTGGGCAGAGACGTTCTGCTGATCCTACCCATCTTGTTTGGTGCACAGAGAGGCACACATGAAGTTATGCGACGGGATAGGAAATAGGAGAGGTCTGCAGGCTACTTGATGCCTTGTTCCCCTTTGTCAGAGTTGCCGTGGGAGGCCTTTGGCCCTTCCTGCCTCCTCCTCCCCTCCTCACAGTCCCTCCTGGCTGCTTTCCTTCCCTTCCCCCACGTTTGAGTAGGATGCAGAGGGCTGAGCTCACACCTGGAAATCGCCCAAGACAAAGAGAACCTGCTTAAGAGTCTGCCCAAGGGGTGGGAACGGGGAGGCCTGTGATTGTAGTTGGCAAAGGTGAGTGATGTCGGGCCGCAGACGCTTCTCTAGGCCTGCAGCAGTTTGCAGGCGTGAAGGGAGGCCTGCGCCAACCTCTCAAGTCATGTTCAACGCAGCCGAGAGCGGGGCCTGCAGGGGAGAGAGAAATGCATCAGCCAAAGGCTGCGGCCCAGCGCTCCTGATCTCATCACTCAGCCCTGCTGGGGAGGAGGCCAGGGCTGCGGCTCTGGGTGGCTTCATATAGATAAAGAGAGGAGAGGGCTGTGTCTCTGACTGCAGCAGGCGGCCTCCTTCCTCTCTGCCATGAGGCCGAAAGAGGAGCTACAAAGACAAAGGGAATCTGTCCCTAGGTTGGCCAACCACAGGTCACCTGGAGCAGAGCCCAGGGACACCTACGGACTTGCCTGGAGAAGATAGAGAGGGCGGAGCTCCCTCCTTGCCCAGATCTGGGTGCTGCTGCTGAGGCTGTGATGGAGGAAGACATCCATCCTGGCCTTTCACCTGGTTCTTTTGCAATCCCGCTCCCTGCCAGCCCCAGTGAAAGGTTCACCTGCACATCTAGGGTGGCCTGGGGTTTGGCCCTGCGGCTCCTGAGCCTCTGGATGTAGAATTTTCCTAAGTAGTTGTTTGAGAGTGAGCGGTTGCAGCCCAGACCTCCAGATGAAACAGCCTGGGCCGCTTTGCTTAGCATTTACATTCAGTGTTTGTAGAACTTGTATGAAATCCTAGTTTTGGTCTCTATAGATACGACTTGAAGGAAGTGTACTGATGCCGTCTATTTTTCTGGGTCTGGATAATTTCCTTCTTTTTTAAAATTTGACTTTATTTTAGAGAAGTTTTATGTTCACAGTGAAATTGAGTAGTAAGTACAGAGTTCTCATTTTCCCCCTGCCCTGCACAGCCCCCTCTGCCATCAACAGCCCCACTAGATGGTGTGTTTGTTACAATCAGTGAACCCACGTGGACACATCGTCACCCAGAGTCCACAGTTGACCTGAAGGCTTCTTGTTGGTGTTGTACATCCTGTGGGTTTGGACAGACATATAATGACATGGATCCAGTGTGTAATGGTGTACATGATAGCATCACACCGATCAGTGTATAATGGTACATAGCATCATACCGATCAGTGTGTAATGGTACATCAGAGCATCACACCTATCAGTGTGTAATGGTACATCAGAGCATCACACCGATCAGTGTGTAATGGTACATCACAGAATCACACCGATCAGTGTGTAATGGTGTACATCATAGCATCACACCGATCAGTGTATAATGGTACATCATAGCATCGCACCGATCAGTGTGTAATGGTGTACATCACAGCATCGCACCGATCAGTGTGTAATGGTGTACATCACAGCATCGCACCGATCAGTGTGTAATGGTGTACATCACAGCATCGCACCGATCAGTGTGTAATGGTGTACATCACAGCATCGCACCGATCAGTGTATAATGGTGTACATCACAGCATCACACCGATAAGTGTATAATGGTACATCACAGCATCACACCGATCAGTGTCTAATGGTACATCATAGCATCACACCGATAAGTGTATAATGGTACATCACAGCATCACACCGATAAGTGTATAATGGTACATAACAGCATCACACCGATCAGTGTGTAATGGTGTACATCACAGCATCGCACCGATCAGTGTGTAATGGTGTACATCACAGCATCACACCGATCAGTGTCTAATGGTACATCACAGCATCACACTGATCAGTGTATAATGGTACATCACAGCATCGCACCGATCAGTGTGTAATGGTGTACATCACAGCATCGCACCGATCAGTGTGTAATGGTGTACATCACAGCATCGTACCGATTAGTGTGTAATGGTGTACATCACAGCATCTCACCGATCAGTGTGTAATGGTGTACATCATAGCATCACACTGATCATACTAAATTGTTTCACTGCTCTGAAAATCCTCTGTGCTCTGCCTGCTCATCCCTTTCTTCCCCCAACCCCTGACGACCACTGATCTTTGTGCTGTCTCCATAGTTTTGCCTTTATCAGAGTGTCCATAGTTGGAGTCTTATAGGAAGTAGGCTTTTCAGATGGGCTTTTTTTTTTTTTTTTACTTTAAGTTCTGAGGTACATGTGCAGATCTTGCAGGATTGTTACAGAGGCATACACATGCCATGGTGGTTTGCTGCCTGCATCCCCCTGTCACCTACATTAGGTATTTCTCCTAATGTTATCCCTTCTTAATCTCCCTACCCCTTGCTATCCCTCTCCTGTCCCCCACCTCCCAAAAGATTCCAGTGTGTGATATTCCCCTCCCTGTGTCCATGTGTTCTCATTGTTCATCACCCACCTATGAATGAGAACATCCGGTGTTTGGTTTTCTGTTCTTGTGTCACTTTGCTGAGAATGATAGTTTTCGCATTCATCAGTGTCCCTGCAAAGGACATGAACTCATCCTTTTTTATGGCTGCATAGTATTCCATGGTGTGCATGTGCCACATTTTCTTTGTCTAGTCTATCATCAATGGGCATTTGGGTTGGTTCCAGGTCTTTGCTATTGTAAACAGCGCCGCAGTGAACCTATATGTGCATGTGTCTTTATAATAGAATGATTTATAATCCTTTGAGTTTTGGTACCAGTACCATGCTGTTTTGATTACTGTAGCCTTATAGTATAGTTTGAAGTTGAAGTCACGTAGTGTGATGCCTCCAGCTTTGTTCTTTTTGCTTAGGATTGTCTTGGCTGTGTGGGCTCTTTTTTGGTTCCATATGAAGTTTAAGGTATTTTTTTTCAGTTCTTTGAAGACGGTCAATGGTAGCTTGATGGAGATAGCATTGAATCTATAAATTACTTTGGGCAGTATGGCCATTTTCACACTATTGATTCTTTCTAACCATGAGCATGGAATGTTTTTCCATCTGTTTGTGTCCTCTCTTATTTCCTTGAGCAGTAGTTTGTAGTTCTCCTTGAAGCGTTCCTTCACATCCCTTGTTAGTTTTATTCTTAGGCATTTTGTTCTCTTTGTAGCAATTGGGAATGGGAGTTTGCTCACGATTTGGCTCTCTGTTGTTGGTACATGTTGCCGCAAACTAGGTCTGAGCCCAGAGAGCCAGATGGGCTTCTTTCACTTAGTAATATGCATTCAGTGTTCTTCCATGTCTTTGCACAGCTTGATAGCTCATTTCTTTTCAGTGCTGAATCCTATTCCGTTATCTGGATGTTCCCCAGTTCATTCATCCATTCATGACTGTCTTAGTCTGTTTGTGCTGCTATAACAAAACATTGGATACTGAGTAATTTATAAAGGAAAAAAATTATGTATTATAGTTCTGGAGGCAGGAAAGTCCAAAATCAAGTTATTGGCAGATTTGTGTCTGGGGAGGGCTGCTCTCTTTCCTTCCAAGACGCTGCCTTATCGCCGCATCCTCTGGAGGAGATGGACACTTTGTCCTCACATGTCAGAAGAAATGGAAGGGAAAGACCCTACTCACTCTCTCCAGCCCTTTTGTAAGGGCCGTAGTCCCACCCATGAGGGCTCTGCCTTGACCACTTAATCACCATCTAAAGGCCCCCACCTCTTACTACTATCATACCGACCATCAAGTTTTAACATATACATTTTCATGAACACATTCAGACCATACACAGCACCTACTGAATAACATCTTGTTTCCTTCCAAGTTTTGTGTGGATGTAAGTTTTCAACTCATTTGGGTAAATACCAAGGAACAAGATTCCTGGATTGTAGGGTAAGAGCATGTTTAGCTTTTTAAAGAAGCTGCCAAATGGACTTCCATTTTGTATTCCTACCAGCAGTGAACAAGAGTTCCTGTTGCTCCACTTCCTTGTCAGCATTTGATGTCGTCAATGTTTTGGAGCTTGACATTCTAATTGGTGTGTAGTGCTATCCCACTGTTGTTTTAATTTGTAATTCCCTAATGACGTACGATGTAGAACATCTTTTCACTTGCTTATTTGCCACCTGTATATCTTCATTTGTTTTAAGACAGGGTCTTGCTTTGTCACCCAGGCTAGAGTGCAGTATTGCAATCTCAGCTCACTGCAACCTCCACCTCCTGGGTTGGAGCAATTCCTGTGCCTCGGTCTCCCAAGTATCTGGGATTACAGGACTGTGCCACCATGCTTCGCTAATTTTTGTATTTTTAGTAAAGATGGGGTTTCACCATGTTAGCCAGGCTGGCCTCAAGTGATCCACCTGCCTTGGCCTCCCAAAGTATTGGGATTACAGGCATGAGCCACTGTGCTGAGCCTATATATCTTCTTTAGTGAGGTGTCTGTTCAAGTCTTTTGCTCATTTTTTAATCGGGTCATTTTCTTTTTTCCTTTTTCTTTTCTTTCTTTTTTTTTGAGAGGGAGTCCCACTCAGTTAACCAGGCTGGACTGCAGTGGTGCAATCTCAGCTCAGTGCAACCTCCACCTCCCAGGCTCAAGTCATTTTCCTGCCTCAGCTTCCCGAGTAGCTGGGATTACAGGTGCCTGCCACCATGCAGAGTTAACTAACTATTGTATTTTTAGTGGAGATGGGGTTTCACCATGTTGTGGAGGCTGGTGTTGAACTTCTGACCTCAAGTGATCCACCTGCCTTGGCCTCCCAAAGTGCTGGGATTACAGGCATGGGTCACCGTGCCCAGCCTGGATCATTTTCTTATTGTTGAGTTTTAAGAGTTCTTTGTATATTTTGGATAACAGCCCTTTGTCAGGCATGTCTTTTGCAAATATTTTCTTAGTCTGTGGCTTGTGTTCTCATTCTCTTGAGGTAATTTCTTTTTTATACTTTCCTGAATTGTCTAAGTTTCCATGACGAAAATGTATAATTTTTAGCATCAGAAAAAAATGTTACAGCTCTAATATTTTACTAAATTGATATTTTACCATTATCTAATTTTTGCTTTAGAAAGATCATCTGGCTCCTATATGGAGGATGGAGTGAGGACTGGTGAGAGTCTGGGGACCAGTTAAAGGCTGTTGCTGTTCAGGTAGAGCTTTCTGCAGATAATACTGTTTGGAACTAAGAAGGTGGTGGGAAGTGGCAGAATTCCAAATGCATCATGGAGGCGACACAGCCCGTTGATGGAGTGAGTGGCCAGGGAGCAGGAGTAAAGTAGTGGAATCGAGAACTGGTGGAGGGTGGTGCCATTTACTAAGACGGGGAAGACTGGGGGTGGAGAGGATTCAGGGTGGAAAAGTGAGTCCTCTCAGGTCCTGCTAAGCATGAAGCACATTAGATTTGCAAGAGGACATGTCAAGTAGGCTCTGGGTAGCAAGTCAGGAGCTCAGAGGAGAGGTCAGAACCGGAGATGGAAATCTGGAAGTTGTCAGGTCTTGGTCATGTTAAAGCCATAGGATGGATCTGATTTCCCAGTACATAAAACAAGATGTCTGGGGACCAAGCCATGGCTTTCTAACATTTAGAAGTCTGGAAGAGCAGAGGGCCAAAGGACATGAGGAGAGAGTGCTGGCCTCTGAGAGTGGAGGAGAAGGAGTTCCAGGTGCTGGTGAGGTTGAATCTCATGAATTACCCCTGGAAGCTGCAGGTTGCTGGAGCTGGGAGCTGGGGTTGGGGTGGCTTAGAGGACGGTGCGGGTGGAGGTGGCCTAGAGGAAGCTGGGGAGTTGGCGGGCAAAGGAAACAGGGACGTCTGGGCAGGAGTGTAGTCATGTGAGCTGATGATGGAGTGGGGGCAGCTGGTTTAGGAGGCCAACCCTGGATAGTGGTAGCTGGGGGAGAATCTGGGGTCTGGAGCATGTGTGCTGAAGAGCTGATTTGTCCCTGGGAGAGGAGCTCTCTGAGCTGAGCATTTGGAGCATGGCTTGGGGGTTTGGGGTAAGGTAGAGTGGGGAAGGACGTATCTCAGGCTGGAGGGAGGGCAGGCTGGGTGGGAGAGGAAGAGCCAGTGCCTGGTGGGACAGGGTGGAGGAGGGAAGAACAAACAGGGGCACTCACATTGAATCTCAGCTTTGCCACAAGCTAGCTGACCGATCTTGGGCAATTCACTTGATCTTTGTAGATTTCAGGTTCCTCAGTTGGCAAAGGGGATCAGACTAACTGATCCCTACATGATTCAAGGTTTAACTTCATAGGTCTGTCCCTGCTTATCCTGCCCAGTGAAAAAGGAAAACAAAACCCCATCCACCCACACCCAGCAGCAGCTGTTGAGAAATATGGATTCTAAGGGAGGTGATCAGATTTCTCTGAATCCAGCTAATTTTGCCTTCCTTTCTGGTCTGCTCAACAGAGAACACTTCCAGGTATTGTAACGCTACCTCCTTTCGTAGAAGACAGTAATGCGGCTAGCACACTGGCCCTTGGTGAAATTCTCAGGGCCAGGCTGGGTGGATTGCTTCCTTAGGGGCTGAGGAGCTTCCTCGGTGTCTTCTTGTTGCCTCAGCTCACGTGGAGTGTGGCAGCCACGTTTGTGTGGCAGAGAAAAAGGCGTTAGCACAGGAATCAAATCATGGTAGAGAGAGAGAGACAGGGAGGAGAGGAGAGGGAGGAAAGGGGCTGCATTAAGCCAGAATCCAGATTAGCCTAATACGACTGCCAAGTTGTAATGGAAAGGACAGCAAGTGTGAAATGCAGGCCAAAGGTCCGAGCTTCTGTGAGATGGAAGATAGCAAATGCAGTATTTCGAAAAGCAAAGGCTGAGAGTTTTGGGGAGTTAAGAGGCGGAGGAGCCGGAAACATTATTAGATACCTTTCCTATTCGTTTTTTAAAGCGGTGGGTTCTTGCCATGTTGCCCAGGGTTAGTGTAGTGGCTACTCACAGGCAGGGTTATGGCTCGCTGCAGCCTCAAACTCCTGGGCTCAAGCCATCCTCCCACCTGTCTCCTGAGGAGCTGGGGCTACAGATGTGTGCCACCACACTCAGTTTTTAACTTTTGCTTTTTAAGTAAAGAGTTTCAAATATACACACACAAGTGTGTGTAAAGAGTCTAATGAATTCCGGGTATCTCTGATCCAGCTTTAGTGATTCCCAACTTACGGCCAATCTTGTTTCATTTTTGTCCCAGCCATTCTCCTGCCTCATAATGTCAAATAAAATCCTAAATGTCATGCAATTTTATCCATAAACATTTCAGTAATGCCCCTATGACTCTAATCACAGTGCCATTGTTAAACACACAAGTCTAACAGCAATTACTTGACTTTAGACATATACTCAGTGCTGGATATTTTCTTATTTAAAATGATTTAGCTCTAAATGAGAGCCATGCATTGCAGTTGTCTCTTAAATCATAGAGGCCCCTCCATCTCTTTTTTCCAGGTTCTATTTCATTGAAGAAGCTCTACTTGTACTAGTTACCTGGAGATCGGATTCAGGTGTAACCCTGGCAGGACTCAGCTGGGATACAGGTCGCTTAGGAGGCAGCGGTATGTGTTGTGCTCTTACTGATGACCCTTCAATGTGTCAGGGTTATGAGATGGTGGCACTCTACCCATCATTTATTAGCTGGCCTACTGCTACGCAGAGAATGTCCCCTTTGTTAGCTATTTGGCTGTCCTGAGGAATAGTCTGTAGATGGTAGGATAAATGCCTGATTCTTTTCCTTTATTTACCAGTTTTCAAAGCCCTACATTGGTTCCCTGAGATATTCCAAAGGAAATCAAAATTTTTATTTTGTAAAGAATCATGACATAGCTATGGGCTTAAATGTATTTGATGTTTCGGTCCATGGTAGCTATTACCCTAACGAGCTCTAATTGTCTCAAGCCCTTTTAAATTAATGCCCCACTTCTCACGAGACCTCTGTGTGTCTTGGTACAGTACAGTGTCATTCCAGGCTTGCAAAAGGCACCTGATTTTGCTCAAGTCCGCTTTCATCCATCTCAGGAGCAGCCCATCTTCTGAGAAAACAGGCACATTTCTTGAGTGAACAGGTCTTAGAAGGGGTATATTACGCTAGAACTATGTGGTATGAAATGGGAAGTAGTTTACAAAAGCATACTTGATATTTTTATATTATCCCAAAGAAACGTACTCAGCACGCTTGAATGTCACAGGTGTGACTTAGCAGACTAGCGAGAAGTGTGAAAGATGAATGTCTTTGACTCTTCTTTACATAACAAGTATGATACCAGCGCATGCAGAACCCATAGGAACAAAGAGAATCTGTGCTCCCCAGCAGGTTCCCTGGAGTCCTGGTCGAAACAGACAAGAGGATCTCAACTTGGAGTCCACAGGGTAGTCTGGGTAATATCCCTGAAGCTCTGAAGTCATGAGGGTGGATGTATACACATTTTCCTGGGAGAAGGTCCAGAGCTTTTACTAGAATCTCAAATACGCAAGCTCTATGTTGAGCTGTCCATCAGGAGAAGTCTTCAGTCTTGCAGTTGGTTCTGGGGATTGCTGAGTGCAGAAAAAATGAAAACTCCTCTGGATGTAGGGAGATTTATTTATGAGGGCATTCTTCTCACTGGAGTTAGAGTCCACAGACAAAGGGTTATTACTCTTAATTGGTGTTCTCTCATGCCAATTTTAAAAAGCCCATTTAGTCTGGGCGTGGTGGCTCACACTTGTAACCCCAGCACTCTGGGAGGCCAAGGTGGGTGGATCACCTAAGGTCAGGAGTTCAAGACCAGCCTGGCCAACTTGGTGAAACCCTGTCTCTAGTAAAAATACAAAATTATCTGGGCGTGCTGATGCACACCTGTAATCTCGGATACTTGAGAGGCTGAGGCAGGAGAGTCACCTGAACCCAGGAGGCAGAGGTTGCAGTGAGCTGAGATCATGCCATTGCGCTCCAGTCTGGGAAACAAGAGTGAAACTCTGTCTCAGAAAAAAAAAAAAAGCCTGTTTGAAGGCTGAGATACCATCTACTTTGAACCCCTAGGACTCCTAAATATGTACTCATTAACCAGTTTCATCTCTAGGGACAGGCAGGAGTTTCAGCTGAGGAGTATGATGAAGACAAATTGTGACATTGTCACTTTAGGTCTTTCTGCCTGTCATCGAGATTCACAGACGGGGGCTTTAGGCATTTTCTGATGGTTGTAAAATTACCAGCATTATAGCCATATATTTGAAACAAATATTGTCTGCTACTGAGAAAAGCATTAGATACAAAGTAGACCCAGCTACCACAAAAGTAGCCGAACACATGATGACTCAGTTGTGTCCTGATAGATCCCAGGGTGATTTACCTGCGACCCACTGATGGCTAATCAGATGGCCTGGTTTCCCTTAGCACTGTGCGTGCACACATCCTGAGACGGACCACGAAGTTTAAGAAGTCTTTCAGGGCAGAGACTATTCTTTGCTGAAAATATGTAAGCACACCCACTAGAAGAAGGTAAAAAGGCAGGGATACTAGACTCTCTTCAGTTCTGACTCTGAACAGGTTAAGGCAAACTAGGAATATAGTGGGTATACATTCCCTAAAGGGGGCTGGCTGGATGAGTGAATCCTCAGTGCCGATCCACGGTATTCCAATCACTGGACTTGCTAGGAGGGATGCTTGCTAATAGAAACCATCAGTCCTCTCTCCCCATGCCCCGCAATCTGGATTCAGTAAAATGGTGCCTGTGTGCTTGCAGGGCGTACATTAGGGGGTGAGGCCCAGTTGCTTTTTTTAAAGCACCTCTGGTGACTGTGATGCCCAAAGAGGTTTGAGAACTAACGGGCTAGATCACGGACTGCTCTCAAACACAGGCGCTATTTCTAAAGAATACTTACTTGACATATTTATACAGATCTGGGTCTTTTTTTCCCTTGAGGGAACCCAAGGAAGATCCAGTTTTAAATAAAACATCATCCCATTAACAACACTTGAACTACTACTTGCTTCTTAAACTTCAGAAGCGGATCAGGGTAACTCTGGAATAGATGTTCTGTAAAACACCTCTAGAAATGATTAGAAATCTTGCTTTCTGGTGTTGCAGGTCACAATCAATGGTGTAATATACACTTTTGAATGTGAATTTCCAAAGTTAGGAACCTGAGTTACTTAAATTAAAATCTGAAATTAATCAGGATGCTTTGCTACTACCCTTCCTATCCTATCCAGAAAGTAACAGGTGTTCAGTTGTCTTCAACACAATTGCTGTGTCTGATTATACCATGTTCTTAAAAGATTTCCTCACTTTTGTGAGGCTTACCATTATCTCCTTTGCCACACGAGCACGTTTTGCCAGATGCCCCCAAAATAGCCACCAGGCAAGAAACCTTCAGGGTGATTATGTGTGTGCTTTTTTTTTTTTTTTTTAATAGTATCATTCATTTGTACAGAGAAATCACTTGGATGGATCTATTTACAGTCTTTTCTGATTATCATTTCCACTGGCCAATGTATTTCACAGAATAGTCAACACTGACTTGAATTGATCATCATTATAAT
The DNA here is from genome assembly GCF_049354715.1 of Callithrix jacchus. Lineage (NCBI taxonomy): Eukaryota > Metazoa > Chordata > Mammalia > Primates > Cebidae > Callithrix > Callithrix jacchus. The sequence continues at coordinate 8,325,743 of NC_133508.1, forward strand.
AGGGCTTTTACTCCTCCCTCCCCCCTTTCAAAGATGATGATCCCATTTTAACAAACATTTTCTAATAAAAGATTCACCAGTCTTTTTCCATCTTATGAATAAATCTACCAAAATTGATCTAATATGGTCAAATTTTCCACACATTTCATTGTTTCTTTTCAAACTCATTATTTGCAGGTATCACAAACCAAGGCCAATAAGTCCACATTCCCCTCGAGCCTTCTACAACTTACTACACGCCCTCAAGGTAAGCTTCTCCTACCTCCTTTCACATCTGTGAAATGTCTGGCACAACCAGACATCTTACTTGAAGACAAAACTACTCTCTTTTCCTTTCTTTCTCTTTTAACTCACTACCAATCACCTTCCCCCTTGCTTTTCAGACAACACTAAAACTTTCCACAAAACCTTTGAAGCGGTTTTCTTGCAGTAGTCTAGAATACACCAAGTCACTTCATGGGTCTTTACCCTGAAATGCTACATTAAAAATGGCAATTTTCTTAATTGGCTCAAAAACAGTATGGCTTGGTTTCACTTGGCAAAGTTAATGTGATTAAAATATATATATATATATATATATACACACACACACACACACATACATACACACACATACACATTTTTAATCAGAAAGAAAAAGACATGCCAATTTGAAAAGGCATCAAAATAAAAAGCAAATACTAAAAACTACTTTACAATAAAAAAAATTAAATAATCGGCAGGTTAAATGAATGTAAAATGAGGAATGTACAGTGAAAAACTAAAGCATTCCAGTTGATAAAAATAAAAACCTACTCAGGCTTATAGTTTGTTTTCCAAGAAAGTTATGTTTCAAAGTAAATTTTGAAATACTCCAAACATATTCCACATAGATTTTGGGTGCCAATATTAAAACTTCAAATTTTGCACGCAAGGCTTATCAAACACTGGTAGAATTCCAGTATTTGCAAAATTCTAAGTTTTGGTGAATATTGTAAATATTACAATTGGTATTAGAAAACCATGATGAATCCAGAATTTTAAGAGAAAACGCATTTCATAAATATTGTTTGATTAAAAATACCAGCCTTGCATGTTCTCAGTAATTAGAGAAAATATCTTTAAAGAAGACTGCAATTTAACAGTAATCTGTATATCTTTAGCTGCCATTAAAAAAAGAAGAACCAAAAACAATGAAAATGTTACAACTGGTATAAAGTAACCCTATGATGCTCCCATTATAAGAAAACAAAACTGTACATTTATAAACAGTCTCTCCACCAGTTACACACAGAGCTTTCTCTACACCAAAGTCTCTTTCCGTTTGCCACCAAACCGGGCTTTGTCCCTTGCTCTCCGGATGCCGGGATGTGTCTGGTGTGTCTCTATGCTCTTGCTGTCCTCTGCCATCTGCATGCCAGAGCCACATTTGTAAGCGTTTTCATCAACTTCTACCTGAGTAACACTGGAAACTGTGGATGCCCGCCTCTGGGCTGCGAGTTTCCTAGCAGAGGGGTGGTTCCCCTCACCCTCTTCGTGCAGCTCTGGCAGGCCCTGCAGCTCGGGCGGACTGCCTGCCGACTGGAAAGGGGCAATGGCCGCGCGAATACAGTTGAACCACTGCTGCTTGTGGAACACATCATTGGCTTGCAGAGTGTGAGACTGGCCGGGAAAGGGGTCATGGAAGCGAATTCTGAAGATATTTTTAGCTGGAAAAAAAAAAAATCAGTCTAAAAAAAGGTTTATTCTATACAAAATAGCCATACAATCTTAAAATGATTTTAAGGCCTGTATTTTACCTTTCTCCGAGTTGCCGAAAGCCCCTCGAAAGGAGCCTCCCATCCGCACGTCTCCGTCCTGCAGGTCTTCTAGGACCAGCTCCTGGACTGGGATTGGCTGCCGGTACACCTGGTAAGAGTGCCGCTCATTCCGTGTGACCGGCCGCGTCAGAACCAGTATGTCTTGAAACAGGAAAATGTAAAGTTTCTGGAGAAACAGGAAATAGACTCTAAATATTCAACTTGTGTTTTTAAGTAACTGAAATAACGACATGATTAATTTCATCAGATCCCTTTTCTAAGAGCCCTCTTACTAAGTGACATTTGTAATCATAAAGCTGGTGATTTCAAGGCTATGCGTGCATGTAATATTCTATTTGGAAAGTTTTTCCAATCTTAGAATAAATAAAATGTTTCTTACTGGTATGTAATATCAGATTAAGCAGCAGCTACATGAACACTGTGTCACAAGGACCTGACTATGAGTAACATGACTTGAGACACTAGCGTTGTATACCAGTTTTCTAACACAAAGCTGGGATTAAAAATGCAAGCTGGTAAAATGTTAATGGTTCTATTTTGTCCCACGCAAATATATGCCTTTATGAGAAAAATTAGGCCTCATGAAAGAAAAATCAGATGTCTGATTTCAAATTTTTTTAAACAAAACTCCAACTTAGAAACTGGGCTTTTGAAAATGCATGATGAAACAAAAATGCCATTCCATGGCTGTACTTAGTTTTAGCTGGTACTTTTGTAATTAGCATCCATTTAATCTGTTACACAGTGCTACAAACCACTTCCATAAGCATAAGGTAAACTCTTATAATATTTTTTGAAGGAAACTAATACTGTATTTGGATAGGAACTCCTGGCCCAGCAAGTTGATTTATATTTCAAAACTAAAAAATAAAGTATTACTGATTCTCCACTGAGACATTTAAGGCATCTTATTTATGGAACCCAAATGTTGGCTTTATCAAAGCTGGTGATATAAAATGAAACTCGGCCACCTTCTCTCACCATGTCATGACCTTCCCTTCCCAAACCTGCCTCATCATTAATGTGTGAGAGAGAAAGGTGGGAGGGAGGCCGCTCTGCGGCAGCAAAAGCACCTACGTGTCCGCTCTTGCTCCGCAGCTCCCCGTGGCACAGCAGCACTTTGCTGGCTTCGATTCTGGGGTCCCTCTGCTTTTCATCCAGATACTCCAGCTTGTCGATGTAGTATTGGCACTCGGATTCACCTTTCTTCAAGTTGATATCAGAGAGGACTCCCTGTATTATCAATATCTGAAAATGATAAATTGACAGAGCAACTTCAGTGGATTCACTCATTCTGCTCCTTTCTGCAGGGCAAACATGTCACATGGAATGGAAGAACTTTAAAGCTTCAAGGGACTCTAGAAACCAGTGAATTGTCTGTTCACTTTATAGATCAAGAAAAAACAGTCCCAGCCAAATTGGGTGATTTATCCAAAGGCAAAAAGGTGAGTTCAGATGAGAATCCTGTCCCTTAAGATCTAAAATGTAAAAAGTCCAACACCCATCTCCTTATCACTTAGTGCAGTGTACTAATGCACTGGGTACGGAAAACAACACAATAATTCACTATGCTGATTGGAATCTTTTGAAGATACTGATTCACACGTATCATTTTATATCTTCGTAAAGCAACCTAATGTATAAACTTGAAAAACAAAAGAATCACTTGTGGGACTACTTACAGCATCCTCCAGAAGCTGAACATCAGGGTGGTCTTGTGGAGTGTGTTTAAGAATTTCTTTTAATAGTAAAGGGTACTTGACTAGGCGACTTCGAGGGATATCTAGGAAACTCCAAAGATCTAGCTTTCGGCTGAAGGGAGACTCAAGACATCGCTGGAGGAAGTCTTGGACTCTTGGATCCTGTTTCTTTTGATCAAGAAGAGCTTTGGCTGCTAGCTGGTTACTACAGTAGCCTCTGTAGGCGTTCAAGCGTGGTAACTGAAGAGTAATAAAAGAAAAGGTATGATATGTTCCTGTTATAACTGAGTGCATTAACAAGCCTGTGAACATGACACACAACATGTACAGCTATTCTTGAGAGTTTTAACAAGCTGTGGCCATTTTCTTGTAGATAATAATGGAAGCCGAATAGTATTTTAGCAATCATTAAAATGTTCTTCAAATTTTTATAATTTGGCCAAATCCAACTGAAGACTCATGACTTCCACCTGCCTCCAACCTCAGATGCTGGCAATCTGTGCTCTCAGGACACTTGAGTGTCCTCCATTTGCCACCAGCCCCAAGACTGCCCTCACTAGGTTAAAAAGGCAGAGACAGCCTTTCATCACTGAATCCCCAGCGACTCCTCTAACAGTGCCCGGCATCTGGCACGCACTTAAACATACATGAAAGAACGCAACAGATAATCACACATAACGTGGGAATTCTATCCAAGCAGGAACATATTTGTGACACGAATGAACCTATAGCATTAATGAAATGTTTTTTAAACAGACTAACTTCTTATATCACTGTACATTAGTTTTAATGCCTTATGTGTTTGTAGAATACAGTTATGGATCAAATCAATCTCACAGTTATCAGAAACTGCAACATGGCCATATCTGGGGTCAACAACTCACTACATACCCAGTTCACGAGAATGTGACCAATCTGCTCCACTGTTCCATCGGGCTTGGTTGCTTCTCCTATTCTTGCCAACAAATCTGAAGTGATAAAAAAGCAGAAAGACCAGTAATAGGTTTATTTAAAAAATAGGTCAGCACTACATTAGAAGTTTGGACTGAAAATTACTTGCATTAGTACTCTTTAATGAAAATTAAGTGGCACATCTAACCTTCATGCAGAGGTATGTAAGAGTCCAGATCACCAAATATATGTGTGAGTTCCTCTTCTGACATGATGGACAACTTTAACATGGGGTCATGGTAGGCCTGTCAGAGGGGAGAAATGTGTCACAGAGAGATCATGTGAGGGAAACGTGAGGGATCTATACTTGGAAACAGTTAATTATATAAAAGCCAAAATGGATTCTGTTTGCTACACAAAGAAATTAAAGTATGTGTTAATCCCCAAATAAACTCTTACTCATACTTATATTTGAGGAGATGTGTCTAGACCTCATTTAAAAAATGTATTCACCAGTAGATACTTTCTATGATTCTACTTCTAAAGGTTAAGAAAACTATCCTTTAGATTTTGTGAAATGTAATTTTAAAAAATGAGGGCATCTGATAACAAGTTATTTACTGACCTTTCTTGCAAGTTTGAGATCCTCAATTAAATCCTGTTCACCTCGAGACATTTCATATATTGCCTACAAAACATCCAGCAAACATCAGAGGTCATTTCTTCCTTTGAGAACGGAAAATGATATACAACTGATATTTACATTATTTGATGTTTTGAACAGCATTTTAAAAAGTAACTCAGTCGGAAAACTGTAATTCAGAATGGAATTCCAAATAAAAGGTGCCATATGTTTGGTAATTTTACTGTATTAGAGTTGTTTAATTTGACCACCATCCATCATTAGGTTTTGTTCATCATGTAGTAGGAATTGTTGCTCAAACACAAAAATTCAAGTTAGTTTTATCATAGGCATCAGTTTGCTGTTCTTTTGGGAACACATATATTTAAAAAACGGGTCTTTTTAGAGCACAGGCCAATAAATAGAGTCTCGGTGCTGCGTGCCCAGTACCTCCTGCCGCTTGATTTCCCTGGTGGTGAGAGACTCCTTCATGCTGGTGTCTAGCATCTCTGACCACAGTGCACTGCTCCTTCTCTTGGCGGGAGTTGGGACTGTTGACCTGCTAGATAACTTCTGGGCAGAGGCTGGGGATCTGTGGTCACCACGAAGGGTAAATGACTTTAAAAAAGAAAGGTGAACAAAAGACAAAATGAGATTTGGAAGAAACAGAATTATTCCCATTTTCTTTTTTTTTTAAAGTTCTGAGAATTTCTCAATACAGAAAACAATAATTTATCCAAGTTTCCACCTATCACTCTTACATATTTATCAGCTAAAATTACTTTTTTTGGGAATAAAAACTAGCCAAGACTATGCATTGATATGAGATGCAAATTAATATGAGGTTACACATTGTTCTGGAACAATATTCCTTACTAGCATATTCCAAAAAGAAAACTATGTTTAAGTATAGTAATGCAAACCTGTTTGTACAGCTCAAAGAAAAATACAAATTCCAGGCTTCTATAGAAAGTCCCCTGACTACATGACTCTTACTCCTCTCTGTTTACCTGTATTGTTTGACCAAAGCGTCTGACAGCTCCATTTCTTACAGGAGAGATTAAATTTGCCAACGATGTGACACGAGCTAGAGGTCGAACTCTCTTATTGCTTGGCTCCTATAAAAACAAACCAGATAACACTAAATGTATGTTTTGGTGCAGTGATTTCATACAAACTTGGACAAAGCACACTCACAAAAGCATTTCTGTGCATTGTAAAATACAGAAACACGAAAATAAAAGTTATTTATTGTCAAAAAAAAACCCAAGAACTCTATTGAACAGCAGTAACTTTTAAAACAAGTGTACAAGAAAGGCCAGTCAAATATTTGACTATCACTTTGAGAACATAACAAACACTACCATTAGGGGAAAAATTAAAACAAGGACATTACATCCTCAAATCCAATAGAACTTTTTAGTTTAATGTGGCAAATTATTTTAAAAAAGCACTACTGTTATGAAAATTTTCAAAAATACATGAAAGCGGAGGATGGCATAATGGATCCCATGTGTCTATCATGCGGCCTCCACAGCGTCTGGTCTCTGTTTCATTTCTGTCCCTACTTAAATATTTTAAAGCAAATCTCAGATATGATATCATTTCATTCTTAACTACTTCAGTTAGAAAATACAACCTTTCCATAAACATGTCTGACACTGGAATGGGCTGAAAAATATTGAAGCCAAGGCAGGGAGGGGTTAAAAGAGCTCTGAGGCTCTGAAATCTGACGGCACAAATCCTGGTTCTAACCAGTTGCTGGGGCACACCCTGGGCTTCAGTTTTCTCATCTGGAGAATGGGGCTAACAGCAGCACTTCTCTTATGAAGAGTAAATGAGTAAGAGGGCTTGAAACGAAGGCTGAGCTACTGTAACATACTTTAGGAATATTTCCATTTGCTACATGGAGTGGGGTTCATAGATTCTCAAACAGTAACTTATTAAAAGTACAGACAAATTGAGAAGAAATAGCTATGATTCCATGTTACTGCTTTTAAATAGTATCGCAAACACATCACTTGTTCCAGGGCTTCAAAACTTCATAAACATTGCATTATTCTAATTTTATGGCTAGAAAAATGGAGGCATCCATTAGGTGACTCACACAGTTACTGAAATGAAGAATGCCAGGTCATAGAACTAGTGGGTCTATTCTTTATGTCTATGGAGCATAACTACTTGTATTTGTGCCTCTGACAACTGTGGCGTACTTGACAAAATAATTTTGATGAGAATCCAGGAGGATATATAATTTTAAATTATCACTGAAAAAGAAGGTACTTAAAAATAACAGAAGAAGCAACTTTTTCTAAAAATTCTTTGATATAACTAAAGTCATAAAAAGGAAGGGATATAGAAACTGAGTAAAAATAAAGCCTTTGAACAACTAAAGACTATATTGACCATTTTTGGTTTGGGTAAAAAAATATTTTAAATAAAAATAGATTGACAGAAAAAGTTATTTGGAAAAAAATGTAAATAAACATCCAAAGAAACAATTAGACTCATTAAAGCTCCTAAATGTATACATACATGTCAGAAAGGAATGTGAACTATTAAGGAAACTTAGTAGATATCAGAGAGAATTTAGAAATTTGAAGGCTTTAAGAGGCAGAGTTATAGACCAACCCCTCAGACCAAATAATCAACTCCAAAGTAAAACTCTGAATATAAATGAACTGAAAAAGAAACCTTGGTGATATGTAATAAGATGGCACACACCGCGCTTCTGAGCACATGTGCATGCCTCCCCCACGTACATCTGTGCTGACTGACTGACACACGCGTGTGCAGGGGCCAGCACAGGCATTCCTTTCCATTTAGTAAAGACAGCACAAAGAGTCTCCTGTTGGACTGAAGATTGAATTACCTCACAGAGTAAGAAATGCCGATATTTCACTGGAACAAAGCAGTTGTCAGAAAGTTCTGTTCTGCTTTTTGGGAAAAGAGGTTAACTCTTCTTGTTTCATGAATAACAAATTTGACTTCCCAGAAAATATTTAATTTCAACTTTAAAGTGTTTGGAGAGGTGCTTTTCCCAATGAATATGAAGGGAAAATTTAGAAAGAAATTTTTTGATAACTATTTTATCATGTAAAATCAAATTAATGATAAAAAAATTCTTATCTTTATAGGACCAGTTACCAACTACCAAATACCAACTTTCTGGTAATTCAAAATTATGTGACATTTAAAAATTACAGAATTTAGATTTAGATAAGTTAATGTGAATATATCTAAAGCATACTTCTGAAATGAACACAGGTTTTGCTGATGTAGTCTCTTCAGGGTGGCAGATTATGCCAAGTGGTATTTGGTGGTAAGATGTTCCACAGACCTTTAAAAACCCAAGTATAATCTCACTTCTCCACAAAGGAAATGCTACTCTTCAGCGTTTATCAAGTCTAAGAGGTCTTGGTAAGTATGATGCTTGCTCAGGAAATACAGGTTGGGGGAGGGAGAGAAAAGGACACTTTGCACTTTCTGCACATGGTTTTGGAAACTGAATGGTGGTAAGTTTCCTGCCTCAAAGGACATATGTGAAGAATGTTTGGCAAATACAAAACTTTCAGCATATATATTTTAAAAGTATGAAAAATTTTAATGACTAAAATAACAGTGTGATATGAAATGTAAAGGTGTACTGCTATACTAATTTCAGGATGCATATACTATTTGAAAAGAGTCAGACATGAAAAATTCTGTGGAAAAGTGATATGGACTAGGCATTCACAGACCACCTAAAAGACTGGGACAAAAATGTGTGTCTTTTGGAATACAGGTTAGAAATTGGCCCAAAAGTAGTTTCCTTTACAGGTCCATGTGAACTGTCTTACTAATCTTGGTTTGACTATTAAGAACCTAAGTATTTGTAGTCACAAAGCAGATTCCTAACACAGTATTTAGAACAGACCGGATACAGCATCTGGAGGCGATGAAGGGTGAGTGGAATAGGTGCGCACTATCTCACCACCACCAAATGGAAGGCTCACCAGTAGTTCCATTGCTAGCATTGTTTATTTTTCTTTTGGAGTGCTGAAAACATGTGATGGCAAATTCAAGCTTAAAGAACAGATATGGAGACTGGAACCATACGCTCCTCAAAAAAAAAAAAAAAAAAAAAAAAAAAAAAAAAAAATCCAAAAATCCATGGGAATAAACAAAGAAGGCCAACAAGCTCTACATGCCCGGTGAATTTTCTGCTGCTGGGAACCTTTCACCAGGGCTAAAGTTCACTTGGAGGGGAAATAACCCAACACCCTGTAACATAAGTTCATGTTGTTGATTTAGGTTAACTTAATCAGATGATCGAGGTTAGCTATCCAGTCACATGCATTATTATAGGCAATCTACCCACAGATCAGGGTTTTAATTAATGTTAGTAATCCACCTGTAGTTAGATTTTATGCCTTAAAAATTTCTGGATATCTATAAACAGAAAATTGAGAATAATTTACTTTATCAGGTTATCCCTTATACCTAAGTGCAACATGGAAAAATCCTGGTGAGAATTCAGCGTTTTGTAGAAAAGTTTTTTCTTCTAATGATGCCAGTTAGAGAACATTTTAGGAAGGTCTCTTTTATAATCAATCATATCACGACACTGAATAAAAAACAGTATGTGCCTGGGTTTATTTCTTTGGGTTAATAGATAATCTTCTCCCCTGCTTAGCAAAAATTTTAAAATCAAAGAAAATTAAAAGTTATTTTTAAAAAGATAAAAATGATTTATGATCACATGGGATTTCTTCCTTTTCTAGAAATACCGAAACTATTTAAAGCTGTGTCACTAGATCTAAAACCTTGACAACATTCCTAGTGTTTTCAACTTAGGAATAAAGATGAGGCAGAAACACAGCCCATGCCTAATACTAAACAAAGATCAGTTTCTATGGGCCCAACAGATAGATGATAAGCTGCAGGATTCACACCAGTGACCTCGGATGACTACTTTACTCAAAAGAAATGCTTATACATTTTGAGAAACCTGAGACACATAGGCAAAGACCAAAAACACAGAAACTAAAGCCAAACACCACCGAATAGAAGTGTACTTCCTGGAGACGGCAGCTATTGTAACTACTAGAAGGTGTATGTGTACACACGACAGGCAACGTGGCGGGGGTATACAACAAGCTTTACATATTTAAAATGCAATTACATAAGTTTTGACGTGCACAGAGATGGAAACCACTGCCACCATCAAGAGATAAACAGTTAATGCAGGAACACTATTCTGAGCACATAAGTGACAATGCAGTATGAAAATATATAATATAAACAGAATACCACACAATATTAAATCAAGATTACATACAATGGCACAAAGTATTTGATTCATATTGATAAATGTTCATAAAGACAAATAACTTCAGACAAAGCAAGGAGGCTAAAAAGAATGAGTCATTGGTTTAAATATTCTAACAGGTCTCTGAAGAAAAATGTGGCACACAATAAACTCATCAAATGGACGAAAAACCGACACCAGGTCAGACTGCACTTCAGTATCAATTCGTTCACTAGCATTGATTTACAAGGATGGGATTCTTTTCCTCTTACTCCATTAAGGTAGTTTCTAAGACTGGATGATATAAATTCAAGTTAAAAAAACTATATTAAGCATCGGAAACATGACAAAGATAACCAGAATAACGTATACATTTAAAATATTTTTTCCTTTTGTATAAAAGCGGTGTACACTCAAGCTATGCTATGTACAAACGTTTTAAAATTAGACCACAGTCCCTAAACACATTTCAAACTTGCACATAAACCAAGGACATACATTTGAAAGAAAAGATCAAAAGTTTAAAATTATACTGTTAATGATTTGTTAAAGATCTTAAAAGCTCCGTGGAGTTAGAAAACATTCCTTTTGCCTAATGTTTCTCTTAAAGTCTTACCTCTTGTTCTCTGAAGGACTGGTTATTGACATCTAGGACTCGGATGGTCCTTTTAATAGGCAGGAGACCTCCACTCTCATCATGTGCCACCATGCTTCCTAAGTACCCCCTCAAACCTTTCCAATCAATCCACACCGAGTCAGCCCTGTACCGAAGCTAGGCAGAGGCACACGGGCTTTTCTTCCCAGAGCTCGGCCACCCTCGGCAGCCACGTGCCCATGCCTCTCGCCGCGGTGGAGCAAACGCTTCTGAGGAGCCGCAGGCAGCAGGCACGGCCTCCAGGGCTCTGGGGCGGAGCCACAGCCAACCGGGCCCTGGGGGCGGGACCTGCCACCACGTGACTTTAACTGACAGCTGGGCACACCTAGGCCTCTCAGCTTTCGCCGAAGAGGAGAGAGAAGCTGGGTTCAAGGAGGGCAGAAGCTTCTCTTCCTGATTTAAAAGGCATTCCCAAAGGAAAACAAATCGCTAAGTTATCTACTCTAGTGCTTAGTCACAGACAGACTTTTCCTATAAAACGCTATTGCCTGGACAACTTGACAACTCAAGGAAATAGAAATTCTTATTCAGTAGGGCTAAGTCAACGTATAGAATGAAGAAAAGCCTAATTATCCAGGACACGTGTTTTTATTTTACAGAAATGCAAGCATATTCACAATTATAAAATTATCTAAGTCTTTAAAGAGTTCCCACCAACTTTTCTAAGACTAGCAGGGTAAATACAGCAGGCGCACTTCTGTTCCCTCTATTCCAGAAGTAAATCTCCCATGAGGTTATGGGTAAACTGGAATACTTCATATTTGAAAATTCAGTATTTCTTAGATTTAGAGGCAGAAACTTTTCGGTATGCTTTAACAACTTATCTGTGTACTAGATATTTTATAACATAAAGGTGATTTCTGTTCCAAATATATATAATATATATAAATGTGTAATAATGTAACGGGGTCCTTCTCTAAACTGAATGAACTGATCTTGATATAGTCTAACAGGGTCAAAAGACTACTTAAAAAGTCTGGCATTTTACAGGTGAAGAAATGAGGCTCACAGAGGTGAAGGGACAATAATGATAGTAACTAGTAACAGTCTCCAAATTTCTGGCCTAAATCTTTTCTTCTAAGGAACAACACTACTTTTTGTTGGTTTGGCAGGCCTGCTATGAAGCAGATTTCCTTTTAAACACAAAATTCGTTATTCTATGTTGAATGGTAAAATTTTATAAACTGTAATGATGCTAGTATACTGGAAACATATTTCCATTCTTAGGATTTATTAGAATCAGAGCCATGTCTTATATAAAAGGCAGTATTCTAGATACTCGGAGCTTCATATCTGCTGAGACCGCTGTGTAAAGGTACGCCACGTGAAGAGATAACTGAGAGCAGACAGCTTTTGCAAACTCTGGAGTTCTGGAGGAGAAACCACTTTTGGTGGTGTCCTAAGCTAAGACATGGCTGGGAACAATACCAGGAAGAGTCTAAAATGCTATATCTGTGGGGCCTTGAATGTAATGTTTTTCATAGATTTAAGCAAGAGAAAATTTCAAGGAGGATGAGGGAGTGAGCCACACTGTGAGGTCACAAGCTGTGGGTAAAGGTGGAGCAGATGGCTGTGCTGAACAGGTGAGAGGCACAATGACAGCTACGTTGTAGTAAGATACACATGTGACCAGTGTTTAAGGTGGTTGAAAGATGACTGGAAAACGTAATGCAAAAATCACAGGTAGCAAGAACTTTGCCTAAGGTAGGAGCAGTGGGGGAAAAGGAAAAAGACATAAGCAAGAAGTCACAGATGCCTACAATTTTTTAAATAGGAGGGGTAACTGTTAGTGCAAATAAAGAAGGAACAAGCTTTGAAAGAAAATTCTGAGTTACATTTTAGATATACTGAGCCTGAGGCAGTGGAAGAACAAGCAAATGAAAATATTCTGCTGGTAGTTGAAAATGCTGGACAAAACCATGAGGCTGGAGGCTAAGTACAGACTGGAGAGTCAGACACAGAGATCCACATCGAAGCCATGGGAGGGAACAAGATGCCTGGGAGAGGAAACCTGGACAAAAAAGAACATGGTCCGAGGATCTAACTTTGAAGGAAAGCAAGGGAAAGAGAATTCTGCAAAAGGAATAGTCAGAAGGAAAGAAAGAAAGCAAAAGCCAAGGGAAGAAAAAATGTTAATTACAGCAAAGAGGTAAGGAGGGTAAGAGCCACAGATTTAGTGATTACAATTGAATGAGGATCTCAAGTGTGCAATTTCAGTGCAGTAAAGACAGAGGCAAATTACAGGGGTTGCAGAGTACTTATAAAGACAAATAATCTAAAGAAAGTAATTGCCTAAGGTTTGCAGGACAGTGCTAGTTCTTGCAGAAAGACCACCACTGCCCTTTTGTAGCTACATGTGTTTTCTACACAAGATGATGTTAGTAATTCATCCTTCTGCTTTGAGTTTATTTTTTAAAGTAATGGAGATTGGCTCTGTTTCATCATCTACTTTCTATTGTCTGGTCTGTCCTGGGCACTATGTGTGATGTGGTTGGCCTTAGGAGTGGATGGCTGTAGAGGATATTTCCATATAGCATGAAAGTAGAAGCACCTGAGAGATTGTGGACTCCTAATTTTACAGGTAAGAACAGTGATCTGCCTAAATTCTCAGAACAGCCTAGGCTACACCCCAGCAGTCTGGTTCAGTTAGCTTCATCAGTTAAAATATGGCGTAAGTAAGGCCAATACTTTACAGCCACATAGTCTCTAAGGGAATAAAGGATTACATGCAGCGGGAGTTAGGAAAGAAGCAGCTGGGAGTTCTCCTGGGATTCCTACCCAATGTCTTTCTTCAAACTGTTTTTCCACTTAGTTCTGACAAAAATGAGACCAAGATAATGAGGAGAAGGGGTATCTTTCAATCTCTCCTTCAGCTGGGGACACAAGAGGCAAACATAGAAGTCTTTATATGTAAAAACAGAAACAGAAAACAAATAGGGTCTACTGATGACAGCCATGTTCACAAAAATCCCGGCTCAAACACTAAAATCTTAGTTTCATTTTGAATGTGCAGGTTTGGGGTCTAAATGTAAACAGTATCCAAAAAAGGAATGATGAACATGTGGAAGGTCAGCTAGACTCAAGAATCTTGAGTCTTGTCACAGTGCTGCATAAAACCAGACGGCTAAACAGGCCCTCTGAGATCATTAACTCATCCTCTTCAGTTTTCTCAGGAGGAAGCTTAATGGGTAGTGGTGAAAAATAGAAGAAAAGTTTAAGGTCTTACTTTGTGCTAGAGTTCTATACATATTATCTTACTTAACTCCATGAAGTACTTATTATCTCAATTTTAGAGATGGAGGAAAGTAGGACTGACCAAGTTTAAGAAACTTGTCCAAAGGTACCTTGTTAATCAGTGGCTTAACAGACCTGACTCTGGTCTGCTCAGCTGTCGTGGCACACGGTCCAGATTAAGATGACCCATGTAAAACCTTTAGCACATATTCTGGGACACACCGAGTGCTCAGTATATGTTAGCTGACCTAAGTTAACAGTAGACCTAAGTTTAAAACCGAAGTCTCCTGAGTCCCAAGCTAGTAGTGTTCACTAAATTGCCAATACTTTATAGAGGAGGAAACCATAAAAAAGGTTGAGAGATTAGCTGCCTTGTAGTCTTTTTATAAGACACAGTGTAGGTAAAAGGATAAAATAGTTCCAGTTGTTTAAGTTTTCTAGAAGAGATTTTTTTTTCTTTCCTTTTTCCTTTTTTTAAAAGATAGAGTCTTGCTCTGTTGTCCAGGCTGTAGTGCTGTGGCATGATCTCAGTTCACTGCAACCTCTGCCTCCTGGGTTCAAGCAATTCTCATGCCTCAGCCTCTGACTAGCTGCTGGGTTTACAGGCATGTACCACCATGCTTGGCTAATTTTTGTAATTTTAGTAAAGACGAGGTTTCACCATGTTGGCCAGGCTGTTCTCAGACTTCTGGTCTCAAGTGATCCACCTGCCTCAGCCTGTGAAAGTGCTGGGAGTATAGGCATGAGAGACCCTGCCTGGCCAACAGCAACTATTTGTATGACTTTCTATAAATAGCATAAATGAGGCAAAGATTGGTTTCTTTTCTTTGTGTAGGACATCTAGAATTTATAAACTTAACTGAATTACGTAAGGTAAAGAGAAAGACGTTTCTCTTCTGTATAGAAAAGGAGTGTTAGCCAACCTGTTCTCCCCTTACAAGTGAAAAACTGCTTGGAATTTAGAAATAAACTAGAGCTTAGGAATACTCAAAACTTTTTTTGGTCTAGGTATTATTATTTACTTTTACCTGGAACAATAACAAGCAATTGGAAATTAGATGAGGGAAGCCGTACTACAGGCAAACAGAAAACAAAATCTAAGTTCTCTGCTGCCCTCTACAAGACATATTGTGAAATGCAATTGTCAACCTGTTTTTCAACTTTGTAATTGTGTTTGTAAGGACGTGATATAGATGACTGCAAAAACAATCGCTTAATATGTGGAAGAATATGAACAGTAAGATCTGCATTTTCAGTCTTTGTACAGCCTTCATGTCTAATTGCTAAATTAAACATATTTAAAATGATACAAGTGTATGAAAAAGATTCCACAACTCACAAGAAATGCTTTAAAGACTTTTTCTAAATATAAGAAAACTACAGTCTATTTTAAAACTCTAGAGTTCAAGATTACAAGCATATACTCTAAATCTCACTAAAAATAGGTTAAAAATAAAATAAAAAATCTTACTAAAAAGGAAGTAGTAATTGCAAAGTGGAAACCAGAGTTTCCAATATATCTAGTAATAACTTAAAAACAGAAAGAGTTACATTTGAACTAGATGAGTATGAAATAAATTAATAATGAAGTTACATGTGGATTTGGGTCTCCACGCTTAGTACTAAGAATTTGGTTTGGGGAAAAAATCATCAGTTCAGACCAATTAAGCATTATTAGACATACTTTAAACAAAATAGTCTCATAGGCGAGTAAGTTTGGTATTATCAAAACAATGGTTCTTTTTTGCAATGACAACACAAACAGCCAATCAAATGGGGTATCAGCACTGTTAGAGGTGACTTTTTCTCTCAGGTAACAAAACACTTTCAGTATAAGGTAAGACACTTACTCTTCTGTAATAGGTTGTTGAACGGGATTTCTCCCTGAACTTTTTTCCCCCTGAACTTCAGCTAAGGCCCCAAACTGAAGACAAAACGATACTATGTCTTGTGCTCAGGCTCCTGTTTTCTTAACCCAATTTGACACTGCCATAGCAACTGGCTCCCCACAGGTGTGGCCCCACAATCCCTTGCCTCAGCTGAACTGCGTATCTCGTCTTCCACCCTGGGTTTCTTGGATGCTGCTGTGTGGCATGTGCGCACATGTAGCCACGAGTGTGTGGAATGGACACCCGAAAGGCCACCTGTTGACTAACAGACACAGGAGCTGGAGGATAAAAGCGCCTCTCTTCAGTCCCTTGAGAGGAGATGTCCGCAGCATATTTTACACGGCTCTTCAGAGGGTCCCAGCAAGATCTACCCCACTGCCCACGGTGGTGGCAGCTTAACTAGACACTGCATAGGCCTCCTGTCTTTCACTTCCCCAGCTTATTCCCTGGGATCATACCTCAAGAAAGACCACCTGTCAATGAGTCTTCGTTTTGAGCTCTGACTTCTGGAGGAAACGTAGGCTAAGACATGGACACTGAGATTGGTCCTAGAGATCAGAAACACAGGATGAGACTCTGGAACAGACTAGTAAAATGGTGACAAGGACTACAGGTATGAATAGGGATGAGACACAAGAGTAGTGAGGCAATGCCTTACACAGCAGTGGTGGCAAATGAACAAGAGGGGGCAATGGTAATTTTAATAATTGTAGCGTTGGCTGGCTTTTGTTAATTGCTTTAAAAGATTTGAAAAAGCAGCTGGCAGAACCTTCCCAGTGTTCTCAGGATCATGGTGGGAATGGCTAAGTGGGAGTCCCTGAAATTTCACCCCTTACACCTGGGCCTAGATAGAAGTCAGAAGCAGTACTGCACACCAGGAGAAAATGGAGAGATTAGCCATCAAAGTTACGGACTGCACAAGTGATAGTCTCCATTATATCCTCATTCAGCTGATCTGAGTGCCTCCTAGAATAATCAGGTGGACTGTGGTAAATGATCGTGGAACACTGTAAACTTAAGTGGTCGTTCTAACCTTAGCTGTTGTGCAAGATGTAGAGTCTACTGAAGCAGCCCAACAAATCATCTAGAATTTGTTATATGGTTATGGTTGCTGATTTGGCCTATGTGCTCTTTTAATCCCCATTAGTAAGAAGGGTCAAAAGTAGTTAGCTTTTAGGTGGGAACGGCAAAAGCTCGTGTTTGCTCATATCCTGAAGCTATTCATTTTCTGTTTTCTGTCACGGAGTAAGCAAGGACCTGGATATTCCATAGATCATACTAGTCCATTATATTAATACATTCTAGCAAACAGACCTGGTGAACAGGAAGTGGCAAGTATTTTGGATATCCCAGTAAATCAAACGCATACCACAAACATTCAGGGGTTGCCACACTGGAAAAGTTTCAATAGCTCCAACAGCCTGCGGCTTTCTGGGGATTTCCTCTCTTTGGTAAAGGACAGGTGTTCCACCTTGCATCTCCTAGGCACAGTACTAGCAGGACTCTTCATCTTTTGGAGGGAGCATCTGCTATATTTGGGAATTTGGCTCTGATGGTTTGAGGAGGTCCCAGAGCAACAGAGGTCTCTGTAGCAGGTCTTCCAGTCGGGTGCAAACTGCCCTGCTGTTCAGGCCATATGACCTGGGATATCATATCAAGCTTGGGGTATTTATGGTAGACAAAGATGCTGTGTGATGCTCTGGCAAGGCCAGGAAGAGAATTGCAATGCAGAGCCTTAGGGCTCCAGAGCAAAGCTGTGCCTTCCATGGCAGAAAACAACTCCGGTTTGAAAAGCAGCCCCAGGTGTGGGGCAGACCTAGTCAGAATGAGGCCCTGGCCATGGGACATCATGTAACTGTGCTATCAGAGGTGCCCAAAAGAAACAGGGTCAAATCAACTGAGTCAGAAGGTTGGGAGGTACAGCAGCAATCTGATACAAAGGAAATGGTCCATCTGTGATTGGCTTAAGGAAGACCAAAGGGCATCCGTAAACTACATGAACAGATGGCCCAGACTGCCATGTGACCTACTATATTACACTGGTACTTCTCCTTCAACTCCTCATTTAGGGGTGGAGGTCTCTAAAACCACTGAGAGAAAAACTTGGCCCTTGTTCACACATGAATTAGCTACATATGTTGCTCTGAGCAGAAAATGGACCATGACTGCACCACATCCTGTTCGGGGGTGATCCTAAAGAGACTGGCAAGGGAAACACTTCCAGTGTCAGCAGTGCACTTGATTGTCCACTCTATGTGAAGGGAGAAACGGCATGACATACAGATACACGGAGGCTCCTGTGCAGTGGCAGATGGCTTGGATGTTTGGTCAGGAGCTTGGAAGGGACCAAGATTGGGAAGGCAGAAATAAATTTTGGAGAAGAGGCATATGGATGGGCCTATGAGAATGGTCACAAAGTGGAAGGACCTTTGTCTCTCATGTTAATGCTTACCAAAGACTCTAAGGTACTAGTGATTTCCATTGTGGATTCCGGTGCTGGTGCAATAACCCCGTGAACACAGCAGCCACAACGCCAGGCATGATGGTTCAGTGCACTGCATCAGCAGGGACGCTCTTCTACCAAGGCTGCTTTAGTCACTGCCACTCGTGAATGTCTAACCTGCCAGCGGCTGAGAAATAACGCTGGTCTATAGTTTTCTTTTCTTGTAATATTGGCTTTGGTTATCAGAATAATACTGGTCTCTCAGAATGGGTTAGAAAGTATTCCCTTTTCTTTGATTTTCTGAAAGAGTATGAGAAGGATTAATGTTAATTCTTTTCTAAATGTTTGACAGAATTTACCAGTAAAGTCTTCTCAATCAGAGCTTTTCTTTGTTGGGAGCTTTTTATTACAGAGTCAATCATTTTACTAGTTACAGGCTTAGCCAGATTTTCTCTCCACGATTCAGTCTTGGTAGATTGTGTGTTTCTAGGAATTTGTCCATTTCATCTAGATTATCCATTTTTTGGCATACAATTGTTCACACTACTTCTATTAATATCATCCTCTTAATTTCCATACAATACGGTAGTAATATCCCCACTTTCATTTCTCATTTTACTAATTTGAGTTTTCTTTTTTTCTTAGTCTACCTAAGGTTAATTTTGATAACCTTTCCAAAGAACCATATTCTGGTTTTACTCTATTGTTTTTCAATAAATATTTTATTTATCTCCACTGTTCTTAATTTCCTTCCATCTGCCAGTTTGGGGTTAAGATGGCTTTTCATTACCTCCTTAAGGAATAAAGTTAGGGTGCTGATTTGAGATATTTCTTACTTTCTAATGTAAAGTGTTTACAGCTGTAAGTTTCTCTCTCAGCAATGCTTCTGCTGCATTCTGTAAGTTTTGGTATGTTGTGTTTTCATTTCTATTTGAAAGTATTTTCTAATTTACCCTGTGATTTGTTTTGACTCATTGGTTAATAATGTGTTGTTTAATTTCCACATACTTGTGAATTTTCTAGATTTCCTTTTGCTATTGCTTTTTAGTTTCATTCCATGTTTTTTTTTTTTTTTTTTTTTTTTTTAAAAATGACCTGTATGATTTCAGTCTTCATAAACACATTAAGACTTGTTTTGTGGCCTGACATATAGTCTATCCTGGAGTGTTTTACCTGCACTTGAGAAAAATGTATAATCTACTGTTGTTGGGTGAAGTGTTCTGTATGTCTGTTAGGTCCATCTGGTCTCAGTGCTGTTTACATCTATTTGCTTATTGATTTTCTGTCAGGTTGTCTATCTTAGTAGTTGGTAAAAATTAAAATACTGGGGAAAATACAGAGTACAGGGTACTGGGATGTGAGTATTATCAGAAACTCATAGAAAAGTATCCATTTGTCAAACATTTTGGAAGACAAATTGACAACATTAACAAAATTAAAACTTGCAACCGATTTCTAAACATCTATATTAGAGACATAAAAATGGTCCCTACTTATGCCCAAGAAGGTAAACTGCAGCACTGTTTTGAATATGAAAAAAACTAGAAATATACAAAAATGGCCATTCTTAAAAGACTAGTTAAATAGATTATGGTTTCTAGAAACCTTTTGTACTGTATCTTTTCTTATTTTGGGATTTGACTAGACTTTTGTAGAATGTGAAGAAGGAAGTGAAAATGGTGGCACTAGCTGCACAGAGACTCCCCGAGGCTCCAACACCAGTTCACTGAAAACCTGTTTATGTTAAAACGTAAAAAAAATACTTGACTCGACTTTTGTTATTTGAAATAAATGCATTAGTTTCCCCGGGGTAAAAAATAGATTATGGCACTTTAACACACTATGGAATACAATATAGCAACCAAGAAGTAGGGAGCCTGCTTCATATGTACCAATAAAACATACATTTAAAAAAGGAAGCTATAGCATATATATGAGATAATCACACATCTGGAGTCATTACACTTAGTGTTTGAAAGTAGATAAATAAAAAGAAAAGGACTTGGACACACATCAAACAGTAACCAGATACTTCGGAGGTGGGAGGCAGTAAAACGGGTCTTTAAAAAAAGCTGTTTCAATGTTTTGCCAGAACAATGTATTCATGTATTAAAAAGGAGACATAAGTATTTAAATGCACTGCAGTCTAGGAATGATTAAGCTCAAAGATAAGTAGCTCTGTATTGTTCAATGGCTTCTCAGAGTACTTATTGGGAATAATTGTTTTATATTTAACTTTGATATTTTTGGCCAAGAACCACCATTTTCTTATATCAGCACCTGAACCAGCAGTTGGCTTTATGTTCTGGACCTTTGTCACAGCAAAACAATTTTTAATCTTACAAGGCAACCAGTAGGAATGACAGTTAAAGTGCAGGCAGAGGGCAACAGTAAGCTAGGAAAGTCCCTGGCTTTCACATGCCAGCTAGCTTCACACTATTCAAATCTGTGACTTGGAAAATTATAAAATTACCTGTCATGGTTCTAACAGATTGTTTCTCAAAAGTGGTATTTGGAATGTTAAATCAAGAACTGCCAAGACATTATTATAATTATAAACAATCACAATGCTTTTAAAATTATTTATCATGTATGTTATTTTATTAGGACTAAAACACTAATTACGTTTAATCTAAAAATGGCAGAATACACCAATACTCAAAATATAACCCCCAGGCTGGGTGCGGTGGCTCATGCCTGATCTCAGCACTTCGGAAGGCCAAGGCCTGAGGTCAGGAGTTTGAGACCAGTCTGACCAACATGGTGAAATCCCATGTCTACTAAAAATACAAAATTAGCCAGGCATGGGAGCTACTTGGGAGGCTGAGGCAGGAGAATCACTCAAACCCAGAAGGTGGAGGTTGCAGTGGCCAAGATTATGCCATTACACTCCAGAATGGGCAACAGAAGTGAAACTCGGTCTCAAAAAAACAAAAAACAAAAAACAAAAACCACACACACCCTCAAATATACCTTTTAACTTCTAGGAAACAGATCCTAAATTTGAACCTTCAGAAAAAGAACATTATTTAAAACATTTCTTTAGACGTGTTCTGGTTTGTGTTATAATCATTAACTATGAGAGTTAAAGAACTTATGTCACAAAAATATGCTCAGTATTACCCATCCCAGTGTTACTTCACATTAACAAAGTCAACAGTCACTTTTGACTCTTCCTAACAAAACAAAAAGGAAAGGCTGTAGTTGCTAACATACATAGCTGAGAAACACATTCGGAAAACTAATACTATGTTCTTTTGAAAATGAGTAATTGTACATATAATACAGAAGCAAGGCAATCTAATATGCCAATGCTGAGATTTTACAGAAAAATCTGATAAAGCCTTATGTCATTCATTTGACCTATATGATTAATATCTCATTCATTCATTACTTTCTGAGCTTCTATAATATATATCAGGCATGGAGGCAAATAAAGTAGAATGGCTCCTAGCAACAGGCATCAAATAATCATACTAACTGATTATGTTTAGATTACATAAAAACTGTTGTATTTAGATGCAAGTCCAACCAAAAATCAGGGGGAGGGAGAAATAACTTTAAAAATGTCACACTCTAGTTTTTAACTCTGGCTATACATGAGAATCACCCGGTAGCTTTAAAACAACAACAACAACAAAAATGAAATGAATGTTCCTGTGTCCCAATGTCACCCACCCTCATTTCTTCCCTCATCCCTCCATTCATACATGGAATTGGTCTGGAATAGGGTCTCCCAGCACACTTCCCCCACTACAAAAGCCACCCTCAGGGGACTGACCTGCAGCCACGGTTCAGTCTCTGCTGTAGCCAATCATTGTTTTCAAAGTGTATATACAGCTTACTGCTACTGGGATCATCAGAACTTCAAGCCTTTTGTTTGATTCACTATTTGTTACTGAGCAGGCTTTTCTACAGCTCTGAAAAGGTAAAAGTTAACTCCAGAAAACTCATGGCAATGCAAATATTTTTTGGAGGTAGAGACGCAGATGAGGATATTAATATTTTGTATCTAATTTGGCAATCTCAGTCTACCATTCTTTCCTTCAGTGATTAGTGTATGTCAGTGTTTCCTAGTCCTTTGATCAACTTTTCTATAATGTTGGTTAACTCATTAATAACTTAATTCTTTGACAGGGCTTTTAAAGAAAAAAAAAAAGAGAGAGAGAGAGCAACTAGCCTAACAAAAAAGAAAAAAACCCACAGACAAAATCTACAACAAAGAGAGAAAGATTTCCCTCAAACCTCCGTTATGAGGCCCAGAGGGTAGCAGGATTTGTGAATGATGAGGCAGAGGGAAGGCATGGGGCTTTTCTGATGGCCCTGAGAACAGGAGAATCCTTTCAGCCTGCCCTTCAGCCTCAATGGCACACTAGTCTCAGCACACATCTGGGAAAGGCTCTGAAGGATCCAGTTCTCAGGCTGAAAGCAAGAACAACGCCATGCAAAGAGGTGCTGGAGCAGTCTGCGCCATGTAAACCTCAAAACTGATACTTCCCTGAGAAAAACTCTTAGGAGTAGACTCCAAACTGAGATGAACAGGACAACAGAAGCAAAGACAGGGAAGTTCCAGATAAAAGAGAAAGGGAGCAGAAAAGATCTTAGAAAGGATGAAACCATACTTTCGAAAATCACCTTGTGAACACAACGCAAGAGGGAGCTCTAGAGTTACGAAGCTGAAAAGGGTACCCCGGCCTATTCCTCTCACCATACAGGAAACTTAATGCACTGAAAAATGAGCACAGAAGCATCAAGAATTCCACTTAAAACTATTATGAGGAAATGGAGACTGGAGTAGAATAATATCTCTACAGCATGAAGTAAATGAAGAAAATTACAGAAGTTAGGAAAAAACATAAGACTCAGAAATTAGGTGACTGAAGAAGGAATTGAAATCAGAGGTAACAGAACTAAGAATTAAAAGAAAAATTACTTCAGAATTAAAAGTACAATGCTTAATGCATTAGAAAAAAAAGAACATGATTTAAAAAATAAAAAGATAAAAAGTTTTGAGAAAAATAAACAGAAAAGACTTTAAAAGATGAAGTTCCCAAAAAGTGTAATTCAAGAAAAAAAGTTCCTAAAACAAAGGATGACCTGAAACTACATATTTATTAGGACTTTTGAACAGGCATATTTTTATGCCAGAACACAATGGAGTAAATTATTAAATATACTCAAGGAAAGAAAAGGTGAGTCATGGGTTTCATATCTCTCCAAACGAACCTTCAAGTATAAAGGTTGCAAACAAACTGAGAAGAACATGCGACATGCAAGTACTCGGGGAATACCAAGAACACTGCCTGAGAATCTACTGACTCCAGGGCAGGGGTCAGCAAACTGCTTCTGCGAAGGGCCAGAGAGTCAGTACGTTCGGCTTTATAGGTCCTGTGGTTCCCGTTACAACTGCTCAGCACAGATGCTGCAGTGTTTACGAAGGCAGCTTTAAAGAAAACAGACGGAGGCCAGTCACATATGGCTGGTGGGTCTGCTTTGCTCACCCCCGTACTAGAGAAGAGTTTCAGAAACTAACAAACGAAAAAACTAAAGGACTCAACACGAGGACTGGTGCTGAGAATTAAATATATATTTACCTGTAGAACTAAGACTAACTGATGGTTACCTGGGTCTATAGTGTAGCTTGTAATGGCTAAATGCTCTGACCACAGATATAGCAAACTATTTTTTTAAATGGGAGGAAAGTGGTGAATGTACATGAAAAGTAAAATAAGCTCACTTACTGCCTGAAATGCATTAACTACGAGTCAAGCAGCAGTACTTCAAATGAGAAGGGAGAAGTTTTAGTTAACTAAAGCAATGCTCATAGGAATGAACCCATTTATAGCAGCCCAAAGGCATTATGTAAGGTATCAGTATGAAGATAACCATTAGCACAAAAACACAAACCTACCTAAATATGAAAAGATACACCAAAGCAAAGAGCAAACATACAAACAAAACATAATCAAAGACAGTAGGCTACATGCAGTTCATCCAAGAAAGTGGGATTGTGTGTGTGTGTGTGTGTGTGTGTGTGTGTGTGTGTTTGCTTATATTTTAAAAGTGGAAGGATAAGAAAAAGATTTCATCTGAAAGAGGGAATAGAAGAGTCAGAAATGGGAACAAGAATCCTCTGTAGACTGACTTCAAAAGTCTACATAACTTTGTCACACAAGTATAAGATAAATTTAAAAAGCAGTTAATTCTTAAACTCTAAGAAGTAATAACTAAAAAACCCTAATGAGCTGTTGGTGTAATTACACACAGAAGTTAGTGCAATAATTTAAAAACACAGTAATCCTATAGGTTTCAAAAAAAAGCTAAAAACCGCAAGAAAACAAAATGCTTTCATTAATCACATTATTAATAGTAACGCAAGCTGTTGTCTTTGAACTGTGGTATAAATCAAAGGTGTAATTAAGTCAGTGTCTCGGGACTTTTGGTGAAGTTGAAGGAACTCTACATAGTAAGACTGATTAAGATTAAATTAATTCCCTTTATCTTTGAATTTGAAATTTCAATATCAATTCATTTATTTTAAAATTATATTTATCTCCTAGCTTTGTTCATTAAAAAGTCCTGGAACAACGACCAGTCCAGTAGAAGGGAGTGCTCCTTAATGCCCAGAGTTTAGCCTACCATTTCCCAGAGCAACCAGACTCCTTTTAGAAATGACTGATTCCAGGTACAGAGCAAAAAACAAAGGATCTGCAATAATTTGTCATCTTAGAAGGCAAGGAGGCTATTAAGCCACTAGATTTGAGATAAAGGACACAGGAACCATCCTGAAACAGCATCCAACAGCTGAAGACAGATACGTGAGGCAACAGTGAGAATAACTGAAATGAGGCCATGTTTGGTGGCTCATGTCTATAATCCCAGCACTTTGGGAGGTTGAGGTGGGAGAACTGCCTGAGGCTAGGAATTTGAGGCCATCCTGGCCAACACAGTGAGACCCTGTCTTTTCTATGCTAAAAAACAAAAGAAAGCAAAACAATACCGAATCCATGTAAAACAAGTACGTATATCCATGAGTTCACAATAATACTAAGAAGAAAAAAAATTATCACTTAGTTTCAGAGAATGCTAATGAATAGAACTTGTTATTTTTGAAAACTGACAAAGGAAAGGAATCAAGCACTTGTTCTGGCTTTTATTACAAATGAGAACTTTGGAGTAATCAAATGGCTGATAAGGGGAATTTTTTCTTTACAAAAGTATTCCAGTTAATAAACAGAGGTCTGATAAAGGCATGTCATTACTTTGCAACCTCCAAGAAAAAAAAAATGCATCTAGGCAACAATCATCCATTTTGAGAGCATCACAGAAAGACATTACACACTTTTTGAGGGAAGTGCATGGCCCAAAACAAACACATTGGATCGGATCTCAGATCTAATTGCCAACTGATCAGAAATACAGGGACCAGGAACATAGTATATGGCACCATGGTGATGCAATTATAAACATTCAGGAAAACCCTGCATGACATGTTTCTTCAATAACAAAAAAATTCCAGGAAAATAAAGATTTGGGGCTGGGCACCATGGCTCACACCTGTAATCCCAGCACCTTGGGAGGCCAGGATGGGAGGATCACGAGGTCAAGAGATTGAGACCATCCTGGCCAACATGGTGAAAACCCGTCTCTACTAAAAATACAAAAAAATTAGCCAGGCATGGTGGCATGCACCTGTGGTCTCAGCTACTTGGGAGGTGGGAGGTTGCAGTGAGCCCAGGTCGCATCACTGCACTCCAGCCTGGCGACAAGTGAGACTATATCTCAATAAAATAAAATAAAATAAAAAAGAATAAGAAAAGAAAATAAAGACAGGGGAAACTAATAAACTAAATAAAAAAGATTTACGAGATATAGTTAATGACAATATATGGGTCTTATTTGGACTCCCAAACAGACAAAAATCAGCCAAAAACAAACAAAAAAACTGTAAACAAGCAACCCCACAAACATAAACAAGACGATCAAGAAAATGCAGCAATTCTGAACTGAATCTGATATTAAGGAATTACTGTTATTTGTACTGTTTTGTAAAAAATGTATTTTATTATGCTTTTAACAAGTTCTTGTCTAAGGCTCCATGCGGTGGCTCACACCTGTAATCCTAGCACTTTGGGAGGCCAGGAGTTAGAGACCAGACTGGCCAACATGGCGAAACCCCATCTCTACAAAATGTACAAAAATTAGCTGGGCATGGCGGCACACACTTGTAGTCCCAGCTACTCAGGAGGCAAAGGCAGAAGAATCCCTTCCCAAGAGGCAGGGGTTGAAGGGGGTTGAGATTGTGCCACTGCACTCCAGCCTGGGAGACAGAGCAAGACTCTTTGAACAACAACAAAAAGTTCTTATCTAAGAGAATAAAGATAACAAATAGAATGGAATATTTACAGATGAAAGGACATGGCATCTAGAATTTGCTTCAAAATAATCCATATACTGCTGATTGGTAGAGCTTATCCAAGACCATATATTTTACTGTGGCAAATTACAAACACTGTCTTATTTCTGTATTTGATTTAATTTAAAACATACTTAAAAATAATCAAGGTTGTCGTTTCATATTTTTTTTTTGAATACAAGATATTTCAAATCCAACTAAAACTGTTTTGCAAAATGCCTAAAACTTAAACACATAATCCTTCTATGAAGACACTGTGTGCTAAAAATAAGAAAACCCAACCTGCTTGATTTGCTAAAATACTGATGAGTAGTACATTGTAAAAATTTAATTTTTAGAAAAAGAAACAGCAGCTGCTGCTGTTAAACATAACATGAAACATTTTTTAAAACTGCATTTAAAAATGTACAACTCTTTTACCTTAAAAAAGACTCTCCAAAACCAAGATGCTATGGCAAAATTTGAAAACTAGCAAAAATGAGGTAAGTAATTCCAAAGATCCCAGGTTTTTGGACTTAAGTACAATTTCACATAAGAAAACTTCAAGTATTTTAAAGTGTGTGCCAAGTGTTAGTTTATCCTGTGTCACATATTTGAAGCCCATGGGCCACATATGACTTACAGATAAGTTGTTTTGCTTGCATATATTTTTTAAGAAAAATTGACTTAACATTTAAAATTCAGGAGATTTCATATAAAAATCCAGGTTTTGACAGTCCTACATGCGACAATGGGCTAGAGCCTGGGGCTCTCCTTTTCACCACTGGCCCTCTCTCACCTGCTTCCTTTGCACAAATTACAGCCTGTCTCCTTAGGCATTTGTATCTGTGATCAATAGTTGCGGCCTAACATTTTGAGAGTGGTTCCCCCTCATTCTTAACAAAGAAGTAGAATAGCACAAAGACAGTGCCTGAGCCAATATTATTCGCTTTTGCACTTACAAAATGCAAAAAACAAAACAAAACCCAGCATTGGTTATTCTTGTAGCACAAAAGTAAAATGCTATCTGCATATTTTAAAATGCTTTTCTTTAACAGGGCAGCAAGGCTTACCTTCAGATCAAGGCTGCTAAGGCTTATAACATCATCATCTTTCTCTCTGCGTTTTCTTTTCTAGAAGAAAAAGAAAGAGTTCATTCTCATTTAAAGGAAGGCATATTATATCACAAAACAAAGACTATAAAACTAGAAAAATCAGTTCTAAAAAGTTAAGCTTTTGACTGCAGTCACAAAAAAATACTCTCAGGCTGGGTGCCGTGGCTCACGTCTGTAATTTCAGTACATTGGGAGGCTGAGGTGGGCGGATCGTCTGAGTTCAGGAGTTCGACATCAGCCTGGCCAATATGGCAAAATGCCCTTTCTACTAAAAATACAAAAAAAAAAAAAAAAAAAAAAATTGGCTAGGCGTGGTGACACACACCTGTAGTTCCAGCTACTTGGGAGGCTGAGGCAGGCGAATCGCTTGAAACTGGGAGGCAAAGTGAGCCGAGATTGCGCCACTGCACTCCAAGCATCGGTGGCAGAGCAAGACTCCCTCTTAAACAACAAAAAAATATCTATTATTTTGAGGAGGGACCCTCATGAATTGTCTTTGGAACAGATACTGTCTAAACAGTCTCCCCTGATGAAGTCATCTCTTTGCTGTGAAGTGGCCAGCCTATTAAAAAAACTAGGTATGTCAAGTTTTTTAGAACAGAACTCTTATGTAAATCAAGGGCTGTCGGTAATTGTTAAAGTAAAAAAAAAAAATTTAAATATAAAATCAGCAAGTTTTTTTTTTTTTTTTTAAAGGAACACATTATTTATCTTAGCAGCAAGGTCTTGACTAGAAAAAAAATCCTTTCCTCACGACCCAATGTAATTAAGATTTCTTGCCTGAGGCAGGACTGATTAACTGTAAGAACAGCCATGTCCCTGGAATACTTTCCAATAATCATTTATCACCTTCATTCAACCCTGCTGGCACCAGTAGTGGCAAAACTGTATACATATCTACTATTTTTGGTACTTAATCAATACTGAATAAGCACCCATGAGTAACACTTCATTCTTCCACATCTCAAAATAACTTTTCAGGTTACCTACACAGCTTAGCTCTTGGGAACTCTTTAAAAAGGGACTAGCTAGGGTTCCTAATTTCCTGGCCCCACAGTGGGGAGAAACTGCTGGGAACAGAATCAAAATTGAGCAAGATAATCAAAATTGAGCAAGATAGGGGCAATAGAGAAGAAAAAAACAAAAAAAAAAAAACAGAAAGGCAGAGTCCAGACAGAAGTGGAGAAAGTAACAGAGCCAGTTGATCTCAGAGAGCAAGCTACCATAAAAACAACAGGAAGGAGCGTTGTGAAGTCAGAAAAGCTATCTGAACCAAGATTTTGTGTACAAGTTGGAAACTAAATTCACACTAAAATGAACAGAAGATCCTCAGTCAAATTGTACAAAATATCACTCTAAGAAAAAAGAAAACAAGGAACAAAATCTACCCCCTAGGAAATGATGGCATACCAGGAGGAAATGCTCAAAGAAGCAGAGCAAAATCATAACACAGTGTTTCGAATTGAGCTAGAAGACATTAAGAAAATGATCTAAGACATGAAAGAAAAATATAGATCAGAATTCAGATGATGGAACTCAAGAAATATTTTATTGATCTCAAGGTCATACCCAGAAGATATAAAAAATTATGAATAATATGATCCCAGGTTTGAAAAGCCAACCAAGCAAAAATCCTGCATGTGTATTTATCTATGAACCTGTGCGAGTATATTAATTATATGAGTGACACATAAGGTATTGCTGACATGGTTAGAGCAGAGGCTGGGAATGGACTAATATGGGGAAGGAGAAGAAAGGGGGAGGAAACTACCTAGCAAAATAAGACTGTACCAGGGGGAAAAAGCACATACATGACCATACTTAAGCATTTATATGAAATTATTTGTATTTAGAATCATTTTTGCTATTTTCCCAAATAAGCATAAGAATCATGATCTGCTTGTACATACTTTATTTATATATGTATTACGAGCTAATAAGTTTTAAGTACAAAAAGAATCAATTTTCTGTTGCCACTTGTAAAGTCTTGCTGTAAAAATAATAAAGTCTCTCTATTCTGAGATGAATAGCAGAAAGTTATTCATTATATATATTAAATATATATACATAATCTAAAATCAAGCATTTTTATATTTTTCAAGTAAAAAAGGCACTAGCAAATGTATAAAAATAATTTCATGTTTCATCATATAATTATCAGATTTAACATTGAGAAGAATAAGGGAAAGAACTGCATGAAGATTAATAGATATGAGTTGCAAAATATGTTTGATATTAACTTGTGAGAAAAAGTTATTACAGCTTGCTAGTAGAGAAGAACTAAATTAGGCTGCCGAAAATGGTTACAGGAATTCTGTTCCTCAAGACACTCCGAAGTACAGACCACTAAGCTGTGTAACCGACTGAAAGATAACCGGGGAATCGATCCTAGCTAATGTCCTGAAGTAAAAACCCAGGTATCTACTCACCAAAGTGAAGTCCCAGTTGGGGCCAGGTGTTAAGAATGTGAAAGAGCTGCCTCTCCGAAGGGAATATCTGATAAACGGAAAATTCAAACAATAAACAAAGAGAGTGACTTTAGCATAATAGACCATGAAACAGATAAAAAGCTATCATTTCCATAGTTTCAAAACTGTTTAAAGTAGCCTGATCTGTCATTCAATCTGAGTAAGATGAGAGGTGGGATATTAAAAAACAAAACAGGATGTAGGTTCTGGTCATTCTCAGAATCTCTACAGTGAAAGCACCTATAGAAAATGTATATTTAACAGACCATTTAGAAAAAATAATTCACCAAACCAAGTAGAGTTTACCTTAGGAACATACACATACTTCAAGAACGTGAAATATATTAATAGGTTAAATAAAAAACAGCAAACAAACTTCCTAAGTGCAAAAATTTTAGCAACATACTCATGTCTAGTATTTAAAAATATAAAATAAAAGGATATTCTTAACAAAACCTAACTTCACAATATCTGCATTTCAGGTAAATCCAGAATTTTTAAAAACTGTGATTTAACAAACAAAATACAAAGCTATGAATAGCTACATTTGAGAGAAAGATGTCACTATTAAAATTTGACTAGAATTTTGTTCTTTAAAATGAAAAAGTTTTGTTTTTCCACTCAATGTGAAGACACAAAGCAAGAAAGTCTTATGACAAAACTGTCTTTACCTTTCTAAAATATAAGCCACTAAATGTTTATAAAATATAAACCTGTGTTTATAAAATACATAGAAAATCACAAAAACATAGCTAGCACAGGAGATAAAGGCAGTTTATAAATTATATTTATTATTAATCACTTCACATGTAAACAAATGTAAAATGAATCCAGATTTTTAAATTTTTCTTGTGGAAATAAATGAAGATCAAACAAATGAGAAAAGCAAACGCTGTTTCTTCAGCGCTTGCTGTAGCAAGGGAGTCAGCTACTGTCATTTGCATCCTGACAAAGACTAAAAGAGACGTAGAGGAGCGTGAAGTTTCACAGTGGGAAAAAGAGAAGGCTCAGGTATGCCCTGACTGGAGGCTGTTGGCCTGGGGAGCTGTAGGCAGGCTAACCAGAGGTTGGGGCAGCGTACCGTGATTGGTTAGGGTGTATATCTGGCTTTCACAGGTTGATTATGAATTGGAAGTGGGACAAAAATTAGGAAGCTGGCAGTTAGCAATGAAGTCCTGGACATTTTAGGTCAATTGTTCCACAAGTTATTATTTGGCTTCTTGGATTGTCAGGTTACTGTGTGTTTATACATTTGATCCTTAAGCCTCATAGTCTTTGTTCACCAAAAGTTATAGAAACACTGATCAGTGTATTTCCTGCAAAAATGTACAAGCTTAAATCGAACATAAGGGCTTCTGAAGTTTTCTAAGCTAAATATAAAAGAGAATTTTTGTTTGTTTTTGACAAGGAACACAAAGGAAAATGGTTGTAAGGTAAAAGAGGAGGTCTGGAAAGTACCTCAGATGAATTAACACTTAAATAATACAAAGTATTACTGACTGAAAGAAAAATAGTAATTAACAAAGCATTAAGGTAGAGTGCAATGAGTTACACTCTGGAAATTTCCATTAGTTCCTCACATCTGAGTAAAGAAATAAGGAAGGGCTAACGCATCATGAAAAGCCTCACTTACTACATTCAGAGAGAATGAACTTGATCTTGAGTATGTGTGGCAGCCATTGAATCTTAAGTAACATGAACAATGGATTGTAAGAAGGCAACACTGCTCAGTTAGGAGGCGGCTCCAATATTGCTTACAAAAGATGATTGGGGCTCTGACAGTTGTAACAAGATGAGAGAGGAGAAGCCAATTTGAGCGAGAGTTCGACTGGTCGAAACTGGCAAGACAGACTTTTCCTTTTCCTCCCTAAACCTGTTCAGTTACTACCAAGGTTCTTGACCTGGGGAAAATATGATGCCACTAACAAATTAGATGCAAAGATCTTAAGATATTTAAAGCAAACATTTCCTAAATAATTATTGCAAAAGAGCAAAACACAGTAAGACTACTCATGGAGCTCAAACTTTTTTTGAGGGCCTCTCCAGTGGCACAAAAGAACATAAGAAGCTGATTATTCCATCTTTTCTTACTACCGCAGAAAAGTCAAGCAACACCAAAGAAAATGGTATTTTTTTCTTGAGAAAACACTGGAAGAGGGTATTTAAACAAAAAGTCATCTGAAACAAATTATAATTCGTATCAAGAAATACATAGGATTACTATCATAAACAAATGGTAAAAGATTATGGGAAAGACAGGACCTTTCTATTGAGTCCACAGATGACACTTTTTAAAAACACTGCTCTAGTAATAAATGCTATTAGTGTATTAAGTGCTATCATATGCTACACGGTTATCAGGAGCCATCAGTGGGCACTGAATTAAGGAACAGCAATTATGATTTTTCAGGTTATTTTAAATCTAATACAAATATACAGTACAAAGTGGTGTTCACTGTGACACTTCCTTTCGGGTTTAGGTATTAGGGAGTATTACAAAACCAAAGCTATGAATTTCTTTATTCCCTAGAAATGACCACACTGACCTCAGAATGCATTTGCTATCTGAAAGCTGGAAGGAAAAATGGCTCGAGAATTTTTAAAAGGTTAACTGGAAAAATATTTCCAATCATATTCTAAAATTCTTTCCAGCAGTATCTGTAACCAGCTTTACAGTAATGCTATTTTTTCCCACTTCAATAACAATTTCCTATTTATTTTCAATACCCATGGAAAAAAGCAACCCAAAAAACAAATTGCCCAGAAAGTATGTGAGACAGTGCCAACTTCCACAAATCTTGGAAAGACATACACTCATTTTTCACAAGGGTCAGACTCAAAATGTAATAGCTATTTTAAATCCTTGTGGGGGAAAAATAATTTCATAAAACATTAAGATTATAAGTGTTTTTTTTTCCAGAAGATACACAGGACAACTTCCTAAAAAGGAGGGCTTAAAGGCTAAAATGTCGAGCAAAAAGTGGCAGTCCACCTTTTCAAGAATTTTTGTCCATATATCCAATGTATTTTTTCATATATCCAAGTAATTATAACATTTAAGGGATAAAATAAACCAATACATTCAGGAAGTAGCTTATATTAAATTAAGTTCCTTATTTGACTCCTGCAGACATACCCTTGGCCTTTAATGCATTTCCTTTCATATCTTTGGTATGTTTTTGAACAATGTCAATTATTTTTACACTAAATTTGTTTTAAAGAAATCATAATTAGAATGGTAACGCTGCTGAGCAAAGAAAAGCATCTTGTTAATTCATTCTTAAGCTAAATTATGTTTTCAGAGATTCTGGTGTGTGTTACGACCTCCTCCATCATGGCAGATAACACCTGACTTGAAATTATAAACCTTCATTTTCAAAAAATGTACTGAACATTACTATTACCAACAGGAAAAAAGCGTTCTTAAAAGCATAATTGACCTTCAAGATGCATTCATTATAAAAGAAAAAATGAATGTAGAATGAAAACGAGTTTCAGAAAGATTTCTAAAAGGGCAACAGTTTCCATTTATTGTGTGCCTACTACGTGACATGCACCATACATATACTCTTATCCTAAAAACATATTTTTCCAATTAAAAAGGAAAGCAAACCTCAAAAATATAAAGATACTGGCTTATCATAAAGTAGATGTTTAGGGGTTTACAATGAAACCCTTAACTCATTCACAACCAGAACGAGTTAGCAAAGTGACATTTCTAAACAGCAAGCAGGACAAAAGATTAATGAGAGGAATAGAGCAGACTATGTCATTGACATTAGCAATAAATTAGCATAGGGACACTCAAAATAAGACATTACATAATTGAAAATTATTTGAGATGTCTCAGGATCTAAGAAGAATTACTTTCAATGTGAAAAGAAAGAATGCAGGAGCACTGAAGTGCAGCTGCTGGTTAAGGAAGCCGCTCTCACGTGCCACAAGTGCAACTCAAGTAACTGTCAGTCTCATTACAAACTAGTATGTGTAACTCATGCATAGCCAAAATAAAAAATGTAAATGCCAATGGTACCATACATGTAAAAAGAATCATATAATTTATCTTCTGCAATTAACATTTTTTATATTTGGGGTGTGCTAAGCAACTGAGGTTCTGAATTTCTTTGTAAATCGGGCAAAACCAAAATCACTCTAGAAGCAATTCATTTATTTGGGTCAAATATCTGATGTAGTAAACATCCACGACTGTTCTGACTGTTCAGCGTCTTCTCTATTAAGGTGCTGTCTCTTCTACTTCAGAAAGATTCTAGAGGAAGCTGACAATCATGTAGACTATGTCTCCTATCATACTAGGGTTTCCTCATCTGCATATGAGTCTCAGCTAATACATACATCTTGGAATATCTTGTCTAGAACACAGTTGAACATCTAGAAACCATCCCCCACCATACCCCAGAACCACCACCAGCCCGCCCCCCACCATACCCCAGACATTCTAAAGTCCTGCATTAATCCTCAGGCCTTGTCCACAGCAGTAAATTTAGGGAAGAGGGAACAGGAGATAATGACAACAGCAAGTAACAGTAAGGGAAGAGAAATTCTGAAGGCATACATCATTAAAAATCTGGTACTCTTTGGAAACAGTGTGACAATTCCTTAAGTTGTTAATAAGTTTACCATAGGACCTGATAATTCCACCCCCAAGAATTTACCCAAGAGGAGTGAAAATGTATGACTATACCACACCCTTTTTTTTGAGACGGGAGTTTCGCTCTGTCACCCAGGCTGGAATGCAGTGGTGCAATCTCGGCTCAATGCAACCTCTGCCTCCCAGGTTCAAGCAATTCTCCTGCCTCAACCTCCCGAGTAGCCGAGATTACAGGTACATGCCACCACGCCCAGCTAAATTTTGTATTTTTAGTAGAGATGGGCCACGTTGCCCAGGCTGGTCTCTAACTCCTGATCTCAGGTGATCTACCTGCCTTGGCCTTCCAAGTGCTGGGATTATAGGCGTGAGCCACTGTACCCAGCCTACACAAAGACTCACATGCAAATGTTCATAGCAGCATTATCCATAAAAGCACCAAACTGGAAACAAATCAAATGTACAACACCTGGTAAATGGAGTGACAAAATATGGTATATTCATCTAGTACAATATAATTTGGCAATATGATGTAAGTGAAAGAAGGCAGATACGGAAAGACTACACATTCTATGACTCCACTTATATGAAATGTCCTGAAAATAGAAATGTATAGAGCTAGAAAGCAGATCAGCGGCTGCCTAGGGCTGGGGTGGGAGCAGGGATATTTGGAGTAATGAAATGTTCTAACAGTAGACTGTGGTGATGACTGCACAACTCTATAAAGCAACTGACAATCACAGAATTGTACACCTATAAAGAGTGAATGTTATGATATGCAAATCATACCTCAATAAACTATTTAAAAACATTCAACTTATGTGGGGGCACATGGCCTTATAAACTTGCGAGCATGCTTTTTGTTTTTGGCAACTATTACTACTACTACTAATAAAAATCCTGGGTTGTCAAGAATGGCTTTAAGACCATACCTTCAACTCTGGATATCCATTGTACAAATCCATCAATTTTATTGGAAAAACAAAATTCAAAGAGTAAGCCTTATCACTGTTGGTAGATCATAGGTCATACTATTATTTTGCTACCAATGGACAGCATTATTTCAAATCTGCAAAAAGGGAAAATATTATAAAACCCTTAAAAGGATCAGTATGTATTTATATTTCTGCCATATGGATATGTAAAGCTATATGGATTATCTAAGGCCCTGAAAGACAGAAATAAAATTATTTAAACATTGTTTATGTCCAATTTTCAGGATCTTAGACATAGGTACTATGAAGTGAGATTTAGAGACGAAGTAATTTGCCCAAGGAACTCAAGAGCCAGAATTGGAACCTAGGAAGTCTGACTGCTTTTAAAACGTAAACTCTTTAAACATTACTCTTTGTCTACGGGTTCTAGTCTAAAAGAATGTTAAAAGAACGTACATTCTCAAAGGAAATGATAGAAAATAATTAGGTAAATTAAAGTTGCAGTCAAAACAAATTTGGTATCAAAAAACTAGGCCAGAAAAGCAGGCCTTATTTTGAGCTCTCAACCATGTAGTATAACCTAGAGTTGTTTAGGAAGACCCCTGCCTGCTACCCAGAACTGCGAAGTGGGGAGAAAGAAGTTAAGAGGCCTGTCATGCAATAGGCAATATCTACATAGAAAACATATATTCCAGTGGATTCCAGATGTTTCTCCTCTTTCCCTCTAATTACCTCTCCCTTGCCATGTCCTATAGCAATTACTACACTTACATTATGATGGAAAAATGTTCTAACTCAGTGTGAAGAAATCTCAAGAACCAACAAATACTTAGCAGAGACAAAACCAGTTTTATAATATTTTATATAACGTGGTACAGATTTAAAACATTAAGCAACCCTGCCCGGCTTCTACACCCTGCTTCTATTCCCTGGCTCATCACTGAGTCTAGCACATTTCCTGCTTAGATGGTCGCCATTAGCAATGAGTGTGGCTGGAAATGAGCTCCAATCACGTGGGCCAGGCCTTGTAAACTGAGTAGTGTACACACCTGTGCTATTTTCACTTTAAACTCACAACCACAAATTTCAAGTGGGTCTTCAGTTCTGACCAGCACGGCTATTATTTCCCTAGTCATTCGCTTTTCTACTCTCTGAAATAACTATTTAAAATCTCTTCTTCTTCTTTAGTCTTCTAACACTCACTTTCCACGTCCACCTCACTTTCAGCTTATGACCCTATATCTAACATTATTCCATATATTTACACTGTCCAATCTACCAACCTATCATAAACCTTTTCTTTTCTCTTGTTTAATGGATAACCTGTATTACCTAAGGCCAAATTCTCGATTTGTACATTGGACTCCATCTTCTTTTCCTTACTTTTAAAAGCCAGAAAGAAAACACATTAACTCTAATAAAATAAGAATTAAACATTAAATGTAAATGGACTAAATGCTACAATTAAAGATATGATTGTCAGGAAAAAGATTCCTCTAGGTAAGACACATAGTTTGCATAATAAGGCTGTGTTGAGAAAAAGCAATTCTGTGATTGAGCTGTGAGACAAATT
Organism: Callithrix jacchus; assembly: GCF_049354715.1. Classification (NCBI taxonomy): domain Eukaryota; kingdom Metazoa; phylum Chordata; class Mammalia; order Primates; family Cebidae; genus Callithrix; species Callithrix jacchus. The sequence goes on from NC_133508.1 coordinate 8,363,358, forward strand.
AGCTGCTTGTTTTCATAGAACACCGTTTTTATCTGAGTGAACAACAGATAAACTATCATTATTTGGACCTGGGTATTTTGCAGACATTTATTCTAAAACAAAGTGTTGCTGCTAATGATAACATTTAAGCTTTCAATTAGAATTTTTGGAAATTTGCATCCATCACTATGAGCATAAAAACTTCCCAATACCTAAAAGCTTTTGCATGAGATTGATGGTGATATTAATGATTGTGATTTTTTGAGAGTATATAAGAAAATGTGTCAACCTTTAGAAATCGGCATAACTCAGTCCTCCAATATTTCCCAAATGATAAATGCAGTCACAAAATCATGCATGAGTAAAAGATCCACTCAAAATTTAAAGAGATCAATAGATTTTAATGTAATAGAAAGTAAAAAGTTCACTGATACAGCTTCAGATACCAAATTGCAGCCAACATTTAAGAAATTACCACTTGTTGTCTGGGCATGGTGGCACACACCTGTAAGTCCAAGCACTTTGGGAGGCAAAGGCAGGCAGATCGCTTGGGCTCAGGAGTTTGAGATTAGCCTGGGCAGGCAGATCGCTTGGGCTCAGGAGTTTGAGATTAGCCTGGGCAGGCAGATCGCTTGGGCTCAGGAGTTTGAGATTAGCCTGGGCAGGCAGATCCCTTGGGCTCAGGAGTTTGAGATTAGCCTGGGCAGGCAGATCGCTTGGGCTCAGGAGTTTGAGATTAGCCTAGGCAGCATAGTGAAACCCCAGCTCTACAAAAAACACACAAAAAATTAGCCAGGCATGGTAATGTACACCTTTAATCCCAGCTATTCGGGAGGCTGAGGTGGGAGGATAGCTTGAGCCCAGGAGGTTGGAGGCTACAGTGAACTGAGATGGTGCCACTGCACTCCAGCCTGGGTGACAGAGTGAGACCTTATCTCCAAAAAAAAAAAAAAGTTCTGATGTAGTATCAAAGAATATCCACAATTATCTGAAAAGACTATTAAAAGTACTCATTCCTTTTTGAACTAAAACTTTATGTTAAGTGCAGATTTTCTCTCTATATGGTGTAACCAAAACAACACACTGCAACAGATTAAATGCAGTTGCATTTAATAACTAAGAATCCAGTTATCTTTTATTAAGCCAGATATTGGGTCATTGTGAAATCTGTAAAACAACTCCATTCTTGTAATTTTTTTTTGTTTTGTGAAATAATGTGTCAAAGTATATAGCTTATGTTCCTATGTAATGAGTCTCAAATTGAGAAAATTAAATATTTAAAAATGTATCAGTTTAATTCTGATAGAATAGAATCTACATAAATAAACGCTCATTGTGATGTCCAATATTTTTAAGGGTATAAAAGGTCCAGAGGTCCAAAACACAGAACTGCTGCCCCAGAGAAACTTGCACAGGTGCATAGAGATGTAGCAACAAACCACCTAAAATCTCAAATACATCTTATACAACGTATCAAATAAATTCCACCTGAATTATAAAGGTTTTAAATTATTAAGATGTTTCACTGTGCAGAAAACCATAATGTATTTAACTTCCTCCTGTTTTTTCTAACCTTTCTACTACACAAGTGTGCTAGGGTATACTTTCTTGTACATACATCCATGCATGCTTGTTCAATTACTGTAAGGTAAATTTCTGGGGATAGAACTGCTTGGCTTAAATATTTACATTAAAATTTTGTTTTATTTGCCACATTTCCCTTTCCTCTCTCCTGCAGTACCAGAAAGAGAGAGAGAAAAGAGGTGGGAAAAAAATCAAAGAAACAATGCCTCAGCTTCTTAAATTTATTGAAAAACAACCACCTACACATTTGGAAAAGCTCAATAAACTTCAAGTAAGATAAACACAAAGACATCCACAGACAGACACATAATAGTAAAAATGATAAAAGTTAAAAACAGAAAATCTGAAAAGCAGCAAGAGAAAAAGGACTTATTTACAAGGAACCCCAATCAGATTAATAGCTGACTTCTTAACAGAAATAATGGAAGCAAGAAGCAGTGAGATAACATATTCAAAGTGCTCCAAGAAAAAGAAAGTTTCAGCAAGAATCCTATGCTATCAAAATTATCTTTCAGGAATGAAGGAGAAACAAAGACATTCCCATATTAAAACAACAACAACAACAAAATGAATTTGTTGCTAGCAGACATGCCTTACAAGAAACACTACAAGAAGAATTTCAGGCTGAAAGTAAATGACCCAGACAGTAATTCGAGTTCATACACAAAACCAAAAGCCCTAGTAAAAGCAGTTTCAATGATTTAAAAAAAAAAAATTAGTAAAGGAATTTAAATGCTATAAAGTAGAAAATTCTCACTTAATGCAAAAGTAAGCAATTAAGGAGGAATAGAGAAACAAAAGACTTATATAACACAACAAAATGGCAGACATAAATCCAACTCTATCAATAAATAATGTTAAATGTAATTGGAGTAAACAACCCAATCAAAAGAAAGAGATGGCCAGACAGGATCAAAACCAATCAACCAACCAAGAAACACCTATGTGCTGTCCACAGGAGACACACTTTCGTTTCGCAGATATAACCAGCTTGCAAATAAAGGGATAAAAATACATCATGCAAATGGCAAGCCACAAGAAAGCTGGAGTAGCTACACTAACATCAAACAAAATAGCCCTTAAAAGAAAAACATGTTACCAAAGAGGGACATTTTATAATGATCAAAGGGTTGATCCATCAGGAAGATATATAATAATTACAAACATGTGCATCTAAAAACAGTACAATCTAAATAAATGTAAAAGGATAGAAATAATACATGATACAAAGTATATTCTCTAACCACAATATAATGAAATTAGAAAAAAAAATCTGTGAATGCCTGTAATCCTAGCACTTTGGGAGGCTCAGGTGAGTGGATCACCTGAGGTCAGGAGTTCAAAACCAGCCTGGCCAACATGGTGAAACCCCACCTTTGTTAAAAAAAAAAAAAAAAAAAAAAAAAGAAGAAAGTCACAATTATCTGGAAATTAAATAACACATTCCTAAATAATTAATGGCTCAAAGAAATCAAAGAGAAATCAGAAAATAATTTGAGATTAATGATAGTGAAGACACAATATATCAATATGAGATGCAGCTAATGCAATGCTTAAAGGGAAATTTATAGCTGTATCCCTTTATTAAGAAAAAGATCTCAAATCAGTAACTTAATCTATAATCACGACACTGGAAACAAAAAGGGCCAACTAAACCTAAAGCAAGCAGACTAATCTCAGCAGATTATTCAGATTACTAAGCAGGAAAAAGGAAACAATAAGGATTAAATTGAAAATAAAATAAAGAATAGAAGAACGGAGAAAATCAATGAAGCCAAAATCAGATTCTTTGGAAAGATCAAGGTTGACAAGCCTTTAGCTAGACTGACTATTAGAAAAAGACCCTAGAAGGCAGACACACAGGCGGCTGGATGTCGAGATGTATGTACCGATATAGGAGCACACCAGCATGCGGGCAGGCCATGGAGCTGCAGAACGATGGCCAGGGAGGTTGGAGGAGAATCAGGCAACCTGACTCCAAGAGGAAAACCAACTTGCTTTTGGCTCCCCGATCTGCTGAGAGCTACACTTCGACTTCATCAAATCTTGCACTCACTCTCCAAGCCCATGTGTGATCTAATTATTTCAGTATATCAAGGCAAGAACCCCAGGATATAGAAAGCCCTCTGTCCTTGCAATGAGGCCGGGGTCTAATTGAGCTGATGAACACAAGCCACCTATAGATGGCTAAACTAAGAGTACCCTGTAACAAACGCCCACTGGGGCTTCAGCTGTAAACATTCACCCCCAGACACCCCCATGGGGTTGGAGTCCTACTGCCTGCTTGTATATTTGTTCCCCTAGAGGTTTGAACAGCAGGGCACTGAAGCAGCGAGCATACCCCCAGTGCATGCCCTGCAAGGGGGACAAGGGAACTTTTCCCATTTCAAAAGAAATTAATTCCATTTACAACAGCATCAAAAAGAACAAAATAGGAATACATTTAGCAAAATGTGCAAAACTATACCCTGAAAATTACAAAACACTGTTGAAAATAATTAAAGATCTAAATAATTGGAAAAACATCCTTTGTCCATGGATGAGACTACTTAACCCTGTGTAGAGGGGAATACATTTGAAAATGATCTACAAGATGTAATGCAATCCCTATTAGAATCCCATTGGATTCTTTTGTAAAAACTGTTAAGCTGATTCTAAAATTCACATAGAATTGCAGGAGACCCAGGATAGCCACAACAATCTTGAGAAAAAAAGAACAAAGTAGGAGGACTCATATTTCCCAATTTCAAAACTTATTATACAAAGCAACAGTAATCGATACAGTATGGTAATGGCACAGGGGTATCACAGTGAAACTTCTCTTCACCAATCCCACTGCCAGCTATCAGATTTGAACAGTCATTTTTTCATTTAGACTACTGCAGACTGATTTCCTACCAATTCACCTTCTAAACTTGAAAATTTTTATTTGGTATACACAGCTGGATCCACAAATCTCCTGAAATTTGTATGTATATGAGCATGTTTTTGGGGAACAGTTTTCGTAAAATATGAATGGTGAGATGACTCCAAAATGTTGCTTATTTTTCTCATGGAAGACAAACTGATCTTTTAAAATGCAAATACATCATGCCATTGGCTTGTTTAAAGCCTTTCAGTATTTCCGCATTACCGTGAAGATAAACCCCCAAACTCTGTGATGGCATACAAGGCCCCTTCCTGATGTGGCTTTCACCTCTTTAGCATAATCGCTCATGACTACCTCCTCCTTATCCCTATATTGGTCTCCCTCCTCTATACAACTAGTATTAATACAGTAATAAAACAGAATATACACCCAGAACTCATCAGACCCATTTGCTTCAGGGCCTTTCTACAAGCTGCTTCTCTGCCTGAAAATCACCCATTTACATCTGCTCTCTAAACTGGTCCTCAAACTCAGGGATTGCAATAGGAAATCATTTCCTGTTCTCTCCAGCCAGGATTAAGTGTTCTCTCTAATGTACCGCATTCTGTGTACACCACTACAATAACTCTTAAAACACGTTATAATAATTAACCTACTTATCTTTCTTCCCACTAGATTATAAATCTTAAATAGTAAGAACAGTATTTTCCATTTCCATATTCCTAGTGTCGGCACTCGCATTATTTCCTGAACAAATCGAACATTCTCTTCTCAACCTGTTGCAAAGCACTCTAAGTTCGATATTCTAACCACTCTTGGAAACCATCTACAATCAATACTCTCTTTTCATTACCAAATTTAATTTCAATTCCTCATCTAGCCTAATCCTCATTTTTACTTAATCCTTTTATTTGACCTATCAGGAACACCTGACACAGCTCCCCACGTCCTCTTTCTCGGAATCCTTTCTCCATTTGGCCTCCTGGATCCTATTCTCACTTGATTTCTTCCTCCTAACTCAACAGCTACCTCCAGCATTATTACCTCGGCTTTTAAACGCCGGGAGAGCCTCAGGGTTTGGTCCTCAAACCCTTCGTCCTTTATACTCACAGTCTAAGATGACCTTCGATTTCAAGTCTTTTGCTGACAATTCCCAGATGTATAACTGATTTACACAGGTGGGTTCGCTCTGCGAAATTTCACTGAGCCAAACACGAGTCATACAGTCTCACTTCAATGTGTACTTCCACAAAAGCAAAAAGAAAAAACACGAGGCTGGTTGTGACGAACTCTCCCATAGGCACCTCATGACCCATATTCCGAAGCCAACTCATCCCCTAGCCTTTCCTTTCTCAGGACATGGAGCCCATTCTCGTGATGCTCCCTGACAGTTTCGGTCTGAGCAAAGGTACCTGGGAACTCCAGCCTACAGCCAGTTGTGTGTGGAGAACAAAACCATTGTGGCGTTCCCCGTCTCCCCAGAGGAGCAGTCAGGAGGAGAGGAGACTCAAGGCAGTCCCTTTCCCACCGGGCAGGGAAATCGCAATTTGGGGTCTCAGGTCCCATCTCAGTCCAAGACCAGGCACACCGTCACTCAGGCCTGGGCCACCCTTCCCTCCAGCGGCCCAGGTACCCCGACACACACGCTGCATTCACCTCCCCATTTCCCCCCTCACCTTCCAGCGGCCCTCGCCTCCCCCTGCCCCTCACCACCCCCACACCCAACTCCCGGCCGGCCCTCACCTCGCCCCTGCCCTCGCCTCCCGTCCGGCCTTCCCCTCCCCCACACTCACCTCCCGTCCGGCTCCGGCCCGGAGGTGTCGGCTGAAGGCCCCGCCGCTCCCTCCGTGCTGAGCCCAGAGGCCCGGCGGCTTCGCCTCCGCGGCCGAGGCTGCTTCTGAGCCGCCAGCTCGGGCTCCATGGCACAGAGGAGGGGGGTGGGGCGGTGGCCGGGTGCCCGGGAGACCGGCAGGGACGGGCACGATGCCCGCCAGCCTCTGCCAGGCAGAAAGCGCCTGTCAGCGCACAGCCGCCGCCACCGCCGTCATCCGGGGATTTGAAAATGGCGGCTGCGCAGCGATCAGCCAATCAGTGAGCGCGCAGCGGTTCCTAGGAGACGTGAAGTCCCGCCCCTCCGCCGCTACCGGGATACACCTGCCACGAGAAAAATCTAGGAAAACTTACCCTTAACTCTTTACCGCATCCCTCAGTCCCCAAGGTCCGGTTCCTCCTTCATTGTCCATTAGGACTTTCACTACAGGCCAAGGCAAAGGGACTGGAAGCATTTTAAGTCACCAGTTCTTTCTCAGCATTTGGGGAGAAGGGAGATTGAAAGTAATGACCTGTAAACAAGGCTCGTTTATTGGCCATATACACACTAAATTATTGTGCACGTGGCCATATGAAATATATTTCCAATTACCAAAGATTATGCAGGTATGTTCCCCAGGGCTGTCTCTAGGAAACCAGCAAAATCTAACTATGAGCCCTCATGTCTTCCAATAAGGAAGACACAGTCTCTCCCTAGCAAAACAGAATGAAGTGACTTCATCCTCTGCTTGTAAAAAGTCATCAAAAGACACAACATAAAGGACTACCTCAAGTAAAAAAAAAATGGTTAAATCACACATTCTTTGATTTTAAATATTGCTTAATATGTGTCAAAGACTTTAAAAATAGCTTCTCCTTTGGCACTATAATTCCACTTCTAGAAATTTATACTAAAAATTAAAATTATATAAAGATGAAGCTATTAATGATGTTGTTTATAATATAAACATTTAAGACATCCTAAATAAACAATGATAGGGAAATTGCTAACTCAGCTTATCTACTGAGAAGAATATTTTCAGCCAACAAAAATGAAGTGTGAAGTGTGTAATAGAATGGTATACTGTAATTTGAAATAAAAACATGAAGCATAGAGGTATATTCAGTATATTCAAAGTTATAAATGACAAGAGATTATACAAAGGAAAAGTCAATGTATTAAAATGTCTCTAAATGGTTAGACTTTCGGTATTCAACATTTTTATTTTTTGCATTTAATTTTTTTTAATAAGGACATACTGAACTTGCAGTACCTTTTATAACATGAGGGGGAAATGTTTTAATTTTGAAATGAGTAAGAAATTAGGGAGTAAGATGACCTTAGTGAAGAACCACTTCTGTTCTACCTTCCCCATCCGTCTCCAAAAATTAAAGAAGAAAATATTGCTTTGTAGCAGTTAGAGTGTAAGAATACAGAAATGTTCTTAATATTTGGGGAGTCGGTCTCCACCCAGACAGAGCTTCATAGGATGCAGATATTTAGATTATGAGCAAAAATAAACCTGAAAGAGCAATTCCTCAAGGCAGATCCCAAGTGGCTAACTGGGCCTAAATTTTAAACAGGGCCAAGGGCTATCTGCTGACTAGAGGTCACACCTGCTCTCACTCACCCACAGGCCTTTGGGATTGTCACAGTTGACCCGAATTGAACAATCAGAGCTCATCTGAACTAACCAATCAGAACTCATCTGCTTTAACCAATCAGGGCTCAGCTGTATCACCCAATCTGAACTGAGCGAGTTTGACTCTTTCATCCTAAACACATCTCATTGGAAACCTGGGCAAGGACTTTTCTATAAAAGCCAAATCCTCCCCTTATTCTCTGGAATCACCTTGCTTTACCCCGAAGGCTGTGCTGTATCTCCCTGGTTTGCAAACTGTTCACTGGAATAAAGTCTCCTTTCTCCAAATTTCTTTTCAGAGAACTTTTGTTCACAAGATGGGACCATGTGACTCGCTGACATTTGGTCTTCTTACCCACAGAAACCGCAGTTTCACATTAATCTTTTCAACATACTTTAGTGAGATCTTCAGAATTCAGGGTCTGTGCTCAGCTTTGCAGGTCCTGAAGCTGGTTTTGATCGTGTAATCAGAGGTAGTCAGTTCTTTGGTAACTTGCAATAATTACTCACAAAGTGATAGATACTGCAGGGTATTGATGTGGGGATTCCAGTGGTGGGGGTGGCTACTTCTTTCCAGTGATTGGAAAGCAGAGCAACTGTTTCCAGTTTCATTCTTTGAGAACTTATGATTTTGTTAAATTATTAACAAGGATTTATTAAATTCCTGCTATAATATGCCAGGATCTGTGTTAGACATTAGGGAAATAAGGAATAGAAGACAAATTTTGATCAGAAAACTGCCGGGTACCATAGAAGAAGAACAAAGAGAAGTGACTGCTCTGAGGGTTGGTCATTGAAGACCTGGGAAAGGCTGGTGACATTGGCGATCCTACAAGATCAACTTTCTGGTGTCTGAATGCCACTGTCCCCATATTCTACATCTTACACTCTGTAGAAGAACAGTCCCAAAACCATGTTCTCTACTCAGCTCCACAGAAATCATCCTTCTCCCTTAAATATTCATCAGGACAGGGTTTGAGGAAATTGTTTCGATTTCACCTCTCACATATACATAAAATCAGACTCCAGATCTCCCTCTCTGAGAAGATTCCTATAACTTGACTGGAGCAAAGTGTTACTCAAACTTCTTCAACCATGGATTTGCAAAACAACTATTCTTTTGGAGAACTTCCTCAAAGATTATTTCTAAAACCTTCAGCCCTATGTGATGACACCAATCTTTTTGCAGGTTGATATTAAATATATTCAACAATCAATAAACTAATGTAAATTATTATGTAAATCAATAATTTAAAAATCTATTTTCTTTCATTGTCTAAGTAAATCTAACAATTTTTGCAAAACTGCTTACCAGGTTTTATATATATATATATACATACATACATATATATGAGTACAAAGTATTCATCAAAATATTCTATTAATTTCCAAATTATTTGCTGATTTTGATGTGATCTTTTGTTTGCCATTGCTATCACTAGGTAAATGATTTTCCTTTGGTCTGTAGGCTCCCATAGAAAAATGTAGTGAATTTGCAAATAATGACTTCCCATTAGAAAACTAGCCGCCTTGATGACTAGAGAATTTCTCTTTTGCTTTTTGGTCTGAATCTTCTCATAGCTTCTCATAAACTAATAGCAATTACATTCAGGAGAGTGAATGTACGTGTGTGTGCTTATACATATGTTTAGATAACGAATATTATAACAAAGTCTGAAATTTAAAAAAATGTATTTTATATATCTACCATTGGTTAATTTATAAAACTGTTAATTAGACTGTAATTTTTAATTGGGTCAAACATGCCAAATGAAAGGGAGCGGAGTTCAATAGTTAAGTATGTGGACTGCATGGTCATTCTGACAAGTGGAAGGGTACTTACAGGCACAATAGGGCAGAATATTTGAAATCAGGTTTGTCATCCCTTAAAATCTATCGCTGTGTGTATGTGCAGGGTGGGGAGAGGTCATTTCATTTGTTGCCTCTATCTGTCTATCTATCTATCTATCTATCTATCTGTCAATCAATCCAGCAATCGATATCTATGAATCATTTATTTACCATGTTGGTTTACTCTTAGGTATTCCAATGAGGAAAATTCCAAAATGTAGCTTTTGAGCTTAGAGATTAAATATGTGTGGCCAGAGAAGGTGCTATTAATCCAAAGTAGACTGTGATTCATTTTTCTTAATGCGTAGACTATCTTCCTAGAAACATTACAGGTCTAAAAAACTGACTTATATTAGCAGTGGGAGAGGCGAATAGAGGAGGAAGGAGAAAGGGGTTTCCATGCAATGGTCGGGGACAGAGAGGATGGCAGAGGACAGTGACTTGGCTGTGTGGTGAGGCTGCCAACAAAGAATTACCGAAGAGAATTTTGAAAATGTCAGAATGCCAGGATGTCAATCAGAATTATTGCTCAGAGTCGGATAATTTGTTTTTTAACTTTTTGTTTTTTCTTTGCTTAGAAGGTTTTGTCTCATTACTTAGACGGTGAATTGACTGGCTCACATTGAAAAGTACTTACAAAAGGAACTTCTTTATTTTTATTTTTATTTTTTTATTTTATTGTTTTTATTTTTATTTTTTGAGACAGAGTTTCGCTCTTGTTGCCCAGGCTGGAGTGCAATGGCGTGGCCTTGACTCACTGCAACCTCTGCCTCTCAGGTTCAGGTAATTCTGCTTTATCCTCCATAGTAGCTGAGATTATACGCATCCACTACCATGAATGGCTAATTTTTTTGTATTTTTAGTAGAGACGAAGTTTCACCATGTTGGTCAGGCTGGTCTTGAACTTCTGACCTCAGGTAATCCCCCCGCCTCAGCTTCCCAAAGTGCTGGGATTACAGGCATGAGCCACCGTGCCTGGCCAAGAAAGGAACATTGAACAAGGAAATCCTGAGTATAAGTACCACACTTTTGTCACTTGGACAGTTTTTCATTCTCAGGACCTAAGGTGGGCACCAAGTATGTCAGATGCAGTAGTGTGTGTGTGATTGATTTCAACAAGCAGGTTAGCGTGAGTGTGGGGCTGTAAGGTCTGGAAGCAGTAGGGCAGGCTGGCAGGCTGGAAACTCCTGGTAACAGCTAAAGCTGAAACTAAGGGTGCCATGAAATTTCTTCCTCAGTGAAATCTTCACCTTGCTCTTATTGTCTTTCAACTGATTGGATGAGGCCCACTCACTAACGTGACGTCCTTTACTTAAAGTCGAAGTCGACTGGAGATGTTCACCACACCTCCCTAAGGCCTGCGTAGCAACACCCAGGGTGTGTTAGATTCGGTAGCTGGGTGCTGCAGCTCAGCCAAGTTGACACAGAAAACTATCACCCACAAGACCTCTTCAGACTTGACATTCTAGTTATTATCACTTGAGGAAGCTTCTTCCTTAAACACTTAGTCTTTCAAAAAAAAAAATAAAATAAATTACTAAAAGGTAACATGTATTCTTAACATTATACTACAAAAGAGATTTTTCTAGTTTACTTTTAACTCCTGTGTAAATCTAAGTTAATTATAGCTCCAAGTAAGGTTGACAATTTTTAAAAGTCAATGAGAGATACTGAGTGCAGCAGTGGTCTAGAAATGATACTCAAATTACCTGATTTTTCCCTCATCTTGTTCCAAACTGAAAATAGCTGGGACCAATGAAAGAATATTTGATACAGCAACAACATAAATGTCATTCTGATTTTATAAAATGGAACTGGCTTATTTTTTCCTTTTATTATACGGAACTACCAGTATGCTAAACATTTAGCATCCTATCTATCAACAGAGGCAGATAGGATTGACTTTGTGGAGATCAAAATGAGAGAAAGTATAATTTATAAGTTCAGGAGAAAACAGCTGGAGAACACTATAAGGTGTTCTCAAAGTCATGAGGAAGAACTGGTAGAAACCAAGATTCTTGAGTAACAGACATTTTATTTTGATTACTGAGTAATAAAACTATTGCTGTGCTAAAATAACGTGTCATCAATTCAAAAGAAGATCAGGAAGAAAAGAGAAGTCAGAAAATGGAGACAAGTAGAAAGCACAAAATAAAATAGTACTCTACATCTAAACCCAACTATATTAGTTATTGTATTAAATGTAATGAACTAAATTCTCCCATTCAAATATAAAAATAGAAAAAGAATTCAATTACGTCATGCATACAAACAACACATCCCAAATATGAGAATATGGAAAGCTTTTGAATTTCTAAGAATGTAAGAAGATGGAAAAAACCATCATTCAAATGTGAACCAAAAAAACTCTATTAAAGTAGTAATATTAATATTTAATCATAAAAATTTCAAGGTAAACATTATTAACATAAAGAGGGTCATTTAAAAATAAAAAAATTTAAAGTTTTTGAAAATCTAATAATTTAAAATTTATATGCTCTTCATAACACAGCCTCAAAATATATAAAGCAAAAATTGACAGAAAAAGAAATAATGGTCAAATTCAAATTATAATGAAAAGTTTTAACACATCTTTTGAAATAATTGATACTCAAATTTGGACTACATAATATAGCTGTTTGACTTAATAGAGTGATTGAATGATCAATGTATCTAAAACATTGCATCCAACAAATGCAGCATGTGCATTGTTTTCAACACAGAACATTTTCCAAAATTGACCGTGTAGTAGAATATAAAGGAAGTTTTAGCAAGTATATAAAAAGGAAAATCAGTTAAGATGTGTTATCTGATCCTAGTGCAATTAATAAAAAATAACATAGGTATATATTATGTATGAGAAAAGTTCAAAAGAAAATAATAATAAAAACATAGAAAATTCCCCTATGTTTGGATGTGGCGGTAGCTGAGGGCATGAATAGGGGCATAAAGAAGTAAAAAGGACACGTCTTGGTTTACTCCATGTATTCAGGGATTGTTTAAACTTGTTTGAGAAGATATTTGCGTAGTACTCATGCAATAGAAAAAGCTACTTTACTGTTGTAGCAAGTTTTCCTCATACTCTTTCCTTTTTCCGTGCCAATGCTAAATAAATTCTTAACCCAAAAGCGGATTTTTAAAAGACACATGTTCTTTTCAACATAAGTGTAAGTTGGTTGCAGATTTGGATGAGCTCTCAGTAGTTCATCTGTAGTTGTGTACAAACTTTATCCCAGGTTGTTTTGGCCCAACTTAGCTACTCGGAGACCAGATAACTGAAAAACTAAAAAGAAGCTGTACTGCTTTAAGTGAAAGACGCTCCAGCCCTCAGGTGGAGTTATTTCCGGGCCCTGTGATAAAGCTCAGCTGGGAGGCTCCTCCATCATTACTACAGGGCAGGAGGGGCCGTTCTCATCAGCATGGTAAGTGGCTACATGCCTGTGCATTGTTCTCGAAATTTTACTCATCATATTTGGGCCTTTTCCCACAGCAAACAATTCTTGATGAAATTGCAATGTCAGAGAAGAAATTTGTAAAGAAACATTTGCTTCTTTCAATATCCATGTAGATGGGTTGGGAGCAGATGTGGACAGGCTGTAATCTGCTCCTCTGCGGTGCTGCTTCTTTCAAGGTAAAGCTCAGTTGATTGGTAGTATTTCACTGCCATTAATTGAAGCACTGAAGCAAAAATCCCTCCTTTTAGTTTTCACCTTTGTTTTAGGCCCAGAGTGCTGATTTTTCTTTAATAATTGCTTCATCTTTCATTATGCTGTTAAGAGTTTCTGAGGACTTCAGACTTAGGTAACCATCGCTGGCCTCATAAATGCTTGGCAGGGTAAAGTGCACAGACATCTTCTTTTCCTTCCTTGAGTTTAGTTCTTTGGCACCACCATGACTAGAGTAACTTACAATAATTCTGTTTGGGGACTACCTTTCAGATCCACTTCCGCTTTATTTTCTTCTGTGCTAGTTTTTCAGTATATTTGAATTTTTATTTCTTCAATGGAAGCAACATTCCAAACTGCTTCATCTTTGATTTCTCACCCCATTGGCCTCTCTGTCCAACCTTTTAAAAATGTTTAAATTGTTTTGCTTTTAAAAATTATGACTTTCAACATGAGAGAGACTTGAGATAATAGCATATTCTGTATCTTGACTATCAATGTCAGCGTTCTGGGTGTGATTTTGTATTATGGTCTTGCAAGATATTTCCGGTGGGGGAATGCAAAGGATCTTCCTACAAGCTCTCAACTGTTAATGTTGAGATCTCTGTAGATTGATACGCAGTTACTCCTTACAACTGCGTGTCAGCTACAGAGATCTCAACATTAACAGTTTAATTAAGAGTTACGCTTTTCTAGTAATTCAAGTAATCCTTGTAGCAGCATTTAATAATGTACTCTGATCTATCAGTTCTGACATTCAGTGGGCATTTTATCATCTTCTATTTTATAGTGTGACTAATTTTTTTTTTTTTTTTTTGAGATGGAGTTTCACTCTTGTTACCCAGGCTGGAGTGCAATGGCGCGATCTCGTCTCACCGCAACCTCCGCCTCCTGGGTTCAGGCAATTCTTCTGCCTCAGCCTCCCGAGTAGCTGGGATTACAGGCACGTGCCACCGTGCCCAACTAATTTTTTGTATTTTTAGTAGAGACGGAGTTTCACCATGTTGACCAGGATGGTCTCGATCTCTTGACCTCGTGATCCACCTGCCTCGGCCTCCCAAAGTGCTGGGATTGCAGGCGTGAGCCACCGCGCCCGGCCAGTGTGACTAGTATTTTAATAGAGAATTTGGAAAAAATGGAGAGGCTTAAGAGAAGAATAAGGCGAAGATAGTCTTCTACACTCTTGGACAGAGTTATATTATAAGCTAAGCTCCTTAAGAGAAGAATAAGGTGAAGATAGTCTTCTATACTGTTGGACAGAGGATGCTCGTTAGGCCAGGCTCTTCATGCTGAGTTCAAAAAGAACAGCATCACTCTGCTTTCTGAGTTGCTTGAACAGATCATGTGAAGAGGGACAATCTTTTTTCAATGTTAGTGATTATTTTTACTGTGAATATTGTGAACAAATACCACAGGTACACCTGAATTTTCCTTGTCACTGTGGCACAGGGCTGGGTGGTAGCCAGTGGAGAAGAGAGAGAAATCTACACGTAAACTTTACAAAGTAAGAGGTTTTAATGATGTAGAAACAATGTTTCACCCTCTTTTTAAAAAAATTGTAACAAATTTAGAGACCCAAGTTTTGATCAGATTACAGCAGCTAGTGTATTTACAGCACTTTAAGTCGGAGGGAGGGGAGAGGAATAAGACTAAGGTTATCTGAAGCCTGTTTAGAACAGAATGTTATGTTCTGAGAGGTGGAATATTAGTTGGTCCTAAGCAAAGTGCTTTCTAAATTAAGTTAATTAAGTTCCATGCCTTTGTCAGGAGAGACTGTTAGTTGCTCAGCAAAGAAACAAGATGGAAGCCCTACTAAGTTAGTGAACTTGAACTGGTCATGAAGCAAAGAGGGCTGTGTTATGCCTTGTGAATTACAGATACAAAGTACAAAGGTTTGATGCCATTGGACACGAACAGAGTCCAAGTCAGATTGCAGGGGTGTGGCCAGCCAGAGCCCTGTCCCTGCTTCCCTCTGACTAGTTAGGTCTCTGTGGACCAATGGTCCTCAATCTTTTTGGCACCAGGAACCAGTCTCGTGGAACACAATTTTTCCGTGGAGTCAGCGGTGGGGGATGGTTTCTGGGTGAAACTGTTCCGCCTCCAATCATCAGGCATTAGTTAGATTCTCATAAGAAGCACACAACCTAGATCCCTTGCATGCACAGTTCACAAAAGGTTTCGTGCTCCTGTGGAATCTAATTTGGCTGCTGGTCTGATGGGAGATAGAGCTTAGCCAGCGATGCTCACTCACCTGCCGCTCACCTCCGGCTGAGAAGCCCAGTTCTCAACAGGCCACAGACTGGTACTGGTCCTCAGCCTGGGGATTGGGGACCCCTGTGTAGACCACAGGTCAGGATTGACAGGAGGCCTGGGGTATTTCAGTAATAGAATCTCAGGCTTTGAGGCAGGGTAGACATGAACAAGGGAAGGGGTTCCCCTCAGCTTATCTGTTCGAACAGCTCAAAGGGTCCTGATGAGACCGGAGGGTCTCCCTCTACAAGACTGTTTCAGTGCCACTATCAATCAAACCACAGCAATGTTAAGATCAGCGATTGCTATCACCTTAGACTTTTTAGGATTTAGCTTTTTCTTTCCCTCTCTTAAAAGAATAGATCATCGTCTGTTTAAAATAACAGAATAGTTGTTTGCCTTTAAAAAAAGATGATTTAAAAGTGAGATGGGGGAGTGTGAACGCTGTGAAGGTGGAGGAAATAGAAAAGTTTAGACAAGAAAATAAAATCACTACCCAAATATAACGAGACTTATTATCTTGATGCATTTTCTTTTAGATTTTTATGCCTATTTTTGAAGATATTTGACATTATCCTCTATATATAATTATGTATCTTATATGCTTTTTACTTAATGTGGCATCATAAGCATTTCCCATGTCATACATCTCTTTTTTGGGTGAACATTTAAGGGCTGCAGAACATGCCACTGCATTGATCTACCATCGTTTAAATGCCCAGCAATCTATGAATGGTTAGATTAAGTAGATTAGTTTTTGGGTTTCATGCTTATGAATTATGTTGCTGTGAATGCCATTAGCCTGCATCTTTGCATTTTAGAGTCTTTTCTTTAGTAATTTGTTTGTTTATATCATTTGCCTATCTAGTGGATGTCTCAAGTTTTTTTTTAGAAAGTTGATATATGTAAAAATCAATTTTTATCTCTATATATTTGTTATAAAGCTTTTACATTTTGGAGTTGTTAAATCTATTGCATTTTGCCTTGTAAAATTTCCCACTAGTTTTAAGTTTAGTATATATATCCATCCTTATTCAGAGTGCACATGAATGGTAAAGATAACATTTTACATTTGTCTGCAATGAGTTTTAGTACCTGACAAGGCTCTATATTGATTTTGGGTTTATTTCTTTCCAAAAACTAGCTGATTTTCTTTCTAGACAAGTCCAGCTGATATATATAACTACACACACACACACACACACACACACACACACACACACACACACACCCCTCACCTATTTTAAAGGAATAAAGTGAAAGCAGTTGTATTTTGATTTGCGTTATAAGTGTCTGTGTGTATTTGTCTTAATTCCAAGCTTAGTGCAGAGTAGGTGCTTAATTTATGTTGTTCAAATAAACATTTTAATGGAATTTAAATCCCTATTTAATTGTCTCTGAAGCTTAGCTGTACTCTGGCTCTTCATTTCCATGAAACACTTTTGATTATCCTTATTACACATTCTTCTGTGTCCTTAAGTGAGCTTGGTTTCTGCCATTTGTAACTGGAAGTGCTGAATAGCAGATCTCCTGTTGCCTAAACACCTGCTCAGTTCCAACCCCCATGGCTTATTTCAGAGGGAGTGCCTTTCCATCCACATCGGTCAAGCTGGCATCCAGATTGGGGATGCTTGCTGGGAACTCTATTGCCTGGAACATGGAATCCAGCCAGACGGAGTTGTTCTCGACAGTCAACAGAATCAGCTGGAAAATGCAAAAATGGAGCACACAAATGCATCTTTCGATACCTTCTTCCAGGAGATAAGAGCTGGGAAGCATGTGCCTAGAGCACTCTTCGTGGACTTGGAGCCAACTGTTATAGGTACCATAAACGTCACATTCTAGTGTACTTAACAGGATCACACAAACAAATCAAGTGGGTGGGATGATCAGATTATACGGGTCCATCTGAATGAAATCACATGGACCTTTCCCAAATGTAGAGGCTTACTCAATGGCCATTTAGGGCGATTAACCTGACAAACACACCTAAAGGGAAGACTAGGTTAGCCTTGATCAATTTTAATTTTAATTAATTAATTAGTTTTGACACGGAGTCTCTCAGGCTGGAGTGCAATGGCGCAGTCTCAGTTTACTGCAACCTCCTCCTCCTGGGTTCAAGCGATTCTCCTGCCTCAGCCTCCGAGTAGCTGAGATTATAGGCCTGGCTAGTTTTTGTATTTTAGTAGAGATGGGGTTTCACCATGTTGGCCAGCCTGGTCTTGAATTCCTGACCTCAAGTGACCTACCTACCTTGGCCTCCCAAAGTACTGGGATTACATGCCTGAGCCACTGTGCTTGGCCTAGGTTAGCCTCCTTTAGCTATGTGATGAAATGAATTAAGACCTGCTAATTGATCCACACATGGATTATAACAGAACACAAAGTCTTTTCTTGGGTTCAAGAGCTATTTGCTAGAAGGCACTGGCAAAGAATCGGAAAGTTTTTTGATAGCTGCTTTAAAAGAGTTGAATATTTGAAAAGGATCCCAAAGAACGAGAAGCAAATATATACTCTAGTTATGGGAAAAACAGTACAATTTTATGATTACTAATGATATGCTTCATAATATGTCATGCAAAAACTCTTAAAATGGGGCTAGAAAAATAACGGCGCGAGAGGGGCTCTTACTGATTTAAGAGAAAAGCTAGAGGGTGGGGTTGATTGCATTTCCTGTTGTACTTCATTTGTTGGTGTGTAGTAAACTTTGCCTACAATTAGTGGTTTTTTACAGTTTTACTTTTGAGACAGAGTTTCACTCTTGTTGCCCAGACTGGAGTGCCGTGATGTGGTCTTGGCTCACTGCAAGTTCCACCTCCTGGGTACAAGCGATTCTCCTGACTCAGCCTCCCCAGTAGCTGTGATTACAGGTGCATGCCATCATGCCTAGCTAATTTTTATTTATTTTTTTATTTTTAGTAGAGACAGGGTTTCACCGTGTTGGCCAGGCTGATCTTGAACTCCTGACCTCAGGTGATCTGCCCACCTCAGTCTCTTGAAGTGCTGTGATTACAGGCATGAGCCACTGTGCCTGGCCCTACATTTAGTGGTGTAAGGCAATAATAATTACTGGTTTGAATCTACAATTTGGGTGGGGCTCAGAGGCAACAGCTCCCCTCTGCTCTGTGCGGTACTAGCTAGGAAGGCTCATGTGGGAGCTGGGGGGTCACTTTGAAAGTCACTCATTTGCATCGCTGGCCCCTGGGTGCTGGTTGTTGGCTGAGAGGTCGTGGGAGGGGTGGAGAAAAGGAGAGGCTGATGAATTCAAGGTCATGATAAGAAGGAATTGAATGCAACCCCATAAACATTCCAGCTGGGTGAGGGGAGTACAAAGGTGAGTAACTGCTGATTTTTGCCCTTGATGTGAAGATGCCCGTCTTGGTCAGCTCGGATGGCTGTCTGAGAACACCATGGACCCAGTAGCTTAGACCACAGTTGTTGATTTCTCACAGTTCTGGAGGCTGATAGTCTGAGACCAGGGTGCCCGGTGTTTGGCTTCTGGTGAAGTCTGTCTTCCCAGCTCACAGATGGCCGCCTTTTCACTGTATCCCCATATGGCAGAGAAACAGCCTGTGTCTCTTCTTCTAAGGGCCCTAATTCCATAATGAAGTCTTTACCCTTATGACTTGCTACCCACAAAGACTCACCTCCAGATACCATCGCACTGGGGATTAGGGATTCACACATGAATTTTGGGGGGACACAGCCATTTAGTCCACAGCAGCTTTCTTTACTAGTTGAGGACCTGCCCAGGTATGTTCCTCTAATTCAGCATTCTGTCAGGAGACACTGTTATCCTCAATTTATAGAGGAGGAATTTCAGAAATCTTAGGGAGGTCAAGGAACTTCTTAAGATCACTGAGGCCTGGCGCGGTGGCTCAAGCCTGGAATCCCAGCACTTTGGGAGGCCGAGGCGGGTGGATCACGAGATCAAAAGATCAAGACCCTCCTGGTCAACATGGTGAAACCCCGTCTCTACTAAAAATACAAAAAATTAGCTGGGCCTGGTGGCGCGTGCCTGTAATCCCAGCCACTCGGGGGGCTGAGGCAGGAGAATTGCCTGAACCCAGGAGGCGGAGGTTGCGGTGAGCCGAGATCGCGCCATTGCACTCCAGCCTGGGTAACAAGAGCGAAACTCCGTCTCAAAAAAAAAGAAAAGAAAAAAAATCACTGAGCTATTAGAGGAGAGCTGGATTTGGTCCCAGGTTTGCCTTCTTATTAAATCTATTGCCTTTTAACAGAAAAGTAGCCTAATCTAGTGAAGAAGAAAATATAAATAGTTATAACAACACTGTTTAAGTGGAGTCATATAAAATTGCCAGTGTATGACTATTTTCTACACTAAAAAATTAATTTTATTATATATGATATAACTTAATAGAACTTTCTACAACAGGAATGTCCAATAATTTGGCCACCCTTGGGCCACACTGGAGGAAGAAGAATTGTTTTGGGCCACACATAAAATATACTCACGCTAACAATTGCTGATGAGCTTAAAAAATTGCAAAAGAATCTCGTAATGTTTTACAAATGTTTACGAATTTGTGTGGGGCTGCTTTCAGAGCCCTCCTGGGCTTGCATGTGGCCTGTGGGCTGTGGGTCAGACAAGCTTGCTCTGCAAGGCAGAGGGAATGAGTAACCAGCGAGTCATCAAATATGTCTGCTTGTTTGTTTTTTAGAGAGAGAGGTGAGGTCTTGCTCTGTCACCCAGGCTGGAGTGCAGTGGTGTAATCATAGGCCAGAGAACTCCTGGGCTCAAGCAATCCTCCCACCTTGGGCTCCTGAGTAGCTGGGACTACAGACGCATGTTACTACATGTGGCTAATTTTTTTTTTTTTGAGACAGAGTTTTGCTCTTTTTGCCCAGGCTGGAGTACAATGGCATGATCTTGGCTCACTGCAACCTCTGCCTCCCAGGTTCAAGAGATTCTCCTGCCTCAGCCTCCTGAGTAGCTGGGATTACAGGCACATGACAGGCCCAGCTAATTTTGTATTTTTAGTAGATATGGGGTTTCACTGTATTGGCTAGGCTGATCTTGAACTCCTGACCTCCAGTAATCCACCTTTCTCGGCCTCCCAAAGTGCTGGGATTATAGATGTGAGTTGCCACGCCTGGCCAATTTTTTGTTTTTTGTAGAGATAGGGTCTCACTATATTGCCCAAGCTAGTTTCAAATTTCTGACTTCAAATGATCCTCTTACCTTGGGCTTCCAAAGTGCTGGGATTCCAGGCACGGGCCACCACACCCAGCCTCACACACCCTCTCAGGAAGGGACAGCATTTGCAAATTCAGAGCCACGAAGGAATGCCGCAAGTGTAACCAGGAGTTCACCGGGGCCAGACATAGGTGAGCAGGAGCGCAAATCGGGGGATGAGGCTGGGAAGATGGTCCAGGGCAGGCTCAAGGGTGAAGTTAGGGCAAAGTAAGGAAGTTGTGGTCAGAGAAAGGAATTTGTGAGTTTAAGATTTTGGAAGTGGGAGAGTTCTGAGTGATGATTGAAGTGGGGGGCAGCTGAATGGCACTGTAGTTAAGGAAGCTAAGGAGCTGTCATATAAATGTTCAAAACCGTTGAAGTCTCTGAGGGTATTAAGGGCATCATGCTGGGTACTGAGGCCCCTGGGCAACCTGAGCCCGGGAAGTTCGAATGGAAGGCTTGGTTACTTATGAATGGCAGGTGGTGCAACCACTAACCTCTGAGAGAATGAATTTTATGGAAAAAAAAAAGTATGAACTTATTGACCCTCAAGATCCCGATTCAACTTTGTCATGAAGAAGGAAGCTTCTGTAAATTACCTCCCCAGTTGGAATTTAGCCTTATAGCTTCAGAAGAGAAGGAAATAGTCCACCCAGAATTACACGTTCACTTATAGCTCGTTTATAAATATATCTTTTACATCCTAGTTCTGGGGGAGGTTTGTATGTAAGCTAGTTAAACATTATTTAAACTGAAATTTAATAAATATTATTTGAGAGGTTGCAAAATTGGAGTTTAGAAATTCATGCACAGGAAGGCGCGGTGGATTGAAAGAACAATCTTGCTCTGATTAAATAGAAACACAATGCGTCTCTCCTTAGGCTGTGAGCTCCTAGGACTGGCTCGGCTATCTGGTGCCAAGGCTGTGGTGTATAATGAGGTAAATCTGCATAAATGCATGTCATGAAGCCAGTTCCGTCATTCTTCCTTATAATTGTTGTTATGTGGGCCGTGCGTTGTGCCTTATGTTCTCATAACAGCTCAATGGGGTAGGTCTTGTTATAATCCTTATTTATGAGCTAAAATCATTGACTAAGTAACTTCTCTCTAGCTTAGTAAGGAAAGCA
Source organism: Callithrix jacchus (assembly GCF_049354715.1). Lineage (NCBI taxonomy): Eukaryota > Metazoa > Chordata > Mammalia > Primates > Cebidae > Callithrix > Callithrix jacchus. The sequence continues at coordinate 8,385,332 of NC_133508.1, forward strand.
AGATAGGAACCCAGGAAACTGATTCTTGAAACATGCATTTAACTACTAAGCAATGCAGTATCCCGCGGTAACCAGGGCAGCAGTCCCAAAGCCTACTTAGTCCTGAAACACTGCTGCTTAATCATCAGGAATAATGCTATTTGAGTAATTCTAAGGTGGGGAGTAGGGCATGCTGCCCAGGGTTTTAAAAGGCAATGAGGCCTGGCAAGGGTTGCCCTCAGTTGTACTGGATACTGCCAACATCTTAATGCCAATTTCCCTGTGTCATGCATTTATGCCCATGGTATTTGGGTCGTGGGGGCATTTGAGTTTGCCATGCCTTCCCTGTTAAATCCTCTTTTAAAGTGGATTTAAAAGATGGATATGCCTTTCTTTTTTAAAACTTATTTTATTTTATTTTCCTTTTTTTGAGAAGGAGTTTCACTCTTGTTGCCCAGGCTGGAATGCAATGGGGTGATCTCTTCTTACTGCAACCTCTGCCTCCCAGGTTCGAGCCATTCTCCTGCCTCAGCCTCCCGAGTAGCTGGAATTACAGGTGCCCACCACCATGCCTGGCTAATTTCCTGTATGTTTAGTAGAGACAGAATTTCACCATGTTGGCCAGGCTGGTCTCAAACTCCTGACCTCAGGTGATGCACCTGCCTCAACCTCCCAAAGTGCTGGGATTACAGGCGTGAGCCACCGCACCCTGGGTATGCCTTTCTGTATGATTTTCCAGCACGCAGTTGGCTATTTGTAGATAAAAATACTTGTCTCAAATGCCAATGTGTTGTAGGGTGGGTGGGCAGTGGGTTGAAGAGTGTCCCCAGAAATTCATATCCATCTGGAACCCCAGAGTGTGACTTCATTTGGAGACAGGGTCTTTGTCGATGTGGTTGGTTGGAATGAGTCCTCCTGGATTTTAGGGTGGGCCCTAATGTTGAAGAATTGTGTCCTTATCACAAGAGAGAGCACAGACACACATACAGGGGAAAAGCTTGTATGCCAGAGGTGAGAAGCCAAGGAGCACTAAGAATTGTGAGTCACCAGGAGCCAGGAGAGACATTTGGACCTGGCATTCCCTGGGGCCTCCAGCAGGAACCAGCCTCCCAGTGCCTCGGTGTTACACTTCTGGCCTCCGGAGCTGTTAGGAATTAAATTCCTCTTGTCTTAAGCCATGACATTTGTCGTCATTGGTTTTGGCAGACCTGGGAAACTAATCAGGGGTGCATGGTGGAAAAACACACTTTCCATGTATATGTAACGAATTCCACCCTTTCCTGGACTAAGACAGGCTAATTCAGCACTATCTGAATTCCATTCCTGGACCACAGCATTGAGAGAAAGCATGGGGGTCATCAGGTCCAGGGAGGGCCCAGGAGGACTAGCGGAAGGTGGACGGCTGAACTGCACTGAGAGCACTGACCTCCTTTCGCCCTCTGCAGATGGGATCCAGACGGGGCAGCACCGTTCACTCTTCCACCCCGAGCAGCTCCTGAGCGGAAAGGAGGATGCTGCCGGCAACTACGCGCAGGGTCGTTACTCTGTGGGGTCGGAGGTCATCGACCTTGTGCTGGAGAGGACCCGGAAGCTGGCAAGTGGCTCCCCACTCTCCTCCAAGGGGGCTGTGCCTGGGGCATGTGGGGTCCTGTGGCAGAACTCACCAGCATTATCTGCTGTCACCGTTGCCACCAACCACCTCTCCCTGGGCATTGGCCTGGGTGCTCGGAATGGGGAGGGGTCCTCCTCTTAGCTTTGATTACCCCTTGTTAGTAGGAAGGGGATGGAAACCTTTACACTTACTTGGGGTCCTGATCACCTGATCATCCTTGCTTCTCCTAAAGCAGGGTTTATCTTGTAATGAGACACTCTCACACACTCTAAAACCTGTCATTTTCCAAGAGTAACTGCGGCTTATGAAGTTGGCAAGAGGCACGCCCTACCTGGAGTTGTGTGGCTGTTTACTGCTTATGAAGTTGGCAAGAGGCACGCCCTACCTGGAGTTGTGTGGCTGTTTACTGACAGTCAACTCCTCTTTAAGGGCCTGAGTCTGGAGACCCTTTGCCAAGCAAGGGTTTTGGTGTTTGGCATATTTGTTTCCTCCTACAACGCCTTTTACGCCAGCATGCCACATGGAGCATAGAAGTGGGGGGAATGTTATTTTGCTCCAGTGTTTTGTCATTTTCTTTCTTTCCTTTTTTTTTTTTTTTCGAGACGGAGTTTCGCTCTTGTTACCCAGGCTGGAGTGCAATGGCGCGATCTCGGCTCACCACAACCTCCGCCTCCTGGGTTCAGGCAATTCTCCTGCCTCAGCCTCCTGAGTAGCTGGGATTACAGGCACGCGCCACCATGCCCAGCTAATTTTTTGTATTTTAGTAGAGACGGGGTTTCACCATGTTGACCGGGATGGTCTCGATCTCTCGACCTCGTGATCCACCCTCCTCGGCCTCCCAAAGTGCTGGGATTACAGGCGTGAGCCACCGCGCCCGGCCCATGTTGTTCGTTGTTGATAAAGGCCTTGCTTGTGATCACACACACACAGACGCACAGGGGACAGTGGAAGACTCTGCTTGTAGTAAAGCTCCGAAGTGCTTTGCCTACTCCAGAAGTACCCCTGAGAGTATTTCAAAACTGCTGTGGGGCCGGGCGCGGTGGCTCACGCCTGTAATCCCAGCACTTTGGGAGGCCGAGGCGGGTGGATCATGAGGTCAAGAGATCGAGACCATCCTGGTCAACATGGTGAAACCCCGTCTTTACTAAAAATACAAAAAATTAGCTGGGCACGGTGGTGCGTGCCTGTAATCCCAGCTACTCGGGAGGCTGAGGCAGGAGAATTGCCTGAACCCAGGAGGCGGAGGTTGCGGTGAGCCGAGATCGCGCCATTGCACTCCAGCCTGGGTAACAAGAGTGAAACTCTGTCTCAAAAAAAAACAAACAAACAAACAAACAAAAAAAACCCAAACTGCTGTGTTTGTTGTGGAGTTGACAATGGCAACTGAGTCCTTTGTGAAAGTCTGTGTTTTGGGGAAACCTGTTGTATCCTACCCCACGGTCCAGCTCTCTGCTTCTGGATTTCATCAGCTGAATTCTCTAAATTCTCCTGTTTACTTTCGTCAGGCAGAACAGTGTGGTGAACTTCAGGGATTTTTGATTTTCCGAAGCTTTGGAGGGGGCACTGGTTCGGGGTTTACGTCTCTTTTAATGGAGCGGCTCACAGGAGAATACAGCAAAAAGACGAAATTGGAGTTCTCAGTCTACCCAGCCCCCAGGGTCTCCGCTGCCGTGGTGGAGCCCTACAACTCTGTCCTCACCACCCACTCCACCACAGAGCACGCAGACTGTACCTTTATGGTGGACAATGAGGCCGTCTACGATATATGCCATCACAAACTCGGTGTCGAACGCCCCTCTTACGCCAACATCAATAGGCTGATGGTTCAGGCAGTATCTTCCGTCACTGCCTCCCTCCGGTTTGAAGGGCCCTTGAATGTGGACCTAATTGAATTCCAGACCAACCTAGTACCTTACCCGAGAATACATTTCCCCATCACCACCTTTGCTCCCATTGTCTCTGCTGACAAAGCCTACCATGAGCGGTTCTCCGTGCCAGACATCACTACTGCTTGCTTTGAGTCCTCCAACCAGCTGGTCAAGTGTGACCCTCGGCTTGGGAAGTACATGGCCTGCTGCCTACTCTACAGAGGGGACGTGGTCCCTAGGGAAGCGAGTGCAGCAATCGCAGCCATGAAGGCCAGGCACTCTGTTCAGTTTGTAGATTGGTGTCCAACGGGTTTCAAGGTGGGCATCAACAGTCAGCCGCCCACGGTGATGCCAGGTGGGGACCTGGCCAAAGCCCACCAGGCCCTCTGCATGCTGAGCAACACCACGGCGATCGTGGAGGCCTGGGCCCGCCTGGACCACAAGTTTGACCTCATGTACGCCAAGAGGGCATTTTTGCACTGGTACATCAGAGAAGGCATGGAAGAAGCGGAATTCTTGGAGGCCAGGGAAGACCTGGCGGCCCTGGAGAGGGATTACGAGGAAGCGGGGCAGAGTGTCTGATGCATGTGTGACGGGTGCAAGGGAACGTCAAGCTCAAACGCCATGTTTTCTGTTCAAGCTGTTATATGCCGAGTGGGTAATTCCCCTGATGAGAAGAAAAACGAAATCAAATCAGGCAAGACTCTACGTTCCACACGAAATTAAGTGGGTCAGTACCAACCACGGACGCATTATTTCCAGGGCTACTGGTACCAGTCAGCTCTGCTCCCCGGGAGCCTGTGGAAGCTTAGCATCCTTTGAACTGCTGGGTCACTTCTAGGTGGGGTTTCTTTTTTTGTTTGTTTAACCAAGAGACTATGAAACCCTGAAGTTTATGCTTTTCCTTTCTGGTACCTGAAGTATGAAACAGCACATGTTGATTACAAATGTTTCTTCCCCTATGTCTATATTTTTATACTGATTGAATCATAAATATTGTCAGTATGATTCTTTTTCCTCTTTTAAATATGTACCCAAAGGGCTCAGTTTGCTTTTTATGTAAACAAACTAAAGTCTTTCTAAAACTTGAATTTGGGTGTCCCGCAGGTCGGAGGTGACAGCCCTGTCCCGGAAGTGGTGTTCTCAAAGTTCACCGGCCTAACTGTGCCAGTCACTGCAGAAGTTTAATAAAAATGCAGATTGTTGACTTGCTAAGCTGGAATCCTGGGGGCTGGAGAGGCTGTGCCCTAAGAATTTGACATTCACAAAAACACTCAATGGAATTAATTGTTGGTACTGAATAGTTCCAATCTGAGAAAATAATTTACTCTGGACAAAGCTCTAAATGCATTAAAACCACTAGTGAGGTTTTAAGTAACCACAATGCTTACTTTCACTGATTCTTGGAATTAAGGCGACGTAGATGCTGCAGAGGCGCTGGGTCGGGCTCAGCTGTTGCCCTTGGATGGATGGTAGACAATCCTTGCGAGCCTCGTCTGCCTGCGCTGTTTAACCTGTCAGCCCTCGCCCTCCAGCTGTACTGACTCTTGACTTCAACTGCGCACAGGCTTGTGGCTCAGATAGACGTCGGAAGGTAGGAGACACTAAAGCCTTGGCTGGAGGCATAAAGTTGTGTATCTGTTTTGAGATTCCTCAAACTACAAGGCTAGTACTTTTTGCTTGTGCCCTTGGACTCAAAAACTGACCCTCTCTCTCGTGTGTGTGTGTGTGTGTGTGTGTGTGTGTGTAAGATCTATTTTTTAGAGTGTTTACAGGTTCTCAGCAATATTGAGTGGAAAGTACAACCCTCCATTTTTGACAGTTCCTTGGGAGATTCTCTTACATGCTAAAGTCCCTCCCTGAGATGTGGCCTTGAGAGTCGTACTCAAACATTGGACCCTTTTGCCTGCTTTCAGTTGAAATCATCCTCACCATGGAGGTCACGTTTGGTGGAGATGACATTTAGCCACTCTTCAGTGCCAGAAGGGTGTTTACCCCAGCACAGACAACTCTCACTGAGGTTTACTCAGTCCCCAGGTCTCTAAGTATCTGGCTGTGTCCCCTTTGGACTCCACTTCCAAACATAACTCCAAGGGCTCAACTTCTGCTCACACAAAACCTCATTCCAGGGTTCTGTTTGGAGCACAGAGCCTGTTAATCAAGGTGTGCCAGGATTCCTGGTGTGGCAACAGGGAAAGAAACATGACTCTCATTCTCATGTCTCTGACTTGCTCTGATCAAACATGTGGAGGAAAAATTACTTTTCCCAAACGAGAGGAATGATTTGGTCAACATTAGCGTTTCTTCACTGTATCCAATATAGACTGATGGTGTCTATAGCTGGCTCTTCATTGAAGTGTGAAGAAAACTGTTACTGAGCAAAAGGGCTTGCCGCCTGGCCACCAAGGGTACAGTGTTTTAATTTCCTGCAGATGTGATTCCTACTTTAGAGCCCCATTTGAGTGCACCTGCTTCATGGAGCCTTCCAGGATCTTCCTTGTGTCCTCCCTGAGCTTCCAGAGCCCTGGTCTGTTCCATCCCAGGGTTTATGGACAGTGGAGACACACCATGAAATCTATCACTGCACTGAAAATTTGTGGCAAGTACTCATTGACGAAAAAAATGTAATTTGTATGTCGTGTATAGTGGCTTACGTTTTTATTAGGCTTTTACTAAGTATTTAACATTTGTTGGCCAGGCGAGTGGCTCACGCTTGGAACCTTAGCATTTTGGGAGCCCAAGGCAAGAGTATCACTTAAGTCCAGGAATTCGAGACCAGCCTGGGCAACATAGTGAGAACCTGTCTGTGCTTATATATATATATAAAATATATAATACAAAATATGTGTGTGTATATGTATATATATATGTATGTATCTACGTACGTACATACAAAATATGTATTATGTATCAGCCAGGCGAGGCATGCACCTTTGGTCCCAACTGCTTGGGAGGCTGAGGTGGGAGGATCACATGAGCCCAAGAGGTTGAGGCTGCAGTCAGTCATGATTGCACCACTGCACTACACCCTGGGCAACAAAGCAAGACTGTTTCAAAAAAATAAAGTAAAATAACATAAAACTTATTCTTCAATGTACATGTGTTCTTTCTCCATTCAGCCACTAGAGGGCACTAGTGACGTGCTTAAATAGTTGAGTGCTGGGGGTGTGTGTGTGTGTGTGTGTGTGTGTGTATACATGAGTACTGACACATCGAGAAAAAGACTATATATCTTGTTTTTAAAAGTTAATAATCTACTAAAGATAAGAACCAAACTATTTCTTAAGCTTTTACATTCAGCTTGTGAATCTTATTATTTATAAGCCTAGAAAATTTGTATAATCATTTTTAAAGGGAACACACATGAATTTTGGGTGTCCTTTACAGTCTTAGTTAGATGCTCTTAAATATTTTAGGTTGCCTATACATTTAATATCTTCTATTTTCTCTTGAGGACATTGACAAACTTTCCTAAGTCCTGTAAATAATTCTTTACAAATTTAATAAATTGAATTATACCTATGGTGATTAAGTACTCTTAGGTGTTCTAAAACTTTCTACAAGCGATTAAGATTTGTACTTAAGTGACAAGTGTACATTTATTGACGACATTTATGCTTTTAAAAATTGGAATGACACAGCCGAGTATGGTTGCATTAGGCCAAACACTCTTCAGTATGATAAACGCTGTATTTGAAATGTCAAGATGGTCCAGCTTCCTTCTCACAGGAGCCCCAGCACACCCTTATTTAATGGATTCACTTACAGTGATTCATTGAGTGCTCGTCAGAGTCCCAGGCACGGGGCATGCAGCACTGAACAAAACAGAAACAAGCCCTGCCCTCATGGAGTTTCTGTTGCAGTGAAGCAGGGGGTGGGTGGAAGACAGTAAGCACAGTAAGTCAGTCAATTATACTGCAGGTTAAAGATGGCAGGTGCTCTTGGAAAACAAAGAGGACAGTAAGGGGGAACGGATTGCAGCTTCAAATGAGTGGGCATTGTAGTTTCCAAAGAAAGAAGGCTTTGACAAGGAGCGACAAGGGAGACCGCAGATATTTGAGGGGAAAACACTCCTGGCAAGAGGAACTGTCAGAGGTGTTGGAACCAGAGTGACTCCATCTTGAGTGAGCGCTAGGAAAACGGGCTGGCACTTGCTGGGCTGTGCTCCCAGAAAGCTGGGTATTCCTGGCCTCTAGATGTTCATGGCTAAGGGAACAGATGGATAACATTTACTAAACAGACCCCAACTTGGGAGGGTCCTGATATCCCGATATCTTGAGATCAGAAGCATTTGTAAGTTGGCTTTAAATATAATAATATTGATTCTTGTAAAAAATAGTAATTAAGAAAATTAATCCTTTATCACAAACCCTTGTAGCAGAAGACATCTTCCGTGATTTTTTAAAATCTTATATATAAACAAGCATTGTACCCGGGGTGGACGTGTTCCTACTGTCTATGGAGGAGCTGCTCCTTCACCCCTTTGCTTTCTTAACAAACATGCTTGGCCGGGCGCGGTGGCTCAAGCCTGTCATCCCAGCACTTTGGGAGGCCGAGGCGGGTGGATCACGAGGTTGAGAGATCGAGACCATCCTGGTCAACAAGGTGAAACCCCATCTCTACTAAAAATACAAAAATTAGCTGGGCATGGTGGCATGTGCTTGTAGTCCCAGCTACTCAGGAGGCTGAGGCAGGAGAATTGCCTGAACCCAGGAGGCGGAGGTTGCAGGGAGCCGAGATCGCGCCATTGCACTCCAGCCTGGGTAACAAGAGCGAAACTCCAACTCAAAAAAAAAAAAAAAAAACCAACCAACAAACAAACAAACATGCTTTCGCTTTGCCCCGTGGACTTGCCCTGAATTCTTTTTTGCATGAGATCCAAGAGCCCTCTAGTGGGGTCTGGGTGGGGATCCCTTTCCAGCAACAGAACCAGCGATGGAGACTTGGGAAGGGGGGCCACCGAGGGAGAAGGAAACCTGAAAGGCAAGTTGGAGAAAAGTCTACGCAGGAGGGGGCGTGGGCCTGGTCCCATGCGTCAAAGGACGGTCCTAAGGGGAATGATAGGAATGCAAGCCTGACTAGTGGGGGTTCAACGGAGAATGAAAGAAGAGCAAGTGCAGAGACATCGTCAGAGTGCTGCTCCGATGTAAGAGGAAGCACAGTCATGTGCTACTGTATGGAAGAGGTGACAGGTCAAGAGCTCTCGGCCAGCTGCGGTGGCTCACACCTGTCATCACAGCACTCTGGGAGGTGGAGGCAGGAGGATCGCTTGATCCCGGGAGTTTGAGACCAGCCTGGGCAACACGGTGGGACCCTGTCTTCATTTTGATTTTTTAAAAGGCGTTGTTTTTAGCATTGGAGAAAGAAAAATGGGTTTGCTTGCTAGTGTGAATGACGCAGCGGAGCAGGTGGCATCGGTGATGTGGGAGGAAGACAGAAAGGTTGTTGGATCCATGTCTTAGGTGGATGAGAGGGGAGGGAACTTCGAGTGTGACCCAGAGGTCGTCCTATGCAGAAACACGGACAATTCATCTAACTCCACAGGCAGGAAGGCAGAGTGTGTGAGGACAGGCGCTCTCAGGGCGAAGACACCGCGGTAAGGTTTCTGTGAAATGGTGCTTCTGAAATGTTTTCTTCACGTGAAGGGAGTAAAGTCACCAGCTGAGGTTGGAAGGGGAAGGATACCCTAGAGGTGGGAGGAGAGAAGAAAATGAGTGAAAGTCTAGGATAGTAGGAGCAGGAGTGGGGGAAGGGAGTGTGGCATAAACGCTGGGCCATCTCAAGAGCCCATCTAAGGAGTCCAGTGAGGATTCTAAGGTGTGATCAGTCCGTGTGTGTGTGTGTGTGTGTGTGTGTGTGTGTGTGGTGTCTGTATAGTGTGGTGTATGTGTATGATGTGATGTGTGTATATTTGTGATGTATGTGGGTGTGTGGTGTATGGTGTGTGTGTGGGGTGTGTATGTGTGCGTGGTGTGTGGTGTTTTTGTGTGTATGTGGTTTGGTGTGGTGTGTGGTGTGTGTGTGTGGCGTGGTGTGTGATGTGTGTGTGATGTGTGTATGTCGTGTCTGTGTGGTGTGGTGTGTGTGTGGCATGTATGTGGGGCATGTGTGTGGTGTGCTGTGTGTATGGTGTACATGTGTGGTGTGTGTGTGGTGTGTGGTGTGGTGTGTGTGAGTGTGTGTGTGGGGTTTTAAGCTGTGTTAAGCTTAAGGGTTCAAGGGCAGGAAGAATGGCGTGTTTGAATGAATAAGGCAAGGCAAATGTGGAACGAGGGAATCTCAGATGTGCGCAGTGAGCGATTGTAAAATCCACCCTGGCGTTTAGACTGGCAAGGAGGGAGGAGAGGTCGGGAAGTGGCAGGAGGGATGGTGAAAAGATAGTAGGACCCGTGGATTATTGGCATCAGTGGGGCTGAGAGATGGCTGGAGTTGCTGTCCTAGGAAGGGGAAGCTGGAAAGACAGGCCATGGTGGTCAGAAAGTTTGTGACTTGTAATGACAAAGTCATGGGAGTGAGTGGTGAGGCAGGATGTGGGTCAGGGTCACGGGAGTGGAAATGTTTAAGGAACTGAGGGGGCCAGGGTGTAGGAGAGGTCATCTACACGTGTACTGAAATCACCACAAATTAAGACAGGAGCCCTGTGAGCAAGACAGATGAGCCAAGAGCTAAAATAACCAAGAAATGAGGTGCTAAGGGAGGCCAAGGTGGGGCTGAGGTGGGAGAATCTCTTGAGCCTGGGAAGGACGGGGCTGCGTTGAGCTGTGATCACGCTACTGCACTCTAGCCTCCACGACACAGCAAGACCCTGTCTAAAAACAAAATTAAAACAAAGAAATAAGGTGGACTGACCCAGGTGTTGGTAGGCAACAAAAACAATGGCAGTGGGGGAGATTCAAGCTGATGACTTGAGGTTCACACTGGCTAATGATAGCTGAAGTGGGAAGGGGGAAGAATATTAAATATGCTTTCCCTTGCAGAAAACAATACGTCATCCCACAGCTTTAGGGTTACCTTACACAGATTAATGTTTTGTCTCTTGCTTTCTTAGCTTGCTGAGGCTTTTTAATGATATTGATCAGGCTCTGACTGCTCTTGGCAACTCTAATGGAGTCCTAGCAGTCGTCTATCACAAGAACTTCGTTAACTAAAGAATGAAGCGTTCCCTTCATTCTTAGCCTACTCAGATGTGAGTCATGTTATTATCTAATTTTCAAGTCAGATTACATCTGTAATTCTTATGAAGGTAGCTAGCTCCATCATTTGATTAGATTTTATATTCCTTAGGTTCTTGACATATGTAAATGTCTTTTTAGTTTAACATTAACTACTCTCGAACTTGTATATTTCACATTTTTTGAAGTTGTATAAAATGTCTGATTGAATGCTGGGAATTTCTCAGCTTTCCCTGACTATCTGGTTATAGCTTCCATAATTGTTGAACTGTCATGAAGCAGGCACCTTTGTTGGTGGTTGATATTTGTTTTCAGCATTCCTTGTTAGCTAGAATATCTAGAGACCGTGATACGGTTTGTGTCCCTCCACAAATCTCACCTTGAATTGTAATAATCCCTATGTGTCAAGGGAGGGGCCAGGTGGAGATGATTGAATTATGGGGGCAGATTCTCCCATGTTGTTCTCCTGGTAGTGAATAAGTCTCATGAGATCTGAGGGTTTTATATATGTGAGTTTCCCCACACAAGCTCTCTTGCCTGCCACCATGTAAGATGTGCCTTTCCTCCTCATTCACCTTCTGCCATGATCGTGAGGGATCTTCAGCCATGTGGAACTGTGTCAATTAAATGTCTTTACTTTATAAATTACCCAATCTCAGGTATGTCTTTATTAGTACTGTGAGAACAGACTAATACCATCCATTCCTGTGTCTTGTCTCCTTGGAGATTAACTTGCCTACTGATCCCTATTTTACTTGTAACAGAGACCTTAAACTAACTTTTAAGGGCATTTAAACCAAAATGAGTAATCTGACTGGGATTGTGTTGAGAATTTTCACTGACACAAACTCATTTTTGTTGCCCCAAAAAAGCACTTCCAAATGTTATATTATTTTTATTTTTTGGGACGGAGTTTCACTCTGTCACTCAGGCTGGAGTGCAGTGGCACAATCTAGGCTTACTGCAGCCTCTGCCTCCCAGGCTCAAGCGATTCTCCTGCTTCAGCCTCCCAAGTAACTGGGATTACAAGCGAGTGCCACCATGCCTGACAATTTTTTGTATTTTTAGAAGAGACAGGGTTTCATCATGTTGGCTAGGCTGGTCTCGAACTCCTGGCTTCAAGTGATCCACCCGCCTCAGCCACCCAAAGTGCTAGGATGACAGCTGTGAGCCACTGTGCCCAGCCTATTTTTTTAATGAACCTACTATGCCTTTATTTTCATTCTTTATTTTTATTACATGTTTTTCTCTCTTCCATGGTGCAAATTCCTTTCCTGTCTGTGATGACTTGGTGCTTTAGTGTTTATATTTTTATTAAAAACTATTTTTAAAATAGTTTTTAAAAATATAAATGGAGATGGGGTCCCACTATGTTCCGCAGACTGGCCTCAAGAGATGCTCCTGTCCCAGGTCCTAATCTTGCTGGGATTATGGGTGTGGGCCACCGTGCCCTAGGTCTTGATCTTGCTGGGATTATGGGTGTGGGGCCACCTGCCCCAGCTCCTGATCTTGCTGGGATTATAGGTGGGGCCACCGTGCCCCAGCTCCTGATCTTGCTGGGATTATGGGTGTGGGGCCACCTGCCCCAGCTCCTGATCTTGCTGGGATTATGGGTGGGGCCACCATGCCCCAGCTCCTGATCTTGCTGGGATTATGGGTGTGGGGCCACCGTGCCCCAGCTCCTGATCTTGCTGGGATTATGGGTGTGGGCCACCATGCCCCAGCTCCTGATCTTGCTGGGATTATGGGTGGGGCCACCGTGCCCCAGCTCCTGATCTTGCTGGGATTATGGGTGTGGGCCACCATGCCCCAGCTCCTGATCTTGCTGGGATTATGGGTGTGGGCCACCGTGCCTGGCTGCTTCAGTGTTTTGTTGGTCTCATGAATCTGACTGATTCTTGACAAGGAAAAAAATCACCATCCCCTTTGATATCATGTATCCTAGTATCTCTACTTACAAAGGGAAACATTATTATCACCATTATTTTACTTTTACTTTACTTTAGTTAATTAATTAATTTTTTTTAAGGCAGACTCTTGCTCTGTTGACCAGGCTGGAGTGCAGTGGCGCAATCTCTGCTCACTGCAACCTCCACTTCCCAGCTTCAAGAGATTCTGGTGCCTCAGCCTCCTGAGTAGTTGGGGTTACAGGTGCACAACACCATGCTCTCGCTAATTTTTGTATTTTTAGTAGAGATGGGGTTTTGCCATGTTGGCCAGGCTGGCCTTGAACTCCTGGCCTCAAGTGATCCACCTGCCTTGGTCTTCCAAAGTGCTGGAATTACAAGTGTGAGCCACTGTGCCTAGCCTACCATTATTTTTAAATTTAAATTTGCTTTAGAGGGAAGTCTTCCGGGCAAACATAGTCACAGCTCCTCATAAACGATTCTGTGGGGAAGTCCTCTAACTGTTAAGAGATAAATTCATCTCTTTTTATTTTTTAATTTGAAAAAAATATTTATTACACAGAATATGTTAATTGAATTCAGTTCAATTAGCTTTTTCCCTCTGGCTGTTCTTTCGTAGACAGTTTCTAATCTGTCCCCGTATTACAGTTGTGGGGAAGAGGAGCAGATGTGGTTCTTGGACGTAGCCCTCAAACAGAATCAGATCGAGCCTACACATACAGAGAATATCTGAGAGCTTTGTGCGTTGCCATATTCATCAGTAATTTCCTCTGCAAAAGGCAGTCATGTCTAGCTGAAAAACCTAAGCAGTTCTCTTCAGACTCAAATGATATGGGACGTATGTAATCATTAGTAACAGAGTCACTTAGAGACAGAGACGCTGGGTAATAACTGGGCTCACTCACTGGATAAATAACTTATTCGTGCATATCTGCCTTGAAGAGTAATTAAAAATTGTGTTTCCGAAAAATGACAAATTATTATACTCGAGAAAGTTCCACATACAGTGTTAAGTTGTTTATTCAGCTGGGTGCCATGGCTCACTCCTGTAATCCAGGCACTTTGAGGGGCTGAGGTGAGCCCAAAAGTTTGAAACCAGCCTGGGCAACATAGGGAGATACCTACTCTCTAAAAGTTCCAGAATTCATTTGATTTACTTACGATTTCTTACCACACAAGGGAGACGGACCACAGCCCCTCTTTTGGGAATCTGGCCCTGAGCTTTGCTACCAGGAGGTCACCAGAGCTCCTGCCGATGTTCGTTTCGAGTGGAATTTTGCTCCTATTGAAGGTTCTCATCTCTGCACTCCTCATATTTATATTTTTATACTAATCGCTATCACTTTGCAGTTCATCATCTATATGCTCCTCAGCGGGGTTTGCTTCTCTTTTTTTTTTTTTTTTTTTTTTTGAGACGGAGTTTCGCTCTTGTTACCCAGGCTGGAGTGCAATGGCGCGATCTCGGCTCACCGCAACCTCCGCCTCCTGGGTTCAGGCAATTCTCCTGCCTCAGCCTCCCGAGTAGCGGGGATTACAGGCACACGCCACCATGCCCAGCTAATTTTTTGTAATTTTAGTAGAGACGGGGTTTCACCATGTTGACCAGGATGGTCTCGATCTGTTGACCTCGTGATCCACCCTCCTCGGCCTCCCAAAGTGCTGGGATTACAGGTTTGCTTCTTTTTAAGTTCTGGCTTTGTTCATCCACTGAGGTTGTTGGCTTGGGGTGTGCAGAGGCCTGGTGTGGACATCAGTGTCACCACGACACCCAGCTCAGCACAGGGTGCTTACTGCGGGTTCAGTGAGAAATCCACGAGGACCTGTGGTCCCCAGGCCCTCGAAAGCCATGGAGAAGTTTGGGATGTTTCAAGGGGTAATTGAAAGCTCCTTCTCCCTTTTAGTCATGACATCTGCTCTGAAACGGTTCCCAGGTTATGTCTCTTGGTGGGACCAGGCCCCGGACACAGCTCTGATTGAATGACTCTTAAGCTCTCCTTTACTCCTGATAAGGCCTCCCACACCCATTTCCTCCCGAGAGAGAATGGGAACCGGCTCCCCAGGACCCTCCCTCCTCCCCTTCCCTGTCCCAAGCTCAGAGTCTGAAGGCAGTGGGGCTGAAGGAAGAGGAACTGAGAGAAGCCAGGAGTTCAAAAAGCCATTGGTTTAATGGGGTGAGGAGGTAGGAAGGATTCAGTGGCAGGAAGGTGAGTGCTGCGGCTCCTCTTTCTGCCTTGGCAGGGGTTGGCATCTAGGAGAGGAGCCCTGAACGCTCTCAGGCATGGGGTCAACAGGGAGAGGACTGGAGAGCAGGAATGCACGAACTTTGCCTCTTGCTGTGGGGAGGGAGGAAGGAGACGCCGCATACAGGGAGGAACATTAGCCGCCTCGTGTCTGGGAAGGTTGGACAATACTGCACTTCTGTGGGTACAGACGGAGGAGGAGGGAGACGGGTCAGAGGCCAGAAGAGATCAGAGGGGCTTGGCAGTGCAGCAGCCATTAAAACTGATGGATCCCACAAAACACAAACCAGCAGACAGCACCCTTGCCCTCCCCTCGCCCTCCCCTTGCCCTCCCCTCGCCCTCTCCTCGCCCTCTGTCCTTGAGGGCTGCCCTCCCGTCTGGCTTCTGCCTCTACTTCTTCCTCCCAATCTGTGCCATCAGATGGGCATTAGCAGCGGCCTGGGCACGCAGGTTCTTGGCTTTGGCGATGTTGAAGAGGTGGTTCATGATGTTGGTGGGGACGTCGAGGGACAGGGTGAACTTGGTACGCTGGGGACTCTTGGCTGTGTCCTGGTGTGCCTTTCCCCTGGGCTGTGCCTGGGACACATATTTGTACCGAGTGCCCCCAGCTCCACCCCTGGCCCCGGAGACGAGGAAAGTCCTTTTCCCTTTGCCCTCCTCCTGCTCTCCTGAAGAGGTGTCTTGGCTGGGCAGATGATGGAAGCTCCTTTTGCTCAGCAGGGATTCGTCCTGCCCCTGACTCTTCTCGGCCTCAGACAGGGCGGTATTGAGGCAGCTGAATATGGGCTTGGCCTTGTAGAACTTGTGGGGGAGGCCTGTCCTGGGGCCCCCCAGGAGCAGCAGCAGGACCAGCAGGAAGTGGATGGGCATCGGCATCTCTCCCTGCAGCAGAAAAGAGGGACGTGGGCAGGGGCATGGGAGGGGCTTGTCACTCAGGAGGACCCGGATTCAAATCTAATAGGGTGTGGTTACTGTTCCCCCACCAGGGTTCTCCAAGCAGGACCCCCAGACCCGTAGTAGCAGCCTCATCTGGAACTTTGTTAGAAATGCAAGTGATTCTCAGGTCTTTTTCCAGAATGAGTAAATCAAAAGCTCTGGGGCCCAGCTGCCTGTGTTGTAACAATCCTGCAGATGATCTCAATGATCACTACAGTGTGAGAACTATTTATTACCTTATTAGTATTTACGGTTTTATTTAATTCAGCTCTGCAGGCAGCCACTGCCCTGTAAAGTGAATAAATAACATAGTAAGTAAGCGTTTAGCAGCCGACTGTGGCTGATTTTAACGGCAGGTGAATTTTTTGTTCCTTTGTCATTGGCAAGGCTGACTGAATTAATTAATCATCCCTGTTACTTAAAGACCGTGGCTGGGCGTCTAGTCAGTGTTTTGAAGACAGATCTTTAAGGCTGGTTTCTCGCTAGGCTGTCCTAGTTTCGTGAGAACGATCAGATTTGTTATTAATAACTAGTCTGGTTTTACTACAGAATTTATGAATTTATGAAGCGAAAGTCAACTTGGTCTTTATGTCAGACCAAGTATCATCCGGGGAGCACCTCTGTCCTCTAACCGCGGGACCTCAATGCCAACATTATCTGTGGTCTCTAAGATGTGTGGGATCCTGTTCTCAGTCAGACTGAGTCCGAGTGGTTGTCCAGGCCAAGAAGGAGACACTGAGAACTCTGAAAGGGTCACAGTCTACACGGACCAATGGAATCCATTCTATTATTTAAAAAAGAAAAAGAAAGGAAAAACTGGCCAGTCACGGTGGCTCACAGCTATAATCCTAGCACTTTGGGAGGCCAAGGTGGGAGGATCGTTTGAACCCAGGAGTTCAAGAGCAGTCTGGGCAACATAGTATGACCTCATCTCTACACACACACACACACACACACACACAATTAGCTGGGCGTGGTGGTGTGCACCTGTCTTCCCAGCTACTCGGGAGGCTGAGGCAGGAGGATTGCTTGAGCTCCAGAGGTCGAGGCTACAGTGAGCTGTGACTGTGCCACTGCATTCCATCCTGGGTAACAGAGCAAAACCCAGTCTCAAAAAAAAAGGCAAGAAAAACCCCTAAGTGTTAGCATCGGGAATGTTGTGGCAATAAAAACATCTCACTCAGTGGCCCTCATGTAACGTGGACTGTTCGGGCGTGGAGCATCAGACACCCTTGTTGGCCCACCAATCACCAGTGTTAACGCATCTAACTGCCGCCTCCATCAGGGGAGAGGAGCTTGTGCTGAGCCACCCGCACCCTCCCAGCGGTGGCAGCAGGCAGCTTCTGCTGCTACCCTCCCACCGGTGGCACCGGGCTCCTTCACGGTAGCAGCAGGCAGCTGTGCTGGAGGCCGTCAGAGTTCGGGTGGCCTGTGATCACTATTCCTAAGGATTGTGAGATGGGCCGGGTTGACTTCCTGTGCTGTGCGCCCAAACCCACCCTGCAGCCAGCCCTTTTGCCTGGCTGTGGCACACATTCACTCCAGCCCTGTAATAGGGACATCACATTTATTTATTCATTGTTGTCCTTCATCATGCCTGAGGGCGAAACAGTGAGGTGCACATGCCCGGAGTTTTATCTAAACTCCTACAGAAAGCAGGGCTGTCGTCTGCGGCCCCGCTCACACCCCGACATGCCTGTTCTCTCACTGCAGTGTGAAGATGAACCATCCCCCAGGCTACCCTGTGAGATACAAGCAGTGAAAGGCTCTGCTCTTTGCCTTTGGGGGCTTTACCCGAACTTGAAGATTACCTTATTACCTAAGACACCCTTGAGTTTCACAAAAGCAAGCAAGAAGCGTGGTTCTCTACAAACTTGGGAGAATTCTTTTCTTATGTTAGTTTTTAAAAATAAATAGGAACAATGGGGCAAGTAAATCACCTGGGGATTCACCTGGGCTTTCAGCAGTGCGAGGCTGGCATTGGGTCATTGCGTTCTTTGTGGCGACGGTACAGAGCAGCGCCAAGCAGGGCTGGCGGTCGGGGCTCCTGCTCCAGCCTCCCTCTGCAACTTCTTGTCAGTGTGGCCTTGACCAGGCCATTTCCCGTACGTGAGTGCAGTGGACCCAACCCAAGCCCATCCAGACAGCCTTAGGCTGTGAGTGATGGATGGGCTTGGGTTGGACCAGTGCTGACCCTTAAAAAAGAAGCCTGGGGCCAGGTGCCATGGCTCACGAGGTAATCCCAGCACTTTGGGAAGCCGAGGTGGATGGATCATGAGGTCAGGAGTTCAAGACCAGCCTGGCCAGCATGGCCAAACCCCATCTCTGCTAAAAGTAAAAAAATTAGCCGGGTGTGGTGGTGTGCGTTTGTGGTCCCAGCTACTCATGGGCTGAGGCAGGAGAATCTCTTGAACCTGGGAGGGGGAGCTTGCAGTGAGCTGAGATTGTGCCACTGCACTCCATCCTGGGTGAAGTGAGACTCTGTCTCAAAAAAAAAAAAAAAAAGTAGCCTGGGTTTCTTTCTAAAGAGGATCCTGTAAATACCTGTCATTTCACTTACGCTGAAAACAGACACACGTAACAGACAAAAACATAGACAAGCACATAGACATACTCACATACTCATCAACATGTACACATATACACATACATATGCATGCACACACAGATACACACATACACACCTCACACATGCATACACTTAGGCACACACCTCACACATACATACTATACCCACATACATATGTGATTCTCATCCCACATACATATAGACACATGCACACAACTATACATGCACACATATTCACACACATACATACACATGCACACACATATACACCTCACACACACGCATGCAAACACGTACATATGCACATGCATATACACCTTACGCACATACACATACACATATACTCACATGCATGAACAGTTACCCAGCAAATCTTCTGTCAAAGCCTGTTGCTTCCTGTGGCTCTCCACGTTGAAGCTGCTGCCTTTCTCGCCTTTAATTTTTTTTCTAAGAAATCGGGTTTTGTTTTGTTTGTTCGATTTATTTTGCATTACAAAACTTTGGAGCTTATTTTATGTAATAATATTTTTCATAATTTATGAAAAAACACAGGATCCTTGCTTTAAATAGTGCAAACCTCTGAACCAGCCAGGTCTGGGCGCGTAGGCTGGTGCAGCGAGCACCATGCAGGCTTTGGAGTTACACAGCCACGGGCTCGAATTCCTTCTTTGTCTTTATTTGCTGAGGGTTTGGGCAGGTGACCTCCGTGAATTTCAACTTCCTTCTCTCATAAATGGGATAACAATAACCACCTCATAAAGGTTAAGTGAAGGACTCGATGAAAAACGCGGATGTGTGTGTGAAGGCTCCTGGTCTAAGCAGATGCTTAATCAAGGCGGACCCATCCCTGAATAATCTCCAGGTCTTCTCAGGAGAAGATCTGGTCTGCATCCAACCTTCTCAGAAGTGCATTTTACACACACAGATCTGCATACACAGTACACATGTGTACAGCGAGATCAGGTAGGCTGAGCAAGGATTTGACCCTGCAATCCCACGTCCTTGCTGTACCGTACCTCTGGCTTGTAGCTTCTGGCTGTGCGATACCCTCTTCACCCTGACCTAGGCAGACTCCTTTTGCCCTTAGTCTAAGTGGTTCTCAGCTTTCAAGTGCTTTGGACTCGTGGAGGTGCGGTTCAGACACAGCCTGTGAAGCCCCATCCCAAGAGCTTCTGAGTCACTGTGTCTGGGATGCTCCTGAGAAGCTGCATTTCTAGCAGCCCAGTAGCGCTGATGCTGAGGTCTGAGGACCACACTGAGAACCACTGCTCTATGTGCTCTGACCCGTCTCTGGGCTCCTTGGAACTGTACACTGGAGTTACAGGGGTGCAGTAACCGTATCTGGAAAATGGGCTTTTCTTTCCTTAAATATTGCATCCAATAACCAGACCGTCAGCTTTCTCGTTTACAGAGGACCAACTGAGCTGTATTTCATAGAGTATGAAGCATGATTTTAGCTGCCTTATACCTTCTTCAAGGCATCTTAAAGCTTGGAAATGATTTTGAATGGCTTGCTAACCATGAAAGGGTTAAAAAAAACAAAAACCAATTTGGAAAAATACTGGTGGGAAAGTGGTGGAGAATCTTTGTCTCTCTGTCCCTTTACTCGTCCATCCCCTCATCCCTTTCCCCACCAGACTCAGTCCGGTCCCTCCCACTCACTAGCTTGTGGCTAACCGTCCCAGGCCTCAGTGTTTCCCTCCTGGAGAGCAGGGGATCGAGTTTGAGAATCTTTGTTCTGATTTCTTGCTTTTTCTACTTCTGAAAGCCAGTGGTCCCTCTCTGAAAAGGACTGGGGTAATGAAATGATTTCTCGATTTTCACCAAATGAAAGGTGGCTGGACTCTGGGTGGGTGGAAACTAAAAGAGAGGGTGCTGTCTGGGCGAGGTGGCTCAT
This sequence comes from Callithrix jacchus, assembly GCF_049354715.1. NCBI lineage: Eukaryota > Metazoa > Chordata > Mammalia > Primates > Cebidae > Callithrix > Callithrix jacchus. The sequence goes on from NC_133508.1 coordinate 8,405,513, forward strand.
ACCTGTAATCCCAGCACTTTGGGAGGCCGAGGTGGTTGGATCACCTGAGGTCAGAAGTTCGAGACCAGCCTGGCCAACTTGGCGAAACCCCATCTCTACTAAAAATACAAAAATTTGCCAGGTGTGGTGGCACACGCCTGTAATCCCAGCTACCCAGGAGGCTGAGAATTGCTTGAACCCAGGACATGGAGGTTGCAGTGAGCCAAGATTGTGCTACTGCACTCTAGCCCGGCGACAGAGTGAGACTCAGTCTCAAAAAAAAAAGATGGTGCTGAGGTGCAGCCCTGGAGCTACACTCAGGCCTCCCCTGTGGGTTCCACACGGCTGTCTCCCTACCACCCCACTGCCCCATTTGTCTGTTTTACCTCCTCAAACCCTGCACCCCAGCCCAGGGAACCCCTCCCTGCTCCTCTCTATTTCCTTCCCAGGGCTGCATTCTGCATTTACCCTCAAACACCTGGAACTTTGCACAATAACTGCAAATATTACTGAGAACTCAGAATACTTTCTGACTCCAAGCCCATTGTGGGGCTCTGCCCTCACTGGCTGCCCCTTGAGTGTGAATCAGCACCTGAGTTTACCTGTTTATTCCCACTCCTTAAAGACACTTTGGGTGTTACATTTCTTTGGTATCTCCATTTTGCTAAATATGCCAAGTCTTTCACTATGCAGAGATATTCCCTCTGGGTCATTTGGCTCTCAGCAGAGTGACTCAGGATGCTTGGGAAAGCCTGACATGGCCAACAGTGCCTTATACTAAATCATATTCTCAATCATTATTTGTTGAATGAACTGAAATTCAATTAGTATTCAGGTACGTAAGACAATTTATTTTCCAAAGCAAAGCAACCTCTTTTAAATTCTTTTCTGGATGTATATTTTCTCTGCAAAATATATGGCATACATTTTTTTGTTTCATTTTTTATTATGAAGTTATACATGTATACCTAGAAAGATGACGGGTTCTGAACATGAAACAGCCTTGTCTCAGTAACTCTCTAAGTTTTCCTGAGAAAAAATCCAGATTTTCCCTTGCAGTGGGCTAGCCTCTGGATGTGCCCCCTGCTTCTCATCACAGTTACAAAAGCAAGGCATTGAGGGGAGGAAGTGAGATACCTTTAGCTCTATATTTACTTTTTTTTTTTTTTAAACATTTTTGAGGTCAATTTGTAGATATCGTGCCTTTAAAAAATGCATTGCCTTCTTACTTTTCAAATCCCAAGCCCACCATCAGAGAAGAATACTGTTTTCACGGACAGAGTGCTGAAGGCATAGAAAAGATCTGTGAAAGTGTCAGGGAGCGGGTGTCCTGTGTGGCGTTCTGTTCTCAGTGCATCCCAGGGCAGCAGAGCTCCTCTGTCTGCAAAGCCTCAGCTCCAGCCTGCACAGGGTTGGTGGGGGTGGGTATTGGAAGGTGTCCCCTTACCATCAGCAATGATGCAAACTTACATAGTGAAGGAACCTCCCAGAACTGTGAATTGGACATGATGAGGATGTCCGATGCTGGGCACCGGTTCCAGGTCATTTAAAATATAAGGGTTCTTTGCAACCCTGCGTATTTTCACCATCAAAGTGCACAAGTGGTCAGGGGCTAGAAGGTAGATTCAGATTTCTTTCTGGGACTTTTCTTTTTAGGATCTGTTTAGATTTGTTTAGGGTTCATAGGATAAAAGAAAAGGAACTCTCCCCAAAGAAAAGACACCCTTTCCTTCTCACATAAAGTCTAATTTTGCAAGTTTCTCCTTTTATATTCCTTGCACTCTTCCACTATACCCTTGGTGAAACACCGCCAAAGTTTAAGATTTCTCTGCAGCCTGCCATGAAAAGTTTTTTCACATTTGAAGGGCAAAGCTCTACACCTGCATTTTTCCCTGGGTGCCTGAAACTCAGCCATTCCTTTGGGCTACGATGACAGTAGCACTCGTCTAGGGTGCTGCAAAGAGACAGAGTTACTTTGGGAGCTGTGGCACGGAAACGTGAGAGACCTGGGTCAGCCTCCAATTCCCAGCATCTGGCAGGGAGAGGACAGAGCGTGAAGCAGCAAAGGCTGGAGGCAAGAAGCACTGGCCACACAGCTCGGCCAAGTGCAGAGCTATTCCCGTAGGCTCAGTTTGTCTGCAAACACTCATAAGAAGTTAAACTAAAAACTAGACCACTTAAATGACTTAAAACAATGTTTAAATCTTACATTTGTTATTTTTTTTTTTTTTGGTAGGTGGCTATGCTTGGGAAGGAAATTGCAAACAGGGTTTTTCAGAAAATGTGAGCATCAGATATCCATCTCCCCTTCACAGGTAGCAGTTAGCCATTGTAGATATCTGCACACAGCCGCCCAGTGTTCCCAGTGTGGCAAAGGACTCTGGGCTTTGGTGGCTGAGGACCTGGCTGGGAAAACTCTCTCGCCTCTGACTTTTCTGCGTGAATCACTGAACCTGCATTTCATTTGCTACATCCTAAGAAGCAGCTGTTACCTGCCTCACAGGTGTGCCCAAGAGTGAAGGGAGATGGCACAGCGAAGGTCTCTGGCACAGGTAAGCAGTAAGTGTAGGTGTCCTTGCCGCTCTGCAGACAGCGTGGAGTCCTGTCCTGTGACTTCCATTTGCCCCGGCATCCCTACCCCATCCCCAGTTTGCAAACTGTCTCCAGGGACTGACTTTCCTGGGGACAACTGAACTCTTCAGAGAAAATAGATTTGTGTGAACACATTCTGCCTCTGATCTAACACCTTTGGAAAGCAGGTCTCTCTCTACCAACAAGGGAATGTGATTTTGCCTCACTCCCCTGCGAAACTCACCCTGTCCCTTTGGGGCTGATTTCTGCTGATGGGGTGGGGGACATTCAGCATCGCTCCCTTGGGCTTCCAGCAGGAGCTCTTAGCCGCTCCAATCTCTCACACCTGTCCAGTGCCTGGCACATCCTGCTTAAATTAGGGCAAGTACATTTACCCTTCCTAAGTCAGTCCCGACCACAGGCTTACCTGAGAGTGGACTTCACTCCGAAGCAGAAGGCTCAGGGCAGCCGGCGCAGCTTCAGGGCCAGGAGGGAGGCCCCAGGCACATCCCCCTGAACTTCGGGCTGCTCCAAGGTCTGGGCTCCTGCTCCTCTGGTATTGTTCCTAAGTGGGCTGTGATAGCCCCTCTCTATGGAAACTGGTCCCCTCCCCTGTGTATATATAAAAGTGACAGATCACAGGGTGGATCGTAATTCCAGACGTAGCGTCTATGCTGGGATGAGATTTCTTTTAAAATACAACCAGAACCAGCCGTCCACGTCATGCAGATGACAGGTGCTCCAGCCTCGACCCCTCCCACCTCTGCTCCCCACCCCGTCCTCCTGGCTCACCCCGCTCCTCTTGCTTCCTAGCAACTTGCTTCATTGATAAAAAGCAAAGAACAAAATAGAACAACAACGACAAAAAAGAAATAAAAACCCACAACGAAACAGAACAAAAATTCTGGTAAAGTGGGGAGCAGTGTCTTTGAAGAATTTTATTGCTAATCTTAGTTCAAACTAATCTCAGTTTCCCCCACATTCCCCTTGACCTACTCCTTTCGGAAATCTCGAGCCCAGACCTGCTTTGAAAGCAGAGAAGGGGTTTGAAGTCCACTGTGGCCGTGTTTTGTGGGTTCTGACCGTGCAGCGTCAGCTAGCCACACACGCAGTCCCTGTGCTTGTTACGCGCTCTGTGCCTGCTTCCCACATAAAGTCTAATTTTGCAAGTTTCTCCTTTTACATTCCTCACACTCTTCTTCTCAGTGAAACAACCCAAAAGTTTACGCTTTGTCTTCAGCCTGCCACAAAAATAGCTGAGCACAGTGTAGTTATTAATCTGTCTGAGAGGCAAACTCTACACCTGCATTTTTCTCTGGATGCCTGAAACTCGACCATTCCTTTGGGCTGTGATGATGGAGATCATCATACCCCGGAGGTCCAGAGGCATTAGTGGGAAATCGCTTGGATTTTACTCGTTACGCATCCTCTATTTATTGAGAACCTACTGTGTACCAGGTATTGCTAGGATCCTCAGGACTGGAGAGATGATAAGTAAGTTGTGGCCCCTGATCATACAAGACACTCATGGTTTAGAAAGATAGATAAGGCAAGGCATGGTGGCTCACACCTGTAATCCCAGCACTTTGGGAGGCTGAGGTGGGCAGATCACGAGTTCAGGAGTTCAAGAACAGCTTGGCCAACATGGCGAAACCCCATCTCTACTAAAAATACAAAAATAAAATTAACTGGGCATGGAGGTGGGTGCCTATAATCCCAGCTACTTGGGAAGCTGAGACAGGAGAATCGCTTAAACCCGGGAGGCATAGGTTGCAGTGAGCAGAGATCATGCTGTTGTACTCCAGCCTGGGTGACAGAGTGAGACTCCATCTTGAAAAAAAAAAAAACAGGAAATAAAAAGAGAGGTAGGTAAAAAATGCTATAGAAGGGAACAGTCCTGTCCACTCAAGACAGGAGAGGAGAGCAGGAGGGGTTTCAGACAGAAAGGATGGTTCAGCACAGACAGAGCCAGGGATGAGAGGGATGGGAGGGAAGGCAGGTGAGGGAGGGAGAGGTCGGTGGATGAGGAGGCTGTTCTGCACTGAGGTGCTCCAGAGGCCTGCAGAGTTGGGAAGATGTGGGGGACTGCAATCTCGTGACCCCTTATTCACAGATGAGGAAGCTGAGGGCTGTGAGAACTGACCTGCCCGGACGCCACAGGCCCAGGGTGACACAGACAGGTGAGAACCAGGCCTGACGCTGGGCTCGGGATGTGCTCTTTTCACTGGGTTGAACTGATGACAAGGGGCCCTGCAAGGCGGGCTGGCTGTCCCCAGCCCTCCTCCCAGATGGCTGCTCCTCTCATGAAATTCCTCTAGGTGAAGAGGTAAGAGGCCTTCTGAAGTTACCAAAACTATTTAAAGCCCATGAGCACTTGCAGGAACACATGGAAAGCCATCGTGCGGAAGGACTTCAGGAGCCTGTGCCCCCTATTCTAAGCCTCTTTGCAGAGATAGAAAGTCGGACCTCCCTCTCTTACTTCTTCCAGAGCTGCCTGGGCTGGGATTCTCTCGAGTTTGGAGGCAATATGAAACTGGATCTGTGTTTTAATTCAAATTCATTAGTTCACCAGTTCATTCATTCATTCATTCTAGTTTTTGTGAGGTTTTTGTTCTGTTTTCCATTTCAGATAATGGAGCAGTAATGGGATTTATGCAGGCTGAGGAGTAGATAGAAACCTGAGTTTAACTCCCCTGTCTGCCTTATGGGCTCTGGGACCCAGGGGGTGTCTGAGATGTTAGGGGGTCTTGTGAAGACACCAAACATTGGTCCCCCAGTGCAGGGTTTCCCATCCTCAGCTCTGTTGACATTTTGGGTGAGGTAATTCCTTCGTTGGCCCTTGGGTCTGCCCTGAGCTGTGGAGGAATTTAGAGCATCCCTGGCCTCTACCCATTAGATGCCCGTAGCACTCCTCTCCTCATTTGTGACCTTCAAAAATATTTTCAGACATGTCCCCTGGAGGCATGAAGACGACTTCCCTATAATGTGGGGTTCAGAGAGGGAGCTGTTGAATCTTGGCTTCTTTTCTTGTTTCCTCTGAACTTCCTAGAAATCCTCCTGCCCTGAGGCCACCTCACTGGGACTGAAGAGTCTCGGTGTTGGTGGCTGCTCTTGGAGCCTGCCATCCCCTCGTCACACAGAGCAGGCTCATTGGCTCCCACTGGTCCATCCTGGGTGGGCCTTGGCATTGCCCAGTGACTTCCGCTAGCCCGGTTGGAGTTCCACACAGAATGCTTTCTAGACATGAGCGGCTGTAAGGGTGCAGTACAAGGTGTAGTTTTCTAGAAACTTCAAGAAATAGTACATTTGCTTTACAACTTGAATGCTGCTTCCACCTGCATCTGGTGGGGGACTGAAGAGAGGCTTGGACAGCAAGAAGATGATTAGTAGCAAGACTGCTGGCAAATAGCGATTTCCCTCCCTGCAGTGGCTGACGCGTGACTGTGGTGAGCTGCTGCGCTTACACTTCTCTCTGGCCTTGGTGAGCCATGGGTGCCTTTCCTGGACTCAGCATGAGCTTGTTGTTCAGGGATGTAAATGCCCTGTAAAGGGTACATAGAGGGCCAGGGTGAGAAGAAAAAGCCGATCAGCTTCACAAGTGAATAGAAATGGCTCATATTTTCAAAGCTCGTTTCTCCAAAGTGCCCAAAGCACTTACACTTAATAACGTAATTGTCTCCTCAACATCTGAGTGTGGGAGTAAAAGAAAGAAATAGAAGAGAGAATGAGCAAACTGTGAGAAAGCTTGACTTACGGGAGAGAGGCTTCACTGAGGAGCTGGAGGGTCCCTTTCCATTTCTGCCTGTGTTGCTAGCGTGGGTATTGATTCTCATGGACACACGCATTCTCTAGTTCTCTGACTCCTGTTTTATGAAATGTAGATTCTATACATTTTATGGAATGTATAAACGGTGTGCCTTCTATACACAATTGGTGTGCCTTCCCTATTTGTTTGTTTGTTTGTTTTTTTTTTGAGACGGAGTTTCGCTCTTGTTACCCAGGCTGGAGTGCAATGGCGCGATCCTGGCTCACCGCAACCTCCGCCTCCTGGGTTCAGGCAATTCTCCTGCCTCAGCCTCCTGAGTAGCTGGGATTACAGGCACACTCCACAATGCCCAGCTAATTTTTCGTATTTTTAGTAGAGACGGGGTTTCACCATGTTGACCAGGATGGTCTTGATCTCTTGACCTCGTGATCCACCTGCCTCGGCCTCCCAAAGCGCTGGGATTACAGCCGTGAGACACCGCGCTATTTGTTTTTAACAAGGATGATGTCCAGATAGTATTGGAAGAACCTGACAAACTTGTAAGTGAACACAGAATATTAGCATCATCTTTCTTCTTCAGTTCTCCCTTCTTTGCTCCGACTGATTTTTTGTTTGTGACTTTTCACTTTCAGCAGAGCGTGTGTTCGCTTCCCCCTGTGTTTGGATTGTCAGGTTTTGTGTTGCAAGTCTGTCCAGTTTTGTTTTATGTATCTGGAGTGTTGGGCATCGATAAATTGTTCATCTTATCATTTTGCCACAAACCTCTTTATCCTAAATAATACTTCTCGTAATGTATTTGCTTTGCCTGATATTGAAATAGCTCTCCCAGCTTTCTATTGAATAACTTTTCCTTGCTGCATTTTTTCCAGTCTTTTCTGTTTCAGAATTACTTTGGAAATGGTATATATTTAAATTTCAAAAATTAAATCTAACAATCTTTGCGTTTTAACCAAGGGCTTTAGTAAACGAATGTAAAAATACTCGACTCCTGACATATTGGAGTTATTTTCAGCCATCTTACCTTGTGCTTTCTCTTTGCCCAATTTGTCTCCCTTTTCTTCTATTTATTATTGTTTTTTCTTTTCTGCCATCTTCATTTTCCCTGTATTTTACAATCTAAGCATCTAAAGCTATTTAATATATAACGTTTCCTCTGAGCATTGTTTTAGCCACATCCCATGAGTTTTAATGGGTTGCATTTCCACTGTCATTCAGTTCAAATATTTTAAATGTTTTTCTGTGATGAAGGGTAGCCAACTATGTCACTCCAAAATATACCACTTTGGCATAAGGATTATTTTGAGCTGATGGCAGTTAAGGAAAAGTAGATACTATTAATAGATTAGCTCTTACCCTTCCCATATTTACTAAGGCAGGACATGCATTTGTAAAGGTGTCAGCCCTCCTCTCTACCAGGAAGAACAGAGTTAATCCCCTGAGACATCCTAGACTTTTATTAGCCTGGAGGAGCCAGAGAAATCTACTTAACAAACCTTACTCACTAGCTCTTATCTTTCATTAGTTCCCTCATATATTTACCTTCCTGCAATTTGCCTCCCCTAAAACCTCAAAGTGCTTTTATTTTGTCTTGCTACTTCTCTAAAAATTTATTGTTCTGTTGCTAAGATGCTCTAGAATCCCAAGTTCTAACCACTCCTCAGAGTTTCTCATCCCTGACTTATCCTTGTGCATGTAGGGCGCCCTGGCCGAAGAACTTGTGTTGTTTTTCTCTTGTTAATCTGTCTTCTGTTGATCTAATTTACAGAACCCCAGCAAGGAGGGTGGAGAGAAGCCAGGAGGGTAGAGGGAAAAGGTTTTTTAACTTTTCCCTTGTAAACCTGGTGATGATACATTATCTTAGTTTTCTTTTATCCGACAATGTCTTTATTTCCTTTTTACTATTGAAGAATAATTTTTATGGGTATAGAATTCTGGATTAGCAGAGCTTTTCCTTTTCTTTTGGCGTTATAAATACGTATTTCCCTTATCTTCTCCATTCCATTTCTGATGAGAAGTATGTAGCTATTCAATTTTTTCCCTTGTATATATCACTTTTCTCTGGTTGCTTCAAAATTTTCCCTTTCTCTTGGACTTTCAGCAGTTTGGATATAATGTGCCTTGGTATTTTTTTTTTTTTTTTTTTTTTTTTTGAGACAGGGTTTCGCTCTTGTTACCCAGGCTGGAGTGCAATGGCGCAATCTCGGCTCACCGCAACCTCCGCCTCCTGGGTTCAAGCAATTCTCCTGCCTCAGCCTCCTGAGTAGCTGGGATTACAGGCACGTGCTACCGTGCCCAGCTAATTTTTTGTATTTTTAGTAGAGATGGGGTTTCACCATATTGACCAGGATGGTCTCGATCTCTTGACCTCGTGATCCACCCGCCTCGGCCTCCCAAAGTGCTGGGATTACAGGCTTGAGCCACCACGCCCGGCCGGTATTGATTTCCTCAAATTGATTATGTCTGGAGTCTGCTAAGGTTTTTGAACTTGTGAATGTCCTTGTTCACCAAATTTGGGAGGCTAGCTGCCATTTTTTTCTTCAAATATTTTTCTGCCCCAATTTGTATGTCCTCCTTTTCTGGGACTCCAATTATCAACATGTTGGCGGTTCTGAAATTGTCCCACCAGCCTCTGAGGCTCTGTTCATTTTTATCCGTCTCTTTTTCTCCTTCTTCTTCTGATTGAATTATTTCTGTTCTACTTTCAGGTTCACCGACCCTTTTCTGTGATCTCCATTTGCCGTTTTATTAAGCCTGATTATTTTTATTTCAGATGTAATCTTTTTTGATTCTAAAATTTTATTTTAAAAAATTTTCTATTTCTTTGCTAATATTTTCTATTATTTCCCTCATTTAAGAACATATACTTCACCCCATTGAATGTAGTTAAAATTGCTGTTTGTCTAATAGTTCCAACGGCTGGCTCATCTTGGATTTGGCATCTGCTGATTGTCTTTTCCCTTAAATTTGGGTCACATTCCTGGCTTTTCATACATTGAAAAATTTTGGATTATATCCTGGGCATTTTAAACATATTCTGCGTCTGTTCGGTTGCTCTCAGTTGATTCTGTTCTAACAGGTGATTATAGTCAACCTGCAAACCGTCATGGCTCTGCTTTTAATTTGACTCACGTGGATGTGTTTCAGGTGTCAGCCAGAGGTTTGGGCTAATTTTGTACAGAATTTAGGCTTCCACTTCTCTGGCTCTCTTCTCTCTGGAATTCTCCCTTCACTGCCCAGGAATCCTGTTTTTCTATCCCGTTTTTCCATGGCTCCTCAGGCCAGAGAGGCAATGGGCTTACAGTGGGGTTTTACCTACTTCGCACTACTGCCTCCATCACGGCCCCAAGTGTCGCCACCCTCAGGGCCACGCCAACAAAAGATGGGAACTCACTCCTTGCCAGTCACTTCAGTCGCTTGCTCCAAATTCTGACTCCTTTCCAAAATCTGTCTGTCTCTGTTCAGTCACAAAAACTAGGAGCTGTCTCATTTTTATTTGATTCTTGTATTTGTCCAGTGTTTAAAGATGCTATTCATGTAAGGATTGGTTTGTTAGGTCCTCATTCCTCTATATGGAAAGTGGAACTTTCCTCTATATGGAAAGTGGAACTTCCCCCTATAATATTGTGTTCTATTTTCTATCTTTTAATGGTTATTTGCAAGTTTTTGAGTGTATATTTGATGTAAAGAAATTTACTAAGTATAGCTATCCTCATCTTGAACAATGAAAAGGATCTCAGACCAAGTAACTATGAAAATTATTTTTCTTCTATACGCTATTGTTGCCTAATGTTTTAGTTCCATTTTAACCGTTCACCTTAGTTATATCAACCAAATTAGTGACTGATATGATTTTATACACTCAATGCTTGTTTAGATTTACCCATATGTTGATCAATTTCTTTGCTTGCCACTGCTCTTTGAATCCTACTCCTTCTCTCTGACTTCAATTTCTGTCTAACTGAAGAACTTCCTTTATTATTCAGTGAGGCTCCTGAATCATAAACTTTCCCAACCTTGTTTGTCTAAAAAGTCTTTATTTTGTCCTCACTCTTGGGACGGTTTATCCGGCAATGCACTTCTAGATCAGAAGACATTTTCTCCCAACATGGGCAAGATATTATTCCGCTGTCTTGTTTTCTGGTTGAATCGTTGCTATAAAGGTCTTCCGTAGGTCTAAATGTTACCCGTGTTTAGATAATTCATCTTTTATTGCTCAACGCTTTTGATATCATCTTCTTTTTGCCTTTGGTATTCTGCGTTTTTACTAAAATATTTTTACATTTCCTGTTTGCTATTTATGATGTTTCTCAAATTCAAGGATTTATTAATTTATTGATTCTGGAAATTTCCCAGTTATCTCTTTGGTATTGCCTTTCTCCCTTTCTCCATTATTTCCTTTGCTGTTCCTACTTGACACATACATATTCAACCTTGTGGTTGCTTTATAATGTGCTAATGGGACTAAGCTGAATTCTGCTTCCCGGAAATACCTTCCCTTTGTGTTTCTGGTTAGGGGTTGGCTGGAACTCCTAAGAGAAATCTGTGTGACTGGAAAAGTTGAAGGGAGAGGTGTGGGTCCCACTGTTGCCCAGGCTAAAAGCTGGACCCCAACTGATGCAGAGGACTTCTCATTTTCTCCCGAAACATCTTCAATTCTCTTCTGTATTTCTCATTTATTTTGGTTCTTTGCGTTAAATATAATTATGTCACATCTAATCTCCAGTTCACTGCTTCTGTCTTTAACCTCTTCTAATGCATTGTTTATCTTTCTCTGGAGCTTTAGATTTCAGTTACTTTACATTTTATGTCAAGAAGTGTCATATATTTAAGAAATTATTTTTAAGATCTGCCCATTTAAAAATATGTTTCTTTTCTTGTGATTTTGATCGCCACTTTTGTGCCATTTCAATAATTTAAAAATGTGCATTTTTTCTAGGGTGGATGCAAAGTCCAGGAAAATAATTTCCATTAGGTCTTAGGGAGGAAGTTTTGGAGAAACTATATATCAGAAAAGAATGGGAAAATTGCAACATAGTGACTGTGCTATTATTGCACTAGTACTAATTAGATGCTAACAAATTTGTCTTGTCCAAATGTCTTAGGCTTTGAATCCTTCATTCAGTGTGTGTGTGAGCCGACTCTCATTCACGTTGAGTTGTCTCTTTGCATATTGGTTAATTTGGATTATGGGCTCATTTTCAGAGCTCTAGTAAGCTTTCCTTGTCGAAATGCATTGTGTTTGTTCCCTCTAGTTTCCCTGGGGAAACAAGATGCTTCAGGTCAATTTTCACGTTAGTTTCTCAGTTTGGAAGTTTTTGGATCACAGGGATGGTGTTTAGATTCAATCCTTAAGCCTGAAGATTGAATTTGAAGTTTTGATTTCTTTGGTGAAGACTTTTTCTCCTAGAAACCAGGCAGAGGCAAATTTTTCTATGCCACTGGGGATTTTTTTGGTCTGTCGTCTTATTCAGGTTATAGTTCTCTAGAGTACTTTTAGCGGGTGTCTCAGTTCTAGTATGTAACATTGTACGGACCCAGTACCCCCTTTCCAGGCCCCCTGTAGATGTTAAAACTAATGGCCCTGAGTAATCTTCCCCCAGGGCAAATATGACATCAGTTTATATATTTGTAACTTTCATTTTTAGTTATTAGATGTCCTTGTACCAGAGGATAATCTCTTACCCATTTTCTCTTGCAAGCTCAGATAGACTATAAAGTGATGTCTTTTTATCCAGAATGTGTAATGTGTTCATAGTGAAAAATGCTAGGTTATTGCAGTCTGTCATCTTGCCCAAATTAAAAGTTCTTATTTCTCTAATGTTCTATTACACCACGAAAGGGGGAAAAAGGGAAAGGAAACTGGTGTTGTGAAAGGAAAATGTTCCGCCATAGCTTCTGGTTCCCGTCTTCATTCATTCCTTTGCTATGTACCGTAGCAGACTCTGTCTTTGCAATTTACTTATTTGCTACAGTTTGTTTGTAACTCCAAAGTTAATACTCCTGGCACTTTGTGGTGATTTACAGATATGCAAATGTACAGAGTGGTATAAAACTTGAGTCACCTGATGTACGCATTCTCGGCTAAGGTTGGGGGAGGCAACGACTCTCTGCCTTCCTGTTTTGGCTTTCGTAATGTAAACAAGTGTTGGCTTTGCAGTATATTTAGCGCCATGTTTATTTATTTATTTTTTGCATTTTTGTGCGTTTTGTTGGTGTTTTCGCTGTTTGAAATGGCACCTAAGTATGGTGCTCAAGTGCTGTCTGCTGTCCCTAAGAAGGCTGAGATGTGCCTCACAGAGAAGGTACATGTAATAGACAGGCTTTATTCATGTGTGAGATGTGCCAGTGGGCATGAGTTCAGTGTTAATAAATCAACAATAGGCATTAAATAAGGTGTCTTTAAACAGAAACTCACATAAAACACAGATATATGGTGGTCAGTTAGCAAAAATATGACCAGAGCCTCATGGGAACTTGATCCTTAGGAGAAATGGTGCAGCCTTTGCTAAGTCACTGTTCGCAGTGACTTTATAGACCATAACTACCACAAATCATGAGAAGGAACTAGGCTTGCTAAGTCCATACTGAAGTTCGGGAATTGTGCTGTTTGTAGGTACTTGTCCCTGGGGATTCCATGGGGGGGGTCAGTCGTAGCCTCCAGCTGCTTATGGTAAAATAGACAAATGCAAGGACGGGTGGCGGCTAGCTCCAAAGCCGAGTCCTGCCAGGGGAAACCGAGCAAGAATCTCAGCAAATAGGCGCATGCTGGTTTTTATTCTTTATTGATTAATTGGGTGACTGATGGATTGAGCACTGTAGACCCTTGGACAGGGGTTCCAGGAACAGTTTTAGTGTCAGAGGCAGTGACTGGCAGGGAATGAGGGGCAAAGGTGAGTGCTTGGGGGAATGTGGAAGAACCGACCACCACAATCACTAATCTGCCTCCATGGAGAATTTGTGGAGAACTCACAAACCCGAACTTCTGCCCAGGAGCAGGCTGCTCAGTTCTTATCAGTAGCAAAAACTTAGATGCTAAAGTGGATCTGTTGGTATGAATTCCCGTGTCTACAAATCAAGTGAATAGATCACTATGATTGGGCCCAAGGTTGGGAAAGTGGCACAATAGGAGTTGCGTGTGGCTGTCCAAAAAGGCACATCCACCTGCTCCCAGAGGAAGACAGAAAGCCTTTGATTCTCTGTGTCCTGTGGCCCTGATAGAGGCAACTACATCTTTCCCCAAGGCCCCTGGGAGCGTTGCTCTATGAGTCAGCCAGCCACAGAAGTCCAGCAGAGGGGTCCATAAAACTTCTGCTAAATAGCCAGAGCCCCTGGACAGGAGATACACCAGAGCCTCTCCACCCGTGTTCACTGCTGATTCTGGTTCTAAGGTGGATGCAAAATCCAGTGAAAATAATTTCCAGTAGGTCCTGGGTAGGAAGTTTTGGCGAAGCTGTGCATCAGAGAGGACTGGGAAAACTGCATTCTGATGATTGTGCTGCTATTGCAGAAATACTAATTACCAGCCAACAAACCAGTCCCGCATGTCGAGAGAAACATGAGTCAAAGCAAGGGTCTCCCCGCCCAGTAGGCTAGAACAACTCTACCTGGTTAAGGGCAGGCTGTGAGTAGGAGGGAGAAGAATATGGAGAAGGCAAGGATAGAAACATCAGTGGGACTTTGGTAAAAAGATTGGAAGAAGAAGTAAGGGTTGTACTTGTATCTCTGACTTTCTGGGCTATGATCTCTTGATATGGTTTTGGCAGTTTTTATGCAGAATTTTAGATTCATTTGCATCAAAGAGACAGTGAGTTTTAAATACCTCCTTGGGTGAATGGGATGCTTCTTTTCATGCACTGATATCCTACTGTATCAGTGGAGCAATTATCCTGCTAAGAAAGAACAGGCATTGATTGGTCTGCCTCTCTCACTAGATTTTGGGTTCCTCGAAGGCCAGAGATTCCTCCCTAAATCACACTCACCCTTCTGCCTCCGCAGGCCAGTGTGGTGCCTGACGTACAGCAGCTGCTCAGTAAATGAATGTGGAAGTGAAAAGAACTTTCCAACGCCTTAAATGCAAAATTGGCTTCTTGTGAGAACTGAATAGATTGGTGGCATTAAGGTATTTGGTTAGAATGCTAGAATTTAAAAAAATATGATTTGGAAGGCTGTGCTAAATAGTCTGAAACCTTCCAAGTCATATCGCTATCCAAACCATTAACCTTCAAAATCAAGTCAAATCATGCCGTTATACAGCCCCTGCCAAATCAAGGGACTGTGTAATGAGAGCTGCTTTTCACAATTTTTCTCTAGCTTTCTGCTGTCCTGTATGGTAGCAGTTCGGCTCTAAAGCACTTGAAATAAGATCAATTTAAAGCAAGATGGGCCTTGAGTGTAAAGACACACTGGATTTCAAAGACTTAGTATAAAAAAAGGTAAAATGTCTTAATTCTCAAATATTCTTATGTATTGAAATGAAAGTATTTTGAGTATATTGGGTTAAATAAAATGTATTACTCAAATTAATTTCACTGATTTCTTTTTTACCTGTAAAATCTGGCTACTGAAATTAAAATTGCACACGATATTACAACATTATATTTCTGCTGGACAGTGCTCTTCTAGATGAATAATGCATTTGGGGAGATCAGAACTGCTATGGGAAAATGTCATGCTTTGAAATCAGGAGGGTTTGTTGTTACCACCTGGCTGGGCTGCATTTTAAAGTGAAAATCCGAAGCTTAGGTTCTTTGGGTCTCCAATTCCTCATCAGCAAGTGAAGGTAATTGCACCCAGAATGTACAGTTGTTGTGAGAATCAGGTGAGATAATGTATATTATTTTCTAGCTCAGGATCCAGGGCTAAGAGAGGTGCTTACAAGATGACAACTCCCTCCCTCTCTTCTTGGCAACCAAAATAAGAAGTCTGTTAACTTAGGCAATAATACCACTGGGATGACAGAGCCATGCCCTCGCTAGCTTTGAATATTAATATTAGCACAATGTTTTCTCATTTGTTTTAATTTGCTTTTCTTGGTATTCATGAGATGGAACGTTTTGCAGGCACTGCTGGTGGTGGCGTAAAAGTTTTCTGAAAAGATTTCATCAAGAATCTGCAAAACGTTCATTTACCCTTTTATCCAGTAATCCTTTTTCATTGAATTGGTTTTGAAAAAGTAGACATGTGGATCAAGAGAACGTTTAAGAATCGAAGGTGTGTTCAGAAATTTTCATTTTTTCAGCTCAGATTAAACTTGTTAAGTGTAAGTTAAATTGGATTTTTTTTTTTTTTTTTTTTGACAGCTGTGAACTGGGGGCTGGAAAGAATGGCTGTGTGGGTGGGGCGGGCCATGCAGGGCTTGCTTGAGTTAAGATGGGCCAGTGGAGGCTCCCTGCTGTGATTCACCTTCTCCCATGTTGGGCCTCACTTCCCTTTCTGTTCTCATTCCCTTCCCCTCCATCTCTCTGTTCTCTCTCCTTCCTGCCCACCACGCACTTAAAAAAAAAAAAAGCGTATAGCTTCTTTCCCCCATTAGTACAATTAAAAAAAAATTTAGAACCAGGGTAGATGTGTAGGTTTTGTTACATGGGTATAATGCATGATGCTAAGGTTTGAGCCTCTAATAATCCTGTCACTCAAATAGTGAACATAGTGCCCAGCAGGTATTTTTCAACCCTTGCCCTCTCTTTCCCTGTATTTGGAGACTCCCGTGTCTTTTGTTCTCATCTTTATGTTCATCTGTACCCAATGTTCAGCTTCCACTTATAACTGAGGACATGGAGTATTTGCTTTTCTGTTTCTGTGTTAATTCACTTAGGATAATGGCCTCCAGGTGCCTCTATATTGCTGCAGAAGACACGAATTCATTTTTAATGGCCATGCCATATGTGCCACCACCCACGTTTAATCTGGTGAATGTTTTGTTTGTTTGCTTCTTGGGTGGAGGAGACCCTCATTTTGACTCTATGATTTTCCTAAACCTCGGTTTTATTTCCTCTGTTCTCTTTTATATTTGGGTCTTTGGAAACCAAAGGTAGGAAGACTTCTCATTTATATGCCTATCCCATCCCTCCCTAGAGTTTTCTGACATCAGCCTAGCCCAAATGATGGAAAAGGAGGTGTGGAGAGAAAAGTGACATGATATTATCGCTCTGTACACATTATGGAGATGTGGGGGCGGGCAAGACCTTTGCTCAGGAATCTCTGTCGCTCACTTGCTTAGAAATTCCATTTGGCTACAGAATAATTAATTTCCTTACGGTTATGAGTTTGGTAAATAAAAATCTACTGTAGTTCGTAAAAGCGATATTGATTATTTGGACAGTAGATTGAAAGTAATACAGAGAAAATTATCCTAGGAGCAGGATTTTTTTCTAGACCATCCTAACTCTCGTCCTCTAAGAGGAGGGGCATTAGTGGAGCAGGCCTCATAACTGTGCCTCCCGCAGAAAGGAACTCTAAATCTAAGAATTATGAACTACTGCAGCAAAAAGTGAAAAAACATATGAGGGGCTCCGTTTTCCATCTGAAAGATGAACTCAAAAACACACTGCAAAGATCAACATAGATATTTGCAAATTTATCCTCAGGAGATAAGATGTTTGATGCTTTCCTTTGTAAAGTTTTTTTTTATTACAAAAGTTTCAAACTCTGCTGTCCTCATTAAGAGGAGGAGATAAAAGGTCTAGATTATAGAATAATGAAAAAATACAAGGCTCATTTATTTTATCATGCTGTTAGAGCATGTATGTATTCAGAGCATGGTTTGCGTGTGTGTGTGCGTGTGTGTGTGTGTATCATGTGAGATCTATTTGAAATAATGTTGATAAACTGGAGCTTGATTTAAAAAGGCTGAATAAGGGCCGGGCGCGGTGGCTCAAGCCTGTAATCCCAGCACTTTGGGAGGCCGAGGTGGGTGGATCACGAGGTCAAGATATGGAGACCATCGTGGTCAACATGGTGAAACCCCGTCTCTACTAAAGATACAAAAAATTAGCTGGGCATGGTGGCGCGTGCCTGTAATCCCAGCTACTCGGGAGGCTGAGGCAGGAGAATTGCCTGAACCCAGGAGACGGAGGTTGCGGTGAGCCGAGATCGCGCCATTACACTCCAGCCTGGGTAACAAGAGCGAAACTCCGTCTCAAAAAAAAAAAAAAAAAAAAAAAAAAAAAAATGTTGAATAAGAGAACCTGAAAATGTATCTCAGTGGCCAAAGAAACTGGAGAGATTTGTCTGAACAAGAGAGGATAGAGGAGAGAAATGTTAGCCCACCTTGGAAGGGCTTCATTTGAAAGAGGTAGTACTTTTTTTAAAAAAAAAAATGTGATTCTACTTGATAGAGATAGGTTCAATACATAAGAATTACCAAGGAACAACATTTTCTAAGGCTTGAACCTTTAGATTCCTCCTCCCTCACCAAACAAGTGCAATGTGTCCGTCCCTGTCACTGAAAATGAACAGTGACCAAATAATCATCTACCAGGATAGTGAAGCTTTCTAAGCAGGGTTGGGTGGAAATGGAAGCGAGGGGGTGTAGAGGAGATGGACTTTCAGGTTGCCTTCCATGCTGTAATCAGGATGCCGACTTTCTTCTGTTTTATATACCGGGGCTCTGCACAACATTTTATTTGGAACTAGGGCTTTTATGACTACATCAAATTAAATGAAATAAACCCAAACAAAATGAAACAAACAACGCCTCCAAGCCAGCAGACTGAAAAAGCTGATGCTGGAAAGAGGATTGGGTCAATGTGAGCAGTGCTCCTGGTGGGTGCTAGAGGCGGTTTTGTGTCTGTGTGTGTGCGTGTGTGCAGGTGTGTGCACGCAGCTCTCATTGAAGATCAATCACACCGGGAGTCCATCATGGACTGTGAAAGGGATGCAAGTTATTTGGTTCCTAGATCTGTGTGCTAGATATTTTCATCTATTTACTCTGTAAATCTAGAATGAGATAGAACTAGCAAATATATTCAGTGTTGAGCCTTGAACAACACAAATCTGAACTGTGTAGTTCACTCACACTCAGATTTTTTGCTACCTCTGCTACCTCCGAGAAAGCAAGACCACCCCCTACTCTTTCTTCTACTCATGAACCTGCTCAAAGTGAAGATGAGTGGGATGAAGACCTTTATGATGACTCCTTCCTTCCTTCCTTCCTTCCTTCCTTCCTTCCTTCCTTCCTTCCTTTCCTTCCTTCCTCTTTCTTTCTCTCTCTCTTTCTTTTCTTTTTCTTTCTCTCTGTCTCCCTCTCTTTTTCTTTCTCTCTCTCTCCCTCTCTTTTTCTATCTCTCTTTCTCTCTCTCTTTCTTTCTTAGACAGAGTCTTGCTCTGTCACCCAGGCTGGAGTGCAGGGACATAGTCTTGGCTGACCGCAATCTCTGCCTCCTGGGTTCAAGTGATTCTCATGCCTCAGCATCCTGAGTAGGTGGGGTTACAGGTGCGCACCACCATGCTCAGCTAATTCTTGTATTTTTAGTAGAGATGGGGTTTCACCGTGTTGGTCAGGCTGGTTTCGAACTCCTGACCTTGTGATCCACCCACCTCGGCTTCCCAAAGTGCTGGGATTATAGGCATGAGCCACCGTGCCTGGCCGCTCCATTTCTATTTCATGAATAGTAAATATGTTTTCTCTTCCTTATAATTTTTTTTTTTTTTTGAGACGGAGTTTCACTCGTTACCCAGGCTGGAGTGCAATGGCGCGATCTCGGCTCACCGCAACCTCTACCTCCTGGGTTCAGGCAATTCTCCTGCCTCAGCCTCCTGAGTAGCTGGGATTACAGACATGCACCATTTTCTTTTCTCTAGCTTGCTTTATTGTAAAAATATGGTATATTTTACACATAACATGCAAAATCCAGGTGAGTCAATTGTTTATGTTATTAGTAAGGCTTGTGGTCAATAGTAGGCTATTAGTAGGTAAGTTTTTGGGAGGTCAGAAGATACACAAAGATTTTGGACTGCACGATGGGTAGGCACCCCTCATCCCCACGTCGTTCAAAAGTCATCTGTAATGTTGGTTGCAATCACATGTACCTGAACAGATATTCTTCTGATATTTTAAATGCTTTTGTTTTTTGTTAATTTTTGTAGAATCACAGAATGTTTAGCCTAAAAGGGACCTCATCATCTAGTTCAGTCTCTTCATTTTTCAGAAGAGGACACTGAGGCCCAGATGTGTTAAATCACTTGATTGGTGCTACAGTCAGGGTATGGTCAGAGCACAGGGCTCCTGATATCTGAGGGTCATGTCTTTTGCTTGATGACTCTGCGTTTCTGACTGCAAAGAGAGAACAGAATTCTGCAGCAAGAGTGAGTGATTATTTTAGACATGGAGCCTGTAATTGCAGATGATATTATTGAAATGAAATAAAAATGAGAGATTATTAGATATTTATTTAAAAAGACAAGTGTGGGGAGCCAGAAGATACTGAGATTATATTTTACCTCTAACAGTCGAGGGAGGCTGAAGGATGTGTATTTTGTTCTGTGAAGATCCAGGGCTAGGTTAGAAGGCAGCAGCACCACTAACAGTTTGCTTTCGACAGTGTAAAACCATGCGAAATTAATGTTCATTGTGAAAGCAGAAGGAACAATTTAAATGGAAAGGATTATGCGTGTGTGTGTGTGTGTGTGTGTGTGTGTGTTTGTGTGCATGTGTTCTAATAGGGAGAGTAAAGGAAAGTAAACAATGACTAAATCTGCAATTTTTTGCCAGTAATTTTTTTTTTGAGACAGAGTCACACTCTGTCACCCAGGTTGGAGTGCAGTGGTGTGATCTTGGCTCACTGCAACTTCTGCCTCCTGGGTTCAAGAGATTCTCCTGCCTCAGCCTCCGGAGTAGCTGGGTCTGCAGGTGTGTACGGCTAATTTTTGTATTTTTAGTAGAGATGAGGTTTCACCATGTTGCCCAGGCTGGTCTTGAAATCCTGACTTCAAGTGATCCGCCAGCCTTGGCCTCCCAAAGTGCTGGGATTATAGGCGTGAGTCATGGCACCGGGCCTTTGACAGTAATTATTATGAGGGTAGGGATAGAAGCTGCTAGAAGTTGGGAAAACAGGCTCCTAGGATGCCACATGCCCAGACACAGTGGACGGCCCTCGACTACTGATGTGCTGCCTGGCTTTCCTCTACCCTTTGCTCATTGTGCTCCCAGCAGCAATGCTCCAGTCTCATAACTCCAAGGAAAAAGCAGAACATGAGTAGCATGAAAAGCAGATATCTTGACAAAGCTTTTCTTCTTTATTCTACCATTGCAGAAACCTTCAATAAATTGAGGCATTCCTTCAAAAATATTTATTAAATATCTACTATGTATGAAAAATATAGGTACTAAATACACTAGTATTTAGTCCTAAGTACTCTGGAATCCAGCTACTCGAAGTGTGGTCCATGGACCAGTAACATCAGCATCACTGGGAAAGTGTTAGAAGCTCCTGCTCCAGACCTACGGAGTCATAATCTGCATTTTATCAAGAACCCTAGGCAGGAAATGCAGCTGTAGGAAGCACTGACCAATGGCTTCATTACAGGAATATTTTTGAAGATGAACTTGAGAAATCACACAATATAATGAGAAATGAATCCTCAAGATTAGAAATGGCCAGCTTTTCAATTCTTCATGGAACTCAGCTTGACTTCACCCCAGTAAAAACTGATGAGAATAATCACTTTGGTCTCATTAGGGTGTGTGGTTTTGGAAAGGACATCCAAGAACATAACAGTGATTCTCAGTAGTTCTTGTAAGACTCCACCAGAAATGGAGGGGGTCCCAAGTTATTGAGGTGAGGGCAGGAGCAAAAGGAACTCTTAGCCTGAGGAGGCTTGGGTTACATGCACTTGTAGCCATAGCATAGATATTATTTGATATTCTGCCTTTTATTTCCATTCCCACTGCATTTTCAAACATTGGAAAAGTCGACTCTTTCTGCTCACCTAAGACTCATTTTCCCACTCTGTGTCATGAGAGTAATTGCCTTACTGTTCTCATTTCACACTCTGCCTGTCAGGTGGATGGCTCGCTGAGCCCCTGGCGCTCCTCAAGCTCTCTGCAGAAAAGGTGCTTGAACACTTATCTTGGTAAGCAGTGGGCACATGGGCAGGTCCTGGTGTTTGGAGAAAGTTCAGTGACATCAAGCCCACATGAAATGCAGAGAAATCTAGGCTGAACCCGAGCTGTGAATGAGAATATCACTCACTGCTCTCTAGATTCTCTCTCAGCAGCTCAGGAGTGAAAATGAAATTTTCCAAAACAATCATTCATTGTCCATTCCCGACTTGCTTATCTTTCTCTCCTAGACTTATTTTCAACATTCACATTTTGCTATGAAGAGAGACTAAAGCAGCCTCCATTCTTTTAAGACCGTCTTTTGAAGGGTAGAAGTTCTAAATTTTGGCTGAGGTGTGGCAGCTCATGCCTGTAACCCCAGCACTTTGGGAGGCTGAGGTGCGGCGGCTCATGCCTGTAATCCCAGCACTTTGGGAGGCTGAGGTGCGGCAGCTCATGCCTGTAACCCCAGCACTTTGGGAGGCTGAGGTGTGGCAGCTCACGCCTGTAATCCCAGCACTTTGGGAGGCTGAGGTGGGCAGATCACGCCTGTAACCCCAGCACTTTGGGAGGCTGAGGTGTGGCAGCTCACGCCTGTAATCCCAGCACTTTGGGAGGCTGAGGTGGGCAGATCACCTAAGGTCAGGAGTTTGAGACCAGCCTGACTAACATGGCGAAACCCCATCTTTCCTAAAGATACAAAAATTAGCCGGGTGTGGTGGTTGGTGCACGGCTGTAGTTCCAGCTACTTGGGAGGCTGAGGCAGGAGAATTGCTTGAACCCGGGAGGTGGAAGTTGCAGTGAATTGAGACTGCGCCACTGCACTCCAGCCTGGGCAAAAGAGAGAGGCTCCATCTCAAAAAAAAAAAAAAAAAAAAAAATCCCAGTTTTAATGATGATGATGGTAAGTATTGATAGATATAGCCCCCATAAACAAGAGCTCTTGGAGTGCAAAGGGGTCCTGAGACCAAAAGTTTAAGGACCGCTGTTATCAACAGTGGATATTATAGGACAACAAGCACCACCATTTTCTGTAATCATATGAGCCAAGTGCTCTGTGGGGAGAGATCCTTGTGCAAATTCAGGAAAGGTTGTTTTAAAATCGGTTTGGCTTTAATGAAATACTTGGGTTGAGTCAGGCTTTCCAATGGACCCTAATGATGATTTCTTCCTATCGAGCATTGTTATTTATTAGACTGACAGGCAATGCCACTTATTCCAGCAGGGGCTTTAGACCCACTTTATTCTAGAGCGGTGCTAATGAGAGGAAGACGAGCCTCCCAGGATGAGTCGGGAGGGCTCCAAGGCTCTGGCTTCTCGCCGTTTGATGAGTGTCATTGCGCGCTCACCGGTTTGGGTGCCACTTTATTACTTTTTGACTTGGTTTGTGTCCATGGATCTGGAGTCCCAGATGAAAACCCTTTTTTCTTTGTCACCAGTCATGGGGATACTTTGCTGAGTGCTAAAGCAGGACTCTGATTCCTTTGTGTCTCTTTTCCTGCGGAGGAATTGCTGATGGAAGCTCTGTGCTCACCTGGCTCTGTGGTCATCGTCACCTCTCCTCCACAGAGTGTGGTCAGGGCAGCATTAGGTGCAAATGAGGATACATCCATCTCTGACATGGATTTTCTGCGGAAATATTTGCAAGAGGGGAGCAGGTGGGAGAAACGCCTAAATGTCAGTAATAAATATGTCACAGTTTTCAACAAAGGATGGGGTTCAGAGATGCCCGGTATGGTCATTTGCCATTTCAAAATTACAGCGCTGGTTAATTGTCCCACTTGAAAGGGGCATATGATGGGTTTTCTCAAAATGGGTTTTATATAACAAAAGAAGTCTGACTTCTTGTTAAGGTCATTTATTTGCATAAATATTGATTGAGTGGCTGTGGGTGTGAGAGGCAGCCCTGACCTCTGGGGGTTAAGACAGGCATCAAGACTCTTGCTCCCAGAATAGCAGCTCTCAGGATGATCTAGAAATTTCTTTCCTGTTGAAATGGATCACTCCTATTCAGTCTTTAATCCTCACATTACATGTCAGGTTATATGTCTAAGAATGTTGGATCAAGGCATCTAGAAACTTTATAAAAATATTGTAATATGTAATAAAGATTGCCAATTTTCCCTCTTCAGTGGTTGTGCCAATTTACAGTCCAGGCAGCACTAGTAAGACTGGGATTTAAAGCCCATTGAATCTGATCTTTGGGAAGACAGCTGGTGTGGCAGTGAGGGGACTGCCTGCAGCTATGGAGGGGAGCCCACCTGCTAGGGAATGTCCAGGAGGGGCCCTCATCTAGTCTCGGGGCCAGGGAGAGATTCCAGGACACTTAGGCTGTTATTTAATATGAGAATTGCAGGAGGAATGATCCATTTCTCACAGGAAAGGAGTCCATCGTTTACCTGGAGCAATGCTGCTGTGTTCTTGTCTCAAATTCCTTTCTCTTAGTATTTCTTATCTGTTTTTATTGATGCATAATAATTGGGGTACAGGCAATATGTACCAGTATGTGGCAATGGGGTACCTGTGGCATTTCATTCATGCATACACCGTGAGATAATCAAATCAGAGTACCTAAGATCTCCACCGGCTCAAGCATGTGTCACTTCCTGGTGCTGGGAACATTCAGAATCTTCTCTTCCGGCTATTTGTAAATATACTGCAAGTTGTTGTTAACTATAGTAACCCCACTGTGTTACCAAACGCTAGACCTTATTCCTTCTGTTTAACTGTGTTTCTGAACTCATTAACCAATCTCTCTTCAATGCCCACCCCTTCACAGCCTCTGCTAACCATCATCTACTCTCCTTTCTATACAAGTGCCTTTACGTTTAGTTCTTCCTGCCAGAGGAGAAGGCAGGGAAAAGTATTGTGAAAGTTTGGTAAACTTAAAGACGTGTTCCTTGTATCATTAACAGAGATCATATGCAATCTAAAATTGTTTACTTGAATAAATAACTCATCATATGCTTAAAAATATGAGAGGTATACAAAGACACAGTGTGAAAAATCTCCCTTCCATGCTTGTCCTCTGGCTGTCTCATTCTCTCCTGGGAGGAAACCGAATTTACGTATTTCTTGTGCTTCCTTCTAAAGATACTAAAAGGGGAGGCAAAAGCATATACATGTATATATACATATATGATAAAAATGTACACATAACATGTTATTTTTATCATATATGCACACACAACATATGTTATTTTATCATATATATGTATATATACATGTGTATTCTTTTGCCTCCCCTTTTCCCACAAATGATAAAAAACACTTCCTGATTCTTATGTACTCCAACTTAAGATGTCTCATAATTAATTAGAGCAGTCCTATACTGACGGCCATTAGAGGTTTTTCCAATCCTTTGCAAGCTTCTGCATGTGTGTATCTGTTGGATAAGCTCCTAGGAGAGAAATGGCTGGGTCAAAGAATCTGTGCTTTTTATAATTTTGAAAACTGTTGCCAAATCTCCCCCTTGGATTATGCCAATTCATGCTCTTCAACAGGAATATATGAGAATGCAACCTAAGTCCCACAGAGTAGAGGTCTGGGGATAAAGACAGGAGGAAATCATCATGCAGTAGCAGCAGCAGCTGCTGGCCTCCTGTTAAGTGTGACACAGGGCACTGGAACACAGTTCCCAGGTGGCTGAGCCTGAGAGGTACCTGCCAGCACCAGCCCAGTATGGCTGTCATGGCCAGCCTAGAGTCTTCACAAGGTCCAACCATGCAGTTACGTGATCATGAGACTCAGAGAACAAAGAACAAATACAATGCAAATTTTATAATAAAGTTATACTTACATATCATTATAATCAAAGATTTCAGGCTTACCAGCTGGGGGAGTTTAGATTGATTCCCATTAATATGAATATAAAATTCTCACTTCCCATCAACTCCCATCTAACTGAAAAAAGTGGGTCTTTTATAGGCCTCCTCCCCAAATATTTCTGGGCTTCTGCTGGGGCGTGTGACAGTGGTAACCAATCGTTCTTGACCATTGCCCACTGCTTCTCTTGCAAGCCATGACTTACAGAATTCACAGAGGGACTCTGCTGCTCCAGGATGCTATCATGTTAACGCTGCAGGTCCGCTGGTCCAGGGAACGTGCCGTGAAAGCCACTAACAAGTTCTCAAATCTTGGCTGCCCATTGAAGTCATCATCTAGGGAGACATAAAAAATATTCCTCCCCGGTCCCTACCAGCTCAGAATCTCATTTAAAAAGTTTGGAGTGCAACTGCAGATATCAGGGTTTCTTAAACGCTACACAGGTGATTGTAATGTGTAGCCAAGGCTGAAAACCTCTGCACCAAACCCCTAAATCCTTCTCCAAACTTCCCCCTAAAGGCTCTGTGCTCCAAATTCAGAATCCCTAAATGGACCATGTCTTCTCCCAGCCATGTTTGCCCTTCCCCTCTTCATTAGGACACCCCAGCTAAACCTTCCCGGAGTTTACCTCCACCAACGAATTAATGGGCACTCTCACTTTCTGCGTGGCTCGTGCCTGGCCACACCTCCATCCTATCTGGCACTGTGACTCTTGGTTTTCTTGTTACATTTCTGATATATAATAATGTTTTGTGATCCTAAATGTCTCATGATGGAGTCCCTTATGAAAAGCAACTCAGCTGTGAAAAGAAAATCTCAGGACCCCAAAATCACTAAGCCAAAGGG
This sequence comes from Callithrix jacchus, assembly GCF_049354715.1. Classification (NCBI taxonomy): domain Eukaryota; kingdom Metazoa; phylum Chordata; class Mammalia; order Primates; family Cebidae; genus Callithrix; species Callithrix jacchus. The sequence continues at coordinate 8,431,540 of NC_133508.1, forward strand.
AAAAAAATCAAGCTGGGAGCGGCATCAGGCAAACCTGCCTCCAATTTTATTCCTAAAAAGATAGCTACTTATTAAAGAGAAAAAAGCGACATGCTTCCCTCACAGTTCTCCTGCTAGGAAATTCCTTGAGCCCCAAGATCTTTAGCCAAGAACAGTTCTGCTGAATTTTACCTCGACAATGTAAATGGTAGCTTATCTCCACGGGTACGGGACAAAGGATGGAACTCAAAGTTATCCCTCAGCTCCCCCAAGACAAGTGCACATCTGACTGCTTCTCTGATGCGAAAATGCAGATTCCCGAGCTAGAGGAAGGCCTAGGTGACTGCGACCCTGCCCCTTGCTCACAGGTAAGTTGTATATTCGGTGAATGGAATCGTCTGTCTTTTATCTGCCCACACCGTTTAAACCTTTCTTCCTCTTTCTCCAACATGTGGGTCCCTCAGCCTCATCTTTGGAGAAAGGCACAGACCTGCCTCCCGGGTGTGCATCCTGAACCACGGCAAAAGCAGCTTTCTAAATGGATTGAGACCCGTCTCCGATACTTCTTGGTTGACATGGCCCATGGCAAATTGTAGACCCCTGAAAGTGACAAGCATCTTTTTTTTTTTTTGAGACGGAGTTTTGCTCTTGTTATCCAGGCTGGAGAGCAATGGCACGATCTCGGCTCACTGCAACCTCCGCCTCCTGGGTTCAGGCAATTCTCCTGCCTCAGCCTCCTGAGTAGCTGGGATTACAGGCACGTGCCACCACGCCCAGCTAATTTTTTGTATTTTTAGTAGAGATGGGGTTTCACCATGTTGACCAGGATGGTCTCGATCTGTTGACCACCCGCCTCGGCCACCCAAAGTGCTGGATTACAGGCTTGAGCCACCGCGCCCGGCCCCCGACAAGCATCTTTGCTTGTCTTTGTCGTCACTGAGGTGAAGACACCTGCTGTGGCCAGGAGCCCTGGAGACCTGACAGGAGGGCGAAGCTAGAACGTGGCTGATGACCACGGACACTTCTGCGGAGGCCATAAAAGCAGCAAAGAAACTGCCCCTGGCCAAGATGCCTCAGAAGCTCTGCCCCTGAGAATTCCGAGGCCGTCTCTTGATGGGATTTTGAGGGAAAGCTGGACCTGACTGTTTGGTCGGTCTGTGTCCTGGTCTCCCCACCCCCTCACTGCCATGCTTTGTCCTGCCTCTCTCTTCTCACTTCCTGTGTGTACTGACTATATTTGCACAATTGTTGATGTGTGAAAGCCTCACAATAAACTGTTTGAAAACATCTAATTGGCCACTGAGTCATGGCAAGGCCACTCAGCACCCCATCGGAGTTAACAGAACTAGGCTGATTTGAACCTGACATGATAGCTTCTCAACCAGAGAAGGATCAGTGTCTTGTTCGTCTCTGTCTCAGTGCATGGGAAGTAATAGGTATTTAATAACGGGTTGCTAAATACATAGTGCTTTATGTAGCTGTTACATTGCAGGCGGGATGCTTGAATGGAAAAAGCATCATGTCATGGAGAGAGAATCCAACTAGGAACCGAAGGGTTTTGGCTGTAGCCTTGGCCGATGCCTTGGGACTTTGAGGCTAGTTTTGAGGGGTTTTTAATTCATTAATTCACTCGTCCCTACAACCCCCAGGGCAGATATTATTCACATCAAAGATAAAGCAAATGGAATGGTCGTTTTTCCAGTTTGTTTTCTCCAAATATTTCCTTACTTAATCTCTTGTCACTCGCCCCTTACAAGCCATCTCTTGGCTCTGGGGCGCTGGTCTCTCCTGGTTCGCCAGCTTCTCTGGCAGGTCCTTCTCGATCTTTGCTTTCTTTGGATGGAAACAGGGCGCATCAGGAAGGCACTTGGTGCTGGAAGGAGAGTGATGTGAGATGAAGGCAGAAGGAAAAGCCCCACACGCAAGGCAGGGAGCTTTCCCACATCTTTCCCAGGACCGGCCTGGATGTTCTCTCCACAGGTCAGATGGGGCCGGCTCCGCGGTGCACCCCTCCCGCGGCTTTCACGGGCCTGGCCACTGTTCTCAGTATTTTATCTCGGACATTGCACACACTTCGCAGGAAGACGAAATCCCCATGGCTGCTCCGTCTCCCCAGCCTCGCTGAGGCTCCTGTGGGCCAAAGCGTCTTTCCGCCTTGGACTTGACCTGGACCTTTCAATTCCTTTTTAGGACTTCAGGCTTTCCAGACGCCTTCGCTAGGTCCTCTGCCCAGGCCTCCATGGGACTAAGTCGGGCTGAGAAGAGGAAAATCACAGAGTTGGGCTGACTGGTGATTACTCACTCCCTTTTTGGGTCCCCCAGGTCCCTGGCTGTGCTCTAAACCCAGTTTCTGTCTGCACCGCATCCCTGGTCTCCAAGGGCCATTGGTGACCAGCTCTGTTAGAAGCCCAGCTACTTCGTGTATTGCACGGCTGGGGCAAAAGGAGAGACTGTGCTTCCTAAGGCTGCGGCGGACCGGAGACAGGGCCAGAAACAGGGAAGCTGCGTCACTGGCCTGGTCCGGCTTCACCTGGAACCTGTGCTCAGAGCCCCGCTGGCATTAAAAGAAGTGAACAAGCATGAGAGAGCATCACACATACACACAAACACACACACAACGACACAACAACACAACACACACAACACAATAACAATATGACACAAAGCACACACCAACACACGACACAACGCAACACACATGACACAACACACACCAACACACAACACACACGACACAGAAAACACACACCACATGACACATGCAACATACACGACAACACACAGCATATACACAAGACATGCAACATACACATAAAACACACACAACAAACACACACAAGATATACCACAGGCCACACACACTGCATATCATATGGGTGTGTGTGCTTATCACCACACACACCCATACCACACACATACCACACATCACACTACAACATACACCCCAATCACCCCTACAGCACCCTCTATGACACACATAACACCACACACCACAGCATACCCACATCACACACCACACCTCACACGCCACGCAATACCCCTCCACAACACACATACACACACCCCACAATACATTCACACATCCCATAACACACACACACACACACACACACTCCATTGTTCACTTTTTTCAATGCCAGAGGGCTCTGAGCACAGATTCCTGGCATGTCCTATTACCAGGAACTGTTCCAGCTCACAGCAGAGAGTGTTTCCATCTGGCCGCAGCTGACAGGGAGATCGGACAGGACTTTATCTGTTAGGGAAATAAGAACACAAGAATTGTCCAGCCAAGCTTATTTTAGTACCTGCTGATGCAAAGACAAACTTCTGAAAACACTGAGACTGGGGACACTGTCATTCTCGGAACATTTAAAGCTTGTCAGGTGCCACCTTGCAAAGGATTTTTGAAGAAAAGCACCTATCAACCTGATTTGCTAGACAAGGCACATTTTCAAGATGTCCAAAGGACAAGGGCTGGGAGCCAACGCTGGTAAATGACTTGGGGGTCTGAGACCCCCAGCGTGCGAGGGCACAGCTAACCAGGAGAGGCGATGAATAAGGAGTCCCGGTCTGTGCTGAACCAGCAGAGGGTAGCAGCGTCACCGCGCCTGCACCGCGAAGCTGGGGGGGCTCCTCAGCCTCCTGCCTCTCCTCCTGCTGCCATGGACCCAAACTGGCACAACTTTGATCACGTGTCACTCCTCGTCCCCCTTTGTTCTTGTTCTTCCTGTGCAGTGAATGGCATCTGCTTCTGTGCTCCAACCCCTCCACGGCCCCTAGTTGTTGGAGTTCTGTGCTCCAACCCCTCCAGTTGCCTGAGGATGTGACATCCTCAGGGCAACTTCCTGCCAGCCCAACCCCCCTCCATAGGAGGATACTACTTGGGGTAGTGCCCTGCACCCGCATTGGGGCTGATCACCCTAAATCTCACCAGGGCTCTACAGAAATGACTTCCTTTTCTGTAAGTTCAACTCTGTTTAACTTTGCTAAAGATCAACTAATTTTTTTTTTTTTTGCTACAGACTCCACGGCAAACCTATTAGTAGCTTGTTAGCCTGGACTGTTGGAGCTGAGCTGATTCTAATTAAGGAAATTTAGTTTCTGGAGCTTATACCAATGCTGGAAGTGATCTGTGCCCAGCCTAACGAGAGCTTGATAAATGCCACAGCACAATTGGCAAATGCTGGAATCAGAAGCAAGGAAACCATTAATGGTTTTCAATAATTCAGTCAAAAAAGGTCACACGTTAGTCAGGGACGGGATGAGCAGAGGGAGGATGTAGGACCTGAACAGTAATCTCATCAGGAATCGAATAAATTTGTCAGGTTTGGGGAAAGGAAACAAAGTCGAATTGAAGACAGGACTCCAGGTCAACTGCGTATTGAACGAACCCTTTCAAAAGTTTCAGGGAACTATTATGACTTTGGGTTCTTTTATGATACAAATGATTGGTATGTTTGAATGCACGGGTATAAAAAGAACCCTTCTCGTTTGTAAAGCTCAATATTTTTCTTAACCATTATGTTTTCTGTTTGATTGTCTAAATAATTCTGTGAGATAGTTAAGGCAGCTAGGTCTACAGTGGCATAGGGTGTGGTGCTACTTAGAGGTGGGACAGTGAAGGGTCTGCAAGGTGATCGTGCAGTCTTTGAGGGTCATTTCTGGTCTTCAGTCTCGATGCTGTAAATTTAGACCCAAGAACCTATGGAATGAGAGGACCTTGCCTTTGGCTGAGACTTCACGGCGTTTAACATGGGTCATTTGTAGAAGCCCATCATCAAGGCCATCCCACTTTGTAAATCCCAGCGCCTTCCATTCTACTTGAGGAGGTCATCCCTTCTCTTTAGGCTGGTTGGTATCTTTGTAAAACATTCAAGGCAGAACTTTTGAGATGGAGGCAGCACACGATTCCAGTGATCACAATGGCTAAATGTCCATCAGCAGGTGAATGGATACGGAAAATGTGGCATACTTACACAATGGGATGCTATTCAGCCATAAAGAGAATGAAATCCTCTCATTTGAGCGGCATGGATAAGCTTGGAGGACATTCCACTAAGTGAAATAAGCCATGCACGAAAAGACAAATACTCCACGATTTTACTCATCTGTGGAGTCTAGCAAATGCTGATCTCATAGAAGTAGAGAGTGGAATGGTGGGTACCAGAAGGAAGGGTAGGGAGAAGGAGGGAATGAGGAGAGACTGGCAGTGGGTGCAGAGTTATAGTTAGATGGGAGGAATAACTTCTAGAGTTCCACTGCACAGTCGGGTGACTAGAGTTTGCAGTGATACAGTGTATATTTCAAAATAGCTAGAAGGGAGGGTTTTGAATGTTCTCACCACAAATCTTTGAGGACCTAGATAGGCTAATTAGATATGCTAATTACCCTATGTCATTTTACATTGTATAATGTATTGTAACATCACACTGTACCCCATAAATATGTACAATTCTTATGTGCCAATGAAAAATAAAATAAAAAATTTAAATTTATATACGGTAAAATTGGTGTGTGTGTGTGTGTGTGTGCACGAACATGTTCTATTTCAGATCTGCTTGGCCAAATTGCAAAATTTTCCCCACATTTTACAGATTCAGTGGCCTCTTGAAGACAACCTATCAGATAAAATGTTTACTACCAGAGAAAAACTGTATGTGTGCTGAGGAATATCACGGAAGCCTAGAACAAAAGGACCTGCTGAATAACAACATATAATACTCTGTCTATATGGGCATTTATTTCCTTCTAAGCAAAAGAAGGGAAAACATTTTGCAAATAATTTAGAGATTTACGTACTCCTTTATATATGGAGGTGCTTAAGGATGTTTCAATGTCCGCGAATGCTGATGGCTCCTAAATCAGTGTGTCCATATCTTCAGCCAGTACTTGTTTTCTCAGTCTCTACGGCATGTGTCCAACTGCCCGGGCCACATCTCCATTTCACACCAAACAGACATCTTATGTTCCTCATGCACAAAGCTGAGCTAATTCTGAATACTTTTCTCTCCTGCTGAAGACAAAACCTTCTCCCTATAACTTCCCTGTTTGGATAAATGGCAATTTTATCTGCTCACTTGTCTAGGCCAAAACTTTTGGCACTGTATTTGACTTTTATCTTCCCTTCCTTCCTTCCTTCCTTCCTTCCTTCCTTCCTTCCTTCCTTCCTTCCTTCCTCCCTCCCTCCCTCCCTCCCTCCTCCTTTGGCTTTTCTCTCTTTCTCCCTTTCTCTCTCACTCTTTCTCCCTTTCTCTCTCTCTTTCTTTTTCTATGGAGTTTTGCTCTTGTTGCCCAGGCTGGAGTGCAATGGCAAGATCTTGGCTCACTGCAACCTCTGCCTCCCAGGTTCAAGTGATTCCCCTGCCTCAGCCTCCTGAATAGCTAGGATTACAGGGGCCTGCCACCATGCCTGGCTAATTTTTGTATTTTTAGTAGAGATGGGGTTTCACCATGTTAACCAGGCTGGTCTTGAACTCCTGACCTTAGGTGATCCACCTGCCTTGGCTTTGCAAAGTGCTGAGATTACAAGCGTGAGCCACCACGCCTGGCCTGACTTCTCTTTTTCTTTCATGACTCACATCTGATCTAGCAAGTTCTGTAGATTCAGGGTCTTTTAAAAATATATATTCAGAATCTTTAAAAAATTTTATAAATATAATTCATCACATGCACTGATAGAAAAATAAAAATGATATATTTATCTTAATAGCTACAGGAAAAGCATTTCACAGTGTTTAATGTAAATGCTGATCAAAAATGTCAAATTTAGAAAGGAATTTTTAAAATGAATAAAAGATAAAAACTTACATTAATGGCAAAAATCACAATTACTTTTGCACCAACCTAATAAACCTCATCAACCGAAATTCCTAAGTATTAGAAGAACTCTCATTAAAATCAGGAACAAGGGAAGAATGCTTGTTAGCACTGTTATTCAGTGTGATACTGGAGGTCCTAGTCAGGGCATGGTACAAAAAAGAAAAAGAAAAAGAAAGAAGACAGTCGTATTATTTTTCTTGCCTTTTCTTTATGCAAATGTCTTCTCACCTCTCCTCTCCTGAAATGGTCTTCTTCATACAGTGTGTGCACAGTAAATGTTTGTAAAATTAATTACCAGATGAGAAATGTAAGCTTCATGCCGGCAGGAGTCTTGTCTGCTTGCTTCACTGCTGTATCTCTAGCTCTTAGGAGTGTCTACAGGAGCAAAACTAGCTACATAAGTTTCAAAATGAAAACGTGGGCTTCCTCGCTAAGGACATTGAGATTTACCAGGTAGTGGCTGCAGAGCATTGAACCAAGTACAGGGAACCCTCTGCACCTGCTCAGAGTCCTGGGCCTGTAAGGTCAGCCCTACTTAGAAATTACAGAGCAGGGACTCGAAAAATAATTGCTGGAAGATGAACACGTGAATAATCTCACCTCATCATCTCTAGGTCCATGAGGGAGTGGGCACAGATGAAGCGCAGAGAACTAGAGGACTTGCCCATGTTTCCAGCCTGTGCGCTCTACCTCGGCCTAATCAGGCTGGAGGCCTGGGTCAAGTCACCTGCTGTGCAGTCCATTCAGATCAACCCTGGGTCCTGGGCAGAGTGGAGAAGAGGGGAGCGTGTGACGGGCAGACAGGGTCACCCAGCGCATCCGGGGACTTGTATGACAGCCCCAGATCCTAGCCCCAGGCCAGGCGCGTCCACAGTAGGTCTCTGATACATACTTGATAAATAAACGAACAAATGCATTGATGAGAAAAGAGATGAGTTTTGAGAAGATGTAGTCCAGGTCCTCGTAGCCTGGTGAGTTTGTCTAACAGCTGACAGACGCCTCGCAGATGTGTGGGAAGCGACCTGCAGTCTACTCCTAGAAGGCAAGTTCAGTGTGCCCAGCCTGCTCCTGCTTCAGCTTTCCATGTGCTGCTGACGTGGGGTATGGGGGCGGGAGAATGGGAGGGTTGGTCGGCTAACTTACTCCACCTCCACGCTGAACTTCCTTTCCCCACAGCTTCTCTCTCTCTCCCCTGCCCTCCCTTTTCTCTGCTGCCATTGACATAATTGGGGATGGGGCCAGGTGGAGTTAGATGAAGGGGAAGCTGGTTGGGTTACCTTGATAATGAGGGGTTGAGGAAAAGTCCAGATTGAATTTATTAAGGGAGTAAATTGATGATACAAGGTTTATTTTCTGAAACTCTTAATCAGCCCCTTCCACCCCCGACCTCAAGGGTCTCTCAGGCCTTACACAGATAGTTATGTTGACAAAGGGTCTAATGCTGTTGACTGCTGGTGATCATAGAAACAAATCGTTCTTCTCTTGAAGAACTTTACCTTTATTACCTTGAAGAACTGGTTTGCTCTTTTAGAGAAGAGCAAACCAGTTCTCCAGAGGATTATAATTTTGTTAACACAGTATTTTTCTTTTGCCTTGATCTCTGGGAAGCCTCAAGCTAAATTTGATGCCCAAATTCAAACATGGAAGCAATTATGTGAGTCATGGAAAGCTTTTTCCTTTTTGATTCTAACATTTGGCTTTTGGATTTCAGATTTGGTAGCTTTATGCCATACTTTAAAAAATGACACCAATAAAAACATTTCTGGAATATGGCGAAGTAACCCAACCCCCTTCCCCTTCATCTGACTCCACGTGGCCCCATCCCCAATTATGTCAATGGCAGCAGAGAAAAGGGAGGGCAGGGGAGAGAGACAGAAGCTGTGGGGAAAGGAAGTTCAGCGTGGAGGTGGAGTAAGTTAGCCGACCAACCCTCCCGTTCTCCCGCCCCCAGACCCCTGTCAGATGGTCAACAAAACAAATGTTGTCAGTCAGACTTGCCTGTTTTCATTTCCAGGCCCAAAGCACGCAAGGAAACTCACACAAGATGAGTGGACCTACGCGTGTTGGTTTGTTAGGACTTCCGTAACAAAATACCAGGTAGTTTAAACAATAGATTTTTTTTCCCCACAGTTCTGGGGGCTGGAATTCCAGGTGCCAGCAGAGTGGGTTTCTCCTGAGATCTCTCTCCTTGGCTTCCTGGGTCCTCACTTGGCCTTTCCCCTGCACACATGCCTCTGGTGTCTCTCTCTTCCTTGGAAGGACAGCAGTCTTACTGGATCATGATCTCATTTAACCTTAATTACCGTCTTAAAAGCCTTATCTTCTAATACAGTCACATTGGAGGTGAGGGCTTCAGGGCACGAATTTTGGGAGGACACAACTCAGTCTATAATATCAAGTCTAACTCAATTCTTATGAAATAATTAAAAGGGTCAAGAAATAGAAAACCATCCAGGGGCCATGATTTTGCTCTCTTCGTGGCCAGGAATGAGGTACGGGCTGGTTTAAGGGATCCGCCCACTGTCTGACTGTGGTCTCTCTCACGGCCCGACTTCCTGCAGAAAGAGAGGGCTCTGTCCCCGGCGCTCTTCCTCGTCTTCTCATTTTTCTATAGTTGTTCTTCCCTATGGTTCTCCTTCAACAAGGCTTTGATCCATGGAACTTACAGCTCATCCAACCAACCACCCTCCCCACTGGCTTGGAATCCAGCTGCAGGCGCCGTGTTCTTGGGCTGTTCCTGCCTCCACATGCACTGGAGTTTTTGCCAGCTTCCTGCTTTGATGTCTCTGAGATGAGAAGCGTGGAGTATAGTGCTATGATGTGGATATCTGACCCTTCAAATCTCATGTTGAAATTTGATCTCCAAGTATTTCTAGGTCTGTGTTGCAGGCAAAAAATTGTGAAGATTTACACACGTTAATTTAATGGTAAAGGAGAATCCTAATAGTCTTAATTGAGGAAAGGCTCTAAATGAAACCCTGTGAACTAACAAGAAGGGAGGATACACTGCATAGGATTAGGAGCAGGTGTCCCAGCTCATCACCAGGAAGGGCAGTTCAGGGGCACGGTGCTGGGGTGCTCCGGGCGGGAATGGGTACAGGTGACAGACAGAAGTAACTAAAGGGAAACCCACAGAGGCGGGAGGGCCCAATCACCATCTCATACGACGATGTCACACCCAGAAAATAGGAACGCAGAGCTGCTTAGAGCACCTGGCTCTTTTCCACCTTGATTCTGTCAATGGCTTCTCCATAACCCATTAAGTTTGAAAATGGCTGTTACTACATATTAAATGTTAAACCATGTAACATTCTAGAAGATTAAAAAGTTGCCTCAAACCCATATCTAGCTATTTCAGATTATTTAAGCTCTCCAAATACTACAAAGGTTATAAGACAGAATTACAGATGTCAACAAAACCTGTCTAGCACACTCTCGAAGGTTATAACCTTTGTAGCATTTGCCTACTCCGAGAGTGTGCTAGGGAGGGTTAGCCTTGGGACACCAGAACGTGTAGAGATCTTCTGGCCTTTCTGAGTGCTTCTGAGAGATGACCCAGCTCAGGAGTCAGAGGCAGGGACCCTGGGGAAGTCTACAAAGCCACCTGTCTTTCTGCCTGGGCTATGAGCTTTCTGAGCGACGCAGTCTGCTGCTGGGTTCTGAGGGTGGCGTGGGCCTTCATCATTGGTAGCTGCCGATGTCTTGTTATATTCTCCCTAGATTTTGGTCGTTTCCCATATTATGAGTCAGTGGGTCTTTTCCCATATTGGGAATCGTGCTTTCTCAGGGATTCTGTAAAGCTCACATGAGTGTAGAGGCATGTAACTTAGGATCCGCCACTCGGATGCACCGTGCGAGATGCAGATTGGGAAGTGGGCATCCCAAGAAGGCAGCTGCGCATCAGGGCATGGGATCGCCTGGGGGCACAGGGGCGTGGCGTGCAGCTTTGCCAGGTGCCAATGGTGGGACTGCAGGCACTGGGACCTGGCCATGCAGGTGAGCTTTCTTGCTACTCTTGCAAGAAACTATTTCAAAGTGCTAAGAGAGGCGTGTAGAAGAGAGCTAAGCTGCCCAGCCAACAGCCAGTGGTCCCCCCGGATTTCTAACTGAGCCCAGCAGTGGCCTAAATCACTGACCCCCAGGATTGCAACAGAAGCTGCCCCACAGGGTGATGGAGGATGGTTCCTGGCAGCCTAGAGTAGAGGCTGGCCATCATGATTCTCCTACCTACCATCCTCAAATAAGTCCTTTCGGTTTAAACTCTTGTGTTGTCCATTTTGCATTGCTACAAGGGAATACCTGAGGCTGGGTAGTTTATAAAGAAGAGGGGTTTATTTGGCTCCTGGTTCTGCAGGCTCAGGAAGCGTTTCCTCACGGCAGGAGGCAGAGGGGGAGCAGGTGTGCCACAAGGCACGAGAGGGAGCAAAGGAGAGGGGAGGACGAGGTGCCAGACTCTTTAAGCAACCGGCTCACAGGAACTCACAGAATGAGAACTCACTCATTTCCACAGGGAGGGCACCAAGCCATTCATGTGGGATCCACCCCTATGACCCAAATATCTCCCGCTAGGCCCCACCTCCAACAGGGGATCCCATTTCAACAGGAGACTTGAGTGGGACAAATATCCCAACCAAACCCGCTAGCCAGAGTTTGCAGCTAAGAATCTTGACCAACATCATGGTAAAAGATAAAGCAACAGAAAACAGAGGAAACCCACAGAGACTTCCTGCATCTCATCCTTCATGCCAAGCCCCAGGGTAGCCTGGGGGGTGCAGTGGGCTCAGCGGAGGTCTCTGAGCTCATAAGAAACCCTATCTGAGCCGTGGGGTTTGGCCAAAATATGGATGGAAGTGAGCCAGGAGGAGGTGGAGGCAGTGCCTGAGATTTTAGGGAAAATTTTAGGCTAAGGCCCCGTGGCTGTCTGTGGGGACTTATTCAGGGCTGCATGGGCTGTCCTCAGGGGAGAAACAAGAGGCAGGAAACACTGAGATTCAGTAGTGAACCTGGGCAGAAAGAGGAGGGAGACAGGTGGCCGGGCGGAGGCCGAAGGAAGCCGGGGATGGGCTGGAGCGGAGGTGTGGGGACAGCTCCAGTCTGGCGGCTCTGAGAGGCCCGGAAACTGAAGTAGTGGACTCTGCTCTACATGTCTCTGGGGGAGGCAGGAATTGACCTCCTGTGGGGCTGTGGTTTCGAGTGCAGGCAGGAAGAAAGGCAGCTCCGGACGTCGTCTTGTTCTCCCTCCTGGATGACCGTAGGAATCACACAGCCTTTGCTCTGCCTCACTGGTTTCTGCTTCCCCCTGCCCGGCCCCCACCTTCTCTGCTGTCAGAATGTGGACAGGAGAAAGGTCTTCAATTCTATTAAGCCCAGCACAATGATAGATCTCTGTTCTCTGCATTTGAAATCAAATCAGAGTCAAATCTCATCACTGAGGAACAGAGAAACTCATTTAAGCCAAGGGCTTTGCTGGTCAACTCCATCCAAGGGGAGGGTAGGGGCCCTGGTTCAGCGAGCCGGGGTGGGAGTGAGGCTTTGTGAGCTGGATTTATAACTGAGCCCACAGTAAAACCACAGGGGGCTGGGGCAGCCTCTCCTTCCCACCCATATGCAGGCGGCCAGGAGCACTCCTGTGTCAGGTCCCTGGAGCACCTCTGTCTTGTGTCCCCTCTCTGGAGTCTTGGGAGGAGGCAGTGCACATTCCTTAGTGAAGGGCACAGCTCAAACCCTCCCTCCCTCTGCACTGCCACGGAGTGTGCATCAGTGGCAGAAGCTTTCTGTTTTGAGTCTTGTCAGCTTTCAGGAAACCCAGGTTTAGCTCCAAATGCGATGGAAAGAGAAATTTCTTCAACTGTTACGGGCAGGGGGCCTTGGTCAAGCCAGAAGGCAATGGAACAAAGCACAGGTGGGGAGACGAAGGAGGAGGCGTGGACGAGGGGCTAAGAATCAATTCAACTCCAGCCAGGCCAATTTCCAGCCTCATCCAGGGCTGGCTCTGATTCTAAGTGCTGTTAGAATTATGGCTTTCTTTCTCTCCTTCCTCCCTTCCTCCCTCCCTCCCTCCCTTCCTTCCCTCCTTCCTTCCTTCCTCCCTTCCTCCCTTCCTTCCTTCCTTCTTTTTTCTTTCTTTCTTTCTCTTTTTCTCTTTCTCATTCTTTCTCTCTTTATTTCTTGAGACAAGCACTGTTAGAATTGTGGTTTTCTTTCTTTCTTTTTCTTTCTTTCTCTCTCCCTCTCCCTCTCTTCCTTCCTCTCTTTCTCTCTTTCCCTCCCTCCCCCCCTTCCTTCCTTTCTTTCCTTTTCTTCTGACAGAGTCTTGCTCTGTCACCCAGATTGGACTCTGCCTCCAGGATTTAAGTGATTCTTCTGCCTCAGCCTCTGGAGTAGCTGGGATTACAGGCTCCCACTGCCACACCTGGTTAATTTTTTGCATTTTTAGTAGAGATGGGGTTTCACCATGTTGGCCAGGCTGGTCTTGAACTCGTGAGTTCAAGTGATCTGCCCACCATGGCCTCCCGTAGGGCTGGGATTACAGGTGTTAGCCACTGTGCTTGGCCATCCACGGGAAGATTTTAAACAAAACATTCAATCTCATTACCAAATGTAAGGATTATTCACATTGTCTATTTCTTCCTGGGTGAGGTCACAGTGGCTGAGACAAGTTTTCCAATGATAACTTTCTCTTGAAAGCTGAAATGTTATCACTGGTGACAAACAGTGTCAGTTGTTTTCCTTGAAATGAGAAAATGTCTGCTATGCACCCAGGTTTGAATGACCAATCGTGAATGGTCAATTGTTCTCTCCAGTAAAAATAAAGCTCTATTGAAAAAGTGACTTGTTCAGCTTGAGTTTCAAACAGTTGTCTAAGTGCCTTTCCTTGAAACAACCACAGTGCTTTGTAATAAAAGAAAACTTCAGCTGAATTAGATTCAAAGGAGTTTAATTGAGCAATGAACAATTCACGAATCAGGCAGCCTCCCAAGCCAGAGTAGGCTCAGAGACTCCAGCGCAGCCAAGAGGTGGGCGAAGATTTACGGACGGAGGAAGGAAAGTGACATACGCAAAAGGAAGTGAGGCACAGACACAGCCGAGTGGCTACAGCCCGGCCTTTTCCTCATTTGAACATGCTTCAAACAGTTGGTGACATCTGATTGGCCAAAACTCGGTGATTGGCACGATGTAGTCTGCAGTCTGCTTACACCTCCGCCTGTTACACCTCCGGCTCACAAGGTAAAGAGAAACCATTAGGCTAAAGGTGAAATGTGAAGTTCGTAATGGAGGTGGCTATAGGCTAAACTTGATCTAACAGGTGCACAGCAGAGTATACGTCCCATTTGGTCACACGGAATACTAGAAAGATGTGTAGTCAAGGGATGAGCGGGTTGAGACCTAGCAATGATCTAGAAGAGGGGCATTCTCACACGAACCTGGAGTCCTGTGCTTCTGTTATCCAGCGTCCGAAATTAGTTTCATGCATTTTGGCTGGTGTTCCAATTGCTTAAGGCAGGATGGCAAACTTCTGGAAATCCTGTTCATCTACCATGAGGTCTCCCAGAGCTGTCCTTCAATGCCTTCTCTTCTCCTCTCATTTTCATCTCGATTTTTTTCTCTGTACTTTGACACATTTTTTACATTTGGTCTATAGGTACTAGATTTTAAATTCCAAAACACGTTTCTGGTAAGCCCCTGGAGTCTTTTTTTTTAATGCTTTTTTTTTGAGACGGAGTTTCGCTCTTGTTACCCAGGCTGGAGTGCAATGGCATGATCCCGGCTCACCGCAACCTCCGCCTCCTGGGTTCAGGCAATTCTCCTGCCTCAGCCTCCTGAGTAGATGGGATTACAGGCACGCGCCACCATGCCCAGCTAATTCTATTTTTTGTATTTTTAGTAGAGACAGGGTTTCACCATGTTGACCAAGATGGTCTTGATCTCTTGACCTCGTGATCCACCCGCCTCGGCCTCCCAAAGTGCTGGGATTACAGGCTTGATTTTTTATGCTTTTTAAGGGTCTCCTTAACTATTCTTTTTTTTTTTTTTTTTTTTGAGTTGGAGTCTCACTCCGTTGCCCAGGCTGGAGTGCAGTGGTCCAATCTTGGCTCTGCAGCCTCTGTCTCCCAGGTTCCAGCGATTCTCCTGCTTCAGCCTCCCGGGTAGCTGGGATTACAGGCACCTGACACTACCGCCTGGCTAATTATTTCGTATTTTTAGTAGAGACGGGGTTTCACCATGTTGGCCAGCCTGGTCTTGAATTGCTGACCTTAGATGGTCCACCTGCCTCAGTCTCCCAGAATGCTGGGATTACAGGGGTGAGCCACCATGCCCAGCCAACTGTTCTTACCATCTTCTATCACAGGTGTTCATCGTCTTTCTTCGGGAGTGATGCAGTCATATGCCACATAGTCATTTTTGGCCGATGACAGACCGCCTATGCGACAGTGGTCCCTTAAGATTATAACACCGTGTTTTGACTGCACTCTAGATATATCGAGAAACACAGATGCTTACTATTGTATTATAACTTCCTGCAGTATTCAGTACCGTCATATGCCGTATAGGTTTGTAGCCCACGAATGATAGACTCCAGCTTCCAGCCTGGGTGTATCCCGTCTAGGTTTGTGTAAGCACATAAGTCTGGACAATGGGAAAATCGCCTAATGGCACATTTCTTAGAATGTAGCCCCATCGTTAAGGAATGCACGGTTGTATTTTATTGGGTGTGTGTTGCGAATGTTTTGTCAGTTCGATCTTTCTCTGGCTGCTGGGCCCTTTTAGAGGTGTTATAACTTTTTCTTTGTTGGCTCACCAGGGTTCGTGTCTTGTTAAACAGGAATGGTGATGCTTATGGGATCCTGGAAATGCCATTTGTACACTGGATTGATGAACAATTTCTTTTTAGATGTTGGATGCGTGTTTAACCCTTTGGGGAAATGAAGACTTAAGTGGGATTGGGGTCAGAGGTAATTTTCCTCTTTGTGTGTGGGGAGCAAATGAGACTGAGTAACAAAGTCCCTACCCGGCACCCATCCAGAAGTCAGAAGCGGAAATTGGGAAAGGAAACTGTTATAGCAGAGATTATCAACCATCTGTTGAGCTCGTACCCAGACCTAGGCACTGAGATAAATGTTTCGCTCATATAATTTTAATTACAGTTGTCAGGCTACTAACATGACATTTGCCATGTGATGTATATACAGTGACTATTCCCAGTAACAGATAAAGAGGTTGTGCCTGAGATCCCATAGGCAGAAAGTGGAGGAACTGGGATTTTAATTCGGGTACACCTGTCTTTGAAACCGCTGGTTGATCTTAATCCCTGTGCTGTGCTGTGTGGCCCTGGCCTCCTCTCTGGGCAGGAACCAGAGTTGCTTCCTCTCTCAGTGGCCCCTTAACACTGTGCTCAGTGGGTGGCTTCTGCATTTAGAAAAATCCTTTATGTTCTCTCTTAGTGCATGATGTCAAGGCCACCACCCCCTCGTCTCCTATATACTCTTCCCAGCAGTGGCTCAGCTATTGTTATTATTTTAATTGCTTTCGTATTTGGTGCTTAATTACAGAGACGGTGGGTTGGGTGCTGTTGCAGGTGACGGGTCCCACACTCCCTTTTGCTTTGACCCTTCCCACCCCTTACCCTTTCAGTTTCCCGATTCAGGGGCTCTTTCCTTATTACCATGAAATCTGGGGGCTGAACAGTCCTATTTCTGGTTGCCATTAGCATTTTGTTTTGAAGACCTCTGAGTGATGGGCGTGGCATACTCAAAGGTTCTCTCTGGGATTTGGGTGGCCTCTGCTGAAAGAGTCGCCAAGCAGTCTGAGAATGAGAAGAGGTATGGGCTGCCTGAACCAACGCTCAACCCCCACGGCACTGAGGGGTTTGGCTTTGGAATGCAGCCTGAGTTATAATAGTTCTCTGAGGGAGGAGGTTGAAGGAAGAATCTGGGTACCCAGATGGCTCCATGGCAGGAGCAGAGGCTCCATGGCAGGAGAAGGAGGTTGGTCTCTTCCCCTGGGATGGGCTCAGTCAAAGCTGGGATGCCCCCCAGAGTCCAGAGGGGTGGCTCTCTATCAAAAGTCATCTTCGACGGCTTCTCCTAGGCATCACGCACAGATTCTATTTCAGAGGGTTTTTATGGGTCCTAGTATGTGTATTTTGACAAAGTACACATACTAGGACCCATCAAAAATCCCTGGGGATTTTGAAGCCCAATCCTTGTTTGAGGCGATGCACCTCGTCACCACCATCCAGAGGGGACAGGGCTTGGGATTTATGGTCATGGACCCCTGGAGTCAGAGATTCAGTTCATTACATGAGATAATTCATGAAAGGTGCTGAGCACCAGGGAATGACAATCATTACTGTGACTGCATCAGGGAGAGCACTGTGCCAAGTACCCAGGGAATGACAATTATTACTGTTACTGGATCAGGGAGAGCACTATGCCTATTACTAGAGCACTGTGCCTAGTACCCAGGGAATGACAATCATTACTGTGACTGTCTCAAGGAGAGCACTGTGCCTAGTACCCAGGGAATGACAATCATTACTGTGATGGTCTCAAGGAGAGCACTGTGCCTAGTACCCAGGGAATGACAATCATTACTGTGACTGGATCAGGGAGAGCACTGTGCCTAGTACCCAGGGAATGACAATCATTACTGTGACTGTCTCAAGGAGAGCACTGTGCCTAGTACCTAGGGAATGACAATCATTGTTACTGCATCAGGGAGAGCACTGTGCCTAGTACCCAGGGAATGACAATTATTACTGTTACTGGATCAGGGAGAGCACTATGCCTATTACTAGAGCACTGTGCCTAGTACCCAGGGAATGACAATCATTACTGTGACTGTCTCAAGGAGAGCACTGTGCCTAGTACCCAGGGAATGACAATCATTACTGTGATGGTCTCAAGGAGAGCACTGTGCCTAGTACCCAGGGAATGACAATCATTACTGTGACTGGATCAGGGAGAGCACTGTGCCTAGTACCCAGGGAATGACAATCATTACTGTGACTGTCTCAAGGAGAGCACTGTGCCTAGTACCCAGGGAATGACAATCATTACTGTGACTGTCTCAAGGAGAGCACTGTGCCTAGTACCTAGGGAATGACAATCATTGTTACTGCATCAGGGAGAGCACTGTGCCTGGCACCCAGGGAATGACAATCATTACTGTGACTGGGTCAGGGAGAGCACTGTGGCTAGTACCCAGGGAAAGACAATCATTACTGTGATTGTCTCAAGGAGAGCACTGTGCCTAGTATCCAGGGAAAGACAATCATTACTGTGACTGGATCAGGGAGAGCACTGTGGCTAGTACCCAGGGAATGACAATCATTACTGTGACTGGATCAGGGAAGGCACTGTCCCTAGTACCCAGGGAAAGACAATCATTACTGTGACAGGATCAGGGAAGGCACTGTGCCTAGTACCCAGGGAATGACAATCATTACTGTGACTGGATCAGGGAAGGCACTGTGGCTAGTACCCAGGGAATGACAGTCATTACTGTGACTGGATCAGGGAAGGCACTGTGCCTAGTACCCAGGGAATGACAATCATTACTGTGACTGGATCAGGGAGAGCACTGTGGCTAGTACCCAGGGAATGACAATCATTACTGTGACTGGATCAGGGAAGGCACTGTGCCTAGTACCCAGGGAATGACAATCATTACTGTGACTGGATCAGGGAAGGCACTGTCCCTAGTACCCAGGGAATGACAATCATTACTGTGACTGGATCAGGGAAGGCACTGTGCCTAGTACCCAGGGAATGACAATCATTACTGTGACTGGATCAGGGAAGGCACTGTGCCTAGTATCCAGGGAATGACAATCATTACTGTGACTGGATCAGGGAAGGCACTGTGCCTAGTACCCAGGGAAAGACAATCATTACTGTGACTGGATCAGGGAAGGCACTGTGCCTAGTATCCAGGGAATGACAATCATTACTGTGACTGGATCAGGGAAGGCACTGTGCCTAGTATCCAGGGAATGACAATCATTACTGTGACTGGATCAGGGAGAGCACTGTGCCTAGTACCCAGGGAAAGACAATCATTACTGTGACTGGATCAGGGAAGGCACTGTGGCTAGTACCCAGGGAATGACAATCATTACTGTGACTGGATCAGGGAAGGCACTGTGCCTAGTACCCAGGGAATGACAATCATTACTGTGACTGGATCAGGGAAGGCACTGTGGCTAGTACCCAGGGAATGACAATCATTACTGTGACTGGATCAGGGAGAGCACTGTGGCTAGTATCCAGGGAAAGACAATCATTACTGTGACTGGATCAGGGAAAGCACTGTGGCTAGTATCCAGGGAAAGACAATCATTACTGTGACTGGATCAGGGAAAGCACTGTGGCTAGTACCCAGGGAATGACAATCATTACTGTGACTGGATCAGGGAAAGCACTGTGCCTAGTATCCAGGGAATGACAATCATTACTGTGACTGGATCAGGGAAGGCACTGTGCCTAGTACCCAGGGAAAGACAATCATTACTGTGACTGGATCAGGGAAGGCACTGTGCCTAGTACCCAGGGAATGACAGTCATTACTGTGACTGGATCAGGGAAGGCACTGTGCCTAGTATCCAGGGAATGACAGTCATTACTGTGACTGGATCAGGGAAAGCACTGTGGCTAGTACCCAGGGAATGACAATCATTACTGTTACTGCATCAGGGAAGGCACTGTGCCTAGTACCCAGGGAATGACAATCATTACTGTGACTGGATCAGGAGCAGAGGGTGATCCTAGAACACAAATGGGAAGCGGGGCTGGAAATACAGAGGGTCAGAGTCACACGTGACAAAGAAACCCTGGAACTCAGGTTTTAAGGTTGCGGAATAGAGAAAGGTAGACACAGGTCCTTCAGGGGAGCGAGGGACCAGGCCCTTGAACAACTGGCTCTGCTGGGCACCCAGTATCCCCTCACCTTCCCCTCCTTAGCCAGTTAGCTTCCATGTGTTCAACCTGCCTGGATCTGACGTTGTCTCGCCAGTGCCCTTAGGAACTCACAGTACAGGAAGTCAGCCTACTCTTTGTGCCCCACACCAGACACCTTTTCAATTTCCTGTGTAACAAACACCTAGGGGATGTTCCTTTCTATCCGGCCCCTCCATGTGTCCTTTCCAGCAACTCTGCACAGAAAAGCGAGATGAAGAATGAGTCAGCTCAAGGACGGAAGGCCAAGTAGGACTCAGCAGTGGACATGCAGGGACCCTGCCATGATTAGTGACACGCGTCAGTCTTGCCTGGCTGAGTCAACTTTCTCACTTAGCATGACTGACCCTGCACTAAGGAATTTAATTTGCTCACTTGCCAACCTGAAATAGGTTCATCCCTGAGGTTTGGAAAATGAGATAACCTGACAGCAGAGCCATCTTCCTTGTCTGGGAGCTTAAACTCAGGGAATGAGGAGGATGCAGTGGTCTTAAACACCACCATTCTGAGGAGGGATGCACTGGGACCCCTGGGTTGGCATCTCTCTGCACTCTGCTCTTGTACCTGGCTCTGCACCCTTCTCTGGCTTCAGCTGTGGGCCGACATGCCACGAGATTCCAACATCCTTTACCGTCCAGGTTCCCATGCTGACATTCCGTCTCTAATTTTTTGGTCAACGTGATTCTCTTTACTACAAGAGCAACAAGTCATTTATTTATTTTATTTATTTTTTTATTTTTGAGACGGAGTTTGGCTCTTGTTACCCAGGCTGGAGTGCAATGGTACGATCTCAGCTCACCGCAACCTCCGCCTCCTGGGTTCAGGCAATTCTCCTGCCTCAGCCACCCGAGTAGCTGGGATTACAGGCGCGCGCCACAACGCCCAGCTAATTTTTCGTATATTTTAGTAGAGACGGGGTTTCACCATGTTGACCAGGAGGGTCTCGATCTCTTGACCTCGTGATCCACCCACCTCGGCCTCCCAAAGTGCTGGGATTACAGGCTTGAGCCTCCGCGCCCGGCCAACAAGTCATTTATTCATTCCCTTTAACAGGAAAGTGAGAACTTGGGAATTTAGCGTCCATAGATTTTGGTGCTTTGCTGTACAATGTGATTGAGCCCATCTCACTTTCGCCGGCTGGTTGTGAGTGTACAAGTTCCACGTTCCCCATGTCATCGCACGTGGGCCTTTTGCCAGGTGGATGAGTATGACGTGTTTCACTTGACTTTGATTGGCATTTCCCTGATCACAGTGAGGTTGATCTACTTTTCACATGTTAACTGAATATTTTCATTTCCTCTTCTTTGAATTGCTTGCCCTTTGCCAATTTTAATTTTGTCTTTTTGTATTAATTTTAGAAGTTCTTTATCTTGTACAGCTCTGAGTTCTGCATTAGATATTTGTAATATTCCTTCCGGACTATCTCTTGACTTTTAACTTTATTTTGGGTTTCTATTATAAAACAGAGGTTTTAAATTCGAATATAGTCAAATATAACAATGCTTTTCCCATTGGCTGTGTGTGTATGTGTGTGTGTGTGTGCGCGCGCGTGCGTGCGCTTTGGGTATGAAGGCTCCCATCTTCCTAGCTATGCAGGACTGTATTTTCTCCTCATGCTTTAAAAATATTGCCTAATATTGATTGCCATTTTTATTGAGGTTACCCATCTCTCAGTTTTGGGGAGGAAATGGTGTGAAGTAGGGATTTAGCTGAATTCTCCCACAGATTTACAGCCAATGGTGCCAACACCATTACTGAGAGGTCCCCCTCGACCCCGTCCAACTACCCCTGGTTAAAATGATACCCTTTTCATGTGCTAAACTCCACGTATAGGCATTGGTCTGTTTCTGGACCTCATGCTGCATTCCACTGATATGTTTGTAATTCCTGTTCTAGGGACACACTATTATGATTATGATACCTCTAGAATATTTGGAATCTTAAGGACTAGTTCCACATCCTGCTCCTTTTCAGAATTTTCTTGGCTCTTTTGGTGCACATGGATTTTAGAATCAGCATCAGTTTTGATGATTATTTTTTTCTTTGCTTGTTTCCGTCTCCTTCCCACTACTTTCTTCTTTTTTTTTTTCTAGTTTATCTCTTTAATTTCTCCAGTTTGTCTCCTGTCGTCTTTTTTTCTCCTTTTCCTCTCTTTTATTTGGGGAGGTGGATAGAAACCTGGAATGGAAATCGGAACATTTAAGTTGTAATTTTCCTTCCGTCATGAGTCATCTGTGTGACCCTGGGCAAGGCATTGCCCTTCTCTGGGATTTTGTTTCTTTTTCTCTAAAATGAAGGAGTGGTCCAGGTGAATTCTGAGAAGACTTCTAACATCTGCTCTTCTTCCTTTACACAATAGCCTTCAGCCTTTATTCCTTATTCGTCCATTGCATTTAGCTCTGCTCATCAATGCACATGTCACAGTAAGAGCAGTCCTTTCTCCCTTTCTCTCCCCGTTTCTGACCTTACCGTTACCTCCCCCACCCAACCACACAGCCCCGGACCCTGCTGTCCAGGCGCTGCTGATGTGTGGTCAGGGACCAACATGGCCTGATTCTGTGTGTTCAGCCTGTCCCTCAGCAAAACAAAGATAGGCAGCCTTAGATGGCTGCCTTGGTTTTCTCTCCCATCACCCTTTCACAGAGTCCTGCCTTGAGTCACAGAGGGCCCATGAACCATGCTTACCTGGGCAGGATTAGTGACAACCTGCTGCCCGGGTAATTACCACATGGGCAATCTTCAACTTCAGCGATGACGAGCGTGTTTGCTTTGTCCAGCTGCTGTGTTTGCTCTTCTAGCTGCTAATGGCCCACAGAGGGTTAATGAGGCAATAGGTGCTCTTCTGGCTAATTAAACTCTCAGTGAACGTGAAGCATTAGGTAAGATGACCTGAGTTTTCATTTACCTGGAGGGATATGTTAGTAGGAGAACTCTTTCCCTACTCATTTGAGTGTTTTAAGGGCGTGGGGAAAAGGTGTAGCTCACGGGAGAGGGTACATGCCCCTTACATCATTTAGGGGGAAAGAATTCGGCCAGCAGTGTGGATTGATGGTTTTGTTTATAGTTCTTTTATTTATTTTTTTTGAGATGGAGTTTTGCTCTTGTTACCCAGGCTGGAGTGCAATGGCGCGATCTCGGCTCACCGCAACCTCCGCCTCCTGGGTTCAGGCAATTCTCCTGCCTCAGCCTCCTGAGTAGCTGGGATTACAGGCACGCGCCACCATGCCCAGCTAATTTTTTTTGTATTTTTAGTAGAGACGGGGTATTACCATGTTGACCAGGATGGTCTTGATCTCTTGACCTCATGATCCACCCGCCTCGGCCTCCCAAAGTGCTGGGATTATAGGCGTGAGTGTTTATAGTTCTAGAGGTTCTCAGGATAGCAGGATGATTCACAGCTGGGCCCCTCCGTGGGCACGAAACAGCCTCACCCAAGGTCACCCACAGCCTCATCCTTCTGGGGTGGTTCACTGCCAATGACTGCAAATGTCGGCATCTGAAGTGCCAGCCCCTTGCCTCAATTTGAGACAACACAGAAGAATTATCTTCAGTCTAGAGCTCTCTGTAGGTGCAGCCAGGGCCTCTGTCGCAGCTGTTTCCTGGGTCAGCTTCTCTCTCGGCTCAATCTTGCCTTCTCATTTCCTCACAGGTGTATCTCCTGGGAGCATTCCCTCAAGACCTTCTGCATGTAGCTGTTGGTGTCAGAGTCTTTCTGTTGCAGGAAAAGCCATGGACAGAACCCCTCAGACACCAGAGTGAGGGAGGAGGAGAGTTTTATTCAGCTAGCTGTGAGCATTGGTTGGCTCGTGTCCAAAAAATGTCGAGTTCCCCCAAAAGTAGTTTCTTTCCCTTTTTAAAGACATACAACCCAAGAAGGAGCAGAGGTAAAACTGTGTCATTGCCCATTAGCTGGACATTGGACCTTACAGTCTTTGGCTTTCATTGATTTGCTAATATACATGTGGTGCATACAGCAGGGGAAGAGGTAGAGAAGTTGAACGAAAGCAGTAGATCACTTAGTGACAGAGGCATGTCTATGGGTGCGGGGGGTCTGGTTGGTGTAGACGGGGAGTAAATGACTCAGGGAAGGTCTCAGGACAGTAAGAAAAACATTTGCAACACTTTCAAGGCTGGCATCAGTCAAGGTTATTCTTACTATTAATTAATTATCAGCAAATATCCCCATATGAACACACATCTGATAATGATTAGAAGCATAACTCACATGTATTGGGCGTCTACCATGCAGTGAGCCTGATTATGGCCTCATTTAATCTCCACAACCTCTCAGTAAGGAAAATATTGTTTGGCTCATATAGGTTAAGTAATTCAACAGAGAACAGTAAGTAGTGGGACTGATATTCAGACCTATGTATGACTCACGCTTGTAATCCCAGAACTTTGGGATGCCAAGGTGGGAGGATCCTTTGATGACAGTAGTTTAAGGTTAGCCTGGGCAACACAGTGAGACTCAGTCTCTCCAAAAAGTTAAAAAATTAGCCAGGGATGGTGGCACACACCTGTAGGCTCAGCTACTTGGGAGGCTGGGGTAGATGACTAGGGCTGCAGTGAGCAATGACTGCACCACTGCATTGTAGCCTGGGTGGCACGGGGAGATCCTGTCTCTAAAAAGAACAACAAAAAAACAAACACAAACCACACACACAAACCGAACTAACACACACAGAAAACCTATGTGTGCTTGATTCCAAATCTGTCCTCTTTACGCCGCATCACCCTTCCTGATAGGATTAAATGTGCAACGTTGCACGATGTACACAACTAAGATTAAAGAAGGAAGGAAGAGGACCAAGAATCACGTTTTAAGAAATACTTGAAGAAGCCGAGTGGTGAATTTTTCAGAAGAGGAGTGGTGAACAGCAATGCATGAAAGCTCAGGCAGATGAGGTCTGAGCACAGAGTAGTACTTGGCTGCTTGTGTAGAAAAAGGGTTTGGATGGGAGCATGTTTATCTTCTCTGTCTGTTGGCCATGAGTTAGAACATAAATTTACAAGATGCCAAGGATAATGTTCTTAACATGTTTAGCATCTTGTAAATATTTTATATGGACTTAAGAAAACATAACTGATGTAATAATGTATATAAAATTTTATATCTTATTTCTTCTACTTAACATTATAGAATTACTATTTCTTCAAGTTATTAAAAACTTTCAGTTACTACTTTTAATGTTTCCCTGATTTTCCATTTGAAGCATATACCATAATTTACTCAATTCCTCTGTCATAAAAAATTTAGTTTGATTTTAGTTTTTTCCTGTTATAAATAACCTTGATATAAACATTAAGCTTTCTCCATATTATAGATTATTTCTTTAATTAAAAATCTTAGAATTGGAATTACCATATCAAATGATGTCAGCATGTTGATATATATTGCAAAATTGTTGTACAAAAGGTTAATATTAATCTTTGTTCTTGCAGTAGAGAGTTATTTCACCATAGCCCCATCAGCATTAAATACTCTTTAATAAAAACAAAACAAAAAACTTTGCTAACTCGTGTCATCTGTTTGTCATTTGGCATATGCGGCACTGATTTTCTTAGTCACCACACTCCCAAAGCAGAGTCAGGTTAGCATTTAGAGTGTACTATTGATTTGAATACCCGCTCAGAGCTTTTGAACCTCCCTGCTCACGGGTTGAAAAATTACTGTGCCCTCTACAAAGTACGTTACGGTAACAATGAGGATTGACAGCCCTTCTCCTCTAGGATGGTCCTCTTCTGTTGGGATGCGTCCTCAGGGTCCCTATGTTCCTTCTCCCTTTCTTCATACGGGGGCCCTTCTTCTTTGGGCAACTCGTAACGTTCCAGGAGCTTTGGTGGCTCTAACCAGTAGCGTCTTGCTGTTTCCTCGGTTGGCAGTATGGAGTTACACATTTTACCCCAACATTTGTCAGTTGTTAGCGTATTTTTCTCAAAACTGCTCCCCCGTTCTGTGATGTGAGATCCTATCAATATCGTTCGAACGGATCTGTCTTTCCTTCATTTCCTGTGTGGACTCTGCCAGAGCCATTATGTGGGTTCTCCAATTGTCTTCCTGTCCTCTCATTCTGCACGGTCTTCCTAGGCAACTCCACCTGCCTCCAAGGCAGACTTATCCCGGTGCAACAACTAAGATTTTAAAATTATATTTTATATTACGTTACATAATTATTACATGGCACACTTTTATTACATCTTTTTATTTAATATGTCCAATTATTTAACTTATTTAATTTTATTACATAATTTATTACATAATGACTATGACATTTAAAAAAATCATATTAAATGTATCTCGGTGCAAAATCTGTAACTGAGATCTGCCCCCTGCTCCTGAGCTTCAGGCCTGATATTCCAACACCTACTAAGTATTTCCATCTGGCTGTCTTCTAAGGTTGTAAGGAGAAGTTTTCTGGGAAGGAAATTGGAGGAAAGAGACTTTATTCCAGCAAACAGTGGACAAACTAGAAAGATGCAGCCTTTGGTGTAAAGGTGTGTCCCAGAGAACGAAGGGAGGGTTTGGTGTTTTTTAAATTTAAATTTAAATTAATTTTTATTTTTTTATTTGAGAGATGGAGTCTTGCTCTGTCATCCAGGAGTGCAGTGGCCCAATCTCATCTCACTGCAACCTCTCCTCTGGGGTTCAAGCAATTCTCCTTGCTCAGTGTCCCACGTAGTTGGGGCTGGGTTTCATAGCAAAGGTTCCTGCCCAAGCAGGTTCAGTTGTGCAAATGAAAAATTCAAACTGATTGGCCAGTACAGCTGAGCCCTGATTGGTTGATATAGCTGAGCCCTGATTGGTTGGTTCAGATGAGCTCCTTTGTTGATTTAGGTGAGCTCTAATTGGTTGATTCAGATAGGCTCTAATTGGTTGGTTCAGGTAAGCTCTGATAGGTTGGTTCAAGTGAGCTCTGAAAGTCCCAAAGTTAAAGAGGTGTGGGTTTTGGAGAACTCAAGGTGCTTGTGTGATTTCCAGTCAACAAATGGCTGCTTGGCTATATTTAAAATTTGCACCTGGTCAGCTGCTTGGGATCCATTTTGAAGGACTGGCTCTGTCCGGTTCACGTTTGTGTACACAACCTTCAAGCTCAGCATGGCCACAGTGACTGTTCCTCTGGCCTCACAACCCTTTCTCCTTCTGTGTCTTCTAGGCAGCCTGATAATACCATCTTCCCATTAGCTCTGTGGTACGGTTTGGCTGTTTCCCCACCCAAATATCATCCTGAATTCCCACGTGTTGTGGGAGGTAATTGAATCATAGGGGTGGGTCTTTCCTGTGCTGTTCTCCTGAGAGTACGTCTCATGAGATCTGATGGAATTATAATGGGGAGTTTGCCTGCACAAGCTCTTTCTCTTTGCCTGCCGCCATCCACGGATCTGACTTGCTCCTCCTTGCCTTATGCCACGATAGTGAGGCCTCCCCAGTCATATGAAACTGTAAGTCCAATTAAACCTCTTTCTTTTGTAAATTGCCCTCCAGTATGTTTTTAACAGCAGCGTGAAACGGACTAATACACCCTATGAGCTAGAAAAGTAGAAGTCCTGCGGCCCTTGTCGCTGGTACCCTGGACTACCAAAATAAAGCAATAAAGCCTTGCTGGTCTTCCTGTCTCCAGACCCGCCCTATACCTTTGAACGGGACTGACCTTTCTCAATTTGCTTAGAGGCCTTCCACAGTGGCCATCATCAGGATTGAGTTAGAAATCCCGAGTTCAATACACAAAACCTCACAGCACCTGGTCTCCGCTACCTCTCCAGCTTTTCTGGTATAATATGCAAATTGTCTCTCAGTAGGACCCCAGCTTCATGAATTTTGGTTGCTTCTGAATTGAGCTATGTCAGAATCCTTTGCTGTTTTCTGTAATAGATTCTTAGGGGCAGTGCCGCGCTTTGCAGTTTGTGAATTTCAGAAAGCCTCACAGTGGAGGCACCATCCCTAGAGCCCTTCAGTCACCCCTCGCATGCCCTTTCTGGGGGAAGACAGCGATTCTGGGTTCTAACTCTCTGCTGTGTGATCTTGGGTGAAACACCTGACTTTTTGGGCTTCAATTTGCTCATCTGTGGAATGAGCTAATCAAAAGGAACTTGAAAATGATGGCTAAAGTCTTCTTAAATGACCTCATTTGTGTCTGCTTTGGGTCAAAAGCTTGAACTGATGTAATATCAGAGGCAGGCATTAGAGGGCAGCATTCACTAAAGTTTGCTGGCTGTCCTGCTCTTGGAAGTTGGTTTTGCTTTGTTGAAGCACATATTGCTGATAAAACACAAAGTGAGCATACAGAGACGTATACATTTCTGCGATCTTACGAGGATCATGTTACGTAAGCACTGGTTATTTTCCTAAAAGTAATGGGAATACTTCATATTATGATGAAGATTCACAAAATAAGAGATACTGCTAAGACAAATCTAATCACTCTGTCAACTTTGCCAATTATTACAGGAGAATTTTTTTAAAATACTGAGGCAGAATATTCATAGAATCAGTCAGTTACTCTATATATGGAAATAACGGAAACTGACGAGTCTTAAGCAATTTGCATGAACATAGTGCAAAAACAGAATAGTTCCTCCTGAAATTGATCAAATAATTGTGAGTCTTTAAAGAATTACAGTGAGTTAATATTAACTGTCATCAATTGGCACGTTTTTGTTATCTGAATATTTCTGTGCATGTGAGTGTGAGATGCGAATATTTAATGCTGCATGGTTCTCTTCTAAAATATACCAGATTATACAGTTTAAATGTATGAGTTGAAAAAACACATTAATAACCAGTGGGGCCCTTTGTGGCCATCACTGAAGTGGGAGCAGCCACAATGAAGTTCAATCCCTTTGTGACTTCTGACCGAAGCAATAGCTGCAAAAAGCATTTCCATGCTCCATCCCACATTCACAGGATAGCTGTGTCTTCCCCTCTTTCCAAAGAGCTGAGACAGAAGGAGTGTTTGATTCATGCCCATCTGAAAGGATGATGAAGTTCAGGTTGTGTGAGGACACCACAAAGGTTGGCAAATTGGCAAAGAAGTCCAGATGTACAGGAAGAAATATGTCATCTACATTGAACAGGTGCAGCAGGAAAAGACTAATGACACAACTGTCCATGTGGGCTTTCACCCCAGCAAGGGGGTTATTGCTAGGCTAAAACTGGACCAAGACTGCAAAAAAGTCCTTGCCCAGAAAGCTGTTGGGATTCACTTGGGGTGGCTGGCAACATATTAGGGGAAGTTATAAGATTATAGTCTCAAACCTTTTGGGAGGCCGAAAGGTTTTAATGGAATGGGTTGAAGGCAGCCAGTTCTTACATTAGAACTTTAAGTCATAGGGTAAAGGATAGAATAATAAAAGCTTCCCCAGGTAAGTCTGTTTACCCCACATTCCTTTGTCCCTACTCTAATCTGTTTGCTCATGTAAACTTTGTACTGGATGGTCCTCCCGGGGCGAGGTCGAAGGGGAATGACCCGTTGGTGTTTATTCTGGGCTCCAGAACCAAGGCTTCTTATTACTCACAAACCACTCTTTTAACCATGTTAATTATCCACAAGTGTGTGGACTTAGCACTTCTGTTATTAAGCCTGTACTGTAATAAATGCAAGGAGGAACGGAGTGGTTGTTGATTAGCTGCAGTCGCCCTCTGAGGGCAGCTAATGACCTCCCTAGCCCACTCGAATTCACTGTACTCAGGTGTATCAGAGTGTATTTCATTCATCTGTTGCTGAGTCAAGGTCTGCAGGACAGACTTCCACAGGTGGTGATCGACATCTCAGGTGGTGATCCCCATGTGACTGAGGTCTCAGAAAGCCAAATCTCACCAAGTAAAAAAGGAAAAGGGCAAATACAAGAAGGAAACAATTGAGAAGATGCAGGAACAAGGTAATCTTATATACAAGCTTTCATTAAAACTTGAAAAAAAAAAGCCCAGTGGGGACAATGTAACACAGATGTAGTATAGGAAGATGTCTGCATGCATGTGTGTGTGTGCATGTGTGCATACGTGTGTTCTTGTGTGTGTGCACGCCTGTATGTGGGCTTGTGCTGGTTCTCCATTACTTTTTTGTTGTAATCAGAGGAAAGTGAACACTAGGTGAAGAGAGAGGGCCTATTTTGATCTAAAAGCAGTGTGCTAAGAGGTTAGAATTGCCCCTGGGGAAGGTAATGTTCTCAATTGCAAATCCTATGGCAGGTAAATAAGCCCTTCTATAATCAGAAAAATCAACTTGCTGTTCTCTAAGGAAAGGAAGGGTCTCCCAGTCAGCACCTGCTCTTGGATTGTGCAAATGTGAAGGAAAAGATTTTTAAAAGATTAGAGTGATCATGGCTGTCTCAGTTTGTTTAGGCTTCTGAAACAAAAATGCCATGTACTGGGTGGCTTATAAACAGCAGAAATTTATTTCTCAACATTCTGGAGGTTGGGAAGTCCAAGCCAAGGCTCAGGAAGATTTGGTATCAGGTGAGGGTGTGTTTCCTGGTTCTCAGCTCCCCCTGGCCTCTTTCCTAAGGGCACTAATCCCATTCATGAGGGCCCCATCCTCATGATGTCATCAACTCCAAAGCCCCACCTCTTAATACCATCACCTTGGGGGTAGGATTCAACATATGACTTTTGGAGGGACACAAATATTTAAAACATAGAAATGGCCAAATGCCTGTTGCTAAGGAAGCTAAATGGGTTCATCCTTTCATACTGGAAGCCAAAAATGGCTTTCACATATTTTATAAAAGCCAGCACAGTTAAGAGAAAATGGAGAGGGCACTCATCCTGTTGGCTGCGCTTTCAAACCCTATCTGGAATCTGAAGGCATCCACCGCCTCTGTGGCTGCTCTCCCGGTCTGTCAGTGTCCTCTCTGGCCTGGGTCTGTGCGGTGGCCTCTTGACTGGCCTCCCTGCCTCCCCGCATGCCTCCCCTGCTGTTTAGCCTTGACTCAGGAGATGGAATGTTCCCTGTGAGATGTAAGTCAGATCATGTGACTCCAAATCTTCCCCTATCACTCATGTCCAACGTGCTCCCATCCTCATGCCCATCCCATCACCTGTCTCGCTTCGCCTCCCACTTCCTCTCTCTCTGCCCCAGCTGCGTCAGTCTCCTGTTTCTCAAAGCCGGGCATGCACCCACCCCAGGGCCTTGGCACTGCTCTCGTTGCTGCCTGAAACAGCTTCCCAACAGCCATCCTCACGGCTTGCTCTCTGGCTCCTTCAAGCCTTTGTTAAATATCTTCTTAGGGAGAACTTCCTTGATCAGTTTACTTACTTAAATTGTTAGGACCCTTTCCAGTGATAAGTAGGATTTCACTTCTCAGAAACACCTGCACCCCTTCCTTCCATTTTTCCTCGGAATCTTTTGGTTTCTAACATGTCATATAATTCACTTACTTTATTTAGTTCCTGTCTTTCCTTATCAGAAGTCAGCCCCGTGAAGGCTGGTATTTCTCTCTCTCTTGTTCACTGATGTTTCCCCAGTGTCTAGAATAGAGGCTGGCCTGTTGGAGGTGCTTGATAAATATTGTTTTGAATGAATAAATAAGAATTATTTCATGTGGTATAGCTGGTACAAAATAATATGTTGGTATTATTAGTAAGTATGTTTTTCTGGCAGAGGAGGGAGAGACAACTTTCAATGCCAGGACATTCTAGAGGAGTCAAGGAGGCTCAGTTAGCCCCTGGACCACCTTGGAACACTGAGGCCTGACTTGCAGAAGCACGAAGCAGCCCTTGTTTCCTCTGGGGCTTTCATTTCATCCTCTTGTGTAAAAGCAGTTTGTTTTTGCGTAACACAGGCTCTTTTTCTGGTGGCAGCTTGTTGGAAACACCTGCTATTATGGATTTCTATGAATGTGAATGGCAGGGTCTTCAGGAGGGCCAGAAAACAAAGGAGGCCTGGGAGGTTTCCCCACAGCCAGGTGCTGAGGGTTCACCTTTCCTTCTGGTGCTGCCCGTTGGGTATGGGAGGGTAGCGTCTGTATTTTGAAAAGACACAGTCCAGGTCTTGTGTCCAAATACTCGCACAGGTGTGGAGGTGGCTGTGGCTCAGATATGCCTGCATTCCCATTTAAGCCTGTTGCCCCATGTATCATGGTTTGAATGATAAATTATAATGCCACCTACAAGTAAGGGTCCAGAGAGACACATGACTTGGATGATGCTAAACTCTGAAGGTGCCGGAAATATAAATCTAAGAAGTTAATCCAGTCATGGCAAATAATCTGGGCTACCTATGTAGTCAGATAATATTAAGCACTGACACTGAGTGACAGGAAGCACATCTATAGCCAGACAAGGAAGAACAGCTTACAGGATCTATAACACATACTGTGAAAGTAGGGCAGCTAGGCATGGTGGCATTCCCCTACAGTGCCCCCCATTTGGGAGGGTGAGGTGGAAGGATCACTTAAGCCCAGGAATTTGCATCCAGCCTGGGTAACACAGTGAGACCCTGTCTCTAAAAAAAAAAATGAATAAATAAAAATAGTGAAACTCCTTGATTAATATGTGACATATTTATTATAGAGATAGAGTTTGGCTTTTAAACTCAGACAATATTGCTTTGTCTTTGAAGGGAGAGCAGATATTTAGAGACCAACTCCTGAAAATGACTCATGGGAGCAAGAGTACCCAAAAGACTGTAACTTCTTTCACCAAATCAGGGGTCAGTAACTGTCCTACGTGATTCTGCAAGGAATCTGAAGGATCTATGCGACGCTTGAACAGAGACATTTTTAGAGGGTTTACTTTAAATGATGAGGGGATTGAAGGAGATAAGAGGGTAAATTCTATTAGACTGTAGCCAATATCTGGAAGTGTCGAGGAAGCAAAGATATCCTGAGTTTGTTTGCATGGTAGAGACGACTTATAGAAAGTAGTCATCACTAGGTTACTAAACTTGTTACTTTCCAGTAAAATCAAAGGAGAAAAAAAGACATCAGATGCCACACAAATATAAAATGACAGCTGCCCGTGAGCTTTTGAAACACTGAAGACAAATTTCATTGAGTCTCTAGATTTTAGTTTTGAAGTTTGAGTAGGCCCAACATGTTCTCAAATGGACGTGGCCTTTACTGGGTGTGATGAGGCATTCTATGCATGAGATGTTACATGTAGGCATTTATAATATTTAGGCATCATATGCATAAAATGTAACATCTCGGATTTGTACTGGAATTGTTACCACCTGAAGAATTTCATAGCCCTGGCCTTAAGAACCATCCAAATTATGGATTAAATTTGTTTTTTGACATGTATTCGGGATCTTCTGTATAGAATTCGTGGTCATAATTGTGGCAATATTATAAAACAATATTGATTTCTGCAAGGTCAAGTGTAGCAGACATCGAGGCTTACTAGCTGTCTTGCTCTAAGACTTTCCATAAGAAAAGCAATTTCATGTAGAGACACCACCAGGGATTTTAAAAGGAAAGAGCTATGATTTCGATTCTAGGGAGTATGCTTTTAATGAATGAGTTCAGGATTTTGAGAGTGCTTGTTCTATAAACGTGCGTCGAACTTCAATTGTCTCATACTCAGAACCCATTACAATTCAGGTGAATGGATTTGGTAGTACAGGACAGAGCGTAATTGAACTTTACAGGTTTATTTGGTAAGAAAGCGTCCGGTTCTCAGTGACTCAGATGTAGGTACACAATGTTCTGAACAAACAGGGTTTGTAAGTACACTTTCCAGCGATAAGCAGGATTTCTCTGAGAAGTACATCGGGGTTACTCAGAGCAGTGTGATAAGGTGAGTAGGAGTTATGGCTTCGCTATTTGCCATGTTTCCTTCCCTCACTGCCGGTTTCCATGCAGTTACCCTGGATGTGGGATGGATGCAGAGAAGACTGTATTTAACTTACTGGCAATAGGACGAGGAAGTGGGCATCTATCAAGATAATGGTCAAGAGAAAACATTCACCAAAGTGCATGAAGAAGACACATACAGACTGGCAGGAGCAAAGGACAAATGAGACTTTGATCTGTTGGCACAGCAACAGAATGAGGAGTAGAAGAAAATCGCTTCCGGGGTTATCAAAAGCTGGCATATTTTATAGATCATGACAGGTTAACATGGTCAGATTTTCTGTAGTCGGCAAAACCTCATGACTGTTTCAGCTAGTGTACAATCCTGCATACTGCTACGCTGCTCAGGACTTGTTAAATTGCCACAAAGGGCAAAGGTTTATGACACTGTAAACCCTGAAGAAATACAACTATTATTCATAGCTGGGCATGGTGGCTCATGCCTCTAATGGCAGTGTTTTGGGAGGCTGAGGCAGAAGAATCAAATATTTGACACCTCCCTCCCTCCCAGTGAAGGGAGCTGGGGTCAGGTCATCCTTGCTGCCCCCTGAAAGGGGAGGACAGCCTGTACTGTCCTCATGATGGAGCCCCTGTCCACGGCCGTCCCACTCCTGGTTTCCTCATGCCAGCCACACTCCGTTTGTCTGAGTGCTTTGGAAACACTGGTTATTTCCCATCTTGTGTGTTCACAGCAACGTCTCTCTGGCATAAATGGCCCTTTCCTGCCTGCTTCTTGCACACTTACACCCGTTTCCTACAATTGCTGTAACACATTGACAAAAACTGGGTGGCTTGAAACTATAGGACGTTCTTTCTCTCACAGCAATCAAGTCTGAATGATTGGAAGTTCTTCAGACTCCACAGTTCTGAAGTCTGAATGGAGGTGGTGGCAGGGCCCATTCCCTCTTGGGTATGTGGTTCTTCAAATATAAGTTGCTGACGATTGTAAGATGCATTATTATTTTATATACTACCTAAGAGAGAAAAAACTGCTGGGTGTGGTGCCTCACGCCTGTAATCCCAGCCCTTTGGGAAACCGAGGTGGGCGGATCATGAGGTCAGGAGATCGAGATCATCCTGGTCAACATGGTGAAACCACGTCTGTACTAAAAATACAAAAATTAGACGGGTATGGTGGCACACGCCTGTATTCCCCGCTACTCAGGAGGCTGAGGCAGGAGAATCACTTGAACCCAGGAGGTGGAGGTTGCAGTGAGCTGAGATCGTACCACTGCACTCAGGCCTGGCTACAGAGCAAGACTCTGTCCCTCCACCTCCCCCCACAAAAAGAAAAAACTCTGCCAAATAACTTATGTCATGCTATCAACTTTAAGATGCATCCCGATTTCATTTTATGTGAAAAAATGTGCAGTTAATGAAACGCAGCATAATCTATAGAAAGTCAGATGAATTCCATTCTCTAGAATCACAAGATTAGGATATGTGCATTGGCAAAACTGGCCAAGCACAAAGGGGTTAAGACAACGTAGAAAGACCCTGCAAATACGACTTCTATATGCTAACTGGGTTCTGCCATTTTGAAGCACTCACACAAGTCCTGGAAGGCAGAAAGCAGCAGCAGCCAAAATCCGATGGCGTCTGGTGTTTTCTGCTGGCAGTGAAAGTAATAGAGGTGTCAGGCATAGCCCCTGGCTTCCCAGGTGACCACAGGCAGATGTAGGCTACACTCACTGTACCACCTGCTGGGCTCCTGTGTCCAGGGCACTGTGTGGCTGTGGCTTCCTGATTCTGGCTGCCATAGCTGTGGATGGAGGTATCTTCTTGAAAGCGAGGATTTCCGAGGTAGCCTTCCTGATGGGGAGGTGCAGACACTCCTGGGCTGTGTCAGGTGCACACTATTCTTGGAGCAGTTCCTAGAGGTCATGTCAAGATTCCACTTTCAGGCCTTTCCAGTGTTGTCTATGCAACCAAGACTCTTTGTCTCATTTCTGCTTAAAAGGCATAGAACAGTTTCTGTTTCTGGCACTGAGCTCCAGCTAATACAGTGTTTGAAACCAAAGGCAGTTGCAGGCAACTGAGGCAAGACAGGAGTATTTGGGTCGATTAAATTATGCTGAAGTCGCAACTCCCAAATCTCATCAGCTCAACAAATCTCATCAGCAACTGTTGTTGCTAGTGTCCACGGCTTTGCTCCAGGTGGACATTCTGGACGCAGACTGATGTGTTGTGTTGGTACATCAACCTAAGCCTCCGCAGAAGGGAGCTGGGGAGTTAGGTGCTGGATGCCCAATCAACACAGAAAACACAGCTGCATTTCCATACGCCAGTAACAAATCGGCCGAAAAAGAAACAGTATAAAATCCCACTGTGCACATATAACACGTTTTCTTATGCATTCATCTGTTCATCCACACTTAGGTTGGTCCCATATCTCGGCTACTGTGGAGTGTAGATATCTCTCGGACATACTGAATTCATTTTCTTTGGATATGTACCCAGCAGTGGGATGGGTAGGTCAAGCTGTAGTTTTATTTTGAGCTTTTTGGGGAACCTCTAACTGTTCTTCGTAATAGCCCTTACTTCCGACTGCTCTCTTGGACGCTGGGTGCCACCTCTTTTCCTGCAGTTCACACATGTAGAGCATCCAAGGCTGGGAGAGGAGATAGCTCAGGGTGCTGAAGGCAGGGAGCTTTTTGGTATTAAAGGGAGCTGTGCTCTTGGAGGTTGGCGTGTCTTCACCTTCGGGCTTATCTCCCTTCAGCAAGCACAGGTCCCTTGGCATGGATTCTGAGGAACACCTTGGTGAAGAAGGTGGACTCCCAGCTCAGACCAACCTCTGCAATCTTAGCAAACCTGGATATTCAGCCTGTTGTGCCCTTCTGATCATGTGTTACAACCTATGAATGGCAGAGCCATTAGCACTCAAACACCTGATATTTTTCTTTGGTGTAATCCATGCCCCAGGAGACAGGAAACCCTCCCTTGGTCTTCTAAGCCACAGTTTGGGAAGGTGTTTATCCCTGGGACCGGGGTTTCCAAGTTCAGCAATAACTACTGATACGGTTTGGATATTTGTCCACTCCAAATCCCACACCGAAACGTAATCCCCAGTGCTGGAGGCAGGGCCTGGCGGGAGGTGATTGGATCGTGGACTGAGTCCCTCATGAATGGCTCAGCGCCATCCCCTTGTGATGAGTTAGTTCTCGCTGTGAGTTCCTGGGAGATCCGGTTGTGTAAATTGTGTGGCACCTGCCCCCTCGCTCTCTTGCTCCCACTCAGGTGGTGTGAGACACGGGCTCCCCCCTTACTTCTGCCCTCACTGTACGCTCCCTGTGGCCCTGCCCAGAAGCAGATGCCCG
This sequence comes from Callithrix jacchus, assembly GCF_049354715.1. Classification (NCBI taxonomy): domain Eukaryota; kingdom Metazoa; phylum Chordata; class Mammalia; order Primates; family Cebidae; genus Callithrix; species Callithrix jacchus. The sequence goes on from NC_133508.1 coordinate 8,468,408, forward strand.
CACCATGCTTCATGTCCAGCCTGCAGACCAAGGGCCAGTTGAACCCCTTTTCCTTGTCAATCACACAGTCTCGGGTATTATTCCGTCACGATGCAGTTGCCCCAATACCTCACTCCCATGTCCTTGTTTCAAAAAAGGCTCTTGTTTTAGTCCCAGCCCAGGGACAGACGTGAAGATACAGACTCACAAAAGTGAATGTGGAACTATTGGACTTATTCGTACATGCCTGACTTAAAAAGAAATACTAGGAACACTGATTTCCATGTGAAAGATACTCAGCAAATATTTCTGGAACTGAACTAGAGGTAGGCTATCTACCCCACCTATTAATCCTAACCTCTGGCAAAGTGGCTTCAACCTTGTGACTGCTTAAGAAACCTTAATGAGATTTAAGAATTATCCCAGGAACAAATAAGTTTTCATGTGTTCTAGTTATCTACCTCAGTGAACACCGACACTTACATAACGCAGTGTTTCCACCCCATCATCCTGAACTACAGGAGGCGGTATTTCACTCATACCCCATGGAGGACTTGGGGCCAGGGTCAAGCCTGACTGACTCTCAGCGCCCCTCCTCCTCCCTCCCCTGCTCTGCTGTAGCCTAGGGAAAGATATACCCCAGGACTGGGATTAGATGAACTCTGAAAGGCAATCTTTTTGGCTCCCTGCTTGTGTAGGGAGGTAAAGGAGGGGTGAGGTGTGTTTCCCCTCTGAGTCATTTCTCTGTGGCTTCACTACACAATCCCACTTATTCAGGGAGGATTATATGGGTGTGTTTTAGGCCATTTTCTGTTGCTGTAACAGGATAGCTGAGACTGAGTGACTCATAAAAAATACAAAGTTGTTTGGCTCAGTCTTGGAGGCTTTAAAGTCCCAGATAACAGGCCCTCATCTGGTAAGGACATTTGTGCTGTGTCATCCCGTGGCAGAAGGCGGGGGTGAGAAAACAGGGGTAAGAGGATGAGTGAACAAGAGAGGGCTGAAATGGCTTTTATAGTAAACCCACTCTCAGGATCATGGACACATTCCTGTGATAATGAGGTCAGTGATCCATGAGAGCAGGGCCCTTATGACCTAGTGACCTCTTAGAGGGCACATCTCTGTAGACTGTTGCACTGGGGATTCTATTCTCAACACGTGGACTTTGGGGGACACATTCAAACCACAGCAAAGTGTTTGGCGTTTTATCTCCATGCAGTGTTAACATTTCTCCCATAATCCTGGGTTACCCTTTCCTCATGAACTGCAGAGTCCTTACTGAACTCTGCTCTATTTAATTAAATGTCCTATCAGAATTTTGGGGTTCTAGCCAACTCTTTGTGGTTTTGCTGTAAATAATTACTTTTTCTCTGTCCAGTAAAATGTTTAAAACAAATACCTTTTCTCAGATGATACTTGATATGGAAGGGCTCAAACATCCTTTATTCCTGTGATAAGTAACTTGCTTGGTATGGGAAAGAAGAAATTCTTTATCCCCCATCATCCTCTCTGGTGGTCCCTGCTAGAGAAAACCTGCCAGGATTTCCTTCAGCGCAGCTAACAGGGTGGAGCTGAAAGCTGAGGTTTTCTCTGAGAGGAGAACATTCTTGCTCAGTTTTAAGGCCTCAGTTTTTAGACGGCTGGTGGACTGAGGCCGAGCTCATGTCCTCTCCATGTGTGCCTCTCCAACAAAGCCACTCATTTTATCAAAGCCTGCAAGCTGAGAAGACTGCAGAATTGGCTAGCATGACGGAAGTGACAATCTTGTATTTCCTAATGATGGAAATAATTTTTTTTTTTGCCTTACAGTATTCTATTGGTTAGGATAAAGATCACAAGGACTAGGCATGGTGGCTCATGCCTGTCATCCCAGCTCTTTGGGAGGCCAAGGTGAGTGAATCACCTGAGGTCAGTTCAAGACCAGCCTGGAAACACGGTGAAATCCTGTCTTTACTAAAAATACAAAAATTAGCTGGGCTTGGTGGCAGGTGCCTGTAATCCCAGCTACTTGGGAGGCTGAGGCAGGAGAATCACTTGAACCCAAGAGTGGAGGTTGCAGTGAGCCGAGATCATGCCTGGGCGACAGAGGGAGATTTCATCTCAAAATAAAAAAGAATACAGACACAAGTACCAGCCACACTCAAGAAGAGAGTTTTACCCAAGGGCGTGAGTACCAGGAGGCAGGGATCTAGGGGAACATCTTGCCATCTGCCCACTTGTGTCATGAACAGAGAGCTCCCTTGATTCATGACAAAGAGCTCCATTTTGTCTCGTTAGCAGTCTTCCAGAAACCTTAGAACATAAAAAATGTGCTGGGAAACCAGAAACAATTATTTTTCCAATTACAAAGGGAAGATGGATTCTGAAGATGATAGGCATGACATCAAATCTAGAAATGTTTTGGGATAATGTTTAATGCAATTTAATGAGAAGAGGGCCAGGGAGCGTGAGGTCCTGCTGTCGCTTCGCTCAGAATGAAATTGGCCCCTTCTCTTTCACTGCTAAGTTCCTAGACTGCGGAGTCAGAAGTAGAGGAGAATCAGTGTCTCTTACTTAGGCCAAGCGTTTAGTGCAAAATACAGACACATATTGTAAGAACATTAGACAAATTTTTAACCTGTTGAATTGCGGACTCCAGGAAGTTGACATCAATGAAAATAGAATTTTCTTGTGACTTGACACAGAACATCTCTGTTTAGTGCAAATTTTAGTAATGGAATATAAAGGATATTCTCATCAAATTTATAGCTGACACAATGTTGAGATCAATGCAACCAAATGGACTCATAGAATCAGGCAGAGTTCTGACCTTGACTGGCCAGAGGGATGAGTTGAAAGTAAGATAAATTATAATTGTGTGTTTATAATTGGCTGTAAAATACCAGTGGCACAAATACAGGTTGCAAGAAGCACAACACAATAGAAACATTAAAGAAGACATAAGTGAGGCGTTTTATCTAGCAGAAGTTCCTTATTAGTTGGGAATGTAGTTTGAATGATGTGGTTTTTTGACCTGAACAGTAGAAGCTATAATAATAGGCCGGCGTGGTCGCTCAAGCCTGTAATCCCAGCACTTTGGGAGGCCGAGGCGGGTGGATCACTAGGTCGAGAGATCGAGACCATCCTGGTCAACATGGTGAAACCCGGTCTCTACTAAAAATACAAAAAATTAGCTGGGCATGGTGGCGCGTGCCTGTAATCCCAGCTACTCGGGAGGCTGAGGCAGGAGAATTGCCTGAACCCAGGAGGCAGAAGTTGCGGTGAGCCGAGATCGCGCCATTGCACTCCAGCCTGGGTAACAAGAGCGAAACTCCGTCTCAAAAAAAAAAAATAATAATAATAATAATAAAGGGCATGCAGGGGGTGGTATCAACTTCATCTAGGGAGGTCGTAGAAGGTCATAAAGGATGTGTGGCTGGAGCAGTTGCATTTTTGGATAAGTAAAAAATCATTAAACTGCTGAAAAACCAGGTGGGGGTAGAGAAAGATGTTCCCAAAAGAGGCAACGGCTGAAAGAAAGGCAGGAAAACAGACATTTGTCCAGGATTTCAGACAAGTTCTTCTCACCAAAAGGATTCAAGAAAACAAGAGAATGAGAATCAAAAAATGAAATGGGCCTGGGCACGCAGACAAAGATAATAAAAGTAGGAGGAGGTCTTCCTAAGAAACGCTGTGACGTGTGCTTCGGACGAGGAGTCAAGCTTTGTTCAACAGATTTTCAGCAAGTTGCTCTTATGGGATTTATGGTGAAAGGAATGGTGTGAAAGTTAACTTGGGTCCTCTGGGAAAGCCAGCGTTTGGAATCACTAGCCTAATGACAGTTTTATACCTTGTAAAATCAGTCTGGTGTAATTTTCAAAGACATATTTGCATACTTTTTTTTTTAACTTTCAAGTTCAGGGGTACGTGGTCAGGACGTTCAGGTTTGTTACGGAGGTAAACGTGTGTCATGGAGATTTGTTGTACTGGTGATTATTTCATCACCCAGGTATTAAGCCTAGTACCCATTAGTTATTTTTCCTCATCCTCTCCCGCTTCGCACACTCCACCCTGTATGTGTCCATGTGTTCTCATCATTTAGCTCCCACTTATGAGTGAGAACATACAGTAACTGGTTTTCTGTGCCTGCGTTAGTTTGCTAAGGAGAATGGCCACTAACGCCATCCTTATTCCTGCAAAGCACGTGGTCTTTTTTATGGCCACATAGTATTCCGTAGTGTACATGCACCGCATCCTCTATATCCAGTCTATCGCTGATGGGCATTTGGGTTGATTTCATGTCCTTGCTATTGTGAATACTGCCGCAGTGAACATACACATGCACGTGTCATTGTAAAATAAAAATTTATATTCCTTTGGGTATATACCCAGTACTGGGATTGCTAGGTCGAGTAGTATTTCTGACTTTAGGTCTTTGAGGAATCACGGCACTGTTTTTCACGATGGCTGATCTAATCTGTACTGCCACCAGCCATCTACAGGCGTTCACTCCTCTCCACAGCCTTGCCAGCATCTGTCGTCTTTCTGACTTTTCAGTCACAGCCATTCTGACGGCGTGAGATGGTGTCTCACCGTGGTTTTGAGTTGCATTTCTCTAATAATCAGTGATACTGAGCTTCTTTTCACGTTTATTAGCTGCATGTTTGTCTCCTCTTGAGATGTGTCCATTCATGTCCTATGTCCTTTGCCCACTTTTTATTGTGGTTGTTTGCTTCATTTGTGTAAATTTGTTTAAGTTCCTCATAGATGCTGGATATTAGACCTTTGTCAGATGCATAGTTTGCAAAAATCTTCTCCCGTGTTGTAGGTGGTCTCACTCTGTGGATAGTTTCTTTCTGCATATTAATTTTTTAACTTAGAACTCAAATGTGAACAATGCTGAAGAAAAAATTCAAACTCTTCTAGTATGCAAATATTTATGTACGATTTTCCTGTTAAGACAGGCCTGCAGAGACATGAAAGAATCTGAAAAATCTCAATGGATTGATTTCAAGTTCATTTTGAAATCATAGGCAGCTGTAATCTCCACCCCACCCATCTCGTATTTGATGGAAATAAAGAACGCGGCAGCCTTGTCTCCTACTGGGCTCTCAGTGAGGATACAGAAGGAAAGACAGAGTCCAGTTAGCCGCGCTGTGGGCAGCGATGGATCTGAAGCACAGCCGTTCCGTGAGGCTGAATGATGGACACTTCATGCCGGTGCTAGGATTTGGCACTTATGCTCCTGAAGACGTAAGTGGACCCCAGGGGGTTGCAGGGTCCTGTATATTTTGCACTAAGAGGGTGATAAGTTGTTGACTCTGAGGGGTTGGAGATTGATTTTTTTGGCAAATTCTTTTTATTATTATTACTACTACTATTATTGTGATCTAACATATATCAAGTGATTTCATGTATTTTAAGTATTTTCCATGCATTATCTTATTTACTTCCTCAACAACTGTCCTTGGTAAGTACTCATTATTTCTTACATTAAAAAAACTCCACGCTCAGGCTGCTGTCATCTTCCAGCCTGCTCAGAGCTGCTCCATTCTTGGTTAGAAACGTGAAGGGCCAGGGCCCAAAGGGAACTGGAAGCCAGCATGAATACTGGCAGCTTTGCTGTGAGGTTGTTGGGGCTGGAAGTATTTGCCAGTGAGCTTTGACCATCCAAACCTTTTGTCACGTAGGGAGCCACTGTGATTCAAAATACTGGGTAATTGATGGGAAGGCTTAGGAGGTACAAGATCACAGTAAGGGCTGAATCGTGTTTCTCACCCAATGTACCAGACACCCATCCACTCAGTTCCCTGCAGAGAACTTGAGGTGCCACACTCTGGTCACAGCAATGTAAAGGCATTGTGGGTTGCTTTGGAGGGACTGCCCCTAAATGAGAGACCATGGATGGGCTCAATCTTGGTAGAATTCTATCATGCGATATCACTAGCTAACAGCTGCCGGCAAGGGTCAGTAGGTTTTCAATGGCATAACTATCCATTTCGTCTGTTGGGCATAACGTGTGTCTTACATGGGTCATATGTAACGTTTATTACAGTTAGAAGAGACAGAAAAGTGCCACAGAGAATAGAACAAAACCCCCTCATTTACCAGAATGAATTATAATATGTGCATGTGTTTAATATTCAGACATTTCAAGTGCACTAAATGAAAAAGAAGCTTTCCTAATACTCTAAGTGGTGTTTTTACCTTAAGTCATGCAGGAATGAGAATTTTTGTTCCTGCATGTGTGTTGTGCTGCCTTTTATCCTGCTGTTCTAGGAAGCTTGCTAGGTGAGAATCTCAGATTTAAACCAACCCGTTTGAAATTTGAGGCAGGGTGTGAACATGTTATTGTCCTAACTTTGCAACACCGCCAGCTTGGTGAGGTGAGGTCTGCGTCCTGAGTGAAACCAGGCTGACTATTGACTGGAACCCTTACTAATAACATGAACAGTTGATCAACACTTATTTTGCATGTTATATGTATGGTATAAGGTATTCTCACAATACAGTAAGCTAGAGAAAAGGAACTCTTAATAAGAAAATCATAAGGAAGAGACAATCTATTTGCTATTCATTAAGTGGAAGTGGATCATTGCAAAGGTCTTCTTCATCCTTGTCGCCTTCACACTGTGTAGGCTGAGGAGGAAGAGGAAGAGGAAGGGTTGGGGTTGCTGTCTCTGGCGTGGCAAAGGCAGAAGAGGTTGAAGGAGGGGGAAGGAAGGTAGGAGAAGCCGGCACACTTAGTGTAATTTTGATTGAGAAAAATTTTTGTATATGTGGGACTGTGCAGTTTAAGCCTGTGTTGTTCAAGGGTCAGCTGTATATGTATATATATATGTATATGTATATAGGGTGTGTGTGTGTGTGTGTGTGTGTGTGTGTGTGTATTTATCTATTGATTGAACTGTCCTTTCTATTGAGTGCCTTAGAGAATTTCTCCCAGTATCAGAAGTTTTCCTGTTTGTTATTACTATTACTACATTTTAGATGGAGTCTCGCTCTGTCACCCAGGCTGGAGTGCAGTGGTACAATCTCAGCTCACTGCAACCTCCTCCTCCTGGGTTCAAGCAATTCTTTGCCTCAGCTTCACCAGCCTGCCACCACGCCTGGCTAAATTTTGTATTTTTAGTAGATGGTTTCACCATCTTGGCCAGGCTGGTCTGGAACTACTGACCTCATGGTCCACCTGCCTCGGCCTCCCAAAGTACTGGAATGACAGGCATGAGCCACCACCCCTGGCCTTCCTGTTGGTTATTATTGTACAATTGATTTATACTGAATGAGATATGGTTTGTCCATGCTCCAGAGTGAGGCTCATTCCACTAATTTATTTGGAAATAGAAGCTTACAGGGGTTTAGTTGCTGTCCTCAGAGTATGCAGGTCTACCATGGAAGCCCACATGATCAAAAGGGGAGCAGAAGGCCAGCAGAAACTGTGAAAATGCTACTGGGTAGCAAAGACATGGGCTCACCCTAAATGCCCGTCCATGGTAGACTGGATAAAGAAAACATGGTACATAAACACCAGGGAAAAGAACAGAAAAGAAAAGCACTAGATCACGTCCTTTGCAGCGACATGGATGAAGTTGGAGGCCATTATCCCAACCAAACTAGCCCAGAAGCAGAAAACCAAATACCGCATGTTTTCACTTATATGTGGGAGCTAAACAACACACATGGATACTGGGAGGGGGAGACAGACACTGGGACCTATTTGAGGTTGGAGGCGGGAGGAGGGAGGGGCTCAGAAAAACTCTCCGTCAGGTACTATGCTTTCCCAAGTGACAGAATAATCTGTACATCAAACCCCTGTGACACACAATCTACCTGTATAACAAACCTGAACATGTGCCCCGGAACCCAAAATAAAAGATAAAAGAAACAGAAAGAAGAAAATGCCACTGTGGAAATGCACTGATTTTCTCTGAGTCAGGCAGATCGCTGACTCCTCTTACTCCTGTTTCATAGACTCCCAAGAGCAAGGCTGGGGAAGCCACCAAAGTGGCTATTGACGTGGGCTTCCGTCACATCGATGCAGCATACTTCTACCAAAACGAGGAGGAGGTCGGAAAGGCCATTCGGGAGAAGGTTGCTGATGGTACTGTGAAGAGAGAGGACATATTCTACACCACCAAGGTGCGAGCTCTGTGTGTGCAGCGGCCAGAGGCCACCGCCAGTTCAGATATGTTATTTAGAAAAACAATGTGGTCTCTGTTTGAACAATGTATTTACCTAATATTGTGAAGGCACATTATCAAAGCATAGAAAAGGCTAGCTTTGTGCTGAAATGCGTGAAAGGCGGGACACAGTTCTCCAGTGTCTCTGAGCAGCAGCTATTATTCATATATAAAATGAGATTGATAATGCCTATGCAATTGTTATGTGAATGAGCCAAGGCACTCTGGGGCCACTCCATTAACTCTTCAGTAATTGTTCTCAGGACATGTCCAGTGAGGCTGGGATGTTATTCAGACTAGAAAACACGTTTTACTTTTTCAACTCAGCATTGCATTTCCTGAATATTATAACATTTTCCTAGGGTGGAAAGCCTTTCTTCCAATGTAAACAAAGCTTAGGTTTCTGGAGATGCGTCCTACGCATGCTGACCTTGATGACAGCCTGTTTTTAGAATGCATCTCTCAGCAGAATTGTTTTGAGGAATTCATTAGACAGGACAGTAGATTCCATTCCCCCTGTCCTGCCATTTCTTGACTGCTCTCAGTGGATGGTGCCATTAACCCCTGATGCATTAAAGCTGCTTTTCCTGCCCCAGCCAAGTTTTATTCACAGTTGTTTTACGTTGCAGTCATTCGAGTAAATCTCAGCATCTCATCAAGGATGTAATTTATACGGAATAACATAAACTCAGCCCTGGCTCTTTCAGTTTTAGACCACAGTGTCTTGTTACTCAAGTGTCAATTTCTAACTGTGATGTTTAATTTTGGTCCCCAAATGTGTGAAACCATAAGCTACTTTTTTATTTCTTTTGTTCACTGCAGCTTTGGACAACTTTCTTTAGACCAGAATTGGTTCGCCCAGCCCTGGAAAGGTCCCTGGAGAAACTCCAACTAGACTATGTAGATCTGTTCATCATCCACAATCCACTGGCTATGAAGGTTGGCTTTTGTTTTCCCTTCTTGTGCCCCAAATGGTTTCTTCACTGTTTCAGGCACCTCCACTGTTTCATTCCAGCTTGATTTCCTGGGTTCTTTCCGAGAGAGGCAGGTTTGAGTGAGGTGCACAGAATTGCTAAATCATTCATGAGTCTCCTTCGCAGCTGAGTGACTTTGAAATTCTCTGTCTGTGCTCATCCCCCAGCCTTAAGTGAGATGCAGGTTCAATGATCTCACTTCGTCTCTGCTAGAGAGTTGAGGGCATTGGCCGGCATTGCTTAGTGCTTGTGTTCCTGAGGGTAGGTTCTGAGCTATTAGGTCACCATAGACCGCAGAGATACAACATGAAATCTCTACCTCTTTATGGCGAGGGTCTCTCCCACATGGACCCCTCAGCCCACAGGAAAGAGAGGTCCCTGGGATGGTGCATGTGGCACAATGGGGCTCCTTTTCACTTCACTGATCCAGCCTCTCAGCACAGTGGACATTGGCTGAGCACGTCTGACATCCTCACTATCTGAGTTGGGTTACCATAAACGGGCTAAACACACTGATCAATAGTTATGGTAAGCGCTGTCCTCTATATCAGCCTGTCCTTCAGAAATAAAAGAAATTTCAATTGTAGGGAAGGCATTCTTAGTTAAGTGTGGGGGGTATGGAGGAAGGAGCCTGCAGGTAACTGTGGAGAAAAAGTGTTTTGCTACAGTCTCTCAGACTGTTCTGATCTTTCTTTTTTCCCATGTCTTCTCTTACCACCCCACACATGCACACTCACATGCACATCCACACACATCCATATCCACACACATGCACTCATGCACATACATGTACACACACAGGCGCACACACACATGCACACATGCATACATACATCTGCCCATGCAGAGTCACATGCACACATGCACACATGCACGCCCAGATGAATAATCACAGCCTCCTGAAAATGGTGTGGCTGAGCTCCTTAGGTGCCAGAAAGGGAATTCTCATAGAAAACCTTTATCCTCTGTTTTCCAGCCTGGGGAGGAACTGCTGCCTAAGGATGCCAGTGGAAACATTATTTTTGATACTGTGGACCTTCGTGACACATGGGAGGTATGTTCTGCTGCAGACACCAGGTTGCACAGTGTGGTGAGGTTGGAATCATGGGAGGAGGGGTCAGAAGAGATAGGGTTTTGCTCCAGAAGTTGTCTGACCTCAGACGTGGAACTTCTCTACACCTCTGTGTTCTCATCTGTGAAGTGAGGGAGGGAAATGAGATGATCTCTGTGGTCCATTTTAATTTTAACTTCTATGGCTCTACATAGACATGGAAACACTGTTACCCCTGAGATCAGGTTGAGGGCATGAACCCTAAAGAGGAGTCAGCACAGAGAAGTGCAAAAGGAGTCAGCGCTTTATCCCAGGACAGAACCACATCCCAGAGGAGGAACAGCGGCAGCCTGACCCAGCAGGAGGGTAGAAGGTGCCACCCCTATGAAGTGAATCTGCCCTTGCAAAACCTATACCTTTTATTTATTTTTATCACTGTAGCAAGAGGTAGCAACAAACCCTTTACTAGAGGGAACGCTGAGAGTTTCTTCTGCGCTTGACTGTGGTGTACTTTGTTAAAGAACTATTGTGTGTGTAACCCCTCACATGGGCACCGAGGAAGGAGAGCTGTGCAAACCCCAGGCACGATTAGTGCCTGAAGAATATCTTAGTTCATAGTGTTGTTACTCAGCTATTTCCTTTATATAATGCTTTATATATAATCATATATTAGTTTATAGAATTAGTGCCTGAAGTATAACTTACTGCTTACATATATCTAGCTTATCTATCATACTTAGTACTTATAGCTAGCATACTTAGTTTCATATGATCTTTCTATATAATCATATGAGTATTGTAGTCGGAGCTGTACTGACACATTTAGTGCTGATTTACATAATCCTTCTATAAAACCATATAGTAGTGTGTAGTAGGAGGAATGCCTAGAGCAGTCACAGAGTGGAAGCAGTTCATGGGAAAACAGCCATAGCAGGACAAGAACCAAAGACCCAGGCAGTGGCGCCCCTGCCTGAAGGGGCAAACGCTGTGTGGCAGGCTTGGAGCAGGAGCCCCTCCTCCTGAGAAAGGAGTTGTCGTATCTTGCATCCAGTTCCTGTGGAAAGTAGGCCTCAGGCCTGAGATCCTGGAAATAACCGAGGGATAAGAACCCCTCTGGTGTGACTGGGTCACGGCGGCTGTACACCCTGTCAGTCTTTTCTCACTTCTGTGTTAGCTTAAATCATCCTTCCATAAATATCTTAGAGAAGAGCACAAGTCCGTCAGCTCCCACTGCATTGGCTTACAGTATCTTTCTATTAGAAATCCTTTGAAGTCTCCAGCCCCTAGACAAGAAGTGTCGCACGTGACACCTGTTGCACACAGTCCGCCTCCTTGCCTTGGTGACCTAACGGGGGTGGACCTCTTTTACATACATGACCCTCTCCTACTGTGCATGGCCCAGCTCCCTACTGTGCACGGCCCACCTCTCTGCCCAGGTGACATAATGGGGTGGCCCCCTCGCTTGTTACTCATGTGATTACGTATGCCCTATCACTGAGCCTATAGATGATGACCTCACTTATGGCCCTTCCCCCTGCTTGTATCTAATAAATACAGATGCTTCTGGACGTTTGGGGCCTTGCCTGTTTCTACTCACAGGTGGCGTGGCCCCCCGAGTCCAGCTGCTCTTCTCCAGTTCCTTTGTGTCCTGTCTCTTTCCTTCTCTGATTCTGCCCCTCAGCACAGCATGACACCCCACGACCCTGTGGGGTCGACAGCCTTACACTATTGCATCCTAAAAGCAAAACGTACCATAGAAGTGAGTGGGATAGGTAAGAGGAAATTTACAAGCCTCTTTATGTTTATTTGGTGTCCTGAGCCTGCATCTAATAGAATTAAGGAGATAAATACTTAAACGCTGAACAAGAAAGTGCATTTGAAATTAATTTATTCAAGTGATAGAACTGTTTGATTCATTATAATTGTAATATATCATAAATCAGATTTTCGGTTTATAAAAAGTCAATGACAAATGAAATGGACAAACTGCACTAAAGGTCTACCACCCATTTCCTTCCTCTCCAGGCCCTAGAGAAGTGCAAAGACGCAGGTTTAACCAGGTCCATCGGGGTGTCCAATTTCAACCACAAACAGCTGGAGCTCATCCTCAACAAGCCAGGGCTCAAGTACAAGCCCGCCTGCAACCAGGTGAGCCCTTAGCCCACCGGGGCCTTCTCTGACTTTCTGCTCTTCACATACTTACTACTTAATCATGTTTCCAAGTTTCTGGCTTTATAGGACCTGTGAAGATGTCAGTTCCTTATACATAAATAGAAAACATCAGAGAAAAAGCAGTTTGAGTGGAGTAGAAGAGCACGACTTCAATTCTTTGGGGATGGGTGTGAAGTTCCTACGAGACAACCAAGTGGAGGTGCCGAGTTGGGAGGTGGTAGCTTTGGTCTGGAGCTCAGGGGGTGGTCTAGGTGGAAATACAGATATTTGGAATCACTGCTTTATAGAGGGTATCAACTCAGACGTGGATTAACTCTCCTAGGACAGGTTCATGGAATGAAAAGGAAGAGGCAGAAAAGTCGACAAGTGTGGATGAGGCAGAGGGGCCCTGGCAAGGAGATTGAACGGGAGCTGCCAGACAGGTGGAGAAAACCAGGAGAGTGTGGTGTCAGGAGCCAAAGAGTGTTGACGCGGCTTGAGTCACACATAGGTGGATCCTACTGTGAGCAAACACTCCAATAGGGAAGGATAAGGGTGTCTGGATTTAGTGGCATGGAGGTTATGGGAAACCATGCCGTGCGTGTTCCAGACTGCTGAGCACTGAAGCCAGATCAGAGGAAAGGAGCGGGAAGGAGGAGGTGTATAAATCATAATTAAAACACATGATTTTTAAAGAAACATCCAATGCAGCCGAATATCAAACATTATTTGTGACATTGTAAAATTTAAAGCTTTGCTTAGACCATTTTGATAATTATACAAAAAGCAGGTCAAATATTTATACTCTTACTCTTAGTTTTATATTTTTAGGGATATTTGTGGAAAATCAAAACATTAAAAAACCCTATCTATTCTATATTGATATATATAGAATATATATATAATTTCTAAAACCAGATGATTATATGTATACACATTTATTAACCATAAAAAATGAGTCTCTGTTAAAGATTCTTAAAGATCGAGACACAAAATAACTCAGAAGGAGCCAAATCAGGACTGTAAGGTGAATGACTAGTGATTTTTCTGTCAAAATTCTTGTAAAATTGCCTTTGCTTGATGAAAAAAAGTGAGTAGGAGTATTGATGTGGTAGAAAATAATCTTTGGTGAAGCTTTTTGTGGTGACTTTTGTACTAAAACTTTGGCTAATTTTCTCAAAACGGTTTTTATTATTCTTCAGCCTTCCAGAAAGTAAATAAGCAAAATGCCCTGAGCACCCCAAAACACTTGCCATGCCCTTTTATTCCTGATCACTGTCTTATGCTTTGACTGGACCATTTCCACATCTTGGTAGCCATTGCTTTGATTTTGCTTTGTCTGCAAGATCGTACTGGAAAAGGCATGTTTCCTTTCATTTTACAATTCTTTGAAGCTGCTTCAGGATCTTGATCTCACTTATTTAAAATTTCCTTTGAAAGCTCTGCTCCTTCCTGCCTGTAGCTGATCTGACCCTAACCGTTTTGTCACCCGTGAATTGGAAAGTTCACTCAACTTAAATTTTTCAGTCACTTTCGTGTAAACTGAACCAGTTGAAAAATCTATGGTGTTGGTTATCATTTCTGCTGTTAATCATTGGTCTTCTTTAATTAGGGGACTAGTGAGATACATTTTTTTTCCTGCAAATTGATGTGAATGATATGCTGTTGCAGGCTGCATCTTCAACATCATCTCGTTCCTTCTTAGAATGAATTATTTGTAAACTTCTGATTTCTTTGGGGGCATTATGCCCATAAACTTTTTGTGAAGGGTCAATAATTTCACCATTCTTCTACCCATGCTTTGCAGTAAAATTGATTTTTGTTCCTACTTCAATTTAGCAGAATTCATGTTTCTCTGATAGGAGATTTTTAAAAACTGATGTCTTACCTTTCTCAGTGCCTCAAACTAGATCCTGTTTAGACATTTCATTACAAGTTAGTACAAGTTTATTTTGGTGCAGTCTTTTTGAAATCTATGTTTGGTTTCTTCATAATGCACATTTTCAGTCCATTTTTTTGAAGACCCCTTCATGTTATAATCATTTTCTTCTTACGTACCCATCGCCACACTTAAGCAATAATTATCTGACAAACATGCTACATAGATAATTCTACCTCTGTATTATTTTGAAGACATTATATCATTTTAGCTGAAAATATTTTGTAAAATATTAAAAAAATCTGTAAATATTTAAATATACATTGCCAGAATACTTTCATACTGCTTGAAATTGTAGAAATAATTTCTTGTTATTACTAAATATCATGAGTGCTAAAATATAATTTAATCATATTTTTATAGTTGATCCATTTAAATTGATGTGGAAATAAGGCGCATACATTGCCATTAGGTGATATTTCTCCTAAATTACTCTTGTAATAAGTTTCTTCTCTTCTCCTCCTCCTCTTCCTCTTCCTCTTCCTTATCTATCTTCCTCTCTTAATTCTCTTCCTCCTTCTTCCCCTCCCGCTTTTCTGCCTTCTCTTCCTCTTCTTCCACGGCTCTCATTCTCACTCTGCTTCTTTCTTTCCCTCAATTTACTAATGAAAAATTAAGCCTTTTATCCCTGTAAAGTTTTCCTCAGTATAGGATATACCGGTTGATCCAGTGATATAATTTAACATGTTCCTTTTATACGTTCTGTGAATCGAAAGTTAGAGGTAAAGATGTGATCACATTTGATTAACGACATTTGAACTCACGAATTTTAGCAAATGTGTCCTCTTCCCGTCCATTGGAGTCGCTATTCTTTCCCATGCCGTCATTCTGAGCAGCAGGAGCTGTTTCAGATGAGCGTCTTGCTCCTTCGACTTGCCTCGTTGTCTGTCTTCTTTGCCATTTAGAATGTGAGCTGTTCTAGGCTGAACTTGTAGCTTCCCCAGTCAGAACTAGAATTAGCCATTTCTCTAAGAAATCTTGGTTTCTCTCAGTAGAAATGTCACTTAGAGACTATAATTTGGGCACGAGAGATTTTGATCATTTTAAAACATTGAATGCCTCTAACTAGATCCTGTTTAGACACGTCAAACAAGTTCAAATGACGTCACGAGTTCAAATGATGTTAACCAAAGGTGGCAATAGAAAAAGTGTAAGTCATATCAGTGTGACCGTGGATGAAATGTGAAGGCATTTCAGAAGGTGCGTGGGGAAAATGACCAGTCTGAAATATATAGCACATATATTAATGTAGTACTAGATGTTCCTTCAAAGCGTTTTTAAATTTACATATGGTTTTTTGCTCATGTATTCTGACACATTTTGGTCTTGAAAAATTACAGGTGGAATGTCACCCTTACCTCAACCAGAGCAAACTCCTGGAATTCTGCAAGTCCAAGGACATTGTTCTAGTTGCCTACAGTGCCCTGGCATCTCACAGAGACCCAAAGTGGTAATAAGGGTATCAAAGGGTTCATCTATATCAGCTACTCTATTGATTAAGAAACTTTAAGCGTTTTATTATAGATAAAGTCAAACACAGAACAGCGAACACAATGGGGTAGTGAATTCCCATGTAACACCACTGAGCTTCAGTGTCACCAATATTCCTTCCCTTCAATATTCCTTCATTTGCATATCAATCTCCTCCCAACCCCACTGCAAATACAATTTCAAAGTGATTTTAAGGTGAAATTTACATAGACTATAATACATATATGTTAGCTGTACAATTTCAATAAATGAATGTACTTTGGAATCCACATTATTGTCATGAAATAGAAACTTTCTCCCAAAAAAGTTAATTTGTGTTCCTTCTGAGACAAGTCCTCCCCACTGCTAGGCAACTATGTTCCTCATGTTTTGGTCTTAGATTAGTTTTATCTGCTGTGTACTAAGTCACATAAATTCTTTAGTGCAGCTTCTTTTGCTCAACCTGTCTGTGAGATTCACTCCCGTAGTTGCAAGTGTCTGCTCTTTCCATTTTACCGCTGGAAACTATTCCACTGTATGGACATGTACACCACAAGTTGTTTATCCATCTATGTACTGACTGGGAGTTTAGTTGTTTCCAGTTTGCTGCAATTGCGAATAAATCTCTATGAATATTTATGAGACACTTTGAAACATACTATATTGTATCTTCCCCTCTCATCGTCTGGGGCTTCGGGAAAAAGGGGTAGCACACTCTAGATTCTTCATCTACATCCTTCATATCTGTCGTCTTTCTCCAGGATGGACCCAGAGAGCCCATATCTCTTGGAGGAGCCAATCTTGAAATCCATTGCCAAGAAACACAGTAGAAGCCCAGGCCAGGTTGCCCTGCGCTACCAGCTGCAGCGGGGGGTGGTGGTCCTGGCCAAGAGCTTCTCCGAGAAGAGAATCAAAGAGAACTTCCAGGTACGGGTCAAGGGGTGTTGCTCCAAAGCAAGCCCTGGGTGTTGGTCTGGGTGATCTCTCTTCCATAGGAGAATGTGCCACGTGCCATTCATTCTCATGCTTCTTTCCTCTGTGTGCTAAGGGAGAGGACAGCATAGAATAATGGGAAGAGAGATCACTGGACTCAGAGTCCTAAAGTTTATCATCTCTACGGCTGGCTTTGCTGCTCACTAGTTGTGTGACACTAAGCAAATTTCAACTCCATCATTTTCATGAGGTTCAGGGGTTCTACATGGTAAAGAACTTTAAGGATCCGCATTTCTCTCCTTCACCATCTCTATGTGACAACATTATCTGACAAACCTCTATATGTATTTTATGATCACACTCAAATAGGATTACCTGCTTTGTTACATATCATACATACATCACCCGCAGCACATTTTTCACCACAATCGTGCCTGGCATGGTTCTGTGAATGAGTCTTTTTCCCTTTTAACTTAACCATTTTTGCTAAGATGTCAGTGTGCTCTCTGGACTGTGAGACTCTAAATGCAGTGACTCCTTCTGGGTCACCTTTGTCACCCTTCCTCTGGCAGTGCCCTGGGCAGGTAGGAAGCTAAGAATAATTTCATAGACTGACCAAATTATTAATAGTAAATAAATGAGTAAAGATTTTGCCTGAGGCTTCCACATATACCCTCCAGTTCATTAGATCAATCAGTGATCTTTAACTGACTTTGTTTTGCATTCTAAAAGAATTTTGAAAGACTGTGTAAGCTGTTTTCCATTTAAAGATGGGAGCTAGAAAAGCCCACGTGAGTTTAGATTTTACAAAGGATGATATTTGAAGCATATTTTCAAGTGTATTTGTTTCACAACTTTGTAGCTCTAGATTAAATTTTTAAAGTTATACTAAAATCAAATAGGCAAATCTAAATCTTGTTGCCGTACAGAAGAAAATCTTATTTTATTTTTCAATTTAGCTCAACATGTTAATACATATCCCTGTGACAACCATATCCCTTCTGGAGTATATTTTTTAAGATGACTCACTGATGGATAGGTGTATGGTTGGATAGGTGGATAACAGACAGATACAGGCAGAGAGAGAGAAAAAGATATATGTATATATATGCATATATATATATGCATACATATATATATATTAGATAGATATGTAGATCATAGTGAACAGATAAATAGATAGGCCATGAGTTTTCCATGAAATTGTCTTCTGCATGAAATACATTTTTTAAACCAAATATCTCTTTCCTTTGTTATTAAGGGATTTTTCGTCATGGGCTGTGTGTCTTGTGTTTTCAAATAAAAACAACTCTTGGCTTAAGTAAGATAAATACATTTAAAAAGCAGAATTCGTTGAACAAGAGAACTATATGTCTCAAATATCAAGCAAAAAAAGGCTTTCTTTTTCTTCCTTTTTTTTGTAAGGAAGTAGTATTTGGTCCTACTTAGTAGTGGCTGGAAATGGTATTTGGGGACCTGCAACGAGCAAGTGGTAGAACAGTTGATCAGAAAGGCTTTTCTGAGGCAATGGATTCTTGCAGCAAGGTTGCCTTGTGGCCCCAGACTTGCTCAGTCGAAGACTGGGTCCAGCTGCAGGGGAAGGGAGGAAGGGAAGTCCTGACCAAGTGTGGTCAGGTCATGGAAGCAGGTATTTTGTCCAAATTTGCCTTTGTTTAGGATAAAGAATTTCTTTTTTCTGTCTCAAGCAATTCTCTAGAAATGTCTTAGATTGATGCGTTGTCTTTCTTTGTAGAAGTGGAGCAGAGCAGGAGGGAGGTGGGATGGAAATCTAGCAGATCTCGGGGGAGGAGGTCTCATCTAGCGTCCGCCTCTGCCCCCGGAAAGTCCTCGTACTCCCAGGAAGAAGCTGCTATCCTGGGGAAAGGTTGATGTGAGCGTTTTCTTCCTTTCAGGTTTTTGACTTTGAGTTGACTCCAGAGGACATGAAAGCCATTGATGGCCTCAACAGAAATTTCCGATATACTAAGTTACAATTGTAAGTGATGCTTGCACATTCTTTCCCAGGCTGTTTTCCGTAATACAGGCAAACAGTGGAACACATCTTCCCCAGATCAGGAAGGCAGGCCAGATTTCAGGAATGGGTATGAAACAGGAGCTTGCCTAGAGTCCCAAGACTATAGTTTTTCTCTGGCTCAATCTCTGACCCACCAGGAATGTGAGTCTGTAAGTGAAACTGCCGATGTCTGCACCGTTGTGAATCAGCTTCTTTAATGCCCTTACTTCCTATGCCTGGTCCTGCACTCGGGCCCCACTGCCTATTAGAATAGAAGGCACGGTGTCTATGACCCGTAATAGGGGTCCATGGTAGTGTTCTAGCTTTAATTTATTTTAAAGTCAGAAGAAAAAACCAATACAACAATGATGAATATGTAATAATGAATCCAGCCTGGTCCATCGTCATGTCAACACCAAGGCAATGTAAAACTTAATTTTAGTATTTATATAGAGCATTAGTCCATGAAACCAAATGTCCATACATCATAGGGAAGTCACAGTGGGCCCTGCTTCCTTGGCCCCCACTAAGTGTCCAGTGACATTTCTCTTTGCTGTGGCATTCCTTTTCTAAGACACCAACTATTTCTTCCAAATTTTTGTATTCCTTGGCTATCTTTACCTTCACAGCTCCCATTTCATCAGCTACATAATCTCACCAAGCTGAGTGATAAGTGAAATTAGTAGTCCCTCAGTGCTAGTGACTGAGGTGTCCCCAGTGGCCTCCACCAAGGTAAGCTCCTCTGGAGTTTCTCTGGATCTTCAAGGCAAGACTCTTAGGCCAATGTCATCTTTGTCCATCTGAAGTCCACCTCTGGGGAACGCAACATCCCTTGACCTTAGTTTGTTCAGAAACATAACGTTCCATAGGATCAACTTCAGGATCTCGGGACTGATGAGAAGGAAGAGGAATCAAACAGAGAGAAGCTTGGAGGAGAGTTTAGAAATAGACAGAAATACCGTTTTAGTTAGGAAAATAAAGACTCAGTCACCAAACAGATCTGGAAGGTCCCTCTTCCTTTTGTAAAACCATACCGGGTTTCCAAGAAAAGACATTTTCAATGAGAAAAACGTGGAAAGCCACCTCTCTATACTCATATGCTTCAAGTGTAATCTGTGATCTGCCTCATGAGACTGTGAATGTCTCATCTTACTCATCTCCGAGGCCCTATGTTAATATGGCTTCTGGCACATTTAACTGCTTAGAGGTACTCTTTAATGACACTTAACAAAAAAGAACAAATTATAAAAAAGAAAAAAGAACATGGAAAAAGAGAAAACAAACAGTAAGATAATTACTGAATCATAAGTAATCCTATAAATTATAACTAAGGAAACAGCAAACACATTTTGCTGGTCTGGTTATTAGAGATACATCTTACCTCCTTCATAGATTAGAAGTTTCTCATTGCAAGGACCTTGTATTGTTGAGGATGCTTTGTGGAATGAATGAGTGGAAAATAGCAATGCAATTCTCACTGCTGCTGGCTTCATGCTCCAAGGACAAAGGCCACCCGAGTCGGAATGGACCCAAGACCTTCATCCGCAATTCTTACACTCTCTTAGAATTTGTAATCTAAATCCAATTGCTTGTCATGTTGGCACTCACATACATGCTAGTGTGGAAATTGGGAATGCATGTGCCGTTTGCACATGGACAGGGAACATGTCTGTATGTGTTTCTGGTACAAGTAGGGACGTGGTTGTAAGTTCAGAGATTTTAGCCCATGCTATCTGCGTCTTCAGAGAAACACTCTCTCCGTGACAGCATGGGTAAAGAGTTAATCAATAAATGTCCCTTTTTGTCTTTCAGTGCTGTTGACCACCCTTATTATCCATTTTCTGAAGAATATTAACCCTGAGCTGTTGAGTGTTACTACCAGAGTTTTCTCCTTTTAGGCAACCTGGAGAGGATTTCTGTATTTGGTGGAGAAGATTAGAAAGCAGTTTGTGTAGTTTCAGTTGCTTGCTTTTCATTTCCTTCATTTTATAAAATAAAAGACTACAAAATAATGATGTTTGCTTTCCCGGTTATTAAAATAACAGGGACATTACAGAAAATTTAGAAAATAAAAGGTAAAAGAGAACAACAACAAAAAAACTCCTGTAATTCTTCCATTCAAAAATACTTAATATTTGGTGCATCTTCCTTCATGATTTTTCTTTACAAATGTATATATATTTTTGTGTGTGCATGTTTATTTACAAACTTTAAAGCATCTTCAACATTCAGAGTGTATCCTTTTTTAAAACTTAACATACATATTTTAAGGTGTCAAATATTATTCAGAACATCCAGATTTATATTTTACTTGTTGAAAAGCAGTACATCTTATTAATTTATTCATTTTTTTCCTCATCTACCTACATTTCGGCATTTGTATTAATTCTTGCATACTGTGCCATTTATTCTTTTATTCATCCAGCAAAACTGTATTGAATATCCATTGTGCACCATATATTGTTTTATCAATAAATAAGATAGACAAAAGTGAAATGAAATTGATGCAAAAAAGTCTTGAGTTTATAGGTTAGTGGGTGAAGTACACCATGAATGAAATAAATATGGTAGGAAATGTGCAGTTTGAAATTGGTAAGTTCTTTTAGAGAGTTGATTCTGTGTGGTGTCTCACAGTTCTGCACATATGATAAGCAGGGACACTGACTGCCCTTCATTCTACCTTGTTTTTTCGAGAAATTTGTATAGTGAACAGTGTTGGCCCATAGAGATAGTAATTCCCTCCAAGAAATGGAAGGTGTATTCCCTGCCCCGTAATAGAACCTACCTTTCTCTAGTCAAATGGCATCCGTTCTTACTGCCTTTTCAACTCAAGGTTTTTCTCCTGGCTCTCAACCCACTGCATGTGCAAGGACAACTGGGTCCTTTACTTCCTTTTCTGGGACTTGAACTCAATAGCCCACCCTAAAACAATCTTACAAGTGCAGCGTGGTGCTGGATGCCTGAAATCCCAGTTCCTTGGGAGCCTGAGACAAGAGTATTTCTTCAGCCCATGAGTCTCAGTTGGCAGTGTGCTATGATCATGACTGTGAATAGCTTCTGTACCCTAGCCTGGGTAACGAAGCTAGACTTTATCTCTAAAATAATAATTTTAAAAATTCTGTTACTTGATTAGAGATAAGGTCATGAGCAGTATACTGTCCTTCTCTGATGCAGAAGTTTCATGACTTCTATCAGCTTCCATGAAGCCTGGCAAGCCAATTTATTAGCTTGCAACTCAGCTTAAAATCCTAGATCTTCTTAAATTCTTGACAACAACTTGGAGAACAATCAAGTAGAGAGGAAGAACAGGTAGTGTGAGAATTGGGAGTGTAATGTGCTATTTTAAATAGGATGGCCAGAAAAGATTTCACTGAGAAAGTGACTTTCATGCAAAAGTTTGAATTACAGACACGAGGTTGGGGGAAAGAATTCCTGCACATGAAACAGGAAATGCTATGGCTGTGAAGGAAGAGACTTCCTGCAACATCAATAGGACAAGAAATAGCTAATGTGGTACAAGTTTGTGAGCGAGGGAGATAGTCCAGAAGATAAGGTTCAGAGCAGCCAAGGCGGTTCTATTCTATAGGCTTTTGAAAGAACTTTCTTGTGTATTCTGAGAGCAATGAAGAATGACTGAGGTCCAGCATGGTGGCTCATGCCTGGCCAATAGGCTGATCTTGAACTCCTGGTGTCAAGTGATCTGTCTCCACTAAAAATACAAAAATTAGCTAAGCATGGTGGCATGAGCCTGTAATCCTAGCCACTTGGGAGACTGAAGCAGGAGAAACACTTGAACCTGGGAGGCGGAGTTGCAGTGAGCCAAGATCCCACCACTGCATTCCAGCCTGGGCAGCAAAGTGAGACCCAGTCTCAAAACAAATAAATAAATAAAAATAAAAAGAATGATTGCAAGTTCTCAGCAGAGGAGCTACAGGAGATGACATGTTTTAAAAGACGAACTAGATGCTACAGTGGGAAGACACTATGGAAAAATATAGTGTAGCTATTTCCTCTCATGGCTCTATACAAAAATTCAGTTGAGAAATGATGCAAGGTTGGAACACATTACCAGCAGTAAAGATGGTGAACATTTGTGGGAATAGGGACATAGTTTTAGGGCAGTGTCAACAAGGCTTCCTAGTGTATTAACTAGTGTAGAGTTAGAGGGAGAAAGTTGACTCGAGAAATTTTGGGTTAAGCAACTGGAAGGAAGGAGTGACCCTTGCTGAGACGAAGAGGATGTGGGAGGAGCAGGTATCTGTGGCAAGGTCATGAGTGCACCTTCAGACATGTTAAGTCTGAGATGCGGTTAAGATGGTTGCCTTTCCAACGTCAGTTTTACTTCAAGTCATTTGTTTAGGTCAGTCATGCTATTTTCATTATGTGTCCAAGTAAAGGTGCCATGTAGACACTGGGCATATAATCCTGGGGTTACAGAGAGGGCGCTGGCCAAAGAAAACTATTTGAGATTTGTTAGAAAATAGTTGGCTACTTGAAGCCCTAAAATTATATAATCATAGATAAGATCTGATGAGTGAGCATGGACAAACAAAACAGAATGAGGCATTCTATCCTCAAGAGTCTGGGGCAGAAGGACAGGGACCGGGTAAGAATGTTGAGGAGTGGCCAGCATGGCATGTGGTAAAGGGAGAGATTGTTCTGTCCTGGAAGACAGATGAAGAGCTTGTTTTAAGGAGAAAAGAGTCAAATGCTACTAAAAGGACAAGTAAGATGGGAACTCAGTGTTGACCAGTGGGATTGGCATTTGGCCATAACAAAGTCAAGAATGGCTTTGATAGCTTGGTGGAGGCACGAGCCTGAATAGAGTGCATTCAAAAAAGCGTAGGAAGAGCAGAGTGAGTTACAGAAGCATAGAAAACGTTCAAAGAATTGGCTGTAAACAGTACCAGATATTTGAGCAGTCACTTGAAAAAAAAGTGAATTCGAATGGAAATTTTCTTTGAGGTGGCAGAAATAACAGCACATCTGTGTGCTCTAGGAACAATCTAATAGAGAGAGGATGAATTTGCAGGAGAGAGAAGACGAGAATTACCGAAATCATGTCTCAATTCGTTTTCTGATCCTGCTATAACCAAATACTGCAAATGTTGTGGCTTGAAGCAACACAAACTTATTTTCTTACCGTTCTAGAGATCAGAATTTCAAAATCAGGCTCAATGGGCTGAGGTCAAGGTGTCATCAGGCCTGCATTTTTTTTGAGGGTCTAGAGGAAAGTCCATTTTCTCCCTATCGCTAGCTTCTAGCATTTCTTGGCTCATAGCCTCTTCCTCCATCCTCAAAGCCAGCTGTGTAGCCTCTTTCAATCTTTGATCTGTGACTCTCTTCTCACATCTCTTTGACTATGACCTGCATGGTTCCCACTTATAAAGACTTTGTGATCACATTGGTCTACCCAGACAATCCAGAAAAATCTTTCCATCTCATGATCTATACTTAATCACATATGCAAAGCCCTTTTTGCCATTAAGGTAACGTATCTTCAGGTTCCAGAGATAAGGACAGGTATGTCTTTGGGGGGCATTTTAGAGCCTACTACCCTAGCTTTGTAGTAAATTTGGAGCAGCTAAACTTTAGGTTTCTAATCTTTGTAATAGAAAGATTTCATTGTCCAGCCACTGGATCCCGAAACTCTATACATTCATCTCACATATCAAGTGGGAAACCACATGAATAAATACCCGTTTCTTTAAAGCTGACGTAATCTTGATCCTATTATATTTCCTCCTTCTGGATACATACCCTTCATTATTTTATTCTAAAATTTATTCTCAGAATCTGTTGATATTATCTTTCAGTGTTCATATGGAAAACTCAAGCTTTTCAGTTTGCTGACATTCACAAGTCTTCAGAATTTCTACTCATGTCTAGATTATATTTCAGGCAATGGATCCCATGTTAACTACTTAAACCTGCTTCATCTGTGACTTGGAACATTTCATATTAATCAAGTCTCTTAACTCTGTGGTTTCTACTACACCTTGATTTACCAAGTTCTTGATTCCTCAAGAGTTGTAGTTATTAGGTCTCTCTTCTTTCCTCCTTGCCTTCTTTCAACAGCCATGCAAGTTGACATATGCAAATTAGGGTAAATAATAGATTAAATTGAAATTGATCAGACTCCACTTATTCTACATATGTCAGTTTGGAAACATCTAATTTAAAGAAAACCATCACTTTCTCACTGTGGTGTGGGCAGTCAAGATGATTGCCTTTCGAACATCCGTTGTACCTTACATGATTTGTTTAGGTCAGTCATAGTCATGTTAATTTCGTTGTGGATGCCATAGGTGTCATTGGATAAAGGGTTGTGACCCAGGCCGGGCGCGGTGGCTCATGCCTGTAATCCCAGCACTTTGGGAGGCCGAGGCGGGTGGATCACGAGGTCCAGAGATCGAGACCATCCTGGTCAACATGGTGAAACCCAGTCTCTACTAAAAATACACAGAAATTAGCTGGGCATGGTGGTGCGTGCCTGTAATCCCAGCTACTCAGGAGACTGAGGCAGGAGAATTGCCTGAACTCAGGAGGCAGAGGTTTCGGTGAGCCGAGATCGCGCCATTGCACTCCAGCCTGGGTAACAAGAGTGAACCTCCGTCTCAAAAAAAAAAAAAAAGAGTTGTGACCCAGCCCCAGCCAATGTCACTTAAGAAGGAAGTACTGTGCTGGGGACTTCTAGGAGAGTTTCCCTCACTTCCAAGGAGCCTGTGAAGAGAGCTGGCTTCTCTTATTCAAGGGGATATTGATGCTCAGTGAGGTATGAAATTGCTGTGGAATCTCCACCAGCCTGAGGATGACATCAGTACACAAAAGTGGAAAAAGGAGAAGATGAGAGAAGCTCTGCACGCTAACGGATGACACCTAGAGTTGACCCTTCCTCTGGACTTCTAGTTATGGGGCTAACACATTTTTGTGAATTTTAAACCAGTTCGAGGTAGTTTTTCGGACCTGCCTGTGCTCTAATCCAAACAACTACCCAAGCTAATGATTTTCTTTTACAACGTGCCCTGGATTTTGTACCTATCCAAGAGTGGTCAGAACGTGTGAAAACTGCTGAGTCATCCCGACAGTGTGGCCTCAGCAGATTCTAGGGGTTGGCCACAGCTGTGAGTGAGATTGCACCAGACTTACTTTCCAAGGCACAAAGCTGTCCTTCGGCTCATGATTGTAAACACCAGTTTTCTCGGCGAACCTGAGTTAACGTTCTCCTCCTTCCTTCTGCCATACATCCCATCAAACAAGACCTTGTTGAGAATTTTTTAAACAGAGCTTGACACCCGGTCCCAAGCACACATTAACAACATTTCTTGAACTCCCGACCTCAGGTGATCCGCCCGCCTTGGCCTCCAAAGTGGTTGGATTACAGGCGTGAGCCACCACGCCCGGCCTAACAACATTTCTTAGGAAGACCTACTCCCGCTTTCATGATCTTTTCTTCTGCACTAAGGCCTTTTTCATGTGTTGATTCTCTCTGTCTTGTTTCCTTGGATCTTTTTGGTGAGAAAAACATCTACAGTCATGGATAGATTTCTGTATTTTTGCCTTTCTTTCAGCCGTTGCCCATTTCTGGAACAGACTTCCCTATCCCACCTGGTTTCCAGCAGTTCAATAGCTTCTTACTAATACTAAATGCACCTGCTCCAGCCACACATCCTTTATGACTCCTTCTATGACTTCCCTGGAGGAGGCTGACTACCCTTTCCTGCACATCTGTAATTATTCCATCTTCTACCACGCAGGTTAGAAAAACCCACATCACTGCAGTTACACCCTCAACTCATAAGGAGCTTCTGCTAGATAAAGCACTTCACTTACGTTTTCGTTAATGTTTCTGCTGTACTTCTTCCAACCTGCGTTTGTGTTGTTGGTATTTTAAAGCCAATTATAAAACATACAATTGTAATTTATCTTACTGTCAACTCACGCCTCTGGGTGGTGAAGGTCAGAGTCCCGCCTGATTCTATGAGTCCATTTGGTTGCATTTATCTGCACCCTGTGTCAGCTATAAATCTGATGAGAGTATCCTTTTTATTTCACTGGTAAAACTTTAGCACTAAACTGAGGTAGGGCTAAGGAAGTTCTGTGTCAAGTCACAATAAAATTCTATCTTCATTGCTGTGAACTGCCTAGAGGCCACAATTCAACAGGTTAAAAATTCATCTAACGTTCTTGCAAATTTTATCTGTACTTTGCACTGAATGCTCTACTGAAGTAAGAGACAGTTTCTCCCGCACTTCTCTGATTCAGCAGGTTAGGAACTTAGTGGAGAATGGGCCCGTACCGTTGTTAGTAGAGCCGTAGCTGACTTCATGCTCCCTGGCCCTCTTCTCATAACCCTTGCATTGAACATTATCCTAAAACATTTCTAGGTTTGATGTCATGCCTTGCAGCGTATAGTTTTCAGAATTCATCTTCCCTTTGTGATTTGAGAGATGATTGTCTCTGGATTCCTGCCACCTTTTTTATTTTCTAAGGTTTTTAGAAGGCTACCAACAAGACGGAGTGCTCTCAGGGAGCTCGTGGTTCATGAGACTCGAGGTGGGCTGATGGCAAGCATTTCCCCTATGATCCCTGCCTCCTGGTACTCATACCCTTGGGTAATGTCCTCTTCTCAAGTGTGGCTGGTACTTGTGTCTTTATCTAACCAATAGAATACTGTCAGGCAAAAAGTTTTCATTTTCATCTTTAGGAAATACAAGATTATGGCTTCCATTGTGCTAGCAATCTCTCTCTACTCTCTTCTCAGCTTGCAAACTTTGATAAAATAAGTGACCTTCTCAGCTGGGCATGGTGGCTTATGCCTGTAATCCCAGCACTTTGGGAGGCCAAGGCAGGCAGATCACCTGAGGTCAGGAGTTCGAGACCAGCCTGGCCAATATGGTGAAACCCCATCTCTACCAAAAATACAGAAAAAAAAATTAGCCGGAAGTGGTGGCGGGTGCCCGTAATTCCAGCTTCCTGGGAGGCTGAGGCAGAAGAATCACTGGAACCTGGGAGGCAGAGGTTGTAGTGAACCGAGATTGCACCACTGCCCTCCAGCCTGGTGACAGAGCAAGACACTGTTTTAAAAAAAAGTGATCGTGTTGGAGAGGTACAGATGGAGAGGAACTGAGCAGGACCTCAGACCACCAGCCAGTGAGAAACTGAGGCCTTCATTCCAACAGCCCATAAGCAGCTAGATTCTACTTGTCACTCCAGGACCTTGGAAGGAGCTGATTCCCCACTGAGCCTTCAGGGACACCAGGCATATGTCTTACACCTTCATTGCAGGGCATTGAGGATCCAAGCAGCGGCTTTAGCTCGGTTCTGTCTGGCTGAACACATTTTGACGTGCTGCCTGGTTAAGAAACCTCCTCTTCCAGATGGACCTTCATTCCTTTGGGTAACAATCTTCATGCACCACCTGCTGTGAATCCTCGTCCAATGCCTGTGGTACACCAAGGACACCCGGGGGCAGCTCCATCACGGAGCTTGTGTCGTTCCTCTGCCCCCTTTCCTCCTGCTCTGCCCTGTATTGTTTCAGGGAACATTTTATGATATGGATGCCATCTCTAGATTTCTCCACTGTGCTTGCCAAGATGAGAAAGTGAGAACTATTTTCTAATTCTTAATGTTTCCTGTGGTCCTTTTACCTGCCTGATCCAAATTCCTTTCAAACCTTGCTCGGTCCTCTGGTTCTACTTCTGGCTCTCAGGTTTAGGAACCCAAGTGTTGTTGATTCTCATTGCCACCACGACACCCACACATCAGTGTCAGTTTCCTAAAGTCATCAGCTGTCGGCCAGGGGAACATTCACAAAGCAGAAGATTATGAAGGACCCATCCTGAATCCCGATGCCGCTCATACGTGAGCAACCTCTCCTGCCTTCTGACTTTGTTGCCAGGGTGGCCGTCTTGGCATCTCCTCTTTGCATTGCTTTTCGTGAATTGGAGGCCGGCTCCATTTCCCTCCAGGATTGGTGGTTCCATTGTCTTTGGTGCTGGATGGTAGACACACCTGCCAGCAATAACTTAAGCATACCCTGTAGGATAGAAACACCTGTCAGCAATAACTTAGGCCTCACCTGTAAGGGAGATTCACCTGTCATCAATAACGTAGGTATGCCCTGTGAGGTAGACACACCTGACAGCAGTAACTCATCCTAAGAAATAAGGGTTGCCCTGTGGAGGTCGCTGGTGGGAGGGAGTTAAGTCACGGTGCTTTATAAGCTGCATGCTTTTCGTGAGCGATTGCAGTTCTCCTATCCAGATCACTGACACTGGTCCACCCTGTAAGTAACCCCCAAGTTAACCCTATGTTGTGTTCACTGGCCCCTGGTCTCTTCCGCAGCCTCTTGAACCTGGTGCCATCCCTACTGAGGTTAATAGGGACTCAGCACAGTGAGTTCCTTACTCGTAACTTGGTACAATCTTGATCGCTACAGAAGTAGAGATATCACCCTGTTCGTTTACCTTTATTTTAACACGCCTTTTTTTTTTTTAATCTGAGTATTCTCTGGAAAAACGAGACTTTTTTGTGGTTTATTTTTCTTATCCCATTCTGTCCTAAAGGAAATGTAAGGTTCAGATGTCCTGTGTGTGCGATTGCAGTTTTGTTTAGTTGAGGGGAGACAGTTACATAAAGCGACAAGAGATGGGAAGTGATGAGACGCAGGAAGTCTCACGGGTCTAGAGAAGTCGATGTTCCGGGTCTTCCCTGGTGTATGAGTTCTTTGTGAGATTTCTTGCTCTGTATCATAACACTTCTTTGTACTTCTTTGACCACCGTTGCTGCCCGTTTTCCATGTTTCTGGATGTTGATGCACGTTTCTCCACCTCACTCACTCCCTCTTTCATATCCCATGAAGCCAAACTGAACAGTAGCAGCTGCGAAACTACGCAGCTAAACATGGGTAGCTGAGACCTTAAAGAACCAGCATGATTTGCGCTCCTCTCAGAAGATCTCAGCTCTTGCATCACCCTTCTTTCTGCCTGCACTGAAGGAAATCCTGGCAGGTTTTCTCTAGAAGGGACTGCCAGATAGGATGACAAAGGGATAATGAATTTCTTCTTTCCTGTGCCAAGTGAGTTACTTTCCAGAAAAATAAAGGATGTTTGAGCCCTTCCATATCAAGTATCATCTGAGAAAAGGTATTTGTTTTAAACATTTTACTGGACAGAAAAAAAGTAATTATTTACAGCAAAACCACAAAGAGTTGGCTAGAACCCCAAAATTCTGATAGGACATTTAATCAAATAGAGCAGAGTTCAGTAAGGACTCTGCAGTTCATGAGGAAAGGGTAACCCAGGATTATGGGAGAAATGTTAACACTGCATGGAGATAAAACGCCAAACACTTTGCTGTGGTTTGAGTGTGTCCCCCAAAGTCCACGTGTTGAGAATAGAATCCCCAGTGCAACAGTGTACAGAGATTTGCCCTCTAAGAGGTCACTGGGTAATAAGGGCCCTGCTCTCATGGATCACTGACCTCATTATCATGGGAATGTGTCCATGATCCTGAGAGTGGGTTTACTGTAAAAGCCATTTCAGCCATCTCTTGTTCACTCATCCTCTTACTGCTGTTTTCCCACCCCCCCCCCCCCGCCTTCTGCCACGGGATGACACAGCACAAATGTCCTCACCAGATGAGGGCCTGTTATCTGGGACTTTCAAGTCTCCAAGACTGAGCCAAACAACTTTGTATTTTTTTATGAGTTACTCAGTCTCAGCTATCCTGTTACAGCAACAGAAAACAGCCTAAAACACACCCATATAATCCTCCCTGAATAAGTGGGATTGTGTGGTGAAGCCACAGAGAAATGAGTCAGAGGGGAAACACACCTCACCCCTCCTTTACCACCCTACACAAGCAGGGAGCCAAAAAGATTGCCTTTCAGAGTTCTCAAAAAGCCCTCTGAACAGCCTGGTTAAGACCACGCCTTCTTCTGATTGGGAGTCTGGTTCGTTAAGGCTGCTCTGACAAAATACTGTAGACTGGATGACTTGTCAACAAAAGACAGAGCTATCTCACAGATCTGGATACGGAAGTCCAAGGTCAAGGTGCCGGCAGATTCAGGGCCTGGCCAGCGTCTGTGTTCTGGTTCATAGACAGCTGTCCTCTCACTGTCCTCATGTGGTGAAACAGGCATGCCATCTCTCTGGGGGCTCTTTTATCAGAAGCATTGGTGTAGTTTGGACGTTTGTCCCTCTCAAATCCCATGTTGAAGTTTGAGCCCCATTGTTGGAGGTGGGGTCTAATGGGAGGTTTGGGGTGATGGGGTGGACCCCTCATGAAGAGATGAATGCCCTCCCTGGGGTCTGGTAAGGTGTTACTCTATGAGTTCCCATGAGAGCTGGTTGTTAAAAAGAGCCTGGCCCCTCCCCTCCTTCCGGCTTCCCCTATCCCCACGTGATCTCTGCACACACCAGCTCCCCTTCACCTTTTTCCATGTGTGGAAGCAGCCTGAGGCCCTCACCTGAAGCCCAATCCTGAAGCTTCCAGCCAGCAGAACGGTGAGCTGAATAAGCTTCTATTCTCTATAAATTACCCAGCTTCAGGTTCTCCTTTATAGCAACAGTAAATGGACAAATGAACCAAGACCAGCTCTAATCCCCTTCCTGTGGCTCTACGCTCATGACCTAATCACGTCCACGGGATGACCTCCAAGTATCACCACCTTGGGGGTGAAGGCTTCACATGTGACCTTGACGGGGATGTGCAGATTCCATCCACTGCACGGGTCAAAGGGAGCTCACAGCAGCAAGGTCATTCTCACAACAGGCAGGGTTCTGGGGCTGCTCACTGCCCCTCACTCCTAGACCTGCCCACCCCAGCCAAGGCCTTCATGCTGCTCTGGGCTACCTCTCCCAGGTCCTGCAACCCAAGCAGAGGTCGTGGCCCAAATGGGATCTCCTGAGACTCACCCCCTGCCCCTGTAACAAGATGGCCACGTCCTTCCTTGTCTAGTTCTTCTCTAGGAAAATGTGGGAGTCACATAGGGACTTGTACCTACCTGTGCAGAAGTTTCCTGGAGCCTCATGTCACCCTCTCCATCTCATAACTGATTTTTGGCTTCAGTCTCGCCTTCTTGTCCCTGCATCACTCTAACTGAAGTGGTTCCCCAGCCCCCACTGTCTCTCTCTGTCTCACCCCTCTGTCTCAGTTTGTTCAGGACAATTGTCACCAGAGCAATACCTGAATTACTCACTTATTTTGTGGTGTGTTTTCATATTTAATGACTGATTTCTCCAACACTGATCCCTACACCTAGAAAGCTCCTAGTATGTAGTCAGTGCTCAATCAATATTTGTGAAGTGAGTGAAATTGGGCTCTGAGCGTGGCCACAGTGGGTCTTTTTTTGAAAGTTTTTCTGTGCTCTGTTCTCATTTTCTGTGATCTCCAAACTGTTTATAAATCCTTATGAAAGGTGCGTTGGCTGTGTATATACATTTAATCCCAGTCCTGGGGTATATCTTTCCCTAGGCTACAGCAGAGCAGGGGAGGGAGGAGGAGGGGCGCTGAGAGTCAGTCAGGCTTGACCCTGGCCCCAAGTCCTCCATGGGGTATGAGTGAAATACCGCCTCCTGTAGTTCAGGATGATGGGGTGGAAACACTGCGTTATGTAAGTGTCGGTGTTCACTGAGGTAGATAACTAGAACACATGAAAACTTATTTGTTCCTGGGATAATTCTTAAATCTCATTAAGGTTTCTTAAGCAGTCACAAGGTTGAAGCCACTTTGCCAGAGGTTAGGATTAATAGGTGGGGCTAGATAGCCTACCTCTAGTTCAGTTCCAGAAATATTTGCTGAGTATCTTTCACATGGAAATCAGTGTTCCTAGTATTTCTTTTTAAGTCAGGCATGTACGAATAAGTCCAATAGTTCCACATTCACTTTTGTGAGTCTGTATCTTCACGTCTGTCCCTGGGCTGGGACTAAAACAAGAGCCTTTTTTGAAACAAGGACATGGGAGTGAGGTATTGGGGCAACTGCATCGTGACGGAATAATACCCGAGACTGTGTGATTGACAAGGAAAAGGGGTTCAACTGGCCCTTGGTCTGCAGGCTGGACATGAAGCATGGTGCGGGCATCTGCTTCTGGGCAGGGCCACAGGGAGCGTACAGTGAGGGCAGAAGTAAGGGGGGAGCCCGTGTCTCACACCACCTGAGTGGGAGCAAGAGAGCGAGGGGGCAGGTGCCACACAATTTACACAACCGGATCTCCCAGGAACTCACAGCGAGAACTAACTCATCACAAGGAGATGGCGCTGAGCCATTCATGAGGGACTCAGTCCATGATCCAATCACCTCCCGCCAGGCCCTGCCTCCAGCACTGGGGATTACGTTTCGGTGTGGGATTTGGAGTGGACAGATATCCAAATCGTATCAGTAGTTATTGCTGAACTTGGAAACCCCGGTCCCAGGGATAAACACCTTCCCAAACTGTGGCTTAGAAGACCAAGGTAGGGTTTCCTGTCTCCTGGGGCATGGATTACACCAAAGAAAAATATCAGGTGTTTGAGTGTCAATGACTCCGCTGTTCGTAGATTGTAACACAGGATTAGAAGAGTGCAGCAGATTGAATATCCAGGTTTGCTAAGATTGCAGAGGTTGGTCTGAGCTGGGAGTCCACCTTCTTCACCAAGGTGTTCCTCAGAATCCATGCCAAGGGACCTGTGCTTGCTGAAGGGAGATAAGCCAGAAGGTGAAGACACGCCAACCTCCAAGAGCACAGCTCCCTTTAATACCAAAAAGCTCCCTGCCTTCAGCACCCTGAGCTATCTCCTCTCCCAGCCTTGGATGCTCTACATGTGTGAACTGCAGGAAAAGAGGAGGCACCCAGCGTCCAAGAGAGCAGTCGGGAGTAATTAGGACCCGCTTAAGACATGATCACCCTGCTTTAAGCCCCACAGTGCCCCCTATCCCCACCCCTGACAGAATGGAATCTGCCATGCAGCTCCCTGTACCTAAAATTGTCTCCATTCCTGGAGACCATGTTGGCCAGGCTGGTCTCAAACTCCTGACTCAAGTGATCTGCCCACCTCAGCCTCCCAAAAGTGCTGGGATCACAGGTATGAGCCACTGCTCCCAGCCTCCTTTTAGCATTTCTTATAGAAAGAATATAGTGAAATGAGGAATTGGAGGTTATAGAATTTTGTTACATCCCATGTGTTCCGATTTAAGCTTTAAAAAATTCTGAGTAAGATTTTAAAATACGGTTTTTGTGAAAATGAAGGGTAAATGAGTGGAATCAGCCTGTGGCAGGTTTGCTATTTATAAGTGACTGTTCTAATTATTATTTCGCATCTTGGAAAAAACTTTATGCACGCTAAGAAAATGTGAAATTCTTTGGCATTACGTACTTGACTAATAAGTTGAAAAAATACAATAATCTTTGTGTCGATCAGTTTTACAAGATGTGAAATTATTACTTAGCCTAGGAACAGTGAGCTTTGTTTGAGGCATGCTAAGCGTGAATGTCTGTTAGGTGCTGATGGACAGTTGCAGACAATGTGATGTTTCACTCTGGAGTTTTGGGGAAAAATCCGAGTTGCAGATATTGATTTGTGGTTTCTTGGCTTAGAGGTTGTATTCAAAGCCGTGAGAATATTTGATATCAAGGAAATGAGTGAAGACAGAAAACAGTGCAAAGATTACCCAAGGGTCCTCCAAAGTTAACGGGCTGCTACAATTTCAGGAACGAAATCATTTCAGGAAATATCATGGACTAGGAAACTTGGCAGGATATTTCTCAGCTGAAAGACGTGGGTTAAAGAAGCCCCTTTGATGGGGTTCAATCAGTGGGGGTGAAAGCATTGGAAAACGTGCACATAAACGTTATAAACACCTGTCAGTCTCAAAGTGCTTTGGCCAGTAGCCCATGACATTGTCCCAACTTTTCAAAAAAGTTGTCTGGAATGAAATTGTATGTTGTCGACTAGCTGATTAAATTTTTACCCCTACAAACTATACGAACAATTACATGTCTTTGTAAGAATTATTCCTGAAGTTACCGAAGTTTGAAAGCACCATGCTATTGTATATACACTGTTTTCCAAAGAGTTTTTAAATTTTGATAGTTTATTAGATGTAGTATTTGCAATTTTGAAATTCATTTGACAATGACATGTTATGGCTTTGGGATATTTTATATTAGTAAGTGTACCTTTTTAAATGTATGAAATATTTCAAAAGACTGAGTAGAACAAATTAATAGTATATTTTTAGAACCTAATAATATTTTCTCTATATGGAGCTGATAATCAGGAGAATGTGATCAGTCAATGGTGTCTTTGATGTCCTGTCTCTGCCACAGCCCAGCAAGGTCACTGCTGATACCAGGCACACTTAGGAGGTCAAGGCCTGGGTCTCAGCCTTAAAACAATGTGGGAAGTTTCCTTTTATGCATAAGATGTAATTGACAAAAGAGCATGCGCCTGTATTTCCCAAGCACAGATGTGCTCAACTCCCTTCTCCTAACCTTCCGCATATCTGACTTCTAATTATTTCTCCTGGATGCGTGTCCTCCCACCTCCCTCACCATCACCCTGCAGGAATGCTTCATCCCCAGGTTGCTGGAGCTCCAATTCTTGTGATGCTAGAGGGAGGCCATGGATTGTTGGTCATCCTGTCTTCATGGCTCACCTTTTAGGCTCTATGTTGTGCGCTTTCTTCTTTCTAAAAGAGCTGAAGACAGACTAATTGATGAATAACTCTCAATTGCTCCTCCTCTAGAGGCTGAACATTCCACCCACTGCCACCTCAAAAATGTCTTTAAATAATTATCATCATCCACTCCTGCCCCAAACTTACTGGCAAATCATAGTTTTTGGCCCTAATGAACTAGAAGGAAAAGAAACATACAAGTAACAGAGAAAGGAATAGGAAAATAGTCTTTAAGGAAAAACATTCAATTATTTTAAGATGATACAAACTGATTGTCTTGGCGTTCTGGCCTGTGGACATATCTGACTAACTAAAGTTTAGTTTCCAAGCAGAAGGGATTTAACCAGAGGCGGTGTTTCTAGTCACCAGCACAGAGACATCCTCTGCATCACCGTCCTCAGGCAGGGCCTTCTGCAGACATCATGCAATGCCCTCCATGTTAATATTCATCTGAAAACGGATAATCAGGGTGGCCTGCAAAGCTGAAAAGAGAAATAACAGCACACGATATGAATGAAATGACTCTTATTAAAAAGGTGGTAGGGAAGTGATTTCTATGAAGCTGCCGTTAGTGTGAATGTTAAGTTTATTTTCTGACTAGTTGTAGAATTTCTGTCTTTTATGAACATGACTTATAATATGAGGATTTTTTTTTTGAAATAAGAAATTATTTAACTTGTATTCTATTGCCTGGAATTTATCACATAAACCACACAGGGTCAATTGTTCAAACATAGTCCTCCATATCTGTCAACAGAGTAAAGAGATATTCTGACCTTTTCTGTTTCAAATTTTCAATGAAGGTAGGAACTTACCCTACATTGCTTTGAATAGAAATAAGCCAGCTATATTTCATCACAAACAAAGTTTTGAGTGTTAAATGTTATTGGTAGCAATCATACATCCTTTAAAAAATATATTCGTTGCTGACTAGCAGCTTACCATATGGAAAATATTTTCTTTGATTCAGGCATGTAAATTGTGGTATGTGATATGGGGTTCCATATCCAAAACTCTACAATATGCTCAGGACAGTCTTTAGATGGAAATCACACAAAATAGAGGGATGAATAAATGATTCATCAATATTGAATAATCGATTGATGGTGAGAATCGCTGAGGTTTGCCACTCTTCCTTTCCTTTTCATGATTTCCTGTTTTACTCTTTTCCTCTAATGAAAATATAAACAATGATATCTAAAAATGTTTGAGCTCTTATGATGTGCTGCTATGCTTACCCTTTTTAATACATTATCTCATCATGTCTATTACCTGTTAATATCTCTACTGCAAGCAGTGACATAAGTTATTTTTCCCTCATCACATGAGTGCCTTTCTGTGAATCCTAGAAGCTTGGAGCATGTAGAAAGAGTAAGATCTTTTGTCAGCTGTGTATTATCTCCATAGATGAGGCTTTCCAACCCTTCTCTTGATGTTTCTTTGTTTTTATTTTGAGACAGAGTCTTGCTCTGTTGCCCAGGTGGAGTGCCATGGCACAATCAGCTCACTGCAACTTTTACCTCCTGGGTTCAAGTGAGTCTTCTCCCTCAGCCTTCTGAGTAGCTGGAATTACAGGTGTGCACTCCCACTCCCAGGTAGTTTTTGTATTTTTAGTAGAGACAGGGTTTCACCATTTTGGCCAGGCTGGTCTGAAACCTCTGACCTCAAGTGATCCACCTGCGTTGGCCTTCCAAAGAGTTGGGATTACAGGCGTGAGCCACAGAGCCTGGCTCTTCTTTTGATTTTTAACCTCTCTCCTCTAAATCTTCATTATAGTCTGCATTAAGATTTCCATATTGCAAAAAATCAAAGCCAAGAGTTCTATTGCCCACTAAGGGCAAACTTTCTGGAGGCAAAATGGTGTTTGGGTCATGACCAAATGTCTAAAGAGAAGGAAGAAAGAAATTTGAAGGTATTGAATATATTGAATTGACATGATCTAGTGAGCAATTCCATATGGAAGAGATGAGAATTTCTGGCACGGACACCAATGTTGTTAGAAATTTTATCTGATAAGGAACTGTGCAGGTTTGGAAGGATAAGCTTTAAGTACAGATTTGGAAAACTGTCTAATCAGGCCATATGAGCAATATCCACAGTTTGTCCACTATGCCATAGCAGAAATGCCAGGCTTATGTGAAAGGTACAGACACAGCAATAATATCGATTATTCTGAAAAGTTTAATGAAGTTGGGGAGCAGGGTCAGGTTAACCCACGCTGACCCTGATTGTTTTCCCCTGTCAGAGAGCAGAGCTCTGGAGTGAATCCAGAAGGAGAGTTCCAGAAAATTCCTGTCTCACCTCTCACACTGACCCGTTTCCCTAGTACTGAGGTCACTTTAAACACTCAACTGATGTTCCTCCTCTAAAAATAAACTGGGCAACCCATTTTCCAAAATTACTTACAAATCCAAGACAATATATCGAAAATTTCTGTTTAGGCCATCTAGAACTTTCATATCCTCTGAAGTCAACTGGAATTTGAAAACCTACCAAAGGATAAAATTTTTATTGTTGTTAGATTGCATAGTTGTCAACTAGCAACAGCCAAATCTAGAAGAGTAGAGTGTAGAGGCATTACTTAAAATATTTGATAAGTTTCCAAAAGTTATGAAAGATATCTCTGAATTCTCAAGGGATTAAAGAATATCAGGTAAAATATAAAGAAAATCATTCCTAAATAGTGTGTGTTGAAACTGCACAACATTGCAAAGTGAAGATCTCAGCAGAAACTAGAGATGGAACAAAGTTGACCTTGTGTGCACATGATTGGTTCATGTACGTAGGAGATTCAGAAGAATCTAGAGGAAAATTTTGAAACTTATAATTTAGACAGTTTGATGGTGATACAGTTTGGATATTTGTGCCCTCCTAATCTTGGGTCGAAATGTGATCCCCAGTGATGGAAGTGGGTCCTGGTGGGAGGTGTTTGTGCCATGGGGGCATCTCTCATGAATGGCTTGGAGCCCTCTCCATGGTAATGAGTATTTGCTACATTAGTTCACATGAAATCTGGCTTAAAAATGGTTGACATTTTATCTTTTTTTCCCTCTTAATACATCTCTTGCTATTTGATGTGCTTGCTCCTCTGTCACCTTCTACCACGAGTAAATGCTTTCTGAGGCCTCACCAAAACCAAATGCTGGTGCCATGTTTTTTGTACAGTCTGCAAAATGGTAAGCCAAACAAACCACCTTTCAGTGTACTTTATCCAGCCTCAGGTATTTACAGCAGCACACGATGGACTAATACAGAAAATTGGTACCAGGAGTGGGACCTTGCTAAAAATGGCTGGAAATGTGGTGGTGGCTTTTGAACTGGGTAATGAGCACAGTTTGGAAGTGTCGGGAGGGTTCAGAAGAAAACGAGAAGATAAAGGATCGTTTGGAACTTGCTAGGCACTGGCTAAATGATTGTGACCAAAATGCTGATAAAAATGCAGACAATGAAGTTTACAGCAGTGAGATCTAAGACCAAAATGAGAAACGTATTAGAAACTGGAGCAAAGTTCACCCTTGTTATACTTTAGGAAAGAACTTGGCTGCATTGTGTCCACTCTAGGGGTTTGTGAAAGTCTTCTTAAGAGTGATGACTTAGGGTAACTAGTGGAAGAAATTTCTAGGCAGGAAAACATTCTACAGGTAGTGTGGCTGCTTCTAAGAGCCTATGATCAGTATGGGAGCAAAGGAATGACCTAATGTTGAAACTTAAAGCTTCCTGAAACCTCTCCAGGATGAGATGCTGGTGCTAAGATTTTTGTACAACCTGTAAATTGTGAGCCAAAGATACCTCTTTTATGTATAAATTGCCCAGCATCAAGTATCCCTTTACAGCAGCACAAAACAGACTAATACAGATGGATATTGCTAGATTTCTGTTTCTGTATTTGCCCCTATGACACAAACACCTTCCACTAGACCCCACTCCTATCATTGGGGATCACATTTTTAACACAAGATTAGAAGATGACAAATATCCAGATTGTATCACCATCAAACTGTCTAAAGTATAAGTTTCAAAATTTCCCCCGAGATTCTTCTGAATCTTCTAAGTACACGAACTAATCACGTACACATAGGTTAGCTTTGTTCCACCTCTAGTTTCTGTTGAGATCCTCTCTTTGTCTGCAGAGTTGTGCAGTTTCACACCAGATATAGAAATGCTGAAATCCAACATGCATCTGTATTTCCATCTTCAACGGACAGGAATAATGTGAAAAAAAAAAAAAACTGTTTTCAACAAAATCCAAGACAGTAATTGTCCAAATACTAATAATGTCGTGCTCAAAGAACACAAGTAGTTGTTTGAAAAGGATCTCAATATTCAAATTGGAGAGAATTTAAATATCAAAAAGATGTCACTAATTGCTAACATATAATACTAAATTACTAAATAAATTTATTGGAATACTCTAATGATACAGAGAATGAGAGAGAGAGAGGAAAA
The DNA here is from genome assembly GCF_049354715.1 of Callithrix jacchus. Taxonomy (NCBI): domain Eukaryota; kingdom Metazoa; phylum Chordata; class Mammalia; order Primates; family Cebidae; genus Callithrix; species Callithrix jacchus. The sequence goes on from NC_133508.1 coordinate 8,508,186, forward strand.
GAGAATGTCATCAATTTAACAATTGATGAATCTAGGTAAGAAGCATCCATTGTATTATTCTTAGAATATTTGCATAGATTAGAAAATTATCAAAAAGGAAAAAGTTATTCAAAGACTATAAAATTATAAGTTTTCTATGAATCTAGGAAAACATAAACAAATACCTTAATAAAGAATACTATGTAACTAATTGAAGTGTGTATTAAAATATGTAAATAACTGAGTATTCATGTGGTCATAAACTGGAAATTTCAATAGTCAAATAATCACTTCTCACCAAATTGTTCTGCAGTTTCAGAGCCATTTCAGCCAGAGAACAGAAGATTAGCTCTTTTGTTAAAGTTGATAATACTGAATGTTATATAACGGGACACTCCTTAAGAACTAGCCAAGACATTATTATATAAGAGAATAAGCCAGAAAAATACTTATACTATTCTGGTAATAAGACTTTCTATTCAACACAATTTAGACAGTACAGGAAAGTTAATAACTCACTTCAAAGAGGAGAAATGTCAGAGAAGTACTTATGAACACTTTATGATGGGATGAAAAATCAAGATATGTGAGCAGATATGGATTTTTCAATAATTCTTAGGACATTTTAATATCAAGTGAAAATTATGTATATGCACATTTGCATCCTTATTTCACATATTAAAAATCAACTTAAGTTTTTCCAATTTATAAAAGCACATTAATGCTTTTGTAAGATAATAGGATATCATATATTGCTTTACTATGTATTACTATATAATAGATATATTTTACTATATAATAACAGTAACATATTGTCATGTTTCCAATATAGGAAAATATACAGTATTATTGACTGTAAGAAAATGTCATGAACAATTTGACTAAGAATTAAGAGTAGAAACTTTTGTTTATTAAATCAAATATAAAAAGAATCAAAACATGGGTATTTTTGGGAGAGGCTATTTCAACAATACATCTGAATATCTAAAGAATTAATATCCAGAATTTGAATTTTGGATTAATTCTGCAGAGTGGCCTCATTGCCTTGCACACACATAGGAGACCCCAGCCAGAAACAGAAGGACTAGACTTAGCTCAGGTGGAGCTTAGGCTAAAATTCAAACCATAGAATTGGCAGTTAAATACTTGGTTTTGCATTGAACCTCTATGACGAGGGGTTTTCTTTTATAATTTTACTTAATTATGGTCTTCTACACATAGGAAAAGACAAGCATCCTAATAAAAATACCTAAAGACTTCAACAGGCACTCGAAAAAAAATTCCAAGAGAATAAATATATGAAATTTATACTGAGTAAACAAGGACTTGAAAAGAAACTGCAAAGATTTGAAGACTAGAGAACACCTAACCCAACTCCTCATTTCAGAAAATGAAGAAAAGGTGATGTCTCTAGCAGAGGGATAGAGAATAAGTTGCCAGCTTTATGCTGAAACCAAAATTTCTGGTTTTGGTCCCATCCTGATTCTCCTTACCCATGCTGCCTCTCCTGTGGTAGAGAAGAAAACCCTTAGGATGTACACAAAGCATTTGTGCATAGGAAATGCCTGGGAAATGGACTTAGTCCAAGGGTGTCCTGAGAGCCTTATAAGAAACACGTGTGAAGGACACAGTGCAGGAGCCCTGATGCCCACCCAGCTCCTCACCTGCACATTCTCTCTGATCCGCTGCTCATTGTAGCTCTTGGCCAGGACCACAACCCCACGCTGCAGCTGGTAGCGCAGGGCAATCAGGGCTGGGGTTCGCTTGTGCTTCTTTGCTAAGGCACAAAGAACTGGGTCCTCCAAGAGAACTGGGGAGTTTAGGTCCACCCTGGAAGGAAAGCCAGAAATGCTGAAGTCTTGAGACTGGATTCAGTTTGGTAGGAGGCTCCTTAAACAGACTAAGTCATTCACTATGCACCAGAGTTTCTCAAGTGAGGCACCTGACCAACAGTAGCAGCCTCACCTGGGATCTTGTAAGAGATGCAAATTCTCCCTTACCCTGACTCACTAAGAGTGAATTCCAGGAGATTTAGTATGCTATAATTAAAATTTTTCATCAAAATAGCATTTTAGGTAAACTTCCTCTTGCTTTTATTACCATAGTTCAAGTCGTTGGGTTCCCAGAGCGCTATAGGCAACCAGAACAATGTCTTTTGACTTGCAGAAATCCAGCAGTTTGCTCTGGTTGAGGTAAGGATGACATTCCACCTGCAGATGACCAAGACAGAAAAGCATCACATAATGCAAAACAGTTATGTTAATATGAAAAGATTAAAATAAGCTGAATAAATAATATGTAACATTAAATTTGAACTGAGAATATTACTGTCAAGTAATGATCTTTCTTATAAAAATAAATTTTATACTGATGTTTCCTAAAAGTATACATAGAAATGTTATTTCTAAGCACAAACAACTCTATGAATCACAGCCAGGTTCTAAAAACCTCTGACCACATGGCAGATTCTGGACTTGGGATAGGGTAAGATTCTGAGCTTTGAACATCAAAGTGTGCCAGAAAGTAAGAATTTTTTCAAAGATTCCTGAGGGCAGGGTTAAAAGACAAAAGTAGTAGTTTTATAGGAATCTCAGTAGTAATGTTTGTATAGATTTGAACATCAGAAACCGATAATGAGTAAAATCAATCACAAGTTATAGCAAAACAATCCATGTGTTCATAGTGTTGAGTGGTTAAAAGAGAGAGTGATCAAAAATATTTGCCTCCACCAGTGGTGATTGATATGGTTTGGCTCTGTGTCCCTACCCAAATCTCATTTTGTAACTCTCATAATGACCACATGTTGTGGGAGGGGCCTAGTGGAAGATAATTGAATCATGGGGGTGGGTCTTTCCTGTGTTGATTTCATGATAGTGAATGAGTCTCTTGAGATCTGATGGTTTTAAAAATGGGTTTCCCTGCATGAACTCTCTCTTTGCCTGGTGCCATCCATGTAAGATGTGACTTGCTCCTCCTTGCCTTCTGCCATGATTGTGAGGCCTCTCCAGCCATGTGAAGTTGTAAGTCCTTTAAACCACTTTTCCCCCCTAGTCTTGCATATGTTTTTATCAGCATGTGAAAATGGACCAATATGGAACTTGGTACCAGTAGAGGGACACATTGCTGAAAAGATACCAAAAATGTGGAAGTGATTTTGGAAATGGGTAACAGGTAGAGGTTGGAACAGTTTGAAGGGTGCAGAAGAAGACAGAAACATATGGGAACCTTTGGAACTTCCTAGAGACTTGTTGAATGTCTTTGACAAAAATGCTGATAGTAATATGAATAATAAAGTTCAGGCTGAGGTGGTCTCAGATGGAGATGAGGAACCTGTTGTGAACTGGAGCAAAGGTGACTCTTTTTATGTTTTAGCAAAGAGATTGGTGGCATTTTGTCCCTGCCCTAGAGATTTGTGGAGCTTTGGACTTGAGAGAGAAGATTTAGGGTGTCTGGTTAAAGAAATTTCGACACAGCAAAGCACTCAAGAGGTGACTTGGGTGCTGTTAAAAGCATCCAGTTTTAAAAGGGAAACAGCATAAAAGTTCAGAAAATTTGCAGTCTGATGATGCAGTAAAAATTAAAAACCCATTTTCTGAGAAGAAATTCAAGCTGACTGCAGAAATTTGCATAAGCAACAAAAAGCCAAATGTTAATCACCAAGACAATGAGGAAAATGTCTTCATGGCATGTCAGATATGTTTGTGGCAGCCCCGCCTCATCACAAGCCCAGAGGTGGAGGCCTAGGAGGGAAAAATAGTTTTATGGGCTGGGCCCAGGGTCTCAATTCTGTGTGCAGTTTAGGCTCTTGGTGCTCTGCATCCCAATCACTCCTGCCGTGACTAAAAGGGGACAAGGTACAGCTCAGGCCATGGCTTCAGAGGGTTCAGAGGGTGCAAGTCCCAAGCCTTGGCAGCTTCCATGTGGTGTTGAGCTTGCAGTTACACAGAAGTTAAGAATTGAGGTTTGGGAACCTCTGCCTAGATTTCAGAGGATGTGTAGAAACACCTAGATGTCCAGGCAGAAGGTTACTGCGAGGCCCAGGCTCTCATGGTGAACTTCTGCTAGGACAATGCACAAAGGAATTCTGGGGTCAGAGCCCCCACATAGAATCCTTACTTGGACACCACCTAGTGGAGGTGTGAGAAGAGGTCCACCATCCTCCAGACCCCAGAATGGTAGATTCACTGACAGCTTGCACTGTGCACCTGGAAAAGCTGCAGACATTCAATGCCAGCCCATGAAAGCAGCCAGGAGGGAAGCTGTACCCTTCAAAGTCACAGGATGGAGCTGCCCAAGAACATAGTAACCCACTTCTTATAGCAGCATGGGTGTGAGTGGAGTCACATTGACTCTTGGATGTGAAACATGGGGTCAAAAGAGATGATTTTGAAGCTTTAAAATTTGACTGCCCTGCTGCATTTTGGACTTGCATGGGGCCTGTAGCCCCTTTGTTTCACCCAATTTCTCCCACTTGTAACAGCTGCATTTACCCAATGCCTATACTCCTGTTGTATCTAGGAAGTAACTAACTTGCTTTTGAGTTTAGAGGCTCATAGGTGGAAGGGACTTCCCTTGTCTCAGATGAGACTTTGGACTGTGGATTTTTGAGCTAATGCTGAAAGGAGTTAAGACTTTGGAGGACTGTTGGGAATGAATGATTGGTTTTAAATTGTGAGGACATGAGATTTGGGAGAGGCCAGGAGTTGCATGATATGGTTTGGCTATGTGTCCTCACCCAAATCTTGTCTTGTAGCTCCCATAATTCCCATGTGTTGTGGGAAGGACCTAGTGGGAGATAATTAAGTCATGGGGTGGATCTTTCTCATGCTATTCTTGAGATAGTGAATACGTCCCATGAGATATGATGGTTTTATAAAGAGGAGTTTTCCTGCACAGGTTCTCCTTCTTTGCCTGATAGCATCTATGTAAGACATGACTTGCTCCTCCTTGCTTTCTATCATGATTGTGAGACCTCCCCAGCTATATGGAACTATAAGTCCATTAAACCTCTTTTTCATCCCAGTCTTGGATATGTCTTTATCAGCAGCATGAAAATGGACTAATACAGTGATTATTACAGTAATTTCTTTTCTGGGACATGAATAATTAAAGGGAAACAGTTAAGCTTTTAGCATGTTTGGAGAAATTGAGTAATTGTTTCCCTTCTTGGTGAGAAATTTTTTTTTTCATAATAAAATGTAAAGTCAGAATAGTAAAACCTACAGTTAAAGTTGAAAGTAATTACTTTAAAGCCACATGGAAGGAACAAATCCAATAATAATAATACAATACAAAAATTTGAAACATCATTGATTTATACTCAATTATTATGTGGAAATTTGTAGTGGAATATAATTTTCCCTCTTGATATTATCACCCAGCAGATTACTAGTAATTGCAAAGGGGAAACACATGTCTATGAAAATTAGATCTGGCTACCATTTGCTTAATCAAATCATCAAAATTAGCATCACTAATTGTGGGGCAATCTGTCATTTCATGCTGTTGGGAATGCTGTGGTATAACTTCAGGGATACAGCAAGGTAGAGGCAGTTCCTCACCAGAAATGTTTAACTGTGATGATATAACGCATTCGGGCATAACTTCTAATCTACAGAAACTTACCTTTTAAAAGCTCGGAACAACAAGTTAACTGATCAAAGTACAACAAGCTGAAAGTCACAATTGGATTTGTGTGCGTGTGTGATAGATCTTTTATTCATTTACTCTTACTTAACATTTCCCATTGTTTTAGAATTTTCTTTGTAGAGGTCATATCTGTTATTAGGTATAATTTCCAGGTACTTAATATCTTTTTATATTGATGGTATCTTTACATTTTTTCATCTTCTGTTTCTGGTTAAAATATAAGAGGTATAAGAGACCTTTCAATAAAACAATGGGAAATCTGAATACACATGGGATAGTCAATGAGATGAGGGCATTTTTGTTATTTCCTTAGATATAATAATTGTATTGTTACTGGGAGAATATCTTCATTTCTATGCCACACTTCGAAAGGTCTGTAGAGTTAAATTGTGACCACTGCAATATACTTTGAAGAGATTCAACAAATACTACATGCACTGATGCAGTTATACTCACATATATACATGCCCATATATTTGCCAGGTTGGCAAAGTCAATAATTTTGGATACAGATGGTAACAGGAGGATGTCCTGAATTATCCCTTCAAATTTCTCTAAAATTTGAAAATTGTTATATTGAAAAAGAGTAAAACTAACATTAAAACCACATTAAATCCTTAACTTTTAAATTGAAAATCATTTTATATTATTGTATTGCCAAATACATAAATTTTAAATACTACATGTTTCAACAGAACCATACACAGAATAGATGCATCTAAACAGTTGAATTGATGACCGAAGGCAAAGAGCTGCTTCAGAATAAGATGTGGCCATCACAGGGTGAGCTCGACGTTCTGCTAAACTTTCCTCAGTGCTGATTTCATCCACCATAACTAGTTATCTCCATAAACAGGTAACTTTCTTTTTTTCACTCTTTAAAGTTTTATTTCACTAACTTTGCATCAAATTTCCACAATTATGTTCTGGTTAATTTACTATAGTTGTTTGACTTCCTAAAATGACGGTACCAAAATATCTGTGGGCTAAAGAGAGGAGACCACTTCAAGCATCACTGCATTTACTCATCTTCCGCAAGCCACAGAGTTGGGCATCTGATTATTCAATGAAATGAAGCTTTGATAGCACCCAGGGGGGCCACACAGAAAAACTAAGCTGTAGACAGTCTTGCATTTGTCAAGACCAGAGAAAATCTATTTCACATATACAGAAAACATATTGTATTCATCTTTTCTTTTTCTATTACTGCAACATTTTTCTTCTTTTAATTATCACATCATGGAGTCTCTCAAGTCCTTCCTTCGGTTCATGTCCTACGATTGCACAGATAGGCTGCAAATGCCAAGGAGTTGGTGAGCTCAGTTCAACCGTTGCCAACAATTTCTCCATTTCTGAGAGAGGCAAGTTCCTCAAGTCTAGTTTCTTAGCACCCACACGTACTAAGATATTTTTATTTTCTTATATGCTAGTTATTTTGTAAAGTTCAGTTTTGACTTCTTCCATTCTTGCAACGTCAACAGAGTCCACAGTAAGCACAAAGCCATCTGTGCATCTGGTATGTGGCTTCTACAGCGTCCCTCATTTCTCCTGACCACCTACATCCCAGGAGTGGAAAGTGACTGTCTTAGAATTTTCCAAGGTCATCTTCATTTTCTCAGTGTTAAGTCCTTTGGTAGGTACGGTATTTACAAATGGATTGAATTGCAGCCCGTATAAGTCAGTTGTTCTAGCAAGTCCAAACGTGAAATAACAATGTGGAGGACTGAAATGAGGGCAGGATGGACAGGGCAGTACTTTAGTCAGTCCACTCCCCCATTTCCAGCTGCAAATAAGCCCAAATTGAAATGCTTTCTTTTTTTGTGCTTTAGAACTTCTCTTCCTAAGTGGTCCACCTATAAGACTCTCCTATTGGAGCCCGGGTCTAAATGAGACAAGAGTGGCAGACTTTTCTACACAAGGCATGGGAGGGGGTAGCACCCCATGTCCTTTCGGCTTATCTCTCCAAGGAGCTCTCCTAAACAGGTGACTTCCTGTCTTTAATCTGGATGACTTTCATTGTTTCCAGTTAATTTTTAGTACTTGCTCAAGACAGTGAAAACAGAGATATCAACAAAAAGCATTCAGACATCTAAACCCCATTGAAATCCATAGTACCTTTCTTCATTTATTCTCACTCTCCGGATTTACTGCTTCTCCCATGTTTTCATGGCCTTTATAATTATACACAGTTTGCTCCAAATCATCTTGACCCATCCACTCTCTGGTGGTCTCCCGTAGCTTAGAGACAAGTCCACCTTCTCCCTGACTTCTGATTAACCATTTTCAGTCCTTCTTGATGAAATTTACCTCCAGCAAAAATATTACACACAATTCAGCATGAAGGTCTCTGTACCTTTTTCACTAAGCCTTCTCCAAGGAGAGGTACAATTAAGGGTCTTCCATGTTCTTCTACACAGAGGCTTTGCTTTCTAGAATCTTCTATTTCACAAAGGTAAGTAGAACAGCACAAATGGAAGCCAGGCGGCAGGACAGGAAGATGGGCATTGGGATGAGAAAGGAGAGGAGGCTGAGGGCGCTCACCTGGTTGCAGACGGGCTTGTACCTGAGCCCTGGCTTGTTGAGGATCATCTCCAGCTGCCTGCGGTTGAAGTTGGAAACCCCGATGGATTTGGCCAACCCTGCGTCCTTACACTTCTCCATGGCCTGGGGCAAAAGCAGTTGTGAGGAATTATTTGTGCACATGGCTGCAGATTATCATAAATGCAAGACAGAACTGTTAACAACTGTTAAGAGATGACAATGAAAATCGCAGTGATTCTCAAGAGAAAAATCACAACAGATAACAGAAAAGGATAGTGACAGCAAGAGGACGAATTTCTGTGTCCTCTTTAGGAAACTGGAGAGAGAAATGCACATGGAGGATGGGGAATACCTGTCTTCCTTGTCCCCAGTTTATCTCCTTCATTTCTCTCTATTCTTTTTCAGTCATGTGTTCTTCCCTACCACCCAGCAAAACCTCCTTTGTCAAGCTCCTTAGTTTCTAGATCCAGTGGTGCATGTTCCATTCTCACACATGGAAGCTGGGAAACAGGTTTACCCCTTCTTGTCTTCCTCTTCTGTGCTCCGCCCTCCAAGCACTCACCTCCCATGTGGCACAGAGATCCACTGTGTCGAATATTACTTTTCCATTTTCATCTTTTGGTAGTAGGTCCTCACCTGGCTGAAGTAGAAATAGTCATTTGAATTATGTCACAGTTTAACTTCTCCAGCCATAGGCATGCTCCCAGGTACATTTTAGGATAATACTCCTCCATGAGGTAGGTGCTGCAATGTTCTAAAAACGATGTGGGCAAAATGTGTCACATGTGGAATTTTAAGGAATGTCTTTAGGAGACAGGCTTCCTTTCGTCTTTTACTTCCATTTTATATGTTAATACATAACCATTTTACAGGTTCTAATGGGGTTTCACAGTCGACTTTTGTTACTTTCATCTGTTCCCATAATTTTCTCTGGGGAAATGCCTCTCTTGGATTGAAAAAGCCCTTCATATCCAGCAATAAGGGACTATACTCTTGATCCAGGTGATACAATAAGAGCTCTTGTCCCCCTGAAGACTTGATAGTCCATGGGCAGGATCATAAACTAAACATGGTCAAATGAAGTTCTTTTCAATATTAATTTGAAAGTTGTAAGACCGAGGGAGGCTCTTATGTTAATGACCACGAACTTTGAGCTGCCTCAAAGCTGTCATTGCCACCAATGATAAAGGTTGGGACAAAAATCCAGAAAAGCCCTTGGAATGCATAGATAATAACAGAGAAAAGGTCACATTTTTAGAGGCTACGTCAAATCTTTAAATGTATACATGGCAGTGACTACCCATTTGCATCATGCAATAAACTTTTAAATAAACTAGCCCGAGTTTTTTTTTTAATACATTTGAATTAAAAGTTATGCACAACACGGAAATTCATGTCTAAGCAAAGCTACAAACTCCATTGTGAATGAAACCTTAGTGAAAAAGGCAAGGATTAGCAGGTCCCATTATGGTTTCCTTTCTAAGACGTACCCAGAGTGAGTTCCACCAAATCTATTTCAGCTTAAAATAGGGAGAGATGATTGAAACTCACTGTGCACTACCTGTGCAGCAGTTTTTTTGGGGGGCAGGCACCACAGCCCCATCCTGCAGATGGATTCAGGAACCTTAATTAAGATAGGACCTTGAAGGTGGCTATTTTTATTTTCTCGAGTTTTTGAGGGAGAGGCTTTGAGGTTGATGTACCGTCTTCTGTTGTCATCATACATTAGAGAAGGAAGGTTTCGCTATTTAGTCAATAGAACAGGGTTTAGGCATTATACTTAGGATTCTGCTCCCATGTAATAATACCTACACCCTTCTAAGAAGAAACTTCATGCAACCATCAGTGTAAAGGATGGTCATGCTGACAACAGAAGAGAAAGCGAATTGATCCCACAAATTGCCTACCTTGAGAGCCACTGGGAAATGAACAAGATAGAGGTCAACATAGTCCAGTTGCAGTTGTTTCAGTGAGCTTTCCAAGGCTGATTGCACCAACTCTGGTCGATGGGAAGTGCACCAAAGCTGCAGAGTCAAAGAAAAGGCTTGTGTTGAATAAAAACGTGAGCCACGTTTATTAGTTTGCTCCACCTAATATGTAGACCCTTTTCACCATTCCACACTAATGACCCTGGGAAAAAAATTCCCTTTGTGTGTTTTCTTCTGATATGACCTACCCACGTGAATGTGATTATATATTGCACACATAGTTAGTACACCTGCAGAACAATGGAATTAAAATTTTCAATAGATAAAAATTGATATGAAGAAATAATTATTCTGATTATTTGAATTGTGTTTGAGAGAATTTATAAAGCAATTGAATAGTCTAATTTTCTCCCATTGAATCCAATGGGTAAGAATAGGTATTCCTGTTGTTTAGAAAGTGAAGAACAGGGCCAGGCGCAGTGGCTCACGCCTATAATCCCAGCACTTTGGGAGGCCGAGGTGAGTGGACCACGAGGTCAAGAGATCGAGACCATCCTGGTCAACAAGGTGAAACCCTGTGTCTACTAAAAAAAAATACAAAAATTAGCTGGGCATGGTGGTGCGCACCTGTAGTCCCAGCTACTTGGGAGGCTGAGGCAGGAGAATTGCTTGAACCCAGGAGGCGGAGGTTGCGGTGAGCCGAGATCGGGCCATTGCACTCCAGTCTGGGTAACAACAGCGAAACTCCGCCTCAAAAAAAAAAAAGAAAATGAAGAGCAAGAAGTTTTTAACATGCTGACATGTGTTGAACACCATTCAAGACACTTTTGTTATCTGCTGTTTAATATTCACAGAACTCTCTTATGTTGCAGCTCCCTTCCTCCCACACTCTTTGATGAAAAGGACAATTGAGATTAAGAATAATAAGATATTGAAGACAGTTATCCCAGAATAAGTAAAACTAAATATGATTGTAGGTCTCTGTGAGTCCGTAGTCTGTGTTAAACATCCTGATCTTCCCCCGCCACCGCCAAGATTGTGAATTGGAGATAGTGTTAGCATGTCTCTCCCATGGAAAGACAGAATAGTGTGTAGAGATTCACACTGCACACTTTTTTTCCAAGAAGCAATGCAGGAACTTAATAGGAAAAGTAAAAGAATTCACAGACTCTTTGAAAGAAGTGGTGAGCTGCAGCTTACGCTGTGAGACAGATGAAAACCTGTAAGTGCCCAGAGTGTGAAAAGGGGAGAAGCTGCCTCTGGAATATCCTTCCCCCCAGGGAATTTGAAAATCCAGCCCATGGGGAAGGCCTTAACCCTACCCAGACCCAGAACTGATTTAGGGAGAGGTGAGAAATAAAGTAGAAGCAGCAGTGGCAAGTGCCACAAAGGCATTCCCAATGTCCAGCATGGACTAAAGGAAGCCATTTCTTATTTTATCTCACAGGGACTATCAGGGAAGTCAGCCAACCTGAACTTGGGGAGTTCAGGCAGGTGTCACATATTGGAAAAGCTTCTAACTTAATTTCATGATATTAATGTTATCTCGAGTGGGGATGAACTTCTTTTGCCAGAACCCTGGGGGAAAGCAGGAAGTGTGCTGGAGACAAATGCAGAAGCCTGCCGCTTGGCCTTGCAGGTGGATGTGGAGGGGCATAGCTTGAAAACCAAAGTTGCTATCTCCATAGGAAAAGCTTATGGCCATGGCAAGTCTGAGTTCTGAACATAGGCTGCTTGGAACTTAGTCCAGTGCTCCTAGCAGAGCACCGTGGGTCTGAGATCGGCCTTGACAACTCCATGAGATCTTGGTGAGGCTTCCTGCCACCATCTACTCCCCACGCTCTGTGGGAACGCTTCTGTGCAGCAGAGGCAGTTAGGGCTCTGTGCAGCACATCAGGGTGATACGTGCAGCACATCAGGGCTATCTATAACTAAGGAATCTCACAGAGTCTATGTCACTTTGCTGCCTCCCTCATGAAAGCTGGAGCTGGTACCCACTGCTGAGAGACTTGAAGACAGGTCACATCACTAAATCCCTTGCAGATACTCCCCAGCTCTAGCTCAGAGTGGGGCAACCACACTACTGTGTGGCTAGACGCAGAAGAGCAATAAAAATTAGTCTCTATAGTCTGTCTCTCAGGAACTCCTATTCTCAGGTTAAGGGGAAGAGCATCACATCAAAGGAACATTCTGTGAGACAAAATAATCCATATAGGTCCCACATCTTTTTATAGGTGGAAAATTTCTTTCAGCAGAGACGATTGCAGTGCTGGGTTCGGAAGGGAGAGTCTAAATCTCTACCCTCAACAGTCAAGTAGCCTTGGTGCTCATGAAAGGTCTTAGAGAAGGGATCTTCTTTCTCCTCTTGTCCATCATTGCAGATATATCTAGGGCTTCACTCAAAGGAGCTCAGCATTAGTACATGTATAGCCAGCCTTCCTGGAACATTTCAGCATGACTGCATCCCCACAGGAGGAGCACTTCCCGGGTTCAGACTTGCATGAGAGGCAGTCACAATCTCTCCCTACTCAGAACAGCAGCATTCCTACAGACAAAAAGTGGTGCCTGTCTGATCTCAATATCCAAAACACTGGAACAAAAGAGAGGCTGGGTGGTGAATAGTCTTCCTGTCAGCCTGGCAGGCGAGCTGAGGTAGCTCCCACTCTTCACCCTGATGAGACACTGAGTCCAGCTGTGAGCTCTCCCAAGTACCTTCAGCAAACCTGGGATCTCTGCCCACCATCGGGTAGCACATTTATCCACCTGCTTTGGCTACAAATGTTTTCTATCCAGAGATACCACCTCAACTGGCCTGGGGTGGTATTCTTGGTTGAGGATACTCAATAAATAAAATAAATGTATAAACAAAATGCTGGGAAAATGAATAAATAAAATACAACAGAAGAATGAGATAAGCTTTCAAGAGACTGCTGCCATTCTAATCTCATAGGAGGCAGTGAACCCGCCCACATACTGAGTATATAGCTCCTACAACCAGCATCTAAGGAAGCCATGATACAAGGACTCTCTGTAACCAAGGAACTCATAAAAGTCTTCACATCTAATAGCATTAAAGATCAAACTAGGTTATTATAAAATATAAACATTATAGTCAGACTCTTAACAGGGAAAAGAGAAATTTAAAATACACAATAAAAAATAAATTTAAGAACAATTAGAAGAAATAGTCTATCAAAATGGGAAGAAACCAAAAAAGTAATTATGATAATATGACAAAACATTATTTTGTCACCCAAAACTCTGGGAGTCACCTAAAACATTCCCAAGAGATCATACTGGCTCCCCAGCAATGGATCCAAACCAAGAGAAAATCTTTAAGATAACAGTTAATGAATTCAGAAGACTCATTAGTAAGCTACTAATACCACAGAAAAGTGAAAATCAACCTAAAGAAAATGTAAACAAATATTGAGGATATGAATCAAACATTTTCAAAGAAGACAGATACCCTCCCCTCGCCCCCACACACCAATCAGAATTTCTGGAAACAAAAGACACATTTAGTAAAATACAAAATGCAATGAAAAGTTTCAAGAATAGACTAGAACAAGTAGAGAAAAGAATTTTAGAGCTCAATGAGAAGGCTTTTGAATTAACCCAATCAGATGATGATAAAGAAAAAAGAATCAAAAGAAATGAACAAAGTCTCTACAAAATAGGGATTTATGTAAAATAGCCAAACTTAAGAATAATTGGTTTTCATGAGGGAAAGGAAAAGTCTAAAAGTTTGAAAAACTTAATTGAAAGAATAATTGAGGAAATCTTTCCTGGCCTGGCTAGAGACTTACATTTCAAATACAAGAAGCTCAAAGAACTCCTGGGAAATTCACTGCAAACATATCACCACCAAGGCACAAGGACATGAGGCTATCTAAAGTCAACATGAAGGAAATAATTCTAAAAGCTGTGAGCTGTGAGACAAAAGCATCAAGTAACTTATAAAGAATACTATATCAGACTAACAGGAGGCTTCTCGGCAGAAACCTTATAAACTAGAAGGGACTGAGGTCCTATCTTTAGCTTCCTTAAACAAAATAATTGTCAGCCAGGAATTTTGTATCCAGCACAATTACATTTCATAAATGAAGGAGAAATAAAGTCATTTTCAGACAAACAAATGCTGAAAGAATTTGCCACTATCAAACCAGCACTACAAGAAATGCTGTAAAGAGTTATAAATCTGGAAACAAAAGGTCATTATGCACCACAATAGAACCTCCTGAAAGCACAAAACTCACAAAGCCTATTAAACAATAGCACAACAGCAACAAAAAACCAAAGTAACAACTGAAATGATGAACAGAACAGTGCCTCATATCTCAATATTAACATTGAACATAAATGGCCTAAGTGCTCCACTTAGGAGATACAGAATGGCAGAATAGATAATAATCCACAAACCAAATACCTTCTGTGTTCAAGAGATTCGCTTAACACATCAGGATTTGTAAAACTCAAGGTAAAAAGGTGAAAAAAGAGATTTTAGGCAAATGGAAACCAAAAGTGAGCATGATTTGCTATTCTTATATCAGACAAAATAGACTTTAAAGCAAAAATAGTAAAAAAAAAAAAAAAAGACAAATGAGATCAATATATAATGACAAAGGAATCAATCCTATAAGAAGACATTACAATATTGAATTTATATGCACCTAACATTGGAGCTCCCACATTTATAAAACTATCACTACCAGACCTAATAAATAAGAGAGCAACACGATAAGAATCGGGAACCCAATATTCTACTGTACAGCACTAGTTAGATAATTGAGACAGAAAATCAACAAAGAAACAACGATTTTAATTGTACTCTTAAGAAAATGGACTTAACAGATGTTTACAGAACATTCTGCCCCCCAACTGCAGAATATACATTCTTCTCATCATTCTTCTCATTCTCCAAGATAGACTATATGATAGGCCACAAAACAAGTCTCATTAAATTTAAGAAAATCTAAATTATATGAAGTATCTTCTCAGAACACAGTGGAATAAAACTAGAAATCAACTCTGAAAGGAACCCTCAAAACTACAAAAATACTTGGAAATTAACTAATCTGTTCTTAAATGTTTTAGGACTCAGTGTGGGGGAGGCTGGGAGTAAAATGAGTGATAAAAGCCTACATATTGAGTACATTGTCCACTGATTACCTGACAGTTTCACTTAAATCTCAGAATCACCACTATACAATTGATTCATGTAACCAAAATCCACTTGTACCCCAAAACCTATTGAATTCAAAAAATGAACATATAAAAAATATTATACTGATCTGAGCTGAGGCTCAAAATCTAAAGTGACTTTTAAGCAATAAATCTGAACATAACAATGATGAGAAAGACATCATCATTCTCTGCCTTTTATTTTAGTTTTAATACATGAATATGTGTGAATAAATTGGAACTAATAAGCACAATTCACCCACAACTACTGAACCAGTTTCAGAATTGGC
Organism: Callithrix jacchus; assembly: GCF_049354715.1. Classification (NCBI taxonomy): domain Eukaryota; kingdom Metazoa; phylum Chordata; class Mammalia; order Primates; family Cebidae; genus Callithrix; species Callithrix jacchus. Next base: position 8,523,757 of record NC_133508.1, read on the forward strand.
ATCCACACAGAATCACATTAAGTATATGTGCATTCATGCTCCTCATAGGCACAGTACCTTTGACGTGTAGAATATGTCTTCTCTCTTCACACTGCCATCTGCAATCTTGCTTCTAATGGCCAGTCCAACTTGCTCCTCATTATTGTATAAATGAGCAGAATCAATATGGCGGAAGCCAGCTTCTATTGCTAATTTGACAGCCTCCACAGTTCTATTCTTCGGGACCTGAAGAAGAAACGAAAGGTAGTATTTGGTGATTAATGTGCTTGAGAGGTAGTGAAATGGGAAAAGTTCTCTTGTTCTCCTCACAGGGTGTGCAAGGGCGTGTGGCTCACTTCTTCGGTGCTGCACTACTCAAACCTCTAGGGGAGCATACAGATGGGCAGGTCGTGACAATGTCTGGGGCGGATGTTTACAGCTCCTGAAGCCCCAGAGGGCGTGTGTTACAGGGCGCTCTTTTAGTCTTGCTCTTGTAGCTTTGCATCTACAGGCTTGTGTTCACCAGCTCAATTAGACCCTCTACCTTGTCGCAAGGACAGAGGGCTTTCTGTATCCTGGGTTCTAGCCTTGGTGTCTGAAAAGAAACAGATCACACCTGGGCTTGGAGAATGAGTGCAAGGTTTTATTGAGTGGAGGTATGTTGGGGAAGTCAAAAGGGAATGGAGTGGGAACGTTTTCCCCTGGAGTCGGGCTGCTCAGCAGCCTGGGCTGTCTTCTGACTGCTCCAGCCAAACTCAGCGCCATTCTCCTTCTGCCAATATGGGGCCTGCGGGCGTGCTGCTGCCTTTCAGTGCGTTTTTCTAGAAGTCCAGCTGCCTGTGCATTCCTCCACTGATGTGCTTCTCTCCACATCCAGCTGCCTGTGTGTTCCTCTGCCTATGTGCTTCTCTCAAAGTTCAGCTGCTTCTGTCTCTGCCTTGGTAGGATCTCGGGTTTTTATAGGCACAGGATGGGGACATGGCAGGCCAGGGTGGTGTTGGGAAATGCAACATTTGGGCAGGAAAACAAAAATTCCTGTCCTCACCTAGGTCCGTACAGGTGGACCCTAGCCAGGGACCACAGCCTCCTCTACCCAGCACTTCCCTTCCCTGCTTCTGTATCATTTAAAGGAACCACGCTCTTCCATTTCCAGCATTTCCATATCAGTAGTTCAGGCAGCAGCAACAGCCTTCACAAACATCACATTATCCTCGTGTCTTGGGTTAGTTCTATATGTGGGGTGATAAACCCATCCCAGTTTGCTTTAGTCTTTCCTGGTTAATAATAAAGGTTGGGTATCTCTGGACCTCTTTAGTCCCGGGCAATTACTGGTTAATCACTAGCATGGAGTTTCCCAACAATAACCTCAGATGTAGTCATTTGTTGGAAAACTTAACAAGATTCAACTTACAAATATAGTTATTTTTATTATTATTTGAGACAGAGTCTCACTCTGTCACTCAGGCTGGTATAAAGTGTCACAATCTTGGCTCACTACGAAATCTGCCCCCACCCCCACCTACTTTACCTTGGGCTCAAGAGATCCTCCCACCTCAGCCTCCCATATAGGTAGGACCACAGACAGGCACCGTGATGCCCGATTTGGTTTTTGTATTTTTGGTAGAGACAGGATTCACTATGTTACCCAGGCTCAGACTCCCAAGCTCAAGGGACCCACCTTCTTTCAACTACAAAAGTGCTGGGATCACATGCATGAGTGACTGCATGTACACTCCTGATTATTTTTAATATGGTGAAATGAACACATGGAAAAAGGCACATGGAAGAAACTATGGAAAGAATACAGTGTAAGTTCCTATAATTCATCTCTCCATGATATTGCAGGAAACACACTACTTCCTCTAGCATCACATTTTGACAACATAGGGGAAATGTTGTCTATAAGGGATGCTATTGGGAGACGCAATCCCTAAGATTTTAACTGGGTGCTGGTTACATTGACCCAGTCTGTATAGCACACACCAAACTTCCAGTCTTGTAAAGGAAGCAGGTATGCAGAAATCCCACATATTGTACAAGTAGTCAGTTATAGACACCACCCTTATCAGTTACGAAAGGATGTGAAATTCAACTTCTCAGATACCAGCCAGGCTCCGACTTGGACAACAGGTGCGTCTGCTGGTTGCAGTCTATTGTGTTAGCTTCTTTCTACACAGCCATTAGCCATTCTCTCTGCATGACAGAGCTAAATACTAGGAGTAAAGACATATGCTCCAAGTATGTAGACTTATACATAAGAAATTAACTACAACCTGTAAGGGAATAGTAAAGTATGTTTTAGTCTTAAAAAATAAGGCCAACTTTTTTAGGAAACGTATAATTTCAGTGAAATTTAAAATTATTGATTTATCTACCAAATTTTGATAAAGATTTGAAAGTTACCTTTTTTAAACAACAAAGCCACACATAGAACAATTTTCTATTTTAATATGAGTATTTCAGAAGCTTTCTATTTCCAATAATATTAAAAAGAACCAGCTGTCAGGTCTCACTGCCTTCCCCGGATACCAGCCCTGATCTCTTTGCTGTGCAGCCACTCAAGTTTACCAAGGCTGGAGCTTCCGTGCTGTGATTTCCTTACTTCCCCTTCATGCCAATTGCATTACAAAGTAAACTGCTAGTGTTGATGGTCTTCAAGATGTGTGTCTGTCAACTCTTACAGTGTATAGTTGAGAAGAGTAAGACACATTTTATGTGACTAGTCCCTATTCACATACTTAGTAGCCTTGGTATACAAGTTTTCTTCCAGTGGAGAAATAGTTCAGTCTAGAAAATAAAGTCTCCATTTTGCCTACTTCCGTGTGAGAGGACAACCCCTATCATTTTTATACAAATCTGATGCATGTTAACATGGACCACAAATTCAAAATTTATCTTGTGAGGTTCTCGTTTTCTCTTAAAATAAGGTTATTTATCCTGTCACATAATTTTCCTGGAGGTGAGAGATGTAAGGGTATTGCAGTAAGTCCAGGACCAGTATTACTGCGTCGTGCTCAAGGCTAAGCGGCAGCTCAGCAATTCTCTCCCCAGTTTTCATGCACCCCATCTTTATGCACTGCTGCTACCAAGGTTTCTTTTGATCATGTCTAGTGGAAGAATAGATTTCTTCAATTATAGAAATAAATGGAGAAGCCATTCTCGCTGCAGTCATCTCCTAGAAAGGGAACTGCTAGGCAACGTCCTTCACTGTTGAGTTCTATATATTCTGCCAAGTTGGGCAATACACAGAAACAGAAGGAAAAAAACCAGTGTGCAAAATAAAAATAAGCGGTAGATTACCATATGACAGACGTGAATGCAGACAGACATTGACTACCTTTTCTCTTTGAACATAGAATAGCTCTAGCCTGGTAAAACAGACCACAGAAGTCACTCAGAGTAACAGAAACACAAAGCTGAACAACTCAGGTCATCGTCCACTTGTTCTAGCTTTGCTCTTTTAAATGCTCAACACTGAAAATGTGATTATTACCTCTGGAGGTGCATAGGTGCCAAATCCCAATACAGGCATGAAGTGACCATCATTTAGCTTCACACGCTGACATGTGGGATCCATTGCACGTCACTTCTTTCGTTAAGCAGACCTCTTTCCTTCTTCAACATCTGGCATTTATATTCACGGCTTATATAAACAATGGACACAGGTTATATAAACATGGGCTTATACTGATGGGTTATATAAACACGGGTTATAAAAACAATTATTGACTTATCTACCAAATTTAAATAAAGATTTGAAAGGAGTATTTTTTAAATGACAAAATTGTAAATGAAACAATTTTCTATTGTAATATAAGTATTTCAGAAGCTTTCTTTTTCCAATGAAATGAAAAGGAACTAGATGCCAGGTCTCAGGTCTCACTGCCTTCCCCTGATACCAGCCCTGACCTTTTCTTCGCTGTGCAAGCACTCAAGGTTTACCAGGGCAGGAGCTTCAGTTGTGCATTTCCTCACTTCCCCTTCATGTCAATTTGCATTACAAAGTGAACCGCTCCTGCTGACGGTCTTCAAGGTGTTTCTCTGTAACTCTTACAATGTATAGTTGAGCAAATTGAGACACAAATGTCTCAATTTATGTGACTAGTCCTTATTGACACACTTAGTCTTGGAATACAAGTTTTCTTTCAGTGTGGCAATAGTTCAGTCTAGAAAATAAAGTCTCCATTTTGCCCACTTCCGTGTGAGAGGACAACCCCTATCATTTTTATACAAATCTGATGCATGTTAACACAAACCAAATGCTGCACTGGTCACTGTCTAGGGCTGATCAATGGCATGCAGGAGGAAGCAAGTGACAGTACATTACACAGGCTGTGAAGAAAACTGAATCCGGTTCACTTGTTTCTTATCAAAGAGAATTTTTAAGTACATTATTATATAGTCAAAATAAAATATTATTTCTAAAGTAAATTTTTCTATTCAGAATATATCTAAATATCTGTTTATCTATCTAATAAACTCACCCAACAGATTCGTGGAATGATTAGTGATCATATTTTAGAGTATAAAATACTTACAGCTATAAACCTCATTTTTGTTCATGCCATGATGATATCCCATCTTTATCTTGGGTCATTTGAAATAATCAATCATCTCACATCTTTCTCTCACACAGGCAGTATTGAAAAGAATGACTAGTGAGCATTTTTTTAAATGGTGACCCTCAATGAAGAAATTCAAACCAAAGAAAATTTCTCTTTTTACTATTCTGTCAGAAAATTAATTTTGTTTCTTCTTTCTTTTAATTGTAGTAGGCATATTCATAAATGAAGGTGCAGTCACGGTGATGTGGCAATCCTGCAGGGTTCAAAGGGGAAAGGAGGCAGAAGCTCTGACATGATGTTTATCTCCGTATTAATCATTAAAAACGTTTGGACTTTGGGCATCATCTGCAACATGCGAACACTGCCTTAATAGTATTTGTAGTTTCCATCCAGTTTTATAAGAAACCAGCAAAAGTAATCAACATTTTGTATTTCTCCTTGTAGAGATCTTTCACGTGCTTAATTTTGTTTATATCTAGATATTTTATTTGCTTTTTATCGATTGTAAATGGGACTGAGCTATTAATTTGGTTTTAGCTTTAACATTATTGATGTACAGAAATGCTACTGATTTTACTACACTGATTTTCTGTCTTCGAATTTCACTGAAGTCTTTTTAAAATCAAGTCTAGCAACCAGTCCTTTGAAGGAGTCATTATAGTTTTCTAGGTATAAAAATGTGTCAGCAAAAATTGATAATTTGAATTTCTCTTTTCCACCTTGGATGGCTTTTCTTTTCTTTTCTATTGCCTGGGTTTTCTGCTGAGGGCTTCCAGTTCTGTATTAGATAGGAGTGGTGCCAGTGGACATTCTTGTCTTTTTCCAGTTAGTAGGGGGGATGCTTTCAACATTTTCCCATTCGGGAGGATGTTAGCTGTGAGTTTGTCGTGTATGGCTCCTATTATTTTTAGATATATCTTCAATATATAGTTTGCTAAGGGTTTTATGAGAAAGAAATGTTGGATTCTATGAAATGCTTTTGTATCTCTTTTGAAATGACCATATGGTTTTTCTTTTAAATTTTGGTTATGTGGTGAATCAAATTTATTGATTTGTGGATGTTGAAACACCCCTTCTTTCTGGAATAAAACCCACTTGATCATGAAAATTATCTCTTCGATGTGCTCTTGCTTTCGGTTTACTAGTATTTTGTTGGGAACATTTGCATCCATGTTCATCAGGGATATTGGCCTTTAGATTTTACGTTGTGTTGTTGACTGACTTTGGTATCAAGGTGATGCTTGTTTCCTGGAAGGAGTTACAGAGAAATCCTTTCTTCTCCATATTATAAAATACCTACAGGAAGGTTTGTCTCGGATCTTCTTTGTACACTCATAAAATCTGGCTGTGAATCCATCTGGTCCTGATCCTCTTGGTGTTGTTTTCACTGATTACATGTACTTGCTTATTATTGGTGTGTTTAGAATTTTTATTTCTTGGTTCAGTTTTGAGAACTTGTATATTTCCAATAATTCAATCATTTTCTTTAGGTTTTCTATATTGTGTGCACGGAGATGTTCACAGTAACATTTGTTAGCTTTTGTATTCTGTTCTAGCAGTCGTCATGTCGCCTTTGTCTTTTCTGATTTTGCTCTTCAAATTTTCTCTCTGTCTTTCTTGGTTGATATAACTAGCAGGCTATCATTTTTTTTCTTAAGCTTTCAAATAATGAATTTTTAATTTCAGGAATTTTCCAGTCACAGATGTTATTTCCACACATCTGGACACACTGTACTTGCGTCCTGTGAAATTGGGACAAGGCCAGCAGATGTGTCCTCCGGCTCCTCAGGTTCAGGGCGTGAACTGCTCTCAGACCACTAAGAAACACTGAAGAGGAGCAATGGAGTTTATTTGTGGACACCCCCGTGAGAATGGCCAGACAGGCAGTCTTGGGAGGGAACAGTAAGTATGGAGATGTGTGACTAGGATCCATCATGAGCTCATAGCAATGGCAGTGGGGTCTGTGTTTAGCGTTTGAGCATTTCCACACTCTTCTGGCCCAGCAGACAGGAGCTGCAGCCACTTAGGGCAGGACACGGAGCCTTGGGGGAAAGTGTGTGCCTAGACTCATGTTTTGCTGCAGCTACCCAGCCTTTGGGATCCATGTAGGTTTAAGCAGTGCTTCTGCCTGTTCTCCAAGCTCTCCACTGACACTACAAAGGTCTGTGGGGATCATGGGAATTCCTGTAGTTAGGATCTCAGAGGTATCTCAGGGTAGAGAGATTATTTGAAGAAAATAATCACTAGAAAGTTTGATTTGTACCGTCTTTTTCTTCAACTGTTTACAAATAAGTGTTAATTTAGTTAACCTGTATATGATATATAAGGTTGTTGTAAAATCAATAATGCAATATGAAGAGGAACCGAGATATGGAAAAATGGAATTATTTAGGAAATTGAAGTTAAAGGAGTATTGAGTCCAAAGATTTGTGTGATTATAGGATGTTGTATATAATCTCCATGTGACTACAAAGATAATAACTACAGAATATAAACAAGAGAAAATGAGAAGAAAATTCAAATATCACTCAAAAATCATACAAACACAAAAATATAGTAATGAAACATATGGAAGACAAAAGGAAACATGGACAAAAAAATGAAAAAGCTAACTCCATGTCATTTCATACAGGTACTGTAACTTCACAATGGGGACGTTGGAAGAAATGTGTTGTTAGGTGGTTTCCTCATTTCATGAACACCACAAATCTCTTCTAAGAAACTGGTTATTAAGTAGCCTCCTAACTAGTTTTCCATTTTATCCCTTACCAACCTGCATTCTACTCTCCACACAGCAGCTCAGTTTCGTCCAGTGTCTCCTCATCTGTCCTAGGGTAAAAGCCAACTTCTTTCAGTGGCCTGCGGGGCTCTGCCTAAACATGGCCCTCCCTTCCTTTCTGACCTCTTTCCGAATACTGCTGTCCCCAGAACACGCCTGGCCTGCCCTTGCTGCAGGGACTGTGCTCTTCAGATCTCTCTGCCTGAAGCCCTCTTCCCCAGCTGTCAGCAAGGCTGGCTTCCTCCGCTCCTTCAGGTTTTCCCTCAGATGTGTCTGTCTCAGTGAGGATTCCCTGTTTATGCTATTTGTAATCTCATTTGTCCCTGCACTCTTTCCCTGCCAGGGCTTTCATCATACCACGTGGTTCTCATTCTATATACTTAATACTTTTTTGTCTGCTTCTCTCTTTTTGAAAGTGAGCTCAATGAGGGCTTAGATTTTTCTCTCTTTTTATTGCCTACAACAGTATCTTGCACACTATAGATACTCACTAAATATTTACTTTTGAATGAAATACACTTTCATATAATTTTTGAATATGTTCCTTGGAGGCCATTGCAACATATTTTCTGACACTGCTTCCTCCCCATCTTACAGAGTTGCACGTGTCCTTCTGCCTCCTTGGGTGCATGGTGCTGTATTAGAATTGCCATTTGCACTTTCTCCCCTTGTGTGGGTTTCATGTTGCTAAGGTTGTAGTGACCTGTGTGCAGCCACGTAGAGTTGAGCTAGTAGCTCTGCTCAGATCCTCAAAGGGCTGCAGAAAAGGCATAAGCCTAAAGCAGGGTCTCCCTGAAGGCTTAGAGGGGCATAACCTGCTTCCAAGGTTTGGGGTGAACTGGCAGGATTTAGTTTTGTCTGGACTGTTGGAATGAAAACCTCAGTTTCTAGCTGGCTGGTGACCAGAGGCCCCACTCAGTTCCTCTCCATGTGAGCCTCTCCTACATTGCCACCAATATTATCAAAGTTTGAAAACAGAGAAAACAGTAGAGTTTCCTGCACAATGAAAATTACAATTTTGTATTTCCTAATGGTGGAAATAATATCACACTTCCTTACAATAGTCAATTGTTTAGAATAAAGACACAAGTACCAGCCACAGTTGATGAGAGGGTGTTACACAAGGGCACAGTACCAGGAGGCAGGCCTCGTGGGGAAAGAACTTGCCATCTGCCACCTGTTATCCAATAGCCGTGAGCTCCCTGAGAGTCTCATCTCCTTGGTAGTCTTTGAAAACCGGAGGAAGTAAAAATAGTTCCAGGGGACGACAAACACCTTTCCAGTTACAGAGGGAAGATGGATTCTGAAAAGTGTTTGCTACAAAGCCTGACGTCGAATCTATAAATATTTCAGGATAATGCTTAATGCAAGTGTTATGAGAAGAGGGGCAGGGAGCATGAGGCCTTGCTTTAAATTTGCTAAGAATGAAATCGGCCCATTCTCTTTCACTGACACATTTCCTAGACTGCCCAATTAGGGAAATGAGAGAGAAATAATGTCTCTTAGTTTAGCAAACCATTTAGTACAAAATACAGGTTAATACTGCAAACATGTTGACAGATTTTTAATCTACTGCATGATGAGCTTCAGGCTATTACCATCAATGAAGACATGCTTTTCTTGTGACTTGGCACAGAACTTAACCCCATCTCTGTAGGAAATTCAACAGTTTTACCAATGTAATATAAGCAGTATACTTACCGAATTTAGAGCTGATACAATGTTGGAATAAATATAAACTATAGGGAATCAGAATCAGGCAGAATTTGGATCTTGCCCAGCCGGAACTATGGGTTCAGAATAAGATAAATGACAATGTCATGTTTCAGGATGACTTCTAACAAATACAGGTGGGAGAAAGCACAGCATAATAGACACATGAAAGAAAATACCACTTAGGCGTCTTCTCTAGCTCTCCACTTATTAGTGCAGAGTGTAATTTCAATGATGTGGTTTTTATGGCCTGCTTTGTAGGAGCTAAGAGAATAAGGAGAAGGCTGGTCAACCTCATCCAGGGAGGTTATTGAATAAGTCATCTTCTCTTTTTGTAATACTTCATAATGTGATAATTAAACTTATTACTTAAAATTTTAAAAAGAGGTGTTTTTAGCAACAACTGGTGACTCTGCTGTTTCAAAGTCAGTTATTTTGAACCCTTCAAGGTATTAACCTTCGTCTAGACCTGCTGCCCTCATCTACAGAGGATGCAAGTGTCCAAGGTGACTTACGCAGGAGGCCATTTAGGCTGAGCCTCCTGGTGTTCTGAATTGGATGCCATGTTTAGTTTTCATTATCTCATGGTTGCTGTGTGTGTGTTCATGTTTACAAAAGCAGTTGAGGCCCTGGAATTCCAAGTTGTTCTGTTAAGAGCCAGGCCGCTTTGCTATCTCCTATCTTTGTTCAAAACCAACCAACAAACAAAAAACAGCAATGAGAAGAAGGAGTCATAAATGATGTTAGGCTGTAGCAGGTGCATCTGGGATAAGTCGGAGATCAGAAGCCTGCAGGAGACCAGGAGGGAGTTGAGCAGGCTGTTGTAGAAAGATGCCATGGCTGGAACAAAAGCAAGAGCACAAAATGTATCCGTGATCTCAGACAGGTTTTTCCTGCAAAACATTTGAGGAAGCAAATCAGAAAAAATGGGGTGGGGTTGGACACAGGAGGGTGTTCCTAAGAAATTTCATTACGTGTGTGACTGGCGCCAGACATCAGGCTTTATTCAAGGAATTCTAATAAGCGGTTTTCAAAGGAATTAGTAATCAAATATAGGTGAGAAAGTTAACTTCAGTCCTGTAGTAGAATTAGTTTTTTTTTTGAGGCGGAGTTTCGCTCTTGTTACCCAGGCTGGAGTGCCATGGCGTGATCTCGGCTCACCGCAACCTCCGCCTCCTGGGTTCAGGCAATTCTCCTGCCTCAGCCTCCAGAGTAGCTGGGATTACAGGCACGCGCCACCATACCCAGCTAATTTTTTGTATTTTTAGTAGAGACGGGGTTTCACCATGTTGACCAGAATGGTCTCGATCTCTTGACCTCGTGATCCACTCACCTCGGCCTCCCAAAGTGCTGGGATTACAGGTGTGAGCCACCATGCCCGGCCCAGAATTAGTTTTTTGAAATGACCACCCTCATAACTTTGCATCTTGTAAAGGAAGTCTAGTATACTTATCAAGGACAAATTGGTATGGTTAATCTTTCAACTAAAGAATCAAGTTTGAACAACACAGAGGAGAAAATCAAAGTCCTCTGGCATTCACAGCATTGAATGAGGGTCCTGAAAATACTCCCAGAGAGACAGACAAGAATCACAGAAAAGGATCTGGCCTGACTCCAGCTTCATTTCTAAATCATTGGCGGCTGTCATCTTCAACCTGCCCACTTGTATTTGGGGCAAATAAAGAATACATGTTCATTGCAGCACTGTTTACAATAGCAAAGACCTGGAATCAACCAAAATGCCATTGATAATAGACTGGATTGGAAAAATGTGGCACATATACACCATGGAATATTATGCAGCAATCAGAAATGATGAGTTTGTGTCGTTTGTAGGGACATGGATGAATCTGGAGAACGTCATCCTCAGCAAACTGACACAAGAACAGAAAATGAAACACCGCATATTCTCACTAATAGGCGGGTGATGAAAAATGAGAACACATGGACACAGAAAGGGGAGTACTAAACACTGGGGTCTTTTGGGGGGAAAAGGGGAGGGCCGGTGGGAGGGGGAGGTGGGGAGGGATAGCCTGGGGAGAAATGCCAAATGTGGGTGAAGGGGAGAAGGAAAGAAAAGCACACTGCCATGTGTGTTCCTACACAACTGTCTTACATGCTCTGCTCATGTACCCCAAAACCTAAAATCCAATAAAAAATTAAAAAAAAAAAAAAAGAATACAGAAGCTTTGTTTCCCACTGGGCTGTCAGTGAGGAAAAGGAGGAAAGACAGATTAGCTGGGGACGATGACGGCTCTAAAGCAAAGCCATTCTGTGAGGCTGAATGATGGACACTTCCTTCGAAAGCTGGGGTGTGGCACTTACGCTCCCGATCACATAAGTGGACCCCAGGGGGTCTGAGGTTTGTTAGGTCAGCTGTATTTGTACATGTAGTAATTTTTCGTTTCATTTCAGACCAGCACCTGGTAGACAGCGGAAGCTTGGAAAGGCTCATCTGGGCTTCCATTTAACTGACTCCAAGGTCACAGAGATTTTTGTACTAAGTAGCACAGCAAACTATTGACTATGGGGATTCTGAGATTGATAATTTTGTGGGTATATTATCTTTCTTACTATTAAAAATGTCAATGTTACCTAACATATCAAATGCTTTCTATGTGTTTTACATGCATTATTTTACCTAATTCCTTAACAACTGGCCTAGGTAAGTACTCAGTAAAATTTGTTGCATTTTAAAAGTCCAAGCTCAGGCTGCTCTCACCTTCTGCTCTGGTCAGAGTCACTCTGCTCTTGGTTAGAAACGTGAAGGGCCAAGGGCCCGAGGGGGTGAAAAGCCGAAGTAAATACTTAGTGGCAGCTTTGCCGTGAGGTTGTTGGTGCTGGAAGTATTTGGCAGAGAGTTTCAACCATCTAAACTTCTGTCATATAAGAAGCCACTGTGATTCTGTTACAGGACCATCAGTATGTTAAAAATGTAGTAGTCTTTCATTTTGAGGTATGACCAGAAGTTTTTTGTCTTATGACCAAGAAAATGAAGGATTCTGGACACGAAGGGTGAGGGTGGAGTTAAAATTTATTAAGTGAAGGAAGACAGTTTTCTGTAGCAGAGAGGAGGCCGGTATGGATTGCTAACTATGAGCTCAGGTCTCAGGTTTGACGGACAGGGAAGGGAAAGAATGTGTTGACTGGTCTTGGAGAAGGTGTAATTCAGCTTGGCCTGGGACCTTGGTTTGGGGTCAATCGGACACCGAAGTGAAAGTTTGGCCCAGGACCCTGGTCCAGGACTAACCAGGAGTTGAAGTGAAATCTTGGCCTGGGACCTTGGCCCAGGAGCAATCAGATGCTGATGTGATGTTTCGTAAAGGCTCATCTCATACTTCACATGTCCTCAGAATGAAAGGAAAGTACCCACCAGAGTCTGTGTACATGACCACAAAAGGGGAAGCGCTTCTAGAAGTGTGTTCGTTACAGAGGACGAACGCGTTTCTCTGTTGGGTCTTGTTCTCTGAATACTGCAGTTGTTGGCATGTATTAGGCAGAAAAGACAAAGGTGTTTTTATGTTGGGCCTTGTTTTTACCTGAGTGAGCCAGGGTTTTGTGTAAGTTTCCTTATCTGCGTGTGTAGTCTGATTTTTTTTAGGCTGTTTCTCTGTTCAAAGGAGTTTTACCAAGAACTCACTCTAACTGTTTAACTTTTTTCTCTCATTTTTACCCTAAGGAGTGGAGTCCCTCATTGTTGTTAGGGAGACTGGTGTTGTCTTTTCTGGCTATTTCTTCTTGGAGGGTGGTGTCAGGTGGGGAATAGTAGTTAGAGTTTTTCTTGGGGTTGGTTTAAGGGTCCTTGGAAGAAAGGTATGTTTATGTGTAGTGTTATTAGTATTATTATTCAGAGTTCGATAGTTTTTAGGTGGGAAGAAATAATTTGGGCTATTAGAGTATATGTATTAAAATGAAACAAGGGGGCATAAGGATAGTTTAAAAATTCTGCGGTTGTTGGTATGTCCTGATAATTGGTGGTTATGCTTATCTCTGTTAAGGTTTGGGAGTATGAAAGCTTGGTTTTGGTTAGTTTTTTGGCCTTCTTTTCTCAAATAAAGAAACCTCTGGGTTATGAGTATTCTATTTATTCTTATGACCTGGTAGGATTTGCAGGGCAATTGTTCAGAACTAGGATATTATTCCTAGCCAAAATTCATATATTTATGTCTTTTTATAAAAAACATATTTTACTGTTTTCATATACTTTGCATGTGAATTTATTTATAGAAGTCCCAATTATATGTCACAATGTTAATCTTTAGTAATCTTTAATATAAAACCTGGTAAGTTGTTGTAATTATGTATTAGGCATAAAGTCTGACTTTTTCTAGTATAGTTACAGGTGTGGTTATTTCCATATGTCCTCAGGTCTTATTAATTGTGAAGTAGGCAGTCTAACAGTTTTTAAAGGTCAAAGAAGTCATTTTCCATCTTAAAATACTTAGTAAATTTAGTATATGACTTGTGTAATTTAGACCACATGTTTATATCTTGAAGACATTTGTCTTTTACCAATACTTTTTAAGACTTTTTATTTGTTAAAGATTAAAGTCATGTGAACTAAGAGGCATTATGGCTTTTACTTTTCCTTCAGAATATTTGGTGGTGTTGATTTTTTTAGGTCAATTAATTAGAGTTCTTTTTTTTATAGCTAGCACATGCATAACATATATGTGACTATATAGTCAGAAGACCTAGTCGTGGTAAGATTTTCTGTTTGTCAGTCTTTTAATTGGATTATTGATCTCAGGGTGAAAATTTAGACAGAAATGTTAAATTCCCCTTTACATTTCTAGGAAATCAGAAAACCAGTACGTATTTGAATTACACTCCTGATTACTACAACACCTGCTGAGTTTAGGCACAGGAATATATCCACAGTTTGTAAACATGCTGTCACATTGTATACAAAGAAGCACTGGAAGACATGAGAGCCATGAAAAAGGAGGAAAATGCAGCAGGAAATGCTGGAAGTTCTGGTGCCAACGCCCTGACAGGCGCTTGGGAACTGGAGCCAGTCCAGGGGCCTTCAGGTAACACTGAGGTGTAGCCTCCGCCAGAGACTTTCAGTTGTCTTAGGGCATCTTTTCAGCTGCATGTGACAGTGAGGGCTTCCACGAAAGGAAACTGGAGAACAGAGTTAACATTCCAAATACCTGAGGATGATGGGGATTGAAAACGTCCCCTTCAGGAAGCCTGTCCCCTGAGTTGTAACGCTGGCAGCCGCCCTACTCACTGACAGGAACCCAGCGTCTCATTTGCTCTTGATAGAAAAATAAAACTGAAGTGAAAGTAAAGACTTTGGAGGTCAGCTCCTGCTTACCCTTCCTGTGAACCCATTCCCAGCCGATGCACCAGAAATATTTTACCGTCTCAGCAATGTACCAAAAACGTAGTAGTCTCTCGTTAGGTATCAGCCAACCTTTTTTGACTTACAACCAAGAAAATTAAGGGATGTGGACACAAAGGGTGAGGTTAGAAGGCAAGTTTAATAAGTGAAAGAAGAAACCTCTCTGTAGTAGACAGGGGGCCTGAATGGGTTGTCAACTGTGAGGTTGGGTCTGGGTGTTTTTAACTGGGAAGAAAAGGAATGTGTCGACTGGACTTGGAGAATGTTACTCAACCTTGCCTTGGACCTAGGCCCAGGACCACTTAGAGACTGAAGGGGAAGTTTTGTCCAGGACCTTGGTCCAAGCCTGGCTGGGAGCAATCAGAGGCTGAAGTGATGATTCTTAGAGGGTCAGCTCACAGTCAAAAGCATGTCCAAAAAAGGAAAGGAAAGTGCCCACTAGAATCCACCGTAGCCCCCAGTGTACACGTCCACAAAAGGCGAAGAGACTGTTTTCTAGAAACCTGTTGATTCTACAAAGGACAAAGGCATTTCTATGCTGGGTTTTGTTCTCTTATTAGTGTAGTTGTGGGCATGTCTTAGGCATAAAGGACAAAGGCGTTTTTGTGTCTTGTTCTTTTATCCGAGAAGGCCAGAGACTTGAATAAGTTTCCTCATCTGTGTCGGCAGCCTTATTTTTTCAGACCATTTCTCTGTTTAAAGGAGTTTTACCAAGAACCTGCCCTAACTGACTAAGTTTTTTCTCTCAATTCCACTCATTAGAAAATAGAAGGGAAGACTTAGGAGGTATAACGTCCAATAGGGACTAGATTGTGCATCTCACGAAATACACTATTCAGCCATCCACTCAGTTGATTGCAGGAAAATTGAAGTGTCACTCTCTGGGCCTTGTGAGGTAAGGCCAGCTTTGGGGTTGCTTTGCAAGAATTGCTCTAAAAAATGACTGAACAAGTGCTTAATCTTTGTAGAACTATAACATGAGACCTCAATAGAAAACAGCTGTCAGATGGGGCCAGTTGCTTTTCAATTATCCATTTTATCCCCTAAGTATAAGGTATGTCTAACATATGTTATATTACATTTTTACAATTGATTCATATGGAATGAGATGTGATTTTTTTTCCATGCTCCAGGGTGAAGCCAATTTCTCTAATTTATTTGGGAATAGAAGTTATGCTGGAGTTTAGTCAGCGTCCTCAGAGTACAGGTCTATCACTGAAACTGCATCATCAAAATTGGAGAAAGAGGCCAGCAGGAAACTGTCGGTGAAAATGCTGTTGGGAAAATGCATTGATTTTCTCTGAGTTGGGTAGATCATCAACTCTTCTTACTCCTGTCTTGTAGATTTCCAAAAGCCAGGCTGCCGAGGCCACCAAAGTGGCTCTTGATGTAGGCTTCTGCCATATTGATTCAGCATACTTGTACCAAAATGAGGAGGAGGTTGGACAAGCCGTCTGAGAGAAGATTACTGATGGTATCACAAAGAGAGAGGACGTATTCTACACCACCAAGGTGAAAGTTCTGTGTGTGCAGTGCCCAGAGGCCACCGTCAGTTCAGATACGTTATTTCGAAAGGAAAATATGGTCTAAGTTGAATTCTTTATTTGCCTCCTAATATTGTGAAGGGACATTATAGAAAGAGAAACGGAAATGACTTGCTTACTGTGAAATATGTGACTAGTAGAACACAGTTCTTCAGTGTCTCTGAGCATCAGACAGCATTCATATATAAAATGGAAATAATGATACTTATCTCCCTTAACTGTTGTGTAGATTAACCAAGCCACTAAAGCTCCACTCCTTCAATTTTTCAGTAGAGGCTCTCAGGACATATCAAGAAAGGTCAGATATTATTCAGAAAAGGGAGCCAGACAAGAAAATACTTTTTCTCAAATAAGCATTGAGTTTTCTGAACTTTCTAAAATTGTCCCAGCTGGAAATCCATGCTTCCAATGTAAACAGCTGAGGTCTCCAAGATGCACCCTGTGTCTGTTTATATCAATAACAACTTCTTTGGAGCATGTGAGTCTCTCAGAAGAATCTTCCTAGGAATTTATCATGCAGGACAAGAGACTCTGTTCTCCCTGTCCTGCCATTTCTTGACTCATTTCAGTGGATGACTCCTCTAACCCTTGATAGTTAAAGTTGGTTTTCCTGCCCCATCTTAGTTTTAGTCACAGATTTCTTCCATTGCCATAATTCAAGGAAATCTCAGTGTCCCATCAATGACCTGATTTACACTGAGTAGCATATATTTAGCCCCAGCTCTTTCGGCTTTAGACCACAGGGTTTTGAGACTCACATCTCAATGTCTGACCATGAAGTTTAATTTTGGTCCCCAAATGTGTGAAATTATAATCCACTTTGTTTCTTTTGGCCACTGCAGCCTTGGGCTACTTTCTTTCAGCCAGAATACGTTCGCCCAGCCCCGGAAAGGTCACTGAAGAAACTTGGACTGCACTGTGTAGATCTCTTCATGATTCACGTACCATTCGCTATGAAGGTCAGTTTTGTTTTTCCTTGTCACGCTCAAGACTGTTTTTTCACTGTTGGAGGCACCTGAATATCTCATTCTAGCTTTGTTTCCTGGGTTCTTCCTGAGAGAGGTGCCTAGGATTGCTAAATCTCTTATGAGTCTCATTCACAATCGAGTGACTGTACCAAGATTTTCTGTCTGTCCTTGTCCCCCAGCCTTAAGGGGGTTTTAGATTCAATCATCTCACTTCCTCTACCCTTGACAGTTGAGGACATTGGCCTGTATTTCTCAGTGCTTGTGTTCCTGAGTGGAGGCCCTGAACCATT
Organism: Callithrix jacchus; assembly: GCF_049354715.1. Taxonomy (NCBI): domain Eukaryota; kingdom Metazoa; phylum Chordata; class Mammalia; order Primates; family Cebidae; genus Callithrix; species Callithrix jacchus. The sequence continues at coordinate 8,540,945 of NC_133508.1, forward strand.
AGGGTCCTCAAGAATGTTGAGTTACCACAGACTGCAGAGATACAATGGAAAACCTTACCTCTGCAGGGGAGGGTGTCCCATATGTACCCCTCAGCCCAACGAGAGAGAGGTGCCTGGGATAGCACAGATGGCACAGCTGGGCTCCTTTGGGCTTCACTCATCCAACCTCTCATTACAGTGGACACTGGCTTAGCACATCAGATGTCCTCACTCTCTGAGTTGGGTGAACATAAACTGGGGCTAAACCACTGTTGAGTCATTATATTAAGTGCTGTCCTACACACCCCTCCACACCAGCTTTTCCTTGGTAAACAAAATAAATTCCAATTTCAGGTATCTGAAGGCACAGATATATTTTTGGCTGAAATAGAAAGGTCTTTGAAAGTCTAATCTGAGATTCTTTTAAATAGCTTCAGCAAAGCCAATTTATAAAGAGCCTATTGACCAATAATTATTCTTGCTGCGAGATATGCAAATAATCATGTCGAGAATAATAAGACTAAGACATGTTTTGCAAATAAATTCATTCTCTCATTATTTGTCTTTGGTAAAAACCAGGGACTGGAAAAAAAAAAGTTTCAAAAGAAACTATAGTGGTCGAGAGTGGTGGCTCATGCCTGTAATCCAAGCACTTTGGGTGGTCAGGGTGGGCAGATCACAAGGTTAGGAGATTGAGACCATCCTGGCCAACATGGTGAAATTCCATCTCTACTAAAAATACAAAAATTAGCTGGGCGTGGTGGGCATATACCTGTAATCCCAGATACTCAGGAGGCTGAGGCAGGAGAATCACTTGAACCAGGGAGTGGGAGGTTGCAGTGAGCTGAGGTCAAGTCACTGCACTCCAGCCTGGTGACAGAGCCAGATTCCTAAAAAAAAAAATAAAGAAACTATGGTACACCTGTTTTTAGCTTCTACCCTTGTCCATTGTTTCTCAGTTTTTATCACTTGCCTACAATTTATCTGGTCTGAATTCTAAATTATTTTCTGCCTACAAGTCAACAAAATTATGTGTCCATTTATTTCTCCTACTTTCTTTACTCGGAATCACCAAACATTTAAATATCTGTAACAGCTATATATATATTTGTACTTACTGCCCGTAGAGTTTTTAGTAGTAAAGACTAAATCTGTTTTCCAGGACTGTGTTCCTTTTCTCGTTATGATCTGACCTTGGTATCTTTTTTTCTATTTTTTATTTCTTTCCGTCCATATTTTCTTCCATACGACACAAGACTTCACAACCCCCTAGGAATTAGCCTTCCTAGCAACCCAGGACGTGATCTAGGAATGAGCCTTCCTAGGAAAGGAAAGAAGGAAAAATGTATTCTCTGGACACCAAATTCACTACGCCAGAAGGAAAGTTAAGCTTGGGAATGGAGTCATCCAAAAGCTGCCTTCCTTTTATTTCCAAACAAATAGCTGTAATTTTACATGCTACTATATCGTATGTAAAATGTAGATTTACTGAGTGAAAGACAAATGCACAGTTGAATTTTTTCTCTACTGCTTTCTTTTCCAATGTAAGATGTAGATTCAGTGAGCACTAATCAGAGGCTTGCAAGAGTGTAACCACTTGCCTCATTGTATACCTGCCCTGCTTTTTCTTAATCCTCAAATATCTGTTCTTTAGATATTTACCCTTTAGATAGTGAAGCTCCCAAAATCCTCTTTGAAAAAACTAAAGATCTTACTGTGACTTGCATTTTTCTTTCTGGGGTCTGTCCTCAACCTTGCCAAATTAAACCTCTAATAGATTGATATCTGCCTCAGTTATTTTTGGTGTACAATAAGGTCAATTACTTATTTGAGGCACATGTGTGTTATTGCTGACTCAAGGACACCTGCATCTCTCCTCCCCACTTCTTTTTCTTACTTTCCTTCTTCCCTGCTTCTCCCCTTCTCTATATCCCCTGTACAACTGAGCAGTTCCCTGAGATTTTATACAGTCTGGGAAAAGTTTAAATTCTTGTCAACCCCACGAACCCACACTCTTCAGGCAGAAGCCCTGACATAGCAGCCATCTAGTCCCTTGAGCCTTGTGAAGCCAGAGGCTTCAAACCTGGTCATTGGAGGAAATGCTAAGTAGAAAGAAACAAAAAGAGGATGGGAGTTTCTAGCTTGATCTCTCTGTGGTACAAGAGTAGTTGAGACATGGCACCTTCATCGATCCAGGGAGAAGCCTAATGCAGGGGTGGAGGCCCCACCTAGATTCTCTACTTAGGCAATGCTAAGAAGAGATGTGGGGTCAGAAATTTCCATGGAGTTTCTGCCCAGTGGAGACCTGGGAGCAGGACCACAGACCTCCAGACCCCAGAATCACATAGCCATTGGCAGCTTGAAACTTCTGCCTGGAAAAGCCACAGGCATAGAATTCCAACCTGTGAGAGCAGCCACATGGGGTGTGCCCAGCAAAGCCATGGGGACAGGGCTGCCTAAATACTCGAGAGCTGACCCTTGCACCAGGTGCCCAGGATGCAGGATGTAAAATCAACAGAAATTATTTGGAGCTCTAAGGTTTAATGTCTGCCTTGCTGGGATTCTGACTTCTGTAGGTCCTGTTTCCCCTGACCTTACGCACACCTTTTTTTCCTTTTTTTATTTTTTTCCTTTTGGAAAAGTAATGTTTACCCACAACTGATTATATTGTTGTACTTTGAAAGTAAATAACTTGTTTTTGACTTCACAGGCTCAAAACTGGCAAGAACCTTGAATCTGAGATGAACTTTTGTAGTTTGGAATTTTAAGTTGGTGCTGGACCAAGTTACAAGTTTTTGGAACTATTGGGATGAAATGGTTACATTTTGCATGTAAGAAAGATGTGAGGTTCATGGGCCAAGGGTATAATGCTGTAATTGGCATATCTGACCCTCCAAACCATATGCTGAATTCTCAGTGTCACCGTTCACTGATGATGTGATCCTTTGAAACCCCAAGGACTCCTTCAGAAAGCTCCTAGAACTGATAAAATCATTCAGCAAAGTTTCTGTATACAAGATTGATGTAATCAGTGGCTCTTCTGTACAGCAACAGCGACCAAATGGAGAATCAAATAAATAATTTAACCCCTTTCACAATAGCCAAAAAAAAGAAAAAAAGAAAAAAAAGAAATACTTAGGAATATATCTCACCAGGGACTCAAAAGAACCTCTGCAAGGAAAACTACAAACACTACTGAATGAAATCATAGACGACATGAACGAATGGAAACACATCTCATGCTCACGGATGGGTAGAATCAATATTGTGAAAATGACCATACTGCCAAAAGCAATCTACAAATGTAATGCAATCACCATCAAAATACCACCATCATTCTTCATAGAATTAGAAAAAATGATTTTAAAATGTATATGGAACCAAAAAAGAGCCTGCATAGCCAAAGCAAGACTAAGCAAAAAGAGCAAAGCTGGAGGCATCACACTACCTGATTTCAAACTATACTATAAGGCCATAGTCACCAAAACAGCATGGTACTGTTTTGGTACAAAAATAGGCACATAGACCCGTGGAACAGAACAGAAAACCCAGAAATAAACCCAAATGCAGCCAACTGATCTTTGACAAAGCAAACAAAACATAAAGTGGGGAAAAAAGACACCTTTTTCAACGAAGGTTCTGGGATAACTGGCTAGCGACAGGTAGGAGAATGAGACTGGGTCCTCATCTCTCACCTTATAAAAAAATCAACTCACGATAAATTAAGGACTTAAACCTTAGACCTGAAACTACAAAAATTCTAGAAGATAACATTGGAAAACCCCTTCTAGACGCTGGCTTAGGCAAGGATTTCGTGACCAAGAGCCCAAAAGTAAATGCAATAAAAGCAAAGATAAGTATCTGGGACCTAATTAAAGAGCTTTTGCATGGCCAAAAAAAAAAAAAAAAAAAAATGGCAGAGTAAACAGACAACCCATAGATTGGGTCATTATATTGAATAGTTTTCCATAACTATTCAAAAGCATCATATATAGAGTCACGAATTTCCTGGCGTTTCATGAATTGTGGAGTATGGTAATGTGGATAGTTTATGCATCTCCAAAAACAGTTCATATTGTAAACAGTACTTTCTATATTATTGGAAATAGAGTCTTTAGTATATTCAAGTTTGATTAGGTTAGAGTGGTCGTTCCATAAACCCCAAAATGAATTCAGAAAACTCAGTATAGATTCTGTTCCTTTAGAACCACTTCTGCTGTCAGAATCAATATGGTTACAATTCTCTGAAGAAATACAAATCTAAAATGTATATATGTAGATATAGATATATATGACTAAATATTTATATCTAAATATATATCTAATATATGTTTATATTAGACTACATATTATATATTTATATTAGAATATACATTCTAGGTATATAATAATATATGTAGTATATGTGAGATCCATATATATATACATGTATATATGTGCGTGTGTGTCATCTCATAGGTGAATCTATGAAGTCTATCTATCTACATAAACGTAGGAGCAGGAATATATTTGAGGGATTGCCTCATTTCCATTTTGTTTTCTGAAAATTGCTACCACAACCTGTAGAACCATGAATTCCAGTGCCATGGCCTCTTCCAACTGTGAAGGCCTGAAATCAGGGGAGTCATCAAAGTATCCCCCAGTCTTAGACTAAAAGCCTGAGAAGCTGGGGGCCACTTGTCAAAGACCTAGAGTTCAAAGATCAGAAGTCCTGGAATTCTGATGTCCAGGGGTAGAAAAAGATGAGTGTCCCAGCTTCAGAAGAGAGAAAGCGAGCTCACCTTTCCTCTGCTTCTTTATCAGAAACCTCAGCCGACAGAAGGGTTGTTTCCCACACTGAGTGAGGGAAAATGTTTTTCAGTTGGTCCGTAGTTTCAAATGTCAATATGATCCAGAGTAATCCTCACAGATATACCCAGAAATAATACCCGACCAGGTATTGGCATGCCACTTAATCCAATCCAGTTGATACCTAAAATTAACCATTACGCTTGATATATTCTTTATAAATTGACCCATTCATGAAGATAGTATACCTCATTTTGTTATGATTCACTTTTTTTGTCCTTCAAAGATATTGAATTTTTTATAAGAATTCAGCATTTGTAGCAACCCTGCATTGAGCAAGCCTGTTAGCACCATTTGTCCAATAGCATGTGTTCACTCTGTGCCTTTTCCCCACATTTCAGTAATTTTTGCAATATTTCAGACTTTCACTGTATTATTATATCGGTGATGGTAATCTCCGATCTGTAATCTTGATGTTATATTATACTTGTTTTGGGATACCCCAAACTGTACCCATGTACAGCAGTGAATGCAATTGATAATTGTGTGCCTTCTGACTGCTTCAGTGACAGGTGGTTCCCCTATCTCTTTCCCCCTGTTCAGGCCTTCCTATACCCTAAGACACAACAGTATTAAAACCAGGTCAAATGGTAACGCTACAATGGCCTCTAAATGTTCATGCGAAAGAAAGAATAGCACATCTTTCGCTTAAGCACAAAAGCTACACGTGATTAAGCTTATTGAGGAATATATGTTGAAGGCTGAGGCAGGCTGAAAGCTAGATCTATTGTGTTAGTTATTAGCCAAGTTGTGAATGCAAAGGAAAAGTTCTTTAAGGAAACTGTAATCCTACTTCAGTGAATACAAAATGATTAAAACCCTAAACAGCCTTATTGCTGATAAGGAGAAATTTTAACGATATGGATAGATCAACCAGCCACAACATTCTCTTAAGCCAAAGCCCAATCCAGAAGAAGACCTTAACTCTCCTCAAGTGTATGCAGGCTCATAGAGGTGAGGATGCTGTGGAGAAAACGTTGGAATCTGGTAGAGGTTGGTTAATGAGGCTGAATAAAATAAGCCATTTCCATAACATAACAGTGCAAAATAAAGCAGCAAGTTCTGATGGAGAATCTGCAGCAGGTTAACCAGAAGATTTATGTAAGATCATTAATGAAAGTGACTACAATAAACAGTAGATTTTAAATGTAGATGAAAGGGCCTTATATCAAAAAGGGTGCCACCTAGGACTTTTATACCTAGAAGGAAGTCCATGCCTCGCTTCAAAAGACAGGCTGACTCTCTTGTTAGGAGCTAATGTGCCTGGTGATTTCAAGATGAAACCAATGCTTTTTTATGATTTCAAAACCATGCTCTATAAATAGAGTAAAAAAGCCTGTCTTACAGCATAGCTCTTTTGTAGCATGGTTAATGAATATTTTGAGTCTACTGTTTAAAATAGAAAGCAGTATTGAAATGTACTGCTCAAAAAGAAAAAGAGATTCCTTTAAAAAATTACTGTTCAATGACAGTGCACCTTGTTAACAAATAGTTCTAATGCAGGGGTTAGAAAGATTATTTTTGTTTTTATGACTGCTTCACAATATTTATTCTTCAGTACATGGATAAAAGACCAATTTTAACTTTCAAATCTTGTTGTTCATAAATACATTTCAATCAGTTATAGCTGCTACAGACAGTGATTCTTGTGATGAATCAGGTAAAGTAAATGGAAAGCCCTCTGGGAAGAATTCAGCATTCTGAATGCCATCACGAACACTTGTCATTCATAAGAAAATGTCAAAATATCAACATGAACGGAAGTTCAGAAACAGTTAATTAGAACTCGCATGGATTATTTTAAGGGGGCTAAGGATTTGGTAACTGCAGATGTGATGAAATTAGCAAGAGAAAGAGAGTGAGAAGTAGAGCCTAAATATGTGACTGAATTGTAATCTCATGATAAAACTTTAAAAACTTAAGAGTTCTTTCATATAAATGCACAAAAAGTTGTTTCTTGGGTTGAAATCTACCCTTTTCATAACCATTGTGGATGGTGAACATGCGTGAATGTTGCTTCCATGACAACCAAGGATTTATTAGGAAAAGATAATTGATGAAAGAGTGGCTGGATCACAGAGACCTGACTTCAACTTTCAAAGAAGTTCTACACCATGTAAAATGCTGTCAAACAACATTGCACACTACAGAGAAGTCTGTCACGAAAGAAGTCAACCAATGAGGCAAATTTCATTGTTGTATTTTGTTTAAGAAATTGCCACAGCCATTTCAGGACTCAGCAACCATAACCCTGATCAGTCAGCAGCAATCTATAGTGAGGGAATACTCTCTAGCAGCAAAAAGATTACATCCTGCTGAAGGTTCAGATAATTGTTAGTATTTTACAACAAAAAATGTTTAAATTAAGGTATGTGCATTGTTTCCTTAGACATACTATTGCTCAACTAAATATATTAAAGAATGGTGCAAACATAATTTTTTTTTTTTTTGAGACGGAGTTTCGCTCTTGTTACCCAGGCTGGAGTGCAATGGCATGATCTCGGCTCACCGCAACCTCTGCCTCCTGGGTTCAGGCAATTCTCCTGCCTCAGCCTCCTGAGTAGCTGGGATTACAGGCACGCGCCACCGTGCCCAGCTAATTTTTTTGTAATTTTTAGTAGAGACGGGGTTTCACCATGTTGACCAGGATGGTCTCGATCTGTTGACCTTGTGATTCACCCGCCTCGGCCTCCCAAAGTGCTGGGATTACAGGCTTGAGTCACCACACCCGGCCCATAATTTTTATGTATAGTTGAAATAAAAAAATTTATGTGATTCATTTTATTATGGTATTTGCTTTATGTTGGTGGTCTGGAACCTCACCTTTAATTTATATAAAATGCGCCTATGTTTTATCTCGGTCAGACTTTTTGACTACATTTGGTGTGTTTCTGACTTTAGTATAGCTGTCACAAATCTTCTTTGGTTACTGTTTTCATAAAATACCTATTTCTGCCTTTCATGTTCACGCTATGTTCTCAGCTGAAGTGAGTTTCTAGTTCAGAACATATCGTTGCATCTTGGATTTCTAAAAACCCATTCTGCAAATCTTCTTTTTGACGTGAAAATATAAGCCATTTCATTTAATGTACAGTTATGAAACACGTAACAACACACATCAAGATATCATTTTACACCAGTAAGAATGGCTATTCCTAAAATGTGAAAAAACCCAACAGATATTGGTGTGGATTCCTCAGAGGTGTTAATTATGGCTCATTCAAACTGGAGTACAGTGGTGTAATCTCAGCTCACTGTAGCCTCTGTCTCTTGGGTTCAAATGATTCTCCTGCCTCAGCCTCCTGAGTAGCTGGGATTACAGGCATGTACCGCCATGCATGGCGAATTTTTGTATTTTTGGTAGAGACAGAGTTTTGTCACATTGGCCAGGCTGGTCTTGAACTCTTGGTCTCAAGTGATCCGCTCACCTCAGCCTTCCCAAGTGCTGGAGGTATAGGTCTGGGCCAATGATTATGTTCAAATCTTCCCTCCAAAGGGAGACACAAGTAAAAATTATGGGATGTGAGGATTATTCACCAATTTATTGTAATTAGTTTCTACTTTTATGAATAATATTTAACAGAATTACAAATTATATTAAAAGAGTTACCAATTTTTTTGGGAAGTTACTTTTGATGGTTTCTTATAAAACAGGATGAAAGATACAAATACTGTAAGGCACTGTTTGTTTGCATATTGCAAATAATGTCCAAAGACCAAACATTGTTAATAATTAATATTCCAATAAACATTATGTCAGGATTTCTGTGTTTTCTTTTACCTTTGAGCCCTTGCCAGGATTACAATACCATCAGGACTGCATTTTCATTAGGAATGAATATTCCTTCTACAGTGCAAAGAAGAGAAAACCAAGATATTTGCTGAAGAAAAGGTAAAAGAAATTTTTTTGGCTCTAATGTTTAATTTTTTTTTGAGTGTCACCTTTTAAAAAATGCTCACTAGTCATTCCTTTAAATAGCATCTGTGTGAAAGAAAGATGTAAAATGGTCGATCGTTTATATGACATAAAATAAAGATGTGACATCATCATGGCATGAACAACAACGAGACCTGTTGCTGGAGGTGTTTTATAGTCTAACATACGATCACTAATCATTCTATAAATATATTGGAGGAATTTTTGAGATAGACAGATGATAGATGATAGATATAGATAGATAATAGCCAGATAGATTCTGGATAGAAAACTTTACTTCAGCAAGAAATGAATAACTTTACTCCGACTATGTAATAATGTAAGTAAGAATTCTCTTTGATAAAAAACAGTGAACTGGATTCAGTTTTCTTCACAGCTTTGTAACAGGCTATCACTTGCTTCCTCCTACATGCCTTTAAGAGAGTGGGCCGAGCAGCATTGTCTGCCCATTGTTTATGTAACCTGTGAATATAAATGCCGGATGCTAACGAAGGAAACAGGATCTGCTTAGTGAAAGAAGGGACATAAAATGGATCCCAGATGTCAGCGAGTGGAGCTAAATGATGGTCACTTTATGCCTGTATTGGGATTTGGCACCTACGCACCTCCAGAGGTAACAATCACGTTCTCAGGGTTGCGCGTGTAAAGGAGTGGAGCTAGTAGGAGCGGGAGATGATCTGGGTTTTAGCTTTGTGTTCCTATGTGATTCTGCGTGACTCACCATGTCCGTTTTACTAGGTCAGAGCTAGTCTTTGTTCCAAGAGAGAAGGTAGTCAGATTCTGTTCTGCACTGAGGTCTGCTCATATCGTCATGTACTGCTTATTTTTATTTTATACACTGTTTTTTTTTGTTCTGTTTATGGGCCTCCCCAGCTTTACAGAATATTTAAAACTCAGCAGTGAAGAACACTGCCTGGCATTTCCTTTTGTAGGAGATTGACTGCAGTGAAATGGTTTCTTTCTTTATTTCTGTAATTGAAGAAATTGTTTAGTCTTCCAAGTAGACATGATCGAAGAAAATCTTTGTGGTAACAGTGCCTAAAGATGGGGTGCGTGAAAACGGTTGGAGAGAGTATTGCTGAGCCGTCACGTGGCCTTGGGCATGACAAAGTAATAATTCTGGTCCCAGACTTAATTTCACATGTACGACTCTCACCTCTAGGAAAATTATGTGAAAGAAAATATAACTTTATTTTAAGAAAAAAAGAACCTCACGTCAACATGGTGAAACCACGTCTCTACTAAAAATACAAAAAATTAGCTGGGCGTGGTGGCGCGTGCCTGTAATCCCAGCTACTCGGGAGGCTGAGGCAGGAGAATTGCCTGAACCCAGGAGGCGGAGGTTGCGGTGAGCCGAGATCGCGCCATTGCACTCCAGCCTGGGTAACAAGAGCGAAACTCTGTGTCAAAAAAAAAAAAGAACCTCACAAGAGAAATTTTGAATTTTTGGTCCATGTTAACATGCATCAGATTTGCATAAAAATGATAGGGGTGGTCCTCTGACATAGAAATGGGCAAAATGGAGACTTTTATTTTCTAGACTGAACTATTTCTCCACTGGAAGAAAACTTGTATTCCAAGGCTACTAAGTATGTGAATAGGGACTAGTCACATAAAATGTGTCTTACTCTTCTCAACTATACAGACACACATCTTGAAGACCATCGACACTAGCAGTTTACTTTGTAATGCAATTGGCGTGAAGGGGAAGTAAGGAAATCACAGCACGGAAGCTCCAGCCTTGGTAAACTTGAGTGGCTGCACAGCAAAGAGATCAGGGCTGGTATCTGGGGAAGGCAGTGAGACCTGACAGCTGGTTCTTTTTAATATTATTGGAAATAGAAAGCTTCTGAAATACTCATATTAAAATAGAAAATTGTTCTATGTATGGCTTTGTTGTTTAAAAAAGGTACCTTTCAAATCTTTATCCAAATTTGGTAGATAAGTCAATAATTTTAAATTTCACTGAAATTATACCTTTCCTAAAAAAGTTGGCCATATTTTTTAAGACTAAAGCATATGGCTAATAGCTGTGTAGAAAGAGTCAACGCTATAGACTGTCACCCATAGACACAGATGTTTTCAAAGTTGGAGCCTGGCTGGTGTCTTAGAATTCCTCATCATTTCCTAACTAATAAGGGTAGTATCTATAATTAACTACTTGTACAATGTGTGGGGTTTCTGCATATCTGCTTTCTTTACAAGACTGGATGTTTGGTGTGTGCTATAGAGACTTGGTCAATATAACCAGCACCCAGTTAAAATCTTGGGAACTGAGTCTCCAAATAGCATCCCTTGCAGGCATTTCCCCTATGTTGTCAAGATGTGATGCTGGAGGAAGTCAGTGTGTTTTGTGCAGCGTTGCTGAGAGGCAAATCATAGGAACTTACACTGTATTCTTCCTGTAGTTCCTTCCATGTGCCTTTTTCTATGTGTTAATTTTACTATATCAAAAATAATTAGGAGGCTTCTTGTGGTGACTCACACCTGTAATCCCAGCACTTCGGGAGGCTGAGGCAGGTGGATCCCTTGAGTTCAGGAGTTTCAGCCTGGGCAACATAGCAACACCCCATACCTACCAAAAATATAAAAATTTAACCGGCATCATGGCGCCCATCTGTGGTCCCAGCTATTTGGGAGACTGAGGTCAGAGGATTGCTTCAGTCTGAGATAAAGGGCATGGGGGATTAGGGAGGTGGGGTGTGCAGGGTTTTCAGTGAGCCAAGATTGTGCCACTGTACTCCAACCTGGGTGACAGAGTGAGAATCTGTCTCAAATAAGAGTAGTAATAAGAATTATATTTATAACTATAATTTGAATCTTATTAATTTGTGCAACAAATGACTGAATATGAGGTTGTTCTTGGGAAACTCCATGCTAGTGATCAGCCAGGAATTACCTGGGCCTGAAAAGGCCCAGGATATCCAAACTTCATTACCAAGTGGGAAAGACTAAGGCAAGTTGGGATGGGTTTATCACTCCATATATGTAACTAACCCAAGATACAAGAATACTGTGATCTTTGCGAAGGTCATTGCTCGTGCCTGAACTACCTGTCGAGCACATTAATCACCAAACACTACTTTTCATTGCTCTTCCAGGTTCCTAGGAATAGAGTTGTTGAGGTCACCAAATTCGCAATAGAAGCTGGTTTCCGCCATCTTGATTCTGCATACATTTACAATAATGAGGAGCAGGTTGGACTGGCTATCCAAAGCAAGATTGCAGATGGCAGTGTAAAGAGAGAAGACATATTCTGCACTTCAAAGGTACTCTACCTATGATGAGCATGAATGCACATGCACTTAATGTGATTCTGTGGAAAAGACAGTTCTGTAACTGGATCTGTAGTTGTAGGTGAATTGTGCGTATTGGTTCCGGTTTATTCACACATATTCATGTATTAAAACTAAAATAAAAGGTGGCAAATGATGATGTCTTTCTCATCATTGCTGAGTTCAAATTTATTACTTAAAAGTCACTTTACTTTTTCGAGCCCCAGCTCAGATCAGTATTTTTTAATACATTAATTTTTACATTTCAATGGCTTTTTGGGTACAAGTGGATTTTGGTTACATGAAAGAATATTATAGTGATGATTCTGAGATTTAAGCGAGCTGGTCAGATGATCGGTGGACACTGTACTCAATATGCAGGTGTTTTTCACTCACCGTACTCCCAACCTCCCCAACACTGAGTCCTGAAAGATCATTATATCACCTGTACGTCTTTACATCCTCATAGCTTAGTTCCCACTTACAAGTGAGAACATATATTTGGTTTTCGGTTCCTGAATTACTTAGAATAATGGCCTTAAACTCCATGCAAGTTGCTACAAAAGGCATTATTTCAATCCTTTTTACATATACACCATTGTATGATGTATATATTACCCATTTTCATTATTCGTGCCTTGGTCAGTGGACACAGGTTGGTTTTATAGTCTTGCAATTGTGAATTGCACTGCTGTACACATGTGTGTGCACGTGTCTTTTTCATGTAATGACTTCCTTTCTTTTTGGTGATGCCACTAGTGGGATTAATGGATCAAATGGTGCAGGTGCATGATCTTGGCTCACTGCTACAACCTCTGCCTCCCAGGTTAAAGCTATTCTCTTGCCTCAGGATCCTGAATAGCTGGGATTACAGGCACATGCCACCAAGCCGGGCTAATTTTTGTATTCTTAGTAGAGATGGGGTTTCACCATGTTGGCCAGGCTGGTCTTGAACTCCTGACCTCAGGTGATTCGCCTACCTTGGCCTCCCAAAGTGCCGGGATTACAGGTGTGAGCCGCCTGTCCAGTCTGATCTTCTGTCTTTATCATCATCTGATTGAGTTGATTCAAAACTCTTGTCTCTGAGCTCTGAAATTCGTTACTTGTTCTAGTCTATTGTTAAAAGTTTCTGCAGTTTGTATTTCCCTAAGTGTGTCTTTCATTTCCAGAAGTTCTGATTGGTTTTTCTTTGTAATATTTATCTCTCTGGAAAACTTTTCATTTATATCCTGAATTGCGTTTAAAAAATTTTTTTTAGGTTGTTTTTCATCTTTCTGTGATATCTCCTTGAGTAGCCTAATGATGAACCCTCTGAATTCATTATCTGGTATTTCAAATATTTTATCTTGGTTTAGATCCACTGCTGGGGAGCTCGTGTGATCTTCTGGAGGTGATTTGGGTGACCCCAGGGATTTTGGGTGACAAAATATTGTTTTGTCATATTACCATAATTACTTTTCTGTTGCCTTCCCATTTTGACAGACTATTCCTAGTTTTTCTTGAATTTATTTTTGATATCCCTGTTTTTCTTCAACTTCTTTTGTTCCTTTTAAGGATCTGACTTTAATGTTTGCAGTTTATAATGGCCTAATTGGGTTCTTAGTGCTATTAGGTGTGAAGACACATGAGTTTCTTGGTTGTAGAGAGGCTTTGTGTCACGGCTTTCTTAGCTGCTGGTTGTTTACTCAGACGCTGGCTGTATACTCAGTGTGTGGGCAAGTTCACTGTCTCCTACGGGGTTGGAATAGCAGCGGTCCCTTGAAGCTTATCTCCTTCTTCTGTTGTGTGCACTTTTTTATTTACTCAAAATTTTCCAGTATTTTATTTATTGAGTGTGTTTTATTTATTGAGTACCCCCTACCTGGGCCAGTTGAGGTGGGTAGAAACCACTTGTAGCTAAAGCATGTGGATAAATGCAGTACCCAGTGTGGTTGGGGGAGCTCTCAATTGGATTTGCTATCTTATCAAAGTAAAGGGTGGGAGCTACCTCAGCTCCCATGCCAGGCTGACAGGAAAGCTATGCACCTGCCAGCCTCACCTTGTCCCAGTGTTCCGGGTATTGAGATCAGATAGGTACCTTTTTCCGTCTACAGAAATGCTGATGTTCCAAGTACGGAGAAATTGTGAATCTCTCTAATGCAAGCCTGAACCTAGGGAGCACTCCTCTGTGAGGACGCAGTCATTCTAAAGTGCTCCAGGAAAGTTGTATATAGGTGTACCCATGCAGAGCTTCTTTAGGAGAAGCCCTGCTATGTCTGCATTGATGGACAAGAGGGGAGATAAGACCCGTTCTCCAACACTCTTCACGAGCGTTAAGGCCACTTGACAGTTGTTAGCAGAGGTTTAGACTTTCCCTACTGAATCTAGCACTCAAAATGTATCTCTGCTGAAAGAAACTTACCACCAGTGCAAAGATCTGGAACTCAAGCCCTGCTATCTGGATTTTTTTGTCTTAAGAGATGTTCTCTCCATGTGATGTTCTTCCCATTACACTAGGAGTAGAAGATCCTGAGAGCCAGACTACAGTGATTGATTGCTACTGTTTTTCTGGGTCTAGCCACCCAGTGGGGTTGCCCCACTGTGGGCTAGTGCTGGGTAATATTGGCAAGAGTTCCCATGATGTGACCTGCCTTCATGTTTCCCAGCAGTGGGTATCAGCACCAGCTCTCATGAGGGTGTCAGGGAAGGGACATAGACTCTGTGAGATCCCTTGGTGACAGATAGTCATTTTGTGTTGGATTTCTCAAATGCTGGTTATAATAGTAGTAAATATGTCTCATGGACAGACTCAGGATTTCTGGTTAGCCAGGTAGCTGCAGATAATGGGGACAGCTGAGATTACAAACAAGTTTTCTCCTTCCTGGGTGCAGTGTTATTCCACCTAGGGATGCTGAAATGGACTGTGTTGGTTGGCCTCCAGCCAAGAGATGGCACTTGCAAAAGAATACCAGCTGTGAGATGTGAGCTTGCTCTATGTTGCCCTAAGGTGGCATTTTGGCTTCTCAGGTGATGGGCAGGGTCATAGAGTTCCCAAAAGTTTATGTCCTCTGTGTTAAGCTACCAGGGTGGGAGGAGGGGCACAACCAGGTTGTGTCAGGATTCGGCAGGTCTGCGTTCTGACTCTCCTGGGGTGGAGCTAGCCACAGCTGCTGTGAGGGCCAGGAGATGGTTCTCAGGCCTCCAGAGGGGAGTATAACTGCCTCTGCTTCACAGGAGCCTTCACACAGGGGGTGGGGATAGCAGGTGGCAGTAAGCCTCATGGAGATCCCACACAGTTTGCAAGGCAGACCTCAGTTCCACAGTGCTCTGTTGCCCAGGCTGCTGGAGTGCAGATACTAAGAGCACTGAACTAAGTTCTAGGCAGACTGTGCTCAGAACTCAGAACTGCTCTGAGCCAAAAGTTTTTCTGTGGAGATAGCAACTATGGCTTTCAAGCTATACCCCTCCCCATCCACCTGCAAGACTGAGCACCAGGCTTCTGCATTTGTATTTGCAACACACTTCTTGCTTGTCCCCAGGGTTCTAGCCAAAGGACTTCATCCCACCTCGGAATAATATAATGAAATTCAACTGGGAGCTTCTTTTAATCTGCAACCCCTGCCTGAACTAGTTGGCTGACTTCACTGAGGACCCCTATGAGATAAAATAAGAAAAGGCTTCCCTCAGTCCATGTTGGACATTGGGAATGCCTTTGTGGCACTTGCCACTGCTGCTTCTACTTTATTTCTCACCTCCCTAAATCAGTTCTGGGTCTGAGTAGGGTTAAGGCCTTCCCCATGGCCTGGATTTTCAGATTCCCTGGTGGGACGGGCTTTCACCATGTTGACCAGGATGGTCTTGATCTCTTGACCTCGTGATCCGCCCGTCTCGGCCTCCAGAGGCAGTTTCTCCCCTTCTCACACTCTGGGCTCTTTCGGTTTTTCATCTGTCTCACAGTGTAGGCTGCAGCCCACCACTTCTTTCAAAGGGTCTGTGAATTCTTTCAATTTTCCTATTAAGTTCCAGTATTGATTCTTGGAAAAAAGTTCGTAGTGTCAATTTCTACACACTATTCTGTCTTTCCAAGTGGGGGAGACATGCTAACACTGCCTCCAATTCACAGTCTTGGGAAAAAACCCTCAGATCAGGATAATTTCACATAGACTGTAGACTCATAGAGAACTGTAGTCACATTACAGTTGTTCTTATGTCCTGGATGATGTTCGCCAATGTCTTATTATTCTGAATCTCAGTCGTCCTTTTCATCAACGTGTGTGTGCTGGGGGAGGGCACAGCATAAAAGAGCTCTATGAGTATTCACAACATATAACTAAAGTGTTTTGAATGCTGTTCAGCAAATGTCATCATGTTAAAAACATTATTCTCTTCAGTTTCTAAACAACAGGAACATTTGTTATCATCCACTGGGTTCAAAGGATGAGGAGATCAGACAATTCAAGTGTTTTATAAATTCTCTCAAACATAATTCAGATCATGAGCATAATTATTACTTGCTATAAATTTTTACCTATTGAAAATTTTAATTCCATTGTTCAGCAATTGTACTGACTGTATATGCAATAGACAGTAGCATTTGGATGAATAGGTCATATCAAAACAAAACACAACAACAAAGCAAATACTTTTGGCTGGTGGTCATCAGTTTTCAAGCAGTGGAAAAATGTCTACATATTAGGTGGAGCAAACTAATACCATTGGCTCACTTTTTTTTTTTTTAAGATGGAGTTTCGCTCTTGTTACCCAGGCTGGAGTGCAATGGCACGATCTCAGCTCACGGCAACCTCCGCCTTCTGGGTTCAGGCAATTCCCCTGCCTCAGCCTCCTTAGTAGCTGAGATTAGAGGTACGCGCCACCATGCCCAGCTAATTTTTTTATCTTTAGTAGACACGGGGTTTCACCATGTTGACCAGGATGGTCTCGATCTCTTGACCTCGTGATCCACCCGTCTTGGCCTCCCAACGTGCTGGGATTACAGGCGTGAGCCACCGCGCCCGGCCATTGGCTCACGTTTTTATTCAACACAAGCCTTTTCTTTGACTCTGCAGCTTTGGTGCACTTCCCATCGACCAGAGTTGGTGCAATCAGCCTTGGAAAGCTCACTGAAACAACTGCAACTGGACTATGTTGACCTCTATCTTGTTCATTTCCCAGTGGCTCTCAAGGTAGGCAATTTGTGGGATCAATTCGCTTTCTCTTCTGTTGTCAGCATGACCATCCTTTACACTGATGGTTGCATGAAGCTTCTTCTTAGGAGGGTGTAGGTATTATTACATGGGAGCAGAATCCTAAGTATAATGCCGAAACTCTGTTCTATTGACTAAATAGCGAAACCTTCCTTCTCTAATGTATGATGACAACAGAAGACAGTACATCAACCTCAAAGCCTCTGCCTCAAAAACCTCGAGAAAATAACAATAGCCACCTTCAAGGCCGTATCTTAATTGGGTTCCTGAGTCCATCTCTTAGGAAGTTCACAGACACAGAGATCCATGCAGCTGTGGTGTCCAAAAAGCTACTGCCCAGGTAGTGCACAGTGGGCTTCCATCATCTCTCCTCATTTTAAGCAGAAATAGATTTGGTGGAACTCACTCTGGGTGAGTCGTAAACTGGAAACCTTCATTGGGACCTGAGAATCCTTGCCCTTTTCAGCGATGATTCCTTCACAGTGGAGTTTGCAGCTTTGCTTAGTCATGAATTTCTGTGTTGTGTATAAGTTTTCATTTAAATTTATAGAAAACAAGTCAGGGTGATTTATTTGAAAGAGTTTATTACATGATGCAATTGGGTGGTCACTGCCATGGCTCCATGTAGAGATTTCACACAGCTTCTATAAATGTAGCCTTTTCACCATGGTTATCTATGCACTCCAAGAGGATTTCTGGATTTTTCCCCAGCCCTTTTCATTGGTGTCAGTGACAGCTTTGAAACAGCTAAAGGCTCATGGTGAAGAGAGCCTCTCTCAGTCTTACCACTTTCCTATTAATATCGAAAAGAACTTCCATTTGACCACGTTCAGTTTATAATCCTGTGCATCAACTATCAAGTTTTCAGGGGGATAAGAAGCTCTTATTGTGTCACCTAGGTCTAAAGTATAGTTCTTTCTTGCTGGATATCAAGAGCTTTCCTGGTCAATGAGAGGCGTTTCCCCAGAGGAAATTGTGAGAGCAGACAGAAGTCATCTGTGAAACCCCATTAGATCCTGTAAAATGGTTATGTATTAATACATATAATAGAAGTAGCAGATTAAGGGAAGCCTGTCTCCTAAAGACATTCCTTAAAATTCCACATGTGACACATTTTGCCCACATCATTTTTAGAACATTGCAGCACCTACCTCATGGAGGAGTATTATCCTAAAATGTACCTGGGAGCATGCCTATGGCTGGAGAAGTTAAACTGTGACATAATTCAAATGACTATTTCTACTTCAGCCAGGTGAGGACATACTACCAAAAGATGAAAATGGAAAAGTAATATTCGACACAGTGGATCTCTGTGCCACATGGGAGGTGAGTGCTTGGAGGATGGAGCACAGAAGAGGAAGACAAGAAGGGGTAAACCTGTTTCCCAGCTTCCATGTGTGAGAATGGAACATGCACCACTGGATCTAGAAACTAAGGAGATTGACAAAGGAGGTTTTGCTGAGTGGTAGGGAAGAGCACATGACTGAAAAAGAATAGAGAGAAATGAAGGAGATAAACTGGGGACAAGGAAGGCAGGTATTCCCCATCCTCCATGTGCATTTCTCTCTCCAGTTTCCTAAAGAGGACACAGAAATTCTTCCTCTTGCTGTCACTGTCCTTTTCTGTTATCTGTTGTGATTTTTCTCTTGAGAATCACTGCGATTTTCATTGTCATCTCTTAACAGTTGTTAACAGTTCTGTCTTGCATTTATGATAATCTGCAGCCATGTGCACAAATAATTCCTCACAACTGCTTTTGCCCCAGGCCATGGAGAAGTGTAAGGACGCAGGGTTGGCCAAATCCATCGGGGTTTCCAACTTCAACCGCAGGCAGCTGGAGATGATCCTCAACAAGCCAGGGCTCAGGTACAAGCCCGTCTGCAACCAGGTGAGCGCCCTCAGCCTCCTCTCCTTTCTCATCCCAATGCCCATCTTCCTGTCCTGCCGCCTGGCTTCCATTGGTGCTGTTCTACTTACCTTTGTGAAACGGAAGATTCTAGAAAGCAAAGCCTCTGTGTAGAAGAACATGGAAGACCCTTAATTGTACCTCTCCTTGGAGAGGGCTTAGTGAAAAAGGTACAGAGACCTTCATGCTGAATTGTGTGTAACACTTTGGGATATAAATTTTATCAAGGAGGACTGAAATGGTCAGTCAGAACGCCCGGAGAAGGTGGACTTGTCTCTAAGCTCGGAAAGACCACCAGAGAGTGGCTGCATAAAGATGATTTGGAGCAAGATGTGTATCATTATAGAGGCCATGAAAACATCGAACACGCAGTAAATAAGGAGTCTGAGAATAAGAGAAGATGGGTAATATGGGCTTAAATGGGGTTTAGATGTTTGAATGCCTTTTCTTAGTATCTCTTCTTTCAGTTATTTGACAAGTACAAAAAATTAACTGGAAGCAATGAAAGTCATCTAAGTTAAGAGGAAGTCACCTGTTTCTGAGGACTCCTTGGAGAGGTAAGCTGAAAGGACATGGGGTGCTGTCCCCACCCCTGACTCAGATAGAAAAGCCTGCCAATGATGCCTTATTTAGACTCAGACTCCAATATGGAGTCTTATGGCAGAATCACCTAGGAAGAGAAGTTCTAAAGCACGAAAACTGACAGCATTTCAATTTGGAACACATTTGCAGCTGGAAATGGGAAATGGACTGTCGGCCTAAACCCCTGTCCTGTTCAGCCTGTGTTCGTTTCAGTCCTTCCACATTGTCATTTGGTGTTTGGACTGTCCTGGTAAAACAACTGTCTTATTCAGACTGCTATTCAGTACATTTGTAAATACCGTACCGACCAAAGGCTTTACCACTGAGAAAATTAGATAACCTTGGAAGATTCTAAGACAGTCACTTTTCACTCCTGGGATGTAGGTGGTCAGGAGAAATGAGGGACGCTGTAGAAGCCACATACCAGATGCACAGATGGCTTTGTGCGTACTGTGGACTCTGTCGATGATGAAAGGAGGGAAAATCCAAAACTGAGCTTTATGAAATAACTAGATTATAAGAAAATCAAGATGTCTCTGTACGTGTGGGTGCTGAGAAACTAGACTTGAGGAACTCGTCTCTCTCAGAAATTGAGAAATTGTTAGCAATGGTTGAACTGAGCTCATCAATTCCTTGGCATTTGCAGTCTATCTGTGCAATCATAGGATATGAAACAAAGGAAGGACTTGGTAAACTCCATGATATGATATTTAAAAGAAGAAAACTGTTGCAGTAACAGAAAAAGAAAATATGAATATTAATGCCTTGTATGTATATGTGGAATAGATTTTTTTCTGGTTTGCTTTGGGAAATGAACTGTGGCCTGGTTTTCCTGCGTGCCTTCCTGGGTGCTACTAAAGCTTCGTCTCATGGAAGAATCAGATGCTTGACTTTGTGGCTTTGTGGAAGATGCGTAAATGCAGTGATGCCTGAAGTCATCTCTTCTCCCTAGCCCACAAATATTTTGTACTATCATTTGGGAAAGTCAAGCAAGTATAGGAAATGGACTGGAACTCAACTGTAGAACTTTGATGCCAAGTTAGTGAAATAAAACTTTAAAGAGCGACAGAAAGAAAGTTCCCTGTTTATGGAGACAACTAGTTATGGGGGATGAAATCAGCACTGAGGAAAGTTTAGCAGAACGTCGAGCTCACCCTGTGACAGCCACGTCTTATTCTGAAGCAGCTCTTTGCCTTCTGTCATCAAGTCAACTGTTTAGACACATCTATTCTGTGTATAGTTCTGTTTCCTAACTTACATTTTTACAACTTAGAGTCAATGAGCACAGGTCTAGAGTTGAAATATGTAGTATTTAAAATGTATGTATTTGGTGACATAACAATACAAAATCATGATTTTTAATTAAAAAGTTAAGAAATTAATGTGGGCTTAATATTAACTTTATTTTTTATTATGATAATTTTCAAATTTGTGAAAAATTTGAAGGGCTAATACAGGACATCCACATTACCATCTATATCCAAAACTGTTGACACTTAGCCAACCTGACAAATATATAGGAATATATATGTGAGTATATATGCCTGCATGGAGTATTTGTTGAGTTTCTTCAAAGTAAATCGTAATGATCACAATTCGCCTCTACAGACCTTTCAAAGCTGGCATAGGAATGAAGACATTCTCCCAGAAACAGTGCAATTATTATATCTAAGGAAGTAACAACAATACCCTCAGATCACTTAATCCCCCATATGTATTGAGATTTCCCATCGTTTTCTTGAAAGTTCTTTTAGAACTCTTATTTTTAACCATAACAGCAGATGAAAAAATTTAAGGGTACCATATAGTATAAAAAGATACTAAATACAGAAATTATACCTAATAAAAGATGTGTACAACCTCTACAGAGAAAATTATAAAACAATGAGAGATGTTAAATAAATGTAAGGTGTGCCATGAAAACAAAAAAACCACCCAAATCCAGTTGGGACTTTCATCTTGTATTTTGATCAGGTAACTTGTTTTTTCAAGTTTTCAGAAGGGAAGTTTCTGTAACTTAGAAGTTATACTCGAGTGCTTTATGTCACTAAGGTTAATCATGTTTGGTAATAGATGTCTCTACCTTGCTGTATCTGTGAAATTACAGTAGGCAGCGTGAAATAACAGATTGCTACACAGTTAGTGAAGTTAGTTTTGATCCCTTGGTTGAGTTAATGGTAGCCAGATCTAATCTCCCTAGAGATGTGTTTTCCCCTTTGTATTTCCTGGTAATCTGCCTGGTGACAATTATCAAGGGGGGAAGGTGTATTCCACAACAAATTTCCACATAGTGATTAAGTGTACATCAATGATGTTTTAAGTTTTTGTATTATTATTTTATTATTGTATTTGCTCTTTCTTTGGGGCTTTAAGGCAACCACTTTCAATTTTAACTACCAGTTTTATTATTCTGACTTTAC
Organism: Callithrix jacchus; assembly: GCF_049354715.1. Taxonomy (NCBI): domain Eukaryota; kingdom Metazoa; phylum Chordata; class Mammalia; order Primates; family Cebidae; genus Callithrix; species Callithrix jacchus. The sequence continues at coordinate 8,563,075 of NC_133508.1, forward strand.
ATTTTATTATGAAAAGAAAATCACTCACCAAGTCAAGAAAGGAAACAATTATTCCTCTCAGACATGCTAAAAGCTTAACTATTTCCCTTTAATTATTCGTGTTCTAGAAAGAAATTACTGCAAAAATCACCATAAGTGGAGACAAATATTTTTGCTTTCTCTCTTCACCACTCCTCACTATGAACCCGTGAATTGTTTTTGCTGTCATTTATGATTGATTTTACTCATTATTGTTTTTGATGTTCAAATCTATACAAACATTACCAGTGAGATTCCTATAAAACTACTTCTTTTGTCTTTTAACCCTGCCCTCATGAGTCTTTGAAGAAACTCTTATTTTCTGGCACAATTTGATGTCCAAAGCTCAGAATCCTACCCTATAGCAGATCTGGAATTGGCCATGTGCACTTCTAGTGGTCAAAGGTAGTTAGATATCGGATCTGGTTTATGGAGTTACTTGTGCTCAGAAATGACATTTCTATTTATCCTTTTAGGAAACAGCAATATAAAATTTATTTTGATGAAAAAGACCATTACTTAACAGTGATATTCTCAGTTCATCTTTGATGTTGCACGTTATTTATTTACCTTCTTTAACTTCTAATCTTTTTTAGAATAACATAGCTGTTTCATATTATCTGATGTTTTCCTACCTTGATCATCTGCAGGTGGAATGTCATCCTTATCTCAACCAGAGCAAACTGCTGGATTTCTGCAAGTCAAAAGACATTGTTCTGGTTGCCCATAGTGCTCTGGGAACCCAAAGACACGAACTATGGTAATAAAAGCAACAGGAAGTTTACCTAAAACACCATTTTGATGGAATATATTAATTATATGATACTCTGTTTCCTGGAATTCACTCTCAGTGAGTCAAGGTAAGGGGAGAATTTGCATTTCTGATGAGATCCCAGGTGAAGCTGCTGCTGTTGTTCAGGGACCTCACTTGCGGTCTGGTGCAGAATGAACACGTTAGTCTGTTTAGGGAGCCTCCTACCAAACTGAATCCAGCCTCAGGACTTCAGCATTTCTGGCTTTCCTTCCAGGGTGGATCAGAGTTCCCCAGTTCTTTTGGAGGACCCAGTTCTTTGTGCCTTAGCAAAGAAGCACAAGCGATCCCCAGCCCTGATTGCCCTGCGCTACCAGCTGCAGCGTGGGGTTGTGGTCCTGGCCAAGAGCTACAATGAGCAGCGGATCAGAGAGAATGTGCAGGTGAGGAGCTGGGTGGGCATTGGCTCCTGCACAATGTCCTTCACACATGTGCTTCTTGTAAGGCTCTCAGGACACCCTTGGACTAAGTCCGTTTCCCAGGCATTTCCTATGCAGAGATGCTTTGTGTGCATTGTAAGGGGTTTCTACTCCACCACAGGAGAGGCAGCATGGCTGGATAGAATCAGGATGGGAGCAAAACCAGAGATTTGGGTTTCAGCATTAAGTTGGCAGTTTATTCTGCATCCCTGTGCTAGGGATATCTGCTTTTCTTCATTTTCTGACATGAGGAGTTGGGTTAGGTGTTCTCTAGTCTCCAAATCATTGCAGATTTTTTTTCCATGTCCTTATTTAATCAGTATAAATTTCATATATGTATTCTCTTAGAGTTTCCTTTCTAGCAGTGCCTGTTGACATCTTTGGGTATTTTTATTAGGTTGCCTGTCTTTTTCTATATGTAGAAGACCATAATTATATTAATAAGTAGAGTTAGAAAAGAAAATCCCCTCAACGTAGAGGTTTAATACAAAACCGTATATTTAGCTAACAATTCTATGATTTGAAATTTATCCTAAGTTCTGCCTAAACTCAGTCCAGTCCTTTTGTTCCTGGCTGGGCTCTCCCGTGTGTGCAGGGCAGTGAGGCGGTTTTGCTTCAGGGTGTCTATGGGGCATCTGTCTGGGTGCCTCCCTCTCCTCCATGCAGTTCTTCATGCCCCAGTCATCCAGACCAGGCTTCACCTCAGCACAAGGCAGGGAGTGGACACATGCAAAGCCTTGACATGTTAGGCTCAGAGTTGCCACACCATTTCTTCTGGGAAATTCTATCAGCTAATGCAAGTTATAGGACAGACGAGACTCAAGGGATTGGGAAACAGACATCATCTTTTATTAGGAGATGCTTGAAGTTTGTATAATCAAGCCAGTGGATTCAGGGACATGGAAAGTATTGGAGGGCATCCTTCTAACTAAGCCACCGTATATTTTATGAGATATGTAGATACTAGATATTAATTCTTTAGGGATTTTGATGTATTGTTGAAATAACAACTCCCAAAATGTACCCGAGTATTGATTCTTTTCATGTTTTTGTTTAACAAAATAAGTTTCTTAACTACTCTTAATGTAGTCAAATTCTTCATGCCTTTTTCTTGTAGTTGATAAATATGATGTATTTTCCTATATTGAAAACATGATGATATTTTACTATATAATGATATAGTAAAATAGCATATATTGTATAATAAGATATAGTAAAATAATACACTATATTCTTTTAATATCTTATAAAATTGATATATTTTCCTTATAAATTGAAATATTCAAATGGAGTTGATTTATTAATATTACACAAAATAAGAATACAAATGTTCATATACATGATTTTTAATTGATAATAAAATGTCTTACTAACAATTATTGAAAAGTCCATATTTGCTTATATATCTTGATTATTCATCCTGTCATAAATAATGTCTGTAAGCACTTCTCTGGCATTTCTCCTCTTTTGAAGTGAGTTATTAACATTTCTGTATTGTCTAAATTATGTTGAATAGAAAGTCTTACCACCAGAATGGTACAAGTATTTTTCTGACATATTCTCTTATATAATAATGTCTTGGCTGGTCTTGAATGAGTGTTCTGTTACATAACATTGAGTATTATCAACTTCAGCAAAAAGTTAATATTTTGGTTTTTGGCTGAAATTGCTATGAAACTTCAGATCAATTTGGTGAGAACTGAGTTATTAACAATATTGCAATTTCCAAATAATGATTATTATATGAATAATCAGTTATGTAAGTGGTATTTTAATATACACTTCAATTAGTTACATAGATTTCTTTAGTAAGGCCTTTGTGTATGCTTTCCTAGATTCATTCATAGAGAACTTATTTTTAATAGCCTTTGGATAACTTTTTCCTATAAGAATTTTCTAATTTATGAAAATGTCCTAAGAATAATCACAATAAATGCCTCTTCCTTAGATTCATCAATTGTTAAATTGATGATGTTTTTATTCTCTCTCTCTCTACCTCTCATTCTCTGTATCGTTATTTCAGAGCATTCCAATACATTTATTAAGTTATTTAGTGTTATATGTTAACGGTTAGTGACATCTTTTTGAAATTTAAATTATCTCGGAGTAGTGAGATCCTCTTCAAGCAAGTACTTGTGTTCTTTAATCATGGCATTATTAGTACTTGGACAATTACTGTCTTGAATTTTTTGAAAACTATTTTTTTTCACATTGTACTTGTCCTTTGAAGATGGAGATGGAAATACAGATGAGTATCTTTGGATTTCAGTATTTTGATATCTGATGTGAAACTGCATAACACTGCAGAGAAAGAGAAGCTCTCAACAGAAACTAAAGATGGAAAGAAGTTGACCTCGTGTGCACATAATTGGTTCATGTACTTAGAAGATTCAGAAGAATCTAGAGGGAAATTTAAAACTTACAATTTTTTTTCTAATTTATTTTATTTATTTATTTTTGAGATGCAGTCTCACTCTGTCACCCAGGCTGGAGTGCAATGGCACAATCTCGGCTCACTGCAATCTCCGCCTCCTGAGTTCAAGCAATTTTCCTGCCTCAGCCTCCTGAGTAGCTGGGACTACAGGCGTGTGCCACCACGCTCAGCTAATTTTTTTTTTCTTTTTTTTTTTAGTAGAGATGAGGTTTCACTGTGTTAGCCAGGATGGTCTCGATCTCCTGACCTCGTGATCCTCCTGCCTCGGCCTCCCAAAGTGCTAGGATTACAGGCGTGAGCCACTATGCCCGGCGAAACTTAAAATTTAAACAGTTTGATGATGATACAATTTAGATATTTGTCCCCTCCTAATCTCATGTTGAAATGTGATCCTCAGTGATGGAAGTGAGGCCTGGTGGGAGCCGTTTGTGTCATGCAGACAGATATAAAAACACAGGGCCCGACAATATTCATCTGCGTTAGTCTGTTTTGTGCTGATGGAAAGGGATACTTGATGCTGGGTAGTTTATACAGAAAAGAGGTGTCTTCGGCTCACAATTTGCAGGCTGTACAAAAAGCTGAGCACCAGCATCTCATTCTGGAGAGGTTTCAGGAAGCTTTAACTTCCAGTTTAAGTTGTTCCATACTCCCATATCTGATCACAGGCTGTTAGAAGCGGCCATACTACTTCTTGAATGCTTTGCTGCTTAGAAATTTCTCCCAGCAGATACCCTAAGTTATCACTCTTTAGGTCAGACTTCCTCAGTGTTTTCAGACATGAACACAATGCAGCCAACTTCTTTCCTAAGGTAAAATAAGGGTAATCTTTGTTCCAGTCTCCAGTTAGTTTCTCGTTTAGATCTAAGACCTTGTAAGCTTAGACGTAGTGGCCCATATTTTTATCAGCATTTTGGTCACAATCACTTAGCCAATGCCTAACAAGTCCCAACCTATTCCTTATGTTCGCATGCCTTTTTCTGAGCCCTCCAGATGCTTCCAAACTGTGCTCTTTACTTAGTTCTAAAGCCACTATCACATTTTCAGGGTTTTTTTTTTGTTTTTTTTTTAGCAGTGTCCCACTCTGGGTGCCAATTTTCTGTATTAGTCCATTTTGAACTGCTATAAAGAAATACCTGAGGCTGGATAAAATATACAGAAAGAAGGTTCATTTGGCTTACCATTTTCCAGATTGCACAAAAAACATGGCACCAGCATCTGGTTCTGGTGAGGCCTCCGGAAGCATTTACTCATGGTAGAAGGTGACAGAGGAGCAAGCACATCAAATAGCAAGGGTGGAAGCAAGAGAGAAAAAGTAGAGAGACATGTCAGAGTCTTTTATACCAGATTTCATGTAAACTAATGCAGTGAACACTCGGTCATGACCATGGTTGGGCTGCCCAGCCGTTCATGAGGGATGCCCTCATGGCACAAACACCTCCCACCACACCCACTTCCATCACTGGGGATCACATTTCAATATGAGATTAGGAGGGGACAAATACCCAAATTGCATCACCATCAAACTGTCTCAATTATAAGTTTCAAAATTTCCCTCTAGATTCTTCTGAATCTTCCTAAATACGTGAACCAATCACATGCACACAAGGTCAACTTCATTCCATCTCTAGTTTCTGTTGAGATCTTCTCTTTCCCTGCAGTGTTGTGCGGTTGTAATGCATAGTACCTAGGAATAGATTTATGTTCATTGTTTACCTGATATGCTGTGATCACCTGAGAGTTTATAATGCCTTTTATAACTTTTGGAAACTTAACAAATATTTTAAGTATTGCCTCTTCACCCTACTGTCTGATAGACTTGGCTATTTCAAATTTACAATTGTGCAATCTAACAACAATACAAGTTTTCTGCTTCTTTGATAGGTTTCTGAATTCCAGTTGTCTTCAGCAGATATGAAAGTTCTAGATGGCTTAAACAGAAATTTTCGATATGTTACCTTAGATTAGTAAGTAACTTTGGTAAACGGGTTGGCTAATTCATTTTCGGAAGAGAAATGTCAGATGGCTTTTAAATGTTACCTCAATATTACCAAGACAGAGGTCAGTGTGCATGACGGGGTGGGGGGGGGCAGGAGCTTTCTGGAACTCTTCTCCTGGATTCACTCCAGAGCTCTGTTCTCTGACAGGGTGAGTGGGGTCAGGGTCGGCATGGGTCAACCTCCGCCTCTGCTCTCTTGAATTCATGAAGAGCAGTTAATATTATTGCTGAGTCTGTGCCTTTTATGTAGGACTGGCATTTTGCTATGGCCTAGTGTACAAACTGATTATTGCCCATGTGGCCTGATTAAATGTTCTTCCAAATCAGCTCAGTTCCTTATCAGATAAAAACATTTTAATCAATCTTGAGATTCATGCCAGAAATTCTCATGTCTTCCATATGGAATTGCTTACAAGATCATGTCAATACAGAATCTTTAATCGTTTCAAATCTCTTTCTCTCTTCTCTTTAGACATTTGCTCTTGACCCAAAAACTGTATTTTGCCTCCAGAAAGTTTGCCTTAGTGGGCAATAGAACTCTTGGCTTTGAGTTTTTGCAATATGGAAATCTCAATGCAAAGTATAAAGAACTTTTAGGGAAGAGAGATTAAAAATGAAGGGAAGAGCTGGAGACTAAAGCTCCATTTTGTATAAGCTTCAATGTATAATTGACAAAAGATCCTACTCTGTCTACATGCTCCAAGCTTCTAGGATTCACAGAAAGGCAATTCATGTGATAAGGGCAAAATAAGTCATGTCACTGCTTGCAGTGGAGATATTAACCAGGTAATAGACATGATGAGATAATGTGTTAAAAAGGGTAAGCACAGCAGCACATCATAAGAACTCAAACATTTTTATATATATTATTGTTTATACTTTTATTAGTTTAGAGAAAAATAATCGGAAATCATGAAAAAGAAAGGAAGAGTAGTAAACATAGGTAATTATCGTCATCGATTAATTATTTCACATTAACAATTGGTTTAGTCATCATCTTTCATCACTATATTTTGTGTGATTTTCATTTGAAGATTGTCCTTAGCATATTGTAGGATTTAGGATATGGAACCCCATAGCATATATAACAATTTACATATCTGAATCAAAGAAAATATTTTCCCTATGGTAAGCAGCCAATCAGTGAAGAATGAATTTTTTATTCTGTAGCATAATGTAAGACACACACACAAAAAAGAATACATCTTTTAAAAGGATGTGTGATTGCCACCAATCACATTTAACACTCAAACTTCTTAATAAGGATGAACATATAGCTGGCTTGCTTTTATTCAAAATAATGCAGAATGAGTTCCTGTTTTCATTGAGAATTTGAAATAGAAAAGGTCAGAATATCTCTTTGCTCTGTTGACAGATATGGAGGACTATGTTTGAACAATTGACCCTGTGTGGTTTATGTGACAAATTCCAGGAAAGGAAATATAATTTTAATAATTAAATTTGGAAAAAAACCCATATTATAAAGTTATGTTTATAAAAGTAAGAAAGATTCTATAACTTGTCAGAAAATAAACTTCTTAACATTCACACTAAATGACAGTTTCATAGAAATCACTTTTCTACCACTGTAGTAATAGAGTCATTTCATCCCTATTATGTACTGTTTTTTCTCTTTTCAGTCTTGCAGGCCACCCTAATTATCCATTCAGATGAATATTAACATGGAGGGCATTACATGACACGTAGCAGAAGGCTGCCTGTGGGTGGTGATGCAGAGGACATCTCTATGATGCTGACTGGACATACCACCTCTCTCTAAATCCATCCTGCTTAGCAACTTCAGTTAGCCAGAAGATATAAATCCATAGGCCGGAAAGCAAAGACAATAAATTTGTATCATCTTCAAATAATTGAATGTTTTTCCTAAAGATTTTTTTCCTACTCCTTTCTCTGTTACTTGCATGTTTCTTTTCCTTTTGGTTCATGAGGGCCAAAAAATGCAATTTGCCTATAAGTTTGGGGCAGGGAGTGTACGATGATAACAACCATTGTATAGACATTTTTGAGGTGAGAGTGGGTGGAGTTTTCCTCCCCAGGTTCCTGGAGCTCTGATTCTTGTGGTGCTGGAAGGTCATCCTGTCAATACAGCTCACCTTCCAGACTCTATGCTGTTTATTTTCTCTTTTCTAAAAGAGCTAAACACAGACTAGCTGCTAAATACCTGTCACTTGCTCCTCCTCTGGAAGCAGAAAATAAAACTTCAGATCAATATCCCTGATGAATACAGACCAAGACATCCTCAATAAAATACCAGCAAATTGAATCCAGCAGCAGAACAAAAAGGTCATCCACCATGACAAACCAGGCTTTGTTCCCGGGATGCAAGTGCAGTTCAATATACATAAATCATCAAATGTGATTCATCACATATACAGAACAAAGGCAAAACCCCAATGGTTACCTCAGTAGATGCAGAAAAGCCTTACAATACAATTCAACATCTCTCTATAGTAAACACCTTCAACAAACACAGCATCACAGGAACGTGCCTCAACGTAATAAGAGCCATCTATGACAAACCCACAGCCAACATCACAATGAATTGGTAAAAACTGGAAGCATTCCTCATAAGAACCAGAACAAGACAAGGAAGCCTACTCTCATCATGCCTGTGATACTGAAAATCTTAGCCAGAGCAAGCCTGCAAGAGAGAAAAAAAAAGGCATCCAGGTGCGAAGAGAGGAAGGCAAGCCATCTGTATTAACAGATGATATATAGGATTCTATACCAAGAAAATCCATCTCTGCCCAAAGGTTTCTGAAACTGATAAACAACCTTCGAAAGTTTCAATATACAAAATCCACAAAATCAAGCAGTTCAAAATCAAGCAAGTACAAAAATCGGTAGCAGTTCTATACACAATGTCCAAGCTGAGAGCTAAATCAAGAATGCAGTCTGGCCAGCAGCAGTGGCTCAAACTTCTAATCCCAGCATTTTGGAAGGCCAATGCAGGCAGATCGCTTGTGTCCAGTAGTTCGAGACCAGCCTGGGCGACATGGCAAAACCCTGCTGGCTCTACAAAAATATAAAAAAAATAGCCAAATATGGTAATGCAGGCCTATAGTCCCAGCTTATTGGGAGGCTGAGGTGGGAGAATCACTTGAACATGGAAGGCAGAGGTTGCAGTGAGCTGAGATTGCCCCACTGCTGCAACAGAGAGAGACACCAGCTCAGAATAATTAATAATAATAATAATAAAAGAATACGACTTCATTCACAATAGTCACAAAATATCCAGGGACACAGCAAACCAGGGAAGTGAAAGACCTCTGATGAGAATTAACAAACACAGCTGAAAGAAATCAGAGATGACACAAACAAATGGGAAAAAAATCCTAGCTCATGGATAGGAAGATTCAATGTTGTTAAAACCACAATAACACCCAAAGTAATTTACAGATTTAGTGCTATTTCTGCCAGACCATCAACACCATTTTAAAAGAATTAGAAAAAAAACTATTCTAAAATTTCTAGGGGACAGAAAAAAGGCACCTGAATGCCCAAGGAACCCCAAGGAGGGGGAAAAAATGAACCCAGAGGCATCACGCTACCCAACTTCAATCCACACTACGAGGCTACTGTAATCAGCACAGCATGGTACTGGTACAGAAACAGGCATACAGGCTAATGGAATAGGCTACAGAACCCAGAAATAAAGCTGTACATCTACACCATCTGATCTGCAACAAAGTTGAAAATACCAAACAGTGGGGAAAGGACTCCCTGTTCAAAAAATGGTGCTGGGATAACTAGGTAGCCATATTCAGAAGAGTGAAACTCAACTCCTTTCTTACAAAAATCAATTCGAGATGGATTAAAGACTTAGATATAAGACCCAAGGCTATACAAAGCCCAGGAGAAATCCTAAGACATAGCATTCTGGACATAGGCCTTGGCAAAATGTAAGGATGAACTCTCCAAAAGTAATTGTAACAAAAATTAAAATAGACAAGTGAGACTTAATTAAACTAAAGAGCTTATGCACAGCAAAAGAAACTTTCAACAGAGTAAACGGACAACCTACAGGAAGTGAAAAAATGTTTGCAAACTATGCATCTGACAAAGATCTAGTATCCAGAATCTGTAATAAACTTAAAAAGTCAGAAAATATCAGATGTGGGCAAAGATATGGAGAAAAGAGAATACTTCTACAATGCTGGTGGGAATGTAAATTAGTTCAGCCACTGTGGAAAGCAGCCTGGCGATTTCTCAAATAACTTAAAGCAGAGCTACCATTTAACCCAGGAATCCCAGTACCTGATATGTACCCAAAGGAATATAAATTGTTTTACCAAAAAGACACATGCACATGTGTGTTCATTGCAGGATTATTCATACAGAGACATGGAATCAACCTAAATTCCCATTTATGGTGGACTGAATAAAGAAAATATGGCACATATACACCAAGAAATACTACACATTCATAAAACAGAGTGAAATAATGTCCTCTGCAGCAACGTGAATGCGTCTGGAAGCCACTATCTGAAGCAAATTAACACAGGAACAGAAAACCAAATACTACACGTTCTCACTCATAAGTGGGAGCCAAACACTGAGTATATATAGACATAAAGGGGGGAACAGTAGTCAGTGGGATCTCTTTAGGGCGGATGGTAGAAGGAGGGCAAGGGTCAAAAAATTACCTAGCGAATACTAGGCTCCATATCTGGGTGACAAAATCATTTGTCCATCAAACCCCAGTGACACACAATTTACCCAGATAACAAAACTTCACATGTATGCCTTGAACCCAAAATAAAGGTTGAAAAGGAAATATTAATTTATTGTATCAATATGCCAAATGATGGGATTCAAAAGTATTTCAGGAGGTGCATAAGAAAACTGATCAATCTGAAATAAATAGCACTCATACTAATGTAGTATTCCATATTCCTTCAACGCATTATTTAAATTTGCATGTGGTTATTAGCTCATTTATTCTTGTACATTTTGTCTTGGAAAATTGCAGGTGGAATGTCACCCATAGTTCTCCCAGAGCAAACACCTGCAGTTTTGCAAGTCCAAGGACTCTGTTTGAGTTGCCTCCAGGGCCTTGGTGTCCCACAGATACCCAAGTGCTAACAAGAACATCAGAGTTAGCCCATGGCAGGGATTCCACTGATGATGAAAAATTCCTATTAAAACTAAGGTTTTTAATTCTATGATGAATGAAGTCAAAAAAGTAAAAACAGTATTATAGTTAGTTTTCATGAAACACCACTAAGCTTCAGTGTCTCCCACATTCTTTCCTTCCTGTGTCATCTACACATCTGTCTACTCCTAACCCCACTCCAACTATAATATTTAAAGTGATTTTAATGTAAAATTTGCATAAGCTGTAAGGCTGTACAATTTTGACAGATGGATGTATTATATAACCCACATCTCTAACATGCTAAATAATCTTTCCCTCTTTCTTTCTTTCTTTCTTTCTTTTTTTTTCTTTCTTTCTTTTTCTTTCTTCTTTCTTTCTCTTTCTTTTATCTTTCTCTCTCTCTCTTTCTTTCTTTCTCTTTCTTCTTCCTTTCTTTTCCTTCCTTCCTTCCTTCCTTTTTTGAGTAGGTGTCTCACTCTGTTGCTCAGACTAGAGTACAGTAGCAATCACAGCTTACTGCAGCCTCGACATTTCAGGCTCAAATAAATCTCCTACCTCAGCCTCCCAAGTAGCTGGGGGCCACAAGTACATGCCACCACACCTCGATGATTTTGATTTTATTTTATTTGTTGTAGAGATGGATCTTACTGTGTTGGAAACCTTCTATCACTCAAAAAAGTTATTTTTTCATTTCTTCTGAGAAAACAACTCCACCTCTAGGTGGCTATTTTTTTTTAAATCTTAGTTTTGTTTGCTCTAAAATTTTATATGAAAGACTTAATGCATATTATATTTAATCAGGCTTCTTTTGCTCACCATGTTTGTGAGATACATTCATGTAATTGCAATGTCTGTAGTTCTTTTTGTTTTATTGCTGGTAATATTTTATTATATGGACAACTATACTACCAATTGTGTATCCATTCACCTGTTGATGGACAATTTACTTGTTCCCAGTTTGCTGCAATTGTGAATAACTTTCTACGAATATTTATTGAACTTTTTATAATCATACTACATTGTACGAGTTCCTCTCAATTCTCCAGAGAGGTTCAGGAAAAGGAACAGCATACTCTACATTTCCCATCTTACTTCCCTTCCATCTGTGTGTATGTATGTGTGTGGCTGTATTTTTCAGGCTAAATTGTGACAGTCCACATCTCTTTGAGGAGCCAATCTTGAAAGCCATTGCCAAGAAATGCAGTCGAAGCCCAGACCAGGTCACCCAGCTTAGCGGCGTTGTCGGTTCTGGCAAGGGCTTCTCTGAGAAGAGAATGCAAGATGACCTTCAGGTATGGGTCCAGTAGTGCTTCTTCAGAGTGAGCTGTGGGTACTGTCCTGGTGATCTCTCTTGCATGGGAGCATATACTTTGTTCCATTCATTCTCATGCTTCTCTCCCCTGTGTGCTAGGGATGGGGGCAGCTTGGAAGGGTGAGAAGAGAGAGCACTGGACTCAGAGTCCTAAGGTTTGTCACCTCTGTGCTTGGCTTTGCCACTTTACTAGGTATGTGACACTAAGCAAATTTCAACTCTATTATTTTAATCAGTTTTAGGAGTTCTACATCATAATAAATTTAAGGGCCCTGAGTTCTCCCATTCACCTTCTCTGCCCAACAAACTCCTATTTGTATTTTAAGATCAAACCCAAATAAGATAAGCTGCTTTGTTTAACCACTCAAACCACCCACCACATTTTTTTCACCATAATAATAATGGAACAGCTCTGCTTAGTGGGATTTTTTTTCTTATTAATTGCCCACTGTTTGCCAATATATCAGTGTGCTTTCTGGATGGTGAGACCCTAAACGGAGTGACTCTTTCTAGGTCATCTTTTATCACCTTTCTTCTAGCAGAGAGGAAACCAGGTGTAAGTTCATAGCCTTACCAAATTAACATATACAATGAGTAAAGTTATTTCCTAAACCTCTCCCCATGTACACTCTGGGCCTTATATTAATCACGGGTCTCCAACTTATTTTGTTTTGAATCCCACAAGAATTTTGAAAAACCATGTAAGCTATTTTTCATTTTGAGATGACAGCTACAAATTTTATCATGAGTTTCATATTTACAAAATACAACATTTGAGACATATTATTTGTAATGTATTTACTTCAAAACATTTTAGTTATAGATCAAGTATATTCATTTGTGGGAAAATTCAATTGGCAAATTTAAATCTCGTTAAACCACACAGATTACATTTTATTTTTCAGTTAAACACATGTTAATACCTGCTCCCATGACAACCATATAACTTCTGAAGTACATTATTTAAAGGAATAATGGATAAATTGGTGGGTGGATATATAGGAAATAGATATATATAGAGAGAAATAGATGATGATGATAGTAGATGGAAGGATGGATGATGGATAGATAGATAGATAGATAGATAATAGGCAGATTATCTTAGCCTTTCATGAAATCGTCTTCTGGACCACATAATGAACTTAGTATTTTTTAACCAAAGATATCTCCGTTTTGCTATTAAAGGACTTCCCATTAGGGGCTGCTCCCATGACAACCATATCGTTTCTGAAATACATTTTTAAAAAGAATAATGGATAAATTGGTGGGTAGATAGAAAATGAACAGATATGTATGTAGAGAAATATAGAAGTAGATTATGATAATGGATGGATAGATAGATAAATAGAGAGAGAGATAGATGATACATAGGCAGGTGATCTGAGTCTTTCATGAAATTGTCTCCTGGATCACGTAATAAACTTAGCATTTTTTTTTTAACCAAATATCTCTCTGTTTTGCTATGAAAGGACTTCCCATCAGGGGCTATGTGTTGACAAGTGAAAACCAACCTAGACGTAAGTAAGAGAAATTTATTCAAAGGGTGGAACTCTCAGCATAACATCTATGTATCTCAAAGATCGATCAGAAAACATTTTTTATAAGGACAAGCAAACACAGCTGCAAGTAGATGGTATTTAGGGGTCCTGAGGTGAGCAAGTAGAAGAGTTGATTAGGAAATACTTTTTATGGGACAGATTACTGAGTGGGATTGTCCTCTTGTCCAAGGCTTGTTCAGTCTAAGACTAAGACTGGATCGAGTTCCAGGGGAAGTGGGGAAACGAGAGCCTGACCAAGTGTGGTCAAGTCCAGGTGGTAGGTATTGTGTCCACACTTTCTTTTCTATTTTAAAACAAGTGATTTCTTTTTTCTGTCTCAAGCAATTCTCTAGAAATATTTTAGATTGATGAGTGTACACTTTTCTTATGAGAATTGGTGCGGAGTAGAAGAGGGGTGGGATGGAGAAGAGGCAGAGCTCAGGTGGAAGAGGTTCCAGGCCAGGTGCACCTGGAAGCTGATGAGGATGGAAATGCCTCCCCTAATGCCATCCTTGCCTCTGTCTCCTGCGAAGTCCTTGCATTCCCAGGTGGAAGCTGCTGTCCTGGGGAAAGGTTAATGTGAGTATTGCCTGCCTTTCAGGTTTTTGACTTTGAGTTGACTCCAGAGGACATAAAAGCCATTGATGGCCTCAACAGAAATCTCCAACATGCTAAGTTACAATTGTAAGTGATACTAGCAGATTCTTTCACAGACTGTTTTCTGTGGCACACACAGAAACAGAGGAACACATCTTGCCCACATCAGGAAGACAGTCCTGAATTCAGGCACGGGATGAAACAGGAGATTCGCTGTAGCCCTCAGCCCATGTTTCCTTCAGGGCTCTATTTCTGACCCAACAGAAAATCTATCTGTAAGTAGCGCTGCCTATGTCTGCTCTATTGTGAATTCACTTTTTTTTATGCCCTCACTACCAGTGCCTGGGTCCTACACTTTGGACCCACTTACCCATTAGACTAGAAGGCACAAGCCTGTCTTAATTTATGTGAAAAAAGAAGAAAAATTAACACAATAATAACAAATATGTAATAATGACTCAAACCTGGTCTATCTTCATGTCCCCGCCCCAGCAGAAGTCTCCACGTGGTTCCTGCCTAGTGGAGACGTGGGAGCAGGACCACAGCCCTGCAGACCCCAGAGTCACAGAGTCATCAGCAACTTCTGCCTGGAAAAGCCACAGGCATTGCATTCCAATCTGTGAAAGCAGCCACATGGGCTGTGCTCAGCAAAGCCATGGGGACAGGACTGCCCAAATGCTTGAGAGCTGACCCCTAGCACCAGGTGCCCAGGATGCAGGACATAAAGTCCATGGAAATTATCTTGGAGCTTTAAGGTTTGATGTGTGCCTTGCTGGAATTCTGATTTCCGTGAGTCCTGTTTCCCTGTCCCTACTCCTGCCTTTTTTGATTACCTTCCTTTTTGAAAAAGGAATGTTTACCCACAGCTGATAACGGGGTTGTACTTTGAAAGTAAATAACTTGTTTTTAACTTCATAGGCTTATAACTGGCAGGAAGTTGCCTTGAGTCTGATAGGAATTTTTGGACTTTGGAATTTTAAGTTGGTGCTGGACCAAGTTACAGCTATTGGGAAATGTTGAGATGAAATGATTGATTACATTTTGCATGTGAGAAGACCATGAATTTGTGGCTTGGAGGCAGAATGCTATAGCTGGCATATGTGACCCTCCCAACCATATGCTGAATTCTCAATGTAGGAGGTGAGGCCTAGTGAAGTCATTATGGCCACAGGGGCAGATTTCTCATGAATGACTTGGTGCTCTCCCTATAGTAACAAGTGAATTCTGGCTTTATTACTTTTTTAATAGCTGCTTGTTAAGAAGAGCCTAGCACTTTACTTTCCTCTCTCACTCTGTGACCTCAGCACATGCTGGCTTCCTTTTCCCTTCTGCCATGAGTGGAAGCAGCCTGAAGCCCTCACCGGAGGCCTAATAGATGCCAGTGCCATGCCTCCTGTACGGCCAGCAGACTGTGAGCCAATAAAGCTCTTCTTTATAAACACTCAGCTTCAGCTGTTCCTTTACAGCAACACAAATGGACTGAGACAGTCTAATTTCTCCACACACCTAGAACCAGCATGTCCTGAGTGGGTGATCTTAGTCCCTGATAATCACAGACATACCGTTTGTGACAAAGCTTTCCAAATTGGAGACAACCTGTAGGGTATCAATCCCACCCCAGGTCCTGGCTTGCTTCAGGATTCCTTAATTAGGGATGGATATGTTTCTTCTCATATCTCCATGAACCAGTATTTTCTATAGTTGAAGACCAGCCTGGAGCCGAATGTATAAACAGCTCAAGTCAGCTCCCTCATTGTTTGCGTCACAGCAAGGTGAGGAAGAGTATGCATGGAATACAGGACATCCATTAGGACGTCAGCTAGTATTACCGTGCCCTATGGTTAAGGTCAGTGGGAAACTACAACAGCCCAATCCAGGCAGGACTACAGGTGACCTGCCCTTCAAGAATAAAGGTTTGGGTCACTCCACCCGGGGGCGGGGGGGAAAGACCTGCTGAGTGCTTGCATTATCAGGTATACAAGGATAGATCCGACATGCAAGAACATAACCAATTAGAAGAAGGTAGTCATCAGTACCAGCTATGACCGTGTGACCAGCTGCAGAAACGAGGACTTGTCATGAGTATTCCCTCTTCTTCTGTTAGAAACGTATTTGTGCATGTGTACACTTGTACCAAGAAAATATCTTCATTTTATTTCCTTTCTCCTTTATCATGTGACATAAGATTTCTTGACTTCACATCAGCGTTTAAGTATTGTTAACTTTATATAACTTTACAGTATTTGGGGTGGGAATTGGTGCCTTGCCCATTGTAGGAAGGGTAATTGTATTATGTTAGGTGTAATTATGACCTTATTATTGTATTTATTTGAATATTATGTATGACCTCAGGAGATGTGTAGGAGTTTAAGTTGACAAAGGGTGGACCTGTGATGGTTAATTCTGAATGTCAACTTGACTGGATTGAAGGATACAAAGTATTGATCCTTGGTGTGTCTCTGAGGGTGTGGCCAAAAGAGACTCACACTTGAGTCAGTGGCTGGGAAAGGCAGACCCACCCTTACTCTGGGTGGGCACAATCTAATCAGCTGTCAGCATGGCTAGAGTATAAGCAGGCAGAAAAATGTGCAAGGAGAGACCGGCCTAGCCTTGCAGTCTACATCTTTCTCCTGTGCTGGGTGCTTCCTGCCCTCGAACGTCGTACGCCAGGGTCTTCAATTTTGGAACTTGGACTGGCTCTTCTTGCTTCTCAGCCTGCAGATGGCCTGTTGTAGGACCTTGTGATCATGGGGATTCATGCTCATATATGTATGTATGAGTCCATGCTATGTGTATTTTTCCTAAAAGAGCTAGACAGGCACTAACTGATCAACATCTGTCACTTCTCCTTCTCTAGAGGCTGAAAACTCTACTGCAGTCACACTACAGTCCACTACAGTAATGTCTATAAACGGTTATTATTCCCACACTCCTACTCCTAACTTATAGGCAAATTACTTTTTGGCCCTATTGAGCCAGAAGAAAACACACACACACACACACACACACACACACACACACACACACACTAACAGAGAACAGAGTAGGTAAAGAATCTTTGTGAAAACATTCAATTATTTCAAAATGATGAAAATTTATTGTCTTTCTAGCCTATGGACTTAGGTCTAGTTAATTGAAGTTGCTAAGCAGGATGGATTTAAGTAGGGGGGCCGTGTCTAGTCACTAGCATAGAGACGTCCTCTGCGTCAGCACCCACACACAGGGCTTCTGGTAGACATCAGGCAAAGCTCTCCATGTTAATATTCATCAGCAAATGGAAAATTAGGGTGGCCAGCAAAACTGGAAAGAGAAAGAATAATGTAAAATATGCATGCAAGGACTCCATTACTAACGAAGTAGTAAAATGATTTCTAGGAAGCTGCCACTGGTGTGAATATCGAGGTTTGTTTTCTGATTGATATCGAATCTGACTTCCTCACCATTATGAACATGGCTTTATAATATCTGTTTTTTCAAAATAATAAATTATTCAAACATATTCCCTTATCTGAAAGTCAGCACGTAAAACACAGTAAGTCAACTATTCAAACATATTCCTGTACATCTGCCAGCAGAGCAAAGTGATATTCTGACCTTTTCTATTTTGAATCTTCTGCCTTACTCTGAAGAGGAATAAGCAAGATGTATGCTCATCACTAAGAAATAATTTTGTAAATCCATTTTATTAGCGATTATAATTTCTTTTGTTGCTTTACTTATTACCTACTGCTGCACTATATTTTGTAAGATTCAGAAATATAAACTGTAATTGATATAGGATCTAATATCCAATGAGCTACAATGCATTAATATACTCTTATGTAGAAATAACATGAAATATAAAGGGACAGCTATGTGCTGGCTTATTATTACATTTTTATTTTTATTTTTTTTTGAGACAGAGTCTTGCTCTGTCATGCAGGCTGGAGTGCAGTGGCACATTCTTGGCTCACTGCAATCTCTGCTTCCCGGGTTCAAGTGATTCTTCTGCTTCAGCCTCCTGAGTAGCTGAGACTATAGGCACATGCCACCACACCCGTCTAATTTTTGCATTTTTAGTAGGGATGAGGTTTCAGCATATTGGCCAGGCTAGTCTTGAACTCCTGACCTCGTGACCCACTTGCCTCAGCTTCCCAAAGTGCTGGGATGACAGGCTTGAGACATTGCGCCCGGCCGACATTTTTAATTGATGAGAATTACTGATGCTTGCTATTCTTCCTTTCATTTTTGTGGTTTCCTTTTTAATTCTTTATTTTCCTCTAAGTTAACAGTGATATCCACCAATTTTTAAGCACACACCATCTCATCCTATCACTTGTTAAAATCTCCACTGCCAGCAGTTATATAACTTTCTGCTTTTCCCTCATTATTTGAGCTACCGTTTATGACT
This sequence comes from Callithrix jacchus, assembly GCF_049354715.1. Classification (NCBI taxonomy): domain Eukaryota; kingdom Metazoa; phylum Chordata; class Mammalia; order Primates; family Cebidae; genus Callithrix; species Callithrix jacchus. Next base: position 8,581,709 of record NC_133508.1, read on the forward strand.
CCTAGAACCTTAGACCATGAAAGAATAATAAAGATCTTTTATTGGCTACAAATTATATACAACAAAGGGGCTTCTGTCTCCACACTCTTTCTTTCCTTTTCTTTTCTTTTTTAATTCTCTGCATTGAGATCTCCATATTGCAGGAAATCAAGGACAAGTGCTTCTATTCACTGCACTAAGGCAGCCTTTCCAGAGGCAAATGCAGAGTTTGGGGCATGAACAAACATGCAAGGAGAAGGAGAAAAAGCATTCGAATGATAAAAGATGCTGGATTGATAGGATCTAGCAAGTACTCTCCTATGAAGGACGTAGGAATTGGCACCTGGACCGCAGAGTTGTGGAAATGTTTTTGATTTGATAAGGAGCTGAGCAGGTCTGAACGAGATACAAGCACAGATTTGGAAACATCTGGTGAGGCCACATGGGGAGTATCCACAGCGTGTCCAGTGCTAGAAATGCCAGGTGCAGACTTGGCAGTGAGGTTGGCTGCTCTGCAAAGTTCCATGGAGTCAGGAGAGCAGAGGCACAGCTGACCCTGGCCCACTCATCCTGCCAGAGAACAGAGCTCTGGAGTGAATCCAGCAGAGAGTTCCAGAAAGCTCCTGTCTTCCCTCTGACTCACACTGGCCTCTGTCCCCCTGGTATGGCAGTCACTCTCAACACCCATTCTACATTCCTTCTCTGAAAATAAATTATGTCATCCATTTACAAAGAAAACTTACCCAGCACCATTAAAATATCGTAAATTTCTGTCTAGGCTATCTATAGCTTTCATGTCCTCCGGAGTCAACTGGAATTCAAAAACCTATCACAGAAATAAAAAACTTTTATTATTTTCAGATTGCATAATTGCCAATTGTGACTCCCCAAGCAGAGACAAGACTTAAAATATTAATAAGTTTTCAACAGTTCTAGAAGTCATCTCTAAACACTCGGGTGGTCAAGGATTATCACATGAAAAATAAGCAAAGATCCATTCCTAGGTATTATATATTGAAACTGCACCACAGTGCAGACAAAGTGAAAATCTCAACAGAAAAATGAAGAAGAAAAAGAGCTGACACTGTGCACACATGGTAGGATCATATACTTAGAAGACCCACCAGAATCTAGATGCAAATTTTAAAATAATATAAAAATTTAAAATAATATAAAATCATATAGTAAGTTTGTTGAATTTCTATATCTATTTAATGAACAGGTAAATGCAAATAACATTTGTTTTCAACATAATTCATGGTGGGAATTGTCTTAATACTAATGTTTCATGTTTAAAGGAAACAGATACAGGTTTGAAGAGTATCTCATTCTAAATTTGAGAGACTTTAAATATCAAAGAGATGCCACTAATTGTTAACATGTTGAATTAAATAAATCTACAAATTGAATAAATCACTCTTCAATAGTAATGCAGAGAATGAGAGAGAGAGGGAAAGAGAGAAAAAAAACATCAAGTTAATAATTAATGAATCTAGGTAAAAGGTGTTCATTATGTTTTTTAAACATTTCTATACATTAGAAAGTTCACAAAACAAAAAAGGTTATCAAGAGATTCTAAGAATTTTCAGTATTCTATGGATATTTAAAAATACATACGGTTTAAAGCAGAATGTTATACAATTAGTGAAATATATATTAAAAGGTCATTTAAATAGTTGGAAATTCATCATGGGTTGGAAATGTCAATATTGTCAAAACGTCAGTTATCTTCACATTTAGCAGCAGGTTTATTACAACAGCAACCAAAAACTAAAGTATGTACTTTTTAATGGATGTTGATGATTCAAAATTTCATATGACAGTCAAGAATAATCAAAATATTACCAAATAAAATGAAGAGTTAGAATAATAGGTGTACAATTTTGGTAGCAAGACCTTTCATTACTTAGACAGTACAGAAAAGTAAATAAGTCGATTGAAGACAAAAGAGAGGCAAGAATATAATTTGTGAATGTTTCATTTATGGCAGAGGTAAAAAAAATCAAGATATGTGTGCAAAGGCAAACTCTTTTCAATAATTGTTGGTGGGATCCTTTGATATAAATTTGAAAATTCCATATGTGTGTTTAGATTTTTATTTCAAACAGTGTTAAAAAAGAAATTTATTGAATTTACAACTAATTTATAAGTAAAGAGAATCACCAATTTTGCAAGAGAACATATTAAAAGATTGTCACGTTCCCAATATAAGAAAAGACATGCCACTCATCAACCACAGGAAAGAGGCATAAATAATGTAACTACATGACAAGTAGCAACCTTTGTTCTTGAAACATAGCTACAGAGAAAATCACAACACAGGCACAATTTCAGAGACGTTGCTTCAAGAATACATCTGAATATCTAAAGAATATATCATATATATATCTTGTTAAATTATATGTATCAATCTATCATATATATTAACCTATCACATATATATTAATCCATCATATATATTAATCATATATATATATAATAGATTAATAAGAAACACTCCCTCCAACACTCACATGTCCCTGTATCCACTTGCTTGTTTATATGAAGTTCCAGTTCCTTCCAATAAGAGCTGGTGTCTATTTACCCATCCCTTGAGTCTGGCCTGCCCTATAACTTGCATTAGTGGATAAGATTTGCCAGAAGCAATGGTGTGACAGCTCTGAGCCTAGACATGAAAATGCTTTGCTTGTGTTTACTCACTGCCTTGGGATTATGCCATGTGCTGAGGTAAAGTCTGGGCTGGATGGCTGGAGGATGAACTATATGGAGGAAAAGGTGGCACCCAGAGAAATGTCCCATTGACATCTTGAAGCAGAGCTGTCTCATTGTCCTGCAAACATGTGAGACAGCCCAGCCAAGAACAGAACTTGACTAAGTTCAGGCTGAGGCCATGCTAATTTTCTCACTAGAGAATCATGAGTAAATAAGTGGGTTTCATCTTAAACCTCGATGTTGACGGGGATTTGTTTAGCAACTCTATTTAATAGTATAATTATGGTCTCCTATATGTAAAAAAAGACATGGAACTAACAAAAATCGTCAAAGGCCTAGACAGGCAGAACACAAGTGGAAAACTCCAAGGGAATAAATATGTGACATTTTTACTGAGTGTACAAAGAAATGGAAATAAAAATCCTCCATGATTTCTAGACTAAAGAACACCCAATGCAGCTCCTCATTTCAGAATGTGAAGAAAAGGCCAGGAGTGGTGGCTCACCCTGAAATACCACTTTGGGAGGCCACAGCAGGTGGATCACCCGAGGTCAGGAGTTTGGAACCAGCCTGGGCAACATGGTGAAAAATGCTTTTTACTAAAAATTACAAAAATTAGCGGGGCATGGTGGCAGGCACCTGTAATCTCAGTTACATGAGAGGCCGAGGCAGGAGAATCATCCATCCTGGGCAAGAGAGAGTCTCCACCTCAAACAAAACCAAAATCAAACAAACAAACATCACAACACGAAAAAGCCATGTCCCTGGTGCAGGGATGTGGAGTAGATTACCAACTTAATGCTGAAATAACAATAATAATAAATCTCTGGTCCCATCCTAATTCTCTCCACCTGTGCTGCCTCTCCTGTGGTAGAGTAGAAGAAACCCTTACAATGCACACAAAGCATTCATATAAGAAATGCCAGGGAAATAGAGCTGGCCCAAGCGTGTCCTGAGAGCCTTATAAGAAACACGTGTGAAGGACACAGTGCAGGAGCCCTGATGCCCACCCAGCTCCTCACCTGCATGTTCTCTCTGATCCGCTGCTCATTGTAGCTCTTGGCCAGGACCACAACCCCACGCTGCAGCTGGTAGCGCAGGGCAATCAGGGCTGGGGATCGCTTGTGCTTTTTTGCCAAGGCACAAAGAACTGGGTCCTCCAAGAGAACCGGGGAGTTCTGATCCACCCTGGAAGGAAAAGCAGAAATGCTGAAGCCCTGAGGCTGCGGATACAGTTTGGTAGGAGGCTAACTCAACAGATTACGGCTTCTGCTCTGCACAGGAGCCTCTCAAGTGAGGCCCCCAAGCACCACCATCAGCATCATCTGAGATGTTGACAGAAACGCAGTTCTCGCCTTTCCACGAGCCACTGAGAGTTAACTGCAGGAAACTGAGCATGCTCTGACTAAAAATTTTCTGAAATTTGGAGGTTTATATAAAGGTCCCATCATTCTTATTACCATTGTTTGTGTCGTTGAGACCCCAGAGCACTGTAGGCAACCAGAACAATGTCTTTTGACTTGCAGAAATCCAGCAGTTTTCTCTGGTTAATGTAAGGATGACATTCTACCTGCAGATGACCAAAATAGAAAAGCATCAGTTTATATGAATATGTTACTATAAAGAGATTAAAGTTAAAAAAGCTGAATAGTAATCAGTATAGCATCAAATTTGAGTTGAGGATATTATTGTCAAGTAATAATCTTTTTCACAGAAATAAATTTTATATTTCCATTTCCTAAAACTATAAATAAAAATGACATTTCTGAACAGAAGCTAGTCCGTAAACCAGGTCCTGGTAAACAAAGACCTTTCATAACTAGAAGGAGATGTAACAATTCCATATCTGGGATACAGTAAGATTCTTAGAGCCTTTGGCATCAAAATGTGCCAGAAAGCAAGAATTGGTCAAGGACTCACGAGGGCAAATCTGAAAGACAAGAGCATAGTTTCAAAGAAACGTCACTGATGATGTTTGGATAGATTTCAGCATCAAAAAAAAAAAAAAAAAAAAATCTCCCAATAGGGTAGGAATGAGCACTAACGAAAATTATTAAATCAATTAAACATCATAGGGAAAAATGTCCAAGTCCATAGTAATGAGTGAGATAATGAGAGAGCAGGAAAGAACAAAATCATTTGCCTTCCCTGTTGGTGGTTATTACAGTAATTTCTTTCTCAGGACATTGATATTTAGAGGAAAGTATTAAAATTTTACTTTGTCTTTGAGGAATATTTGTTCTTTATTTTAATTTGGTGAAGGATTCTTTTTTTCACAGTAAAACGTCATGTAAGAATAGTTAAATAAATGTTTAAAATTGAAAATGATTATGTAAAAAGTCTGAAGAAATAACAAATCCAATATTAATAACCATAAAATACAAAACCATTACTGATGTGTATAATCATATGTGAGCATCTGTCATAGAATATGACTTCTTCTGTTGATAATTATCACCCAGTAGATCATTAGTAATTGCTGAATGGAAAACATGTGATTACAAAGAACAGATTAACTCACAACTAGTTTAACCAAGTGATCAAAGCTAACATCGCAAGTAGGGGCAATCTGTCATTTTATGCTGTCTAGTGTAGTGCGATTTGAGAGACATAGCATGCTAAGGATATGTTTTCTTGCCCAAAAGGTTTAGCTTGATGTATCAAAACACTTAGGTCTAACTTTTCACTTATAAAAACTTTTCAACAACTTGAAAAACAGTTTAACTGATATCAACATACAGCAATCTGAAACCAAAATTTCGTTCTGTTTTAAAAGGAAGCGCCATAAAAGACATTTCCATTAAACAATGGAAAATTCAAATATAGACTAGATGTCAAATGACATAAGGGCATGAGTTTTCTTAGATACAATGATTTTACTGTAACTGGAAGAATATCTTCGTTTCTGTGACATACTTTAATTAGTTCTGTAGAGGTGAGGTGAATCGCCATCTTTCCAATTTATTTTGAAGAGGTTTTGAAAATACCAAACACATTTATGCAGATTTACCCATGTATATATATATACATATATATGTATATATATGTGTGTGTGTGTATATATATGTGTGTGTATATATATATTTAGGGATATGTGTGTGTGTGTATATATATGTGTGTATATATATATATATTTAGGGATATGTGTGTGTGTGTATATACACACACTTGAGAGTTAACTGTATACACACACACACACATACACCCCTCAATATCTGGCAATGTGGCAAAGTGTTAACAATTTTGAACATAAATGGTAATGTTTGAAATTGTGTAGTATTTTTATCAAATTTTCTGAAAGTTTGGAAATTGTCATAATAAAAAATTGGAGTACTAATATTAAAACTGTATTTTCTTAATGTTTCTATTTGAATATGATGGAACTGTGCCATTATGCCAAATTCACAAATTTGTACATTTCATGTTTCAATTGTAGACCTTTACTCATCGACTCTAAGTTGTATAAAAGTAAGATCAAAAAAGAGGAAATAAGTGAAAAGGTAGAGTGACTTCAATGTTGAATTTTGTATAACATTTGGGGAAAGTCAATTTGATCAAGGAGGCCTGGAATCATTAATAGTAACTCAGGAGAAAAAAAAGGATTTATCCCTAAGCTATGAGAAAACCATGCACAGAACAGATATGTCTAAACAATTGATTGGATGACAGACCCCGAGGAGAAACTGCGGACTATGACATGAACAGGGGCAGGCCAGGTCTACGTTCTGCTAAATGTTCCTCACTGTTGATTTCATCCACTGTCAACAGTTACCTCCATAAACAGGTGATTTTTCTCTTTCTGACATGGATGACACTCATCGTCTGCAGCTAATTTTTGGTATATCTATGCCTCTAGTCAAGAATTGTTGAAATATCAAGAAGAAGCACTCAAATATTGAAATTCCATACAAACTCCTACCTCTTTTCTCTTATTCTCTCTGTTTATGTACAGCTCATTCCATCTTTATGGGTTCATATCTATACACCATTCCCTCCAAATCACCTTCACTCATGCACTCGGATCATCTTTCATAGCTTTCACCTTTCCCCGAGTTCTAATTGATTATTTCAGGCCTCGTTGATCAAATGGACTGCCCTTAAATATTACACATGATTCAACATGAAAGTCATTCCAAATTTTCCCTAATACTTTTCCAGGCAGAGTACAAGTAAGAAGTCTCCATGCCTTTCTTGACCAAAGCTTTGCTCTCTAGAATCTTCTGCTTCACAAAGCTAAGTGGGATAAAACACATATTTGGTAATAGGACAGGAAGAGGGGCATGAAGAACAGAAATAGAGGAGGCTGAGGGTGCTCACCTGGTTGCAGACGGGCTTGTACTTGAGCCCTGGCTTGTTGAGTATCATCTCCAGCTGCCTGCGGTTGAAGTTGGACACCCCGATGGACTTGGCCAACCCTGCGTCCTTACACTTCTCCATGGCCTGGGGAGAAAGAGGTTGTGAGGAGTCATTTGTGCAATTGGCTACACATCAAGATAAATGCAAGGCAGAATGGTGTAAGCAACAACTTTCAAAATTACAACAGATAACAGAAAAGGATAGTGACAGCAAGAGGAAGAATTTCTGTGTCCTCTTTAGGAAACTGGAGAGAGAAATGCACATGGAGGATGGGGAATACCTGTCTTCCTTGTCCCCAGTTTATCTCCTTCATTTCTCTCTATTCTTTTTCAGTCATGTGTTCTTCCCTACCACTCAGCAAAACCTCCTTTGTCAAGCTCCGTAGTTTCTAGATCCAGTGGTGCATGTTCCATTCTCACACATGGAAGCTGGGAAACAGGTTTACCCCTTCTTGTCTTCCTCTTCTGTGCTCCGCCCTCCAAGCACTCACCTCCCATGTGGCACAGAGATCCACTGTGTCGAATAATACTTTTCCATTTTCATCTTTTGGCATTAGGTCCTCACCTGGCTGAAGTAGAAATAGTCATTTGAATTATGTCACAGTTTAACTTCTCCAGCCACAGGCATGCTCCCAGGTACATTTTAGGATAATACTCCTCTATGAGGTAGGTGCTGCAATGTTCTAAAAATGATGTGGGCAAAATGTGTCACATGTGGAATTTTAAGGAATGTCTTTAGGAGACAGGCTTCCTTTTGTCTTTTACTTCCATTTTATATGTTAATACATAACCATTTTACAGGTTCTAACGGGGTTTCACAGTCGACTTTTGTTACTTTTGTCTGTTCCCCTAATTTTCTCTGGGGAAATGCCTCTCTTGGATTGAAAAAGCCCTTCATATCCAGCAATAAGGGACTATACTCTTGATCCAGGTGATACAATAAGAGCTCTTGTCCCCCTGAAGACTTGATAGTCCATGGGCAGCATCATAAACTAAACATGGTCAAATGAAGTTCTTTTCAATATTAATTTGAAAGTTGTAAGACCGAGGGAGGCTCTCTTATGTTAATGACCACGAACTTTGAGCTGCCTCAAAGCTATGATTGCCACCAATGATAAAGGTTGGGACAAAAATCCAGAAAAGCCCTTGGAATGCATAGATAATGACAGAGAAAAGGTCACATTTTTAGAGGCTACGTCAAATCTTTAAATGTATACATGGCAGTGACTACCCATTTGCATCATGCAATAAACTTTTAAATAAACTAGCCCGAGTTTTTTTTTATACATTTGAATGAAAAGTTATGCACAACACAGAAATTCATGTCTAAGCAAAGCTACAAACTCTACTGTGAAAGAAACATCAGTGAAAAAGGCAAGGATTAGCAGGTCCCATATGGTTTCCTTTTTAAGACGTACCCAGAGTGAGTTCCACCAAATCTATTTCAGCTTAAAATGGGGAGAGATGATTGAAACTCACTGTGCACTACCTGTGCAGCAGTTTTTTTGGGGGGCAGGCACCACAGCTGCATACATTTCTGCAGATGGATTCAGGAACCTTAATTAAGACAGGACCTTGAAGGTGGCTATTTTTATTTTCTCGAGTTTTTGAGGGAGAGGCTTTGAGGTTGATGTTATTTTAATGATGTTACAAATTAATTTCTCCACCCATAGTCGTGATCCCAGATACCTTTCAGGACACTACTCCCCCGTGAGGCAGGTGGTGCAATGCTTTCTAGTGATGCCTGCTGAGTGTTTTACATATGAAGGTGAAAGGAATGTATTCGGGAGACAGGCTTCCTCTAATCTCTTACAAATAGTAAATGTATGGAAAAGTACCATTTTCTAGGTCTTAATTGAGTTTCATAGAGGACTTGTGTTACTTTATTCTGTCCTTATAATTTCTTCTATTGAAGTACCTCTCTTTGATTTGGAAATATCTTGATATTTAAAAATAATTGATTGTACATTTGAAGACTCGATTGTCTATGGGCAGGACCATAAGTCACACATGGTCAGTGGAAGGTGGAGACCCAGAAGGTGATGACCATGAGCCTTGAGCTGCTGCAAAGCCGCCAACAAAAGAGTTTGTGTCAACAATAATAAAAAAACGTGTTGGAGTTTAGAGATAAGAATAGAGAAATCACACATGTTTGTAGACCATTTCATATCCTTACATGTGGCCATGTCTTTGACTCCCCATTTACATGACCCAGTGAACTCTTCTGCATTAAGCAGCCTGAGGAGTTTTCTGTAACTTTAAATCAAATTTTATACACTATACAGTAATTCATGGCTAAATACAGCTTCAAACTCTATTGTGAAAGAAGAGGCAGCAGAATAATGAAGTTTTTCAAGTCCACATTAAAGACTTCTAGTTTAAGAACCATACTCCCAGCACTTTGGGGGTCCGAGGCAGGTGAATCACAAGGTCAGGAGTTTGAGATCAGCCTGGCCAACATGGTGAAACCCTGTCTCCACTAAAAATACAAAAAATTGGCTGGGCGTGGTGGTGGGCACCTGTAATCCCAGCTACTCAGGAGGCTGAGGCAGGAGAAGTGCTTGAACCTGGGTGGTGCAGATTGCAGTGAGCTGAGATCTCACCACTGCACTCCAGCCTGGTGAAAGTGTGAGACTCCGTCTCAAAAAAAAAAAAAAAAAAAAAAGAATCATGCATAGTGGCTTCCACCAAATCTGCTTCAGCTTGAAATGGGGAGAGATGGTGGAAACTCACTGTGCACCATTTGTGCAGCAGTCTTATTGGGTATCACAACTGCATGAAATTCTGTGTCTGTGAACATCCCAAGAGATGGACTCAGAAGCCACAACCAAGACAGCGCCTTGAAGGAGACTATTGTAATTTCCTCACGGTTTTGAGGAAGAGGCTTTGAGGTTGCTATACTTTCTCCTGTAGGTGTGTAGTAGAGAAGTAGGATTTGAAATTTACTCAAAAGAGAGGAAATTAGGTGTTATACTTAACGGTTCTTCTTCCATATAATAGCCCCTATGTCCTCCTAATCAAAAGCTCTGTTCAACCATCCACATAAGCAATGTTTATAACGACAGCAGAAGTGCAATTGTTAGGATCATACAAGCTGCATACCTTTAGAGACACTGGGAAATGGATAAGGTAGAGGTCAACATAGTCCAGCTGAGCTTCATTCAGTGAGTATTCCAAGGCCGGTCGGACCAACTCTGGTCGATGGAAAGTGCACCAAAGCTGCAGAGGTTAGAGAAAGGAGATGATTTTGAATGAATGCTTGAGCCAATCTTATTAGTTTGTGCCATCTAATATTTAGACATTTTCGTACTGCTTCAAATTGTATGACTACTGACAAACATATTCTCTTTCTTCTCGTGATTCCTTTGGCTCTGACGTATCCGAACTTTATAATATGTTATACACATAGTTTATACATCTACTGAATGATAGGAGTAAACTACTTAAAAGGCAAAATTTGGTATCAAGTAATAACAATGCTCTTGTATGAACTATCTTTGGTAGAGTTTACAACTCATTTTAACAGTCTGATTCTTTTATCCATTGAACTTGACGTTTAAGAATAGCTATTTATGTTGTTAGAAACTAAAGCAACATAAAAAGGGGGTTAAAAACAAAGGTTTGAATATGCTCATTATACTGGACACAATTTAGGACAATTTAAGTATGTGTTATTTAATACACCCAGAGCACTTTTACACTGCTTTCTATCTCACGGATAAAGATGAAAATTGAGAGAATAATAAGAAATCTTAGAAAACCCAGGAGATAAGAAAAATCATAACGTGATTATCATTCTCTGTGATTCTGCGGCACATGTCAAATCCCACTGATTTGAGCTAAAGCTCAAAAAAGTAAAGGGACTTTCAGGCCATACATTTGGATGCAGGCAAAATGAAAAGTGATCGTCACTCCCTGATTTTGATTTAAGTTTTAATATGTGAATATGTGTGAATAGATTTGAACCCAGAAGCACAATTCACCCACAACTACGGGTCCAGTCAGAATTGGCATCCACACAGAATCACATAAGTATATGTGCATTCATGCTCATCCTAGGCACAGTACCTTTGAAGTGTAGAATATGTCTTCTCTCTTCACACTGCCATCTGCAATCTTGCTTCTAATGGCCAGTCCAACTTGCTTCTCGTTATTGTATAAATGAGCAGAATCGACATGGCGGAAGCCAGCTTCTATTGCTAATTTTGTGACCTCTGTAACTTTACTTCTGGGAACCTGGAGAAGCAACCAAAGGTAGTATCTGGAGATCAGTGTGGCTGGGAGGTAGTTCAGGCATAAGCATTGACCTTTACAAGAATCAGCTTTTCTTCCTGTCTTGGTATATGGGATGAAAATCTCATCTCAGTTTGCCTGGGTCTTTCCTGGTTAGCAATAAAGGTTGAGCATCCTAGGAATACCTTCAGTCCCAGGCAATCTCTGGTTGATCATTGTTATGGAGGTACCAAACAACACCCTCAGATTCAGGGATTTGTTGGTAAAGTTAACAGGACTCAAATGTCCTAATTATTTTTAATTTAGTGAGAGTACACAGGGTAAAAGGCACATGGGGTATGGAAGGGAAGCAGTGCAGGCTCGTATGAGTTCTCTCCCGGTGATGTCACACAGAATACTGACTCAGACTTCCTCCCACAGCATATTTGGGAAATGCTGTCTACAAGAGATGTTCTTTGGTGACTCAGTTCTTGAGATTTTGACTGGGTGCTAACTATATTGACCCAGCTAGGATTCATATGGGAAATAATGCATCTGTGGATAGTAGGCTATTACCTTAAGTCTTTTCAACACAGCCATTCTGGCTACACGACAGCACTGAACACTAGGAGTACAGATGTATACTCTGAGGATATCAATTTATACATTAAAAATTCACTGAAATCTGTAAGAATTTAGTAAGGTACACTTCTGCCATAAAAAATAAGGCTATCTCTTTCAGGAAAGATAGAATTCCAGTGACATTTGAAATTATTGACTTATTGACCAAATTTGGATAAAGATTTGAAATATATATATATCTTTCCTGAAAGAGCCTTATTTTTTATGGCAGAAGTGTACCATATATATATATATATATATATATTTTTTTTTTTTTTTTTTTTTTTCTCTGAGACGGTGTTTGGCTCTTGTTACCCAGGCTGGAGGGCAATGGCGCGATCTCGGCTCACCGCAACCTCCGCCTCCTGGGTTCAGGCAATTCTCCTGCCTCAGCCTCCCGAGTAGCTGGGACTACAGGCAAGTGCCACCATGCCCAGCTAATTTTTTGTATTTTTAGTAGAGACGGGATTTCACCATGTTGACCAGGATGGTCTCGATGCCTTGACCTCGTGATCCACCCGCCTCGGCCTCCTAAAGTGCTGGGATTACAGGCGTGAGCCACCGCACCTGGCCCAAAATATATTTTTAAATGAAAAAATATAAATAAGCTGTTTTCCATTTTTAAACATATTTAAGAAGCTTTCTTTTTTCATTAAAATTACAAGGAACGAGATACCAGCTCTCACCGCCATCTCCTGAGGCAGTCTTTAGTGTGCCAACACGCAAATGTTTGCCAAGGCTGGAGCTTCAGTGGTGCCCTCATTTTTGCTTCCTGCCCATGCCAATTTATATTAAAAATTATACCACTTTTGCCAATGGTCTAGAAAATGTATCCTTGTAGCGCATCGCAACTTACAGATAAAGTGAGGCTCTCATTTTGAGAATTAGTCCCTATTCACACACTTAGCAGCCCGAGGACAGTCTTGGGATAGCACTTTTCTTCCGTGTAGTGGTTCCATCCGGAAAATGAAGTCTTCGTTTTGTTCATTTTCGTGTCAGAAGACAACCCCTACCACTTTGATGCAAATACGATGCATACAAAAAAGGACTAAGAGTTTAGACTTTTTTGTTAGGTTCTAGATTTTAGTTAAAATGAGGTGACATCTTCTCTTTCAGGAGGTTTTTCTGGAGGTGAGAATAGAACAGTGGAAACTCTATTTAGAGCAGGTCCAGTATTACTGGGTGGGGCTCACTGCCGCCCATCAGAACAGTAACGCTCTGCCAACAGTTTTGTGCACACCAGATCCAGCAATTTTTGCCATCAGTATTTCTCTGGATCATATGTTCTTGGAATAAGGAAAGATTTCTTCAGTTAGAGAGAGAAGCCACTCCCATTGCAACCACGTCCACCAGAGGGAGCTGACCGGCAGGGTTCCTCAACGCTGAGTTTTACATATTCTGCCAGGCTGGGAACTAGACACGCACAGAAGAAACTGCGCGAAATGAAAGCAAGCAGCACGTGACCTCAATGCAGAACAAGGATGGACTACTTTTTCTCTTCTAGCCTTGTGAGACCTAGACCAGAGGGTCACCCAGAGTAGTGTAGGAACACGAACCTTACAACCCAAGATGTGTTTCACTTTTACTAGGTTTAATCCTTTGCAAGCTCAACACTGAAAGAAATTATTCTTACCTCTGGAGGTGCATAGGTGCCAAATCCCAATACAGGGATGAAGTGACCATCATTTAGCTTCACACACTGGTGTTTGGAATCCATTCCCGTCACTTGTCTGACTAGCAAATACTATTTGTTTCTTCTTCCCTCAGAGATTATAAATACAATGGGCAGGCAACGCCCCACTACACACAGACTAATGGTTAACCAATAGCCTGTAAGGGGAAGGACATTGCAGCCTTATATGGACTGTGGAGAAAACTGAATCCAGTTCCTTGTTTCTTATCAAAGAGAATTCCCAAGTAAATTATTATAATATACGATCATAATAAACTCATTAATTTATATCTGAAGTTTTCTTTGTATTCAGAATCTCTCTCTATATTACATAAATTATTCAAAAAGATTTGTAGAATTAGTGACCATATGTTAGGCTATAAAAATCTCCAGCTACACATATCTTTTTTTGTTTGTCATAATAATGCCCCTTCCTTATATTGCACCATTTGAAATACTTATTAACCATCTTACATCTTTCTCTCATGTACACATAATTTAAAGAAATGACTAATGAGAATTTTTAAAATAGTTGGCCCTTCATAAAAAAATTAAAACTGTAAAAATATTTGCCTTTTTACATTTTCAATCAGAAAATTTTGATTTTTTTTCTTTGCATTGTAAAAGAAATATTCATTCCTGATGAAGGTGCAGTCCTGATAAAGCTGTAATCCTGATGAGGATGCAAATAAGAAAGAAATTCTGATGTAGTTTTTATCGAAGTGTTAATTATTAATTATTCTAATGTAGTTTTTATCGGAGTGTTAATTATCAACAGTTTTTGGAGTTTGGTCTGGGGCAGGACCTCTTCGCTCAGTTCAGTGCAGACGCTCTGTGGCTCTCCTGGAGTGTGACATGGTAATGCAGCTCCTTCAAGGGGACAGAAGGAGGGGCCCCAGCTTTCGCCACTTATGTGTCAGCTGGGTCAGCCTAGTCTTGGGGCCCCAGGGAAGTGATCACATGCCAGCATTTTTATACTGTGCTGAGCAATTTTCCAATTCCAGATTTTGCATTTTCCAGGCCTCTACGTGGCGATGGAATGGCATGTATGAGGAAAGAAGGCTGACGAGTGGCAATCAAGGTGCAAGAGAACTTGTATTCAGAAGGAAAGAGTCAAATGTCATGAATAGGACAAGTAAGACTGGTTTTCAACATGGACCATTGGGATTGGCTATTGACCTTCACAAAGTCAAGAATGTTTTGATAGCATGATGGGGGTGGGAGTCAGGATAGTGTGCATTCAACCAAGTGTAGGATGAGAGTAATTAGATACAGTGAGTAGAACATGTTCAAATAATCAGCTGTAACGGGGACCAGATAATTGAGCAACCGCTGAGGAAAATGCAGCAACAGGAGGATTATTTTTGTGATGACAGCAAAACAGTGTGCATGTGTGTTCTTAGGAGGAACTTAGCAGGGAGAGAAAAATTGGTGATGCAGGAGAGAGAATGAGAATTGCTAAGATTATATCCAAATTGGTGAGGCAGGAGAGAGAGAATGAGAATTGCTAAGATTATATCCAAATTGGGGATGCAGGAGAGAGAGAATGAGAATTGCTAAGATTATATCCAAATTGGTGAGGCAGGAGAGAGAGAACGAGAATTGCTAAGATTATATCCAAATTGGTGAAACGAGAATTGCTAAGATTATATCCAAATTGGTGAGGCAGGAGAGAGAGAACGAGAATTGCTAAGATTATATCCAAATTGGTGAAACGAGAATTGCTAAGATTATATCCAAATTGGTGAGGCAGGAGAGAGAGAACGAGAATTGCTAAGATTATATCCAAATTGGTGAGGCAGGAGAGAGAGAACGAGAATTGCTAAGATTATATCCAAATTGGTGAGGCAGGAGAGAGAGAATGAGAATTGCTAAGATTATATCCAAATAAGTTTTCTGTTCCGCTGTAACAAATTACCACAAACGTTATGGCTTGAAACACCACAAATTAATTTTCTCGAAGTTCTGAAGAATAGAATTCCAATATCTGGTTCAATGAGCTAAAGTTAACGTGTCCACAGGCCTACGTTTCTTCTTGAGGGTCTAGGGGAAAATCAATTTCTTGACCATTTCCAGCTTCTAGAGGATGCATTCCTTTGCTCATGGCCTCTTCCACCTTCAAAGCCAGCTGCAGGGCATCTTAGGGTCTCTGTCCTATGCGGCTGTCCTTATATCTCCTCTTTGACTAGTAATAATAATAATGTGACCCAGTACCATATTATTGGGTGTGGGAATGGGCCGTGTGTTGCTTAGGTGGTGTAAGTTTTGTGTCTCTGATGTTGTTGTCTAACTGACAATGAGAAATATATTAAAGACTTCCCCCTTCTCCCACCCAATCCACGTTTTTTCTCTCTCAGAGATTGTTTCTTTAGACAGAAAGTTACTGAATACTTGCTAAATTACAGTACAGTGAAAACTTAACTCTTGCATTCTGCTTTCAGTGATTCACTCTGCAGATCTATCTGCCTTCTGATGTGGGAATCTAGTCCACTTAGATCGATGTATAGTCATAACCCACAGAAGAACATTTTGGTCAGTGATGGACACATAGGCAACAGTAGTTGTATAAGACCACAAGACCTTACGTTGTTAGGGAGGTGCACATGGGGAGCCAAGGCTGTGCCCACACAGACGTGAGCCTCTCAGGGGCTGCCCAAGCTCCCCTCAGGAAGATAGACAGTGGCCTGTGGAGAAGTTTCTCCGTCAGATCTTTAAAGAGTCAGGATCTTAGTCTGTTTTTTCCTGGGATTTGATCTTTCCTTGATCCAATTAGGCAGATAAGGGGGGAAGAGGCTCAGAGAAAGGCTTTTATCCTCTCTTCTCTTCACTAGGTCTATTTTCTCAGCACTTGCAAATCTGTCAGGGAAGAAAGCTTTTCAGGGCTATTTCTGTGTCAGCAGCCTCTCTGAATTGTAGCCCCTCTTAATAGCAATATCAAAATATACCCAAAAATACTTTTTGAGTAGCACATTTTGTTCTACTTCACCCTGTATGAAAAGTCTTCAAAACTCAGAGTGCACCATGAGGTCCTCAGCTGGGGCCCCCCACCCCACCTCCTGGGAAGGCAGATACCAGCCTCAGACACACTAGGCAAGAGCATCTGTAAATGAAATGATTTGAAAACAAATGGCTCTATTTCACACGCTTCTTTCCAACCACCCGACACAAAAGCAAAACACCTGTCCAACTCAGAAGACGTACGGTGATCCAGGCTGGTGACGGGAAGACGTGACATGCTGTTGAAGTCCTGGTCACAGTGAGTCAGCAACACTCACAAGGAGCTTGGAGTTGACACTACCGAGACGCTTCGAGATGAACACACCTGGTGAGTGTTAACGCCTCAACGAGGGTGGAGAACTGTCTGCACCTGACAGCAGACGGGCCTGTTCTCCTCATCCCTGCAGAGCAGGCATCTGAAGCTCTTCTTGCCTTATTTATCCTCGAGGCAAATAGTCACTTGCTTCAATGGCAGATATTTTCAACTTACCGCACAGTTCACAAACCAAAGGTAGCCGTGTTTAAACCATGTGTGCTCTTAATCTCTCTGGGCCCTGCCTATATGTATGAACAAAGTTAAATTCCTTGCTAAGATCCCTATTCTATTTAAAATACATATTGAGGAACATGTTGGACTGGAGATAGAAATACACTCACAAACAGGTGCTGTGCTTTATTGATGACCTACCTTGCATTTAACCCTTTTCCCGTTTGCCCCAAGAATACCCACCAGTGGCGTTTGTGGTGGCAATGTTTACCTTCAGAAAACTTTGCCATAAAATACCTTGCTGTTATTATTATTATTTGAGACAGGGTCTTTCTCTGTCATCCTGGCTGGAGTGCAGTGGCACAACATCAGCTCACTGCAACCTCTGCCTCCTGAATAGCTGGGACTACAGGCATGCATCACCATACATATCTAATTTTTGTATTTTTAGTAGAGACGGGGTTTTACCATGTTGGCCAGGCCGGTCTCGAACTCCAGACCTCAATTGATCCACCTTCCTCAGCCTCCCAAAGTGTTGGGATTACAGGTGTGAGCCACCACACCTGGCCTATTATTATTTTTGAATCACTCTACTGTGTCGACCTTGGAAACAAAAGACATCATTCTATTTATAGCTTCTATTTATAGCTTTCTGGTTTTAGTAGTGGTATTTCTATTTACAAAATATAGTAATCATATCATTTGGGGCCTTTTGGGTATTTGTTAAGGCCTCTATATGACATGTAACATCTTCCACACCTATCTAAATGAGTGAAGCTAAATGACCGTGCCATTGGAATAGCGAACATGTCCAACAAGATTGTAAATGAAGAAGGTTTCCTGGTTTTGGCAGGGTCTGAATTACTCAACCTTGGGCCCAAGCATAACCTATGGAACATCGTGTGCTTCAAATCCTGGGTTGAAGGTCAATGTTTAGTGAACTGGAGGCACTGGTGTTTGGCAGGAGTTACAGTCCACTCAGGGGTTGTGCTTTTTAAAGTGAGAGATGTGAATCCATGAGTCTATACCCTCTAACTTTGCAGCACATAAATTAGCCAATAGTACCTCTTATGTGCCCTTCCAGCGGGGTTGAAGGGAATCCTTTATGTCTTTTCCAAGAGACAAAATCTCCAGGTTGCAGATCATGACCAGGCACCTTATTTTCAGAAAGCACACTCTGAAAGTAATTCTTTACCAAATCTTTGCTTTTGTTTTAAGGTGATAAATAAGTCCCTCACAGTATTTTGGTATATCTTCCCTTGCAAAACGTTGGGTTAATTATGTATATTCCCATACACATGGGCCTTCATGTTATGATTTCATCGGGAAACAGTTGCTGTTTTTCAAAAGGGGTGAATTGGAGTGGAAGCAGCAATATGGGGAGTGCTTTGGGCCAGAGGAGGTGAAATGCATCCGTGACCTTAGCCAGTTGCATTTAAATTATTCCATTGGGTCTCTTCAAAGATGATTTTGAGGGCCCCAATTTTAAAGGGGAAAGGGCAGGATATTAAGAAGCACACAGTTGGGCCGGGCGCGGTGGCTCAAGCCTGTAATCCCAGCACTTTGGGAGGCCGAGGCGGGTGGATCACGAGGTCAACAGATCGAGACCATCCTGGTCAACATGGTGAAACCCCGTCTCTACTAAAAATTACAAAAAATTAGCTGGGCACGGTGGTGCGTGCCTGTAATCCCAGCTACTCAGGAGGCTGAGGCAGGAGAATTGCCTGAACCCAGGGGGCGGAGGTTGCGGTGAGCCGAGATTGCGCCATTGCACTCCAGCCTGGGTAACAAGAGCGAAACTCCGTCTCAAAAAAAAAAAAAAAAAAAAAAAAAGAAGCACACAGTTTTCACATAAACAAAAAAAATGTGGGGAGTCTGCATTTTACGTGAGCTAACACAGACAAAAGGGGTGGGGGAACAATCAGGTACATATTTGAGTCTGGTGGGCCAGGGTGACTGCCCTGTGAAGATAAGCTATCACTTTGCATTGCCATGGTGAAGTTTCCACAGCTCACCAGGAATTTCCTTGTGGACAAAATTTGGAGGAGGCAGGTAGCGTTTCATCTTGTAACCATCTTAATTAGGAACCAAAAGAGGGAGGCAGGTTTTGGACTGAGCTCAAGTTCTAAGCCTCCACAGACCAACCCAAGTCAACCAAAGTGGAGTCGTCAGTTCTAAGACTTCAGGAAATGCACACACGTTAGAACACAGCACAAACAGTATTTTGTTTTTCTCCTGCAAATCTCTGTAACAAACATTCTTGACAGCGTAAGTATCAACTCCTGAAGTTTCCATTAAATGATTAACCAAATTCATTTCCTCTCACCTAGAGACCATCTAGCTTTAAATGATCATGGAACAAAGGCTCCAGCCAGTTCTAGGTAAAGACACCACCCCTGGCCATCAAGGAGCTACCCTGCCTTCAGTAAACAGAGAAAGGTGAGAGCTCTGTGATCCCAATAGGTAGGGTCTGCACCCCTTCATTCTTTGCTGCTTCATTCTTTTGTGGGGTTTTTTTTTGGCACATTTTGTCCAATTCTTTGTTCAAGATGCCAAGAACCTGGACACCCTCGTCTGATAACACAATCACCTCCTAGGTAACAACCTCCTAATATCATCACCTTGGGGGTTAACGTGTGGTATATAAATGTGGTGAGAATGTAATAAGTCTGTCCATTGCATTGGGCAAATGGAGGCTGTAGGAGCAGCATCATTCTTTACAACAGTCAGTGTTTTGGGGCTGCTGAGTGTCCCTGAATCCAAGGCCTGCCCCACCCCCACCTGGGTTTTCATGCTACTCTGGGCTACTTCTTCCAGGTCCTGGACCCCTGGCAGAGGCTCTGGCTCCCATAGTATCTCCTGAGACTCAATCCCTGCCCCTGAAACGATTTATGCCCTTGTCAAGTTCTAGGAAACTACTTGAGCCACACCACGGTTTGTACCTGTCTGTGCAGCAGTTCCTCAGTCTGCCACGTGACCCCCTCTGTCATCATTTGGATTTCAGCTCCAGACTCACCATCTCACTGAGGTCTTCATACCTGTATCACTCTAATAAAAGTAGCTCTTGAGTCCCCGTTGTCTCTCTCCATCTCACCCCTGCTGCAACGTCTTCATTACAGTTGTCACTATGGAAAATGATCTGATTCATCTGCTGGTGTGTTTTCATACTTATTGTCTGAAAATCCAACACTAACCTCCACACCTAGAAAAGCCCCCAAACACATAGTCAATGCCCAATAAATCCTCGTGGAATGAATGAAACTAAGCTCTGCACATAGCCACATTGGACAGTTCTAACTTCCCATCTGCTGTGTTTCTGTTGGCTGCTACTCCTGGACTCTCTCTCAATGGTTTTTACAAGTTGCGTTCAAAACTGTGCTCCAGGGCCGGGCGCGGTGGCTCACGCCTGTAATCCCAGCACTTTGGGAGGCCGAGGCGGGTGGATCACAAGGTCAAGAGATCGAGACCATCCTGGTCAACATGGTGAAACCCCATCTCTACTAAAAATACAAACAATTAGCTGGGCATGGTGGCGCATGCCTGTAATCCCAGCTACTCAGGAGGCTGAGGCAGGAGAATTGCCTGAACCCAGGAGGCGGAGGTTGCGGTGAGCCGAGATCTCGCCATTGCACTCCAGCCTGGGTAACAAGAGCGAAACTCTGTCTCAAAAAAACAAAACAAAACAAAACTGTGCTCCACTGTGAGAGACTGAGAGGCCCATATCATACTTGAAAGAAAGTAGCCAAGCACTATTAGGTTGGTGCAGAAGTAATTGCAGTTTTTGTCATTAAAAGTAATGGTGAAAACTGCAAAAAGAAGCACTCATTTGAGTGATATTCACAAATTAACGTCCCTACCCATGGCCGTGCTCCCAGGCATATCTAGGCCTGGGACACTAAACTATCATGAGGTAGATGGTGCAATCATCCAGATCCAGATCCAGATGTTTATTGAGTATTTTACATGCAGAGTTGTTACTAATGTCTTTAGAAGACAGGTTTTCTTTGAAATCTTACATCTTTATACATACACTAATAAGTAACATTCTCTTAGTTCTTGATGAGATCTTATAGTTCGATTATGTTACTTTTTGCTGCCCCCCTGTAATTTGCTCTGTGGAGATGTCTTTTACTGGGAAAGGCAGTATTTAGATGGCCTCAATGGCCAGCAATACTAGATTGCAATCTTTCTTTTTTAACTTTTATTTTAGGTTCAGATGTACATGTGCGGATTTCTTATATAGGTAAATTGCATGTCTTAAAGGTTTGAGGTACACAGTATTTCCTCACCCAGATGATCAGCATAGGACCAGATAGGCAGTTTTTTGATCCTCACCCACCTCCTACCCTCCACCTTCAAGAAGATCACGGCATCTGTTCCCTTCTTTGCGTCCATGTGTACTCAATTTTGAGCTCCCATTTATATGGGAGTTCAAACCAGAAAACCAACACATGCAGTATTTGGTTTTCTGTTCCTGTGCTATTTTGTTTAAGATAATGACCTCTGGTTTCATCTGCATTGCTGCAAAGGACATGATCTCATTCTCTTTTTGTTGCTGTGTAGTATTCCATGATATCTATGTACCACATTGTCTTTATCCAGTCTGCTGTTGACAGGCGTTTAGTTTGATTCCATCACTATGCTGTTGTGAACAGTGCTACAATGAACATATGTGTGCATGTGTCTTTACGATAGATTGATTTATATTCTTTCAGCTAGATGCCCAATAATGGGATTGCTGAGTGGAATAGTCATTCTGTTGTAAGTTTTTTGAGAAATCACCACGCTTCTTTCTATAAAGGTTGAACTAATTTATATTCCCATCAGCAGAGTATAAGTGTTCTTTTTTATTAGAACCTTAGCATGTGTTTTCTGACCTTTTAATAATAGCCATTCTGACTGGTATGAGACGGTGTCTCATTGTGGTTTTGACTTACCTTTCTTTAATGATAGTGATGCTGGGAAATTTTTTCATATGCTTGTTTGCCACAGAACGTCTTGTTTTAAAAAATGTCTCTTCATGTATTTTCCCCACTTTTTAATGGGGTTGTTAAGTTTTTTTTTTTTTTGCTTGATATTTTGTTTAATATTAGACCTTCACTGGATGCATAGTGTGTGGCTATTTTCTTCCATTCTTTAGCTTATCTGTTTATTCTGCTGATAGTGTCTCTTGCTGTGTAGAAGCTGTCTGGTTCATTAGGTCCCACTTGTCGCTTTTCTGTTTTTGTTGCAATTGCTTTTGGTCCTTTCATCATGAAGTCTTTGCCAGGGCCTATTTCAGAATGATATTTTCTAGGTTATCTTTAAGGGCTTTTCATAGTTTTAGGTTTCATACTTAGGTTGTATTATTTTCTGAGTTGAGTTTTTAATATGGTGTAAGGAAGGTGTTCCAGTTCCAATCTTCCGCACATGGCTGGCTAGTTATCACAGCATCATTTATTGGGTGATGGTAGCTGTGCAGCATTATTTCTGGCATTTTCCCTTCTTTTCCTTTGGTCCATGGGCCTGCTTTTGTACTAGTACCCTCACGGATGACTTTGAGGAATTTAAGACTGCAGTGGAGAAAATAATTGCAGATTTGGTGGAACTAGCAGTTTTGTGAAAATGGAGGGTGAAGAACTGGAAAAAAGCCCACAGCAGCTTTAGTATTTACAAATGACTGTAATGATGATTTCACAACTTGAAAAAACAGTTATGAATGCTAAAGAGATTTAGAATATAATTTTTTTCATAAGCATTACACACTTGGACACTAAATTTCAACAAAATGTGAATCTTTTCTTGACAATTACATCAAGCTACTTTCTGAGATGTGAAGTAATTTTCTTTTGTGGAGATCTTTCTTGTAGAGATTACTTAGACTGAGAAAGTTGAGGTAGAACAGGATGGCAGTGGATTATATGGGTTTGTTTGAGACACGGTAAGTGTGAATGTCCGTTAGACTCTAACATGGAGATGGAGAGTTCACATCGTGATCTTCCATTCAGAATTTGGAGGAAAAAACGGAGCTAGAAATATTTTGGGGGGATTTCTCAGTCTAGAGGTGATATTTAAAGCAGAGAATATGTAAGATCACCAACAGAATGACAGTAGACCAAAAATAATCCAAAAAATTTGTCTAGGGCACTCCGAAGTTGATGGATTCCTCTAATTTTATGGATTAAGTAATTTATGGAAAAATCGTGAGCCGTAAACGTGCTGGGATGCCTGTCAGCTGTAAGACATGGCTTGAGAAGGACTCTTTGACGGGGCTAATGTGGCCACCGGAGTAAGAATAGTTGAGAGTAAATGTGTTATTAAGTGTGTCCAGGTAAAAAAACCATTGTCCCCCTCAAAGTGCTTTGATCATTAAGACAGGAAATTATCCCGAGTTTTCAAAAGTGTCTAAAATGAAAATCTGTTTTCATGATTAGCAGATTTACTTGGTTCCCCTGAAAATTATGTAAAAGAATTAAATGAGTTTGTAAGAGTTGTTCTTAACATTTACTAAAGTTTGAAAACAGTGTGCTATTTTACATACCATTTCCAAAATATTTTTGAAGACTTGGAACATTTGTTTATTAGATATGTTATTTCCCATTTAAATTCTGAGAGTAATACATCACGGTTTGGGATATTTTGTGTTTTGTACTTGTAACTATGCCTTATTTAATGTATAAGACATTTAAAAGATTGAATATAACAAATTAATAGCACATTTTAGAATCTAAGAATATTTTTTAATATGAGATATTCAGGGGAATGTGATCAGTATGTCTTTGATGTCCTGCCCCACCGCAGACCAACAGGGTTAATGCCGGAACTGGGCACACATTGAAGGGCCAGGCCTGACCCTCATCTGTGGGGTTTGCTGAAACATTGTGGAAACTTTCCTTTTATGAACAAGACATAATTATCAAATTAAAGAGTGCTGATGTATTTTTCCAAGCGGAGGTGTGCTCGACTCTCTCCTATGAAACCTCCACATACCTGACTCATAATCACTTTTCCCGATGGGTGCCCTCCCACCTCCATAACCACCCCTCCCACAGGGATGCCTCCTCCCAAGTCTCCGGAAGCTCTAACCCTCACGCCGCTAGAGAAAGCCCACAGATTGCCAATCACCCTGTCGATATTGCTCGCCCTCCAGACTCTATGCTGCGTGTGCTTCTTTCTACAAGAGCTAGAGAGGCACTGACTGATAACCACCTTGCCCCTTTCCCAGAAAAAAGTGAATTTCCCACTCCCACCCCAGAAATGAATCTTAAATGGTTGTTATCACCTCCTACCCCCAGTCCTCAACTTATAGGAAAATCACAATTTAGGGGCACTAATGTGTCGGAAGGAAAGAAAGCATACAAGTTCTGGAGATCCAAGTAGGTGAAGAATCTTTAGGAGACAGCATTTAACTTTTTCAAAATGAAAAATAAAATTCATTGTGTTTCTTTTCTGCTCACTGGGCTTTGCTGTAGCTTGCTGAAGTTGCCAAGCGGGAGGGATTGAACCAGAGGCAATGTGTCCAGTCACCAGCGTAGAGATGTCCTCTGTGTCACCATCCACATGGAGGACCTTCTGGTAGACCTCATAAGACACCCTCTATGTTAATATTCATCAGAGAATGGATAACTAGGGTGGTCAGCAAGACTGGAAAGAGAAAGAAAAATGCACACTGTGAATGACGATGACTCTGTTACTAGCGAGTAGTGCAGTGATTTCTAGGAAGCTGCCACTAGTGTGGCTGTTAAGAAGATCACGAGGTCAAGAGATCGAGACCATCCTGGTCAACATGGTGAAACCCCGTCTCTACTAAAAATTACAAAAAATTAGCTGGGCACGGTGGTGCGTGCCTGTAATCCCAGCTACTCAGGAGGCTGAGGCAGGAGAATTGCCTGAACCCAGGAGGCGGAGGTTGCGGTGAGCCAAGATCACGCCATTGCACTCCAGCCTGGGTAACAAGAGCGAAACTCCGTCTCAAAAAAAAAAAAAAAAAAGTTCATCTTCTGACCACTGGAGAATCTGTGTTTCTTAGTTTAATGAATGTGACTTTATTATCTCTGTATTTTCAAAATAAAGAATCATTTAATTTTATTCTATTCCCTGGCCTGAAACTTAACACATAAAACACACGAAGTCAAATGTTCAAACATATTTCTCAACATCTGTCAACAGAGCAAAGAGATATTCTCATCTTTTCTATTTCAAATTCTCAGTAAAAACAGGAATGCATTCTGCCTTACGGCGAAGAGGAATGAGCAAGCTATATGCTCATCGTGAATAAACCATTTTGAGTGTGATGATTATGCTGGTAACAACTGTACTTTGTTACTTTACTTACTACTTACTACCTGTGTGTCATATGCAACACAGTTGTTAGATTCAGAAATGTAATTTGTTGTTTATGACATAGGGTCCAGTATCCAAGAAGCTACAGTGCACAAGCATTTTTATAGGTAGAAATAACCCAAAATATAAAGACACAGATGCATGACTGCTCACACGTACAGTTGTAATTTGTTAATTAGAGAATGGAGGCTATCCTATGTGATTATGCCAAGAGCAAACACGTGGAAGCTTGCAAGTGGTTCACTCTAGACCGTATTTGAGTTCTACTAAATAACACTAGCGTTGATTTAATGATCCTAAAAGAATTAGTTGGTTGTGAAAAGTCTAATGCTTGCCACTTTTCCTTTTCTTTGTACCATTTCCTCTTTCATTGTTTATTTTCCTCTAAATGAAAAAAAATACTAACAGTAATATCTACCAAATTTTGAGTTTTTATGATATGCCATCGTACTTGTTTTTTTCACACATGATCTCATTATCTCTATTACTTGTTAAAATCTCCACTGCCAGCAGTTACATACCTTTCTTATCACTCTTTATGAGTGATTTTCTATGAATCCTAGAATCTTAGAACATAGGTGAATAGTAAACGTCTTTTATTGGTTATAAATTATCTCCAACAATGATGCTTTTGCATCCACACTCTCTATTTGATTTTAAGTTTCTTAATTTTCTGTGCTGAGCTCTTCATATTGCAGAATGTCAAGGCCAAGTGCTGCTACTCATTCCACTAAGACAGACTTTGTGGAGGCAAATGCAGTGTTTGGGTCATGGGAAAATATGCAAAGAAAAGGAGGAAAAAGGTTTGAAATGATTAAAAATGCTTAATTGACAGGATCTAGAAAGCAATTCCATATGAAGGAGGTGGGAATTGGAACCTGGCCCACAGGGCTGATGTAAATGCCTTTGATGTGGTAAGAAATTGAGCAGGTTGGGAAGAAAGTGATATAAGCACAGATTTGGGAACTTCTAATGCAGCCACATGGGCAGTATCCACAGTGTGTCCACTAGACAGTTGTAGAAACACCAGGCCTATATGGAAGGGCAGATTCAGCAATGATGTTGCCTGCTCTGGAAAGTTCCACGGAGTCAGGGGAGCAGAGTCACGGGTTGACCCACGCTTACCCTGGACCACTCACACTGCCAGAGAACAGAGCTCTGGAGTGAATCCAGGAGAGTTCCAGTCTCCCCTCTGACTCACTGGCCTCTGTGCCCCTGGTGTGGAGGTCACTCCAAACACCCATCCTACATTCCTCCTCTGAAAATAAATTAGGACACCCGTTACCAGAGTTACTTACACATGAAGGGTTATATAGCGAACATTTTTGTTTAGGCCGTCTATGGTTTTCATGTCCTCTGAAGTCAACTGGAATTCAAACACCTATCAAAGTAATAAAAAAACTTTAATTATTTTTAGGTTATATCGTTTCCCATTGAGAACAACCAAGTAAATGAGACAGTAGGATGCAGAGGCAATACTTAAAAGATTGACACATTTCCAAAAGTTATGAAAGCGCTCTCTAGGGAAAACCAGACAAAAAATAAACAGAAATCCATTCTCACATAGAATATTTTGAAACTGCCTAACACTGCAGGCAAAGAGAATATTTCAGCTGGGCTTAGTGGCTCAAGCTTGTAATTCCAGCACTTTGGGAGGCTGAGGCAGGTGGATCACGAGGTCAGGAGACGGAGACCAGACTAACCCACATGGTAAAACCCAGTCTCTACTAAAAATAAAAATTTTTAAAAAAGCTGATCGTGGTGGTATGTGTCTGTAATTCCAGCTACTCAGGTGGCTGAGGAAGGAGAATTGCTTGAACCTGGGAGGTGGAGGTTGCAGTGAGCTGAGATAGTGCCACTGCACTAGCCTGGGCAACAGAGCAAGACTGCATCTCAAAAAAAAAAAAAAAAAAAAAAGAGAGCGAGAGACAGAATATCTCAAAAGACACTGAAGAAGAAGAAACGAAGGAACAGCTGACCTTGCACACACATGATAGTGTCATGTGCTTAGAAGATCCACAAGAATCTAGAGGCAAATTTTTGTAAGGTCTATCATAATTTAGTAAGCATAATTAATAATGTTGAATATCTATCCAATGAACAGGTATAATACGAAAAATATAATATGAAAAATGCTGAAAATAATTTAGCCAATAATTGTCTAAATGCTAATGATTCCACATTCAAAAGGCACGGGTACTCACTGTGTAAACTTGGGAGACTATAAATATCTAAAAGATGCCACTATTTCTAACACATTAAATCAAATAAGTGCATGAATCCATAGGGAAACTGTAAGAGTGATAGAGAAAATGAGAGAAAGGGAGAGTAAAAAATAGCAGTGTGACACTTGATGAATCTAGGTAAGAGCATTCCTTGCATTATTCTTTTGATATTTCTATACATTAGAAAATCCACAAAACAAAAATAAGTTATCAAAAACTGTGAAAATTATCAGTACTCTATGAATAAATCTAAAATATAGATGAATTCATGGAGAAAGTTATGAAATTAAGGATAGATTTATTAAAATATTATTTATTAATTAGTGGGAAATTCATAATATGAACATAAATAGGAAATCTCAATATTGTCAAAAACTCATTTCTCTCCACATTGATCTGCAGGTATAAACCTACAATATCAACAAGAGAATAAAACATTGGGCCCGGCGCGGTGGCTCACGCCTGTAATCCCAGCACTTTGGGAGGCCGAGGTGGGTGGATCATGAGATCAAGAGATCGAGACCATCCTGGTCAACATGGTGAAACCCCGTCTCTACTAAAAATACAAAAAATTAGCTGGGCATGGTGGCACATGCCTGTAATCCCAGCTACTCAGGAGGCTGAGGCAGGAGAACTGCCTGAACCCAGGAGGTGGAGGTTGTGGTGAGCCGAGATCGCGCCATTGCACTCCAGCCTGGGTAACAAGAGCGAAACTCCGTCTCAAAAACAAAAACAAAAACAAAAACAAAAACAAAAAACCTTTACTCACTTGTGCAAGTTAATGAGATGATATAAAATTTTAAATAGCGTATTAGTCAAGAACAGCTAAGATATTATTAAACAAATGAAGACGTTAGAAAAATATTTGTACCATACTGGAAGTGAAACTTACTTTTTAACATCATAGTACAGAAAAGTAAATAAGTTAACTGAAGATGGAAGAGAGGCCAGATAATTACTCATGGACATATCATGTATGTTACAGGTAAAAAAAAAAAAATTAAGATATGTGAACAAATATGAACTTTTCAATAAATGTTGGTGGGGCATTTTGCTAAAAATTCAAAAATTAGATATGCTTGTTTGGATCCTTATTTCACATAATATTTTAAAAAACAATCCCAATAGAATTAACCAAATTTCCAAGGAAAGAATATTAACAGTTTTGTAAGATAACACAGTAAAATATTGTGATATTTCCAATATTGATAAGACACAGCACTCATTAACCACAGGAAAGAGGCATGAAAAATTAGTCTACATTAGGGATAGAAACTTTTGTTTGTGAAAACATAACCACAGAGAATATGACAAGACAAGTAAAATTTGGGAGATGTTATTTCAAGAGTACATTTGAGTCTCTAAAGAATTAATATCCAGAATAAATACATATATGTGTATGGTTGCTAATTAACATATATATTATATAACATATATGCCATATATCATATATGTCTATATATAATAGATGAATTAGAGAACGCACACGTGTACAAATACTGGTAATTTCTACAGTCTTTCATAACTTTACCTTTTTGTTTTGTGGATTTTTCTAATGTCTAAAAACATTTCTTAAATAAACCAATAAATGCTGCTACCTCGATTCATCGTTTCATGGTCATTTCTTACTCTCTCTCATTCTCTGTACCACTGTTTCAGAGTATCCTATAGATTTATACACTAATTTTACTTAATATTTTAGCAAATAGCGACATATATACATATACAGGATATATGTCATATATAACATGTTTTATTATGAATATATTATATATGATATATATTTTATATATACACAACTAATTAGAAAACATATATATACATATGGATTCTGGATATTCTTTAGATACTTGGATGTATTCTTAATATATAAAATAATATATCAAGTATGTATACATATACCTATTGATAAATTATTTCACACATATCACATACATAATAGAGTCTGACGTGTCCTGTAACTTGCTTTAGGTGATAGAATTTCCTGGAAGCAATGGTGTGGCAGCTCTCTGAGCTTAGACTTGAAAAGGCTTTGCATGTGTCCACTGACTGCCTTGGGCTAGTGTCCTGTGCTGAGGTGAAGCCTGGGATGGCTGGAGGATAAAGAACTGCATGGAGGAGACACAGGTGCCCAGATAGATGCCCCATGGACATCCTGAGCAGAGCAGCCTGGCTGCCCTGCACACAGAGCCCCGCCAGGAATAGAAGGATTGGACTGAGTTTAGGCTGAGCCCAGGCTAATTTTCTAACCATGGAATCTTGAGCTCAATAAATGCTCATTAAGCCTCTATGTTCAGTGGGTTTGTCTTATATCCTTAGGTATAGGTATAATTATGGTCTCCTACACATAAAAATAAGAACTTAATGACCCCCGCCCCCCCCGCTCCCAAGAAAAAACAGGCAGAGTAAAACAAGCACTTGGCAAAGGTAAAATTCTAAGAGAATAAATATAAGAAATTTATACTACATTATTATAAAAGAAAAAAAATCCACGATGATTTGGAGACTAAAGAATGTCTAATCAAACTCCTCATTATAGAAAATTTAAAAAGGGAGATATCCCTAGCAGAGGAATATGGATATCACTGGCCTAATGATAACCCAATTTTTGGTTTTTATCCCCTCCTATTTCTCTCTACCTGTGCTGCCTCTCCTGTGGTAGAGTAGAAGAAACCCTTATAATGCACACAAAAAGTTCATATAGCAAATCACAGGGAAATGGAGCTGGCCGAAAGGTGTCCTGAGAGCCTGACAAGAAGCACACCTCTGAAGGACACCGTGCAGGAGCCCTGATGCCCACAGCCCCGCTCCTCACCTGCATGTTCTCTCTGATCCGCTGCTCATTGTAGCTCTTGGCCAGGACCACAGCCCCACGCTGCAGCTGGTAGCGCAGGGCAATCAGGGCTGGGGATCGCTTGTGCTTCTTTGCTAAGGCACAAAGAACTGGGTCCTCCAAGAGAACCGGGCAGTTCTGATCCACCCTGGAAGGAAAGGCAGAAATGCTGAAGCCCTGAGGCTGCGGATACAGTTTGGTAGGAGGCAGGCCCCCTTAACAGACTAAACTGTTCATTCTGCACCAGAGCTTCTCAAGGGAGGCCGCGGAACAGCCGCAGCAGCATCACCTGGGATCTCGTCAGAAATGCAAATTCTTCCCTCACCCCAAGTCAGCTGTGAGTGAACTCCAGGAAACTGAGAGCCTGATCTTATGAAAAACTTTTATCAAAATGTGGTGTTTTAGGTAAACTTCCTGTTGCTCTTATTACCATGCTTTTTCTCGGTGGGACCCCAGAGCACTATAGGCAACCAGAACAATGTCTTTTGACTTGCAGAAATCCAGCAGTTTTCTCTGGTTGAGGTAAGGATGACATTCCACCTGCAGATGACCAAGACAGAAAAGCATCACATAACCCAAAAGTTATGTTAGTATAAAAATGACTAACGTAAAAGAAGCTGAATAATGTCTAACGTTAAATTTGAACTCAGAATATTATTGTCAAGAAATGATCATTTCATAAAAATAAATTTTATATCCCTCTCTCCTAAGAAAATAAAAATGCCATTTCTGAGCACAAGCATCTCTACACCCTATCCTGGTTTCTAAATAACTTTGACCACTAGAAGCAGACATGGCCATTTTCAGAGCTGGGATTGGGTCAGATTCTTTGAGCCTTGAGCATCAAATTGTGACAGAAATCAAGAAAATGGTCAAAGACTCGTGAGAGCCGTTCTGAAAGACAAAAACTACCTAATGAGTAAATGTGAGCATTAAAAATTAAGCAAAATGGGTATTGGTGCTGTGTAACGAACAATGATTATAATTAGCATGTGGTTCAGAATATATAATGTTAAGTTTTTAAAAAGTATCTTGATGGTTCTTTTCTATGTATGATTTCAGACTTTCATAAAGTGTACCAAAAATTTCATACATTTGTTTTCAGTGAACTGCTTTTTGTTATGGTAGGTCATTAAACACAGCACTTACTCTTAAAAATTAAAATTTCTGATCATCTAGGCTACTGACACATTTCAATTTGCAGTGTCTGTTTTATTGGATATATTAACGTTCCTCTGAATGGCAATGATAGATGGTCCAGAAGAAAAACTCAGTGAAATAAGAGAATAATATTTATTCATGGCAATTAATTACGTTACTTGCCTAACTTAAGAAAACTAACTGCTGTGAATAACTCTCCGTTTGTGCTTAGCTCCATTTTACATGAGGTGACAGTCTGAGTCTAACTCTGGAATACGTTGGTTTATTTTTAGTGCTTGAAGATACATTTACAAATACTTGGTTTGGGAAGACACCGTTTAATTTTAAGTTAACTTGCATGCTGTAAATGTGTTTTATGTTTAAATAAAGAGGAAAAGTTTTCGAAAAAATAATTAAGTAAAAGGAATTAAAAATCAAAGGACAAAAATCTCTTAGTCTATAGAAATTAGTGAGAGAATGAGAAAAAGAACAGCAGTATTTGCTACTCTAATGGCAGCCATGACAATAATAACACTCTCAGTACACTGCTAATTGGAGGAAAAAGTTCACTTTTACCCTGACTTAGAGGAATAATAGTTTATTATTTTTACTTGGTAAGAAATTATTTTTAGTAAAATATCAGGTAAGAATAATAAAACAAGTCATTAAAATTAAAAATGATTATGTAAAAACCTCAAGGAAATGACAAATAAGGTAACAGAAATACAATATAAAAAACATTCAAATCGCTGATGTATACTCAATCAGATGTGAAAATTTGTCATGGGTATATGACTTCTTCTGTTGAGAATTATCGCCTAGAAGATTACTAGTAATTGTGAAAGAGAAAACATGTATTAAAATCAACGAATCTGACCATTGTTAGCATAACCAAATTTTTAAAACTAGCTTCCCCACAAGTGGAGCAATCTGAGATTGCATGCAGTCTAGTGTGGTGCGATTTGAAAAACACGGCATGATAAAAACATTTTCTCGCCCAAAAGGTTTAAGCTGATGTAATAAATCACTCACATCTAATGTCTAACTTACAGAAACCTTCAAAAACTGAGAAAAACAAGTTAACTGATATCAAAATACAACAATATAAAAGCAACTGAATTCTGGTTTAAAAGGAAGCACTACAAAAGACATTTTGATTCAGCAATGGAAAATTCAAATATGGACTGGATACCAAATGACATGGGGACACTAGAGATGATTTTCTTAGAGATAGTAATAGCACTCCAACTGGGAGAATATCTTCATTCCTGTGGCATGCTATGAGAGGTCTCTAGGGCTCCATTGTCATCTTTATAATTTGCCTTGAAAAGATTCTAGAAACATTATGTGTATTAATGCAGATGTACCCCATATGACAATGTGAAAATGTTAGTAATTGAGTAACTTTGAATATCAATGGTAACATGGGTATTCAGTATTATTTTTATCAAATTTTTGGAAAGTTTGAAAATTGCCATAATAAAAAATTGAGGAACTACTAATATTAGAAGCACATTAATTTCTCAACGCCTTTATTATCACAGCACTGTATTATTATACCAGATTCACAAATATACGTTATGTATTTCCATTGTAGATCTTTACTCATCGACTCTAAGTTTTAAAAAAGTAAAACGGAATAAAGAAGTCTAAGTTACTGGGAAAGGTGTAGTGACTTCAGTGTGTAACATTCGGGGGCATCAATTTGATCAAAGAGGCCAGGACTCAGGGCAAAGGTAGAATTCTCTCTAGGCTATGAAAGAACCATGCATAGAGTAGATATGTTTGAACAGCTGATGCATGACACACTCCAAAGAGAGCAGCGGACTCGGAGCACGTGCAGTCCTAGGTCAGCTCCATGTTCTGCTAAACGTTGCTCAGTGTTGATTTCACCCACTGTGAATGGGTATCTTCATAAACAGGTCATTTTCTCTTTCTACCATGGATGAACTTCATTGTCTGCAACTAATTTTTATTGTATCAATGCCCTTGGTCAAGAAAGCACAGATACCAAGAGGCACCGAGACATCTGAACCCCATGTAAACCCTAGTATCTCTCCTCCCTTATTCTCACTCTCTCCTCATGCACTGTTCAATCCATCTTTTCATGGCTTCATATCTGTGCACAGTCCCTCCAAATCACCTTTGCCAATCCACGCTGTGGTCATCTTTCATAGCTTAGGGGTAACTCCACCTTTACATGAATCTAATTGACAATCCTTTGCCTCCTTGGTAGAATTGACCTCCCCTAAATATAACACAATTCAGCATTAAAGTCACCCCATCTTTTTGCTAAGACTTTTCTAAGCAGGGTAGAAGTAAGGGCCCTCCATGCCCTAGACAGAGACTTTGCTTGCAAATCTTCTTCACAAAGATAAGTGGGACTGAATGAATGGATACTTGGCAATAGGACAGAAAGAGGAGCCTGAAGAACAGGAAGGAGAGGAGGCTGAGGGCGCTCACCTGGTTGCAGACGGGCTTGTACCTGAGCCCTGGCTTGTTGAGGATCATCTCCAGCTGCCTGCGGTTGAAATTGGACACCCCGATGGACTTGGCCAACCCTGCGTCCTTACACTTCTCCATGGCCTGGGGAGAAAGAGGTTGTGAGATATCATTTTCGCAGTTGACTGGAGATCAAGATAAATGTAAGACAGAACTGTGAAAGTAACAACTGTCAAGGTAATGAGAGTCACCCTAGCTAACGGCAGTTCTTAAAAGGGAAAAGCAAAACAGAAAAGTGGGCGAGAAGATAGTGAAAGCAAGAGCAAGAATTTCTGTTTCCTCCTTAGGAAACTGGAGAGATTAATGCACAGGGAAGGAAAGGGACCCCAGTCCTCCTGACCCCCAATTCTTCTTCTCCACATCTCTCTTTCATATTGCTGTGATTTGTTTTTCCTCATTGCTCACGAAAACTACCTCTGTAAAAATCCTAAGTTTTTGATTCAATGGTGCATTTTCCATTCTTTTACTTGGAAAATAGGAACCAGGTGTCTCCCATCTCATATTTCTTATCTGTGCTCTCACCTCCATGCACTCACCTCCCACGTGGCACAGAGATCCACTGTGTCAAGTAGTATTTTTCCATTTTCATCTTTTGGGATCAGCTCCTCCGATGGCTGAAGTAGAAGCAGTCAGTTTAGTGGTGTCACAAATCAATTTCTCCACACATAGCTGTGCTCTCAGGTACATTTAAGGACCTGAATCTTCCATGACGTAGGGGATACAATGCTCCAATATGTGTTACATATGAAGGCATAAGGAGACAGGCTTCCTCTAATCTCTTACAACTATTGTATGTATAAATAAATACCATCTTTCTGGTTCCTAATGGAGTGTCCTCATTGACTTCCATTACTTTTTTCTGCTATAATTTTCTCTGTGAGAATGTGTCCCTTCAAAAGACCTTGATATCTTGGAACAATGGATTCTACTTTTGACCCGGGTGCCATATCAGAGTTCTTTATCTCCCTGAACACGTGATGTTCTGTGGACAGGACCATGAACCCGTCATGGTCAATGAAGGTGCTTTTCAAGGCACTTTGGAAGTTGGGAGACCCACAGAAGTTTTCTTACGGTAATAAGTATGAGCGTTAAAGTGCTCCAACGCTGTAATTGCCACCAATTGAAAAGGTTGGAACAAATATTTGAAGAAAAAAAAACCCTTTTGTAATAAGGCAGAGATAAGGATGGAGAAAGTATGCATTTCTAGAGATTTTATTAAGTTCTTAAATGTCTCCACGGCTTTGACTTCCCATTTTCACATCTAATACACTCTTGCATTAAATACCCTGAGTAGTTTTCTGTAACTTTAAATCAAAAGTTATGAATGATACAAGAATTCCTGGCTAAACAAAGATAAAAACTCTAGTGTGAAAAGAGAGGAAGCAGAAGCAACAAGGTTTCCCGAGTCTACACGAAGGTCTGTAGTTTAAAACCCACCCAGACTGAGTTCCTCCATATCCACTTCCCCTTGAAAACAGGCGAGAAGATGGAACCTCATTGTGCACCATATGTACAGCAGCTTTCCTGGACACCACCGCTTCATGAAACTGTGTCTGCGAACATCCCAAGAGGCGAACTCAGGAGTCCTAACTAAGACCTTTGCCTTCAAGGAGACAACTGTCATTTCCTCAAGTCTTTGAGGCAGGTTTCTGCCCTCTCTTCTCTTGTAGACATGCATCAGAGGAGCAAGGATTTAAAATGTAGTCAATAGAAAGGGAATTAGGAGTTACATTTACGGTTCTCCTTCCATGTTACAATCACTATGTCCTCCTAAGAAAAAGCTTAGTTCAAATATCCATGAAAACAGTATTTGTGCTGACAACAGATGTGAAATTAATTTGATCACACAAGCTGCCTACCTTTAGAGACACTGGGAAATGGATAAGATAGAGGTCAACATAGTCCAGCTGAAGTTTTCTCAGGGACCTTTCCAAGGCGGGTCGGACCAACTCTGGCCGATGGGAAGTGCACCAAAGCTGCAGAGGATAGAGAAAGGGAGTTGTGTTGAATGAACACTTGACCCCATTTTTCTAGTTTGCTCCACTGAATATTTAGACGTTTTCCACTGCTTCAAAACTGATGACCACAGGCAAAATTATTCTGTTTCTTCTTGTTATACCTTGTGAACACTGCGAAGATGAGAAAGTCATCTTCATTTCCTACCTTTGATTTTGGAAATATCATAATATGATTAATGTTTTCTGTGATTCTATAGTCTATGTTAAACTATATTGATCTGTGCTGAATTCAAGAAAGTAAAGAGACCTGAAGTCATAAATTTGAACAAGGCAAAGATGAGAAAGTCATATGAGAATATTTTGTTCTGTCATATCCTAGTGAACTTTATTGTATGTTGAATATATTGAATGACAGAATGAAATACTCAAAAGGTAAAAGTTGTTATCAAATAACAAGCATACCCATTATCTGAATTATTTTTGGTGTGTTTTACAATTCATTTTAATAGTGTAATTCTTTCATCCATTCAGCCCAATGGGCAAGAATAAGTATCTTTGGGGTTTAGAAACTGCAGAGGCAAAGACAGTTTTTAATATGCTAACTTGTGTCCAGAGGCTGGACGCAATTTAAGACAATGTAGATATCATTATTTAATACTCACAGAGCTCACATATATTTCTTTCTCTCTCTCTCTCTAATCCAGATGACAATGGAAACTTAGAATCATAACAAATATAAGAAATTTACCCAAGAGGTAAGAAATATCATAATATGATTAATGTTTTCTGTGATTCTATAGTCCATGTTAAACTATATTGATCTGTGCTGAATTCAAGAAAGTAAAGGGACCTGAAGTCATAAATTTGAACAAGGCAAAGATGAGAAAGTTATCTTCATTTCCTGCCTTTAAATACATGAATATTTGTAAACAAATTGAAATGAATAAACACAATTCACCCACGACTATGGATCCATTCATAGAATTGCCACCTCCACACAATCACAATAAATACATCTGCATACATGCTTATCATAGGCACAGTACCTTTGAAGTGTAGAATATGTCATCTCTCTTCACACTGCCATCTGCAATCTTGTTTCGGATAGCCAGTCCAACATGCTCTTCATTATTGTAACAATGTGCAGAATCAATGTGGCGGAACCCAGCTTCTATTGCCCATTTGGTGGCCTCTGCAGCTTTACTTTTAGGAACCTGGGGGAACGATCAAAGGTAGTATTTTCTGATAAGCCTATCGCAGTCTGCCTGGGTCTTTCCCAGTTAGGAATCAGGATTAAGCAACCCAGAAAAATCACCGGTTGACCAATGGCTTGGAGGTCTCCCCATAACACTTATAGGTTCAGTGATTTTTTTTTTGGAAAAATTAACAGGACTCAAGCTATAATTAAAGATATAATTTTAATTATTTTTAGTATAGTGAAATTAACACGGGGAAATAGGCAGAAGGAAGGAACTATGAAGGAATGCAGCGGAAGCTCCGGTGATTCCTCTCCTGGGATGTTGCAAGAACGCACTGACTTCCTCCAGCATCACATTTTGACAATGTATGTGACATGTTGTCTACAAGAGATGCTCTCTACATACCCCATTCCTAAGATTTTGACTGGGACTGGCTGGATTGATTCACTCTGCCTAGCAGACACAAAACTTCCCGTCTCCCAAAGGAAAGCAGGTGCACAGAAACCCCACAGTTTGCACAAGCAGTTACAGCCATCATCCTTACCAGTTAGGAAACAGTGAGAAATCCACCTTCTCAGATACCAGCCAGATTTATACTGGAAATAGGCACATCTATGGATAGCAGTCTATTAAGACTTTTCTACACAGCCATTAGCCATTATGTCTGCATGACAGAACTAAATACTAGGAGGAATGATGTATACTCTAAGGATGTTGATTTGTATGTATAAGAAATCGACTGCAAGAAGTCAGTTATTAGCTAAATGGGTTTCAGCTCCATAAATTAAAGACAACTCTTTTAGGAAAAATACGATGGCAGTGAAATGTACAGTTTCTGACTTCAGTAAAAATTTAAATACTGATTTGAAAGCGTATCTTTTAAACGACAAAAACTGAAACAAAACTATTTTCTCATCTGAAAAGTATTTCAGAGGCTTTCTTTTTTCCATGAAATTACAAGGAACTAGGTAGTGATCTCACAGCCCTCTGCTCATACCATCCTCGATCTTTCCTCTGCTGTGGGAGCTCTCAAAGGCTTACCAGGGCTGGAGCTTCAGTGCTGTCCTCATCTTTACTTCCTCTGTGCCAATACATATTACAACATTAACCACTCCTGTTAGTGGTCTTCAAGATGTCCCTTTGTAAATCCTTATATCTTATAGATGAGAAATGTGAGACTCAAATTTTATGTAACTAGTCCGTATTCACATACATTGTATTCTCAAGACAGTATTGAGATACAGGTTTTCTTCCAGTGTAAAATAGCTAAGTCTAGAAAATAAAATCCATTCCATTAATTTTCTTGTCAGAGAAACCAGAAAATTCTCTGTTACAGTATTTTGATACAAATGTGACCCATATTAACAAAGACAAAGAATTTAAACTTTTCTTGTTAGGTTCTAGTTTTTTTTTTTTTCCCATAAAAACAGGATATTTTATCCTTTCAGGTAATTTTCCCAGAGCTGAGAGTAGCACATGGGAGACTCCCGTTAGTCCAGGTCCAGTGTTACTGTGTGGTGCCCAAGGCCACCCATCAGAACCGTGATACTCTCCCCACAGACTTCATGCACCCCGTCTCCACTAACTTTTGCCATAGAGATTCCTCTGAATGGTGTCTTCTTAGAAGAAGTAAATATCTCTTAGACTATACAAAGAAACAGAGAAACCACTCCCATTGCATGCAATCAATCTTCAAGAGAGGGAGCAGGCAGGCAGTGTTTATCCTGCTGAGTTTTACAGACTCTGACAAGCTGTGAAATAAACATAAACAGAAGACAAAACAGTGCCCCAGATAAGCAGTAGACGATCCTGTGACCAGACTGCAAAGCAGAACAAAGACTGACATTTTCTCTTCGTGCAAAGAGTACCACCCTAACCTAGGGACACAGACCAGGGGATTTATGCAGAGTAATGTAGGAACACAAACCTGACGACACAAACCCGGTCAGCTGCCACTTATTCTAGCTTTGCTCCTTTGAATTCCTAACCCTAAAAACATTATTGTTACCTCTGCAGGTGCATAGGTGCCAAATCCCAGGACAGGCATGAAGTGACCATCGTTCAGCTTCATACACTGATGTTTCGAATCCATTTCTGGCACCGGCCTGGCTGGCAAATGTTTCTTTCTCCCTCCTTCTCTCCGTCACAGGCTATTAGAGCAATGAGCTGGCAACGCCCCTGGTCACACTGTCTGCTGCTTAACCAATGGCATGTGAGATGGGGTACAGAGGCAGTTTTTCACAAGCTGTGATAAAAACTGAATTCGGTTCAACCGTTTCTCATCTAAGAAAA
Source organism: Callithrix jacchus (assembly GCF_049354715.1). Taxonomy (NCBI): domain Eukaryota; kingdom Metazoa; phylum Chordata; class Mammalia; order Primates; family Cebidae; genus Callithrix; species Callithrix jacchus. The sequence goes on from NC_133508.1 coordinate 8,621,215, forward strand.
TTCATAAGTAAATTATGATATAGTCATGATACACTCATTAATTTCTCTCTGAAGAATTTTTGCTATTCCAAATCTCTATATACGACATAAATTATTCAAAGAGATTTGTAGAACAAATTGTGACCTTACATAAGACTATTGAAATCTCCAGCTACAAAGCCTTTTTTCTTTGTACTATAATACAGGACTCAACCTATAATTAAAGATATAATCTTAGTTATTTTTAGTATAGTGAAATTAACATGGGGAAATAGGCAGAAGGAAGGAACTTTGAAGGAATGCAGCGGAGGCGCCTGCGATTCCTCTCCTGTGATGTTGCACAGAACGCACTGACTTCCTCCAGCATCACGTTTTGACAATGTATGTCAAATAATATTCCTTCTGTGTCTTGCAGCATTTGAAATGACTAATTTTCATTGTTCTCTCTCTCACAGCCACAGTTTAAAGGAATGACTACTGAGCATTTCTTTAAAATATTGCCCTCGGTAAAAACTTAAAGTTAAAATGTTAAAAAGACATTACTTTTTTCATCAGCAAATTTACTGTTTCTTTCTTCTTAACCTTATAAGAGAAATATGCCTTCCTGATGAAGGTGCAGTCCTGCCTGGTAAAGTTGCACTCCTGATGTGGGTGTAAATAAAAAAGGAAAAATGATAAAACTTCACTGGAGAATTACTTATTAACAGCTTTTGGACTTTGGATATAATTTGTAATATGCAAACAGTGCCTTATCTTTTTGTCTTTTCCAGCCAGTTTTAGGAGAGACTACCAAAAAGTAACAAGCCAAAAACCTGGTAACTATTATACATATTTCATAATATGTTATATGTTAACCATTATTCATGTAAAAGAAAAACTGATACCTGATTATATATAAACAGGTGAATAATCCTCATGTGGGATAATTTTTATTTTATTCTCCCTTGAACGGCAGGTTAGAACACGATTGTCATTTGCATCATTCATGATTGAGTGTCTTGGAGTAGTCACAATTGCAGTGCCCTGGTTGCTTCTATTTGCTTTGTCAAGAAACAAACAGAAGTTGAATAATAGGTACATTGTTAGACATTGACATCAATGTAATATTATAAAGACATTGAAATTTTTCAGAGAGAGTAATTTCAACAAGATGGTGGATTGTAAGATTCCTGGATGACTCATGGAAGCATCAGAAAATATCTAAAATTGACTGTAATAAATTGTCTTATTTGTTCATGGAGCAGCTCAGTAGAGATTCGGGGTGACTACACACATGCAGTTGTTATAGGGGAGATTTTAGGGGAAGAGGCATGCGGTATTCCATCTAAGCCACTGAGGAGGAACTGGGATGCGGAATTTTCTAATAATAAGCAATTCAAAAGCCATTGGTTACTTCAGGAAAAGTACAAGGGCACACGCAGTCCACAAAGGTGCATGTTCGGAAGCAAACTGAGCAGGGCTTAAGGTTTTATGTAGGGCTGATGCCTTGACTGAGAACATGCCACATGTATTAGTCGATGGCTGTCATGATGCAGAACAAATCTGTATATGGTAAAAAAAGATGTTTATTTTTTCAAATGCCCAATTAAAGAAAAACAAGGCATACAAAGAAACAGGAAGTCACAGTCCACCAGGAGAAAGAAAATAAATTACTAGAAATTGTTCTCTAAAGAATCACAGGCATTAAAATTAGTAGAGAAGCTTTTAAACAGTTGTCTTAAATATGCTAAAATTGCTAGTGAAAAATATAAACTACAAACAACAGAAAATCTAAAAAAATAAGAAATTCACAACATAATAGTACCACGGAAATTATAAAAAAGAAAATAAAAGCTTGGGATATAGAAAGCTGTCACACTAGCCTTCTGCCTTTGAGATAAGGCAGAGGTTCCCTGGAGGTAATTAACATTCAATGTGTCTGCAGATGAAAAAGCTGTAAGAGCTTTGTAACACAGGGGTTTGCAGGCAGTCACCCCGAGACACTACCATGGAGCTGGAGCCCAAAGTGCTGACCCCGGCGTGCGCACCTGCCCATCTGCATGCTCTCCTTCCCTGAAGGAGTTTGAACGGGCTAGCCCCGCCCCTGCCACAGTCCTGCAGGGACACCCAGATTTGTATGTGAAACGAGAATTTCCTGTGCAGTGAAAATCAGAGAGCAAGAGGCTTCGTTAGTATAAAATGTGTTAAAGGTTCATAGACAAAGTAGTCACAAGCACTTCCTTGTCGGTATTCGTTATAACATGTAAGCAGTTCCCTGAGGCATAAGCTAGGTTTGAGTAGAAATGTTTAGTTGTTGAGAATGCAAAGAACAGAAATGCTGGAGTTCTCTGTATGTACAACGAAAACTGATGTCCACAAATCCTGAAAGAAATTGTAAACCAAGGAAATAAAGGGACTATATCTAGAAGGGGACGTATGATAGGGTATAAATGATATCAGCTTTAAGGAACATGTTTTTATTTCTTTATGTCTGAGATGAAATCCAAATTTTTCAGGACCTAGAGGAGCTTTAAGGAACGGGTTCTTCCTTTTTTTTTTTTCTTTTCTTTTGAGACGGAGTTTCACTGCTGTTACCCAGGCTGGAGTGCAATGGCACTATCTCGGCTCACTGCAACCTCTGCCTCCTGGGTTCAGGCAATTCTCCTGCCTCAGCCTCCTGAGTAGCTGGGATTACAGGCGCGCGCCACCACGCCCAGCTAATTTGTTGTATTTTTAGTAGAGATGGGGTTTCACCATGTTGACCAGGATGGTCTCGATCTCTTGAGCTCGTGATCCACCCGCCTCGGCCTCCCAAAGTGCTGGGATTACAGGCTTGAGCCACCGGGCCCAGCGGGTTTTTTATTTCTTTATGTCTGAGATGAAATTTAGATTAAGGGGTGCTGACACCAGAGGATGAGTGGAGTAGAATTTATTAAGCAAGAGGAGAGCTCTCAGCAGAGAGGTGTCCTGAAGAGCGGGTTAACCCTAACCCTAACCCTGTTTTTCCTATTGTATTATGTGAAAGGAACGCTCATCTACACAGATGACACCAACCCAGATACATGCAAACATGATTAAGCAGGAAGTGTGTGAAGAGTAAACAGTCAGAGAAGGCCCCGGTGGGCTAAGAGCTCACCTGGTTGCAGGTGGGCTTGCACTTGAGTCCTGGCTTGTTGAGGATCAGTACCAGCAGTTTGTGATTGAAACTGGACACCCCGATGGACTTGGTTAAGACCGCGTCTCTGTACTTCCCAGGGCCTGGGGAAGAAGGAAATAGGCGTAGATCTGTAATGTAGCTTGGCTTTGTCATCTGTCATTAAACCTTTTCTTTAATGTGGTAAAATGTACATAACATACAATTCATCATTTAACCATTTTAAAACATACAGATTACTGGCATTAAGTCCATTCACCTTACTGAGCAAGCATCACCAGTAGTATACATCTAATACAATTTTAACCATCCCGAGCTAAAACTCTACTCATTAAACAACTCCCCATGTCCCTCTTATTTCATCCTCTGGCAACAGCCATTCTACTTCCTGTCTCTGCATTTAATTATTCCAGGTGCCTCACATAGTTGGAATCATACAGTATTTGTCCTTTTGTGTCTGGCTTAATTAGGTTAGCAAAATGTCCTCAAGGTTCAACCATATTATTGCATGTGTCTGAACTCCCTTCCTCTTTAAAGCTAAATAATGTTCCATGGTGTGTATACACTGTGCTCTGTGTACCCTTTCATTTGCTGTTTCTCACCTGCATCGCTCTCACCTTTTGATTACTGTGAATAAGGTTATTATGAATAACGTTATTGTGGATAACGATGCT